>NC_134110.1:33612500-34862500 GCF_040939455.1 Microcebus murinus | reverse complement strand
GTTATGAGACACACAGGACAACACTGTGGCATCTAAGGAGGAAGCACTGGCTTCGAGCCCAGGAGCTCAGAAGCCCAGGAGCCCCGGAGCCCAGGCGGAGGCTGCACTTCCTCCTGCAGGTCACACTGACCCTTGCTACGCTCGCTCTGTTGCCCACGAGGCAGCAGGAAATGCAGGGGGGTTGAGCACAGTGGGGACATCTGGGTGCTCTTGGGGGTGGGTGAGTTGGGACGGCTGGGGGACAGCATGGGACTCACTGCAGCGTCCCCTCTTCTGCTTCCCTCTGTCAAAAAGAGCTCGGCCTGGGCTGCAGACACCGCCAAGAGGCCAGGTGACGTTAATTCCTGTCCTGTGACATGATGTCTGAGGGGTCCTAGACATCTGTCATTGTAGCTGTGGCTGAAGAGCCAAAAGGTAGCTCATGGAGGAGGGAATTATTTAAGGCCAGGGCTGTGGCTGAAAGTGTAAAAATGTCTTCAACCCATGTTACCAGTTTCTGTGACTCAGAATAGCTAACTTTGGAGATTACACACAGACACACAGGCACACACACACGCACTCACATGCACTCACATAATTTTTTGAGAATTCTGTAGAGAATGTCTATGCCAAGCATTTTATGTATGTGAGCAGGTGTTAGCTTCCTGAAGTATTGTGAGGTCGGTGTTGTTATTGCCATATCATGGTTGGGGGGCAGAGGTGAAACTTAGAAATTAGGACATATAACTCCAGACAGATAATACATTTCCCAGCCAGATTGTAATCAAAATTGCTTTTGAATTTTATCAAGGTAATGTACAAACACAGTTGAAATAAACACCCTGCCCAAGAGATTCACAGTTAAAAAAAAACACACACACACACACAAAAAACTAGTTCCCCTGCCCACTCTACCCACCTGCCCTTTCCACTCCTTGTGGCCACCACTTTCAACTCTTTTAGTTATTTTTTCTCATCTTGGCCTCCATGTTTCTAAATTACAGTCATCCCTCCATATATGGGGGTTTCATATTTGTGGATTCAACCAACCATGAATCAAAAATATTCAGAAAAAGAATTTCACAAAGTTCCAGAAAGTAAAACTTGAATTTTCCTCCGAGTACTATGTTGACTCACATGAATGAAGCAATGTG
The DNA here is from genome assembly GCF_040939455.1 of Microcebus murinus. Lineage (NCBI taxonomy): Eukaryota > Metazoa > Chordata > Mammalia > Primates > Cheirogaleidae > Microcebus > Microcebus murinus. The sequence continues at coordinate 34,861,367 of NC_134110.1, read as the reverse complement.
TAGGCATTGTATGAGGGATTATAAGTAATCTAGAGACGATTGCAAGTATTTACAATAATTTTTAAGGTTAAATATTCTGGGGGCTTGTCAATACTTTTTTTTAAACATAGTATAAATCAATTATTCTTTTCCTTCAGTATTTTGAATAGTAGAAATTACTTCTGATCCCTCCTTAGAGAAACCAACACCACTTTTCACCATGTAAAACACTGAAATTTATAGACATCCCTGAAAAGTTTTTAAGTAAACAAGTGAATTGCAGTGGATCTCAATCAGTGAATAGTGTAGATCCATTAAAAAAAAAATAACTGACTATTGAAAGAAAATCTTCAAGCTAAAAAACAAAAAGAAAAAAACCCTCCTAAGAACTAACTGTTGCTGATTCTATACTTTCATCTCCTGATTGATTAGACTCCTCTGTGTCCAGGTTGTAAGACGTGTTTGCTGAAATCTTCATGCCAAGTTTTTGGGACACTTGCATGAAGAAGCTATGCTGCTGCTGCAGCATCTAAGGGGATATAGTGGCACCGCTTTTCCCTAATAGTCTGGGTATCCAAGAGGAGCACTGAGTCCCACTCCTGTGTCCACCAGTGTCTGTCAGGAGATAATACTTGCTGTGCAGATCAGTGACGGCTGATCTTCCCACTCCAGCCATGAGGTTGTCATCAGTTTGTCATTGTGAGCACTGGTGTTTCACTCTTTCAATCAGAGAAGTTGTGTTTTACTTAAAAAGGAGGGGAAGGGAGGAGAGAAATGAAAAAAACCAAAAGTCTAAAGGCACAAAGTCATGTAGCTGCTCTGGTTGGAGTTTATTATAAAGGAAATGGCTGATAAATACCAAAAAGATTCAAAAGCAGCTTAATTTAAAAAGCAAAAGCAGATTCTGGCTTTAAATGTTGAAACCTCAATGTTTTTATAGTTTTTGAGCTAAATAATGTGATTATTGAGTTTACAAATTTAAAAACTGTCACTGAAAGGTTAAAGTATCTATTGTTTTTATGAAGTCAGACTTATGCTGCCTCAGAAATCCCTGGGTACTGAAGTGGTGACACAGAAATAAAGAGGTCAGTTTGAAACATTGGTGAGTCACCATGGTTAAGAAAGGGTCAGTTTGCAGATAGTCATAAAAAGAAAAGGTTATTGAAATAATTACTCAACAGCACATTTACTCTCTGAAAAGTAATCTCCTGGGTCGAATTTTTAAGATCACATTATCATAATTTTGATATTTGCCAAAATCTTGTACCTTAGGTTACTTAGAGTCAGATTTAACATCATGTGGGTTTGTCTTTACTGCAGATTTGTGGAACTGTAACCAAATATATTGCTCTTTAAAAAGTAACTTTCTCTTTTAGATTGCAATTCTATAAATGAAACCCATATATATATATATATATATATATATATATATATATATATATATATATGCGTTAATTTTATTGCAGAAGTTTGGAAATTATAAATACGGCATTTAAGTTTGAGTTTTGGACAAAAGCACTATGCTTTTCAAGTAATTTGAAATTCACTTTTATTTGCCTCTTCATTTTGATGGTGGTTTGACTTTTTTTTTGAGTAAAATCACTGAAGTTGTGCAATGGTAGCACGGCAATTATCTGAGGTGTCTTGTATGATTGTACAGTAGCCAGGGTGGACACAAATTATAAAAATTAAAGATGAAAGTGCAAGAAAGTATAGGTTCATGCTGCTTTCTTCTAAGGGAACTTTCATTCTTCTTAACTACATAGTGTTACAATGCCATAAGGGGCTTAAATTCTGTGGGGGAGGATACCAGAATTATTTGTGTTCATTTTCATCTAAGATCTTTATCCTCTAATGTTCTTGGTCCTGTTGAAACATTTGAGCATACAAAAATACTTCAATGTTAATGCCCAAGAGATAAGCCATTACCATGTGTATGCCGGTCATCATGATCAGTGTGGTATAATTTTTTAAAATAAACTATCATGCCCTTCATAAAAAATAAAAAAAATGTACATGGTAGGATGTGCATAGGTAATATGCAAATACTATGCCATTTTATATCAGGGACTTGAGCTTGAGCATCTATGGATTTTGGTATCTACGGAAGTGGGGGGTGAGGGCTGGAACCACTGCCCGCTGATTCCGAGGGGCAGCTGTGTATGCAAATGCCTCTATTTCTTCATTTGTCAATTTTAGAAGTGACTATTTAGCTCTTGCCTTGACAGTTGAAGATTTAGCTCTCTCTCTTTTATCACTCCCCTTTCAATTTTCCTCCTTTGTCCTCAAGATATAGTAAAATCAAGATGTGGGGGTGAGACCAGCGTAAGTACTTAATTATTATGACCAGGTATATGTAAAAATGGTTCACAGCAGAGCCCAAAGGAGCAATGGCAGCATCCTGTTATAATTGCCAGCCTCTGTGCCCAGCGTCCTCAGCTGCCCTGCTGTGGGTCAGCCCATGTCCCGCCCCGGCCTGTCCAGGCTCCTTGTACTTCTGGGCTCTCTGGCTCTGTGGAGCCATAGGCCAGGTCACACCCCTCTGCAGGCACTGGCGTGTGCTTGTTCCTCCCTGCCGTGTCAGTTAACACGTCTCTAGCTCCGGTTCTTCATCTAAAAATGTGTTGAAGTCCTTTATCTGCCGTTTGCTCATCCTGTTTTCTTTTTCTTTTTTTTTTTTTTGTTATTTTTGTGGGTTTGGACATTTTTATTTCTTTACTTCATTTTGCAGGGGTTTGTGGATAGAGAGAAGGTAAATGGCAGCATTTAATTAAAAGCAATACTATGGTATTTTTCAAAACTTTTGAATGTTTAATGAAAACCCATTTTGTTTTCACCACTGTGTGAAGTATTTAATCTTTGCATAAACCTCAAGAGATGGATTCTATTATATTACTTATTAGTTACAGAAAATTCAAACAATGCAGAAATACAGAAGGAAAAACCACATAGTTATTTAGAAGTTATTCCATTTCAGTTAATTCATTTCTTTATTTTCTTCCAATCTTTTTTAGGTTTTCTGTATGATCTGACATAGTTGTAACCTATTTATAATGTTGCATTTTTTGGTTGTTTTTACCTAATATTTCTAAATTGTTACACATCTCTCTAAATCATACATTCATGCGTGGTTGTGTATTCATTCACTCATCCATTCAATCTTCTGCATTCCTACTTGCAGGTTGTTCACAACCTTGTGATGAACAAACAGGCCAGGACAGAATAGTGTTAACAGCAATAGTTGTCATATTTTCCCACCAGTTCACAAGCCCATTCCTCTATTCTTAGATATTTAATTATTTATGTCTCTTCGTCACTGAAAAAATAACCACAGTGAATGTTTTGGTACCTAAAACTTATTCCAAAGTCCAGATTATTTCCTGGAGGTCGATCCTCCAAAGTGGAATTGCTAGGTTTGAGAAATTTATTTCTTATGATTCTAGATTTATGTTGCCAAATTAATCTCAAACAGTTGCAGCTAGTTGCATGCTTGCCAGCCATGAATCATCACATACTTGCCATTCTTAAGTATCATCACCAAAAAAATTATTTATTAAACTGATCGATAAGGAGTGCTTTGATATGAAATATTTGCTGTTAGAGATGTATAAACCAAAGCATAATCATCTCTGGGTGACTTTACAATACTTCCACTCTGTTTTTGCAAAACATTTATATTACGAAGACTAGAATTACCTACAAAAGGAAAAAAACCAACAACAACAAAGATGGAGTATTGCACATCTCCCTTCACAAACACCCAGTCTGTGCATCTGAGTAGATATTTCCAAGGTAGAGATGTCACAGTATTTTTAAATGTGTCTTCAACAAGTGTGATTTAAAAGCAAGAGAGATGTCAGAGCTGACATCCTATCTGTGCTTAGAGTTCCCAAATTGGAATTAAGAATTTGGGCATGTTCCTTTGATGTGAATCAGAGAAGAGGTATAATTCGGCCTTCAGAGTATTGATATGTCAGCGTGTGATTCTGACATGGCTGGTGGTATGTGTGTGCACACAGGCATGTATACACTGTGCATATGTAACATACGCATCTTTACACACTTTCTACTCAGGGAGAAAAGGAAATATTTACTAAATAGCTACATTTATAAATTAGTTAATGCTCACAAGAAAGATCATGGTAGCATGATCTGTTTTTCAAATAAGAAAACTAACGCTAAATGACTAAGCTGGGATTTGAACCCTCACCTATTCTGGCCCCTCTCAGAGTAAGATAAGGTTACTTGGATGAGTTTCTGGAACTTATTGACAGAAATGGACTTTTGGTCTAGACATGTCTGGAGACCTGATCTCTTGTGTGCATGTATGTGTATAAACTGCCCACTCAAAGTCTAATTCCAAGAAAAAATTCTGGTGCTCTGATTGGTCGATGGGGATGGTGTGAAGATAAAGGTGAATTCTGGAATCTCACTGGCCTGTCTTGAGTACATACTACATGCTAAGGTCTGCTCTAAACATTGCATTTCTATTGTTCTAGAGAAGGCTTCTGATATATTAACTTGTTTGAAGATAGCAGGAGTTTACCAGGCAGGAAAGTTTTAGAAAGCCTTTCCAGAGATGGGGTTTGCATGTGCAAAGGCCCAGAGGCACGAAACAGCATGGTGTATTGACAGACACTGGAAACAGTTCAGTACGGCAGGCACAGGGCAGCCTGTGGGGTGACGTAGAAGACAGGCAGTAGAGAAAGACTTTAACTTGAGTATGGAGCCTGTGAAATAAACCGTGCATTGTCAGTGTCTTCAGACTGGAACTAGACCTTGGAAAGATCTCTTGAGGTAGGTGAGTGAGCAGAAATGTGACGGCAAGCTCCAGGGCAGGCAAGTATAGGGCAGTGTGTTAAGAAAAAAACCGACCATTTTTCATTTCAGTTTAGCTCAATTCAAAGAATACATATATGCCTGCTACTTTTTAGATAATGGATTTTGAATTTTTACTTACATTCCAAAAAAGGCCCTGCACTGGTGGTTGGAGATCTTGATTGCAAAGATTGGAGCTCACAGTCTGGCCAGGGGAATGGTGTAGGGAAACAGCGCAGAGTGGTGGGCCATGGCACAGTGGACTTGCTTCTCGGCTGCAGTGGGACCCTGGAAAAGGCTCCACTGAATTCACCAGAGACAGGCAGGGAAAGCACCACGATGTGTCATGGCCACACTGTGACTTACAGGATGAGCCTGCACGTGCTGGATGGGTAAGAGGAGAAAGGGTGGTGTCCTGGGCAGAGAGGCTGCATGAGCCAAAGCACAGAGACACGTATCAGTGAGGGACACACAGGGACATGCACGCGGTTCAGTGTCGCAGGACCAGCAGGGCAGGAGGGAGGATGGACTGGCAGCAGGGCCCAAAGTTAGAGAGCCTTTGGTACCATGAGTCCTTGAGAAGGGATTTAAGCAGTGGAAAAATGAGCTTTAAAACTATTCAAAAGCTTTCCCTTTGTGCTATGATAGGGATGCATTGGTGGATGGACTAGCTAGATTTTTGGGAAACTGAGGACGATTGCATCAACTATGTTTAATGTGCAATTGTACTTTCTTTGGGGAAAAACTGTTTTTAAAAACAAGTGAGAAAGTAAAGATGTCATTTTCTTCATAAGAGAAATGTCCATTGCTTCTTACAAGACCCACAGCAACCAACCCAGAGAGGCTGCTGGACTTAGTGTCAAGTACTGGAGCCTGCTTTGTGGTTACTTGGAAAAAATTCTGATGCTCTGATTGGTCCATGGGGATGGCGTGAAGACGAAGGTGAATTCTGAAATCTCACTGGGCTGTCTTGAGTACATACTAAGTGCTAAGGTCATCTCCCCGCTCCCCTCGGCCCAAATACAGGAACTTCCAAGGCCTTACTCCCAGGACAATCGGCATGTAGCTTTCTGTTCACTAATTCAGGGACACTTCTCTTAGATGTACGTGCTGTTAAAGTAAGTTTAGTATTTGGATTGGAAACCAGGGGGAAGCATGGAATATGAATCTTCAGGACTTTGTCTTCTACAGCCTGTGTGCGTTTCACTTGAGAAACTTCAAAATTCCCTTTGGAAAATGCCCTGTCCTTGGCTTTGAGCCCCCTCGGAGTGTTGGGCGCAGCACAGGTTGCTGTCCGTGGAGAGAGCTGGGAATGAGGCTGCGATAAGAGGCGCATGGCAGGGAGAGCAGAAGGACTCGTTCACGTGTGCCTGCTCAGCCTTTCGGCACCTCGCTCCTGACCTCACCCTGGACCTCAGCGACAGGGACAAGACCTGAATCCAGATAGGTGGAATGGCAGTGGCTGCACGAGCAGCCTTTTGGGCCACGCTGCGGAAGGAACCCGCCTTGTCTGCTGAGCCTCCGCGCTGTGCTCTTGGCCGTGGCAGTGGGCGCGTGGAATTCACTTGGTCTTTTCTGCAAATGTTTTCCATGAAGCTGGAGACAAAGTCCCGTGATCCTAAAAAATGTCAGCGCTGGCAGGAAGCGTGCACGTCATCTAAGTGAGGGGGGCCATGTGACATCGCGGTGCGGCACACGGACCCTGAATCCCGCCTGCCCGGTGTCCAGTCCCCGAGTGCCTGGGCGAGATTTCTCAGCCTCCTGATGCCTCTGTCTGCCTCTGTGAAGTGAGAATGATGGCGAAGATAAGAAATATCAACCTAGTGGGCTTGTGTGGAACAGTGAAGAACCACAGAAGCTGCTGCGCCGTGGGTGTTCAAGAGATGTCAGCAGGAATTCCCTAGTCCCAACCCTGATCTTCTCCCAGAGAGGGGCACTGAGGCACAGAGAGAAAATGTGACTCTCCCAAGTGATGGCCAGTTAGAGCAGAGCTATGAAATTATCTAGAGAGATGTATCTTTTTAGGTTTTAATAGAAAACCTTTATCAAGGTTGAGAGTTTGCTAGTAGTCATATCATTTTCCTTTTATTTTAGTTGACACGTAAGCGTACATGTTTGTAAGATACAGAGTGATATTTAGATACATGTGTACAATGTATGGTGATTAAATCAGAATAATTAGCATAGCCATCACCTCAAACATTTATCATTTCCTTGTGTTGTGAACATTCAAGATCTTCTCTTCTATGGTTTTGAAAATATTCACTAAATTATTGTTAGCCATATTCACCCTTCCGTGAATATGGAGCAGAACACTAGAGCTCATTCCTCCCATCTAACTGTAACTTTGTATTCATTAATTAACCTCCCCCCTTCCCAGCCTCTACTGATCACATAAAATAATATATTTTAAAAATTCCTATTAATTGAATGACTATGCCAATCAATGATTTCCAATATTTTAATCCTCACAAATTATTCAATGATTTCCAATATTTTAATCCTCACAAATTAAATGAGGATGTGCAGAATTGTGTCCATTTTCCAGATTTGGAAGCTGAAGCTCATAGAGGCCCAAGGTCACATAATTAGAACATGGTAGACCTGGGATTCCAGCCCAACCTGGATCCAAACCCAGAGCCTGCCCACTGATACGAGGTGCCCTGGGAAGGGGCTGACCTTCCGCTGAGGCCGTCCGGAAGGAGGTTGACGGTGGTCTGTCAACATCACCCATAGCCGCAGGCCCTTCGGTCCTGAAATGGGTCTGAGGGATCCCACAGCCCCCTCCACGGTGACTTTGCACTTTGATAGTCCAGGCTGGGACACGTTTGAAGGTCAAAAGGATTAAGAAATCAGTTTTATGTGGCTTTAATGCGCCATTAGCCCAGTAGGCACAGTGGGAAGGAGACGGTGCACCCAGGCTGGTGCAAGGGAGCCTGCACAATGTTTATAGCACCCATTCCGCCCTCAGATGTGCCCCAGCCTGGACTATCAAAGTGCAAAGCCACTAAGGAGGGTGCTGTGGTCGCTGAGCCTCCCTGCAGGACTGAAGGGCTCCATCCGAGCGGTTATGGCTGCGGCCGGCAGGCAGACAGACCACTACCAGATGTTGTCCGGGAGAAGCTGACATCTCTACAGGCTTTGTCCATCCTCTCCTCTGAGCCCCAGGTCACCTCCTCAAAGGGATCTCTGACCACCCCATCCAACTTGGTCCCTTCCGCACTCTCTACCCCTTTGTCCACTTTATTGTCCTTAGAGAACCCACCACTGTGAAATGTATCCATTTTTTTTACCTGTTGAGCATTGGCTTGCCCCCTCTGGAAGGAAAGCTGCACAAGGACGGGACCTCATGTGTCTTTTCCACTGCTATCTTCTCAGCTCCTAGAGGAGTTAGTGTTCAGTAAATATTGAATGAAATGTTCTTTCTTACCTGTTAGATTTTGTGCTCCCAGAGTGCAGAAATTTTACAACTCATGGTTGGATTCTTCACACTTAGCAAAATGACTGGCATACAGTAGATGCTCAATACAATTTTATGTATAGTTACTTGGTTTTACATATATAGATATAGATCTCTACTTTGATCTAGGTCCATATTTTTAAAGCTAATAGTGATTCAACTAATGTTTGTTGAAAGAATGAATAAATAAATAAATGAACCCGTGAGTGAATGATGGTGGTGATAGTGGAGTATCAAAAGCCACACGGGATACGGGTTTGGGAGTCTGGTTTTGCATCCTTCTTTTGGCACTCTGTGGGTAGGTGAACTTGACCAATTTAATGGATCTTTCTGAGTCTCAGTTGCCTAACCTATAAAATGGAGATGATGATGCCTACTTCAAAGAGTTTGCTATTAAACTTGAAAGACGTGATAAAATTGCTACCCTGTTTTTGGGGTGAAGGTTGGCAGTGTCGGAATAGCTGGGTTAGGCCACGTACTGCCAGTTCTCACTAAGGGGCCCCTTTCACAGGTAATCTTTGTGAATGCTGCCCCCGTAGTTGTACAGTACACAACCTGTACAGCTATACATAGTACGCTTTAGAACCACTTGATAAATGTCTGCTGGATGATTATGTCTTAAATTCTTATTAAATCTGAGAGTCTTAGAGGATGGTGAAAACATAGGATTTTTTTTTGGTAGTAACTACTTCCCTAGACCGCACTAGTTTTGTATCTTGCCCAACAAGAATTTGCTTGATTGAATTTAAGGGATATAAAGCCGAGAACAAAATATGCCAATGTAGGACCTACTTTTTTGGTTTGGTTGTCTAGGATTTAGCTTTAAATGTCCCTTCCCCCCAAATCTCCTGCTTAGCTGTAGAAGATATTCTCTCAGCCTGGAATGGATCAGAAACCACATGATCAAAAAGGATCTCAGTCAAAACTGTGAGGTCAAGGGAGCTGGTCTTTGGTACCAACCACCTTGTCTTTCTTCCTGTCATCAGCCTTTGCCCACTCCAGGAATTCCTGACCTCATGCTCCTACTATCATGCTTCTTGTCTAGGATTGCCACTCCTGTACTTATTGAAATCTTAAAATCTGTACCCCCATAATATGCCGAAATAAAAACAAAACAAAACAAACAAACAAACAAAAAAAAAGAGTAAGTTTGAGGTAATGAACTCCCCATCATTGGAGTATTCAAGTATGTTGAAGATTCCATTGTTGTGTGAGGAGTCAGCTTAAATGGCCTCTAAGTTTCCCTGTAAGTTTTCTGTTTTTGTAATTCTGAGGATTGGCTCAGTTGTGCTTTAGGGTGCAGTTTTTCCTTCTGTTTTGTGATAGCTCACCCACAGGCAAGCAGAAGGAGCTTGGCAGAAGCAGAAGCTGTTAGGTATAGAGACTTTGGTCCTGGGCTGGTGTCAGTTTCAATTCCAGGTCCATCCTTGCTCTGAGTATGACCTAAGCAAGCTGTTCCAAGCCTCGGTTTCCTTAAGGTGGAATTTGTAATATTACCTACATGCACAAGTAGAGATTTCGGTAAAGTCATACGTATAAAATGCCGAGCACATTAAGTGCAGTACCTAGCACACACAGCAGGCAGTCGATAAATTGCTTCCACTACGGCAGTGACTGGAGCGGTATGGGACACGGAGGATAAGTGTGTGGCCCCGGATGTGGGGCTGCCTGGGTTCAAAGAAGCCGTGCAAGCATAAGCGAGTTCCCTACAGTCCTCCCATGCTCTCCTGCGGCACCCCGAGAGAGGCCTCCGCGGGACTGGGATGACTTTGTTCAGTTCACACTGGTTCTACACATGCATTTGTGCCTCAGAATTTCTGCAGTGTCGCCCGGCTGCCCAGGGTCACTCGCAGTGGCCTTAAGGAAGAGAAGTTCAGAAACTCTCCAGGAAACCCAATTCTCATACCATGTCCAGGTAGCTTTGTGTGTTTGAGGGAGTTGGTGGTGATGTCCGCTTGACAAGAGTCAGACTTCTTAGAGAGAAAGACTAAGTCAGATTCAGTCTGAGCCTTGAATTTCCACTAGGAATTTTGTCGGTGATAAACTTAGTAATTTGTCATGAGGGGGTAGAGGGAGTATAAATCCAAGTCTGGTTCCATGTGTGTGGTTTTCTTCTTAGTTAGAGATTTCCCTACAAGTGTCTTTGAAGTTAGCAGCATAAAAGATGGTTACTCACCAACACACCAGCTCATAAACGCAACAGTCTCTGGCCCATCGCGATGTCTTTGGAAACTTCTGCCTGTGATGGGCGTGCTATTAAGGAATCACTTTATGAGGCTGCAGCTGAGTCACAGGGAGAAGTAGGCAGCTGTGATGGAGTGGGACTTGAGAGGGGCAGTTCGGGTCAAGTCCCTGCTTTGCCGTCACGAGCTGTGATTTTGGCCCTGTTACATAGCACCTCTGAATCTCAGTTCAGTTCCCCGTGGAAAAGTGATGCTATGAACGCATGGTCTGATGTAGTTATAACACTTGCAGTGTAAATGAAAGTGTTTTATAAACTGAAATGCATCACATAAAACTGAGATTTTATGAAATCAACTGGCAATTATTGCTTCCTATGTGACTAATTTTATTAACTAATTTATTTAATAATTATTAAAGTCTTTTGGCCTTAATCTTTATAGAGATAGAAAAAAGAAATTAGTACCTCATTGCTCCTTTATTAATTAAGGAACCTCCTTAATTAGCTTATTCAATACATATTTACAGATGGGGTAGTTTATGAAAAGTAATGATATTATTACGCCTGTTTAGCACATAGAGAAACAATGCTAAATGCAACTATATTACTACTTCTACTGTTAATTTTTTTTTTTGCTGGCTGTTATGAAAGGTCTTAGAAAATCAATGAAAACTGAAGCAGATTCTTTGATCTCAAGGAGCTCATGATTTAACAGGCAGATAAAAATATAAGTGAATTGCAATGCAGGATGTTAGTGGAGCAGTAGCTGTATCTAAGCACTTGGAGAAGAACCACGGAGGTGGTGGTAGAGGCAGCCGTAGACTCAGGCATCTGCTTGGAGGGGTGCAGTGAGCACTGAGCATACACAAGCATGGAACTTGGACTGGAGGTCTGGGCTGGCTGGGTTTGGAGATCATCGGCATGCCCGTGCTATTGGAAGTCGTGGGGATAGTGAGACCATCATGGAGAGTGTGTCAGATGTGAAGAGCAAATGCCAGGGCCAGCCCCGTGAGGAGCAGCAGTGGAGGAGGAGAAGCCAGAAGGAGCAGCTGGAGAAATGGAAAGTGCTCTGGTCGCATATGGCTTCACAGAACCCAGGCAGGGAGACACGGCCGGTCACTTCAAGGAAGATGGACACTGGAAATGTTTCCTGGCTTAGTCATGAAGAGCCCTTTGCACATTTTGTGGAGTGCAGAGGGAAATGTAGCAATTTGAGGAAGTGGAAACTATTAATACAAACCTATCCCAGGCATCTTGGCTGTGAAGAGAAAGAGAGAACAAGATTGACAGGTAAACAAAAATTGTGGAACATTAGTTGGTAATCATGTTTAGGTCAAGGACCACCCATGACAATGAATTAAAAACAGTATGCCTCTCTATACAGACCAAATTTTGCCTATATTTTCAGGAAATTGATCACCTGAAACCCAGACCACGAGTTAAGAAACTCTTTTGAGTATTTCTTAAATCTTAAAGTGTTGTTTTTGCAATGGAGGATACTTAAGCATGTTTTTGTGCAAAGAGTAGTACGAGTGTCAAGGAACAGACTGGAGATACAGGAGGGGCGGGAGTGTGCTGGGGAATGTTGGCCTATAAAGAGACATAAAAGATTTCAGGAGTGAAGCAGGAACTGCCCTTAGGCCATTTGTTTCTAGCTGCAGGTGTCTGTGGGGCCGGCATTCTTTGATCAGTTCTCAACCTGTGACCACATACCAAGCCTCGTCCCACAGAGGTGTCAGGCACAAGCAGCCTTCAGGTCTCAGACAGCCTTGCCATGCAAATCACTACTGACCAGTGAGTTGCAGCTTTTGATCTGTGAACTAACACATTCACATATCCCTTCAGGGCAAAGCCCTGCAAAACTCCTGAAATCTTTTATGTCTCTATAGGCCAACAGGAGTGGGGCTGAGTTGGAGGGTGAGGGCTAGAGGGGTGTCCCCGAGGGGTGAGGGGGAATGAGCTGTACAGCATGGGTGGAGGAAGTGGCTTTGGGCAGCTATCCTTCCTCTGTGTTAGGAGAAATGAAGAGGAAAGGATGTGATGGCTTACAGAGGGCAGGAGGGGAAGGAGTTGGAAGCAGAGGCTGACAGATGGTCCCTCTTTGCTCTGGGAGGCACGAGGTCAGGCCCTTGCCGAGAGCACCGGGGTTGGCATGGGCCTAGGCCTGGGAGAGCAGCAGGCGTTGGAAGCAGTGGTTGTAAGAATGGGAGAGGGTGGTGACTTGGTGTTGGGGCCCAGCTGAGGCTGATGATCCCCCGATCTGTTCCGCTGTGGCTGTGGGATAGCTCTTTGGACATGGTCAGTGGGCTGAGACAAGCTACAGAGAAAGCAGCCCATTGGGTTAATCCAACTGGGAGGGAAAGGAATTGAGGGCCTTGGTCAGAGGGAAGTTGAAATAATAGACCAATGGGAGGTCTTGGTTGGATGATAAGTGGGTGAAGATGGATGACACGAAGGAGGTAAGACAGTAGAAATCATAGTGAAATTACAGAGCTGGTTTCAATGGGATCAAGTGTGGATGTGCTGGAAAGAAAGGGAATTGTGGCATACTTCAGCAGGTGGAGCTTAGAAAACCCGAGATCTATATGGCAGTGGAGGTCAGTGCCGTGGCAGGGTTCGGGGTGTGGTCCTGCAGAGTCATGGCTGGAGTGGATTGAAAATAAAGGACTCAGAGTATTGACTGGGCTTCTACCTTCCGCAGCGATGATAACGCGAGCCAGGATTTCAGCAGGCGTTGGAGTGGCAATGGCTTTGAGGAATGTGGGAGAATGAGCAGGAATTCCCAGCTCAGGTGATGAGGAGGGCTAGAAGATTCCACAGCCAGAGGGTGGGGCTTCCAAGGGACTGTGCCCCAGAATGGAGGTGAGGGATATTGTGGGCATGGTCAGGACCCTTGTTTCCAGGATACAATAGATTGGGGAAGGCGGGAACAGGTGAGGGGTGAGCAGTGAGACCACGCGAGGCCGGACTGGAATGAGAAAGGCTGGCTGAGAGGTGCAGAGGGGATGGGGGGCTGACAATCTGCTTTTTTTCTTTTCTTTTTATTTTTTTGAAAACACCTGAATCAGTATATAAAGACATTCTGCTTTCAACTGGAGGACGGTGTACGGTTGCCAACCTTTCATTCTACCAAATAAGAATAATTTAAAAACAAAACAAACTAGAATCTCCCCCCACCATTATTTTGTGAAAGGACTTTCACACCCCATGCCAGGAAGGACAGCTATCAACATGTCATAGAATTACGGTGTTTTGCCTTCCAGACGGCATCACCCACGCTACTCCTTATTCTGGAAAGAGCACATACAGCTCTCTGTCACGTTGCCTGTAAGATTTTTGGTTCTAAGATGTGGACTCCCCAACGGTCGTGGTGCATAATGACAGAATTCACGATCCTCCTCGGCCTTTGCTTTCTGGACCAAGGGCCACAGCCTGCTCTGGTATAGCCCATGAGCTGAGAATGACAGCAGCCCACAGCCTGCTCTGGTATAGCCCATGAGCTGAGAATGACAGCAGCCCACAGCCTGCTCTGGTATAGCCCATGAGCTGAGAATGACAGCAGCCCACAGCCTGCTCTGGTATAGCCCATGAGCTGAGAATGACAGCAGCCCACAGCCTGCTCTGGTATAGCCCATGAGCTGAGAATGACAGCAGCCCACAGCCTGCTCTGGTATAGCCCATGAGCTGAGAATGACAGCAGCCCACAGCCTGCTCTGGTATAGCCCATGAGCTGAGAATGACAGCAGCCCACAGCCTGCTCTGGTATAGCCCATGAGCTGAGAATGACATTTCTAAAGCAGTTTGTATCCAAATTTCCCCCAGTTGTAAGGACGTGAATTATCCTGCATCAGGGCCTACCCTAATGACCTCATTTTCACTTGATTACCTCTGCAAAGATTCTGTCTCCAAATACAGTCACAGCCTGAGGTCCTGGAGATTAGGACTCCAAGATATGAATTTTGGGGGATGTGATTCTGCCCTAACACTGGCTGTCACTCCTCTGCTGAGCACTGAGGCACAGAGGCAAAGAGGAAAGCGTGCTCACTGGAGAGCTCAAAGATACGTACTTGGAGGCTGAACAGAGGCCCATGTGTCTGAGTATTTTTCTAGTGTCATGAATGTTAAAAGAGTCCCGGTGGCGCTGGCTGCAAGTGTAAGGAATCCCTCTCTGGAGGAATGTGAAACCAACAGGCAGCTCCTGTCCCATTTTCATCTTTCAAATGATCACAAAATAACAGACCTGTCTTTATTTTTTCTTCTCTTGTTTCTGTTATCAAAGGAACATCTGGTTTTTCGTGAGTGCTATCAGGGCAAAAATAGCCCTGTATGACGTGGTTCTCACTCGACAGACGTTCTCTGGCGAGAAACCAGGATGTCTGAGTGCCGTTGGTCCTGTCCCATGATGACAGGCGTGCGGGTGTGCTCGGCTTTCCCTCCAGTGAGCGTGCTGTGGCTGCACAGGCTGTGAAAACAGCGTTGAGCTGGTTCTATTCTGATCGTCCTGGGGGTCACAGAGGTTTGCCATGCCCCGAAAGGCTCGTCGTAAGTTCTGCTTACGCAGCCGGGCTGCACAGCGTGGAAACCGCCTCTGCCACTTCCTCTGGCTTTCCCACGCGCGGGACCCATCGTTTTGAGTGGCGCTGAGGAGCTGAAAGCAACTTCTTTTGGGTTCTGATTTCACGGAGAATAGTGAGGACCCTGTGTGCTTCTGGATGCCTTAGAGCTTATACTCATTGTTGTTTTTATTCTTGGTGATTTTAAGAAAATCATGATCTTTTTATTGCAAAAAAAAAATGGTTCTTCAGTTATTTGAACATTGGAGAACATGTTTGCTACTGGCTTGACATTTCTGTACTTGGAACTGGTATGAAAGTGCAGGAACTTCCCTTTGGTTACCCAGACGGCCTGCGGCAGACCTCTTCCTGTTCTATTAATATAACTCTGCAGTTACGTGTGATTGTTTTTTCATGGCAATTTTTAACAATTGAAAATATTCTAAACTCTGAAATCAAATGTTTTCTTCTTTACCTGATGTCTGGAAAGGAAAAAAGGAAAGAAGTAGAAGAAATGAGAGAAGGAAGGAAGGAAGGAGGGAGGGAGGGAGGGAGGGAGGGAGGGAGAGAAAAAAGGAAGGAAGGAGGGGAGGGAAAGAAGGAGGGAGGAAGGGAACAGAGGAGAGAAAAAAGGAAGGAAAGAGGGGAGGGAAGGAAGGGGAATTCAAATGGTTCTCTATATATCAATGAAAATTTTCAAATATATTCTACTCTAGATTTTTCTATGTATTATACATTAAAAAGGGAATCAATGCGAAATGATCAAATCAGTCTAGGTAACATATTCATTACTTCAAATGCTTATAATTTTTTTGTGGTGAGAACATTTGAAATTTACTCTCTCAGCAACTTGAAATATGCAATACACTGTAATTAACTATAGTCACCATGTGGTGCAATAAATCTTAACAAATTTACTCTTCCATATCATATACATATATCATAACATCATATGTACCCCATAAATATATACAATTATAATTTTTCAATTAACAAATAAAAAAATAGGGCCGGGCGCGGTGGCTCACCCCTGTAATCCTAGCTCTCTGGGAGGCCAAGGCGGGCGGATTGCTCGAGGTCGGGAGTTCAAAACCAGCCTGAGCAAGAGCGAGACCCCGTCTCTACTATAAATAGAAAGAAACTAATTGGCCAACTAATATATATAGAAAAAATTAGCCGGGCATGGTGGCGCATTCCTGTAGTCCCAGCTACTTGGGAGGCTGAGACAGAAGGATCGCTTGAGCCCAGGAGTCTGAGGTTGCTGTGAGCTAGGCTGACACCACGGCACTCACTCTAGCCTAGGCAACAAAGTGAGACTCTGTCTCAAAAAAAAAAAAAAAAATAAATAAATAAATAAATAAATAAATTAATTAATTAATTAATTAAAAAGAAAAGGGATACAATGCTTTTCTGAAGGGAATAGAAGTGTCCCTATGTCCCCCAGAGGCCTGCCCTTGCCGAGTCTGTAGGCCGTGCTGCTTGGAGTTGTGGGGTGGCCCTAGCTGCCGCCTTGCTGCCTACTCCCTCCCTCACAGACCATCCCCTCCCCTGTGTCCCTGTCCCCCTGGCAAGTCTGTGGCTTGCAGGGAGATAGAATGCCAGGGGGATGTCCTGGGCTCGAATACTGTCTGCTGCCTTTTAGCTGTTTTGCTGTGGTCTTGGGCAGGTCTGTGGCCCTCTGTGAATTTTTCTCTTCCGTAAAATAGAGATGATATTGTTCATCTCAGTACAGTATCATTAGATGGTATCAGACAGTCTTTACAGGAATTTTCAAGCCTCAGGCCTGGGTAAAAGGTGGTAGCACTTGTCACTAGTTCATCTGGTCTCAGAGGAATGGGGCTGTGTGACAAGGGTGCGTCTCTCTTCCCTTCAGGGCCACTGAGATTCTCCTCTGCTAATGAAAGGGGCAAGGCCTGGACCTGGTGGGGGGTGCCTTTGGGACCTTGAGCGGTATCTGTATAACCTTAGGAGACGCCTCTGCAACACTGGGAGGTGTCTCTGTGACCTTGGCGAGTGCCCTGTGACTTGGCTTTCCGTGCCTCAGCGTCCCAATCTGTTGTAAGGAGGATCAAAGCGAGTTAACCCATGTAACCCAACTTACACATTAAATCCATATCTGTTTCCACTTCTTCTTATGATTGTGCGGTGTGTTTGGTGAGTGGGTGAGAGTAGGGGACACCCAAGCCCACCCTGTAAAAGTAGATGGAGATGCAGTTGGGGACCTTAGCGGGCTGGCCCTGCTGACCACGGGTGTGCCTGGTGCCCTGGAGGACACAGGCGGTGCGTGCCGTAACAGTGTGGCGGTTAGAGTGGCCGCCCTGGCAGCAGCGTGAGAATGGCCTGAGCCGGGAGGAGACTGGTGACAGGGAGGACCGTTTGGAGTCTGCGGCAGTAACTGCAGTGAGATTGATGAGGCCAGAACTGGATGGCAAAGGAGGGACAGTTCCCAGAGGGGCTGAGAAGGCAGACTGAGCAGGAGGAGGCGAGAGATTGGTAAGACTTCTGGTTTGAACAATGGAGTGGGAGGTAGAAACGTTCCTTAAGGGAAGAAAGAACACAGTGTGGGAGTGCAGAGCGGGATTGGGGGCAGCAATGGCTTCACTTTGGGATGAGCCAAACTCATATAACCTTGAAACGTTGCTGTTTGAAAATGTTGCTGCAGGTCAGCAGCAGGTCTCCTGTGGAAACTGAGGCCCTGTGTGTGGCATAGGGAAGCATGCCGCTTGACCTACTGTGTAATGACCTAGAAATTGCAGGGCCAGAGGGCAGGAGGTGAGGGGCCGGAGACCCTCCTGGGAAGGAAGCAAGAGCTACCCTGGGGCCAGGCGGGTGGTGGGAAGAGGGGAGGAGGGGGAAGACAGAAGGCAGGAGAGGCACATTCACTGGGGACATTGCTGGCAGTGGTTTGGGCTCCTGTACCCCTTAAGGAACATCCCCTGGTCTTCAGTCTAGGCTCAGACCTCCATGGTTTTGAAAAGATGGTGACCAAACTGCAGCAGGAACTTGACAGTTTGACCCAGAGACAAGGAGGGAGCCTGGGCTTGCCGAGTGTTTCCCTGTGCCGACTCTTGTGTTGAGCGGCTCATGCACCAACTCATTCATTCCTAGGAGAGAGGATCTCTTGACATCCCCATTTTATAGAGGAGGAAACTGAGGCTCAGAGAGAGGGTGTGGTCACACGGGATAGTCTGGCTGCTGAACTGTGCGTGTCTCATTGGTGACATACACTCAGAGCCCATCATTAGTTTCAGCTCCTAGGTGTGTTCAACTCTCTCTCTGGCCTCTGGCAATTTGAGGGGAACCCCTGCATTCTTCTCTAACCAGTGTGGGCTCCTGGGGAGGTTCCCGGAGGGCTCTGTGGTCCAGCACAGCTACGGAGTGTGCTGGTGGGCACTAAGGGACGTCTGTTCCTACCAGGCAGGGCTGTCACCCTGGAGGAGCCAGCCCAGCCTGTCTCCCTCTCTGGTCACCTCTCCCTCCTGCTCCAATTCCTTCCTGTTCTGGGGGGAAAGAATTAGTTTCCTAAGACTTGACTCAAAGGGGCTCAGAGCAAAGGAGCTGAGGAGCTAATTTACGCCATAATGTCATTGGTCAATGTCTTATCTATTCATACATCTACTCATGACACCCCGGGCAAGTGTGATGCTTAATACAAAGACATGATTTTTAAAAGGAGAGTTTCTCAGAGTAGCTAAGAAACTTGCCCAAGGACAAACAGTGTCAGGCTGAGTGAGGTTTTGAACTCATGATGCCTCTTTGCAGTTAGCCTGAGCTCTTTGCGCCAGCGGTTATGGCCAAAGGAAATAAAACAAAACATCAAAAGGAATATTTCAGAGTCTGTACCAGGCAGTCGTTCTCAGACGTGGGTGCGTGTCAGAATCACAGGAAAAGTTAACAGAGAGCCCAGAGGGCCAGACTCTTGGAAGTGAAAACAGGGCCTGGACTTGGGAATTTTTGTTCCTCAAGTGAGTCTGATGCTCATCAAAGTTTGAGAGCTGCTGGTGGGCAGTAAGAATGACCCTAGTTTTGTTGACAGATTAGCCTGTTTTTCAGGCCCCCACCTTTGCTGGGAGGTGTGGTCACCAGATTGTAGAAGGAGGCGGTTAGATATTATAGTTGCTGAATGAATAGGGGAATGAAAGAACAAACACATAGCTAAATTTGGTTAATATGGAGGGTTCGCAAACTAGAGTCGCACTGAGGCATGTCCTTGCTAAACCTGGAATACAGTTTTGGTCCCATTTTCAAAGTAGCCACATAGCAACAAGCCCAAGTTTCACCCATGTCTGTGGGTTGCATTGGTGATGAATTCAGTACAGTGTCCTGTCAGAAAAAGTAAACACACATATAAATAGCTTTCCTTTATGCCAATAAGAACCATTTTGAAAATATAATTTAAAAAATCCCATTCCATTCTTAGTGACTTCAAATATTAAACCTAGTAAAATTCAAATTAAAGACTATTCTCTCCAATTAATGTTTAACTTTGAGATCATTCCAAGTAATAATCCCAAAAAAGTTTTCTCGAAATTTGACAAATGGTTTTAAATTTCATCCCCCAAAATAAATAGCCAAGAAGATAATGTGGGGTGAATTTTACCTTTAGATGCTAAAATGTATCACGGTGACAATGGTTTAAGCAGTGTGAGGGTAGAGCCAGGGTTTACAAAGAGATAAATGGAAAATGAGAAATACCCACCAAAATAAATGTATTCACAGATAAGTATGTAATATGATAAGTATGCATTTCAAATTCAAGGGGAAATTATATTTTTTAATAAATAACACTGGCATTACAATCTATAAGCTATTTTCTAAAACAAAGAAGGAAACAAAATGAAGTTGAATCAATGAACCGTACTCTGCTTTTTAGGAGAAGACTCACCCTGTGGGTGAGCTTGAAAGCTGCTACCACCTCGTTCATCTGCGAAGAGGTCATATTATGATGACTCTGGGTTCTGTACCGAGGGCACTGGCCCCAGCCCCAGCTAGCACTGCACTTAGTCCACAGCAGGATGAAAGCTGGCGAAGCCAATGGGCTAAGCAAGAGGGTGTGTTACTGGAGCCCCTGCTTCCTTATCTGTGAAACTTGAATAGTAACGGTGCCCACCTTGTGGGTTATCATGAATATTAAATGCAGTCTGTTGCCGGGTCCTGGCAAATAGTAAACTCTCACAAAATGCTACCAAGCCCCCCAACTTTCATGCTTTTGCATCCACAGAGTGTGTTCTCAGAAGTATCACGAGATGCAAGTGGAGGACCCCTCAGATGTTGGATTTAGCACAATAGCAATGGTTCACCTGGCGGGGGTGGGGGGCAGGGCTCGTGCAAGCCAGGGCAGGAGTGGGTGCGGGCATGGCAGGGACTCGGCTCTAGGCCCTGGGACTGCGCCAGATGAGCTGGCTTTCCCTGGAGATGAAATTCACTCTTCAATTATAGCGCTTTCCCCCAGACTTCAACCCAAACACGGAGTGCAGCCAAGCCTTTCATTTTAAGACCATAATTGGAAAGTTTGGTCCTGAAACCCCATCTTAACTCTTCTCTAAAATTGCAGTGTACTCACCCTCTAAAAATACACAGCTCAGTTTGGTCATGTTGCAAAAATGCCGTTTGTATTGACCATGAAAATAGCAGCATGTGGCGGGTGCTTAAGAAAATGAAAGCCCAGCATCTCTCGCCGCCAAGCCAGGTCCTGAGTCCCTAAAGATGCAGTGCCTGGTTCTGAGGATGGAGCCCCCCAGGCCAGGACACAGGCTGGGCTGTACCTTCCTCTTGCTGAGCCTGAATGAAATCTGCTTATGTTATTTGGCGACTTCTCTGAATGAATTTTTTCTCTTTATTTTTTTAATTTAAAAAATGTAGTGGCATATTATGGGGTCCATGCTTGTGTCTCCCCCACAAATGTATATGTTGAAGCCCCCAGTGAGATGGTGCTAGGAGGTGGCACCTTTTGGAAATGATTGGGTCAAGGGTGGAGCCTCAGCGATGGGATTAGTGCCCTTCTAAGAAGAGACAACAGAGGGGCTTGCACACTCTTTGCTCTGTGCCCCGTGAAGGCAGGAAAGTAGCCTACTGTGAAACAGGAAGAGGGGCCTCACCAAGAACCCAACCACGCTGATACCCTGATTCCAAACTTCCAGCTTCCAGCACTGTGAGGAATGCATGTTAGTTATTTAAGCCTCCAGTCTGTGAAGTTCTGTTATAGCAGCCCGCGGCAGCCAAGACATGGCAGTAGGTGGTTTTGTTGCTTTATTCACCCTTATAATTTTAGTGCCCCTCCACCAGTGTGCTGGATGTCAAAGATAGGTTTAAAGTAAAGATTATAAGCTTCTCTGTATAGCCAAGAGCATGGTGCTCTCAAAGGCCCTTTCACACCGGGGGTGAGGTTCCGGAAAGGGTGCTCGGCTGCATTGGAGACTCAGCAGGGATGGAAAGAGCCTTGACTTAGAGCCGAGAGGGCTGACTCTGCACTGGCCTGGTCACTGCCCAGCTCCGTGTTCTTGACAAAGTCAGATAAACTCTCCGAATTTCTGACTCCTCATTTGTGGAAGAGACATTAGAGCCCCTCTCCCACCCCTCATTTGGGTGCTGTGGGAAGCAAATAGGATGATGAAGTGAACACTCTTTGTAAACTGTAAAGTGCTGCACCTATGCTTGCCATCGTGTTCCTCTAGCATAAGGTTAATGCTCACAAGTATTTATTAAAAGGGTACGCTACTGTGGTCTTCTGGGGAAAAAAACAAAGAAAGAGAAAAGCAAGAAAGAAAGAGGGAGAGAGATTTTCTCCATTAGTTGTCAATGATGCCCCCGCTAAACATCTCTAGAGTGTTCTAGAGTCAGCACTTCTGAATGGTCGTACAAGCCTATGTTGGGAGACAACATTTGGCCTCTTTGTTATCTGCGGGCAGCATGAGAGATGCTGACCGCTGTTGGGGATCAGCTATGTCCTTAAAGGGACACCCAGCCTGGCTCTAGACATGGCCTTTGCACCAAATGGGACGAGCTCCCACAGACCTCTGCCCCTCGGCCCAAGCTGTCCTCTGGCTGCACACCTGTGTCTCCCTCCCTGGTGCAGAGACAGTCGTGTCCCGTGTGCAGGACTGGGGAGGCGGAACGGAGAGCAAGCAATGGGAGGGCATAGGCTCCCTGGTATAAGGAGCCAGTTCCAGTCTTGTTCCACCACTTAGGAACCATGCACTCTCAGGCAAGTCATTTTAATCTCTCTGTGTCTCATTTTCTTCATCTTTAAAAGAGGGTGTCTTAGCTGGGGTTTTCTAGGAAACAGACTCGGACATGGAGATTTGCATGCAGGCAGTTTGGTGCAGACTGCTCTTGGGATCAGCACCTGGAAGGAAGTGGGGGCAGAGGAAGAAGAACTTTGATGCAAATTAAGTAATGGCCCCACTGATCCCCCAGTGGCCTCTGAAGCTGGGCTGTCCCTTCAGAGTTGTTCCGTCTAGAGGCCAGGGGGCGGAGCCTTTGTCTACCCACACAGAGTTTTGGATGCGAGTTGCCACTGGGAAGGGGAGGCAGCTCTGTTTGGCCAAGGGAAATTCCTGGAGAGGGGCTCAGCTGGGGGCCCCCAGCTGTCAACTTCCCAACAGTTGGAAAAATGAGAGTCTTGGTCTTGCAGGGGGGCCTGGACAACACACCACAGCATCCACTAAAGAGAACAGTGGGCTTGGGAGGACCAAACGATATAGCATCTGTGAAGACCTAAGCACAGTACCCCATGATAAACATGACAAGTCTGTTTTTGTCATTATTACCTAGTATCATTCTAGCTATTGCTTTGTGACAACTGCGTTGTGTTATTTTTCTTATCTTCTTGACTTCTCTGCCATTCTACTGTGAGCTGCTTAATAGAAATAGCAATGCTATTTGTTTTGTTTTTAACTTTTGTCTTCCTAGGCTTCACCACAGACCTTGGCTCAAAATTAATACATAATTGTAGAATGGAAAGACGGATAAAGGCAAGGATTGCACAAGAATGAGACCACAAGGAGTATGCCCCTGAGGCTGCCTTTGAGGACACTGGAAGTGCTCTGTGGTCTTCATTATGCACTAGGAGATAACTGTGTGTGACTGTCCCCTGCTTTCTGTCCTAGTGTCTCTGGACTCCTGGCAGGCCCTGGCCCTCTCTTCAGTAGTTATTGATTCATCCATCAGGAACTTCGATATTGTCCACGTCAGCACTGCTGCCACCAGCAACTTTTCTGCTGCCCGAGACCTCTGCTTGTGGGGTAAGAAGAGTTTCCACCACCCAGATAGGGTGGGACAGGGCCTCACACAAGTGCCACTCAAGACTCTGACCTCAGAGAAACACATGAGACCTGATAGAACCTGGGGTGCTCAGTGGGAAGGGAATAACCTGGAGGAGAAGACCTGGGTGGGGTCTCCTCATTGCCCCTGCAGGGCCGCCCGTAGTCGGGTCTCCCAGGGGATAAGCCAGCCAGCAACAGAGGCCATGAAACCAGGTCAGGGGAAGGGCAGGAAGATCTAGCCAACTTAGTCTGAGGCAGCAGAGACGCATGAGAGCTCCGACGGCTGTCTTCGGGTGACAGGTGGGCCATCATGGGGAAGAGGAAGTGCACTTGTTCTGGCCAGGCTCACGGGGCCAAGCTAAGACCTATGAGTAAAACTACAATTTCAAGAGACATTTTCAATGCAATTTCAAGAACTTTCAAATAGGCAAATTTGCTCACAGGTGCGTAATTCCTCCAGAGAGTTTCTAGTCATTGGTGGTATTTAAACAAGAGCTAGGTGACCACTGGATAGGAATGTTCTACATAGGCCTTTAGCTTCTGAAAGAGGCTCAGATAAGGTAACATTTACACCCTTCCAAGATTCTGAACCCCTCTGGAAGGTCCTGAATTCCATGACTCTCTTCCTCTACAAGTTTGGATAATACTATGCACAAAGCTATGCTTATCTTACAGATTGGGCCATCATATGCAAGTGTGCAAGTTGTGCATTGCACAACTCTGGGTGGTGCCATTCACAGAGATTGAGCTATGAAAAGGGCCTTTAGGCTGTCCACAAGCTATCCAATCAAATGTAACAGCACTGTTTTCAAGCTGTTCAATCAAATGTAACAGCACTGTTCTTAGTCCTAAATGTCATTGAAGTAGTTTAAATTATCTAGTGCAGAACTGGCATGCTTGGGAAAGGGCATGGTTCCTGGGGAACAGGGTGGGTATGATCCTGGATGGGGAGGCTTTGGAGGGGGGCCAGAGGGAGACAACGCTGGAGAGGAGGGCAGGGGCTGGAGTATGGAGAGCTTTGTCTGGTATGACAATCTTTAAGCCTGTGGGGAGCCATGAGGTATTTTGAGAATGGAAATAACAAGGGAACATTTATGAATTAAATAAATAAGAAACCTGAATGTTGTGTCAAAATATATTGATGGAATGTTTGAGTTGCCCACTGCCACCACTTTAATTCCCATCCTCTGGCACAGTGCCTAGAATTTGTAGTAGGTACTCAAATAAATAAGGGATTGCATGATGAATGGGTGGATGGGTGGAAGGATGCATGGATGGGTAGATGGATTGATGGATGCATGATTAGGTGGAAGGGTGGATGGTGATGTATGGATGGAAGGATGGATGGTAGATGGTTGTATGTATGGCTGCAAGAGTGAGGTAACATCTCTGAGGCCCAAGCCTCACTCTTTTTCTTCTTCTCTGCAGAATGTTCTCAACACGAGGCTTGCCTCGTCACCACTCTGCAGACCCGACCGGGGGCTGTAAGGTGTGTGTTCTATGCTGACACCCAAAGCTGCACACACAGCCTGCAGGGCCAGTACTGCCAAGTTCTGCTCCATGAAGAGGCCACCCATGTCTACCGGAAGCCAAGTAAGCCAAGACCTGAGCCTCTGCAGCCACTCCAGGGAAACTGGACATGGCTGGGAGGGACTGTTCAGACATGGGTCACTGGGTAGGCTGTGGCTTGGTTGGCCAAAGTTATTCTGGGCTAGCTGGCATTCACCTGGGGTGGACTGAAGGAAGGTAGAAAAACTCCTACTTCTGTGTATCACTTTCATTCATTTATTCCTTTGAGTTTTCGAAGCCATCTTGGCCTTTGAGTTTCTTAGTAAAACAATAAAGCAGGACACTTTTTATTACCACTTTATAGTTTCTAAAGTGCTTTCACTGGACTTATCTTATTTGGTCCTCATGCCAGTCTTTTGAGGTGGCAAGTTAAGACTTTATCCCCATTGCAGAGACCGGGAGACTGCAACCCAGAGAAGTTAAGTTACTTACCTGGTTTCGCAGAGCTGGTGAGGATAGAGCAGCAACTTGGAGCAGATCTCCTATCTCGAGATGCAATCCTCTCCACAAACCCACACTGCCCGCCTACCACGTCAGGAACACTTTGGAGAGGGAAGCTGTTCCTGGCTGAGTTTAGTGTGAAAACATGTGGCAAACATTGTGCTAGGTGCTGGGGCTCCTGGGATGAGGCAGGCAAGCGGGTGTAGCGTATAAATCCATCACTAAGCAAAACTGCTAGGAGCTGCAGACTAGGAAACAGGAACTGGGAGTCCCGGGGAAGCACCTCACCGCTAGACATGTTTGTTGGATGAAATTAATAACTGTTAAGGTGTTGGCTACACCTGCTATCTTGTCTCCTAGAGCAGGGGTTGCAAATTTCCTCTGTAAAGAGCCAGATGATAAATATTTGTGGTTGTACAGCCCTATGTTTCTGTTACAACCACTTGACTGCCATTGCAGCATGAAAGCAGCAATAAACAATATGTCAACCAATAGACATGACTGTGTTCCAATAAAACTTTATTTACAAAACTAGGTAGCAGCTGGATTTGGCTCTATCCCATCTTAGAGCATTGACAGTTCTTCAGTGCTTTCTTGATGCCAGAGACATTCTTCTCTTCTGTCCCCTCCTCGACCTTAGCCTTCAGACCATGAGAGTGTCTCCCAGTCCTGGAAATGCTTTGATTCCTATGTGCTGAGATCTTAGCGCCTCAATCTCAAGTTTTATCTTCTATCTAGCTGGACACTTACATTATTTAGTCAACCTAGATAGATTTTAATAGTAAATGTCACCAATAGTATAGCTGATCTGTGTGATAGTTCTGCTGAGACGTATCTTAACATTGAGTTTTGAGTTCTGTAAAATAAATGAGACTGCTCGTCTACTGATTCAGTGTGACTAAAGTGCAATGTGAACTGCTCACTTCCAAAAGAAGGTGCGTGCACACATGCATCTACATAGATGCCAGCTTTCACACGGGCACTATGTGTTTCTAACTCATGTGGATAGCCACAGAGGTAGTCACATGGCCTAAATATATTCTGGAAAGAATCTACCATTTTTGCAAAAGAATTCAAAAGAGAGAACTTCACATCTAACATTTTTTCCGTGTTTGATTTCATTTCGTTTGGGAATGGTTGGGCAGCCTCTGGAGGGAAGAGGCCTGAATGCCGCCGTGCCTGGGAAAGCCGGCTTGCATTCCCTAGAAATTCCTTAGCCTCTGTGTTTGTTCTGGCTTCACTCCCGCCTTCGGGTGGTGCCACGTTCGTGAAATGTGGCCGTTTTCTGCATAGCAGAAGAGGGTTTTACCACTGCAACCGCCATGGCCCTAAGTGTTTGCCTGACACCCTTTGATTTGCCATTGTGACAGGAAATCTTGTGAGAAGGAACTGTGGGGGTGAGATCAGTCATGATTTGTGATGCAGGCCAGATTAAAAAACAGCAACTGTTTCTTCCCATCCTGAGTTTCCATTTTGAGTTCTAACTCAGATCCCAATGTTTCTGCAACAGAGCTGGTTTCATTTGCTCTTCCTTTTTTTCCCTGCCCCCCCCATTCTTTCCTTTTTTCCTTCTATTCATTCATTCATTCATGTGTTGAACTCCTGCCATTTGCCAGACACTGGGTTTGGAACATTGTAGGTATTGTTATTTATCCCTGATATTGCTATGTCGTAGGAGCTGCTATTGTTCCTATGCATAGGTGGGACAATTGAGGATCAGAAAGATCACAAAGTTTTTCCAATAAGTAGTTTTTCCATAACATGAAACACAGCTCTACTTGTCTTCCCAGACCATACATTGGTTCCACTGCGCCGTGCATCCCTGCAGTGACCTGGAAGTCATGAACAGACATTATACCTGGGTTTCTCAACCTCAGAACCTAGTGACATCTGGGGCCGGAGAATTCTTTGTTGTATGTGTGTGTGTCGGGGGTGGGTGGGTGGGGGGCTCGTGGGGGGTTGTTCTGCTTATGGTAGGATGTTTAGCAATATCCCTGGCCTCTCCCACCAGATGCCAGTAGCATGTCTCCCCCACTCTTGTGACAACCAAATATGTCTCCAGACATGGGCATATGACTCCTGGGGACACAATCACATCAAATTGAGAACTGCTACATTATACCAAGCTCTTGAGGAATGGGTGGATTTCTGCCTGTCTGCCTATCTGCCTGTGTGCTTCCTTTCTCCATACTCCTGTTTAGTCACTACTGTAACTTATATAATATATGTGTGTGTGTGTGTGTGTATATATATATATATATATAGAGAGAGAGAGAGAGAGAGAGAGAGATGCAGAGAAAGCAGAAAGGCTTTGTCTTTCAATCAGCTAAGTGTGCAGTTGAGCAGACCAAACCTACCTTTTAGAAATCATAAGAGACTTCTCACATAAATGTCTCTTCTAGAGTGTTTATTGCTTCCTTTGTGGAAGGCTTTAAGTCTTTTGGGGAATCAGACAGGCCTATCTCAAGTCCCTGAAAATGTCATTTGGCACTGAGCCCAGGCCCAACAAAAGTTTATTGAATCAATCAATAATTGACTCAATTATTCAATTCAATGAATGAATGAAAGGGATGAAGGTTGAGCGGGGAGGGCAGGCTGCACGTTCTTGGCCTTGAGCAAGTAGGAGGGAGGGACGTGCACGCAGCCAGGAGCACCTGAGACACAGAGAGGGGCAAAGCTCAGGGTGGGTTGAGAAAGGTGTGGCTTCGAATCCACATCACCTTGTGGTCCTGGCAGGCCTTGAGCCCCCACCCCTAAACCTATTTCCTTACCAGCAAACTACAAATATGGGTCTGCAATCCCTTATCTGCGATTCTGAAATTGAAAAGTTCTAAAAGTCAATTTCCTTTCCTAATTTTGCAGCAAACTCATTTGGTGGCAGATCTGACCCAAAGTGCCTAAAGAAATGATATGCTTTACTCATCCCTCTTAGTGTGAATACCATTTCACCACAGAGACGGTGGCTGATTGCTGTTTGGTGAAGGAGCCTGGCCCCAGCCTGCCCAGGAGGGTTGAATATTGTCGGCCACGTGCCCCTCTGTTCTTTCGAAAGGCTCAGAGTGCGGGGGGAGGGGCTGTGGGCCAGGGGGAGAGGCCCCTTGCAGAAAAATGCATATGTGGAAGGGATCCGTGCTGCACTGTGCACACATTTGGTGCCTGATAAAGATCAGCTGTCTTTGCTATTACTTCTTTTGTTTTCATTGAAAACTTGACTAGACTTAAGCTATGGGGTTCTCAGTGAGTTACTGACATTTTCAAGGGCAAAACACAGTGATTTTTCTCCCTTTTTGCTTAAAGCACATTTAGAATGTCAGTGGAGAGGGTACTCACTTCTGCCCCCACCCCGCACCCCCTTCCTTCCCCACAGGCACCCCTCTGATCAGCTATGAGGCATCTGCACCTTCCGTGTCTCTTGCCACCCATGGCCAGCTGCTGGGCAGATCCCAGGCCATCCAGCTGGGCACTTCATGGAAGCAAGTGGACCAGTTCTTTGGAGTTCCGTATGCCGCCCCACCCCTGGCAGACAGCCGCTTCCGGGCACCAGAGCCCTGGAACTGGACAGGCTCCTGGGATGCCAGCAAGCCAAGGTATGAGTGGAGTGGAATATGTTTAGTGAATGCCCAGAGAAGCTCTTTCCCATTCTAAACCATCAAAGTGAGTCTCAGTAGCAGAGGAGTGCATTCTGGTGTGAGCAACATACGAGGGTAAGGGATGTGTTAGTGAAGTGCTGTAACATACACTGCCGAATATCAGTAGCTTCACCCTCTTCCCTTCATGCGAAGTCCGTCTCATGATGCAGGAGCCTGTGTGCTCTGCTCCACGCAGGGATCCATGGAGCCAGGCCAAGCGAGGCTCTGAGTTCTTCCGAGGTCCCCTGGATGTTGATCTGGGAAGGAGAGGCTGTGGCGCAATCAGCAGGAGGTTCCCATGGCTGAGCCTGGAGGTGGGGTGCACACACCCCTTGTCCCAGGATTGCAGTGGCCAGGCTCAGCCTCCTGGCCACCTCTGACTTTAATGAAGCTGAGAAACTCAGCACTGAAGGAAAAGTCGATGAGCTAATGAAAAACAGTTTGAGGACTTTTTCCCCCACAATATTACAAGTGTTTTTTTAAAGCACCCATATCTTAATCTTCTTCTCTCATCAAAATTTTCAATTTTCTTTTCCATGCATGCACCACTTTAAATAGTAGGCATATCAAAGAAATCACTTTTGTTATTTTTTTCTAACTGAAGCATGCTCAGAGTACCTGTGAGAAGAGCACATGTTACTACTGCCCTTCTCCCCATCTGCTCCTCCCTCCCAGCTGGCATCTCGTGGCTCTGCTGTAGGCAGCTGCACCCTCCATGTGCATTACCACCCATGGCAGATGCTAAGCAGGTCCACAGGCCCATAGCCAGACAGAGTGGTGAGCTATGAGGCTCTTCAAATACTCCAGGAAAAGGATAGTGAGGGCTCAACCAGGACAGTGGCAGTAGGAAGGCAGAAAGACATGGCTGTCTGTTCTACCACTGGGAAACAAAAGGACAAATACGCATGAATTAGAACACCTTATCACGTTAGGATGTACCCATTTGTCAGATGAGGTGATCCAGTGACACACATCTTGAATAGAGAGTGATTGCAGAGTGGGGGTCACTGAAGCCCAGGGGGTGGGTGATATTCAAGTAGCATGTTGGGTGGCTGACCACCATGGTTAGGCATGGTCTCAGCTGTGGTCTCAGCTCTTATAGCAGGACATGCTCAAAGCAGCACCTTGGGACTCTGTACTGGTGTAGGATGCAGGTCAGACATCCCATCCAGAGAAAGGTCTACACACTGGAGCAAGGAAGGGCAATGGTCCCAAGAGGCTTCCATTGTCCTCTGCTTTATCCTGGGCCATTGGGTCAGCACTTTTCTCTCTGGGCCAGTGCATTGTCCCTGAGAAACATTTCGGCATAGGAAAGTGGCCAAAGAGCGAGGGGCACCCTGCTATTCCTTCCATGGTCTGGCCAATCCCATTTCTGGAAGCTGCCTGATTTCCACAGAGCTGGTGGAACACCAAGCCTTTGGAGTGGGTTGGTGGGCTCCGGCCATAGGCAACAGCTGCAGAGGGGGGATGGGGCATGTTCCCTTACCTGTTTCTCCTAGAAGTCACACAGTCTGTATCTGCAGGGCCAGCTGCTGGCAGCCGGGCATCCTAACACCCACGTCTCCGGAAATCAGCGAAGACTGCCTGTATCTCAACGTGTTTGTCCCTCAGAGCGTGGTGAGTTCCAAAGCACTTGCTGTGTCTGCCCTGAGAAGTCTCCCCTTGGAAATCCACTGCCCCTAGCACCAGCACTGTCCGCTCACCTCCCGGGGCCCATGGAGCCTGTGCCCCCCAGTGCTGCCTATGGCTGGCTCTGAGCTTCGCTGAGGCCGGATGGCAGGGAATGAGCAGCGGGGCCTCCTGCTTCCTACGTGGCCCCATCTGCTCCTGCTCACATCCTCACCCACCGCACCACCCGGGGCGGATAGCGCCTCAGTCGTTCTAAGGTGCTGTGGCAGGCGCGGCACTGTTCTGGGAGGGGCACAGCTGTGAACCAGAGCCCTCGTGAGCCTTATGTGTTAGAGAGAGGGGCAGAAATAAGTAGATAAGCAGTAAATATTGACTAATTACAGTATTAATAAGCACTGTGATGAAAAATAAGCAGGGCAAGGAGACACCAAGTGACAGGAGGTGTCAGCAGGGGACCAGGAGGTGACACTTGCACAGGGGCGTGGAGGAAGGAGGGTGTTGAGCCATGCAGCTACACAGGGTTGGGATGAAGGCCGCAGCCCCAATTGCTATGGGCTGGGCGGGGGAGCCCAATTCAATGAGTCTGCCGGTGAGGAAACGGGGTGCTCTCCTTGGAAAGGCCCCTCCAGAAGCATTTCTCTGGAGCTTTCCTTGTGGACGCTTGTTTGAGGCAGAAGAGCCGTGAGGGTTTGGACTTTGACCTTAAATCCAGTTGTGCCTGTTTGAAGGCCTGTGACTGCCTGAGTAGTTGCCAGATCCTGGTGTTGAGTGTGTGGGTCTGCTGTTTAGGGGCAAGGGTCAGAGCTCCCCAGGAGAGAAAGAGGAAATGGTGGGCTTGTCTTCCAAGACCACCAGGGTGGCTACGTAGTAGAAAGGAGAGCATCATTGGCAGTATCAGTTTGTAAATTGGGAAGAGCCCGTCTCTGTTGTGTACCCCCTGGTGCTTTCTCCTCCAATAGGGAAAGAGGAGGTGGGGTTTGTTATGCCGAATAGGGTTCCTATTACACAATAGAGTCATACATATTCAGCAGGTTTGAAGGGAAAGCCATACATATTTATGAGGGGACTCTAGCTCATGCACAATTGGTAAATATGTATGTAACATACGTCCTGTGTTCAGTTTGGGGTGGGGCTTAGTCATTAAAATGAGGTAGATTTTGTCTGTTTATATGGAAAGATGAACTAGAGGGCACACAGACAGTTTGTGTGCAGTCTCTATAATCTGGCTGAAACTGGTTTAGGGTCTGCAGGCCGGTCCTTTGTCTAATCAGAGCTGTAGGGGTCTGGGCTATAAACTAATGACAGAAGGAGGCTGGTCATTTTCCTCTTAGCTCCTGTTGTTAGATGGTTTAGCAAGAGTGTGGTTTTCCTTGTAGCCATAGGAATTTAGAAAGTTGCCATGCCAGCTGAGCCCTGAACCCTCAACCCGTAAGCAACTTTTGCTTCCTTAACTTTAGGGTCCGTGGTCTGTCTTGGTTGATAAAAGGGCTTCTATTTTGATCTCTCAGATCACAAGTTTTTAGGAAACATGAATTTCTGAAGATGCGGACCTAGTCGGTGTAGAGGGGTCCGATCCCATGGCAGGTGTGACAAGCCTACCTCTTCCTGGTCCCCAGGCTACTAGCAGTGAGAGTGACTGCACTTCTGAGGTTTAGCCCCAGGTCTGCAGTGAACTGCCATCCCTGCCACTTGCTTACCCTGCAATGTGGGCTCAGTGTCTCCACCTTCTGTGAGCCTCAGTGTCCTTATCTGTAAAATGGGACTTGACAGTTTGCTCAGGCTGCCATAGCAAAGCACGGCAGGCTGGCTGGCTTAAACACAGGAATTCATTTTCTCACAATTCTAGAGACGGGTTCAAGGTTAAGGTGTCAGCAGGCTGGTTCCCTCCCAGGCCTCTCTCGTTGACTTGTAGATGGCCATCTTCTCCTCCCTGTGTCTTCATGTGGTCTTCCCTCTGCACTTGCCTATTCCCGGGTCTCCCCTTCTTATAAGGACACCAGTCCTGTTGGACTAAGGCCCCCACTTATGGCCTCACCTTACCCTCATTATCTTGTTAGACCCTATCTCCAGAGACATTCACATTCTGCGGTCCTGGGGGCTAGGACTTGAACGTATGTATGAGGGGGCACAGCTCAGCTCATTGCCAGGGGCTAGGTGTGCCCACAGGGCAGAGTGGACAGGGGGAACCGGAGTAAGACCCGGAATCTGGCTCCTAGTGTGGGATCGGCCTCACCAAGCTCTTGCGGGTGAAAACGGGCATCATTTCCTCTAGCCATGTTCCTCCCACCCGCAGGCCCCCAACGCGTCGGTGCTGGTGTTCTTCCACAACACCGTGGAGGGGGAAGGGAGCGCAGCACAGTTGGCTGTCGACGGCTCTGTCCTGGCTGCTGTTGGTGACCTCATCGTGGTCACTGCCGGCTACCGAGTGGGTGCCTTCGGCTTCCTGAGTTCCGGTGAGTTGCTGACCCCTGAGCCAAGGCTCGGCCCCTTCTTCCTGAAGCCCCAACCCCTCACTGCCCCTGCCCCTCCTCCAGCACGGCTAGGCACACAGTGGAGACTCCAGCATATTCTGAGACCCTCCATGGATGCTGACCCCTGTAGACGAGAACAAAGGTTGCCACTTATTGAGAACTTACTGTGTGTCTGAGGCTGTTCCAAGTACAGCTATGGGTGTTAGCTTGTGTGTGTACATGTGTGCATATGTACACACGTGTGTGTGCATGTGTGTGTTGAAGAGGAAATTGAGGCCCAAGGAGGGTAGAAACTGGCTCAAGGTCATACAGTTAGGAAATAGCGGGGCCAGGATTCACCAGGGCTGGACTTGCCCTGGACAAGCTCCAAGAGTGGGCTTTTGCTCTCCTGCCCATGGGGAAGCATCTGCCTTGGAGTGAGGGCCGTATACGTTGTGACTTCCACCTCCTTTAATTCTGGCCTCACTCGTGAACATTGTCCTGTCCCTACCCAGGCACAGCCCTGTTTATCACCCTGGCTGTGCCTCCATTCTCCCCACTGACCACCGGGGCAGAACTGAGCCCTGGACCGACCCCAGCATCCCCCACCCATGTCTTCCCCTCCATCTCCAGGCGACACCAGGGGTAGCGGAGGTGTCAGGCCTCAGTGGCAAAGGGTGCCACTGGCCTTGGAACTCGAAGAGCCACAGGCCAGCTCTGCCACTTGTTGGCTGTGGGATCTCAGACAAAGCCCTCCTTTTCTCTGAGTATCAGTTTTCCCCTCTGGAAAATGGGAGAAATTCTACCCAACTCTGTAGTCACTGTGTGTTCCGGTGAGGGGATACCTGGGAAGGGCGTTAGAGACTGTGGTATATTGTACATGCCCTCGAGGATGGGGGCTGAACTTCATCACTGTTTAAAAGGGTCTCATTGAGGACCTGGAATGTTTTACATGCTGAGTAGGGGTGGGCAGGTGGGAGAGATCTACAGTGGACTGGGCTGTCTGGAGGGTAGCAGGTTTCCAGAGGGGCTGAGTGACCACATGGCATGAGGCCTTGGGTGCCGCAAGGAAGATTTTAGGCCTGGACCACAAACGAGAAGATATCAGGCTTGGGAAACAGGCAAGAAGTTAGGGCAAAATGCAACCAGATGCCAAGTGGGAGTCAGGGATGATGAACACATTTCAGATTTTCCCTTAGAGGTAGTGGGGTCAGCTGGGAATCCAAGAGTGGATACAGCTTCTCCCTTCCTGGCCCCCGTTCTCTGTCTGGGAGACTCTGGGTCCCTCACTGGACCTTTCCAAATCCCAGTTTTCTCACTAGTAAAACGGGGAAAATTATCCCCACCCTCCTTCACATGTATGTGGTGTTGAGACAGGAATATGCTGACTGGGGTTTTATGGAAGCTTTTTAGAGAGTATAGATAATTATTCACATGTGCGTTTATTTTTTTTTAATGAGAGAAAACTCTTTGCCTGGGTTTTCTTTGCTCTTTTTGAATACAGCACTGGCAACGATTTGTTAAGTCAGTGCCCCTTTCTCTGCAGAGGTGGGTGACACTCAGGACGGGTCCTGCTGGCGGTCCTGTGGAGCTCTCCCCAGACATGGCTGACTTTCTGGCTTAGAGCATTTCTAGACAGAAGAGAGAGACTTTCCATATGTTGTCTGTCGCTGAGTGGGTGGAGGGTTTTGATTTCACGGAGTGCAATCTCATTGCAAATTCCTGTGTTTCTGGAGAGGCAAACTCATTTTGGTTGCTGGCAGGGGCAGCCTGCGGGGAGGTGACGCAAGCTCCCACTCAGCCCCACTCCTTCCTGACTGGCACCAATGCTGCCTGTTCATTTCGCTCAAGGAAAACTGTCAGCAAGAGAGAAGGAAGAGTACACTGAGGGAGCGCCTCTCCTTACCAGATCTTTCTCCTGGACGCCCCACTTGGCTCTCACAGAGCCGCGAGGCCGGCAGCAGGGCCATTTCACAGATGAGACAGCGAGGCTCAGTGGGACTTTATCACCCACGGTCACACGTGGCAGCCTGGGCGCCAAACTCTCTTGGTTGAACAATAACAAGAAATATGTATTGCAGCTTGCTCCCTGCGAAGTCTAGAAATGCTCTTTGATGCCTTGTTCCTCAGCTACACAGAGCAGGGCCGGTCTTTTGTGCTTATTTAGCCACAGGCCATTTTCTTTGCTTTGTTTAGGAGCCCTATAGCCCATCCTGCATTCCCAAAGAGCTTTTGGGTCTTTTGCATCTCACCTCCCTGCATTTCACCCTGAGAGGGGAGCAAAATGTTAGTGTCCTCATCGATGGGTCAGGAAACTGAGGCACAGAGACAGGACACTGGGCAGAGGGCCAGCAGAGCCATGATAGGGACGCAGGCCTCCTGGCTGCAGAGGATCTGGTTCCTGCTCACCTCACCCAATGCTTGGTGACCAGTCTCTGCAGAGCAGCGCTTGAAACAGGTGCTCACCTTCCCAAAAAGAAAGGAGCAGACCCCTGGCCTCTGTTAATCCCCCCCAGTAAACCTGCGGCACAGACACATCATCCATCCCTTTTTCCACTTAAAAAAGCGATCAGTAGATTTTACTATTTGGAGCTTGCTTAAGTTTACAGAAAAATTGAGCAGAAAGTACAGAGAGTTCCCCAAAATTGTCTCTCCCCTGCTCTCAGTTTCCCCTGTTGTTATTAACACCATGCCCTGGGTAGGCACATTTGTTACCCTTCATGAACCAGTAGGGATATTTTATTATTCACTGACATCCACAGTTTACATTAGGGCTCGTGCTCTGTGTTGTGCATTCTCTGGGTCTTGCCAAATGTGTGGCATCCCCCATCCATGTCCACTGCGGTATCATACAGCAGAGTTTTATTGCCTTACAACTTCCTCGTGCTTCTCCTATTCATTGCTTTCTTTTTCCATTTTAAACAGTTGCAAACTGCAGTCCAGGACACAGGTCTGGAAAGAGCTGGTCGTGCTGAGTGCCGGCTCAGCCTGGGGTGCTGAGACAGCGCAGCTTTGCATCTGAGCAGGACAGGGGCCGAGAGCTGCTCTGTCGCTCTGTGAGGCCGGGGGCTCTGGGCAGTTCCTCCCCTCCGCATCCCACTGCAGGCTGCCCAGGGGTCAGCAGAAGTAGGCGACATGCGTAGGGCAGCTTCCATGAGCTGCAGCATGTGAAAGACAAGCACCAGGACCTTGCCTGGCACCTAGCAGGGCTCACACGTGTCAATCCTTCTTTCTTCCCCCAGACGGGCTCTTTCAAGGCAGGGCTGTGTTTCATCTTTTTTCGGCCCAACATCTGGCCAGTCGTGGGCACGCAACTGCCTCTTACTGGCAGCTGCAGCCGCCTAGTCAGGCAGAGTAGCTGCTGTGTGCGTCCTCTCGCCACATCATGTGCTGCAGCAGCTGCTGGTGTGTTCCAGAGAGAAGACGGTCCCCGAGAGCCCCGTGCTCCAGGGGCTCTTTTCAAAAGAGATGGGAGAAAGATGGAAACAGAAGCCCGTGCCCGCCCTGAGGCCGACTAGACAAACTTAGCTCTCTGTTGAGGAAAGGCAAGCCCAGCCCAGTATGTAAAGACAACCTCAGCTCCTGTTGAAATGAGCTGTTGGAATAATGTCCCCGGGGAGGCCATTTCCCTAAGCCTGAGTTCCACAGGCGGGATAGACCCCAGGGGCATCTGGTACTCTGTGTGTGTGTGTGTGTGTGTGTGTGTGTGTGTGTGCATGTGTGTACATCCTAGATGGCCCTCTGTCTGGCAGAGCAATGCAGTGAGGGGAGCTGGGAGCAAGGGATGGAGGGTGGACAAGGCGCTTGCTCTCGGGCCCTCCACAGGGCATAGGAGTGGAGGAAGTGTGCTTTGGCCAGGGAGCCAGACAGAAGTCCTGGCTGCCAAGGGTGACCATGCAGTGCATGACATCATTGTCCCTGAGACATTCAGAGGCTTGTGGAGAGGGTGTGCTGTCCTTCCTAATCAAAAAGTCAGGCATGGAATGTGGCCCCAGCAGGTACCTGTCACAGGGGCTATTCCTGCTACTAAAGACAAAACAGGCATCAGTGAGATGTTGGGGCCTAAACATGTTCTATTTTATTAAAAAGCTAATCTTTGATAGCACTTCATGCCAGGATCTAATCTGTTCCCCTTTGCAAATATTAGCTAATTTATTCATCATAACAACCTAAAGAGGTAGATGCTATTATCATCCCCATTTTACGGATAAGGAAAACCAAAGCACACAGACGTAAGTAACTTGTACAGGGCCCCACATGGCTAGTCAGTGGTGGAGCCGGGACTGCAGCCAGCTGGTTTGGCCCCATAGTGGCGATGCTATGCCATGCTGCCTCTTATCCATGTCCTTTGACAAGACCTGGTTGAGGACCTACCATGAGCCTAGAACTATGCTAAGGGGCTTTTGCCAAGGTTTGGGGGGGGAATTGAATGTGTGCTGGCTGGTCCTGATCCAGGGGAGTAGGAACCTGGAGGGGGGGCAGGGCAGATCAGGGTGGGCAGGGTGGGGGGGACAAGTGTTATCACAAGTCCAGAGATTTCCATTCACACCATCTCCCCAGCAAGCTGTAGCCCCTGGGCAGCCCAGAGCAGCCCTCTCCTGTCCTGCCCCCTAGTGCGAAGCCTTCATGCATGTTAATCTGCCGTGCAGCGTGTGCCTGTGGCCAGACTGAGCGAGGTGGGACGTGAGGGGCCCTGATCATGAGGGCTGGGGCTGAGCCACAGCAGACTGCAGCAGCGTGGACGTAACACGGTGGGCAGCCTCTGGGCAGTGACGGGGACCCCGACTGATCAGACAGGCTCGGCACATCTTAGTGGGTCTGAACAGCCAGGAGGACGTTCAGGCTTGACACACTGGCAATGAGGCAGTTATGAAGGCTCTTTGAGCAGAGAAAGTTCCAGAAATAGAGCAATTACATTTTTTAATGTGCATCACTGATTTTTCAGCAAATGTTTGTT
Organism: Microcebus murinus; assembly: GCF_040939455.1. NCBI lineage: Eukaryota > Metazoa > Chordata > Mammalia > Primates > Cheirogaleidae > Microcebus > Microcebus murinus. The sequence continues at coordinate 34,823,436 of NC_134110.1, read as the reverse complement.
GAATTGGATTGAATGTTGGTTGTGAATTGGGATTTGAGTCCCAACTTGATCTCAAATTTACTTCTTGCATCTAAACAAACTCTTTCCTCCTTAAGTTTTAATTTCTTCACCAGTAAACGAAAGGGTTGAACTAGACTTCTCAGACTATACTTGCTTGCTAACTGCCTTCTGAGTGAGTGCCTGAGGCTGTGTGCCGCAGGGCAGCACCTAGCACGGTGCCCGGCCCCAGCCGGAGCCCAGTTAGCACTGGTTTGGTGAGGGGCCCTGGAGCACACCCTCACCTCTGACCTCCCAGGAGTGTGACCCCAGAGGTCAGCACTGGCCCTGCTCGTGTAGCGGGGAGCTAAGCTGATATATGGGAAGTGAGAGTCAGGAACGTCCCTCCTTCCCCATCCTCACTGGAAATGCAGGGCACGGATGGCACCTCCCAGATTTGCAGGATTTGGTCCTGCTTGGTCAACACCCTGCTTTCCGGGGCTCCCTGAGACCTTGGGGGAAACAAACATGTTCATCCTAACAAATGGAACAAATGTGCAATCCAGAAAAGTTCACAGCAGGGACTATGTCCTACCAATGGCTTCACCAACCCCCAGAACATGAAACACATTTGAAGACATTCTGAATGTCTCCCCAGCTGGGAGAATAATTTGTACTATTATTCACCTGAGCTGGTGTTCTCTTCAGCTTTGTGAATACTAGATTGGAGAATCAAGATGCAAGATTTTTTTCTTTTTTTTTTTTTTTCTATTTGAGAAGATGGGGTCTAGTCAGTAGTTTCTCACTGGATACTGAATTCTGTTACTCACAACTCTGGTGCCTTGTGGGGAAATGTGAGGGGCTGGAGCTCTGGGAGTGGCCTCAGCTGCCCACGGACCTGCACTTGACCGTCATCAGCGTGTAGGTGTCATGGAAGCTGCGAAATCTGTTTCTTAGGGCAAGGTCGGAAAAGAAGGGTGAGAACCTCAGTCGGACAAGAATGCGGTTTAGTGATTCAAGGTTTTATAAAACAGGACAAGTTAGCAGAATAGCTTGCCAAGGAGCATCCACTGAATTTACAAGATGACCAGAAGGGTGTGGGCATGTAGTGTCCTGAAAAGCTAAGGAGAAGAGCGTGTTTTTGCTATACTTCTTTGTGTCTGAATCATTTCATTAAAAAAAAAAATAGTGTTAGGTTTTCGATGAATGTTTATTGACTTCCATGAAAAAAGAAAGGGATCAGTTGAGTTGCATGATATTAAAGACACAGAAGACAAAGCAGGGGGAGGATGGGATCCAGAGCCCCAGCCTGGCCTGGCCACTGTCTGGGACAGCCACCTGCCACAGAGTCCAAGCTGTGGGGCAGGGAGATCACCTTTTTCCCGGGGACCAGCTGAGCTGGTGGTGGAGCTGCACATGCCTTGCCTCTAATCTGAGCAACTGCCCCGTCTAATGATGCCGGTACCCAGGGAGGTGAAGGGACATGTCCAAGGTCTCCTAGCTGGCAAAGGCTGATGCTAGAATTCAAGCCTAGGTGTGTCTGATTTCAAAGCCCATGTTCTTCCCACTGTCCCTCACTATATTTGGAACCCATGGTCCTGACCTGTGGGACAAGAGCCCAGGTCCCCTGGAGGAGCCACGTGTCTGGCATAGATAGCACCATGAGTGTTAAATCCAAGGTTGCAAAATCACAAAGGGTAAACGGCTTTCCTCTTTTCTGAAGGGTCGGGAGAGGTCAGTGGCAACTGGGGGCTGCTGGACCAGGTGGCGGCTCTGACCTGGGTGCAGAATCACATCAGAGTGTTCGGCGGGGACCCTCGACGTGTGTGCCTGGCGGCAGACCGTGGCGGCGCTGACGTGGCCAGCATCCACCTTCTCACGGCCAGAGCCACCAACGCCAGACTCTTCCGGAGGGCTGCGCTGATGGTGAGTCTCCGGCTCTCTCTTCAGTCTTACTGCAGATGCCGGTGGGCAGGTGGTTCTCCCCGGATGGTTTCAGTTGCTTGGATTTTTCTTGCCCTTAGTCCCGAGTATGAATCCTGCTTATCCTTCCATGCACGTGTGACTGCAGGGTGCTGCAGGGCTCCCTGAATACTTTCCACTCATGCCAAATTCTAGGTGGTGAAGCGTTTAGTTTCCAGGCAGTGCCTTGTTGGGGTTCAGTGGTCTAAACCAGCCATTACCTCCCTTGTCAATGAATGGTAGCTAAGAAGAGAAGTCACTTCTCATGATTCTACTGGATGGTCTGAAGTGATTATGGTGATGGCGATGACGATAAATGATGTTGATGATCACAATAATTAGGATGATATAATGATGTTGTTGATGATGATGATGATGCAAGGAATAACCTGGTTGGCCACAGCATAAGCCCTGATGTCTGCTGTTCTGCTATTAATTTGTTCCTAATGTGGTACACCCAATTAGTGCCAGGTGTGCTGTGCTAGGTGCTGGGAATGCCATGATAAATAATACATGTCCAAGTTCTTAGGGAGCTTGTAGTTACTGAGGGTGGGGGACAAACACTTAAAGCCGATATTTAAAAGAGGATCTTTGGGTGGTCCAAAGGGAAAACCCAACCGAGCACAGGGGACGGAGCGAGTGTGGAAGAACACATCCCTGCAGAGGGAATGTCTGAGCTAAATGCTGAAGGCTGTGCAGGTGTTGAACTACAGGCAGAGTCCTGGCAGCAGGGAGAGTGTGGAGGACAGAGCCCTGGTAGGCAGCAGCGTGGAGGCAGACAGGGGCCAGACCACCCTGAACAGCTTGGGTTTTATCCTGAGTGCCTGGGGAGCCTTCAAAGGGGCTTGTTTGTTTGTTTGCTTGTTTGTTTCTTTTTATCATTTTAACTATTTTAAAGTGTCCAGTTCAGTGGCATTAAGTATGTTCCCAATGTTGTGTGAGAATCACCATTATCCATCACCAGAACAGAAATTCTGTACTCGTAAAACACTAACTCCCCACCCCCCATCCCCTCAGCCCCTGGTGACCTCTATTCTACCTTCTGTCTTTAGGAATCCACCTGTTCTAGGTACCTCACACCAGTGGAATCATACAAGATTTGTCATTTTGGGTCTGGCTTATTTCACTTAGACTAAAATCTTCAAGGTTCCTCCATGCTGTAGCATGTATCAGGATTTCTTTCCTTTTTATGGCTGAATAGTATTCCATTGTACAGATAGACCACATTTTATTCATCCAGTCATCTGCTGATGGACGCTGGGTTCTACGCTCTTGTATTGTGAGCAGTGCCGCTGTGAACACTGGTGTGCCATCTAACATTTTTAAGCAGGTGGGAAACTTGCTTAGAGCAGCTCTCTAGGAAGACCTCTCTTAGGGTGGGTTGGAGCATGGAGTTAAGAGGGACAACACTGAGGGCAGAGAAAGAGATTAGGGTACTATGAAGTCCCCCATGGAGAACCACTGAGACCCGCACCATCGGCTGGAGCCCCCATCGTCGACCTGCTAGCAATTCTAAGACCACATGACTGCACCTCAGCCTTGCCCAGCCTTCCTGGGATCCAAACCCTTGATCGTAGGACAGCAGAAGTGCCATAGTGTAGGGCTTTAGGAATAACGGATGCTAGATGGTGTTGTCACCATTCCCAACAGAAAGCAGTGACACCCGTCACTCCATCTCTCTCCGTCAGCCGCAGGGGCCTTTCTAGTTCCTTGGAGTCCACGCTCTGTTCTGCCTCCTGCAGGCAGTGACCTTTGTGTGGAGCACTTTTCTCCCAGCCCCCACTTCGCCTGCCCTTCTTGTCCTTTAGGAAAGCCTTCCTGGCTTTTCAGCCTAGAACACGGCCCCCTGTCTATGGCTTGTGCTGCTTGTACTTCTGCATGGTGTTCCCCACGAATTCCATCAGCAAGTACTCGCTCTGAGGGCCAAGGCTGCCCCTCACAGGCTGTGAGCTCCAGCAGAGCGGGGCGTGTGCCTGGCTCTCCGCGGGGCCCCGGGCACCCACACGGCACGTCCCGCAGTGAGTGGATGCTCCATAATTAATATGGCGGCAGCGAGCAGATGGCTGGGGGAGTGTTCAGATGTTGTTCTTGGGGCCCGGGACCCACAGGCTGCTTCAGTTCCCTCCCTCCACCTCTTCCTCGTGTTTCTTGTCCTCTCATTCGAATTTTCTTCGTGCTGTCCCTCTAAAGTGGGTCCATCTCAGTGGCAGGACAGTCGAGCCCACACACCTTTCAATTCCTGGTGTTGGAAATAGATTATCCTGCTTTGGGTTGATCCTAGAGGGATTTCTCCAGGGCTCTCTCAGAAACCAGACACTCACTAGGACCCAGAAGATGCTCAAAGTACCTTCTAATAGGCCTAGAAGACAGATTTTTCTTTTTGAGGGTTTAGGTGTTTGGGGAATTTCAAAAACTAATCTGTTTTAACAAATGGCAGCGTATTTAAAAATAAACCCTCCCGTCTGTTTTAGTCATTTGGAAGCAGATTTTACAACTGCTCCCAGCAGTCTTTGGGATGCATGTGAAATTATTTGGAATCAAGAGAACTAAAATACTTCAATATATTAGCAGTTCTTAAATGTGTTCTTTACCAACAGATGTTTGGGGGAATGCATGTGAGTTGGAAATTTATTCTTGGATAAAATCTTAAGTCTCTCTGCAAATCTTGGGTCCAGAACTGTTGGAACATTGGCCAAGAGAAACTCTGGTGATGATAATTAATAATCTATTATCGTTTAGCATACTGGAGACCACAAAGCACTTTCAATATCTCATCTCGCAGATTCTTCACATTGATTGGCATGGGGTCTTTATTTTATTTTCAATCTAGAGATAAAAAATCTGAGGCACAGAGAAGTTCAGTGACCTGACAAAGAACACACAGCAAAGGGGCCCTGCATTAGAGCCTAGAATGTCAAGCCAACTCCTGTGTCTTCCCACTCTTTATGAGGTTGCTGTTCTAGGAACTCGGGACTCGATTAGGGTCTCAAGGTGTAAGAGAAAGAGCCTAAGGCTAGGATCAGATAGGCCTGCATTAAGATCTTGGTTTTGGAGGAAACCTTTTATCTTGCATTCTTCACCTATAAAATCAAATCAGTATGATTAATTCTATCTCCCAAGGTCTCAAGATGCTGTCATGACATAAAGGTTGCAAAGTGTCCTGCACAACATGCAAACTCAAGACATCCAAGTCCCCCCTTCCCTTGCCAAAGGAAGGGAACTCCAAGCAAACTCAAGTCCCAGGACTTTTCATCTGTCCTGGGGCCAGGTCAGAGGAGGAAGGGAGGCTTCTTGCCAACATGCATTCTGTGGTTCTGCACCTGGACAGTTTTAAGAGAAGACAGAGGAGGTCAGGTCCTCTGTGGTATGATTTTTAGGACTCAGAAAAAAATTTCCCTTTCTGTCCTATGACATGGCCCCAATTCTGCATTCCTCAGGGGGATTCCTAGCCTCATGAATTGGCCTTAAGCTAAACTTTCCAATCTCCTTTCTTCCTCCCCTCCTGCATGAACCCCGCATGAATCCCATACTCCAGGCTCACCAGCTACTCCCTCCCTCCCTTCCTAGGAAATGCCATGCCTTCTTCTAGGCCCTTCCATCTCTCTTCTGTGGTCAGCATGTCTAGTATCCACCATGAAAGTTGCTCCCATCCTTTGGCTCAGCTGAGAGGAGCCTCCAAGCCTTTCCTCACCTCTCAAAACAGAAAGAATCTCACCTTAGTAAAAAGGCTTCTATTTAGCATTTTTTAGAAATCTTGTCTTATTTTACATGCATACAACTTTTCTAACATCTCTTATTCAAATTCTATGGTGGTTTGGGCCCTGAGTACAGTTTTCTATTGTTTGTAGAGATAGGGTCTCACTCTATGGCCCAGGCTGGAGTACAGTGGCATGATCATGGCTCACTTCAGTCTCAAACTCCTGGGCCTCAGCTTCCTGCCTCAGCTTCCCCAATAGCTGGGACTGCAGGTACATATCACCACACCTAGTGAATTTTTTATCTTTACTTTTTTGTAGAGATGGGGGTCTCACTATGTTGCCCAGGCTGGTCTTGAACTCCTGGCCTCAAGCAATCCTCCTGCCTCAGCCTCCCGAAGTGCTGGGTTTACAGGCTTGAGCCACCATGCCTGGCCTGGTTTCTATTATTTTTTGAGACATATCTCCTAGTGTGAACACCCTCCCCATATTTTCTAGTTCATACATACTGGCATAGGGAAATCAGTTGATTCAACAATTTGCTGAGCTCTCTCATCATGTCTAATGGTTTCATTGGGTTTTCTTTGAAGTTACCTCATCACTTGCAAATAATAGCAGGTTTATTTCTGTACCTGTTGGAGCAAAATGCTCAGCTGCTGTAACAAGGAAACCTATCACTAAAGCAGCTTAGAGAATAAATAAATTCATTTTTTTTTTCTCTTTGTCTTTTTCATATCATTCCCCAAGGTGAGCAGGCCAGGTGTCTCTTGACCACTGGATCCTAGTTTATTCTAGGTGTTTCTCTGCCATCCCTCGGGGGCTTGTCCTCATCTGCAGGGTTGAGTCTGGGCTGCTGGGGTTCCAGAAAGCAGGGAGAGGAGGGAGAGGGTGGAGGGCTACCCACCACTGGCTTAGGGCTTTGCTGGGAAGGGTACACTCCATCTTGCCGGCACAGTGACAAGTGGAGCTGCGTTTGATTTGCTCTTGTTCTCTTTCTTTGTCTTTCTTGATCATGCTTATTCATGTTTTTTATCTGTCACATTAATCTCACCATTTACACAATTGTTTTTCTTTTTAAAATTTTCTCTATGGCCATATTTTAAAAATGCTATTTCACTAATGTCTGCTCTTATCATTATCTTCTTCCTTCTTGTGCCCTTGACCACCTGTTGTTCTTTCAGCTTCTTCAGCTGAAAGCTGACCACATTGCTTTCATTCTTTGTTTTCTGATCAATGTATTTCAAACAATAAATTCTCCTCTTACTATTTTATTAGCTCTGCTCCAGAAATTTTGAAAAGTAGAAATATGTAATTTATTTTTTCTTGCATTATTCTTAACCCAAGGATTTTCTTTTAGATTTTATTAGATAGATCCTTAGAATTTTTATCCTTTTACAATTTGATTTCCAATTGTATTGCATTATTATCATAGAGCGTGAACTGGAAGATGCTGACTCTGAAATTTATTAGAACTTTCTCGGTGACTTAATGGATTTTCCATTTATTGTCAGGAAAGTTATATAGTGTTATCAGAATCTATCTACCTATCTATTTATATACTTATCTTTTCTTAGTGTGATCAGTTTCTGAGATTTTTGTATTAAAATCTCCAAATAAAATTATCGATATATCTATTGGTTCCTATAATAGTTACTTAATATATTTTGAAACCATATCATTCTCTTAAGAGGTGCAATCAGTTTTAATGTATTGTTCCTTTTGCAACGTCTTTGCTCTTCTGTAATTTATTTTCATCTAAATTCCATTTTGTCTCAAAAGGCAGCACCGATTTCCCTATTGTTTATTTTTGCATGAAAAATTTTCCACCCCTTTATTTTCAAACTCTCTTCTTCTTTCCTTTTAAGTATGTATCAAGTAGACAATGCAAGGCTTGAATTTTAAAAATCCACCCTCTAGATGGATCTTTGAAACATATTAATGAGATGGTATCACACCCCTACTGGAACCCTCCCAATGGCCCCCCATTTCTCCTAGTAAGACTGTGAGCCCCTCCCTCTCCCCTCCGGGGCCCTGCAGGACCTGCCTGCCTCCCTCTTCCCCTAGCTCACTCAGCCCAGCCACCTGCCCTTCTTTTAGTTCCCTCAGCAGGTAGCCCTGTCCTGCACACAGGAATGGCCCTGCTATTCCTACTGCCTTCATTCGCTTCTTAAGTCTTTGTGTGGCTGTCTGCTGCTCACCTTTCAGGCCTCAGCTCAAATGTTGCCTCCTAAGAAGATTTTCCTAAGCAGGGTTCTAAAGATCACCTCGCCCGGCAGGCTGCTGCCTCGGAGCCTGCCATTTTCTGTACTTCACTCACCATCGTCACAAAGTGTCCTGTTTATTATGACATCAGGGACCCTGATTTCATGATATCAGAGACCTCATCTGTTTTTCACTGCTCCAGTCCCAGAACCTGAGCTGTATCTATTTAATAGCTTTCCAAAAATTATTTGTAGAAAAAAATTCTTGTAAGAATGAATAGCTTGGGTAGGGGCCAGGTGGTGGCTCATAACCTGTGATCCCAGCACTTTGGGAGGCCGAGGCAGGAGGATCGCTTGAGGCCAGGAGTTTGAGACCAGTCTGGGCAACATAAGCAAGACCCCATCTCTATAAATAATAGGAAAGTTAACCAGGCATGATGGTGGGCACCTATAGTCTCAGCTACTCAGGAGGGAGAGGCAGGAGGATCCCTGGAGCCCAGGAATCTGAAATTATAGTGAGCTAAAATGACACCATTGTACTCCAGCCTGGATGACAGAGCAAGACCCTGCCTCAAAAAAACCAAACCAAAACAAAACAAAAAACAAAAAAAACTAGGTCAGTTATCACAAGCAATGTGCAGAAGAATCTAGGCTGGACACAATTTTCATAACAATCACTAAGAATTTGTTCTTTCCTTCAGTCTCTCAATCCCCTATGCCCACCTTCAAGTTTGACAAGACACCCTCAGAAGTCATACAATCTGGTTTTCTTAAGCTGCACATCAAGAAGATGCTGAGCGAACCAGTGCCAGCTTCTCTTGGTGTCTTTTGCTCCCCTCTTTCTCCCGTTGCATGCTTACGTGAAAATTTGCAACCCATAGTGCTTCTGAATGAAATCACCCACCTATCTCAACCCGGAAGCTCTCCCCACACCTCAATGGTTAAATATTTATTAGGTTTATTTTAATCAGGAATAAATACATGATTTAGCAACGTGTAATGCTTCCCAATTAAGAAATCCCTCCGAGTGTCCCCCAGACATTCCAATCACATTGGTCACAACGGAAAACAATACATGAGACGCTGTACAGACATCTGGAGCTCAGGAGGTCGCCCTGCCGGGTGGTGGAAGTCAACATCCCACACATCAGCTAGGCCCTCCGAAACAGCCTTTGGGATTCTTGAGAAAACCACAAATGTGTCCTTGTGTAAACACACTGGAAATCGAAGGTTCAGAAATGTACATCAATGCCCATACGCACACCACGGGCACGGTGAGCTCAGAGGGACGGAATGCCTGTGGCAAGCAGACAGACTTCACAGGCAGCAAGAGACGCCGGGTGCATGCGCCCTGGCTGCTCCAGAATCCCTTTGAAACGGAGGAAAGTAGTCACGGATTCATCTGTCGCCCCCTCCCTTCCTGGCAGGAGCCAGATGGGTGGCCCAGAGATGCCTGCCTCTCCTCTGGTGTACTCTGTGTTTTCTCCCTCATCTCTTAAAATTGTGGATGACAGAATTAATCCACTTGGACTCCCCATCTTTCGTGGAGCTCAGCGTTTTTATTCATGTGGGTGCCAGAGCCTTCTTAGAATAAAATACTGGATAAATTAATTCTTTAGAACCTAACAATTTCTCCCCCCTGCCCCTCCTCCTCCCCAACCATTCCTACCTATTCAATCCAGCCAGCTGGCATACTCCCTGGGGATCAGCTAACATGTTACCCTCGTCTGCCTCGAATCTCCTCCTAAGCCAGCAGTTGATTTCTCCTTTCACATACTATTTTTTAATACACTTTTTCTCTGTCTACATTGTGAGCACCTCTTTTCAGAGTGGGTTTATACATCCTTTTCTTTTTTTTTTTTTTGGCCTGACATCTTACACAGGACTGCACACAACGCCTCCTCAGGCACTTATGAATTAAAATAGTTGATGTTTTAATACAGGCAAGAATCCCAGCAACCCAGAAGCTCTTTCTGCACTGCAAAGCCACGACTGGGGACATCGGGAGAGCTGGTGCAGTCCCAGGCTGGCTCTCATTTGCCTTGCACTCCTCACATCAGGCAGGCTGTCTAGCGTCTGCCCACTGGCTTGCAGGTGCTTGCCAAAGGCCAAGCAGTCCTTTGGACTAATATTTAGTGTCGCGGAGTTCCCTTAAAAAGAGAGAGATGAAACCAAGTGTCCCTGTGGTTGACTGACACATTTCCATTTAGGGGACCCATCTGTACTTCTAGACCTTGTGCCAGGCAACACCTTGTGGTTCGTCTTCCTCTCAGGCTTGCTCATACAGAGGTTCTCTCCAACGACCTCCGAGTGTAACCGTCCAGGCAGTTTGTTGGAGAATGGTCCTGGTGCACTTTCTTGTGAGAGTGGCTTTGTCCTTGCCACACACACACACGCCGTGCACACACACACATGCTGGGCTCTTGCAAGTGTTGACATCATGATTCAACTTTGCGTGATGTCCCAGCACTGGTCAGACCCCAGGGAGGGGCTCCTTTGGTCATGACGTGGACAGAGAAGATGCGAGTTTGAGTCTCTACATGGCTTCTCTTGGCTTCTGAAAGACATGAGGTTCCCCCGGGGATCTGGGGATGCTGCTTTTGGCAAGATCCCAGGTGACTGTTGGAACCTCTGTTCCTTTTGGGCGTGAACCATGGAGTCTTTTCTCTGGCTAGTCTTCGAAGTAAGGTGGGGATGAGAAGAACGAGCTCTTCCGCTTGCTCCCGCTGTACATCAGGGACACGCTCTTCTTCTTCCGGTCGAAGGAGGCGTTGTCATCGCTGGTCAGGGACAGGTAGGAGGCGATGCTTTCCCGAAGGCCGTAACTGAAAAGGGACTCATCCACCCCAAGTGGGTTCTCTGCTCCCTCGGGGTCCTCCTGCAGTCTGCGAGTCAGAAGAGAGGGGGACAGAGGAAGGGGAAAAAGAGAGGGACATGGAGAATGGAGGAGATGGAAGGAAAGTGAATGAGAAAAGGAAGCAAAAACAAAACAACAAAGAGCCTGGTTAATATTTCTCTAACTTAGTATTCTAATTCTGGTTCGTATATCCATGGGCTGTGTGATCTTGGACAAATCACTTAACCTCTCTGAACCACTGCTTTCTTGGATGGCTAAAACTTCCAACTGTAAACTTCAGTGAAAATTTCTTTATGTTACTTACAACGAAGAGCAGTTTTATTCATCTCCCAGGTAATTTTGATCTCTGATTTTCTTTGAATTTGACAATAGTATGCCTGGATTAATGTTTAATTATTAAGATAACCCACCAATCCCAAACTACAGACAGCCATTAAAAATTCAATAGCTGACAATGGAATAAAAAGAACAAATCAGTCGGAGGTGTTTTTCCCTTAGAAAAATGAAAGTCACCCTAGAATCTTGCTGGTGTGTTTAATCTCTGTGAGTGGGTTTTAAATAATATTAGATGTATACAAGATGTGAGTTACTTTCTAGAATCCTGACAGTAGAAAATCAAGGTGGTATACTTCAGCCAGGACATGTACTGGTCACACTAAATAGGGACTCCATAGATGTTTGCAGAACCAGGGGGCTGAGGGCTTGGCAGGGAGTGGCGAGGTGCCTCGTGAGGCCTGAGGCTGCCTCCCTGGGTCGGTGGGATTCCTGGGGGCTGCACCTGCTCGAGATGCCCACCCCCTCAGTTCAGCAGGGCCGGCTGACACTGAGCATGGCTATCATGTGCCAGGCTCACACACTGTTCTGTGCCCACATGCTCATGGAGGACACACACAGACACACACAGACACACACCTGGACACCCTCTTCCAGTCCACAGGCTTCTGGCGCAAGGTGACAGGTGAGCTGGAGTCCCTCACTTCTGGGGCAGCCGTGCTTTGTGTCAGGCAGGGTGTGGTGAGCACACAGCATAGGCCATCGGCCACCTCTGAGGAGGGAAGCAGACAGCGGATCAGGGACTCTGGGGACACTCAGGTGGCGAGGAGGGCAGGCCTGAGGTATTGCTCCCCAGTTGTTGCCATGGGGAAACTGAGCCCAAGACCTGAAACACTGAGAAAGTGTTAATAGGCCCCGATATGCTCCGCACAGGTAGAGAGAGAGGCGTAGAATCTAGAATCAACCAAACTTGGGTTTGAATTTCAGCTTTGCCCCTATAGTAAGTTACCTTGAACCTCTCTGAGCCTTGCTTCCCTCAATTGCAAAATAAGAGGTAACAAGTGATGCTCACATGAGGCCACAGCCTTCAAAGGTTTCCCACGGAGGCACAACCCCGTTAACATCTTGGGGTGAGCTCCTGTGTTCAGGAATGGGGCTGTCCCACCAAACACAAGGAATAGCCCGCAGTGCGGCACAGGGGGCTAATGCATTTGCAGTAGGAAAGGAAGACAAAATAAATGGAAAGAAGAAAGGGAGGGAGGAGAGAGAAGTAGGAAAAGGCAAGGTGAGAGATAGATTAAGAGAGGGAGGGAAGCGAGGAAGTGAAGAAAGCACAAAAAGTGTAAAAGGAAGGAAGGGAGGAGAAAAACAAAGATAAAGGGACAAGAGAGAGAAAGTGCACAAAGAAAGAATGAAGGGACATTTCTCTTCTCCTCTAGATACCCACACCCAAAGAGAATGACAATTAAACCCATTTCTTACTTTCCCCTGCTGAGTATGAAATCTCTGAGCTCCCAGGTGCCCTCATTTTTCCAGGCAGATTAAGATGTGCCCCACCTCTTAAAGCCCTCCCCAGCCAAATGCCACCAGGACAAAGCTGTGATTCTGCTGTCCCTGGGCATCCTAGAGACTGAGGAAATCCTGTGCAGCCTTATTCAGGCTGAAGACCCCTGTGCTTCCCCTGAGCTGGGGGAGACAGAGTGGCCACGGACGCCAGGGGCTTCTGGGGACTGAGCCATCCCCCCCAGAGCTGGTGCATGGCCAGGGGCTAGGAAGCACACCACACCTCTGGAAGCCCCACCTCCCAGCTGGTTAGGGAGCTCTCTTTTGGCAGGGGTGTCCTTGCCCAAGGACAAAAGGAAATTGTAGCTGAACAAGCACCCCTAGCCTCTCAGCGGGGTACAATCAGCAGCACCTCGTTTGGTGGTGTTCAGTCCGACTGTCACTGTGAACTCAAACGTCCACCCACACTTGCCCTTGCAGAAATGGGAGGTGGGACCGTGAGTTGAGGGGGAAGCTTAATTGGATGTGAATCTAAAATAATGACCTGTCATGGGTTGGAAATTGAAATGACCTCCCAGGTTATGAGGCCAGGAAGATGGAGTCACATGCAAAGATTAGAGAAACCAGCTGAGGTCTACAGCTCAGGCAGGGACACTTTGCGAATGTTCTTCCTTAGAGAGGAGGAACAAAATACTTGGGGTGAAAATTCATTTTGATGAAGAGCAAAAGAATGAGCATTTGTATGCATGTGCCTTGAGCCCGCCGCTCAGCTAGCCTCACCTGCTTTGCCTCGTGGAGGCTCCACATCCACTTTGTGTGGTCAGTATTTTCATACCCATTTTAGGGATGAGGAAACTAAGAATCCCAGGGCTAAGTTACTTGCTCAGAGCTACATAAATGTGATCAAAGCCAATCTCATGACTCATTCCAAAAGCAACTCACTGCCTCTTAAATGAGGAAGAAAAACATCCTATGACTGTCTCCAGGGTCTGGGTACACTAGTCTAGCTCACCCTCGCCTACACAGCTGGCCGATTGCTCGTTCCTCCCACACACTTATGCTCCGGCAACTCCACATTCAAGGGTTCCGTTTCCCCATGCCTCTATTTCCCTAGCCATAGCCCCAACCCGTTCTGTCATTAACCATCATGCCTGGAGTACTTTAGGAGCCAAACTTTTCACAAGTATATATTCACAAGTATACACACACACACACACACATATATATAGGATTGGTTAGGACCAATAGGTGTGTGTATATATCCTATATATATATGGGTCCTAACAACAAGATAGTTGCATCGTAATCTCTGAGCCTCTGAGGTGTTAAGTGGTTTGTCCAAAGGCACCAGGATAACTATAAGCTGTCTGTTCAGAGCCCTGGTGCACAATTCCTGATTCTGTGCCTTTAGGGAGGAGCTAGTGGGAGGTAAAAGGGGCTGTGTCATTTCCACGTTGGGACTTTGAAGAGACACAGAAAGCATCTTAGGTTTTCAGACCCTTTCCAGTGTTTCACAGAGATGAACCGATGACTGCTGCCCACTGGGTACTGCGATGGCCGGGAACGTGCTTCCGGAAGGCGTGTGCTGTGCACTCGTGTGAGAGCCTCCCTGAGGTCACGCGGCACCAGGCGGACTTGAGTGTTCCTGGCCTGGTAGCCTCCTGGCCTCCCGGTCCTTAAGAGTTTTGCTGGGGCAACACCCTTTTCGTGTTTGCTTTTGTCTATGCAAAATGTATGGTCTCCACACCCCTCAGATGATTGTTATTAAAAGCCAAATACCACAACCAATATTTACTCATTAGCAGTGTAAGTTGGCTGTTTCCAGGACTCCCTTCCTCTTTCATTTTCAGCTAGCTGCTAAGTTTTCTGGTATCACAGAAGTAATGTTTGTTGTTTATTTTGCATCTGCTCTGTGACAATCTGTGCTAAACACATCACAGGAGTCATCACTCATTCAGCCCCCTGCTAGGGGGCCATTGTTACCCCCTCCCATGAGGGAACCCCAGCTCTGAGAGGTGGGGGACCGGCCTAAGTCTCACATCGTGCAGATCTGAGCTTGGGTCTCCTTCATGCCCTGCTGCTTTCTCGTGGGCTGGCTGCGATCACGGCAGGCTGTGGGGACTCCTTTCTTTTTGAAATGACCTTTGCTTCTTCAGTTCAAGATCCCTTATCCTACAGAATGCTAGCCCAGTTGCCTGGGGCACAAGGTCAGCATCCTGGACCCGGAAGGGGGAAGATGTTAACAAAGCAAAAGCAGCTTCTCCTTTACCTGCCTCCAACACGGCACAGGAGGCGGGGAAGAGGGCCGTGTTCTGCCTGGGTGACAGGGGCTGATATTTAGTAGGAGCTCGTGGTTTGTGCCAGGCACTCTCCTCCCTGCTGTCTGTGTGCCAACTCCCTGAATCCTAACACGATGTCCGAAAGAGGTAGGGACTATTAGTATCTGCGTGACACAGATGAAGAAAGTGAGGCCCCAAGGTGCAAATAACCAGCCTGAGGTTGCCTGGCCAATAGTGAGTGGATCTGGGACACAAACGCAGAAATTCGCCAACCTTTTACAGTTCCGCCCTTTTCCATAGGGTAAAGTTCCAGCCCCTGACCTGGCATTCAGGCCTTTCACAGTCTAGCCCAACCTTCTCTCTCCTGGCTCCACCTTAACCCATGCCGAGCTTCTGCCACCTCGGAGGATGATTTCCGCCTTGGCCAGCCTAGGAGTTTTTGGACCTCTCTCCGGGGTCCAGGAAGGACACACAAATGAATAAAACACAATCCCTAGGCTTTAGGAGCTTATCAGGAAACACAGACTAGTACAAAAATTAACTAGGCCACATGGCAGAAGGATTAGAATGTTAGGGACAGTAATACCTGGCATGCTCAGGGCACAGAGAGGATGGGCAACTCATTCCACTCCTATTGCTCCATCACAGAGTTGGGTTGATGTTGGCTTTGAAGGCTCCAAAAGATTTTGACAAGCCAAAAAGGAGAAACGAGTGGCATTTCAGGGCAAAGCCCCAGAGGCTCAAAAAGCCCCACTCAAGGAAGTGCCCCCTCTTTGTGTTTGTGAACAGAGAGGCACCCCAGTTTGTCTTATTTCCAGGTAGAGCGGGCTAATCCAAGATGAGCTGCCATTTGCTTACTAAGGCAGCATTCGCGGGCAGTCTGTTTCAGCCTGAGATTTACAGTCAGGATTAGCGAGAAGACAGCGTATCAAGAAGGCAGCATGGGCGGAAAGTGAGAGCAGAGCGCTGGCATTTACTGGTGACTCACGCCACTTCCCGGACAGATGGCGCCACCAGGCAATTAGCTAAGGTGGTGGTGGTGGGGGGGCTTCCTCAACCACAATGGACCCCGAGTGCTTCTTACCAGAATAGTGATTGACCAGGTCCTCCAGGCACTGGAAGGTGAGCCGCGGGGAGATGTAGTACCAGTTGTTTGGCAGGCGGAAGATGCGGTAGTGCTTCACCTGCCTGTGCCTCACCGACAGCGAATAAAACCCTGCGGAGGTGGGGACAGGTCAGCAGTGTTCCTCATGTCCCCTCCACCAGCGGTGGCCATGAGCTAGCCAGCCCACCACCACGAAAGCAGAGAGGTCTGCTCACCCTTGGGACACAGTGACAAATCTGGGCCGTGGCCCTCCCACCGCTGGGACCCTCTCTGTTGAGACATGCCTCCCCCTGAGTGTTATTTCAGCAGCCCAGATGTGCTGATCACATTGCCCTTACTGGTCTTCAGGTGCACTGGCCTAGGCCTCTTGACTCCTGAGGCCAAAGTGAATGATTACGGTTTGGTCGTAGCCTGTAGATCCAGGACCTGCGGTCGCTCTTGACTCCTTCTTGAGGACTCTGAGCTGTTTTCCTTCTTCAGCTCCACCCCCAGAGTGGCCACACCGCACCTTTGGGGGTGGGGTTATGCCCCCCTTCCTGGTCCCCACACCCTCTGACTTATGCTTGGTTTTCTCAGAAATTTGGAGCACTGGAGACATTTTTCTGGGTATCCCTATGAAACACATGAAAGGTGTACTTTTCCATGAGCATCATTAGAGTCATGGCCCATCTGGGTTGGTAAGAGGAGCAGCTCAGGCATGTGCTTCTATTTCCCCAAACGGCAACTGAGAGAACTGCACTTAAGTCACGGTTGAGGGTCCTCTCTGTTCTGTCTTTGGGGGTCCTAGGGGGGAAAAACGCTGAAAAGGTGGTGAGAGGGGAAAGGGCTCCGGCATTTCGTGAGTGCTTGCTGTGTGTGTGGGCAGGGGCTGAGCTACTTCTGAGCAACATCTCTGCGAATTCTCAGAAAGGCCCTGGGAGGTATCGGCTGCAAGTGTTCTGTAGATGGAGAAAGGGAGGCTCAGAGCCTCTGAGGGACGTGGCCAGAGGCACAGCGCTTGGGAACAGCTGCCCTGGGGTGTGTCCTCAGCAGGCCCCTCAGGTCAACCTGGCGGTATGCGCCTTCCCGTAAGGTCAACGGGAACTGGGAGTGCGGTGACTGTGAGCAGGTCAAGGGTAGCAAGTGGAAACTCATCAGAACTTTGCATACCCAAGGGAGGGAGCTCGCCACGCTCCCCCCACCCTGGCGGGACTGCAGCGCCTCCCGACAGCATCTGTGTCTTTAGTGAGTGGTGGCTCCTGTGCTGTGTTCTTCCCCATGACCAGGCCTGCTCAGGAGTCTCCATCTGAATCTGGTCGTCCTGCCCCAGGGGACCCTAGGCCATGCACAGGATGTTTGGTCTCTGCTTTGACCTTGCTCTCCCCTAGCACTTTCGGGTTTTTGAGGGAAACGTTGTTCTTTGTTTTTTTTTTTTTTGTTTTTTTTTTTTTTGCATATATATATATATATATGGCCTCTGCTTCTCCAGAGCTAGGCTGGTGCCCATTTTGATGAAGGGCACCAGTGCCAAGTAGCTCTAGCACTTAATAGGTGCATGGAAAATACTCTCAGGTCCTATGTTTTCTCTTCTTTGATAGTGAATATACAACAATCAGGCTAAGAATTTGAAGGTATGTTCTATATTTAAAAAGTTATTATTATTTAGTCTGAAAAAGTTCCAGCTATTAAGTGATCTGCTCTTATGAGTTTAAGCACTTGCAATATCTCAGACATGGAACTAAGTGCTTTTCTGTCATTAACCCTGCTAAATCACAGATAAGGGAGCTGAGGCTTAGAGGGAAGAGGTTACTTCTTGTTAATTCATAAGGCTGAAGCTAGAATTTGGGACCCTTGCTCTGAACCATGACAAATAGCCCCTATTATTGGTGAATTACTTAGTGCATAAGATGCAAAGAAGTTATAATAAAGATCATGGCGAGTACGTGAGAACATACACCTGCTTGCCCTGCTCCTCCGAGCTGTCTAATCTAATTGCAGGGCACAGAGGAACTGATATTGGGGCCTCCCACATTGCAAGAACACTACAAATATCATCACATTTGAATCTCACCACAACCTTACAAGGGAGGGGTTTTCTCTCGATTTCACAGATGAGAAGACTGAGCTCAGGGAAGTCAGTCACAAATCTTAAGAGTCCAGGCTGGGCCTGCAGCAAAGCCCACGTCCTGTCTGCCCCACATGCTGCCAGCACTTGGCTTTCAGTTTCCTGCCCAGCTGATGAGACATTTTCCAGCAGGAGTCAGCGGGGTCTGATAGTGGCCAGGTCTGGGGCAGTGCCCTGCTGGGTCCCCACGGCCTGCCTCTAGTCCCTTTGTTTTCATGCGGGCCTCATTGGCAGTGCGTGGGCTGCAGGGAGCTAACCATATCGGATCGATTTGCCAGTGTGTAGGAGGAGGGAAAACGAAGCCATGTAATGAGTCAGCCAGGGACAAAACCTGTCTGTCCACCCGAGCATGGAAAGATGAGTCGGAGGCTGCTCACCTTTCTTTGTCTCGCTCTCTCTGATCATGAAGGAGCCGACCTTCGTGTCTGGCAGCTGCAGCAGTTCCTCCGCCTTGTCTCTGCCCAGGCCTTCAAACAGCCAGCTGGGGAGTAGGAAGACAGTCGTGAGCATCCAGAGTGTGCCCTCCCCAACAAAAGGTGGGAATGCAAACGCTAGGATCCACTTAATGTAAAAGAGAATATAAAATTCAGATCCAGATAATATAAAGCTGCTGGAATTAAAAGAGGAGGGCAATTGGCTGTTTGCTCATGCATTCAATCATATTTTTAATCTTTCGGATAAAATTTCCTGAGTTCCTATTATATATGTCAGGTGTTACATTAGACAATGACACAAGGATGCATGAGATCTTTCTTACCCCAGCTGCAATGTGTCCATGCCACCTTATGTAACATATATGCACTGTACAATGTCACAGTGTTTCGTGTGTGTCTCCCTTCCACTCCACCCACCCTGACCCTTCTGCACAGCTCTCTGAGGGTAGGGACTGGGTCTGTCTGGTTGAGTTTCATCTCAGTGTCCAGAGTATCGTGCTTGGTATACATGTGAAAATGAATGAATGGACACAAGAAAGAAGATAAGGAGTAATGAAACTTGATTACACCACCCTAACAATCCCTACTTTGTATTCATTATATTTTCATC
Organism: Microcebus murinus; assembly: GCF_040939455.1. NCBI lineage: Eukaryota > Metazoa > Chordata > Mammalia > Primates > Cheirogaleidae > Microcebus > Microcebus murinus. The sequence continues at coordinate 34,804,437 of NC_134110.1, read as the reverse complement.
TTATCTTCTCTATTTTAATATATGTTAAACACACTGTCACTGTGCCACACATTTATATGTTTTTTGTGTCCTTTCCACTTAGCAGTAAGGAAAAGCAGCCGTAATGCTCTGGCCCTACTGTAGCCTGGTTTTACAGCAGAAGCTTCACTTTACACAGGAGAGTGGTCACTTTTCAGTGCTGTTCAAAAGCTGCTCTGCACACAAAGGCATCGGCGTCCTACGGGAAAGCGCCCTACTCATTTTCCAGATCGGGCTCTGCCAGATCTCGGCTTGGAAGGAAACACTCTGCTAGCAGGTGGCTGGTGCATGTACTTGGAAGCAATTGCCCATCGCTTTTTAACAGACTCTGTGTTTCAATGAATCGACCCATAGGTCCAAATTAGCGTATGCTCTGGCAAATATTAATACTTTACTATTAATACTAGGCTTTAACATTCACCTAGGTGCACAAGCAGGTCGCTGAAGCAGGCTCGCTGGGTGCTCCGGAGGCACCGTGTGTGAGAAGACACATAGTAACGTCAGATTCTATCTATTTACGTCCTGGTTGCTAGATCACTTTTGTTGTTTAAGAGCATGATTATACCATATTTGGCCAAATATTTCAATGATTCCCTTTATTCTGCACCATGTGTGACATAGTGATTATTTTAGTGTATGTGACAAACATTTTCATGCATTCCAGTCCTTATATGAAGTTCTGCTTATAAAGATGAAGACAATGAAACAGTAACAACAGCCCTATATGAGTCCTAATTATGAGCCACCCATCATATTAAGCACTTGAAATCTAATCCTCACCTCAATCCCCTAAGACAGGTAGAATTATCTCTCTTTCACAGATGAGGATACTGAAGGTCTGAGTGATTATGTAATTTGTCCAAGTCACCATTGGCAGCAATTGATAGAGCTAAAATTAGAATGCATTTTTCTGATACATTCACTTCCATAACCCCTAACCACTATACTTCACTACTTCTCTTCCTACCACATATGTTAAGGAATTTTATTGCATCTGCTAGCCTGGTTGCCCCACTGGGTCATAATTACACTACATCTCGGGGTTCCTCCCCACCCCCAGCTCTTGCCAGCTGAAGCCCCACGCCTTCAGCGTGAAGGCATCGCGATGCACGTTTACTAATGAATGAAGGGGCCCGTGGCAAGCAGCTGGCGCAGGAGGGCGTGCCACGTGACTCATGTCTCTTTCAGAATGTGACTCACACAGCAGCAGCTGCTGCTCCACTGTTCTACCTTTGCCATCCTAAGCACGGCAGTGATTCCTAATATTCATAATTAAGATCATTAATACTGAAATTAAATGCGCTGAATTCTAGCCTTCGAAGTTTTGGGGTAGTTATCTGTGCCTTACCAGGCCAGCGTGTGGTCTGCTTTTCTCTGGATGTGAAGTTGATATTAAACATTTATAAAAGTGGTGCTCCCTTCCTTCCTCCTCCCTATATCCCTGTCCCTGATGCTGTGCACTTCTTTGCCGATGTCCCGCCTTGCTGGCTTGGCAGACGAGGAGACTGCAGCTTAAGGAGGTTGAGCAACGTTTTTGAGGCTCTTACTCGAAAGGAGGGGAGCCAAGGTTTGAGCCCACCTGCGCCACACTCCAAAGCCACCTGGCCTCACCTGCACAAGTAGGAGTGAGCAATGCACTTGTTTACTCCTCTGCCAAGCCTGAGCTTTTTAAGTTTCTCTTTACTTTTTCTTATCCATTCGTCAAGTTGGGTAGATACGCATTTCTGGCAGTGAGTGTTCTCTGGGTGTGTGCTAGATAAGACCGTCGCTGGTATTTGTCAAGTACTTACTGCAGCGCCTGGCATCGCTCCAGAACTATACGTGTGTTATCCCATCTCGTTCTCCTGACAGCCTTATGCTTCGGGGCATGTTATTACGTTATCACCCTGTCATTCTATATCGTGATCGCTATCTGACAGGTGAGGAAAGCACACCCATGCAGAAAGCTGAGCAGCTTGTCCCCTGTCGCATAGCCAGTAAGTGACAGAGGCAGGAGCCCAGACAGACTGACTTTTAGCCAACGCACTGTGCACCCTATGATCCTTGTTCCTGAGTGTTTGCCGTTCTGTGCCAGGAATGCCGTGCTAGGTCTGAAAGGTCCAGCTTCCTTCATTTTCCTGATGGAGAAATCAAGTCCCAGAGAGCAGAGGGGTTCCTCAGCCCACGGTCACACCCTTCCTTATTGCCTGAGAGGGGGGCAGGAGCGCCCCCTCTTGGCCCAATGCCTGCCTTCCCGCGACACCAGCTTATGAGTCACCAGCGTGAATACCGTACTTTATGGATTCTGTTTGAGAAACGTGCTCACCCGTGGTAAACTCGGGCCACGCATATCGCAGGAATGTAGCTCTCTCGACCAGTGCTGAGAGAGATGGCTTTCCACCAGCCGCCTTCACTGCGAAAACAGAGACAGAGAGGGGTGGGGTGGGGGTGAATGACAAAGCAGAGGGATGAACAAACAGAGTCACCAGATGGAACCCACACACGGCAGGTTGAGATGTTCTCTTTTTAAGCTCTGTCACTGGCCGGGTTGACCCAAATTTCTGCATCTGAGTATTAGTTTTTAAAGTATGTGTACCCGGTGGATGTCCCCCACTCCGAGCCAGCCGGTATCCTCCCAGATAGGCTGCCAGGAGCTGCCTTTCGGGCACCAGCAGCTGATCTTCCCAACTCATGTTCCATTGTTGGGAGGCTTTTTAAAAAAGAAATGTTTACTAGATTGATTTGTACCCTGCAATCATATGTAAAGATAGTCTCATGTATCTACATCAGTGAGGATCCGAATCAAACGGGCTTCGAGCTCCTGTCTTGTTCTATAGCCCACATTGAATCCAACTGGAGGCAAGAGGAGAGAAGGTGTTACCTTTTGTTTATCATCTGGAGAGTTTTCAGACCCTGGTCCTCCTTCCCAGCTTTTGTTGCTGTACATCAACACTGCACGTGTGGTGGGCCATGCGGCTAATGTGAGAAGAAGTTGGATCCCAAAGGGTCTCAAAAACTAAGTCAACGAATTGAAATTTTACCTACCAGGCAATAGGGAGCCATGGAAGGTTTTAGAGTACTGGCCACACTGAAGAGGAGGGTCTCAGTACGGGCCCAAATCCTCACCTCCCAACAGGACCAGGGCACAGGTGAAACTATATAACTATAGCTAAACATCTCATGATCCTGCTGAAACTGAGTTCACCCTCTTTTGAGGATTGTAAAAGTGCTGGGAAGCTAACTCACTCAGAAATGATGCGCAGTTTCTCCCCTCGGCGGAATATGGGGGGGCTGATGTCAGGAGACGGGTAATCACTCAGCACAGCGAGGAAGTCGCTATCCAGCCCTGGGGAAACAAAGGCAAAGCGGTGTTTTTATTCACAGGGAACCTAAACGCAGCCCAGGGAAGGGAGGGTGCAAAGGTGAGTTGCTCTTGGGCATTTTTCAGCCGGAGATGCCTAGATGCCTCACTTGTTTTGAAACACCCGTTCACCTCAGCCCTCCTCTCTGCAGAGATGGTGTGTAGATGCTGAGGGAACCCTGAGGGGCAGGTGACAGATTCCTTTTCTCAAGCCTGCCTTGGCCCTGATGTTCTCATCTGAGAAGTGGGGATCCTGAGCCATGAGCGAAAGTCACGGGATTCTGTGAGTACAGCTCACTATAGAGTAGAAATAGTGGTTAGATGTGAGTTTTCCTTTCAACACTGTGTGAAAACCCTGTTTTATGTCTTTGGCAATTTGACATATTAATAATTCAGATGCATTAGATGCAGAGTAATATTCGGGTACATTTTTTGGGGGAAAATAACATATTTTACAAATCGGCAAACACAGTAATTGTTTGCTATGATGTTTATCACTCTACCTGCTGGCTGGACTTCTGAACTCAAAATTCTGGGTAACATGTCACCTTTTCATGCCTTTAGCGATTATTTCCTGAGCACCTACCACAAGCCTGGTGTCAGTGAGCAAAACAAGCCCAGTCTTGCTGCTCTAATGGAGCTCACATTCCAGAGAATGCATATATCATCATGGGAGAAGCCATTCTCTGGGCCCCACACCCCAGGAAAACCTGGAGAAATCCCAACACTCAGGTAGGTGGGCTTGGGGGCCCAAACAGGCGACTTTCTAGGATCCAGACACCCCCATGCTAGAGGGTCCAGACCTCCAGAGCCTTCCTTTTTTTCCAACTCACATGCTTGTAGTTTGTCTCAGAAGTCTCTTGGACAGAGTAGGTCTAAAGGGAAATTAAGTACTAGAATAAGTAAGAAAGATGAATGAGATTTTTGGTAAAGGGTTTGATTGTTAATTGATATATGAATCAGAACCCAGTTATCACAGTGGGAGGGTACACTCACATATATTGTTTACTTGGGGAAGCTGAGTCATAGACAATAAGCCACGTAAAAGCAAGAGTTGGGTGTGAGATGGAAACCAAAAGTGATTTTTGGTGACCTTATGAGTCTTAGAAAGGGGTCAGAGCTTCTAAGAAATATTAATAACCGTGTTGGGCCACGGAAGCCTGAGCTGGCCAGACCTCTGACCTGTCCTACCACAAACCTTCCCTAAGCCTGCTGGGGGATCTCCCCCACACTCTGCTTTGCTCAATTTTAAAAAAATGTGATGGGGGATTCTTCCATTGTATAGCCAGACCCCACCCCAAAAGTTGGAGGCAGCATTAAAGTTGAGTTGGGTTTGAAGCCAGAAGTCCCAAGTTCTAATAAGGGGTGGGTCCAGATTTGGCGAGGCATGAAGCGTATGCAAATGCTCCTTAAGGTCCTCATTAAGGAAAAGAGTATGAAATTGCAGATGCAAAATGAGGTACAGACCCCAGGAAGGTACTTTGTTTAGCTTCCCGGCAAGTCTGCCCAGATGCTGTGGCTGACTCTACTACTCACTGTGCGTGGGTTTCCTGCTCTGGAAAATGAGGGCTTGGAAAACGCCTTCATGATGGAAATCTGTTCTGTTCTTCCTTGACGAATGGCCCCCCACTATGAGAGGGCCATTTACTAACGTGCGTTGCCACAGCTAAGTGTGATGGGACTTTCTCAAACTTGCCGGCCTCCCTGGTCCTCAGCGCCTCTGAGCAGGCTGTTCTGTCTGCCTGGAACACAGCAGCTCGCCCTTCCCTCAGCCCTCCCACCTCCGCCAACTCCAAAGTCCCCTCCCCAGGGGCCCCAGAGGAGGCCCTGCTACTGTGTCAGCCTCTAAGATTCTCCTTGGAAGCAACTTCCCCAGATGTATTTTCCCGGCCGTGTGACCACGAGGGGAACGTCTGTCTCCCCACCTGGCTGTGGGCTCAGGGAGGGAAGAGTCTGCGCCTTCCCTGGCTTAAAGCGCCGTGCCCTGCTTGTCCCGTGCAGGACGCTCAAAGGCGGATCCTCGAACATAGTGTGGCGTGGGCCCTGTGCCCATAAGCACAGCCATCCACTGCGTCTCTAAAGTGATCAGGCAGAAGGAAACCTGATTTTTGGGAGGCCGTCTTGGAACCAGACCCTGGTGACAAACCAGTGTTGAAGTGAGAGGCACAGCATGCGTCACCCGTGACAGCGATAGAACCCTGGGAGGATTGTGTGTCTATGGAGGGTTTGGGGGTTGATGTCTCATTCAAGGTTAAGACTGTGAAACCAAAACAACCGTCTCTCACAACATTAAAACGAACAGAAACAAAAGCAAAAGCCCATTATAAAAACAATTGTTCCAGTGAGGGAGAAGGGGGCTAAACTGGGTAGAGAGTTTCCATTCGCAGTAACAAAGTTAAGGTTCCTGTGGAATTTCCATAATAGTGATGTTTTCATAGCTGTAATGCTTAAACTCCACTGAGTGCATTTTGCATGTGGGCTTCTGCCTAAGGCTCTGACATGTGCCTGGCCCTTTGCAAGGCCTTCCACCTGTGCCCCTGTCACCCTAATCATCAGCCTTAGAAACTTGCAGTTTGTTGTGAACTTGTGTGGAGAAGGGCAGCCGTTCCAGGCAAGATCTGGTGCCAGGATTCCTTCGCAGTCTTGCCTGAGCTTTGGGCCCTACAGTGAAATAAATGCAACCTAGGAAATTGAAGTTTTCTCATAAAGTTGAAACATATTGTCATGTGCTCTGGGAGCCCCTTGGCTTTCTGAAGAGCTCAGCATTTGAATTCAATCAGATAAATGAGCAAGGCAGCAAAGAGGAGAGCGGAGGAAGTAGATGGGATTATTGCAGATTTAAAGTAAGGACGTGAGTTAAGTAAAGACATGTGTGCTGGCCATGAAGGGAGGAATCCAGAGCAATTTTTTAGAAGATCTTTATGGAAAGAGAATGGGCTTTGGAATCAGTCAGACCTGGCTTAAATTCCACCTCCACCATTTAACAGTACTGTGATGTGAAGAGGGATTTGTTTTCAATGAATCTGAGCTTGATTTCTTCATGTATAAAGATGGGAAATATCAAAATCTGCCCCCTATGATTGGGTTAAGGATTCGTGATGTATTCTGTGTGTAGGGCCTGCCTCGATAAGTGGTGGCTAATTTCATTTTCATGGGGGCTGAGGTTACTATGCCATGATCCAAGACCAATTTCAGCCAATAATATCCTAAATTTTGAAAACCAGTAGTGTAAATTTGAAAATATCATCTCCTTACTATCTAAAAACAAACTCCATTTGGCGAGAACAGAAGATAAAACTCCAAAGACCAAATATTTGCCGACGGCCCAACTCAAGAACAAGTTAGGTTGAACAAAATGTACAAAAATGTAAAACAGGAAGTGAGTCCAAAAACGGAAGGGGACCCAGGCAGGACTTACTGAAGTTGGTCAAAAAGGATGTCATTCCTTGGAGCATCATAACTATTTCTTTTTAAAATTTTATTTATTTATTTATTTAGAGGCAAAGTCTCACTCTGTTGCCCGGACTAGAGTGCCTTGGCATCAGCCTAGCTCATAGCAACAATCCTCCTACCTCAGCTTCCTGAGTAGCTGGGACTACAGGCATGTACCATCATGCCTGGCTAATTTTTTTCTGTATATTTTTAGTTATCTAGCTAATTTATTTCTATTTTTAGTTGAGAGCAAGTCTTGTTCTTGCTCAGGCTGGTCTCTAACTCCTGAGCTCAAAGGCTCCGCCTGCCTTGGCCTCCCAGAGTGCTAGGATTACAGGCGCGAACCACCATACCTGACCGACCATTTCTTTTTAAATGCTGAAAACATTCTCAGAAGCTCCCACTTCTGTCTAGCAAAACTCATCATTCCTTACTTCTAACGCTCTGTCCAGCCCTACAGAAAATAAATGATTATTTAAAGTGTGAAGCAATGAGAGCTAGGACAGATTTAGTGATGTGGCCAGGAGACAGCTCAAGGATTTCAAAGCCCATGGTCATTTCACTGAGCCATATCACTCTCTGTGGCACTTAATTCCCAGGCTCCCCCCCTCCCCAGTTAACACTTGATCCTTAACAGGATCAACAAGGCTGACTCCACACTAGCAGCTCAGGCAGCTGGGGGGTGAGGAGCCATATAGCCCAATGACTTCAGCTTCTGTTCTTGCATTCCCTGGAGTCATGCCCAAACCCATGGCCTCCTGGAGGGGTCAAAGCAGGTCTGACCTTTAGTATCTCTTTTGGGAAACACACACACATGCACACACACACAACGAACCAATCGCATAGAGCTGGCCAGGCCAGCCTGATAGAAGGTCATCATGAACCACGGGGCCCAGGGTTCCTCTTATTCATATGTCAAGGGCTGGATGGTGAGGCCCAGTAGTCCAGAAAGCTCTTTTCTGCCCAAAGCTTTGTTTTTTCCATGTGTTAGTGGGAGCAGATTGGAGCACAATAGACCCTACGTTTTTTCAGGGTCAGTTTCAACACTCTCAGCCGCTACAGGGGCTCAGGTGGAGCTAGCACTGAGCACAAGCAGGAAATAGTCAAAACAAATCTTCCGGGCTCCATAGACTTCAGTAGTTTTCATTCCACTTTGTCTGCCTCCTCCTCGACACCAGCAGCAGCAGGACGCACACTTCTGGGGGCAGCCAGGCCCTGGGCTGTGTGCGTGCGCACTTTACACATCTGGTCCTTACACCTCTCCGTGAAGTCAATGCACTGTAACCATCTTCTTGTAAGTATGAGGACATAGACATACAGCAAGGCCCAGAGACTCGCCCAAGAGTACACGACTAGTGAGTGTAGCACCGGGTTTCAAAACTAGGTCACCCCTGGGCAGAGCATGCACCTGCGCTCTGGGTCACGACTCTCCTTTGTCACAGTCGAGTACCATCTATGCTACTAGTTGCTTAATAGTATTTTTCTTAATATTCTTTCACTTAATAAAAACTTTTCGTGCTATTCTAAGCAATGTAAAAATCATGGATTTGTTGAGCCAGTTATATTTTTTATGATATTGATTAAGCTTACAATGATATCAAAGCTGAATGATCATGTTCCACCCAAAACCATCTTGGGTACTAGCAGCCAGGTAAGACAGGAATAGAAAACGAGGGTCTGGCCACAGGTCTGCCACAGGGTCCTAGTGTATGAGCCCCTCGCAAGGGCACTCGAGTGTCTGCGTGATTAAATCTGGTGGCCAAGCATGTGCTCCCTCGTACTCCCTCGGTCTAGAGAGAGGCCTTCCTTTTTCAGGATATGTTGGCTTCTTGAAAGCCCATTCTCTCCAGGCATAGACTGTGGTGGGGACAGAGGGACTCTGCACTCAGGCAGCCACTTGGCTTTGAATCTCAGCTGTCCCCTCTGAGTTGTATGGCCTTGGGCAAGTAATTTTACCTTCTTGTGCCTCAGTTTCCTCAACTGTAAAATGGAGATGGTAATAGTGACTGCCTTGTGCAACTTTTGTGAGAATTAAGAGTCCATGTGTGTAAAGGGTGTAGAATTATGTCTGGCACACTGTGAGCACCAAGTGACTCACCAAGTGGACGGAGAGATGCTAGAGAGACACACTCACTTCTCACTTCCCGTGTGTTAGTGCAGAGGCAGGACTAAAATCTGGTCTGTGGTCTACAAGCTTTTGCAGGCTTAAGATTCACCGGGGGCTTGTAAGAAATTCAGTTTGATGCTACCCACCATCCCTGAGTTCTGATTAGTAGGTCTAGGGTGGAGCCTAGGAATCTGCATTTTAACTGCTAACCTGGGGATTCCAAGGCAGGTGGTCTGAGGACTGAGAAGCTACAAGCTGGGCCAGGAGACTTCCCTGCCATCTTCTTCCTCCCTTGAATGTCTCTCATCCCACCGCCTCCCCACCCCTGGGGCAGCTATGGGAAATGCACTGTCTGGAGTTATTTATAGAAAGGGGTCAAAAGTGACACTTCACTTGAGATCCAGTGATAAGAAGGGAAGAAACAGAGGTGGGTAAGATCACAGCAGAGTGACTGAATTCCCTTTTTAAGGTGGAATATGCCGTTTCCCGCCACACTGGGAGTGCCCCAGGTCTTGTTCAGTCCTGTACTGCCCGTGTCTGGCACAGAAGTATACAGTTGCACAGAAGATTAACTATTTGGGATGATTTAGAAGTAAGTCATAGAATTGCCAATTCTGCTTTAAAACTGTTGGGGAATGGCCATGTGCATACAGCCCTGTGCAGCGGGATGAGCCCAGATGGAGTTTTCAGAAGTTTTCACCCCCTCCTTCATCAGGTGGCTGCTTTGTGCAAGGCTGTTGCTGTGAGGGAAGGGCTGTCCTGATCCCTGGTTTACAGCCGGTCCCTGGGGGAGGCTGAGGGACCTACCCAGAGCCACACGTCTTCCAAGGGACATTACCAGGAGCTCAATCAGAGTCTGTTGCCTCTGAAACTTGCCCTGTTTCTACCAAGGCCTCCTTCCTCTGTGGGGTTTATGACATTAGTCCCTGAGAACTAGACTAATGAGAAACATTCTAGAAAGTTTAGTTTAGGAGAAAACAGGTGGGCAGAGCCATGTTCCAAGGCATCCACAGTCCTGGTCTGGGTGAAGAATGATCTCCCGAGAGCTCAGAAAACTCGTGTGTCTGAAAGTCCACAGGTGGGGCTTGGTGCCTGAGCTCTCTGCCCGACCCAGGCTAACGTCGGAGGAGTCTCTCATTGCCTGTTGGCCTAAAGCCATCAGCAAGACCCACACTGCCTCCCAGGTTGCTCGTCTGAGACCAACCGAAGGAGCAACCATGAGGAGCTTTGGCGGGGCAGGAGCCCATTCCATGAAACCCTAACCCTTCACATCAGGCAGACAGGGGCTAATTAAGGCAGCATCAACCATAACACCATCTCCCTTACTCACAGCAGTCTCCAACCTTTTTGGCACCAGGGACTGTTTTCATGGAAGACAATTTTTCCATGGACTAGAGAGTGGGGGGATGGTTTGGGGATGATTCAAGCACATTGCATTTATTGTGCACTCCATTTCTATTATTATTACATTGTAATATAAAATGAAATAATTATACAGCTCACCATAGGTTGGGGACCCCTGCTTATTCAAATAGGCATGAGAGAAAAGAGGAAATAAAGTTAGGACCCATGGTAAGGGAAACTTTCTAGAGGTGGGGGGTGGAAAAGCAACCCACCAGTGCTTGATGTGGTTGCCTGGATCACAAACTGGGTATGACCTGGGGAATTCTCTCACCCAGGGGTGGTGGGGTGGGGAGACCCCTCTCGCTACCTCCTTTTTAGAGGTGACCTCCCACCCACACGATGGAAAAAGAGAAACTTATTTCATGGCGATTTGCATCTTGAAAAATAAAGGCAAATGAGCAAGTCCTTGGAGGCTGATGTTTTCATGGGGTTTGCTCAAGCGTGCTGTCCCCTCCACCCCAGGCTGAGACAACAGAAGATGGGTTTGGTGGGTCGGTGGGTATGATCAGAGGAGGAGGCTGTGATCTGATCCAGTTTGGGGGAGGTGGCGAGGGTGCCCAGGGCACACATGCTGTTCCACCCCGTCACCCGGTTCCATCCCTAGGTCCTGGGGGACATTCTTTCTGTTTTTCTCCCTTTGGTTTTGGGAGGAGAGTGACTAGGCTAGAAAAATCAGAGCCCTGACCTGCAAGGAAGGTGGGGTGGCAGGTCTCAGCATGGTTACTTGGGGACATCGGAAGGGTCATCAACCAGCTGCATGAGCGGTCGTGTCCACTTTGGAGGAAGTGAGGAGGTTCCTCTGTTAAGGGGCCACAGAAGCCATGGATAAGCAGTGGCTGGAGGCCACAGGGCGCTGGCTCTGTTCTCTCTCATGTGGAGCTTGGCAGAGGGGTGGCCCTCTGTGACCCGTGAACTCTGCCCAGCACAGTGCTGAAGGGGTGCCAGGACCCAGGTGTGGTCACTTTGCCAGGAGATGGGACACCAGGCCCTGAGTGCTAGGATTTAGGGGGGGTCGAAAGTGTCCCAAAGTGTGCCAAGACTACCCTGTGGACATTGATGGATAACGGACCTCCCTGACTGTCCCCTTCCCGATCCCCCAGGGGACCCAGCCAATGTATCCCCCCTGCCCCACTAGGAATCTGCGGAAACAAAGCAGAAGTGTTAGAAGCAGCCAGAAGGGTCCAGCCCAGAGCACAGTGGACTTGACTCAGCCTTTGCCTTCTGCTCACTGATGTTTCAGGTCTCTGGCCAGTTGCTCAAGGATGCTGGCCGGTAGCTTTGGGGGTCTGGCCCAATCTGGCATCTCTCCAAAAAACTAACTTTTGCCATCACTCATTAACCTGCAACATTAGACTCTTCCCCCTAGAACACTTGGCACCTTGCACTCCTACCAGCTGGACACAAGGATTCTTATATTTTCAGGAAGATGTCACAGGGATAGTGTCTAGCTTAGTAAAGTAGCACCGGTAAAGCTCTTGCAGAGATGACTACGTGGCTGATAATATTATATCCTGGGCAGGCATGAGTCAAGGTTTCAGAGTCAGATGGGCCTGAGTTAGAAATTCATTAGTAATTAGCCAATGGCATGAATGCCATGCCCTTTGGGGACCTCAGTTTCCTCACCTGTAAAATGAAGGGATTGAACCAGCTGATCTTGGAGCTGTATCTCAAAATGCCAATGATTTAGCATCCTTTCAGGCTGCCAAGCACCCAATCCTTTTAAACTTCTAATTACAAAGTATTTGAACCACAAACAGAGCTAGAGAGACAAGTATGATGAGCCCCTGGGTACGCATTGCCCCATTTCAACAATGATCCGCATCCACTCTCGCCCAGTCTCTGCCCCAGGCTCTCATAGCACAGAGTTAAGCATCTCACCAAAGAAGTCAGACTTACCCTCGGGGCTGGGCAGAGGCCTCTCCGGGGGCGCAGGGGTGGATTTCATGCTGTTTCCCATTTCTCTGTCTCCCCGGGCTGTTGGAGACGCTCGGAGCCTGTGGTATAGGAGACACACGGGGAGAGTCAACTGCGCCCCGAGCCCTCCAAGTGGAGAATGACCCAGTTTAGAGAGCATCCTGCATCATTTCTCAGGCAGCCTGCTTCTTGAAAGGCGGCTGTTTTCATGTGAAGATGAGATTGGCGAAGGTTGGTTACATTTGCGCAGCTCGAGTTCTTTTATCAAGGGAATGACAGTGAAAAACCACAGAGGGGGAAGTTGCCAGCAAATGCTGTTGGTGGCAAAAGTTTCCATTCCTCCACGCCCTAGCTGAAGCTGGTGAGCACCCCCGGCAGTGTTTGTCTGAGAAGTTGAGCAGCATTTCAGGTGGCCCAGTAGAATCAGCGCTTAGGAGCCCTCGCCATTAATTCCAGGCACTTGGAATTCAGAAAATGTAAAACTCAGGAGTTGCGTGGCTATTTAACTAAAAGGAGTAAGGAGAGGGTACTTTCTGCTTCTACCTTTTCTCTTCTATTTGAGTTTTTCAGCATGCTTTCTTTAACGAAGGATTAGAAAGGAAAACTTCCTAACAATATTGTGTACTGGCTGCATGCTTTGCAAACTGCTAAAGCACTTTTACATCTATTGTTCCTTTTGATCATTGCAAAGTCTCCGTGTCGTGTTACACCCATTTTACCATGAAGGAAACTGAGTCTCAGAAAGGGGAAATGACTTGCCCACAGTCACATGACAAGTAATGGCAGAGCTGGGATTTGAACCACTGATGCTACCTCTCTGGTTTGCTCCATAGTGGTTTCCAAGGTGACCACCCAGGCTTCAGTCCTGGCTGTACACTTATAAACTGGATGACCTTGGGCAAGTCATCAAGCTTATCCTGCGTGTTCTGGGGGGACAATAATAGAATAGCATTGGGTTATGGCTACAAATTTAACTGAGATGAAGCTGGGGAACCACTTAGAACATGGCCTGGCAGAAAACATACATTAGTTATTGCCACTTACAGTCCACTTTCTGATTGCCCTTAGTGATAAGCATTCAAATTCTGGGCTCTCATACAAATATTTTGGAAAGGGACATAGATGATGAAAGAATAGCGTCTCTGGAGGGTTGAGACACAGAGGAGAAGGTCACAACTATAGACAGAGCTGTGCCTGCTTTGTGGGAACGAAGAGAAGAGATGGGACAGTGTCCCCCACCCGGTGTCCGGCCCAGCCCCCTCCTATCTGCGTCTGCAGTGTCGGATCACAGCCTTACAAGTTTGGAAGGACACAAAAGTCAGCTGGTCCAACCCCTCCTCGGCCTCCAGTCCTATGCCCTGTGTGCGCAGGTTGTGGGAAAAACCACGCTCTCAGAGCAAGGCCTTTCTGGGTTGAGGGAGGTCTGCAGGGGATTTCTAGTATATTAAGAAATAAGAAAAATCAAAATGAGTGTTTCTTAAAAGTTCACATAGTCTAAACAGTCTCAGGAATAAATTGTCACTTATAGCGCAGACTAATATGTAGTAACAGTCCCAAGAAAATTATGAGGCTTGCGAAACTGTGAGCTCGTGATGCGCTGCAGAAGCTGCGGCAGTACAGGCCACACTTCTGAAGCGACGTGTGAACCCGTCCTCTGGATTTCACGATGGGAAAGGGGGGACTCGCAGATTTGAGGCTTGGGCCCTTTTTCTCTTCTCTCATCTAACCTCCTCACACACAGCTGGGGCTGACGCTGGTGGGACCCTCTGGCAACCGGGCAGGTTGTGACAGTATCACCTCGACTCCAGGAGGGCAGGGACGAGGTGGGCTTGTCTCCGTCCCCCAGCCTGGGGAAGGCACTAAAGGAAGTGTGCCGCCCCCCCCCCCCCCAGCCCCGCCACCAAATTGTATGGAAATGACAAGTGGAAGGCCTGGAACCTGCATTCCCTGAAGCTCAGCAGACACTTCCCAAGCATCCACCCGGTGCCAGACTGGGCCAGGACCTAGCAGGGACCTGCACTGCCTCTGAGGCCCCCTTAGATGTTTCCAGGGAAGAAGCAAACCAAGTAGGCTTCCCAACTCTGAGGAGCATTTAGCCATATAGGCCACCCCACGCAGGCTGCGGGTAGCATGTGTGTGACATGCACAGGCTTTCTCTGGAGGGCCTCAGGAACCACATGTGTGACACAGAATTTGGGAAGCAAACATGTGTCATGCACAGCCTGTCCCACCCAGGCCTGCCTCTGTCCTGCTCCTACTGCTTCCTGGAACCACCAGCTGCCCCCAGATTCTAGCCTCCCTGTCTGGCGTCTCCAAGGCCTTTGGGCTCCCGGAGAAAACACTCAGCATATAGAGTGAACTCTGAAACAATGCCTCCTCCTTGTTGTCTCCAGTGTCCCCAGGACACAGTGCATTGACTCAACAATGCCTTTTTGTCCTTTCAGCCTGACAGCTGGCATCAGGTGTCATTGAACATCTAGGACCGTGCCCAGAGTCCTCTCTGGATGCCCCAGGGTTCCCTCCAGCCCTGCTGGCCTCCCCTCCCACCCCATCCTCCCCACTCCCGAGCCATCTCCAAGTAGCAAACTTCTGCCAAAATGTCTGGTCTCTCTCTCCTTTACATCACAACTATTCCAGAAAATAATCAGGAAAAGATTTCCCTCTCCAGCAAAGTAAATTGTAACATGACCCCTCTTCCCAACAACTTTATGATTCTTTTCAAGCATTAGTGTGCTACTTTGGGGGCATTTCTGGAATCTAATCTGGGGGAAAAAAAGAAACAAACTTGAAACTTGCATTTGTCACATGGGAACAATGAATTCCATCCAAGAAAAGAAACATACCCAGGGACGGGAGATGAGAAAGATCAGTCAACCCAGAAGCCTGGGTTCTTCTACTCTAACACAATCCTCCCTCTCTCTATTTCTTGTACTCTGGCCTCTTCTGCCTCACTGGTTGGAGTTTACCACACATGAGAAAAGGGGCTGTATCTGGCTATATGCCCACCAAAAGCCTACCCAGTCCTAGCAGCCCCTTGGAGGTTTGCTCCCTGGCCCCCTACATTCTCCAGGAAGGAGTTAACTTATCTGAAAGAAGCTTTTCTTCGAGAAGAGTGAAAATTCCCCTGGAGAATGAGAGCTGGAGTCTCCCTAATGAAATGGATGAACAATTTGATTTAATCTGTGACAGTTTCATGCAGTGGCTGGAGGTGGGAGAGAGGGTACAAGAGACATAATTGCTTCTAGGAACAATAAGAAAAGGGCAAAAGAGAAAGGAGTTAATTAACACTGGCTCTGAAAATCCTTGATTTCTTTCTGCCTTTTCTTGGTGGTATAACTCCTAGATTTCTAGGTCAAAGGATCATGACTGGCATTCACCTTATTTTTCTCTCCAGTCTTTGGAGCAATGCTATTTTTCTTTGTACAACCTTGGACCTCAGTTTCCTCTTCCGAAAAATGAGATGAGTGGAAAACATGCTCTCCAAAGAAAGAGCCTTTTAACCCCATTTAATTTTAGCAATCAAGACTCAATGGCTTTTTGAAAATTATTAATAAGAGAAGAGAACCATCAGTACGTTTTCTATGAAGTCCCATTAGACAGAATCCAAACCTTGCCTTTATCTTCTTCGGGATCGAGGGAAGACAGTTAATATGTACAACGCCCCCCTTCTGGTAGGCAGTTTGCAGACCCTGCTGTGTTTAATCTTGCCAGTGTTCCTGAGGACACATATTCCTCTTTTACCTTCTTAGTGTGAAGGCCAGTGGTCCTCTCACCTGCCCATTGTCTCAGAGCCGGAGACTCTGCGTATCCTGACTTCAGAGCCCACACCCTCTGCCAGGGACCATGCTACTGTCTCTCCAGTGGGAGAAACTATAGTCGGTTTGTGACTGGCCACCATCTGAAGAGGCATGGGGCCATCTGAGGGGTCACATGCTTGTGGGGAGTTGCCATTAGCAACATGGGATGTGCCTGCCAGCAGTCCTGCTCTGACCAGGTTTCTGTTTGAGCACATTCAGCATCCTTTCATTGTGTGCTCTGTGTTATTTATAACACAGAGGGGGCAGGCTTCTCAGCCCCTCCATTCCTGGGACAGCATTCCAGGACAGGTCTGTGTGCCTTTTCCACCCTGTGCTTCCAATGGCAAGGCCTCGCTGTCGGGAAGGAAGGGAGCCTGAACACCCTTCATAGTAGCCAAAGGGGAGAGAACCTAAGCAACCTCAACCGGGGGAAGGCAGGTCTTGACTCTGCAGTAAAACCAGGAACCAAACCCTTGGCAGTGGTTGGAATTAATATAAAACTCTACTTAGGGAAACTCTACTTCCCTCTGGCCTTAGAAATTTGTGCTATAAAGTGTGACAGTGATACCTCCACTCATACGACCTTTGTGTAAGGCACAGGAGCATGATGCCATGAGTGGAGAAGCCTTAATGTCCACCGTATACGTTAACTCCAACAGCAGCAGTGACACCCAGAACACCACCACCGCAGCTGGTCCAGCTCACAGCCTGCCAGGCATGAGGCTGAGCGTTGCACAGCCAGCATACCCTAGGTTGCTCACAGCAACCATGCTTTAGAGGTGAGACAAGTAACTTGTCCCAGGTTCTACGACTAGAAGAGGTGAAGCTGGGGTTCCAGCCAGGCCGGCCTGAGCCCTAAATCTGCATTCGTAAGCTCCACAAAGGGCTGCCCTGTTTTCCTGCCCTCTGGTTAGGGCTAAGAAGGCAACAGAAAAGTGATTTTTAAAAGTCATTAAAGCAAACCTTAGGAACAATAAACTTTTGGGGGAACCTTTAAGACAAGGGACATGGAAGCCCCAAAGGGTCTCTTGGATGTCACTTGGCCGTGCTTGGAAGCCCATGTTTGGGGTTCCAGCCAGTGGGGGAGGGAGCTGCAGGGACAGGAGTGGCCAGCTTAGGCCTACTGTGGTCAAAGGGGTAGGCGGGAATCTCGTACGTGACACGTTTTCCAGCCTTTCATGGTGTTGTTTAAAAAAAAAAACTGTTAATGCTGTGGGACAGCAAAAAACAAACAAAAAGAAATACTAGCTGTGCTTCTAACATCTCAGTTTCATAAAAATTTATCACTCAAATGCATATATATAATATTAAAAAAATACTAAAGAAAAATTTCCAAAATGTTTCTAAGGTTCTCTTTAGATAGTGATCATTTAGGTGAATATATTAATTTCTTCTTTACTTACACATTTCTAAAATATCCAAATTTTCTCCCAAATGCATGAATTGCTTTTATAATCAAAAGCTTGGAAAGAATGAGGGAGCCTTAAAGAAGGAGTGTTCAAAGCAGGCAGGCCTGAGTTCAGATTCCAGCTCCCAACCTAACGACTGTGTGTCCTTTGGCAAGTTACTTCACTTCCCTGAGCCTCAATTTTCAACTCCATCAATCTGGGATACAAATATGTGCCTTACAGGGTTGTTCTGAGCATTCAATTACAGATCATATCTAAAGCTGATGTGTTTGGGAGATGGTTGCTAGAAGTGTACCAAACCTGGGCCCCTTAGGGGAACTGGGTGGCCAGGGGACTCACTGCGCAAGCGTGAGCAAGTCCTTTCCCTGGCCTCGGCCTGAGGGTCCTCAGATGCGAAGGGGAAAGGGTTGGGCCGGGCAGCCACTCAGGGCTCCTTGGCCTCAACTGTCCGCCATGATGGGTACCTGTCACTCTTGCACAACTGACTGGGGCCTTGCTCAGGGCTGCCTGTGGTCTCCTTGCTTCAGGAAAAATAAGAGCTGGTACAGGGGCTTAGCATCAGTTGGTCTCCCCTGCCGAGGAGCTCACAGGATTTCCGGGGGCACCCACCACATCCTGTCCTCTCTAGACAGGTGCACCCCTGAGCATGAGGCTGGGGGCTGCCAGGCCGCCTGCCCTGTGACCCACATCGTTCCCTGCTCTCCTTGCAGGGCAGGTGCAGCCGCCACCTCACCACCATCTGTGCCTCAGTCCCCTGCACCACAGAGGAGGCCTGTGCGCCCCATGGATTTGGGGGCACCAGGCGGGGCAAGACCTACAGGTAGCAGGCCCCGCTCTGAGAGGCGCACCCAGTCCTCAGCCTCCTTCTCATGTGTAACGCAGAATCAGAGGCCCTCAAGAGCCACTGGGAGGAGAACTTGGGATCCCCTCACCCAGAGTATTTTAAACTTGTTCGTTCAAACTATATTTTAAAGAAAATTTCCCCAGGCTGGGCACGGTGGCTCACACCTGTAATCCTAGTACTCTGGGAGGCTGAGGTGGGAGGATTGCTCGAGGTCAGAAGTTCAAAATCAGCCTGAGCAAGCTCGAGACCACGTCTCTACTGAAAATAGAAAGAAATTAGCTGGACAACTAAAAATATATAGAAAAAATTAGCCAGGCATGGTGGCGCATGCCTGTAGTCCCAGCTACTTGGGATGCTGAGGCAGAAGGATTGCTTGAGCCCGGGAGTTTGAGGTTGCTGTAAGCTAGGCTGATGCCACAGCACTCTGCTTTAGCCTGGGCAACAGAGTGAGACTCTGTCTCCAAATAAAAAAAAAAATAAGAAAATAAAAGATAAAAAGGAATTTTCCCAGAAATTCAGCACATAAATGAGATAAAAGGGAATTGCTGGCTGGAGCTGGAAGTTCAGCATCTTGACCCTGTGCTACTCTTGATAGGACACTTCAATCCTGGGAGATCACAAAGCACTGATTGAAAAAGTAGCAATTTGGTGCCCTCACAAGACAAAGAAAAGGCTGAGCAAGGGCAAGCAACCTGCTCAAGGTCACACAGTAAGTTTGGACAAGTGTCATGACTCCCTGTCCAGCGCTCTGCCCACTCCAAGAGAGGCCCCACGTGTACACGAGCCTGTGCTCTGGCCCCTTCTGCCCGTGTGGGCCCAAGCTAACAGGAGGAGGATGGGCTTCATCCCAAGACCAGAATAGGATGGACAAGTCCTAGTACATACTTCATGGTCATTTTAAGATGTCATGGAAAGAAGCCAGATTGAAGGGCAGTCAATGCTGGCACAAATTTCAATTTCACCCTTTATTAAGTCACTGAATCTCTCTCTGTATTGTTTTTGTTTGTTTTTAATGAGCGTAGGCATATCTGCCTTGCTGGGTTTTCCCAAGTCAGGGTTGGCGAGAGTAAGCGTGGAGGGCTGAGCACACTGCAGAGTCTCACGGCTCTGCTGATGCAAGGCCCGCGTGCCCCAGACGGGTAAAACAGCAGGTGGAGTCCGTGTGAAGTGGTGTCTGGCATCTATAGGTGGGCAGTACATGCCATTTCTGGCACAGCAACTTCACTGAAACAAAATGAATTCTCCCCCGATTTCTTTCCTCCTTGATCAGCTTTCCATACACCATGGACCCCGATACCCGAGGGAGGGGGCGGGGTGCTACCCAGTCTGAGTTTAGGCCCAGGCCAGGGCCCAGATAGCTATATAACCTGTAAGCTGCTAGCATGGCAAACACTGGCAGTGTGAAAAAAGTGGTAAAGACAATTATTTTGATACTAGCTATTACACAGAATAGGAAAACAGCGAATATGAAACAGGCCTTTTCATTTCAAATGCGGATGCTTGGGAAATGCATGTTTCATCAGAGGAGGAGGTAGATGGAGACTTCATGGAGATGCTAAAAATCTGGGCATCTAGGCACAGGGACTGTTAAGTTTGTGATTTCTTTGTGACATCATATTTCCCAGCAAGAGTCAGCTTTGCTTTTTATTCATATGTGCGAGTCACCAGCATTACTCATAAACTTTGCGTGTGCGATGGAAATCGACATTGTACCTAACACCACACTTGCAGATGATGAGCACCCTGCTCTGGGAGCTCCCCCATCAATGTCAGCGTGAATCACTTGCCAAAGCACGTGGATGCCAGCGCCCTGCGCCCTGCAGTCCCCAGGCAGTCGTTGTAATGGGGCTTGCTCTCCCTAAAGAGATCCCCAGGGTGTTTTTAATTTGCTGCCAGGGGTGAGGGCCACTCTGCTATTCTCTCTGATCTCCTCATTCCATCCTTAGCTCCGCAGGAAGCCTGCGTTGGCCTTGGGGTGAAGCATGACGCCACGGCTATTTGTGCGGTTGGTTGATTAATGACTGTCTCCCCAACTTGACTGTGAGGGCCAGGAAGGCAGCCACTGGGTCGCTTTCTACTCTCTGCTGTGACACAGTAGATGCCCCATAGGGAAATAAAAAGGAGCAGATGAAAACTGAAGAAACAGTATGCCTAGGAGAGGGTGGATTAGTGCTGCGCTAGTAAATGTTTAGCAATCAGTGTTGCGGGGGGCGGGGAATTCCTAACGTGAGTGTTCACCAATTTCTGTGGTGTAAATCCTCCCAGCACAGCTGATTCCCAGCTTCCAAGGTGACATCTCTGAACATGGAGCTGGGAGGAGATGTGCAGAAGGGGCCTCCCAAGCTGGTGCAAGCTGACTCCAGACACCACTGGAGTAAATAGGCTCATTACTCATCTTTCTCCTGACAATTACCCTTACTTGGAACAGCTGCCTGCAGATAGACATCTCTATTTGTTTGCAAAGGAAAGGTGCACTAATCTAAATGGGCATCCTGTGTCAGAGGGCTGAAATTAGATGTTTATAATCCACTGACTCATCTGATGCCCTAAAGATACCATTTTATAGATGAGGAAAATGAGTCACAGGAAGGTTAAGTAACTTGCTCAGGGTCACATGGCTAATTCAGGGATGGGGCCGGCTTTCGAATTCTTGTTCTTTTTACCCCACCCTTAATTCCCACAATTACCTTTATCTCCACTTGCTCAACTTTTAATTATAGTAACAGAGGCTCAAAGATCTGGGCTTGCTGGTGAGACCAGGGAGAGTGCGCACAGGCGTGGGAACGGGCATGCCCACTGCCCTGTGTCTGTAGGCGCCCTGCTCTGGCTCCTATGAGCCACCCCTTCCCACTGGACAGGGCCAGCCAAAGACCCAGCTGCCCAGGCTCCACCATTTTGCTCTGAGCCTTGAAGGTGTCGATTTTGTCACAAAATAATTTGAATGGTGACTCCAATACTGTGAATGGGAAGAGTTACCTCAATTTTTTTCTTCTTACTTTTCCTAATTTTTACTTTCTGTACAGTATGTCTTTGGACCTCACAGGGGGCCCACTAACTTCCTGAGACTCTGGGAAAGCCACAGTCCCTCTTTGGGTGTCAGTTTGCTTTCCTGAAAATAGTGGGTGGACCAGCGGGAGGGCTCCTTATGAAGCCTAGTGTACAGCGACAGAAGGAGAAGAGGCGCTCGTGTGTATGGAGAAATCACAGGTCCTGAGTGTTTTATATGGACGCTCACTGGACCTCCACCACTCTATGCGGTATGCATAATTATACTTAGGCCACTTGTCTAACCGGGGAAACTGAGGCCAAAGCATTCATAACTTGCCGATGTTCCCCCGGCTGGTAAGTGTTAGAGGCAGGACTGGATTCCGGAGTCTGGCTCTTGAGCCTGGCTCTTAGCTTCCATCCCTTAGGCCTGAGCGACAAGCAGATCCAGCCTTTTCTGTGGCAAGACTGTGGTGCTCTCTTGCGTGCTAGAGGGTCATGCACATGGCAGGCGCTGGGTAGGTGGACCCGTAGGCAGTGACAGAGCAGTATATTGAGAGGTGGGTTTTGACACTCAGGTGCTTGAAATTTGTATTCAGAGGATGCAGTTTTTAAACCAATTGTCCATGTGGCTTGGAAGGCTTGGGGGCAGGGGCGGAATGGGGAAGACGGCGCATCTGCTGACAGGGGAGGGACACCCGGGCTAATGGGAGGATGAAATGCAACTGATGGTGCTGCTTCCCCTTTGTTGCCTCTCCCTGGGCTGTTTCCCACACACCATGGTGTGTCCTTAAGTATTTGTTTCATTAAGGCTTATTGACCACCCCCACGCCCAGGACAACTTTCTGAGGACGGGGTCCGTGTCTCTCATGTTCCTCAATGAGAAGCCATGACCTAGCAGGTGGCCGGCACATAATACATGCTCAGTTAATTAGGCTGAATGACTGGAGGTGCATATAAAGTGCCTGGCGTAGTGCAGGCAGGAGGCAGTCTGCTTCCAGGGCACCCTGACCCATTCCGGGTAGTTATTTTCCCCCTAAAGTCAAGTGAGAGGACAATTCCCACTTTCCTCAGAAGCTGTTTGAGCCTCCCCAGCTTCACTCACCCTCCCACCCTCCACATACACACACTCCAAGCCCTCCAGCCGTGGTCCCAGGCTGCAGAGGAGGGAAGTGTGACTTTGCAAAGCTGCTTGACAACAAAAGGGAGCCACTGAGCCCATAAGGCCCCACCGTTTCTGTCTGTAGCTAGAGTTACCATAATGGAACACGCCCCTCCCCTAGTGGTTCTCAGATGGGAGGAAGTGGTTTGGACATGGTGTACTTATTTCCTCTGGAACTCTTAGGGAGGTTGAGAGAGGGGGGAGTTGGCCCCATGGTACGACCTCAATGCATATTTATTGAGGGATGGATGGATGAATGGATAGCTGGGAAGACAGACAGATAAATGCACTAACAGAGCCCCTAGGTTGCTAACAAGAACCAAATGTTTTGGTCTGACATGCTGGAAGACCTTGGTGAGAATTTTAAGTTGCAGCTTCTCTCAGAGCTGGGGAAAATAAATACTTGATGAATGTCAAATAAAAACTTGAAAACGAGCAGTATCTATTCATGCAGGACACTGATTTGGGTGTACTAGAATGAATAATTTCTAAGTCTTTAAGAAAGATGCATTTCCCTTGGAAGAAAATTGCCAGATTTCACAACTCAGAATGGAGAAGTTTTTTTCTGTATTAGGAAAATGACTTCAGTTTGCTGCAATGCAAACCTACTCATGTCTGTTTCATTTGTATCAGATGGAGGAACAAGCAGAAATATGTATTCAGAAAAATGGAGAAGGAGTACCTAGCTCATTGGTTTTGCAATTTTGATCCATCATATTTAACAGTGCTTGTTAACAGCTTTCTGCTTAACAATACCAAAGGGACTGGATTTACTTTAACTATCTGGTGTAGGAATGATATTAGTAGCCCCTGTTTAGTATTTAGCATCACCTACATATTTCATATAATTCACACTTCTTACAAATGCACAAAGAAGCTAGTCATCTTTTTACAAGGAAGAAACTAATACTCAGAGAAGCAAAGTGACTTGCCCAGAGTCACACAGTTCTTTGGTGGCTGATCCAGAATGTTGACACGGATTTGGATGTACCAGAATGAATAATTTCTAAGTCTTTAAGACAGATGCATTTCCCTTGGAAGAAAATTGCTAGCTTTCCCAACTCAGAGTGGAGAAGCTTTTCTGTATTAAGAAAATGACTTCAGTTTGCTACAATACAAACCTATCCATGTCTGATTACTACTGTCTTTCCAAGTTGCTATCTTGCTGCCCTTGTCTAGATTCTAGATCTGTTTAAGATGGAGTGTAAGTAGATTTCAATTTGTCTGATCCATAGGTTTTTAATATTATTATACTTTCAGAGCACATTAAGCACTCTTGCATAGCGTTCTTCTAATTGGAGAATATTAATTGCAATAGAATTTGCTAGAACTTTTATTTGGTCTTACCTCCCCAGTTTCTCAGCATCTCATAGCAAACCACAGAACGACAATTTACACACTATGGGATGTATTTCTTTTAAAACAAACAGCACTACTTTAAACACTGGACCATCCCACCCCATCTTGCTCTTGCTCAGCCCCCCGCTCAGCCCCCAGAACCCCTCCTGCCTCCACCTCCCTGCAACCGCATGGCTTGGGCCAGTCACTGTGCCTCTCTGAGCCTCGTTTCCTCATTTGTCAAAGGCAAATAACAATCACAATCTCACAGAATCATTCTGAAGATTGCAGAAAAATATCTTCCCATGCAGCATCCACCGCTGTCACTCAGGAAGGTAAATAGGCTCAGCCCCAGTTGGGGACATTCTGGGGCCAAAGCCCAGGTTGCTTCCCTGACACAAGGCTCTCTCAATACATAGGTGCCCAAAAGAATGTGGAATGTTCCATATTCCTTAGAAAATTCTAGTCTTTCCAAATCTTGTCCAAGTCTAACAGTTTGTTTTCAGAATTATATGCCTCACATGCCTTTGGTTTGATCCCCCTCCCCTATGCACACACTTAGAACCTGATTAGATTCTTATTATCTTTGGCATCTTCCCAAAGAAGATCCAAACCAGACTCCAGCAGCGCTAACCATCGTCAACCCACCTGGGTTGGCTCCATGTACTTGTAGACATCATGATTCTAGGCTGGTAGCATTTATGGAGCACCTGCTATGTGTCTGAAACTGGCCTGGGCACTTTGCATATATTAGTTCATTTAATCTGCCCCATACCTTTGTGAATTAGGTACCGTCCTTCTCATTTTGCAGTTGAGAAAATGAAGGCCTGGAGAGTTTTAAATGACTTGCTCAAGGTCACACAGCTAGGAAGTCTGATGGCAAGCCCTAGTTGCCCTTTGTAAGATGCCTGCTACGTGCCAGGCCATTCTATGGTGAGAATATCTCCTCTGCAAGTCCCCTGCCCCAATCCCCCAGTAGTTCTCTCCATAGATTTATGCATCAAATATCCACCGAGCAGCTGCAAAGATGGGTGCTGTGCTGGGGGCTGGGGACACTGCCACGCCTATTCCCAGGGAGCTCTTCTCTGGCTTCAGAAAGCCACCCCCTGCCAGCTGTGTGTCAGAGCAGTCCTGAAGTCTCTCCCCACCCTGTCCCTACCACATACCACATCCCCCAAGATACCTTCAAACACTGGGCATGGCCTCCCCTGGGAGTCGGCTGCAGAGGGGCCACCAGGCGCACGCTCACTGCCTCTCCATCAGCTGCTGCTGCTCTGGAACGAGCGGGCGGCCGGGCCTCCCACGGGTGCGGAGAGGCAGCCCATGCCACCAAGAAGAACTGCAGTTGCTAAACTGGCTGCACACTTCCTCTCCTAGAAACGAGGAAGGCGTGCGGGGCTTACAGAAAGGCAGGTTCCTGTTTTCAGTAACCACTCTGAGCAGGCTTCTCTCTGCAAGGACTGGGAGGATAGAGACATTTTTAACCTTTTTACAAAGCATTTGAGACTGTGGGCAGCTTGATTCTGGATGGCCAGGCTGTGCTCAGGCTTTCAGAAACTTGGTCTTTTTCCTCTAATTAGTAGGCAAATAAATGGGGCTGTGAATTTGCTTGTGAGCATCCACAGAGCTCACTGTGGCTCAGAGCTCCAGCTTCTGTGGTCCCGTTTCTTGAGTTTTGTAGCGTCCTATGTGACTGCTGGATGGACCCCAGGGCAGAGCTTCTAGATTAAAGGAGTCTAGAGAGACATGGCGACGTGAGGTGATGTGTGATACTCACTTGGACCCTGGGTGAAGGGAAAAGAACTAGAAAGAACATTATGGGACGGGGAGGGGGCATTTGAATACATAGTGCATAGTATCATAGATAAAATTGTATTAGTGTTAACTCTTTTGGATATGATAATGATACTGTGGTTATATGAGAAAAATGTCTATTTAATAGTTGTCAGGGGCCACAGACACATGGTGACCTATTTGGAGGTCATGTGTCATGATGGCTACAACTTTCGAATGAATCACTAAAAGAAAAGCTATGTATATGTATATCAAGACGTAGAGAAGGAAGCAGACAGAAAGCAACCATGACAAAATGTTAATACTTACTGGATCCAAGTGGAGGGTATATAGGGGTGCATTGTTCTATTCTTTTGACTTTTTGGTGGGCTTGAAATTAAAAAATATATTTATATATCATAAAAAATATATTTACATAAATATTCCATATAAAATCTCCGTGTTAATAGTGCATGTCTCAGGCAGGGAAACCCAGGCACATGGGGCCTAAGGGCTTGTTGGTGGAGCTGAAGGCTTCTGGAATGCCGACCCCAGGATTGCCTGGGAATTGCCTGCTTGGCCAGAAATGCTGGATGACAGTGCTGGGGCGGCTCTCAGAGCCCCCCGCAGACCCTCCCACCTCCCAGAGAGGACAGAGTTCCAGAGAGGCCATGACCTGCCCACGGTCACGTAGCTGGTCCCGGTGCAGAGCCGGGGCTGGAGTCTGGGGCTGGCGACCCACAGCCCCGACCCGGCAGGGCCAGCGCAGCCACCCTGGGCCAGTCATTTGGAAACCTCACTCGGTATAGTACGTGAAGATAAATTAAAGACCTCAGGTCTGCATCTAAATTTAGAAGGCACTCTGTACTAGAGAGGTGCTTCCTTAGACAACTTGTGAAAACACCCGCTCTGAGAAGAGCATGCCGGGAAAGGACAGAGGAAACATTGCAAAAGACAGAGTGGGCAGTTTGCTCTAAATGGGGAAGAGAAGATAGGCAGAAATATGCAAAAGTGGAGTTTTTTACCCCAAATTCACACAGAGAAGTAAAAGAGCTTTGGACCTACAGTCAGAGGTGTGAGCTTTGTGACAACTTTTCAACAGACGTTTACCGAGAATCTGCTACAGGTTGGACTCTCCTTCCCTAATCCTTCCTTCAAGAAAGCTCCACCAAGCAGGGGGCTATTCCAGGCACTGGGAATCAGCTGTGAAAAAAAAAAAAAACAAAAACAGCAACAGCCCTGCCCTTACTGAGCTTGCCTGCTCCTGAGAGGTCACATTAGAAAGACTGAGTATGGCAGCTGTCAGTGACAATGGCTGCTCTAAAGGCAATGCCCGGAGGTCAGCGGAGCGAGGCCTGGAGGCACTGCTTTCCGCAGGCGGTCAGTGGCTGGGGGTGGGCTCTCTCCAGAGGAGTCACTGGGCTGAGACCTGAGGGAGGAGGAGGAGCCAGCGTTGGGACAGCCCCGGGTGTGAGAGGCACACACAGAAGGACCTACTGGTTTAACACAAGCTGTGGAAGTTTGGGGGAAAGACACAATCAGGCCCTGAGGACGCCCGAGCCTGGTGGCAGAGGCCGTGGAGCGAGAGGCCTGCAGAGCGGGCTCCTGTGAAAGGCGCAGCCAAGGACTGGGAGCTGCTGAAGGAGGAGCCCCAGGGCTCAGCGCTGCAGCCTCTTCTCTGCCCCTTGCCTGTGGGTCACTGGGGGACCCAGGGGCTGCTGCTAAGCTCTGCTGGGTGTTTCATGACCTCCCTTTCACCTCCTGGGGGGAACTGTGAGGACACCCAGTAGATGTGAGAAAATGTCCCTCAAATCGTACCCTGTGCTACCTGGAAGCCTGGGCTGTGGCCGGAGCCGAGATGCCAGCCCCGGGCCCCGCCAGTGAGAGCAGGGCTGAAGCCCAGGTGGCTCACTCTAGGCAGGCAACTCAGACTTTAGGCCTCTGTTTCCAGTGACCCAAGGAGGTACTCAACCTTGGCACCATTGGTGTTTGGGACCAGACCATTTCTCTGTCGTGTGGGTAGTGGGGGCTGTGCAGCAACCCTGGACCCTACCTAATAGATCCCAGGAGCACTGCCCCCTCCCTCAAGTCATGACAACCAAAAATGTCCCAGACATTGTGCAATGGGCACTAGGGAGCAACATTTCCCCTGATTGAGAACCACTGGATCACACCCGTGCCATAGAGGTCCTGAGAGCTTTCCATAGGCAAGACACTGCACCTGTGCACCTGGTTCTATCTCGAGTTGTAACATACAACCAGGGGCCAATAGTTCTCTTGCTTCTATGGGGACTCAGCTCTGCAGAGGTCACCCCGTGCTCCCTGGTACATATCTCAGACAAATGTCATATGGCAAGGCACCCGTCCTCCCTCTCCACCATCATGTGGGCAGCCCAAGAAGAAGACCAGGTGTGTGGCCTGTAGTCCCTGAGAATCAGGGCTGGGGAGCTACAGCGTGGGTGGCAAATGGGCTGGATCTCCAGGGAGGTGGCCATTTGGCAGAGGGAACTGGGGCAGGAAGCAGTGAGCTGGGAACCACTCCGGCACGGTGGAGTCCTGTTGGCGGTGGAGGATGGGTAGGGGGCTTCTCCCCACAGAGGCGCCACCCAGGAGGACTGCATCTGAGTTTGCCACGGATCACCCCCGTTCCTTCAGCACCCTCACCTTTCCTCTCTCACCTGCTCTCCGTGCTGGTCCTAGTAGCTCACACACCTTCCTCTCCCAATCCATGAAGGAGCTCTGACTCCAAGAACACTGTCATTTACTTAGACATGTATTTTGTGCTCCTTGCATTCATTTGTTCATTCATTCATTCAACATACTTTTGTGAGCACTTACTATGTGCCAGGCAAGACTAGGCCCCACCCTGGGAGCTCACAGCCAAACGCTCTCCATCCTTGAGGTCCAGCACAAGGCAGTGTTCTTTGCATTATTTGTTGAATTACTAAATTTAGCAAACATCTGTTACAAACTTCTTATATGTGTGACCTGCCCTGGGAGGACAGACAGGAAAGGATGCACACATAGAGCACGGATGTGGCTCCCTCCCTCCCTGCCACCCTCCTGGAGTTTAAATCCAGTAGATCTAGCAGAGGAGACAGACACACATGTCAAAACCGCAGGTGTAAGGAAAGCCATGGGAAGGAGGGGGCCGGGAGAAGAGCTGGAGGAGACTTCAGGGCTCCTGGTTTCCCACCTCAGTGTCACTAAAGGGTGGCAGGACCAGGCTGGCGTCCGTCTCAGCAGCACGGTCTTCAAGGCTGATGTTCTGAATCAGCACAAGGACCAAAGGCAAAAACAGCAGGTGACACCCCCACCAAGGACCCAGGCTTTGTTGTCCTGGCCCAGTGATGCCCTATCAGGACATTGGGCTTGAGGGCTCACAAAGACACCCAGGACCATCTGTGTAGAAAGCACCTGATTTCCGGAGGACTTTGCAAATTAATTAGCTATTAGGGCCCAGAACAGTGGCCACAGGCAGATTACCAAGTTGCCACCATGCATGGGTTGGGGGTTGCTCAGTTAGGTACAAGGACATAGTCATCACCTTTATTAAAGTGAAAGGTTGCACTATGTAAAAACTGGCTTTACACACTTAAAGTCGTCAGGAGTCAGTCGTTACGTTTCACCAGCTGGGGGTTGGCCGGTCTCCTAACCTCAGCAATAAGAAGCCCGACTCTCCAGCTTCAGGTCTCAGAGGCCTCCAGGTTCTGGGACTTTAGGAGCTCGCAAGGTGATTTGGTGTCTGTGGCAGGTGTGCAGTGTTGAAGCCCCACGCTGGGTCAGAGTTCGCGGTGTGGTCCAGTACGCACAGATTCCCAGTTCTGTTTCAAGGCTTTTCCCCACTTCTTTAAACATAAATGTTGCCAAGCTTGGAAGAAGAGAAAGGCGACCTCGGCAGCTAATGAGGTTGGTAGAGGAGTCCAACACTTAGCGGGTGCGGGGCTTTGTGCTTGGCGCTGGTGTTGACGGGATTCACGGGATTCATGTATCCAAAGGAGTTAAACTGTATGACCTTCAAGAGCTGGTAGCAAGATAAATGTTTTCTGAGAGTGACATTTTTGCCCCTTCTATGGCTGGATGGGTGCCGACTCATTAATTCAGTCACTTATTCAGTGACTATTTGTTGAGCGCCTTCTATGTGTTAGGCACCACTCTTGGCACAGAGTTAGAAAAATAAACGAGTAATATTGTAGAAGGGGCCTGGGGGGCGAGGACAGCGAAGGGGACTCTGGCCTCAGAAGGGCGGCTTTTGCAATGAGCCCAGAGCAATGCCAGTGTGAGGATCTAGAAGAAAACCACCAGGTACGGGAAATGACAAGGGTGCAAAGGTCTGGGGCTGGAGATGCTCATGTTCAAGCAACAGAAAGAAGGGAAAGTGAACTAATACTTGGGAATGCCAGGAAAGAAACGTGGCTCTTGCTTATGTCATCCATTTGTTCCCCCCAACTATATGTCTGGAGTTCACGTAAGGAAACAGGCTCCTAGTGTTAACGTGCTTGCCCTTGTTCACACAGCTGATGGGTGGCACCATCCACGTCCAAACTCGTGGGCTCTGGAAGCAGCGAGCTCGCTGGCACTATTGTTCTAGCCTCCCGCTGGGACTCCCCACATGCCACCTCTTCCCTACAAGGCTTCCCTCCCACCCTTTCCCAGCCCTGTGTCCGCCAACAAGACTCAGGCACTGTTGTCCTCCTCCTCAAGCACCTGCCCAAGACTCGGACCGACTTCATCCCTTTCGATGCGCATCAGTCTGTTCCCTGCCCTCCTCACCACCCCCCATGACCACCTCAACACCCACTGTGCCCAACTCACTGTAGAGACTCCTTTGCCACCATGACCTTCAGACAAGCCTCCCACCTCGTCGTCACATGCTGTGCCACTGCCCTTCCCCCGCCTGTGTGCCCTTCTCCCCTGTGTATTTGCCCCTTCCCCCAGAAGTGGTTGCTCCCTATCCCCTTGGAATTTCATCTGTGCCACAGGGGCAGGGCTCATCACCTGTTGGAGTCAAGTTCAAGAAAGCGGTCAACAGACTTAGGGAGTATGTGACCCTGCACGGCGTTCTGAGTCTCTCAGCCTAAATGAGATGCTGACACCACTCAGTCATGAGGATCCGCAAAGTGATGTGTATGAACCTGCTGACACTGTGCAGGGCGCGTGGGAGGGTCTGCTGAGCAAACGCCTCCCTTTCCGTTCAGATTGGAGGGTAAGCTTGGGAAGGCAGGAGTGTGTCAGACACACGGCCGCTGAGCTGAGCACAGAGCCTGGCCCCAAAGAGATGGTCTGTACCCATCCGTCGGGTAAAGGACTCAAGGAAGGTTGTCACTTCTGAACAACAAAAGTACGTGAATTATGAATATTGACTTTTCACCTTTGGGGAAACCAATAAGCTAACAATGAAACCCATTTAGGGGACAGCAGCTCCAGTTGTGTCTTTGGAGATAAGAGTTCAGTTTCTGGAACTACGTTTAAAGTCGGATAAGTAGTCCACGTGGGTGAATTGAATTCTCCAGGTGCAGTAGCACTTAAATGTGTGTGTCCTCAGAATCTTTGTGTTTCTTGGGGAGACCTCCTGGCACTGACAGTATTCTCAGAAAAAAAATTAGTAGGTGCTTTATGTGTACCGCCTCTGCTGTGAAGAGTTGCACAAATGTGTTGATTCATTAGAGCTGTTCTCTTCTGTTGTTGCTCAACCTCAACCTGCTGCCTTGCATCTGGGGACCTTAGTGTTCTCAGCTTTGCAAGGTTGCTAAAGAGGTCGGCAGCTTTCCCACGGGTTGGGAAGTCCTCCAAGCAGGGCCCAATTTCAGTTTTTTGCAACTTTGCCTTCTTTACTAACTTCCCCTGATGCACTGATCTGCAAGCCCTTTTGTGCCCTAGAATCTGACTCAAGCACATGTTTATTTAGGTGGGTATTCATGCAGTTGCTCCCCTGGGCCAGCTGTGAGGCTAAGCCGTGGGGGGTAGAGGTGGTGGTGACACACGCCTGGCCTCCAGGAGCTCCACCTGGGTTGAACAGGGGCCAGGAGTGAGCCATGGTGACAGGCAGCTTGTGGGGCCTCAGTGGTGAGAGGATGGAACAAAATGGCCGGTCATGATGTAGTGGACCCAGGCTTGACCAAAGCTGGCATTGGAGGCTCGCCTTAACGTGAGAGGACTCCACCAAGGCGAGACATGTGAAGTGCGGGCCAGGATGTTCTCTCTGCACCCTTTTGATATTTTCTCATTACGCGATGACTTCAGTTGCATCCTGTCTGGACTGGGAAGTGACTTCAAGGTCTACCACTCGTTGGTCAGCCTGCCTCCTGCCCTCTCTTTGTCCACCTCAAATCCACTGGAGCAGGCTGATGAATCGGCCTCTTCAAATCAGTCCAGGCTCCATCTTCTCTAGCTTCCCTGCCTCCCTTTGTTCTTGGATTTCTCACCCTTGCAGGGACTCCTCACCAGGCCCTCACTGCCCCAACCTGCCTTTCCAGGTACCTGCGCTATGGCCTGTTTGCTGGACAGGCTTTGCTGGGTTTGGCCTCTGAACTTACCCTTGCTCTTCCACAGACCTGGGATGGATTCGCCCTTGTTAGGATCAGCCAGAATCAGGGATGTGTCTCCTCCAGGGCCAGTCAGGGCTTTGTCCTTCCATCTGATGAGTCAGAGTCTGGTGGAAGGGCTCCGTGCTCCGTTAAGCCATACCACACCCCGCCCCCTGTCCTCTGCCGCAAAGAGGGAAGCTCTTCAGTGGTCCAAATGGCCTGTGCTCTGGTCCTGGCTCATGCCACATGGCATTAGGGGTGAGAATGGGTGGCAGAGGCGATACCATCTGCCTGCAGCCGAGACTTTGCCAGGATGACTTACAACTATCCCGGGGCAGGAGGTCTGCTGACCACTTTCACTCCTATCAGCAGAGCAGAAACTGTGGGACTCTGGTGACATCCTAGCTCAAGTTTTTTCTTCAACCCATTGAGAAAAGGGCCTCTTCTTGTTGTCTAGTGTAGTCATCTCCAAACTTTTCATCATGAACCCAGACACCAAAAACAGTACGCATCCCTAACGTATTCATATTTAGTCATTAATTATATACATAGATGATGCTACTAATATATACATAAATATAATTTTTTTTTTTTTTTTTTTTTTTGAGACAGAGTCTCGCTTTGTTGCCTAGGCTAGAGTGAGTGCCGTGGCGTCAGCCTAGCTCACAGCAACCTCAAACTCCTGGGCTCAAGCGATCCTTCTGTCTCAGCCTCCCAAGTAGCTGGGACTACAGGCATGAGCCACCATGCCCGGCTAATTTTTTCTATATATATTAGTTGGCCAATTAGTTTCTTTCTATTTATAGTAGAGACGGGGTCTCGCTCTTGCTCAGGCTGGTTTCAAACTCCCGACCTCAAGCAATCCACCCGCCTCGGCCTCCCAGAGAGCTAGGATTACAGGCGTGAGCCACTGCGCCCGGCCCAATATAAAAATATTTTAAAAGCATAAATTATGAGTAAAACTCTAGAATGTTCTTCCTGCACTCCAATGGACTGTCATGTGCATAGGACAGTGTGGGAGTCCACGGCTCTAACAGAAACATACATGATTTCTAAACAAAGAGGGCTATTAACAAGGAAGTTTGAAACATTCCATTTTATCTTCCCTTGGTACTATCTTCTGGGAAGGGCACAGAGATCCCTGTGCATTCTGCTTAAGGACAAAGGGTCAAAGTCTTCCCATGAGAAAGACTCCGTGCACGGCTCATGGTGGTATTGGAAGGTGCCAGGCTCCGTGAAGGGAATTTGTTCAAGGGTGTCTCATGACACTGCCCTTCCCTATCTCTCTGTGGGTCTGACTTGCAAAAACTGTAAGTTCTAAGAAGACAGGGCATGCATCTGTCATGCCAATGACTGCCAGCTCGCACTGGCACTTTGCAGGGCCAGGGCAACCAGCGAATATCCACCGGGAGGAAGGAAGGGAAGAAAGGAGAGAAAATGGAGGGTGGAGACGGAGGGAGCAAGTTAAAAAAAGAAAGCTCCCCTCCTTGTAGAGTGCAAACTTCCTTGAGGCCTTAATCATTCTGGATTCCCTGTGGCATGCGGCACATAGGAGGAGCTCGCAGATGCTTATGGAATTGCTCTGATAATAGACTAGCCCGCTGCAGCAGAGCCGGCCGCGTCCCAGGGAGCGTGGAAACAGCGGCTGGACATTTAGCCATAAGGCCTCTGCGATTAGCCTCCAGATCCGGCCTCCTCACTGCCCTGCCCCGGTGTTTTTGTTTTGGACACAATAGCACCCACACAACTTGTCCAGCCACCGCTAAGGTCTATAACAGAATTATGATGGCTTTTATTAAAGTCCCCTCTAACACGCTTATTCTATGATGCCTTAAGGCTTCTGTGACATACACTGTTTTCTAATGACAAGATTCTGTTGCCGTTATCCAAAGAAGAGAGCAAGCTCAAAACTGGCCATGATGTAATTTAAAATGATGCCATCCAGTTCTAACCGCCGGATGGGTGTGAAATTATCCGTCAGCATCCATTCAGTGTGCACTGGGCCACGACTAATTACACTCGCCGCGTGGGGCCACCGTGGGGGACAGCCCGGGACAGGGAGGCCTAGTTGCCATAGAAATGTCCTTAGCCAAAACAAATCCCAACCCCAAAAGCCTTTTGTTAGACTGAAGAATATTTTGTTATTTTTTATTTTAGTTTGAATACCAGTAACATTATAAACAATAACTGGCATTTATATAGTGCTTTACATGTTATAAAGTATTTTTGAGAAATCTATTATTTCATTTAATTTTCACAAGAACTCTTTGAAATATCAGTTGTTATTTTAAGAATTGCTACTACTATTTATTGGAAATTTGACACAGGCAAGCGCTTTACATGGTATCTCCTCGATTTATCTCAACAAATAAATGAGATATTCTTCTTGCCCTTATTTTACATTTGAGGAAACTGAGACACTGGGACTTTTAGTAGCTTTTCTAAGAACACACCGCTGGTTAGAAGGGGTGCTGGACTTGTGCTTGGGCTGATGGACACCATGGCCTTGCTCTTGGTGCCACACTTTGTTATCACATACTCATTTTACAGATGAGAAAACTGAGACCCAGAGAATGAAGCCAATTACCACATTGTCAGTTCAGGATTCAATAAGATTTCTCTAATCCAAAAGCCCATGCTCTGTCCATTTTTCCTACATCTCTTTAAAATGATAATAATGTGTACTTATTTTCATTTGACACATTTGAAGGGGATAATGCTGGAAATGATGTAGAATGAATTCC
The DNA here is from genome assembly GCF_040939455.1 of Microcebus murinus. Lineage (NCBI taxonomy): Eukaryota > Metazoa > Chordata > Mammalia > Primates > Cheirogaleidae > Microcebus > Microcebus murinus. The sequence continues at coordinate 34,769,643 of NC_134110.1, read as the reverse complement.
AGGGGCTAAGCAGACACAGGGATTCAGAAGCATACCCAGTTAGTTTATAGAGATGCATCAAAAATGTAGCAAGAGACCCCCCCCTGCTATGGGCAAAGTTTGGGGTGAGAATCTACTTGAATTATGAGCCCAGGGGCTGTCAGGGCTGTCCTCATTCCAGGGTGGGGGCTGGCTCAGAATTCAAGATAAGGAAGGAAATAGGTGTTACAGTGAGAATGCTGAGCCCATCTGAACATACAAGACCACGTCAGGGGCACTGGGGTGCGAGGCCCCAGGCCGGATGAGACAGATGCCAAGGCAGGCAGGGCCAAGGATTCTGTTTCAGCTGGTAGGCTAAACAGTCTGCCATCAGGAACCCGAGAGAGGGTGCCCACAGCCTTCTCGCTGGTGAGGACGTTGGGTCAGCATCCTAGATGTCCACTGCCAGTGGAGGCTCCTCCCTCCAGCCACCCCGCCTCCCCCACCCCCTCCCCCAGCCACCGAGGCCATTGCAAGCTTCCTGAGTCTCGAACTTGATTCCAGCCCCCCTAACTGAACTTCCCCAGTGGCTTCCTCACTCACCCTTTCAGCGCGTGCATGGAGGTGGGGTGTGGAGGCCTTGCCCAGACACCTGTGGGGGAGCCCTTCAAGGGGTCCCTCCCAGGCAGTTCTTCAGCTTGGAATTGAAGAGGTAACAACGTGGTAACAAGGGAAGGGCCAGCGCCAGCCTCCACGTTCAGACTTTAGCCACCTCCATCTCAGATGGCCTCTCTGCTGTAGGTGGCTTCTCACCTGTCTTCTGGGCCCCTGCACTTTCTGCGGTGGTCACCCCTGACCCCCAGGCACCTTCTATGCCATTTCCTCTCCTGTGCCCACCCGTCTGTCCTTACCCACCGGCATCTGAGAATTTTCTGCACACAGAGCGGTGAGTCCTTTCTATGGGTCAGGAGCTGGCCAGGAGACAGGAAGAAACTAAAGGAGGAAGGACCTAGAAGGGAAACAAGGAGGGAGACTTTGCCTCCCCTGGATAGGCATGGCTGACCAGCCACCCTCCTGGGCTACTGGGTCCCCGAAACAAAGCCACGGGAATAAATGACTAGAAAGAAACAGCGAGGCTCTCTTACAAGTTATAATTATGGAATTATTTTTAAAAGGAAACATATGCCCATGTGTATGTATGAAGTGCTCATTGAGAACAGAGTCGGGGGGGGGGCAGCCTCAGGAGCTTGCATTTAAATTCCCTTTGAAAGAAGAGGGCAGCCATCACCTCGGCTATCACTCATGGTGTCACTTTTAACGTGTGACACCTTTGCCTGGGAAATCAGTAATTTTCAAGTGCCAAGCATTTAAATGGCTTCTGACAGCCAGAAGGTGATGGAGGCAATTAGACTTCGTGTCTGTGACAGATGGAGAAAGGCATTTTGTCAAGTCTGCAGGACCTGGAGGGAAACATGACAGGTGCATGCTCCAAACTAAAGGGGCAAAGCCAAGGCCCAGTTCCCTCCAATTCCAAGCTGAAAAAGTTCCCGGGAGACACCCCTTGGAAGGCTCCCCCATGGGTGTCTGGGCAAGGCCTCCACACCCTGCCTCCATGGGCAAGAGGGCAGTGGCACAGCCATGCACAGCCATGTTTGCCAAAACCGTCTGGAGAAGGGAGGCTGGGTGCAGATTCTGCTTGGCATATGGAGGCTGGTAATATGGTGGGTTTGGACACACATAACCTGAACCCAACTCCCCAGCAGTGGGTTATTTGGGGCAAGTAGCTTATCTTCTCTGAGTCTCTGTCACTCTGGAGTGAAAGGGGCACAGTCATCTCTACCTGCTTCAGAAGTTTAGTGAGCACAAATTGAGAACAGCATGTAAAGTGCGTAGAACACTGCTTTTTGGTACATTTTTTCTCTTTCCTCCATGTGTAGACACAGTGGTAGGTGACTTAAGTTTGCAAATATAAAAATACACCAATGTACAACCTTTCTGAAAGGCAGTTGGCAGTATATTGTTTAAAAAAAGTTTTAAAAATGAGTATCTGTAGAATTCAAGGTGGGACTACTGGACCTTGGGTTAGACAAGGGTTTCTTAGATGTGACACCAAAAGCCCGAGCAGCAAAAGAAAAAAATAGATACATTGGACTTCTTCAAAATTAAAAACTTCTGTGCCACAAAAGATACATCATGAAAGTAAAGACAACTCACAGAATGGGAAAAAAATATTTGCAAATCATGTATCTGATAAGAGACTTGTATCAAGAAAGTATAAAGAACACTTACAACTCAATAACAAAAAACCAAGTAACTCAATGGACAAAGCAGCTAAATGGATATTTCTCTAAAGAAGATGTACAAGTGGGGCCACAAGCACAAGAAAAGATTCTCAACATCATTAGTCATTAAGGAAATGCAAATCAAAACCACAATGAGATACCACCTCACACCTACTAGGACAGCTATAACAATAATAATAATAATAAAACCAAAACAGATGATAACAAGTGTTGCTGAAAATGTGAAGAAATAGGAACATTCATACATCGCTGGTGGGAATTTAAAATTTCAGCCACTTTGGAAAACAATTTGGCAGCTTCTCAAAAGATTATGCATAGAGTTGCCATACAATCTAGCAATTCCACTCCTATATATACATATACATCCAAGAGAAATGAAGACATACCTCCATACAAAGACTTGAACATGAATTTTCATAGCAGCATTATTTGTAATTGTCAAAAAATAGAAACAACCCAAACATTCATCAGCAGATGAATGGATAAGCAAAATATGGTTTATTTATATAATGGACTATAATTCATTAATAAAGAGGAATGAAGTGCTAATGACTCTATAACATGGTTAAAGTGAAAGAAGCTAGGCACAAAAGGCCACGTATTATATGATTCCATTTATATGAAATGTCCAAAATAGGCAAATCTGTAGAGACAGAAAGTAGATTAGTGATTGCCTGGGGCTGGCAGTGAGGGTTGAGAATGGGGATGCCTGCTAATGGGCACAGGGTTTCTTCATGGGATAATGAAAATGTTCTAAAATTAGATTGTGATGGTTGCACAACTCTGTGAATATAACTAAGAATGATTGAATTGTATGGTATGTGAATTATATCTCAGTAACACCATTTTTTAAAAAGTTAGCTATAGATGTCAAGAAACATGGCTTAAAATATTATATAGATGTTCATCATATATATGATATAAAAATTCTCCTTTAATAAAAATTTTCACAGGGTATCTATTTCATGGGAAACCACTAAAATGTTATGTAAACAGTTCATTCAATACATTTTTATTATCTTTCAGAAAGAATTATACTTTTTGACCCCAAAATACCTTTGTATAAGGAAATCATGGATATGTGAATAGATTTAGCTATAAAGATGTACATTGAAGTATTGTCTGTAACATCATAAAACTGGAAACAATAATAGCTATCATTTATTAAATACTTACAACTTGTAATGCACTATACTCTTGTAAGAAAACCTTCCCATTTCTATGGGGAAGTCATCAAATAGTTATAGTCCTTCTGACAGAGGAAGGAAGTCTCAAATCAGGTAGCCACAGAAAAGGGCTGGGATTTGCACCCGGGCTGGTCGTACTTCATGGCCTGCAGGTGCTCCTAATTTCTCTCTGACTCTCGCCCAATAGCCTAAATACCTAAATTTAAACAATGTGCTGGCATTAAAAATAATCTTGTGAATGAATAGGTAACAGCGCTGAATGATATTCACAATGGGCTGTTAGGTGAAAAAGGTTAAAAAATAATATGCTCTCTTTATTTCCTAGTTATAAAATATGTAAATAAGTATGTACACACACCCACCCACAAATATATCTACACACACACACACACACACACGCTCATGGAAGGGACATGCTGGAGGCTAACAATATTTAATGTGGTCCTTTTTGGGGAGATTTGTGTAATTTTAATTTTCTGTTTTGCTCACCTGTATTTTCTACAGTAGATTCTTGTACTGCTATTTTTGCTTTAAAAATTGGGAAAGGTTTTACTTTGAACTAAAGTAACGCCTGTGGATGTAGGGCAATGTGTAGCAGACTTTTTCTAGGGTGCAAAGAGGATTGCACATGGGCAATCTGTGCAGAAAGCTTGTCGGGACCTCTCCTCTTGGCCAGCACCACTTCCTTCCTCTCTCGGGGCTCTCACTTTTGTCCCACCTCTCATTTTCCCTACCAAGTGGCCCTCAATAGACTTGGCCATGCCGCTTGCCCTCTGATCCACTTACATGATAGGTGATAATGGCCACTTTCCTCTTGACATGAATCAGTGATATTTTAGTGTGGAGTTCATCTTTTAAGTGTAATTTAAATTTTTCCTAATTAAAAATTTAATATTAATCCATGGGAGAAAAGTTATAATATTCTGAAAAGCATAAAAAGCCAATAGAATACCCCCATCATTCCCTCACCTTGAATTGCTTGAGGGCACTGGGAGTGGTCAAGTCAGACTGTCCAAAGAAACCTGGTGGGGAATTGCAGTGGGGCCAGGACACCCAGGACCCTCGCTTGACCTCCACCAGGTGGCATGGATGTGTGGGAAACCACCTTAGGGTCAGAAAACCCTGGGTCGTAACCTGTTTCACCTGGTGTTAGCAGGTTATTAAACATATTAACCACTCTTTCCTGAGTTTAGCCAAATTCTTCTTGGAATGAAGTGGGGCATGCACAAAAGGAGGAGTAAATAAGCAGTGTATTTGTGGTTTAAGTAATACTGGTTCTTCCTACGTGCTAGGATGGTGGTGGGTATTTAAATGAGATGATATAAGTCAGAGCTCTGTCGTAAGCAGAATGCAGTGCAGTTGGAAATGCATATCGAAGCGGCCTGGCCCGGATTCTGTTTTGTCTCAGGAGGCCTTTCCAGTCTATAGACATGACAAGGCACCTTTGGATCCCTCGTGTGACACTGCCCTCCACTTGGCACTCCTGCAGAGGGAGAAGCCAGTTTCTCCCTCCCGCCACCGTCCTGGCCAGCTTGCAAGGACTTTGGTGATGAGCTACTGCCTGCCAGCCACTCATGAGTGGGGTGGAAAATAAGGGTCTGTGGTATGTTTCGTAGTTGCTGTTTTCACTGGGGGTGGTACTGTGTAGGGTACGCAGTGAAAACTTTATAATCCTGGCTCTGATACTGATCAGTTCCAAGACCTTGGACAAATTACCTACTTCATCCAGGCCTTAGTCTCTGCATCTGTAAAATGGGGATAATAATTCCTAGAGGGTTCTTGTGGGGATCACAGGAGAAAATATGCATAAATGACCTGGCTTTTAAAAGGTTCCTAATAAATGTCTAGTTCTTTTCTGCTTCTCTTTAAGTAAGCACACACAAAAGCACACATTTACATACATAAAAGAGTAGCTTTCAGTAGGCATCCTTCAAATCTTCTGTGCTAGATGCTCTCCCAGGTCAGGACTAGTCCCAGCACGCTATTCTAATGCCATTTAAGAAGACAAGAGAGAAACCTCATTCTGATATTCAAAGGTCATTGAGCAAGGGCTAAGCTGCATTTTGCCTTTCTCCTCCAAATTCTGTGGGCTTTCCCTGGGTAAAACCAAGAACAGCTGATTCCTAAGAAGAAGAAAGGAAAGTACACTCTTACGCCCTAAGACTAGGGTTTCAAGATGAAACTTGTGTTAATTATCATTCCTCTGGTGGAAGTTTTGCCAAAACTGAAGTGCAACAATTAGAGTAAAACTCAAGCTTTTGGGGGTCAAGAAAAGAAGAGGATTTCAGGGTAGACAACACTCAGGAGAATATGAATATGAACTTGGATGTGTGGCAGTTGAAGAAAAAAGTCTGTCCAGAGTTCTGTCTTGGAGCTGCTCTGGCCACTCAATGGAATACCCCAGTTCAACTGGCCCACAGTGCTTTAGGTCTGGGCACATTCCCAGAGGAGGATTAGTGTGGGGCAGGGATGTGGTGTTCTAGCTTATGCTTTTATCCCTTTCTCCTTAGACCTTCCAAGTCACTGCTGGACTCCCTGCCCCAGACGCTCCCCTCTCCAGCTCTTCCCATGCTCAGCTGGTCGAGTCACCATCCCGCCATTCACTCTAGTTCAGTTCTGTGCCACACGGGGTTCCCAAAGCCTGATGTGCACCGAGCTTTGCACAGAACTCTGGGATTAAAGGAATAATGTCCCCACAGCTCCTGCCAATAGGAGCTCATATTCAGGAGGCTCCATTGCCCAGTCCCTACTGAGGGCCTACTGAGTGCTGTGAACCACCTTCAGCACCGAGGTTGCAAAGACAAATGACCCGCTCCTGTCCCAAATATTTCTCATAATAGCCTGTTCAAAGCCACTCCTGGCTCCCATTGCCTATAGGACATCTGCCTGTATCCCAGCGCCATCACCATGTAAATAGCATCTCTTGCTTAGTCTGGGATTTAACATCCTCTAAACTCTACTCCACACCACCCTCTATGCAATTTCTCTCTTCTTTCAGGAGCAGTCATTGGTCCATCCATCCGTCCATCCATTCATCTTTTCACACCTTCGCTCACACAGTCATTCGCTCACTCATGCAACGCATGCTTTTCTTGTGTGCCAGGCCCTGTTCTGGGGACACCGGGTCACATCGGACCCAGCTCCTACCTACAGCTCCTTTGGGTAATTGTTCTCCTGACTCCCTGTCATCCCTTCCCACTCTTGGATGAGGGGTCAGCCACTTGATTCTTCGCGTTCATTTCCTCCCATCTGAGTCCACTCAAGTCCTACTGCTGCTCTGCACTTTCTCTGAGCCATTCTTGTGCCCAGAAACCCCTTGGTCCTCTGAGTCCCCAAAGCACAGGGACTCTTGACTCTCTCCTCACCCTGAGAATAGAGAGGTTCATTTTGAGGTCACTGGTGTGTGTGTGTCCTGCTGGACACAGTCTGTATTTTCAAAAAGCATGTAGCTGGCTGGAGCTTGGGACTTATTCTTCTTTGTGACCCACTTTGCCTGGAATAAAATAGAGTCAAAGCACAGGGTTGCCAACTCTCAGATGTTGATACTTGGTAATGGATTTTGGCGTATCCGGTAAGCCAGCTAGAGATGCTTAAGTTTCTAGAGCCCAGTGGTCTGGTCAGGGCTTGAGAGTCACACATCTGATTTCTCTCAGGAGAATTGGAGAGAAGCCCTGAGTTTGGAGTTGGAACATCTGGATTCAGGTTCTGTTCAGCAGAGAATTTCTCCCTAAAAAGACAGTCTTCTCTACCTGATCCTAACATCATAGTGTGGCAGGAGCTAAATCATGATAGCAGGCAAGTGTCTTCACCTCGGCCCTGGAGTTTGGTCACCTCTAAAGTTGAGATAACACTGACATCTACCCCGTGGGCTCACTCTGGGATACAGAGGAGCTTTCACGCGTGCAGCCCTCACGCGGTGCGTGGCACACAGCGAGTGCCATCTGAATGCGAGCTCTTGTCTTCTCTGTTGTCTGGGCGCTGGGCCCTGCTGCAAGGGGCTTGCAGGAAGTAGCTCGTCAATTCCACATAGTGTCTGATGGACGAGGAATCACTGAGCTTCCCGTCCGTCCCCATCCCCTGTGAGGTTGACGCCACTGTACCCCCGCCATATATAGGAGTCCACACTCAGGGAAGGGGCTGAGGAGTGGGGGCTGCAGGAGGGAGCCAGCGTCGCCCTCTTACTCACTGCCCTCCCTGCCTCCTGTTTGCTGCCCACGCCACGCCTGGTGGTTTGCTTGTTGGCACCATCTCCCTGGGAGGCCTATGAGGGGTTCCTCCTGGAAATACTCAAGTGTCCATGTCAAGAAGGGCACTTGTGTGTGTGTGTCTTTGTGTGTGTGTCTGAGTGTGCCTGTCTTTGTGTGTCTGTCTTTGTGTCTCAATGTGTGAGTTTCTGTATCTGTGTCTCGGTGTGTATGAGTTCGGAGTGTGCATATGTGTTTAAGTGTGTCTGTGTGCCTCTCCGTATGTCTCTGGGTGTGTGCATGTATGTGTGTGTGTGTGTATGTGTTTCTGTCTGTGGCTGTGTATGTCCCCGTGTGTCTGTGTGTGAGTATGTCTCTCTGTGACCGTGTGTGTCTGCATGTGTGTCTCTGCCTGTGACCCTGTCTGTGACCCTTGGCTAGGTACAGGCCTCGGCTCCGAGGTGACTGTGGTGGCTAACTGAGGTCAAGGCCCCTTACTGTGTTCGCAGCTCTAGGATGAAGCAGCACTGATCAGCAATTGTGGTTTTGGCCTGCACTATTTTTAAAGTTAAAAAAACAACCACTAGCGGAAACTCATCGCCACTTAATAGCTAGGTCAGATTTAGATAATGCTGGCACCCAGGGCCGAGGCCCTGATGGCATGACTGGGCGGACTGAGGAGGCCCGATCCTGCCAAACCCCACCGGGTCCTGAGACCCGCTGCGCTGACAGCAGTGCAGCCACCACACTCGCTATGCCGAGGACCCCACTGTCTTCACCTGTGTTGTTTCGTGCAGCCTTGCAATGACCCTGTGCAGTGTGGTTCATTATTCCCATTCACATAGGGTCACGTGCCCAGGCTCACTAGTCAGGGAGTCACAGAGCTGGGGGCAAACCCGGTCCTTCTGCTGAGAGCCCCTGCCCTCTGCAGGACTCTGCACAGCACCCGCCCCCACCCTGCTCTTTATCTGCCATCAAGTGCTTTCAAGTGAGGGCTGGGCCGTTGGTCTGCCTAACCACTGTTTTCCATGGAGAAAGAGGTTTCTTTCAGAAAGATCGATTGCAACAAAATACTTTAAGAGAGAGGAAAGTATAAGCCATCCTGCCATATCAGTGTCACCCACGCCTTTAACCACTTCCTCACCGTGTCAAGAACACAGGCTTTTTATAGCTGAAGAAAATGTTGAAAACATCAGGGACCCCTGCTGAAGTTCACGTCCAGCCCTGGCCGCCCTGCAGTTGGCTGTTCAGAACACGGGGTTTTGACCTTGGGTATCTCGAGTGTGTGTGTGTGTTTTCTGCTAAGCAAAAGTACATCTGGTGGTTCTCAGAAAAGCTTCCTCCCTCACTGTTGGGAAAATAAGCCCGAGGGCACAGGGACCCAATGACAGCACAGGCTGGTGATCACACAGCTCAGCAGCCTTGCTTTGTGCAACTGGCAGTGACCCAGCCAGGACCAGGAGACTCTGAGTTGATCCGAGTGTGTTAAGGACAGAAAAGCATGCAGTCCACCCAGCCCAGTGCGGGGTCTGTGGACCAGGCTGCCGGGCCTGCTCTAAGCAGCTCAGAGTCTTTGGAAAGGGCTCCTTGGACACCAGGTCACGTGGCGGCTTGTGTCTAGGATCTCCCAGCTCCACACCCCTGTGCTTTCCTCTCTTGTGGCCAAGCTTCCCCACTGCCCTACCTTGCCTCTGACTCTGGCCATACAGTCCCTCCGTGGGCCTGACAGTTAATCAGAGATAATAATAGTAATAGTGCCACCACGTTTCATCTAGAACCCACCAAGTGTATGAAAGATCCACTTCATGGTGGCTGAGCACTTGGCCACCGGGTTCAGACCCTGGCTGTGGCTCTTCTGAGCCCTGTGATCTTGGACAAACCATTCCCCTGTCTGTGCCTCATGTGTATAATGAGATGATGGCATCGTTTATCCTGCAGGGTGGTGGGAGGCTTAAGTAAGTTAATATCTTTGCAATGCTGAGCACAGGCCTGGCACAGAGAAAGCTGCCCTCAGGTTAGCCAGTGATCATTAGGTGTCTCACTCCCAGGGGAGCCCCACTGTGTCCAAGTTGCCGAGGAGGAAAAGGTGTTAAATGACTCTCTCAAGTTGTCCCTGTGGAGTTGGGAGCCAGGTCTGGGCGCTCAGAGCTTCTCCCTGTGCTGCCTTCAGTTGCCTCTGACTGCATTTAGCGCCTCAGATTTGGGGTCCCCATCCTGGTCCTCCTTGGTGTCCTTCAGGTGTCTGCCCATGCCCTGCTGCCCCCGCTCTCAGGACTGCCCACAGCGCAGGCTGTTCTCACTGCGGCACCCACGCTTTGCCCTCGAGGCTTCCGTCCTGACTCTGAACTGCAAAGACCGTCGGCACCTTCCCTGGGCGGTGTTTAATGGAGTCCCCAGTGCCAGGACGCGTGTGCAGTGTCCCTCAGCCTCCCAGCCCGGGAGAACGGGCCTCCCTGTGTGTGGGCATCTATTGTTGTCTCTTTTACACAGCGGGTCACGGCACCAGTGATGGGGGCAAGCGCGGGCATCTCACGTCCGGTTTGCAGACATGGGCCCAGCGAGAGCTGCACCGCTCTGGCACACCCGTGCTGTGTGGGGGGAAACAGCTCTGCATGTCTGCTGTGTTTAGTTTCGGATTTAGTTAGCTCAGCGTGGGGCCTAGAATTGAGACAAAGCTACCCCGGGAGTGGGCCAGGCCAATGCTCTCTTACAGTGGAGTAAGAGCACCCAGTTCTGCTCTAGGATGCACCAACTTGTTCTGGATACAAAAACTCCATCCCATATAAGGTGGGATCGAGACCACAGCCTGGAGGAGTCCTGGCTCTGACACTCACCAGCTGTGTGACCTTGGAAAAGAGACTGGGCCTCTCTGTGCCCCGATCTCCTCCTCTTTAAGATAAGGAGGTAAAGGACAGCTAGTCCTCGGGTTGTGGAGATTTAAAGAGTTAACATGTTCCAAGTGCTTAGAACTATGGGCCCAAAACTTAGTGAGTATTCAATAAATGTTAGTTGTCATTATTACTTTTTGTTGTTGTTAAGCTTCTAGTTCCTGGTACGTATGATATACTTGATAAATGAGAATTCTCTCTTTCCATTCTGAGCCTTGGTTGGCTTGTCTGCAAAGTGAGGCAGTAATTATACCCACCTCGTATTATTGCAGTGAAGATGACACGAGATACAGCAGACCAAGTTCTTGGTAGGGTGGGAACAGGGGGTCAGGTGGTGATAGGTTGTCAATGAGCAACGTACTCTCAAGCCCAGCTTCCCCTTATTGCAGACGTGGGGCCTGTGGCCCAGGAAAGTGACCCATTCAAGGTCAGGCAGCTTGTCCATCCGAGAAAATAGAGCCCTTCACTCTCCATTGTCGTTCTGTAGCCTGACGTGCTCTGGATCCCCGCTGTCTGCATGCACAGGCTGGCTCCGCCTCTGACGAGATCTTTGACCTCAGTCAAGTTCCTTAATTCCCCTATTTCTTTGTGGCCATATTTGTAAAACAGGAACAATAAGAGCAACTCATATAGTAGCCGTGAGGATCAGATGAGCCAAAACAGGGGACACTGTAGAGTAATCTCAGCCCCAGATCCACGGTTCCTCTGACCACCATCAGTCACAGCGCCACCAGTCATGGCAGAGGCACGAGTGTAACCACCCCGCCACCACCTGTGTTGTCCCTGATTCGTCAGGGCAGCCAGTCTCTGAGCTGAGGTGGGGGTGACCCACAGAGGAATGCCCTGGAACCCTACACTGGCCTGACCCTACTCAGCTCCTGTGTCCCACCTGGGCAGATGGCCCGATTACACCAGTGGTCCAGGCAGAGACCGGCTTCCTGGCACCCAGCTCCCACGTTACGTTCTTAGAAAGGCCGTGCCCAGGAGCCTGTCATTTTAACAGACGCTACACTGACTTTGAGGGAACAATTTACACACAGAGTGATGGTGTTTTCTAGGTGGATGTCTATTTTTTAAAGTCTAACTCTATTTTAATTGAGCCGAGAAAGCATGCTATTTACGGAGCCCCCAGGAGGTGATGTGGGATGTGGTCCCACCTTCGCAGAATTCTCTTCCCAGAGGACTTTCCTAGTCTTTTTCCCTTCCAAAAACCATCGGCTCTTTGCCTCCATATGCACTTCTGCTGCACAGCCAAGACCACAGACCACCTTGCCCGGTGCCCTCACTGCACAGGTGGGGAGACAAGGCCTAGGGAGACAGCTGTTCCAGACCACGCAGCTGACGTGCCGTGGGCCAGGCCTGGCTTCCCCACACGTGCATGTCCCCTGGGACCTCCAAGGGTGGAGGAAGGAGGTGGAGCTCTGACATGGCCTTGGGGTCTCTGGGCTGAGCAGGGGCAGGAGGTGATCTAGACTTGACCTGGTTTCTCTTCCAGGGAGGCTCTGCGCTCTCACCGGCCGCCGTCATCAGTCTCGAGAGGGCCCAGCAGCAGACAGCGGCTCTGGCAGAGGAGGTCGGCTGTCCCACCTCGTCCAGCCAAGAAGTGGTGTCCTGCCTGCGCCAGAAGCCTGCCAGTGTCCTCAATGACGCCCAGACCAAGGTGAGCACTTGTGTGCAGGCTGGGGAGGAGCATTTTCTGATCTTTTACGGATGGAAAACCAAGGCCTAGAAAGGAGACGTGACCCACCCAAGCTGCACAGCAGGTTGAGGGGCAGCTGGAGCTAGAATGTTTATTCTCTGACCCCCAGTGCATTCGTGTGTAGGCAGCAGTCCATGGTGGACCAAGCAAGCATGGGCACTGAAGGGAGACAGGCCTCTCTGCAACTCGGGTTTCTTTTCTATAACATGAGCATAGTGATGTAGAGCTTACAGAGTAGGATAAAATGAAGTAGCACAGGTTCAGGGGCCTTCCCCATGCCACATGGCTTCACAGACGGGCAATGGACTGGGGACACGTTACATCCTTAGATAGGACAGCTGTGTGCTCCCTTTCTAGCCATAAAAACCCTGCTCAAGGCCCAAGTCTCTGGCTGGCCCTGGCATTAATGAAGGGGAACTAGCAGGAATAATTATTTTCATCTCAACTTATGGCTCCAACCCCTCAGCAATGAGTTGGGACTCATAGCCTTGAGTGGATCTTTTCCTCAGCTCTCCGAAATCCAGGCTGATCTGATCATGACTGAAGCTGATGAGTTTCACCTGTCAGAGCCAACACCTCTACTTCCAGCACCGTTTCCCCCTGCCTTTCCCCCCCCCACCCGCAGACTAGGGCATACCCCTTCCGCCCTGTGGATCTGTGGTTACCTCGGCAGGGAGGCTCTGGGGTGCTCTGGGGCCACCATCACTGCGTGTGAGCTTTGCCTTGCAGCCCCTGGCACTGCTGTGTGGTGTCCTCCTGGCTGTCATTCTGGTCATTTTACTCTTGTTTGCCCAAGAACCCCAGATGGACAAGAGCACTGGCGCTCACTGTGGTTAATACTTGATTAAGCAAAGCGATGCTGCTGGTTATCCCAGGACCATTTTCTCCTCTGATGCAGCTCCTGGCCGTGAGTGGCCCTTTCCACTACTGGGGTCCTGTGGTCGATGGCCAGTACCTCCGTGAGGCTCCAGCCAGAGCGCTGCAGAGGTCCCCACGGGCGAAGGTCGATCTGCTCATCGGGAGCTCTCAGGACGACGGGCTCATCAACAGAGCAAAGGCAGTGAAGGTGGGTGGGGACCGCCACAGAGGGCTGGGGGGCGCGCCCTGGGGGCTCTGTGCTGCCGTGTCTGACTTGGTCAACAGTCACTGACTAACTTGCTTATTTACAAAACAATCGGCGAAAAACTACTATGTGCAAAGGCTGTATGAGTTTGGGAACAGGCAGTGGGGGAAGGGGAGTTCAGAAATCAGAAGACCCTTGCAGGGTAATGATCAGCACAGATCCATTCACAGATGGCAGCTGTGAATGAATCACTGTGGAACTGGTGAGCTGGACCTGACCCAGGGGCTCTGCAGCTTCAGGGCTCCAAGTCGGAACACCCAGGTTCTGAGCCGTTGACACCCCTGAGCCACAAAGGGTGCTTGTCCTGCTGAGAACCGAGGTGAGGAGGCAGGTGGATGAGGGGTCTCTTGTGAGAACGTTACCCTCTCCTAACCCTGAAAGGGAAACCCAAGCATCAGCCTTCTGAGTTGGTTTCTTACCCAGCAAAGTGCCTACCATGCACCTGTCTTGCACGCAGCTCTGTGCAGCTTGCTGGCGGCACAGCAAAGCAGGAGTGAGCTGCGAGGTCTTTTATCTGCCTAAACACACAGTTCCTGCTCTGACCAGGAGCATCGCTAGGATGTGGCTAAGCCTGCAAGAGGCTGAGCGCACTCTCCTCCACCCCAGCCACCGGACAAGCAGCTCTTGGCCAAAGCCCGTTAGCTAGTCACATCTGGGGTGGGTCCCCGTGTGCATGTCACACAGGGAGAGGACAACTCTGGGTGTGGGAGAATTGCACTCTCCCTGCACATACCAACATGGCTCTCCATTGGCTCTATTGAATATAAGTCAGTATTACTGGAATTAAAAAAAAAAAAAATCAATGCAACCAAACAGGATCCTGCATTTCTTTGCATTATTCTATTTCCTTTGGGTGATATATCTCACTTTAGAGACTCCATCTTACAGCAATAAAAACTCTAGCTTTACATGACATATGCACAAGGGTATTTATCACAACATTAATTATTGTGGTGAAAAATTGGAAGTGACTCAAATGTCCATTAACAGGGAAATGGTTGACTAAATTAAGCTGCACAGAAACTACTAAATATTATGCAGATGTTAAAAAGCACGAACTGGATATATCTCTATTGGCTTGAGGGATGCCTGCAATATGTTGATAAATGAAACAAAAAGATGTAGCAGAATGTGAAATTGAGATAGCATTTATGTTTTAAAAAAGCAATCTGTATATATCTGTGTATATAAAAAGGTATTTATTTTTATGTGTTTCTACGTGAAAGGATAATGGCGTGGGAAGATACACAACAAGCAATTAACATTGGCTACCTCAGGAGGTGTGGGGATGTGAGAAAGAATAGTATGAATTAATTACTACTCTTGCTATATATATATATATAAAATATTTATTTGTGCGTGTATATATATTTTATATATATTGTGTGTGTATGTATATATGTGTGTGTGTGTGCGTGTGTGTGTGTGTGTGTGTGTGTGTGTATACACACACAGTGAGGAGAGAGAGAAGCAGAAACAGGGCTGGTGTGGCCCAAATATGAGGTTGATTTCTAGAGGTTCCCATCTGGAAGGTGAGGTAGCATGTGGGCAGCGGCAGAGGGTCCTCTCTGGGGCCCCGCCAGTGAGTGAGTTTATGTGTTGGAGGGGGTGGCCTAGAGTAGAGCTTAGTCACTCTTAGCTTCCATCTGGTTGACTCACGACCATGGAGAAATAGCTTTTGCACCTGAACCATCTCAGCATTTTTCTGCCAAGCATCAGTACACAACATAGTCCTTACCCCATGGGGCTGCAACTCTATTGCTGGACCAGACCACGATTCAGGAAGTGCTGAAAAGATGCCACTCCTCCACTAGCCCCAGGGTTTTCTTCTCTAAAGTAGGGGTCTTCAAGTTGTTTTTGGTCAAGCCCCTCATCAGTTAAGAGATAGTTAGCATAATCATTTACGTATAAATTATATACATGTTATATTCCTACACTAATAGGCTGTTTATATTATAAAACATTTATACAAGCAAAATATGTTAAAGCATGAGAAAGAAATGCAAGTCCTAATATTATTATCCTCTTGCTGCCCGTAAACGCACCCTACTCTAGAGCCAGTTCTCTGAAGCGTGGGCAAGATGGGAGTGAGCTGGCCATTGGCTCTGGACACTTTTGGGCAGCTCCTTGTTCAGCATTGTCCTGCGGGGGAGAATGTGCACTCTTTGTATAGGCGATACTATGTCCTCACAGCTCTGCTTCTTTGCACCATGTGCTGAAAGCTTATCCCAGCCATCTGTGACTTTTGAAAGAAAGAAAGGCCTATTTTTATATTCCCAGGAGTTTTGGGATCACCTTAGACAGGGCCAGTGGGGGTGGGGAGGGAGGAGGCCTTGCTGGCTGTTTCCAAGCCCCCCCACCGCCACCCTGGAAATGCCCTCCATAGGGGAGGCAAGAGGCAGGGTTCTCACCTACAGATCTGGGGCTGTGGTGGTCCAGAGGGCAGCCCAGGCTTGCACACTCTGATTCTGCCAGCCCATTGTGAGAGGGTTGCCTGGGCATGTAGCTGCCTTCCACTTCCCTGGTTCAGCACTGCCCTAGTGGTGTCTGTGGGAGTTCCTAACTCAGGCCTGAATTTCTCAGCCACTCCAGCCAGGAGCTCGGATCTAGAGGACTGGGATCCCTACTCAAGGATGCATTTGAGTCTCTCTCTATCAATGAGTTTCTCTCTAAGGTTTTTAAGGAGAAGTTCCCATTGTCCACTTGCAAAGAAAGACCTGCCAACACAGGAGGCTCGCTGCCCAAACCAGGCCTGGCTGGGAAAGCACACACTGGAGCCCGGGACCCTGGGATAGAGAGACCCCCCTGGTGGTATGGCACAGCGGTTCCCAGCCCAGTTCCATGTCTGCTACCCAGAACCCCACCTATAAGGCAGTGTTTCGGCAACACATTTATTTGTTGCTTAGACCATTCCTTTCTTTGCTCCACTACTTCATTCATTCTCTTGGAAACATGAGTTAGTGCAGCTATCAAGCGGATTTTGTGAGCCTGCGTCCTGCAGGGTGCCGGCTGGTGAGGAGGACTATGTGGAGGAGGAGAGTAGTGGCAGGTGGGATCGGAAGCCAGCTGGCTGCTTTCCATGCCATTTCATGCTGACATCTCCTAAATGTGTACCTTCTGCCTGGACTTGTCCCTTGAACTCTGGACTGGTGTAGCCAATGGTCCATTTGACATCTTCACTGAGATGTCTCCTAACTTCCCACCCTATCACATCCACATCCGCGGTGGGCCTCTGATCCTCTGCCCCCACCCTGAGCCAGCCTGCTCTCCCGTCGTCTTTGCCGTCTCAGCAACTCGTCTCTGCAACTCAGGCTCAAAACCAGGAGCCATTCTTGCTGCTGCTCTCTCTTACTCTGCCAGCATTCTATCAGCAAGTCCAAGCAAATTCACCTTCCACCTGTATCCAGAATCTAACCCCCTCTCCCACCTCTTCCACGTTCAGCCTGATCTAGCCATCCTCTTTTTCCAGGAATATTGCCGTAGCCCCCATCATCAATCTGCGTCTGACTCTGCCCCTTAGAATCTGCGAGACCCACAGCAGCCAGAGCAGTCCCTTTCCAGTGTGAGTCAGAGCGTGTCACTCTTCCACTCCCAGCCCTCACCCCCGTGGCCTCCTCTCACACAGAGAAAAGCCACAGTCCTTCTAGTGGCTTCCAGAGCCCCGTTTGATGTGGCCCCTGGCAGCTCTCTGACGTCACCTCCTGCCTCTCGCCCGGCTCACTGTGCATCAGCCTTATTGGTCAGTCCCTTTGAAGTTTCTCAATATGCTAAGCAGACTCCCACTTTAAGTCTCCGTATTTCTGTTCCCTCTTATAGAATTTTCTTCCCCAGGTAACTCACTGCCTCACTTCCTTCAGAGTCTGCTCATCGGAGAGAACTTGCTTGGCCACTGTGATCGGAAGGGAAGCCACATCCCTGGCATTCTCTCTCCCCTCATCCCACGCCCACCCCAGCACTCATGCTTCCCGACATTGATATATTTATTTGTCTCTTGTCTTTCTTCTCTAACTAGAACATTCGAAACTGCTGTGTTTCTGGTGCCTAGAAGTGTATCTGGTTCTGCCAGACATACTGCACACAGTAGGTGCACACGAAACATTCATTGGGTTGAATGAATGAAACTATGAAGAACTGACTATGTGCTGAGCCTTAACCCAGGCATCTTCAATGAAATAATTCATGCTCACAACTACTTTACAAGGCAAGGATTATTACCATTTTTTTTTCAAACGGGAAACCAGTTCAGAGAAAAGCTAGAATTCAAATCCAGGTCTATCTGCCTCCAAAGGCATAATTTTTGCTTTACAGCACTCTGAGAAAAGCCAGGCCTTCCTCCAAGAGCCTTCTGTCCACCCAGTTGGTATGCTGGGTACTCAGATATGTGTGTGAACTTAGCTAGAATGAGGTCTACTGTGTGCAGAGTGCTTTGCAATCCCATCCACATTCTTACTTTGTCTCAACTCTAAGGCTGTGAGGTAGGGAGCCATGAACCAGTATTTAACATCATTTGCTAAGAAAGAAAGGCTTAAAGAGGTTTTAACGATTGTCCCAAGCTCAGCTATCTAGCTGTCTGCAAAGCCAGATCTCCACTCTGGCCCCAAATGGGGTGCTCTAGCCATGACCCGTCTGTGCTGGACTCCGACACAGGGATGGTAAATGCACTCGCACCACCTCTACCCCAACCAGACACGGCATGGCCCAGAGGAATCCAGAGCAGTCCTGCCCCACACAGGACCACAGCAGAGTGCTGTGTACACCCAGGAGGAACCCGAGCTACCAGCTGTGCTCCCGCATTCCCAGCAGTGCGGAAGCTCCCCCTGAACTTCAAACCACGCTGCTCCCGGGTGCCCTCAAATTGCCTGCCCTGCTCAGCCTGCTCGTGACCTGCTATTAGGGTTGGGTTTGTGCATTTTTCCATTTCCCCCCTGAAGGCTCCATGGCCCCTGAGTGCAGCCACCATTAGCTGCGGGGGACCCGAGGATGGCACATTCCCATCAACTCCTTCTCCTCTTCTGTCCTCTGTGCTTTCATATACGCCCAGACCCATCTGGGGCTGAGAAGCAAGACATACCAGCTGCAGAAAATCACCACATCCACCAAACAGGGTGTGAAGCATGTTCTTTCTAACCCCAAGACCTGTTTGTTCAGTTATACAACATTCACGAGGTCACTTACTATGTGCCAGATTCTGGGCCAGGGGTTTGGGAGATAAATACAAATTGAATTCCTCCCCTCAAGGGGGCTCACAGTCTGCTACAGAAATAGAAAATGAACAAGGCAAACAATTGAAGAGCAGTTTGATACACACTATATGGACATACAGACATCTACTCCAGGACCTCAGGGGGGTGGGGGTTGGGGGCCCTAGCAGCACGGCCAGCTGGGGTGACATAATGGCCAAGGAACTGACCAGGACCCTGCTCCCTCAGCCATCTGTCAGCAGAGCAGGGAGAGTGTCCTGGATGTCCTTGGCTTGTATTCAGGAACATTCAAGTTCTCCAGAGCCCGACCCTCAGTTTCCCTAACTGTAAAATGGGGAGATTATATTAGTAAATATCCCCATAAAGATGCTCGGAGGATTCAAATATTTACCAATATCTGGAAAATAGTTTTGCCTCCATAAAGGTTAGTTTTTTCATTTAATTCTTTAATTTTACCATTAAGATTAGTGTACGAAGCTATTGTCCCTGGTCCAGAGAATTATCCACAGAAAACAGGAATACAAAGAACGTGCAATCACTGAATCACCTCGGCTGACCTGAGACCAGTTTTCCCAATCGTAGCAGAAGCACACACACACACAATGTCCTCATGCCAACCTTGCGTAAATACCACCCAGAGCCCGTGCCACAAACACACACAGTCCAGCTTCCTGGGGAAGCCGCGGGAGGGACAGGAGCCCCCTTGCCCCAAGTTCAGCCCCCTGGACACACCTATCAGCTCAGCAGAGACCCACCAAATTCCATCAGACCAAAGAGGGTTGGTGGGTAGGGGCTCACCCAATTACCACCCCAGGCCAACCATGGCCTACCCAAGGAATCCTAATGACACCCAAAAAAGTTAGCAACCTACCGATGGAGCTTCAGGGCTGCCTGAGATGTTCTCCATTCACCATGGACGATCTTATTTTCTGAAGTAGCAGCTTTCCGTTGAAATTCTTCATCAGTCGCTGTGGTGGGGAATTGTCCCCCCTTTTCTCTCTCTCTTCCTAACTGATGAAATTGACAGTCTGCCTACATTAACGGGGCATTCATTTGCATGATCAAAAGCAGATTTGTTCCAAGATACAATGTTCCGCCTTCCCCTCCAAGCACGAGCATCTCCAAGGAAGGCAGGAAGAATCCGAGGCAGAGCGCTGCCGTGCCCCTGAGCTTGGCCAGGAGCAGGTGGAGTGGGGGCCTGCGGGGAGTGGTGGGGGCAGGGCAGCCCGCTTGAGAGTTGGAAAGCAGCACCTGGCAGCCCGAGGCGCTGGCACTAGCCCCAGCACAGGAATACCGAGCCTTTGGTGACAGATTATAGTAAGAGGAGCATGCAGGAGTCCCCAGCGTGTGCGAGAGCTTTCCTGAAAAGAGGCGCTGTTGCACCAAATCCCCGGCACTCAGGGGTGGGGGATGTTAGGCACCGGACCCGGGGCCTAATGGGGACCTGGATGCAGAAAAAAACGTGTCTCAATTCCTGGCTTTAGCCACGCAATTTAGGCACGTTGCTTAACTGGTCTGAATTGCAGTTTCTTCAGCCTTCAACTGGGCACAATGAGAACCCCTCTGCCTGTCTGCTGTGGTGTCACAGGAGGACTTCTGAGCAAGGGAGACAGGTCCCAGCACCCGGGAGCCTTGTCACCCTGTAAATCCTCACGGCATCCTGGTGACCCATGCCTCACACCCAATGCTTACATGTCAAACACTAAAAATTATATTTCATACCTGCGTAAGTATTAATATGGCGATAAGTACAGACCAGGCTGCATTCATTATTATATCTTCATTATTATATATTGATTTCTTCTGATTTTAAAAGACATTAAAAAGAAAAGACTTTTGAGGGTCCCTAAAAATGTCATGATCCCTCAACACCACGCCAGCCGTGTCCCTTAACACCACAGTGAGCGGCACAGTCTGGAGTCACCCGTGTGTCAATTCACACGTGTCCCTAACACCAATTTGTTAAGAGGCTGCTATGTGCTAAACGCTCTTCTAGGCTCTAGAGGGAAAAGTTGTAACCAAAACAATTAATGCCCCCTGACTAGTGGAGTTATGTTCTTGTGAGAGGACACAGACAATGATGTGTACGTAAATAAAGAATTTCAGATCTGAAAAGTGCTGTGAAGAGCATAGAAGCAGGGTCATTGTAGAGGAAGTGACAGGTGGGAAAGGCATTTTAGAGGAGGTGACTTTGGGACAGACCTGAGTGATGAGAAGGAGCCAGCTCTGGGGACATGGAGGAGAAGAGCTGATGCAAAGGCCCTGAGGCACGGTGGCCTTGGCTGTTTGGGGGAAACGGAAGGCCAGTGGGCCTGGGATTGTGGGGTGTAGGTCACAGGAGTCTTTGATGGAGGGGCTTTCAGTGGAGTTGGGGGGAGGGAGGCTGATCGAGGGAATAGAGGAAGGGAGGAAGTGGTCTGTGCATCACTCTGCATCCCAAACCCACCCTCTTCCCACTGGACATGAATGATCAGCCAATTTCATGGGGTGCTCTGCTCACTCCCCAGTTGGTCTCTCTGACTTGACCAGGATCTGTGCCAGGGCAAGACTTGTCATGTGCATTTCGAATACTCAGTTCCTGGCCAACAGTAGCTTGGTCTTCAATTCACGTCCCTCAAATAAACAAAGGGATGTTTATGTTTCCATCTACCCCAGAGCTCCAGAGAATTCTAGGGAACATTCATTCATTCATTCACCCATCCATTCATATAGTCTTGCAAGAATCAGATGAACTCTGATAGGCTTCCTGTTTTTTCTTGGGGTATTTGGCTCTGGGTCTCTTCTTTCTCAAACTACTTTACAAAACTTAAAGAGTTTACAACTGATCACAGATCAAACACTGATCACAGATCTTCTGTGTACAAAGCCATCCTTCCACCTCCCACCCCACCAGAGCAGCACCCTGCTTCGGCCCCAGGATGGGCAGGGGGTGATGGGGAGTGAGCCAGGGCAGCAGCAGGGTGGACAGGAGGCTGGGGTCAGCCTCAGGCAGCATGAGAATCATCAGGAAAGACAACACCAGAGTGTGGGGGAGGAGGGATGCGGGAGGAATCAGGAAGTACCTGCTTTTGATCAGGTGACTGGGGGCTCAACTTAGTTGCTGAAGATAGGAAAGGAGAAATGGAAGAATGTTCTAGAGATGAAGAAGAACACATGTACGTGACCATGTTAAACTGTGCATATGATGAGTTTGAGGGGCCTGAGAGATTTCCAGGCTATGGGAGACATTTGGATGTGCAGGAACCGTTAGCTTGCAGGCCGTTGTCCAAGCAAAGAGAGGAGATGCCCCTCCCTCCCCCCACAGCATGCATGGACAGAAGGGGAGGAGAAGAGGGCAGGGATGGCAGCTGGGAGCTCAAGTTCAAGAGTATGGTCCAGAGTGAACTGAGCCTGAGGCAGAGTTGACTAGGGGGGAAAAGAGGGAGGTAGGGGTCTAGATCATCAGTGACCTTGCATGGGTCACCTGGATGGAGTGGGGGAGCCAGATGGCCATGGGGTGAGGAGCAAAGGAGGGTGGACAGATGGAGACCGCCATGTAGCATGCTTACTAAGTGCCTGCCTGGACTGGGAGTGCCCGGATGCAGCAGATGGAGGAGACCCTCCTGTCCAGGACTCCCAGGCCAGCAACTCAGCTCTAGGTGAGCATGGGCATCACGGAGAGATGCCCATTGAAGGTCTGAAGGACCCAGGGGTGGTTTGCCCAGTGAGGGGCCCCAGGGTGCCGAGCAGTGAAATCTTGGACTCTGAAGGGAGGAGGGTGTCTCAGTCTAAGAAGAGGAAAGGCTTTCTGATGGGCCATTTCCCTGAGAAGGAGAGGGGACGCAGTCCCCAGAGCTCTGAGTATGACGTTGGGGTTTGCAGCAGCGTCCCAGGATCAGGGTGGCAGGAGATGGAGCTGGGGGAGCGGTGTCCAGGGACTAGCTGACCCTTTACCAGGGCCCTGCAGAGCTGGGACCAATTCAAGGACACCTGGCCTGCTCTGTGCCCCGTTTGCCCTGGCAGGTGGCATTTGCAAACCGCAGTGGAGGAGCCCCTCTCCTGGGCACCACCCGAAGCAAAAGGTGGGGTGAGGCCACCCCAGCTGCCCAGCTCCCCATTCCGTCTGGCCACACCCCTGCTCCTCTGCCTTGCCAACTCCACTGACCACACTGCTACCCATGGGTTTGGCCCTGGCCCCTGCAACCTGGGTCCAACTCTCCCCCATGCTGCCCACTCGGACAACCCAGCAAGCACCCCTCTCCCTTCCCTGCTCTGTGCACTGGTCTCCTTGCTCCCCGAGTACTGACGGCCCCCGGACAGGCCACATGGCACAGGCATGTTGTGCATCGGCAGTCTGTCCCGCTGGCCAGAAGCCCCCTGCGGGCAGAGAACAGGCTGTTTTGTTCACTGATGTGCCCCATGTGCCTAGAGCTGCTCCTGGCACACGCAGGCACTCGACGGGTAGTGGTCGAACGAGCAGTGACTTGAAGGGCAAGGGCTGCAACCACGTGTTTTCCATCACGTCTCTCAGACACCACTTGGCGTGAACACAAGGACATTTCTCACCTGCCTTATTGATTTGATTTTTAATAATGGACTAGCTAGAGTCTGTCTCCCACGTGCCAGCCACTTTATAATCATTAATTCATTTCGTTCTAACATCGACCCCACGCACACACACCGAGGGCTCCCATTCGTGGTAGCCCCTTCATGGACGCCCTGCCTGTGACAAGTCCTCTGTCTGAGGCAGATCTCGCCTGTAATTACAGCTTGTGGCAGCCAGCATCGTGGGGGCACGGTGGCCCCAGGTCCCTCCTGCTGACTCCCTCCTGCTGACTCTCTAATTAAACTGGCAACGGCACCTGTGCCCTGGTTCTTGCCAAGAGTGAAGAGATGTGGGTCCCAGGCCTTGCTGGAAATGTGCCCCTCCACACTCCCGGTGTCCCCGGGGTGCTTGGGCCCATGCTCTGGCCGGCTCTAAAATACTGACTGGTCCGCAAGGCCACACACGATTAGTGGCTCAGATCCCCTTAAGAGGTGGAACTCTAATCTCAGTCTCATGGAAGCATAAACTGGGTCCCTCCCTTAAGCTTCCTAGCTGGGAAGCTTCTGCATAAGAGGCACTTCCTTTCTCAGTAACCTGGGCTCGGCATCCTGGTGCTCTCCCGAGCTTCCTCGTCGTGGAGGAAGTCTCCCCAGAACCCAGGAAGGAGGCTCCATCCTTGAGGTGGGGTCAGTCATTCTCTAGTGGTGATTTGCAAGAGGGTGCTTGGGCCCACCCTCCTTGGGGACAAGCGCTCAGGCCTCTTTCTCTAAGACACGGGCCCTCCCTGGCCTGACCGAGCTGGCCTCAAGGCTGAGTCTACAAATATCTAGCAGCAATAACAGCAGACATGGCGCTAAGCACTTTATGGGTTTTATCTCACTCAGCCTCACAGCAGTTTTATGGAAGGTGATATTGTTTTGTGCCTGTTTTATACACGAGGAAACAAAGGACAGAGAGATTAAGTAACTTGCCTAAGTTTGCACAGCTGAGAAGTGGTAAAGTTAGCATCCAAGACCACATCTTTCCAACTCTGAGATTTGACCCCAAGAGGTTTGACTTTAGAATCTGGCTTTCAGTCTCCGCCTGTCTTACCTCCACAAAAGCCTGTGCCGCCTCTGCTCATTTATCCAGCACATATCTACCTGTGAAGGGCTTGGCACTGCGCTGCCCCTAGGGCTGCTGCCACGACCCTGGCCTTCACTGTGTGCTGGTTCTGGAGCAGTAGGCAAATGCACTGGCAGCAACGGCACCTGGGGCCCCACCTGGGACAATAATTGCTCACATCTATTGACCACGTGCCGAGTACTGTGCTAAATGCATTAAATGCTTTAATGCATATTTCACTGGCATCTGACAGTAATTCTATGCAATAGGCATTTTTCATTATCCACCTTGTGAGTCCCAAGTGGTTTGACGCTCCGGCCTATCTTCTCAGCCATTACCTGTCCTGCTTCCTGGAGGCGGTGACCCCTGAGGAAACATCCCAAAAGGCCAGCCACGACTTGCCATGGAGCACGTTGCAGGTGGCTGCTCTGTTCCCTTAATCCTCACAGGAGATAAAAACAGGGCCTGTCTCAATATGATCATACCTGTTTTGAAGATGTAAGGCTCAGAGAGAGATAAAATATTTTTTCCAAGGCTCCCCCCAAAATTTGGCAGTTGACACCTGAACTCTAGATTTTGACCCCAAACTTAAGGCTCTTTTCATAGCTCTGGACAAAACACCCTGTAGGCAGGCTTTCCATCCTGCCATGTGCTGAGTCCCTGGTGTCAGCTCTGATGTGGGGCCTTGGTTAAGTCACAGCCAGAGGGAAAGGGCCTGACTCTCAGCAGCAGCAGGACCTGGGGCTGAACCCTGGCTCATGCTTCCTGTCTGTCACCCCAAACCAGCTCGGTAGATTCTCTTAGTCTCAGAACTATGGTCTGTATAATGGGATAACATGATGTCCAATGCACTTGATTATTTTGATGCTTCAGTGAAACACACGTGAAATGTTTAGCACAAAGTTTAGAAATAATATGAGTGTGATAATCGGTATTAAAATCATTTTGTAGTAAAAGAGTGCAGCCAGAAAAGGACACAGATTAATATAATGCGGTTTTCCCCCTACACTATTGGTAGGTTGTGAGGTCAAGATAATAGATTACAGATAAGCGTCTTTTGAATACACTGGATTGGACTAGAATGGAATAGAACGGAAGTTGTCAGAGGCATGGTATGTGGTGAGAGTAAGGAGTGTGAATGCTATTCGTGACTGTTATTTCACGTGTGTGAATGTGTGTGTCTGTGTGTTCTGTATGAATAAAATAACTTTCTTACATGCTCGAGGTCTTTGATGATGCCCAGAAACATTTAAAAGTCGCTGATATGATGAAAACTCACGTATTGACTATTCAGATTTAACAGATATTAATCTGTTGTCATATTTACTCCGGGTTTTTTTCCAAGAAATAACATGTTACAGATATGATTAAAAGGAAGCCCTCTGTGCCTGCCCTCCCGGCTCAGCCCCTGGGCCTGCTCTGGAGCTGGCGCACAGCTGCCGTGGACGTGCCTTTGATCAGCGGATCCACCGCCTCGGTCCGGTCTCTCCTCGTTAAGCCGGGCTGAGGGGCAAGAATGTCCTCGCCCAGGAGGGCTGCTCACGGATCGCACCCTCTCTTTGAATCCTAATCATGGGCCCTGTGTGCTTGCGAATGTTTACAGAAGCAACTTAAACATGCCAGGGTGTGCTGATAAGCACGTTTCGCTGTTTACGTGAGATCCTAGAAATATGTAAACAGGTATCACAGGGCTGCGCAGGGACTGAGGAGCCCGGGCTCACACCGGAGCTTTGTCCCTGACATACCATTGCCCCTTGTCTTCCTGGGGGAAGGAGCGATCTGCCCTGGAGCCCCACAGCCCAGACAGCTGCAAAGCCAGGACAAGGAATGACAGGAGGGAGGGAGGAGGAACAGAGGGAGGAAAGAGAGAGAGAGGGAAGGGAAGGGAAGAAGATGGGGAGGAAGGAAGGAAACAGAGAGAACATCGCTCCCTTCTGGACATGCCCCCTGCAGAGAGGCGCAGGCAGCACGCCCTCCGGGCCGTCCTATATGAAGTAGCCCCCCGAGCCCTCGTATCCTGCCTCATTTTCTTCATAGCACCTTTTCCCTGATGAACTGTACACGTATTTGCTTATTCTCCATCTCTGCCCACTTAGACAGTGAGCCCCACGAGATAGGGAGCTTGATCAGCGTGTTCACGGCTGTGTGTCCAGGCCTGGCATGTGCTTGGCCCTGGACGAAGCGTGTGTTTATCCGTAGACAAGTGTGCAGGAAGTGTCAGGTGAGGGACGGCGCAGTCAGTGAATGAAACTGAATGTAGCTCTCCAAGCAACAGACCACAGGTACTCACTCTCTCAGTGAGCCGACTGAGAGAGCAGCCCAGGTGAAGCAAGCGAGACAGGTCTGTAACGTGTCCTCAGGTCATGACAATGGCCAACATTGACTGAGCACTTATTAGGCACCAGGCTCCACTTTAAGCACTTCCTGTAATCCTGTGTGGAAGGCTGGGGAAGGAAAGCACAGAGGGGCACAGCCATTTCTTTAAGGTCACACAGCCAGGAGGCAGGGCTGGCATTCAAACGCAAACAGTCTGGCCCCAGCACCAATGCACTTAATGACATGTTCTGCTGCTTCCCAGAGAGAAAATTCCAGAAGGAGGTCTTGAGTGACACTGACTGGGCCTTTCAGAATCTAACTGAGGAATTCCATGTCTGCTTTTTTTTTTAGCAATTTGAGGAACGTCAGGGCCGGGCCAGCAGCAAGACAGCGTTTTACCAGGCGCTGCAGAATTCCCTGGGTGGCCAGGACGCGGATGCCGGCGTCCTGGCCGCTGCCACGTGGTATTACTCCCTGGAGCACTCCACGGACGAATACGCCACCTTCTCCCAGGCCCTGGAGAATGCCACGCGGTAAGCCCAGCCACGGGAGGGCCCCCAATTCCCTCCGCTCTGCTTGGAGCTGATCCAGTCGATGTTCAGGTCACGAATGAGAAATGAGGGCTCTGTGTTTGCGGTTCCCTCTGCGTCATCCATTCGGCCTACAGCACGGGGTGACTTCCCGCCTAGGGGCAGCCCCGGGGATGTGTGGGGTGGACCCTGCTGCCAGGGCACCGCAGGTCAGAGGGAGAGATGAGGGGAGGCCCCAACTCTCCGGGAGCCATAGAAGAGCAGAGACAGCACCTGCCAGAAGTGCCTGTCTGTGCTCCGCGAGATGAAGCCACCGCTCAGCAAATGCTCAGGGACAGCCTGCTATACACCTGGCCTCACGCTCACCGAGCCCAGTGCCCCAGAGCCTGGCCACACCTCAGACCCTCCTGGAGGCATGTAAAGGGCAGTTGACACACAGGCCCCATGTCAGCTCCCCCAGCTGACTCTACTGGGTGGCCAGAGTTCTGGGCAGCAAGGCCTGCACGGGGAAGGTTTTGTGCCTGAGGCCACACCCCATACGGGAACAGGCCAGGCTCTGATGGCCATGTGGGCCCTCTTTCCGGGGGCGGCTGTTTCTTGTGCCCACTGCTTATGTGCCTAGACCCGGTTCATGGCTCAAGCTTCTCTCACCAGGGCAGTCTGCTGGGACCTCACCCCACAGGCACTGCTGTCCCCAATGTCCTTCTCCAGGGAAGCCTCCTTGGATCCCACCCCTAGATGGCACAGGCCCTGCTGTCCCCAGTGTCCCCAGCGTGAGCTTGCTGGGGCCAAGAACTCTTTTATGGGACCACACAGCAGATGCACAAGGAATGATTTTTGAATGGAAATAAAGAAATAACCAGGGTTCCAGTTCACTCTTTCTTCAGAGGCCCTTGGGGATGAGACCAAAGTGGGGACGTGGCTCTTGGGTCACCTTTGAGCCCCGTCACTGCCCTGACATGCCCTCGGTTTCCTCTGCAGGAAGAATGTGGTGTGGGGTGTGGGGTATTTGTGGCATCCTGTGCCTTCCTTTCTCTCTCCCTCCGGGGGGTTTCGCACTCGCCCGCTTGCCTCTTGCTGTCTGCCCCGGGGGACAGAGCCAAGAGCATGGCCTTTGCTGAATTTGACTCTGTGGGTAAGGGATGGGCTGGAGCGTGCCGGAGACCCACTGCTCTGCTGTTCCCTCCACAGGCAGTTTGCGGTTTCCAACCTGAGGTCATTAGTTGAGAATAAAACTTTGTACCACCCACTTGGATCTCGGGGACCAGAAAGGCTTTAATTTTCCCTCTAGTGGAGAGCTCCGCTTTAAACCAGACACCCAACAAATGCTATTTCTGGAGGCCTTGCCCTGGGCTGGACCGTCAGGACTCATGGTGTCCAGTCCCTGACCCTGAGAGGCTTGTAATCAAGTCAGCACTGGCCAGACCATGTGTGGAGAGAGCCCAGGGCTGGAGGTCAGAGAACCTGGGCTCTGGTTCAACTCTGCCTTGCCTGGCTGTGAGGATGACGGGTGGGTGAGGGCGGCGTGATCAAGGGAGGCATCATTGAAGTCTGGGCTCGAGGGCCTCCCTGCCCTCCAGTGGCCCTGGCATGGCCCCTCCCTTGGCTGTCCAGCATGGGACTCTTCCCATTGGTCTGATCCCATCCTTATGCTGCTCATATACCTTAGGGGGACCACAAGAGGAAACATGGCTGCTTTCTTCTGCCCTTTGAGACCCCCATGGGAGCCCCACTGACCCAAGGGCCTCACCTATAAGCACTCGAGCTGCCCTGCAAACTCATCAGAGGTTTCCGTCTCAATGACTGGAAAAGGCGAGTGGGCGGCCCTCCTAACTGAAGGCCTTCTATGGGTGTTGCTAGGCTTGGTCACTGCGATGTCCCTGCAGGGTAGGGACCATTGGACCCGCTTCGCAGCTGGGAAGATGGATCCAGGGAGGCGAGAGAATTACTGAGAACCTCGCCTCTACCCCACAGCGCAGACGGCATTCACACCCGGCGGCCTAACTGTCACCAGGCCTGCTCCCTCTCAGGGCTCACAGCCCGCTCTTCACCACATGTAGGACCCCCAGCTGTAAGCTGGTACTTCTGAAATTTATTCATGTTACCCCCAAAGGTGAGCACATGTGAAACTTGGGGAGTCTAAGGCAAAACCTCCTCACCCCTGATGCTTTGGGCTGAATCCTCCTTCACTGTGGGGCACCTGTGAGGATGTTCACAGCACCCGGGCCCCTCCCCCTCCCCACTAGACCCCAGCAGGGGTTGTCCTACTCCAACTGTGACAACCAAAGATGCCTCTAGACATTGCCAAACACTCCCTAGGGGGTGGAAGAATGGGGGGGTGAAATCACCCCCTGTAGAAAGCCACTGGTCTCAAGGTGCCACATGCATGAACTATCCTCGAGAGCTCTATCTTCTTTGAAATACGCAATTATTTTATGTTCTTCTTCACGGTATATTGCATTTATTTTCCTATGACAAGTTTTGCTCCCAGTCTTTAAGTAAAACTGATGTTCTAAGATGATGTGTATCCCATGGGTTAGCGTGAAGCTGACCCCTGAGATACGTCACCACGGACACCAGTTTTCAGTCATGGCCACATAACCTTCAAGGCAGCAGGGAAGCCACGTGGAGCGGATTGCAGGGGAGTGTGAGGAGGGTGTTCTCTACAGGGCTGGGCAGTGGGGGCCAGTCCAAGGAGGCTCCTTGCTGGGAGAAGCCCTCGCCAGGCACAGTTGTCCACAGAGCTACGTGTAATTAGACTTCCTCCTGTGTCTTCCTTTTGGCAGGGACTACTTCATCACCTGCCCCGTGGTCGACATGGCCAGGCTCTGGGCAAGGAGGGCCCGAGGAAATGTTTTCATGTACCACGCTCCCAAAAGCTATGGCCGTGGCAGGTAAGGCAAGGAAAAGATCTTCAAAAGAAGAAGAAGGTTTGCTTTTCATAACTCCGTTAGCTGAGCAAAGGAAGCAGAGCGGCTAAGTGATGGGGAAACATGGTCTCAGCCACAGAGTCAGAGAGCAATGCAAGGAGGGCAGGGAGACATGGATGTCTAGGGCTTTGGAGGGAGGACTGTGAGGCCACCTGTTCTGTGTCTTATGACCTTGCAGTCTTGAGCCATTCACCATGTGGGGAAACCCCAGAACCCCAGAACCCTTCCCAGTGCAGCACTGACTCCTCCATTGAACCACATCAAATTCGCCTCTTCACATTGAAGCAGTTTTGGGAAGACTTTATACTCCTCCAAGCTCAAGAAAATAGCGAGCTCCTCATGCCCCCCATCCCACAATAATCACTCACAAGTAGCAGACCATCAGGGCAACCTGTCTCCAAAGAGGCAAGAGTGTTATTGTTTTCTTCCATGGAAGAGTGGAAGCAAGACCTGCCATCTGGGGTCAAGGGCATTAATCACCCATATCCATGGTCTATTTTATGGGCCACAGGGAGACAGGGTACAAGGACACCACCTTCAAGGTGGGGGTCCAGCCCCCCCCCACTCCCAGCTGTGCCATCTTGGGCAGGCTCTTTTGCCTCTCTGATCCTCAATATCCTCATCTATAAAATGAGGCTCACAATTTTCCCTCTCAGGCTTGGCATTAACAATATCTGGGACATAAATCATCCAGCTCGTAACAGGGTTTTACCCTGTGTTACTTTGCAAGGCATCAAGGGAAGTCTTACGAACATACATAATTTATCGCTATAATTAGCAATGTCCCCAGAGCAGGCTGAGTAATGGCCACCTGGAGAATCAGGTCCCAATCCCTGGAACCTATCAATGTTACCTTATAAGGAAGAAGAGTCCGGGCAGGTGGACTGTTAAGGCTCTCGCCATAGGGGAATTATCCCAGGTTATCTATAAATGTAATCACAAGTATCTTTATAAGACAGAGGCAGAGGAGGTTTGCTATATAGAGAGGAGAGAAGGCAGTGTGACCACGGAGGCAGAGATTGGGGTGGTGTGGCCACAAGGCAAGCAATGCCAGTGGCAGGCAGAGCTGGGAGAGCAAGGCATGGGTATTACCCCAGAGCCTCTGGAGGAGTGTGGCCCTGCTGACACTTTGATTTTGGCTCAAACTGATTCTGGACTTGTGGCCTCCAGAGTTATAAGAGAATAAATTTCTATAGTTTTAAGCCACTATAGCCACAAAGTTTATTTGTTACAGCAACCATGGGAAACTAATACTGTCCGGAAGGCATTCAAATTTCCCTGAAGCACCCATCATTTACCTGGTGTCCCCAAATAGATTATTCCCTTTTTGTAGCACTCCACAAATGCATCCAAAATCCTTGTGGGGTTGCACAGAGTTGAAGTAGTTAACTCTATAGGGACACAAACCTTCAGACCATCAAGAGTCTGGGGTTCAGGGAGTTCCACATGATCCCATCGAGAACAAGCAGCTGCCTAGTTACAGAGGAACCACCTACTCAGCTCCCCTCAGCTGCAGAACTCCCTTTCAACTAAAATGTGTGGTCTCTCTGCTTAGAACTATTTATGATTTCAGCCTAATCCACCTCCTAGACTCAAGCAAATTGCCTCCAGGTTATAAGAAGGAAAATGAGTGGCAGGCCGGGTTCTGGTAAGGTCTGCAAGAGAGAATGATGCAGAGAGCCGTGTGGTTTGGGTGGAGATGGAAGGTGCCCTGGTGATCCAGTGGTCTGCGGCCACCCACTCCCAAGGAGGCCCAGCATGGTACCTCATTCCTAGAACCAGCCTTGGCAGTATTTCCTAATGCCAGGGCTTTCAAGAATCCACTCCCAACGCACTAGTTCTTTTGTCTGGTTCTCTGCCTTCCTCCCTTTCAAGGCAGGGATTATAATGAAAGGTATCATTCTCCTCCAGCAAGTTCAGTTCATTAAAAGCCTTAAAGATGTGCATATACACCTTTGGACCCCAAAATTTACAGTAGCGAAAATAAGAAATACATCTTTTCCATGAGGGCAAAAGCCACAGAAGCAAAGCAAAATGAAAGCGTTCATCTGGTTCCAGCCAGAATCGGTAGTGCTTGGGCCCTACCTGGATTGGTTTCACAGGCTGCTGTGACCCAGTGCCACACAACTGGATGGCTTAGAGCAACAGAAATGGGTCGCCTCCAGTTCTGGAGGATGGAAGTTTGAAGCCGAGGTGGCGGCAGGGCCACACTCCCTGTGCAGGCGCCAGGGAAGGATACGCTGCAGGCCTCTATCTGAGCATCTGGGAGCCTCAGGAGCTCCTTGGCTTACAGATGGTGGCCTTCCTCTTGGGCGTCCCCACATTGTGCCCTTCATGCATGTTTGCCTCTGGGGCCAAATGTCCCCTTTCATAGGGACACCACTCATAGTGGATCAGGTCCCACCTGAATGACCTCATTCCCACTTGATTACCTCTGTAAAGACCCTACCTCCAAACAAGGTCCCATGCTGAGGTCCAGAGGGTAAGACTCCAGCATCTTTTTGGGAAGACACAATTCCACCCATAGCACCACGCTTTGCCTAAAATAACAGAGCCCTGCCTTGGAGGCTCCAGAGTGCAAGGCCCCAGGCATTCTGTCTGGGCCTGGGATTGGGATGGTGCTCTGAAGAGCAACCCTCAAACAGAATGGAATCACGACTCAGTCTCTGGGGCCAGTCTGGGCTTCTCTGTTGCCGGGTGGCGTCCTCATGTCCCTGCAGGGATCTATAGACAGGCTCCACTATGCTGACCTGGGAACCTCCCGTGAAACACCCTCGTCCACGCCCCTCACAAGTGCCCGCCGCGTCCTCAACGGCTCCCGGCACCTCAGAGCGCAGGGACCCCTCTGGCATGGACAGGAAATCATGCTGGAGGGCAGAAGCTGGCCCCACCACCTCGGGTGACAGGCGGGGAACGAGTCCTTTCTACTCCAGTTTTTAGGCACCTCGTGGCTCCGTTTTGGCCTGTGTAAAATGAGAGCAGTGAGGCAGGAGCGGTCGAAGCCGGAGCCCAGGCCCCGTGAGGAGGAGGGTGAGATGGGGTTGACAGCCCCCAGCCCCTTTCTCCCCATCGCGCAGACTGAGCTTGGGTGACATTTCAACATTGTGGAGTTTAGAAAGCGTGAAAATCCGCAGAGCTCCGTCATCTTTAAGGCATCCTCTAGCCCTCGGGTTCTGTCATCTTGGGTGGAAAGAGACACACAGAGCCACCGAAACGTTTTCTGCGAGAGAGGTGGCTGCTCGCTCGGAGGCAGCACGACCCCTGATCAAAGGCAGTGACTCTGGCGTCTGCTGCTTTCGGTAAGAAACAGGCCCTTGGCTGTCCCCAGCCCGGTGACCTAAGGCAAGTCATGTAACCTCCTTGGTGGCTCAGTTTCTCAGTCCTACTCCTCTGGGGCCCCACCTCAGAGGGTTGTGGCCAGTAATTGCTATCGAGAACAGGGTCTGGCTAACACCAGGTGCTGAGAGTGTCCTGCTGTTCTTGGCTGTCAGACGCGCCCTTGACAACGCTCCCTGTCGGCATCTTCTCCCCCGCCACGGTCGCCATGCGCCCCCATCCCTGTAGTAAATGGTTGAATCAATGAATGACTCACAGAAACGAACTCGTTTGATTTTTGGCAAGTTTATCTTTTTTGTCCCAAAAAGACGTCTTTCTCTTTCTCTGCCTTGGAGCTGTCCCATAAAATCTCATTTTATTTCTGGCTCAAATCTACGTGCTTAAAATATATGTGCGTGTTACATTTCCAGCCATCTGTCTCGTACCTCCATTTCTGTCGGCGTATATCAGCTGTCCTGGCAACAGCTAGTGAGCAAAGCACGGTAAATCAGCGCTTTCTTACCGATTGTTGTTAACTGATCATGGGATAGTTTTCTCACTGCCCACCTGGGTTATAGATGATATTTTCTTCCCTGAAATTGAGGGCAAACTTCCGCAAGGAAAGAATAGGCATAGCAGGGAGAGACGAACTAAAATCTGTAGTGTGAGAAGAAGGCTCTATTTTAAGATTCAGACTCAAAGAATCACAGAATATGGGTGACAAGTGCCTCTTTCTCCTTCATTTTACAAATAAAGAAACAAAAGCCCAGGGAGGCTAAGTGATTATGTCCCAGTCCCAGAACCAATAAGCAGCAACCTGGCCCTGCCCTCTCTCCAGTTTTCTTTCCATCGCACCCACTTCAACCTAAACCCTACTGATGCCTGCTGTGGCTACTTAAGAGCTGTGTGGCCTTGGACAAGTCACTTAACCTCTCTGAGCCTCCATGTATCCTCCCATGAACCTGGGAAGAGTAATAGGCCTATACCATAAGGCTGGGGAAGGGCTTGGGGGACAGTGTCTGCATGGTGTTTAGCCCAGAGCTGATATCTGTTTTGTGCACATGCATGAGTGTGTGTCTGTTTGTGAGTATGTGTGTGTATGTGCTTGTGACACCTGGCAGCGTTGATCACCGAGGTTACTGGTGAGAAAACAAAACGCACCAGGCTTGTCCTGTTCAGCTCTGCCCACTGGGGACATTTGGGGCCCATTTCTTCCATGGTTCCTCTCTATGACCATCTGTTTATGGAAGTGGGATTTTTCCAATGATGACTATAGTCCAGCGTTTCTGAACCTGGCACTATTGCCATTTGGGGCCAGATAACGCCTTATGGTGGGGGCTCTCCTGTGCGTTGCAGGATGTTTAGCGGCATTCCTGGCCTCCACCCACTCAGTACCAGTCTCCTAAGCTGAGACAACTAAAAATGTCTCCAGACATTGACAAACATTCCTGGGGGCACAATTGCCCCGGGTGGGGGACCACTGCTGGATCCATTACTAATAGCACCTGAGGGGCAAGTGGCAGCCCCTCCCCCAGATGCCACCCCTGCATCAATGCAGACCCACCCCCCAGAGGCTGGCCCTGGACCCATGGGGCCCCCTTGGGCAGACAGAGAGCATCACAGAACCAGAGAGGGCGGCTTCCACACTTTTCTGTTACGAAGCTGACCTGGGAGGCCGACAGGCCTCTCTCATATGGTCACAACCGGAGGGGCCCTGGTCTGCTGTGCCCTACCAGGTCTGTGGCCCTGCATGTTCTCCCCAATGCCTCCTCTCAGCTGCCCAGGCAGCTCTCACGGTGCCACCTGCACACTCTGCTGGGACCCTTCCCTCCCTGCCTGTCCCCGGCATTTCCACCTTCTTGATTCACAGGTGACATCTCCTTCTCTAAACAGCCCTTTCCAAGGAGGCACTGGTCTAGGTGTCTCCCTGGAGGAGTCCCATCTGTGTCCTCTGCAACCCACCGGTTGCAGACCCTCCCTCCAAATAAGGTCCCATGCTGAGGTCCAGAGGGTAGGACTCCAGCATCTTTTTGGGAAGACACAATTTCCAGTCCACAGGAAAGGACTGAGACCCTGTGGCCAGCCCAGGTTTGGGGAACCCCACTCGCAGCCCTAATCTGTGCTCTGGGTCCCAGAAAGTGTAGACAGGAGCACCAATTTGTTCTCCGACATTGCCTGTCCTTACAGGGCTCTACATCGGGCTCTGCCACTCACTGTGTGCCGCTCTAGGCTTTGGTTTCCTCCTCTGTTTATGGAGCTAATAGCAGTGCTTACTGCAGGACTACGTCAGAATTAAATAAGACAGCGCATGCAGGCAGCCAGCATGGGGCCCAACTGCCTGGCACAGAGTTAATTCTGATTAGGTGACTGTCACGGGTACTGTTTCATGTTCTGTGCTGGAAAAATCCAAGTTGCAGGTCACAGGCCCTAGGAGGAAAGCCACCACAACTGAAGTGGTTTCTGGGTGCAGGACACTGAAGGAGAGGCTCTGGCCACTTCAGAGAGGATGTGGAGGCCTCAGCTCAAGATTCCTGGGGGCTGGGCCAGCTGTGGAGTTCATAGTTTCCATGGAAATTCATCACGAGGCTGTGTGTGGGTGATGGCACTTGAACAGTGTGCCGTGTCTGATCCCTATTCTGAAAGTCTTTGTTTCCAGCATACTCGGGTGTCATTCCCACATCCTGATTGTGCAGAAGATGTTTCAGGGAGACCACGTTTGACTTATCTTTGAATGGGGAAGGGTTTTGGTAGGGCCCTTGGGCTTAGACACCTACTCAGGCTCCATATAGAATGTTAGACTGGTCTTCAAATTTGGGGGAGGCAGCCCATTATAGTGAAAGAACACATCCTTTGGGAATAAATCAATTAAAGTTTTAATCCCATCTCTTCCATTTATTAGCTGTTTGCATTTGAACCAGTTCCTTTACCTTAATTTCCTCACCTACAGAATGGGTAAACTTACATCTACTTCCAAGTATGAGATTCAAGGTCCTGTATGGTAAACACCTGACATGTTGCAGATGTTCAATATTAAGTACTTAGGATTATTTTCCTATTAAGAAAAATAAGGCTCTGATAGGAAAAAAACAATCAAAATGACTAAAAATATTGTAATGTTCCTCCTTTGTAAGTTGTCCCAGCCCTGGAAAACAAAGCTGTAAATTCTAGACTCAAGACATTTTATACACCACTACGTTTGCATTCTAGATATTTCTGTGCATTCCAGGGGCCTTTAACAATCCAGATCTAAAACATTATCCTTTCAGTCAACTGTCTCGGTGAGTTTGTTGGAATTAACAAACCAAAGAAAATATTAAGTGGCTAGATTCTTGAATCAGACCCATCAGCCTGGCTGTGTCCTGCATGATGAACAAGATTATTTCCCAGTGTATATAGAAATAAATCATTTTCTGAAACTGTCCACTCCAAGCCCACAACATAATAAATAGAGTTTGCTCTATAAATCTTCTTCTAGGTTGATTTGACAAATGTTTGCTTAACACCTTCTACGCCACAGATCCTCTTCCAGAGGCTAGAGGTGGCACAGCCTGTGAGGCAGAGAGGGGCTGCCCTGCTGGCATGAGACTAGCTGGGAACTGGCATTGATGGGTGTGTAGGGAGGCACACACAAATAAGCAGAGTACGGTCAGACGACAGCACCAGGAGGGAGGTACACTAGGGTGCGGTGGTCCGTGATGAGGGAAGAACATTCTGAAAAGGTAACATTTGAGCTGAGAACTGAGAAGTAAGGTGTGACCTTCCTGTAGAAGTGAGCAGTCTCAAAAGAGAGGTCATCAAATGCCAAGGCCCCGAGATGGGAAAGGGCCTGGCATGTCTGATGATAAAGAAGAAGAACATGGAGCTGGAGTCTACTGCAGAAGAGAGTAGTTGAAGGTAGAAGGTAAGAATGACAAGGTCCTGGGTATAGTTCACGTAGGAGTGTGTAAGCCACAGCAGGCAAGGGGGTAGTATTTTATCTGAGAGTGATGGGAGGGCATTGCAGATTTTTAAGAAAGTATGTTCTATATTATACAATGCCCAGTGGTCTTTTCATTCACACCCAAAACACAGCTCACTGAAACATCACGCATCTTTTAAAAAAATAGAATGTAGAATATAAACCCTGTTATCCAATGTGATGGTCAATTAGAAAAGTCAATTACAATGAGAACTTGTGAAGAATGAATGAGATAGGTATATATCTTAAACATTTTATTTTGACTTTAAACATATAAACCTGCATTCCCATGCTATTCTTTTGGTGCAGGGTCAAAGGCTTAAGTCAACAAATGTTGTTTGGAGTCTCGCCTTTGATTGTCTTGCAAAACCATAAACAATGCATGATTTATGATTTCCACTTTGGGATTCTTAAAATCGGGGCATCTGCACAATATTCAAAAAACTTAATGAAACTATATAATCACAATAACAAATACAACTGCTTAGACCAGGGGTCCTCAAACTTTTTAAACAGAGGGCCAGTTCACTGTCCCTCAGACCATTGGAGGGCTGTTGAAGAGTGTGGTGCACATTCCACACATGCGCGCTGTGGGCCCGGGACAAGTCAGCTGCTAAGCAGGACAGGCAGCAGCGGCACTCGGCGGGCCGGAGCAGGCTGCATGTGGTCCTCCTCGGGCCATAGTTTGAGGACGCCTGGCTTAGACATTTGGCTCTTGGCAAACACACGACTTAAGTGAGAATAGATGTTTTGGGCCTGGAAAGGTTGGCTCTTTCTGGATAACAGCTGCCATGCTTTACAGGGGAAATAAAATGTTCAGGTTAATCCAGCAAGTCAATTGAAAGCTTTGACTATACTGCAAAACAATTTATAATACAGCTCTGCTGGGCTTTAGGGAATTAGGGAAATATTACAAGTATTTCACTGGGGGCTGGGGCGGGACTGCATTATTTAAAGTAAATTAGGGAGCTCGGTTTCTTTAAAGGATTACATAGCAAATCCTTTTGTAAAACACAAGCGATTTGCAAAGCAAATAATTACTTCCTGATTAATTCATAGGCAGAATGTGAACTTTCGAATGTCAGGTTTGCCAAAGAGAGGCACACTACAGGCTTCTATGCATAAGTCATTTAACACTTCCTCAAGTTCTCAAAAAAAAAAAAAAAGGAAGCCTGGGAAGCAGAAGGAGTTTCATTTCTCCCTGTTCCCTAATTTCCTCTGGAGGAAGCTATGTAGAGATGCTGGCCAGGGATAAGAAAGTATATTTTATGGGGATGAGGTTAACAAACTTCCTCTTGCAGACAGAACAACAGGGACAGAAGTCCTTGCACCCACGGGCCCTCTGATCAGTCCAGTCCATTGGGCTGGAATGCAGTGGGCCTTTCTCCAGCACCAGCCTCTTCACCCCATTACCAGTAGGACAACTTCGGTAATGCAAAACGATTGTTTCTGTCTTGTTTCTGTCAAGAAAGATCCTCCTTAGTCCCCCACCTCACCTTCAGGGGAGCCCGGGCTCAGCCCGTCTTCCCCGCGGAATCTGATGTCAGGGGCACCCCCTGGGGACAAGACCTCAGTCATCCTGCTTCCCGATGCACCCCAAACATCCATGAACTTGTGAACACAGAGCTTTGGGCTTGCGGGATGCAGATTTAGCCTCCTTGCATGTCTGCAGCAGCAAGGTGGGATATAAGGCAAGCAGTGGGGCCAAGAGGTGAGGTTGGGGAACACTAAGTGGAAAGAACCCATGTTCTGTCTGTCCTGGACAATGGAAACGACCTTAGGATTTCTCAGCTCTAGTCTTCCTTCCCATACGACTCCGGTAAAAGTCATGCAACTTGCAACTCACTTGCTGATAAACGTCCAGTATTCCCAGCCCTTTGAAACATGATCCTCAATTCTTCTGACTCTCAATTCTTCATCCACTCATTAAGCCTCATCTGTCCAGGCACAAATACACTGCAGTTTCCTCTCTGACTTTCTATAAACCCCTGTTCAACTTTTTGCCCACAGCAAATGGTATCTCCTCTCTCTGTCTTCTTATGGTGCTTTGTAAATAATTCTGTGATTCAATAGGCACCTATCTGTCTATCACACAACGCCCAGCATTTTATTTTTGAAAAGCGGTGGCTTATCTATATTTCCACACAGAAGGGACGACTTATTCTTCTTTTAACCCTCAGAGTCTATTCAGGGCACGACACACAGTAGACATTCGGCAAATGTGGGTGGAGTAGGGTCTTAGTCCTGTCATCCCATGTCCTGTCTGCCATGGTCCTCACTGAATTGCATGCACATCTTGAAACTGAAACAAAAAGCATGTGCACACACACAGACACACACACACACACACAGACATGTCCAGAGCTATGTGGCTGGTCAGTTCTTTCCATATTCTGGCTAAATGTAACTTTACCTATATCAGCAACATTAACTCTTCCTCAAATGACAATTTATAGTTTTTAAAGAAATTTCCATCCACACTCTGTCTCTGAGCACCCAGTGGTACCATGTGGCAACTGCACAGGGATGGTCAGACCCATTTTACTGATAGGAAAACTGAGGCTCAGGGAGTCAATGGTAGAAATGGGGTTTGAGCTGAGCTTGGCCAGCTTGGGCAGGGAGCTTTCCCAGGCCCCTACACCTGCCTCTCCAGGTGACAGTGAGAAGATCTGGATCTCACCTGGGCATAGGATGAGTAACTGTCAGATTAGAGACAAGTCCCACTGGAGTATTATTATCAAGACAGCTGAAGACAACTAAAAGCTAAAGACAAGCGGCCTGACCGTGTACTGATACAACCGCCAAGGGGGTGGGCCCACAATTTATCAGCGATCAAACACAGCATAGAGCAAAGAAACCAAATCAACAAGCATGAACTGTTTGCCTCCAACCTGCAAACACGGTTGCCGGCCGCTAAAGAGCTTCTCTCCTTTTACCTTGTCAGGCCCTGGCGAGTTCTTCTGCGTTTCCCTCTGCTGATGCTGAATCTAGATCCCCTCTTCTTCCTCCAGAGGGTCCTGGGACTCCCAGCCAGCACCCAGGTTCACTGAGGACTTGGTCCCCTGATCCCAAATCCCTTCTTTAGAGGCTCCCACTGTGTGTCCCTC
The DNA here is from genome assembly GCF_040939455.1 of Microcebus murinus. Classification (NCBI taxonomy): domain Eukaryota; kingdom Metazoa; phylum Chordata; class Mammalia; order Primates; family Cheirogaleidae; genus Microcebus; species Microcebus murinus. Next base: position 34,729,315 of record NC_134110.1, on the reverse strand, counting down.
CTCCAGATGTCTGTCTGAAACTGCTCAAAATAACTCCAGCATCCTGATAGAGATCAGCTCTGCAGAGGAAAAAACAAAGCAGGAATCCTCGTGCGCAACAGGCTGGACGGGCCGGAATGCCAGGCCTTTCCCCAAAGCTGTGCTCAGTGGCCTTTCTGAGGTCTCAGACAGTGGCCTGGAGCCTGCTCACAGTAGTTGACAGAAGCCAGTTGTGCACACAGCAATGTGTCTGCTCCCTGAACGGCTCCATGCTCAGAGACGTCACTTTGGTAGTTCAAAATTGGCTATGGAGGGAGTGTTTACACCATGACCATTGGCAAATGCTACAGCTAGGACTTCCTCTCCACCGCAGCAGACGCTCCCCAAAGCCAGTTATTACATATTTACCAGCACACCTTTGGCACAGTCTCCTTGAGAATGTGATGGAGGTTATAAAGCATCTCTCAGGAAAGATGTACCTATCCACTTCACATTTACATGTAATTTCAGGGAACTCGGGGACCTCTTAAACCCTATAATGCCCCCCCCAAGCAGAGGACCCTACTCTTAAGCTTTCAGACGCCTCGCACAGGAAAAGGACAAGGAATGAGCCTATGAGCCGGAAACTGGGTGAGAGGCTTGAAATCCTCTATTGCTAAACCTCCTCGGCACGAGGTGAGCACGATTGTGTCACCCTTTCACAGATGAGGACACTGGGTCCCTGAGAGGTCAGATGTCTCATCCAATATTGCACAGATATTAATTGAACGAGCCGGGATTTGAAGTGACCTCTCAGGTTTGAAAAACTTCTGTCTGTTCTGTAGAACACGTGGAAGGCGGCTTTCTTTGGAGGAAGCAGTGGACAAGGTCCCTGTGGCAGGCAGAATCTTGGCCCCTCAGAACGGCCACACCCTAAACCCTGACACCTGTGAGCAGGCTCCCTCACGTGGCAAGAGAGCTTTGCAGGCGTTGTTAAGGCGAAGGAGGTTGAGACGGGGAGTCACCCTGGCGGGCCCCGTCTAGCCACGTGAGTCCTACACAGCGGAGGAGGGAGGCGCAGTCAGAGAGACGCCATGAGGGGAAGTGGCTGGACGGCAGCCTCCGGTGGCTGGGAATGGCCCTCCCTGGATAGCCAGCAAGGAAACGGGGACCCAGGCCCTCCACCTCAAGGATCTGAATCCTGCCACCAGCTCCAATGGGCAGGACAAGGACTGTCCCCGAGAGCTGCCAGCAGAACAGCCTGCTGATCCTAAGACTTGAGTGCAGTGAGGCCCCCCTGGACTTCTGAACTGAGGGAGTCCCGTGCACGGTTGCAAGCCACCCAGTGTGGTAATGTCTTAGGATAGCAGTAGAAAATGAATACAGCGCTTTCTTCAGGGGACCTCCTAGAAAGCAGGCTCTTCCCACCGTGAGGGGAAGGACCCCAGCTCCGATGGGGAGAAAGCCTGCAGGGTCGGGGAGAGAGGACAGGGAGGTCCCTATTAACCCTGGGCTGTCTGGCTTTCCTGTGGCCGGCACAGCAGGGGTCCAGCGACTGGGAAAGCACATACCTTCAACAAGGCCAGTGACGAGGCTATGGGGGACCCAGGCAACGCTTCGGGGGGGACACGGGCCTTGGAATCTGCAGACTGAGGCTGAGGTCCAGCATCGCTACTAAACGGTTATGGGGCCTTAGCAAGAAAACAGCCTCTGTGAGCCTAAGTCTCCTCAACTTTTGAAAAGAGTAGTAATAATGCCTATTTTTAGGGTTGTTGAGATAATAAGGGTGAAAGTGATTTGTAAACTGCCAGTTTGGGATCTGAGAGACTATTTTTATTGCCATTGTAATGACAACTTCTGTCTGCTTGGCATTTTCTGTTTTGTGTTCCTTTTCCCTGCATGGGTCACAAAACACCATTAACAGCTGACACCGTGATTACTTTCAAGGGATCCTCAGTCCCCCGCACGTGGGTAGACTGCACAGGACACTGGATTTGGGGCCCGGGAGGCTCTGAACCCGGGAGGCCCCGGAGGTCTGAGTCCTGGCTTCCGGTGTCTTGGGCATGCCACTGCATCATTCTGAGCCTCGGGTCATGCCCCGGAGAGTCTGTGGATGGTGACATTTCCTTCTTCAGCAGCCCTGAGTGTGGCGATCATGGGTGCTAAAGGCTCACCGTGGCACCTGGCACATCCCGGTGCTCAGGAATCTGTAGCTCTAAACGCACGCCAGGTAGAGCCGGCTGCCAGACAGGCCACCTTGGCAGCAGCAGAATCGGAGGCTCTTTCCCGAGCTCCATCACAGACGTTTCTGATATTGGACAAGGGACTTAGCTTTTGGGGTCCCAGATTCCTACAAATGCAAATGACACTTGCCACTCCCTGCTTCCCTCTCCGGAATAGGAAAGCTTCCACTGGCTCTAATGAGGGCCAGGATACCTGCGAACAGCTGCAGAGAGACACCACACTCTGTGACTGCTCCTTTCCTCTTCCCAGCCGTGCTGTGTGGCTTACACAGCTTCTTATCCCTTCCACGATGCCTTCCAGTGTAGGGGCCCAGCACCGACACATAAAGACTGTCATCATCATCATAACCAGCATTTGTAAAAACTCTTGTCTTAGATAGAGCTTCCACATGTGATAGTTCACTGGATCTGATGTTTTATGAATGAGGAAACTGAGGCATAGGGATGTCAAAGGACTCCTCCAAACTTACACAAGCAATGAGTTACAGGGCCGAGTCTCAGCTGGGTGATGAGTTTGTGTCTGTTCTATGCCCTCCTGCCAGTCAACCGTACACCCGGCGATAATTCTTGCTGGCTCGTGAGTCCTCAGGCCCCAGAGTTAAGGAAGAGCCCCCACACCTGTGCTGTCATCACTGTACCCATCCTGAGCAGGACAGAGGCGATATGAAGGTGCCTTCTTCACTTGAAACGTTTTCCTTCAAAGCCTGGGCTAGGGGTCCCTATTCCCAGTCTCTGGGGTAGTCGCGCTGAATCACTCCGGGTCTCAGCCAGAGCCAAACTGCCCATGCAGAAAGCATCGCACTTCACTTCGTATCATTTAACCTCCACGCACATCACCTCTACCTGGGAGCCAGCCTGTTTGAATCCTTTCCAAGAACATCTGTCCCTTGGATCCCTCAGCCCAAAGTATCAGCACGATGAGAACCACTGGAGACCCTCTGTACCCGGGTCAGAGCAGCGGCCATGACCTTTCAGATAGGGATCATATCAGGAAGCAGGATGATGTGGCAAGAAGGAGTTGGGCCACACTTTACTTCCCTTTTAAGTACCTTCTGCATACACCATCTTATTTTGACCCTTACAGCAACCCTGAGAAGTAGGTATTTATGTGTCCATTCTACAGATGAGTAAGTAGGGGGTCAAGGAGGTCAAGTCATTTGCCAGAAGTCTCCCAGCTGGAAGGTGGAGGAGCCAAAACCCAGATGGGGCAGCGGCTGGGCCCAGCATCCCGCATCCAGAAACTTCCGCTCTGCTCCAGTTCTGCCGTCCCCTTGCTGTCTGTGTGCCTCTGGGCACGTACAGAAGTCTCTCCAGACTTCGTCTTCCACACCTGTGAAATTAGAGTCTGGCTCTTGTGATTAGTTGGGGCCAACAACAAGGTTAGAGGACATGGTCACCACACAACACCATCCTTGCTTCTGACACCAACTGCAAACCTGAAGGTTTCCCAAACTACCCTCAGGTTCAAAGATTCCCTGGAAGGACTCACAGAATTGGCTGAAAGCTGCAATACTCACAGTCATGATTTATCACAGGGAAGGGACACAGGGTAAGATCGGACAAAGGAAGAGCCAGAGCACAGAGCCCAGGAGGGTCCAGATGCCAAGTTCTCTGTCCTCTCCCTGGAGAGTCAGGACATGTCACTCTCTGCATTGACGTGTGACAATACACACAGAGTATTATCCACAGGGACGCTCCCCCAGCGTTGGTGTTCAGAGTTTTACTGGGGCTCCATTATGTAGGCGTCATTGATTGATTGCCTATGTGGTTGACTCAATTTGAAGGTCACCTAACGTGATCCAAAACTCCCACCCTAAATTGCACGGTTGGTCATTCTGGCATGGCTGGTCCTCACCCTAAGACTGTTGGGTATGGTTACGTCCTTCCCGAGGTCCAGTGTGGCAACCTTTGCCCTAAACAAAGACACTCCCATCAGGTATCACTTACCTCCCAGAAGCCGAGGGCAAAGGCCAGCCCTCCCTCTGGGTAAAGCCAAAACCTTTCCTATGCAGCTGTAAAATCCCTTTTCCTTTTCCCACTCTAGTCCTCCACCGGCAGTGTCCCCTCCCACAGCCTGTGTACCACAGACTCCCCTGCCACGTCCAGCTCAGGCCATCGAGCCACTGGCCTGGCTTCCAAGTCTGCATTCCTATCCGCCTGCTGCTTCCTGGGTATTCAGTTTGGCCCTAATGCATATTTCCTGAACAACGCCCGTGTGCCAGGCACTGTACTAGGGTGGTCGCCATGTTTAAATGTTGCCCTTGAAGAGTCCCGAGGGTGCAAGTTAATACATAAACAAGGACGGACTCAAATACAAGCTATTTTTATTTTTATTTTTTTTTTTTCAGTAACTAGATGAACAAACAAATACCAAGTGATGTCATAAGTTCATGGTCAGGGTATGGTGAAAAGAACACTTTCATGGAAAATGGCACACAGCTTGTTCCAGGATAGTTCGGTGCTCAGCACTGGTCACACACAGCCAGCAGGGGTGCCCCGGACCCGCCCCCAGGGGCGGCTGGACCAAATGTGGACCCCGCCACACCTCAGCGGAACTGAGCCCTGGGCATAATGCAAAGAGGGAAAGTCTTTATTGGGGAAGGAATATTGGCTTTGGACTCACTTGAGGTTTTGAGTGGTTTATTTTTTCTTTAACTTTTGCTGCTTCTGTCCGTCTGGTTTCCAGCCTGGGGCTGCTGGCAGACGTGCAGTACGCCTTTGGGCTCCCCTTCCACCCTGCCTACGAGGGGCGGTTTTCGCTGGAGGAGAAAAGCCTGTCATTGAAAATCATGCAGTACTTTTCCAACTTCATCAGATCGGGGTAAGTGGACACTTGTCACAAATCCTGTCACTGTGCTTCCCTTCCCCCTCCTTTAGTCTGAGCGCAAAGGCCCCGTTTTGCACCCTTTCCGCCCTAAATGTTGCAATCCCCGGGCACCGGTCTCCTTGTCTCAGTCTCCCTCTTCCAGCCCAGACTATCTTTGTGTAGATTGATCTCCGTGAAGAGAGGCTCCAATTAGACCAGCCACACTTGATGGCTCTGGATCGGGGTCTCTCAACCTCAGCGCTGTTCACATTAGGGGTTGGCTGAGGTCATCAGCTCCAGTTGACATGCTCAAGGCCCCGCTTTTTCTGCCTCTGGGCTTCCCTTCCTCCCCACCTCTATCTAGCACGGTGAGCACACTCACTGTTCCCACCATCAGTGGTTCCTGCCCCGCCCTCTTCCTGGTAGCTTACCTATCTCCCCTTGTCTCTTTGCCAGATGTGCATTAAATATCTAGAGCTGTACTAGGTCCCTTGGAAAGGTAAAAAAAAAAAATGAAAAAGTCATGTCCCAGCTACCAGCTGCTGACAATCTGAAACATAGAAACCAAACCATAATTCCAAGCGAGATACAATAAAGTGTTATGCAGTTTGTTATGACAGTTGAGCAGAAAAAGGCATTTCTTCTAATTAGAGGTTTTAGAGCATATTTCACTGAGGAAGTGACATTTTAGTTGGGCCTTGAAGGATGAACAGAATATTCTGATAAGCAAAGGAGAAGCAGGCAGTCCTTGAAGAGGAGGGGGGATGACGAGATGGCTTGCCTTGTTGGGAGCATCAGGTGGCCGGTGGGGCTGGCATGCAGGCCACATGGGGGGGACAGGCTGGGAGAAGGACCTGGGCTGCATCACATCTGTCTGAGTAGATGTGACGACTCCTTTGTAGGGAATCTAACCTATAGGTGGCAGGTGGGTTCCCTGGCTCTGGGTCCACCCTCCTGCCCGCCCAGGCCTTGGACAAACAAGGGAATTCCAAAGATTCCCCAGGGTGTCTAGATCAAAGGACATCAGGAAAGAAAGGGAAACAGTGACCTGAACATGCACAAAGACAGAAGGGCAGCGCTGGGTCCTGAATAATGCAGCCAGCACATGACCCAATGTCTTTCCTTTCCCAGAAGTGGCCCAGGAGTGGCGAGCTCAGGGGCCTGGGTGCCCTGATGCTCTGCGGTGTGCAGTTGAGATCACAGCCCCTGGCGGGGTGGGCTGGGATCTGGCCCAGTGCTTCAAGATGCGTGGCTGGCCGTCGGAGACCAAGTGCCACTGGGAAGTGATCCCGAGTGATAAAAGGAAAGACAGGTTCCTCTTATGGATGTTTCTTTCTTCTCATTTTTGCAGAAACCCCAACTACCCTCATGAGTTCTCACAGAAAGCGCCTGGCTTCGCAGCCCCCTGGCCGGACTTTGTCCCCGGAGCGGGTGGAGAGAACTACAAGGAGTTCAGTGCCCTGCTCCCGAGTCGGCAGGGCCTGAAGACGGCCGACTGCTCCTTCTGGTCCAAGTACATCCGGTCTCTGAAGGCGGCGGCAGGTAGTGAAGCGGGATGCACAGGGGCCAGGTCGGGGCACTGCTGGCTGACTTCAGCATCTGCAGCATCTGCAGCGTCCCGGGGAGCTCGAAGTCTGCACAGCTCTGCTCTGCCAAGGGCCTCCTGGTCCCTGGGAGCTGGATGGGAAGCAAGGGAGGCACAGGGAGAGAGACAGGGAGACATAGGGCCAGAAGGGCTGTGGTGGGGGGCAGGGAAGGGAGGGTCTCGAGCCTCATCCTCATGGCCCCTAAAGGGCTGGATGGAAAAATTTTAGGCAGTTCTAGCCAGGGTCAAAGTGGGCATTTCTTCCTGTTCCGAGATGTTAAGGGCAGAAAGTGAATCCTAACGAGGCAGTGGGAACAGAGAGAAACATGAGGCCCTTGGGTGGCTTTGGAACAGTGGGACTGAGTGATGTCACCCAACCAGCACGCTTCAGCTTTCCTGGAGCCGTGAGGGAGATCTGCACCCCAGCTGGTGGTAGCCCCGAGATGGGAGGGCTCGCTTCTCCGTGAACGGTCTGGGAAGCATCCCTAGGAAAAGTGATGCTTGGGCAGAGTGACAGGAGTTCCTGGATGGAGCAAGGGACATCACCTTGTCCAGCACATGCTTTAGATTCTCGACTCTGCTTTTAGCTTCAAGGCCCAGTGGCTCTCTGTTGGCAAACTCAGGCGGCACCATCACACCCTTAGCATGTCCCTGTAGCTGGGTGATGAATCTGGTGTCCCAACCACCGGAAATGCCCCTCTGGAGGGCATTAGAAGGCAATGCCTGCTGGAGTTGGGGTCGCTTGGGGCCAAAAGGAAGGTACTAGAGAGGAGAAGTCTCTGGCCTGGACCGACTTGCCCTGCCTGTCTGTTTCAGATGCAGGCCAGGAGGAGCCGGTGGCGGGGAGTGAAGAGGAGGAGTTGACGGCTGGGTCTGGGCTGGGGGAAGACCTCCCGGGCGTCCCAGGGCCAGGCTCGAAGAGCTACAGCAAGTGACCATCCTTTCAGCCCCCTCACCAAACCCTGCTCGGGCTGCCCTCCATGGTCACCTTGCTCTCCAAAATAGCCAGTTACTTCCAATAAAGTGTCTACATGCAGTGAAGTACTGGTGACTCTGATTTGTGAATTCAAGACAATTTGGGGGTGGTACCAACTATAGCTTGACACTCTTTCTGAGGTTTGAATCCCTGGCTGCTGTTTGCTCTCAACCAATATTTATGAAGCATCTGCTGTGCTCCAGGCCCTGTGCCGGGTGCTGAGGAAACCAGGACCCTGCCCCTAGAAGGAGAGAATGGCCCTGCAGAAAGTGGGGACCCACCAAGGGCGGGCCCCAGAGCGGCACAGTCCCACCTGAGGGGTAGGAAGGACTTAACTCATGAGGGCTCCAGACGGGTGGGAGACCAACTAGGGCTCATCTCACGAGGGACAGAAGTGTGGAGATGGGGAGGGAACAGAGCTGAGGGTCCTTTAGGATACGATCACCAGGACTCGGCTGGGTGTGACAGGAGCTGGTGCGAGGACATGGAGTCACCTCAGCTTCCAGTTGGTTGGGGTTCCCAGGGAAGCAACCAATTTCCTCATTCACCCTCCTGAGGGACACATTATAAAGGCAAGTCTTCTGTTTAACACACGCACACACATGCACACACACACACACACACTCATTTCACCCAGAGTAAAAGCATGTGAAGCTGGTTAACAGTCTCTGTCATTTATGTGACATGTCATAAAATGCACTTACACCCATCTTATATGAGTTCAGACCAAATCAATGATGCTTTCCGGGTGGGGATTATCATCCCATTTTGCAGATGTGGAAGGTGAGGCTCGGAAAGGCTTATGGTGAGCCTAAATTCACACCAGGAGAAGGAGGAGAATCAGAGTTCAACACATGTTTTCTGACTTCTCTGTGCTGCGTGGACTGTGAAAAATAAGCCTAGGGTCACGCTGTGAGTCCTACACAACCCGCTGATAGCACTGAAAGCCCTGGGTAGCCTCCACACTACATTATAGGCTCTATTAGTGTGGTTTAGTGACAACAACCGAATACTCAACTGAAAGGACTTAACCAGAGGAAACTCTGACAGGTAGGTGGTCCCAGAATTGGCCAGTGTCTCAATGGTGTCATCAATAACTGACACCCTTTCCATCCCTCCTCTTGCAGTCTTCAGCACAGAGATGATGTTTTACCTCACTGGAACATCTTGGCTGCCGCAGCTGCAGACATCACACCTCCCTGACAGCATCCTTTGCTGTAAGCAAGTGGACAAGGGGCTAAAGGGCTTTTCCCTCCAGTGCCTCTTTCTTTTCTTGGAGGAAAATCTTTCTTAGATGTTCCCTGAATTCCTTTTTATCTCTTATTGCCTGGAACTTACTCACCTGCCCACTTTTAAACCATCACTGGCAATGGGAAAGGAATGGGTCAGCTGTGATCCAAGTACATCAGACGTGACTTATCCCCTGGCCTGGGAGATACTGCTGTCCCAACAGAGTCGGGGTGCAGTGAGCAACAGCGAATGAGGGGACAGTTACTGGGTAGACAAATGATGCTCCCAAGACTGACAGTTGGTCTCATACCCCTAACCTTGGGGCCATCTGGCTTGGCCCAGTGTTGAAGTTGGCCTCAAGCGTGGCTTTCCTCCTTTAGTTTGGAGGGCTGTGAAATCGTGTGCTGTGTCTGGAGGTGCTCACGAATTCCCTGGCATCAGATGTCATGCCCTGGTGCTTCCTGGGGCCACATCCAGACTGTGGCCCCCGGGCTGCAGGGCACAGACTGGAGGGAGGAGACAGACACAGGAGGTGGTACACTGTACCGCAGCTGCATGTGGCTCTCCTGAGCTACCCAGGCTGAGGGGTGGAGGAGGCCTCTATTGGTTTCCTGTGGCTGCTGGTACAAACGGCCGCAAAAGGAGTGGCTTGAAACAATAGAAATTTATTCTCTCATAGTGCTGGAGGCCAGAAGTCCATGAGGTGTTGGCAGGGCCACCCTCTCTCCAGGACTGCGAGGGAGGTTCCATTCAGTGCCTCTCCCCTGGCCGCGGGTGGCTGCTGGTGACAGTGACATTCCTCAGCTTGTGGCTGCCCCTGCGATCACTGCCTCTGTCTTCACATGGCCACCTTCTCCATGTGTCAAATGTCCCTCTCCTTTCTCTGCAAGGAAACCAATCATTAGATTTAGGGCCACCCTAAACCCAAAATGACCTCAAGATCCCTAACTTAATTATGTGGAAAGACCCTAATGCCAAATACGTTCACATCCACAGATACTGGGGGTTAGGACTTGGACATTATTTTGGGGGGACACAGTTTAGCCAAGTTCAGGACACAGGGCCTGGGGGCTGCACACCGTGTCAGGGAGGGGAGGGGGCTGGGCTGATGCGGGGTGCTGGGCTCCGACCCCCGCAGGGAGGGAGAGGGAGGGGCCACTGTGGGCTTTGGGCTGAGGCTTCATGTATCCGGAAGCTGCTTCTGGCATAGCCCTCTCCATACCTGGCCATGACAATAATAATAGTGATACTAACAGTGATGTCACGTATCAAGGTCTCATACCCTGTACACGCTTCTGCCCTATGCGCGCCGTCTCAGTTTTCTCCCCCAAATTAAAGCTTGTTCTTTTGTTGCCATTAGGAAATGAGTAATTGATATTCTACCCCTGAATCCTTTTTTCCCTTGATTTTAAACACAGTCCGTCTCCACTTAAAGTAAAAATTCTCTCCGGAAGACGTGTAGGAGGTTTCTCCTCCACTAACCCTTAGTGGGACTCTGCAGTGAGGTGGACCGGGCCACAGTCCCACTTTCGGCCAGGTTTCTGGGTGCATTGGAGTAATTCCTTAGCGCCAGTGGTTCCCAGCCTTGGTCATTCAGAAGTTTTGTGAAATCCCAATGCCCAGACCATACCCCAGACCAATTAGATCAGAATCTCTGGGGAATGGGCCCAGGCATTACAAGGTTTCATTGCACAGTCAAGAATGGACACCACTCTCTCTCTCTGACCTTCAGTTTCCCCCCTCAACAATGAATTCTATTAAGTTTACTGGGCGAGCAACGCTTAGCAGCGTGCAAGCTGGAAGAAATTTTCTTTTTTCCTACCATTCCATATTTGTAGGAGACAGAAAAATGGGTCCCCCAAGATAGATATGTCCTGTGAAGCCTCAGGCTAAGTGCTTTCTTTTAGCTTATGTATATTGCTTGTTTTTAGGACGTTGGGTTGAGCAAGCTGATCGCAGTAAATTTTGGGATGAAACAAAAGGGCAAGCGCATGGGCACAAGGGGCCAACCAATCAATGTAAAGGGCAAATGCGTGGGCACAAGGGGCCAACCAATCAATGTAAAGGGCAAATGCGTGGGCACAAGGGGCCAACCAATCAATGTAAAGCGTGTGGACAGGTTATGCACTTGGGGTATAAAGGGCTCCATCCCACAGTGCTTCGGGTCTTTGTCCCAATAGAGGCCGCCATATCGGTGCTCTGGGACTTGGACCCTAGCTCGAGCTAGTCAATAAAACTCCTTTTGATGATTTCAGCCTCAGTGACCCTGTCTCTTTGTTCTGTGGTACTACGGTTTCCGGCTCTAACAGTCCCACTTCCCAGAACCTGTGACTAAGGCTACATGACATGGGGAAATTAGGTTGCAGATGGAGTTGAGGTTGCTATTCAGCTAACTTTACAATATCTGGAATTACCTAAGTGACTCCAATGTAATCACAACTGTTCTTAAAAGTAGAAAAGGGAGGTAGAGAGAGGACCAGAGATGGCAGCATGAGAAGAACTTGGCTTGATGTTGTGAGATTTGAAGGTAGAGGAAGGGGACCAAGAACTAGGAATCTGGGTGGCCTCTAGAAGCTAGAAAAGGCCGGGAAATATTCTCTCCAGAGCCTGCACCCTGCTGACACCTTGATTTTAGCCCATTTGAGATTTGTGTCATATTTCTGACTGACAGAACTGTAACATAATATATTTGTGTTATGTTGAGACTGTCAATTTATGGTAACTCTTTACAGGAGCCATAGAGAAATCGTGCATCATTATACCTGTAAGGATGTATATTTTATGCTGCCCTTGGACCAAACTTCAGGCATAGCTCGCTCACTGTTTTTCTGATAATAAAAAGTCCACTCTGATAAAATATGAAAACAGATTGTTCACATTCTTTCACGTGGAGTCGAGCGATATACTAATGATGGTGGAACAAGTTTCTGACCATCCCCTGTGTAAGCCCTGCATGTATGGTCTAGCACTGCTGGGTGACACCTGCTATATTGTTCTCAGCCTTTGAAACCTGAGACAGAAAACAGTCCATTTTGGCATCCTGTTATGTTAATAATGTCTACTTTGCAGATTTGCCCTGATGATTTAGGGTGCTGATGTGAGTGAACAAAAAAGAGTAAAGTGCTATTCACAAGCCCTTGTAGTTAACCATGAATTTGGGGTACCTGCTCCATGTCAGGCCATGAGAAAGGCAGAGATAGGTGACAGGAGAGCACCATAGGCCAGGCCATCACAGCCCCTGACCTGGATCAGCTTTCAGAAAACTATGGTGGAAGAGACAGTATCCAACAGCCAGGGTGTAGGAGCTGCAGGAGATCTGAGATCCCATTAAGACAAGGGAGGAGAAATACATGCCCAGGGCCCTAGAGCTAGCCCTGTTGGAGCTGGTTTCAGAGCTCTGGGCTCTGGACTCATGCTATATTCCATACTCTTTTGTATGCATTGCAGAGATTCCCCTTGAACTCCTGTGGGATTACAGAACCCATTCCCAGCTGAGATGGGCAAACGTGAGTGTGTGTCAGAGCAGACACAAAGGCATCACACACTCTTCTCTTCATCCATAAAGGTCAGCAAGGTCACAGCACATCCAGCATCAAGCTTAGGGTCACCCAAAAGTCAGAAGGTGAATAGGGCATCAGCCGACATTGTGAACCCGAGTGATATTCAAGCTCATTTAAGATGTGAATCAAGAAAGGAAATGCAGAAATTAGCTGGAAGCCCACTCATGGGTCTGAGTCAGTTTCCTCCTGAGCTGGAAGTAACTGGGAAGGGCAAGAAGATGACGCAAGTGGCCTTCTCAAAGGGAAGTTGTGAACTAGTCCTACAAGGTCCTCCACCTCCCAAGCATCTCCACAGGGGCAGCAGAAATGCCAAGAGCTCGAGGATTCCAGGTCCTCAGCAAAACTGGAAGACAAGAACCACTCCTCCCGGGCCATCCAAAGCCACAAGCAATGGTTCCAAGACAGGGATGAATGCAGAAAACCCACCTGAGTAGCTGTCAGATACACTAATTCCTATTCCCAAACTTTTGAGAACAAATAGGCATTTGGCAGGACTGATAAATCTATAGTTGCAAATAAATAATATCTCTACATAGGAATTATTCTGTGATCTCCCTGTCTGCCATAATCCTATTCTCCAGAAGCAAGTTCTTTTAACAGTTTCCATCTTAGTTCAATTACCCCAGAACTCTAGGTAGTGTGAGTTTACCTCTATTTGTGATTTATCAACTTGATACTAGACCTATTGATTTCATTCTGAGAAAGATGAGGATTTAGCTTGTTTGTACTACCCACCTCCTATACCTTCAAAAGTTGGGTAACTGTATAATTTTTATGTTTTTTCTTTAGGTTTCTGCTTAATTCTAAATGGAATTATTCCTTCAATTTTCTGGCTTGCTACTTAAATAATTAACATGTTTGCATCTGCATTAGTTCATTTTGTGTTGCTATAATGGTATACCACGGACTTGGTAATTTGTAAAGAACATAAGTGTATTTGACTCATGATTCTGGAGTCCAGAAAGTCCAAGAGCATGACGCCGGTATCTGGCAAGAGTCATCTGGTGGAAGGCAGAAGCAAGCATGAGACAGTGAAAAAAATGGGGGAAAATTTATCCTTTTACCAGGATCCCACTCCTCCGATAACTAACCCATTCCCAGGATAATAGAGTTAATTCATTCATATGGGCTGTAATTAAGTCCTGTTGAAGGCTGTACACCCAGTACCATTACATTGGCAATTAAGTTTCAACATGAGTTTTTGGGAGGACACTCAAGCTGAGGCAGCATTCTTATACCCACCCCCACCACACACACTTTTTCCTTTTTAGCCCTCATCCCTGTCCACACTTTCCCTTTACCGCCCACACTCTCCGATTTCTTTTGTCCCACAGCCTCACTCAGCCTTCTGTGTTTCATTCCACAGGACAATTCCAACAACTGAAAACCAGTTAATGCCATTTATCATATTAAGACTTTATATATATTGTTCACAGGCCAACCGGCATGCTAGAATTACACTTTGTGTTCTCTTGGTCCTTGTGATAGGCCGAGGCATTTAAAGAGGAATATTGCTGACCTCAAGAGCAAAAGATTGTTTTTTATTATATTCTGTCACTTGCTTAAAATCAGGCTGTGTTTTCTTTTTAGACTACAATATTATGATTCAACTTCTTATTTTACCTAGCACTTATAACTGCTTTTCTTCCCTCCTTTATCGTTCTCTTTTTCTTTCTCTCTCCATCTCTCCCTCCTTCCCTCCTTCCTTCTTTTTTCTCTCTCTTTTTTCTTAAACACTGTGCCATTATCATATCTTCAAGGAATTTGTGTGTTCTTACATGACCCAAGTGGTTTCAGCCCAGTTTGAGGTATCACTGCTTTAAGGCTTTTGGTACAGAAGAAAGGATATGTTTTTCTGGAATTAGACAGTGTTTGAGTTCTGATCCTGTAGCTCATCAAGTGAATGACCCAGAACAAACCCCTTTACCAACCTGGACATTAGCTTCAACTGGAAGATGTGAGTAGCTAATTGCTCTCCTAAAACTGTTGTGAGGCTCTTAGAAGGAAAGGGAAGTGAATGCCCTGCCCAATTAGAAATTGCTGAGCGATAAGTAGAAGACGTGTTCATTACCAATATGGAGTTCTGTTGAGCTCGCTCACTGCTTTGGGCTGGGCACCCTGCTTGGTGCTGAAGGTACTCAGGTGGGCGACCCTACTCTGGAGGAGCCCCAAGTTTAGAGGGAGACTCAGACAAGTAAGCCGCCAGCCACAATCCTGTAGAGCAAGTGTGCTGAGAGGGTACGATGAAGGGGAGGTTTCGGGTGCCTGGAGTGAGACACCCATGTCAGGCTGGAGATGGTGTTTTAGACGCCAGTCAGAAGCCAACAGGAGCCCTTGAGGCCTTACAACATTTGGTGAGTTTCCCCAGCCCAGCCTCCCCCACCTGCTGGGGAAGCCCCAGGTCCCCTCTACCTCCTTACCAACTGCCCATTGGCTCCCTGTCCTCCCAGGGCTCCTGGGACCCTGCCCGTCCTCCTCTCTTTCAATGACCCCAGGTTCCTGCCCCAGAACAAGACTGCAGGGTCTAAGACAGCGCCCAACCCCGAGATCATGCCAATGTGGGACACTCTGTCCTTTCAGAAGTCACCACGGGTGACAGACAAGGGGGCGAGTAACCACAGCATGGGGGAAGTGACAAACGCCTGGGCTTTGCCAAAGTGCCATCCCTGGCCTTAGGCTCCATTTGCTTTGTGAGGTGGAGTGGGGCCAGTGTTTGTCCCAGGACTCTGATGTCCTTCTCTAAGGTAACACCCCCTTGGGAATTTTCTCATCCTCTTTCTTTCTTTCTCCTTCAAGTTGGAGCTCATTAGGTCTCCCCAGCCTCTGAGTGGAACTCCCAGCCCTTCCTCCCTTGCCCTTGTCCAGCCGCCCCCAAACATACTTTGAGCCTGGGTGTGTGCCAGGCAGACGTGGGTGTGAGCAGGAAGCAGGGGCCTGGGTCCCCTCACTGAAGAGATGACAGCTTTGTGTGTCCGAGTGATGAGCTGGAGCCAGCCTTGGAGGAGCTGGGAGAAGGGTGTTCTGGGATTCTGGGTAGAAAATAACACAGCAAACAAGGAAAGGTAGGGAGAAGTCAGCCCCTATAGGCAGGAAGAAAACCTATGAATTCTGGGTGGTTTCATTGTAGTGGAAAAGTCAGTGTGGCCTCAGACACCAGCCCCAGTGTCTGGACCAACCTGGCCGTGGAGAAGGACAGCACAGCATGGGAATGCTGAGGCTTTGGGCCCAGGCTGCAAATTCACCATTCCTTCCTCCTTCTGCTGCCCTTCCTCACAGTCCCCTAGCCTTTCAGAGAGAATTGCCACCTGCACAGACTTGTGGGAACAAAATGAAATCATGGACTGGGAGGCATCGCTGGTCTCTGTGTGGCCTGGTGGGAGAAGCACAGGTGAGCTTTGGCAGAGGGCACACCTGCGTTTGAAGCTGAGCTCCGTACCTTCCTAGCTCTATGTCCTAGAGCAAGTTACCTAACGTCTCTGAGCACGTCCTTAGTTAGTGATAAAAAAATATTAGGTCTTTAAATATGAAATGTCCAATTTGGAATCAAAAATATTGTTTATTATATTTCAAACAAGAAGCAGTAGAATTAAAGTATGTGCCTATTATCGACACAGTTTTGCCATTTTAATGGTAGTTTGTTTATGCCAGCATCGAAGAATCCTAAAGAGTGATGGTGATGAAATTGCCAAAGGTGTTTTCCACAGCTTGTTGAGAATTGAATATTTTTCCCTGCAAGAAGTGGTCCAAAGCCTGGAAGAAGTGATAGTCAGTTGGTGCCAGTTCTGGTGAATACGGTGATGACAGAGGGTTTCCAAGTCCAGCATCTGTAGTCTGAGCAGCGTTTTTGTGCGACATGTGATTGAGCATTGTCTTGCAAGAGAATTGGCCGGTCTCTATTGACCAATCTTGGCTGCTTAATCACAAGAATCCTCATCATTTCGTACAGTTGGATGCAGTAGACATTAGCTGCAATGGACTGACTAGGTTTCACGAAACTCTAGTGGATAAGACTAGCCCTGGACCACCAAACAGACACCATTAGCTTTTTTTGATGAATATTCGGTTATGGACTGTGTTTCGGCACTTAATCATTATCCAACTATTGTGCCAAATACTTATGATTGTCAGAAAGAATCCCCATTTCATCACACATAACAATCTGCTGTAGAGATGGTTTGCCTTTATGTCATGACAGCAAAGAAAGGCAAGGCACGTTTCGAGACAATTTCTCTTCTGACAGCTTGTTTAATTCATGTGGTACCCCTCTATTCAGCTTTTTTACCTTATCAATTTGTTTCAAATGGTCCAATATTATTGGAATAGTAATGTCAAACTTTGCTGCTAATTCACACATAGGTTGAGATGGATTTGCTTCCACTACGGCTTTCCCCTCATCATTATCCACCTTGGTTTCAGGCACCCACGTGGCTCATTTTCAAGATTAAAATCACCATAACAGAACTTCTCAAGCCACTGACATACTGTGTGCTCATTAGACACATCCTTCCCAACCACTTCATTGATATTTTGAGCTGTCTGAGCTGTATTGGTTCCATGATGGAACTCATATTCAAAAGTAACATGAATTACCCATGGTTTCACAAAAATTTAGAACTCAGGAAAATCAGCAAGAAAAAAATCAAACAACCCTATCAAAAATGGGCAAAGGACATGAACAGAAACTTCTCAAAAGAAGACAGAATAATGGCCAACAAACATATGAAAAAATGCTCAACATCTCTAATCATCAGGGAAATGCAAATCAAAACCACAATGAGATATCGCCTAACTCCAGTAAGAATGGCCTTTATCAAAAAGTCCCCAAACAACAAATCCTGGCGTGGATGCGGAGAGAGAGGAACACTCTTACACTACTGGTGGGACTGCAAACTAGTTCAACCTCTGTGGAAAGCAATATGAAGATACTTCAAAGCGATACAAGTAGATCTACCATTTGATCCAGCAATTCCACTACTGGGCATCTACCCAAAAGATCAAAAGTCACTTTAGGAAAAAGACACCTGCACTCAAATGTTTATAGCAGCACAATTCACAATTGCAAAGCTGTGGAAACAACCCAAGTGCCCATCAATTCATGAGTGGATTAATAAAATGTGGTATATGTATACCATGGAATACTACTCAGCTTTAAGAAACAATGGTGATATAGCACCTCTTGTATATTCCTGGATAGAGCTGGAACCCATTCTACTAAGTGAAGTATCTCAAGAATGGAAAAACAAGCACCACATGTACTCACCAGCAAATTGGTATTAACGGATCAACACCTAAGTAGACATATAGGAGTAACATTTATCAGGTGTCGGGAGGATGGGAGGGGCGAAGAAGGGATGGGTATGTACAATCACAATGAGTAATATATGCAACATTTGGGGGATGGACACTCTTGAAGCTCTTACTCGAGGGGGGAGGGGGGCATGGGCAATATATGTAACCTTAACACTTGTACCCCCATAATACGCTAAAATAAAAAAATAAAAAAATATATTTGAAAGATTATCACAAGCCAAATCACAAAAGATAATCACAATTAAAATAAAACAAGAAGTGTCAAAGTAAAATGTCAGAGATAGCAACCGTCAAACTTAGTACTTAAGGAAATCAGACATTACATACTTAATAATCTAACACATAAATTCCCTCTTCGCAGGGATGTTGTGTGGAGTAAATAAATTAACATGCAAAAAGACCATGCAAAAGTACTGCAGCTGCTCAAGAGGTGATTGTCATAATGAGGAATGTTAGAAACTGGAGGTGAATCTCTGAATTTTGCTGGCATTTCGCTGTGGCCCTTCTCACTTTGTTCTACAACGTGTGTGAAGCTCCTAATTTGTTCCAGGTTCTCTATTGCAGTGTGAAGACTGGTGCCCACAGCTTGTTGCCCTTTGAAGGAGGAGCTATTAATAATACACTGGGTCATTAAAAAGAGGAAGGAGTGCACCTGGACACCCAAGAACATGTAAATTCAGCCAGAGGAGACTTCAGGGCCCAGCACCCACTCATCACCAGAGCCCCGCCTGGCTTCTGCAACACCCTGTGTGTCCAGATCGAGGATGGCAGGTCAGCCAGCTGTCCCCTCCAGCTGCCTCCAGAAATACCCAGGACCCTCTCAGGAAGGTCACAAACTCATTCTGGGGTAAGTCACGGACCTTCAGTCCCAGACACCCTCACCCTTGGGGAAAGAGGGAGGATGATCTCTGGTGGGAGGGTCCAGGGCTTGGTCCCAGCTGGTGTGGTGCCCCCCTCTGTAGACAGCACTGGGGTGTCCTGACTGCTGGAAAGGTGAGTCTTGACTGTGCAGCATAGAAGCTGGCTGTCTTTGGCCAAGTCATCAGGCCCCTGAACTCCATACCCCAGTTTTCTCATCTGTATAATGGGACGCCTTTTGAACATTACAGAGAGGCTCTTCCTCCTCCTCCTTAGTGGTCTTTGCATTTCCATTTTGTAGCCCAAGCACTAAGGAAAGTTCCTAGTACACAGTGAGTGCTCAGTGCATCTTCTTGAGAGAGTGAAGGAGAACTCGGACACCCTCAGCTCCAAGTCTTGTCCATTCTCACGGTGTGACGATTCACTGTGGAGTGTGCCAGACCCAACAATGGCCCCACCAGGATGTCTGTGGCCTGATGCCTGCAGCCTATGAATGGATTATGTTAAAAGACAAAGGTTAGGAACCTTAATCTAGAGAGATTTCTGGATCATCTATTTGGGGCCCAGTCTAATCACATGATCCCTTAAAAGCAGAGAACTTACATGGGCAGAAGAAGAAGGCAGAAGAGATGCAGCAGATAGGGTGGGTGGAGAGATGCCAAGCCTGAGAAGGATTTGACGTGTCATTGATGGTCTAATATGGGGCCCACGTGCAAGAAACCAACAGAGGCCTCTGGGAGCTATGAGTGGCCCTCAGCTGACAGCCAAGCTGGGATAAAGGGACATCTGTCCTATGATTCTGCCAACAATCTGAAGGAGCTTGGAGGTGAACTTTTGCCCAGAGCCATCAGTGAGGAAGGCAGCCCTGCTGCCGCCGCAGCAATCAGAAGAGGAGGAAGAGGAGGTCTGAGCAGGCTCTTTGAGGATGAGTTAATACCATGGGGGGGGCTGGGAGGCTGTCAGGAGGGTGGGGCAGAGCAAGGGGTGCTGGGCAATAGCATTTGACCTTGAAGACCTCCCTGAACTCCAGTGGTCGGCTGTGACTGCAGAGTGGCGGGAAGTAAGCAGGCAGGGCAGGACAGGGAGGGCCTCAGGACAAAAACATCCTGCTAGGCCTCCAGGCCCATGTCCCACTCCTGCCAGCCCAGCGCAGCCTGGGGCCTCTAGAGCAGCAACTCTGGTGCATTCCTGTGGGCGGAGGTGGGGGAGACAGCTCCCCCACCATGACCTCACTGGCCAGGGACCCCAGCCAGGCAGCAGATGACATAACCACAGCCATGAGCTGGCCAGCCAGGTGACATCACGGACCCCAAATAGCTCCGACATTTGTCAGCAGTTGAGAGAATGAGCAGGGTCAGCGTGGCGTCTATTCCTGGCCCTTTACCCATCCCTGGGGGTCCCTCTGGGAACTTCCCCAGCCACTTCTGGGACTCATGGGAGATTTATAACTTTGGTTACAGAGGCATAAACAACCATGACAAAAGGCAGACGAGCCAAAAGAGAGAAATGACATCACTCAAAACCCAACACCCAGAGAGAGTGTACTTTGGAAGATTGCCTTCCAGACTTGCTATATTTATTTATTTTTAAAATAAATATTGCTGCATGTATTTAAGGTACATGACATGTTATAGGAAACATACAGACGGTGAAAAGGTTACTAAAGTGAAGCAGCTTAACATATCCATCATCTCACATAGCTGCCCATCTTCTGTTGCTGTGGCAAGAGCTGCTAAACTCTACTGATTTTGCGTACACAGGCGATAATCCATGTTGTCAGGTCAGCATGCATGGAGTCAACCAGCCATGGAGCAAGAATATTTGGGAAAAAAACTAAAATGAACAATAAAACAATAGAAATAATACAAATAAATATACAGTCTAACAGCTATTTACACAGCATTTACATTGTATTAGGTATTACAAATAATCCAGAGTTGACAGAAGTATACAGGAGAACGTGTGGAGCTTACATACAAATACTACGCAATTCTACACAGGAACTCGAGCATGTTCATATTTTAGTATCCTCTGGAATCCTGGAACCAGTCCCCCACGGACATGGAGGAACAACTAACTGTACAGTACAACTTGTTTTAACCTGTGATCCTCACAGACTTGGTATATTTAGAAAGATATTCCTATATCATATCATTATTTCCATATGTATACCAAAGTGGCTCATTCACTACATACTGTTGTAGAGCCTGCTTTTGAAAAAAAGAACTCTTTATTAAAATGTGAACATTTACCATGTCATTGATTAATCTCCTAAATAATTTTTAATTTCTGTGTACTACATTAGTACTGAATCTTGCACTGTTGGGAAGAAGTTAGGTTCTGACATCTTGAGTAAAAATCTTATATTGTCAAAATTGACATCGAACATGTCCTATAATGTGCAGCAGATACAGCTGTGGTTTAGTGTACAGCCTCTCAACCCTAACAGTCAGTATTTTCTCCAGTGTTGGAACCGATCCCTGCTTCTTTGGTTGATCATAAAAAAGTAGATGGCTTGCATTTGTGGGTATTTAATGCAAAATATGTATATTTTTATCATCAACATCATTATTACTGTTTGCTTTGCACATACAGTTAAATATTTGTAAGTTACGATTTCATAATGTTTTACCCTGTGGGCCTCCCCTAATGCAGGGAAATCCTCTGGCTCATTTAGACCTCCTCACTGAGGACCAAGAAGATGTTCTGAAAGTTCCAAATAGTCTCCCCACAGCTGAATTGTACAGAGCCGTGTTCGTGTAGAATGTCAGAGCTCGGGGGGACGTTTGTGGTCTTCTCACTTCCCCTCTCCTCCCATTTCCGAGATGGAGGGTAAAGCACCCCGACAGGCTGACAGTGGTGGAGCCTGGCCAGTGTCACCCCACATACCAAGGACACATGCTTTCAGGGGCTTCTGGCAGGGCCAGCAGGAACCTTGGGGATGCTGCCACGTGGCCCCCCCAAGTGGCTTGACACACAGTCCATCAGAGGCCAAGTGGGATCACCAGACTTGCAGACCTGGCCCCTTGTGTACAAATACTATCACCCCATGGGTGTTCATGGGCTATGAATGTTCATACTCAGCTGATGCTCACAGCAACTGTGATGGGTAGGCCAGATTATTACCCCATTTCACAGGTGGGAACACTCCGCTCAGAAGGGGTGAGCAACATGCCCAGGGTCACAAAGCTGGCCCCCGGGGGCTCCTGAGAGTCATTATCTGACAGCAAATTCAGGGCACATTTTTCATCACGGTTTGCCTCCTCCCACCCGTGTCCTGTTTCATACCCAGTGGGAGTGATGAAGCATTTTCTCTAGAGTTGGACAGACCCTGCTGACAAGCCAGGTGGGACTAGAACACAGGACTCCTCTCTCCAGCCTGTGTTTCCATACAGAGGACTCGTGGCACTCGGGGGGCGGGGGGGGGGGCACCCTCTAGGCTCGCAGCGTGGTGAGCAGAGCGAGGGCAGGGCTGGAGCGCAGCCACTCCTCTGCTCCTCCTGTCCTGTCTGGTAGGCACGGACACAGTGTCCTCAGACAGACACTGCAGCCTAGTCTCTTCCCACTCAACTGAGTCCTGTCCTGAGATCGCAGGTCTCTGCCACACTGGCTGGTCACATCTCTATGGTGGTCATTTGTCCTGTCCTCAGCTAATTGTCCAAGTCTTAAAGATACAGAATTTCCTCCAACTAGCACCTGCTCCTCAACCCTGCAGGGAAAACGGGAGAAGGCGGTCGGCACATCTGGGCTGTTAAACACCCAAAGCCAGTACTTCCTGGCTGAACTTTTAGTGGTTTTGGTTGTAGACAGTGAGCTTGGGGGAGGTCAAGAAAGAATGAACGGTGTCCCAGAACAGATTCTTGCTGAGGCCAACCCACACCTCCCCGCCTTTGCTTAGGCAGCGTCCTCTGCCTGGCACGCTCTGCCTCTCTTGCCTCCTCTTCCTCTTCCGGGCTCCCTTTCTGTGGGCCCTGCCTTGGCCTCCCTAGGCAGTTGGGAACTCTACTCTCCCACAGAATATCCCTGGCTGCATTCGCCACTTAGAATGCTGACTTCAATCACGTGCCCGTATCTTTCTCTGGGCTGCAGAGGTGTCCTACAGACTTTTGTGGCTCTAGAGCCCGTGTAAATGACCTTGTTCCCCCAGACTCTCCAGTGCTTTTTGTGGTCACCTCTTCCTTTGATGAGAATAAATGACTTAAGTTGCCATCCCTCACACCTCAGGAAGCCCCTCGCCTTCCCCATGAACCCTGGGCAGAGCAGTGAGAACGACTGTCTGGAAGTGGCCTGAGCACTCCCTCTGGGCTGCCTGGACTTTGAGCTGTCTAGGACGGAGACCCTCTCCTTCCACTGAGAGGCTGCTCCCAAGCCGAGCTTCCTGCTGGACTGGATCTTCCAACCCTGGGACCAGGGACTGCGACATCCCATGGTGCTGAAGATCTCCAAACATGGAGCAGCTGGTCTCCAGACAACATTTATAAACAACTGACACCCAAATGCAGACCACCCAGAACTCAGCAGCCTGTGCAATTAATCCCCTCACCCAACGAGTCAGCTTTCTTACCAGCAGAGCCCGGGC
Organism: Microcebus murinus; assembly: GCF_040939455.1. Taxonomy (NCBI): domain Eukaryota; kingdom Metazoa; phylum Chordata; class Mammalia; order Primates; family Cheirogaleidae; genus Microcebus; species Microcebus murinus. The sequence continues at coordinate 34,706,210 of NC_134110.1, read as the reverse complement.
TCCTCCCCTGGGAAGAACCCCCCTAGCTCACTTAAGGATAATGGGAGGATGGGGTCCCTGTGCCCTCTCCTCTTGCCAAACCAGCTTTGGAAGTTTCCTTTTCTCGAGAAAACCAGCTCCATGCCAGCAACAGTGGGATTCATCCCCAGCCCCGATGCCTGGCCGATGGTGACCCCCAGTAGTAAGCCGGTGTGTACAACACAGAGATTCCCAAGACAGACCCCTTCTCCTGCAGCCTCCTCCACTCTGCAGCCCTCTGAATTACGGACCACCCCACTCAGCATCTGCCTCCTGCACCTGCTGCCTTTTCCCTGAAACGCCTCACCCACACTAGCGTCCACCCTCACCCTTCACGTCCTGAACCCTGCTGCTGGGTGGCAGACTCTTACTAATGGCTGAGGTCATGAACATGAACCACAGAAGATCAGGGAACCACTCACTCTATGACGCTTGATCATTCTGAGTTCTTGGCCATCGTACCACTGGACAAATACCATCTCCGTCCTGCTTGCCAGATGCAGCCACCCACTGGCTCGAGGGACTTTTCTGGTGAGACCGTTCCCATATTCTCCTACGCTCTTCTCCCAGACACTGGTCTCTCCCTCCCTCTGTCCGTTAGGAAAAAAATCTGAAATTCCTATTATGTTATCAGAAAAGTCATCTTCGTCTCTACCTAACCTATGTTCCTATCCTGAGTAGAGCAGGGGAGAGAAGTTTGCTTTTCTTAATGCAAAAGGCCCATATGGTATTTTTCTAAACCAAAGAGCCATCTACCCTTGTTTTTCATCTTTAGCTCCACCGAGACATTTAGAGGCTTTGAAATTGTAGGAGTTCCTCAGTGTGCACTCCAGCAGCCTCAGTCCCGGCCCCACCCAAATATACTGATGACATGGGGGGGGAGGGGGTCCCACAGCCAGTGGCGTTTCCCCATTGGTCACATGAAGTGCGACTTCTTCCTTTCCTGCTAGCACAGTGTGAGTGGGTGGATGGGTGGTGAGTGGACTCTACCCCTGTGCGTGTTGTCAGGGGAAGGAGGCACGATGTGTCGGGAGGCCACATGCACATGTGCATGTGGATGCACTCCCGGTACTGGGCCGGGAGGAGGGTGTGTGCGTGTGCACGTGTGAGCTTCCATGTGCTGGGGCTGGAGGTCGGCTGGGATGTGGGAGAGGGAGAAATTTATATAGGATTTGAGATTTCTCAGGCTGCCTCTTGCCAAGTGGTTTCCTCTGCAGCTCAGCATCAGCCCATATGGGCTGGGGTGGAAAATACCATGGTAGGCTGTCAGTCCTGACTCATTCTGAAAGCCTGCAGGCCTGCCGCTCGCTAGACGCGCCTCACACTCAAATCTGCTCACCCTCCAGGTTGTGCCTCTGGGGACCCAGGTTCCTTCCCCAGAATCGTAGGGGCCATGGAGACCCTTTATTGTATCTGTAATCTCCACTCCTTCCCTCCTGCCTAGGTCTCTTCCCCAGAGCATGGCTCACCCTGCATCTCTGCAGACTCTGTACTCAAAGAGCTCCCCACTGAAGCCTCCCCCCTCTCCCCAAAGTCCCGGAGAGGGCCTTCAGGTCCCTGTGGCCAAGTCTGCTCTGCCATCCCTTCTTTCTCTCCTACCTGCACTCACTGTGGGGGCCCATCACCCCAGAGCCATGGAGAAAGGACCACATGTCCCTGGAGAGAGGCACACCGAGACTGTATCTAACAGAGAACCCATCAAAATGTCTGCTTTCAAATTCACTGGAATGTGCAGCCTAGACACCTCATCCATCCAAGACCCTTCCCCCAGCCCTGAGCTGAGACTCATGAATATGTGCTGAGTACATGAGTCAGCTATACGGCAGCCATTTTGTATTCGTATCCAGCCATCTCAGCGCATCATACGGTGGCTTCACAATGGCCGCCTCAGAAGATCCTGCTTTTCTCCCAGGAAGATGCCATCTGCTGTGCTTGGAGCTGTATCACACGTGCAAGATATTGCCCTGAGCTATGCCACCTGGAATTGCCCAGCATGTACCTTCTGCTAATGACAAGAGAATCAGTGCTGATACTCAGCTGAAATATGTAGACACCACTATACTGGATATTTATAGGCTACAAGTGTGCCAATAGGCTGACATCTGCCAACTGGCCAGTGCTTTTCCTGAACAAGTGGTTCATATTCTCCCCTGGGGTGATTCATCCCACCACCTCTATAGGCACCCATTCATCCACATATATACACTCACTCTTGCATTTGGAAATTTGTTGCCAAAAGACACACCAAGAAACCCCCTCCCAGGCTAGCAATTTCTTCTGGGAAAACTAAATGATCTATTCAGATTTCTTCCTGTAGCCTCCTCTTCCTAGGACTCAACAGACCCTTAGCAGAGTCAAAGGAAAATTCCCAGAGCCGTCTATCTTCCTAAATCCTCTCTCCTAGCTCATCGGTTCTTCCACTACTCTGTTCCTTGGTCTCTGCATAAAGGCCCTTGGCTGCCAGGGTCCAGGGATGCCCTCAGAGGATGAGAGCAACCCATCATGGACCTCCACACAGCCCAAGAGGTCCTGCCCCAAGAAAGCATGCTGGGCCCAGGGGAAATAGATGTTGCTGCTTACCAGTGGAGTTGTCTTTGTTGAAAATCCCTCCAACAGGAAGCTCATTACCTTCTGAGGAAACATCTGATTATTAAGGCAGTGGATTATGAATTATGCAGTTACAAAAACATATGAACTAAAATTTAACTTAAAGTCTATTTTGAGCCCCCATCTTGGCAGGTAATAGAAAATGTAATTTAGTCATTTCTTGACAAATTGAGTCACTGCAATACACGTGTAGTCTCTTTGGGGTAGACAGTAGAGAGAAAACCCTTCCCCTCCGTCCTCCCCTGCCAGGTGATGTCTGAATTCTGGGGTCTCAGGACATTAATGGGGAGTGGGTGTCTGTTCCATGACCCATCTGTTTGACAATGACATGGCCTGACTTGATATATTTTTTTCTTCCAGGATTTGGTCTCGGCCTGCTGGGATGGCAGGGAAACAGCCGCTGTGTGGGGTGGTGAGAGGCAGAGCTACACCCATATCTGGTCACTATCCACCTGCCTTCAGCTATTACAAGACAAGTAATAAGTGATTGATCTCTCAACTTAGACTACAAGCTGCATGTTATTTTTTGTTGCTGTACATTTCCATCTCCAATGGTATTACAGGTGATGTCAAGGAAGTTGCTGGGGAAGAAGTCTGTACCTTGATATATAGAAGCTGCTACTTAACATATACACAGTAGGGATATGGGCTTTGGACAAGATTGATCTGGGTTTGTCAGTAACATTATGAATTCTCTGACTCACGAAAGTTAAAATGTGATCAATAAACATTCTTGACTGCGATGAGTGAACTAATGTTTGAGCCACATCTTATTAAGTGTTCCAACGTTTTTTCTTAAAAATGTCTGTTGCTTTTTAAGTTATAAAAGTCAAACAAATTCTTTAAGGGAAAATTTTTAAATGTAAAAATTGCGTAAATAAATTGAAAGTCACCCACAATCCTACCAGCAATTCCTAAAATAATCATTGTAAATATTTTGACACATTTTTTTTTCTGGTCTTTTGTCTCTGTGTGTAAGTGTATGAAGATTTACATGATTATCCTAATTCTTTACATATACTTTGCATTCTTTCTTTATTTTATTTTTTTGGTTTTCTTCCACTTGCTGTATATTATGAGCTCTTTCAACTTTCCACTAAAATATCTGTGAAGCCACCAAAGCCAAAGTTGAAAGAGAAACTATTTAAAAATATATCTTTTCTGGAGACCATATTACATGCCAGCCATTGTCTGAGTATTTAATATGTCTTATCTCATCTCCCTGAGCAAGAGTTTTAAGAAATAGGTGCTACTTTCTCCCCCATTTTACAGATCAGGAAACTAAGATTTAGGTAGGTAACATGTACAAGGTAACAGATAGAAAGTTGTGGAACTATGGATTGAATTGATGCCCAAAGTCAAGCTCTTAAGCACCACACCACACTATTTATTCATTCTTTTTTTATTCATTCTACAAATGGTTGAGTACTTGCAATCACCAGGCATTGCTCTACAATACATCCATGACCAGAACAAGCAAAGAGAAATGCCTTCATGGGATTATGCTCTGTTGGGGGTCAGGTGGGCTGGATGGCAGACGAAGAATGGGATAGATGCAGAAATGTTACAGTGCGGTGAATGGTTGTGAATGCTATGAAGAATGACCAATCAGGGAGGGGAGATGGGACAGCACTGCCATTTGAAATAGGATGCTTAGGTAGGCCCTACTGATAAGATGATATCTGAGCAAAGTCTTGGAGGAAGAAGGGTGAGCTGTGCAGACCACAAGGGGAAGAGCCTTCTGGCATTCAGGCATAAGGCACATCACATGCAAAGTCCCTGAGGCAGGGGGGGTGCTTGGACTGAGTGAGGAACAGGAGGAGGTCAGAGTTGCTGGGGTGGAGGGAGCAGGAGAGAAGCCTAGAGAAGGTGAGATTTGAGATTTGGATCTCAGGGCCCAGTCATTTTGTAAACCCATGTAAAGACTTTGGCTTTTCCTTTAGGAAAGATGGGAGGGCATTGGAATACTCTGAACAGAGAGACGTGAATTTTAGAAGGATCCTCTGGTGAAGGAAAACCTGCAGAGGGAGTGAGGGTGAAGGGACAAGTCAGGAAGGGAACGCAGCAGGGGTCCAAGCAAGACACAAGCAGGGGTTGGACCAGGGCGACTGCAGGAACCTGAGAGTGGTCAGCACGGGGGTGCTGCAGGTCACTCCTGATAATAGTCAAGGCTTTCAGATGAGATCACCAAGAGCTGGGGGTTCTAGAAAAGAGGAGAGGCTGAGGACTGAGCCCTCTGCCATTCTAACAAGCCGGCAAAGGGGGCTAACGACATTTAGGCTGTGAGACGGAATTCTAACCTCTTTTGAGAGCCAGCCCCGGGGCAAGTTGCTTGATATGCATTATTTCATCAAATCTCCACTCCAGTCTTGTGGGAAAAAGTATTCTACCCATTTTATAGATGAGGGAAATTGAGGCTCAGAGAGAAGAAAGAAATTATCCAAGGTTCAAATAAGGAAGTAACAGAGCCGGGACTGAAGCCTTTCTCTAGAGGTCAAGGGCAGGGTTCTTGGCCTGGCTGTGTCCTGGCCCCGCACACTCGACAAGTCACGTGGAAGGCCATATTACTCTTGCTATGCTGGTCCCCAGGAAGCAGTCCCCAACCATGACAGAAAGGGAGTTGGCTGGTGTGTATTTCAGCTTCTTCCTGCCATGGGTGGGATACTTGCAAGACATCTTCTCACCTCCTCCCAGGACTGCCTGGTGGGGCTGAGCACCAATGCCCATGGTCACTGCTGGGCATTGAGAATGCCCCCTGACTGTTCTCTCAGTCCCTGTCTCACCAGCCCCTTCCCTTAGTGGCATTTCCCAAATTGCCTCCCAAACGGATCCCTTGCACTTACATGCTTATCTTAGGGGCTGCTTCTGGGGGAACCCAAAAGTAGAGTCTCATGTAAAGAACAAAGACACACAGCTTGAGCACGAGAAGGGATGTGTCCAGGGGCCCTGGCCACGTCTCCCTGCTGCACTAGAGTGCATGTGTGTGGGGATGGGTCCCCCGCACGCCGGGTCTGCATGTGTGAGACACGTGTGTCTGAGCACGCACCCGTGTGTGGCTCTGGGTGGGTGTCCACGTCTGTGTGCCAGCTCGTATGTTAGAAACAGGAAAGGAAAATTGAAGCAGCTCCTTATGTAAATATTGGGCAACCAGAATACTTTCCTTTTGCTTCTAGTCATTTTGGAGTTTCTGAAACTTTGCCGTTCCTCCCCTTGGATGGAGGTGGGCGTGGGGGTGGGGGAAATGAGGTTATTTTTGGCCTGGGGATTTCAGAGCCCCCCACTGACATGCCTCTTCCCTCTCTCTCCCGCCCACCGAGCCCCCAGAGGGGAAGATCTACTGCAGAGAGGGAGGCTCTTGTTACCCCTTGGCAAAGCAGGTGCCACCTCTGCTGCTCTGGACAGCAGAGCAGTCACTGAAAGATGCTAGACACCAAACAGCTCCCCCATGCGCCAGCCCCGGTGCTTCCAACTCGAGAGAAAAGAAGTGAGCGGGCACTAGAGTCGAACGGTTCTAGATTCGATGATGGAAGCCATAGGTTTGTAATCCACTTGGTTTGTGTCCGTGGTCATGACACTCAAGCACTCTGAGCGTAGGGCTCTTGCCTGGTGAAAGGGGATGAGGGAGCCGGCCCTACGGGGTGGCTGTGAGCCACAAGTGAGTCCAGGAGCCAGAGGACAGCATTTGAAAGAACAGGTTTAGAACCAGACAGACACAGGTTCAAATCTTATCTCTGCCATTTTTTGTAACCTGACCTTGGGGAGTATCAATCTCTCTGGGCTCTGTATCCTCATCTGTAAAATGGGTATCAAAAATGTTTTAATCTTATTTAACCAAATAAAGTAACATATAAATTATCCATTCCATTCTCTAGTATATATAACATGCTTATAAACGTCTGTTTCCTCTCATCTGCCTACCCAGCTACTTCCTGGGAGAGTGAGGGAAGTAGAAGCAAATACAGGTAGAAAGATGGGAGAGAAATAGCATATGGTTAGCCAATGCAGAGGCTTTTGAGAGTGTTAATGCAATCCAGCTCACAAAGTTTACTGCAGCAGATAAGAAAGAGCACAGGTGGAGAATGAAGAGCTGTGATATACAAAGATCTCTACTGTTAATTGACAATAAAATCACAAACCACTCAACAACTCAATAAAAACAGATAAAAGTTTAAAATAAAGCAATCCACATGAACAATAAACATATGAAAGGTATTTAAGTTAACTATAAGTCAAGGGAATAAATATTAATGTAACGATGAGACATGATTTTACTTTCATCCGACTGGTAATTCTCTAACAAGAGCATTCGTAGCTCTTGCTGGTAGAACTCTGTGGATAGAATAGCTTGCAGATATTGCTGGTGGAAATCCAAACTGTCACAGCATTTCTATAGAGCAATGAGGCAACATCTGTTAAAATTGTAAAACATATATTCTTTAACCTAGCAATTCAACTCCGCGGGCTCAATGCCATAGAAATTACAGCATCAGCATGTCGGGGTGCACACACATACACACCCACAGTTAGGTGACCGTACACAGACATAATGTTCCATTATCTTATGCACATTGTGTGATTATTTAAAAGGCTATATTTGAATACTATCAGTTGGGTTTCCATGACATATCACTGAACATATTACTGAACACTAGGAGTAAGATGCAAAGAAGTATGTTTGTATTACATAACGTCACTTTGATAAAGCAAACCATGACCAAAGATCTCCACACATGGAGGCACACATCTGTGTATGCTTCTACAGGCAGAGTGAGGGGTCGGAGAGTGGATCATCAAGTCTGCATACAAAGAGCTCCACTCAAGTTGCTAACTATTACTCAGAGTGGGGTTGAGGGGTTGGGCGGGCTCATCAGATGAAAGGAAGTGGGCGAAGAAAGCAAAAAGGGAACACAAGACAGAGGCAGGGCCATGAGACCAAAAGTATGCACAACATAACACTATGTATATGTTTGTCTATGTGCATTAAAGAGTTCAGAAAACATGAAAGGTGGCTTAATGGATGACATTACACATTCCTGAGTAAAACAAAAAGTAATAGTGACAGTGAAAATGCTAACGAGCAGACTTGAACTTCCAGTGGCTTATAATGGCGGCTCCAGCAAAGGGATGAGCCGGACACAGACAGGAAAAGGTGGCCCAGAGCGGCCAGTGTTCAGAGGAGCTGGAGGCAGGACAGGCCACAGCAGGGTGCAGAGGTGGTCACAAAAGGAAGAAAGCTTTTCCATCATAGAACAGCCAAAAGAAGTTCTGAGGAAGTGGAAAGACAGAGGCAGAAGGAGTGAAGAAAAATCAGGGAAAGTTTGGGGGTGCTGATTTTCTCATCCTGCACGGTAGAAAATGAATAGGCACCATGTCACTTGGATGGCTTGAAAACAGTAGCTTGAAGTCTGATACATAAAACTCCAATCATAGTGAATGGAATTTAAGGTATAACCAAGGAAATCACAAGGGCGGGAGCGAAAGGGGAGAGCAATCTCTTGCCCGGCACGGCCGCCAAGCACTGTGCTGGGATGACAGCGGTGAAGGAGCCAGTGTGGTCTCTGTCCTGTGGAACTCACAGGCCATGAGGGAAGACGAAATAAACAGGCTCATGAGTAATTCTACATCGTGGAATGCTGTGTGGAATAAGCAATAGCAGAGGACGATGGGTGAGGGGTCCTCAGTTAGACAGGGTGGTCCAGGAACCTCCCAGAGGGGACAGCATTTCTGCGGAGATGCCCGAGATGGGAATAAGATGACCGGAAAGGGTGTTCCAGGCAGAGGGACTCTCGGGACAGGGGGCTGGAGCGGGAGGGAGCTCGACTTGTCTGAGGACTCCTGTGACCCCTGCGGCTAGAGCCGAGTGAGGAGGGGGGAGATGGCAGGCCACAGGGCAGGAAAGGCAGACAGGAGCCAGGTCATCGCCAGCAGTGGGGACCTTATCCCCAGGGCAATGTGAAGCCATTAGTGTGTTTTAAATGTGCGAGTTACAAAATCAAAGTTATGTTTTTAAAATATCGCGTGTAGGTAGAAACCGCCACTGAGGCTGCCGGGCACGACGCTGGCTGCAGACAGGCGCTTTAGCAGGGAGGACAGAGGGGCTGGACCCGGGTGGTGGCGATCGGAAGGAGAGAAGTAACAAGATTCAGATCCATGTAGGGCCCTGTAGTCCAGAGGATTTGTTAAGAGATTAGATAAGGAAATGAAGAAACATCCCCATTTTTCTGGCATTAGCAACCGAGGGGATGGTGTCGCAATTTATTAACATGGGAAGGCCATGGGAGGGGCATCTTGGAGATCCCACCGAGAGCTCAGTTTGGGACATGCTGTCCCTGCGACGGCTATGACACATCCGTTGGACATACTTGTCCAGGGTTCAGAGGAGAGGGCTCTGGGGGGGGGGGGGAGGTATAGTTTTGGGAGCAGTTGGCACACAGTTGGTATTTAAAGCCACTGGAATGTATGAGGTCACCCAAGCAGAGACCCTTAAAAAGTTCAAAACTCAGTTATTTCCAAACAAAATACCCAGATCCTTGAGGGTTTTTGAAAATAAATCACTTGGAAGGATTTCCTCCACGGTGCTTGGTTCCGCTCGCAGTCTGCGGCTGCAGGAGTGGTGCTGCTGGCTCGGGTCCTTGGCCCGCTCGCAGGAAGACGCTAAGCCAGCTTGAAAGCCACGTCTCCTCCGAGGGTCCCCGTGCCAGGCCCCGTGACCTCACCTCCTTCCTGTCCCTTTCCTTCCACTCCACCTCTGCCAGGAGACAATGGGACCTTGGTCTTGGAGCTCTGGAAAGGGCCGACTTTCACAAGGCTTTGCCTTGTGCTCCAGATGGCGAAAGGTGGTGTGAGCCTCATTCCCGGGCACAGTGTGGCTGCAGGAGACAGCTCCCTTCTGCCTCGCCTCTCCCGCGAGTGCTTCCCAGAGCAGACGCCTCCTCCCGCGTTGCCGACCGCCTGCCTGATACGCACGCTCAGGTTGTCTCCTGGGCCTTTCCCACCTGCTACATTCAAAACAAAATCTCTGATGCCTCTGTCACTCTCCCCCTAGGTGATTCCATCCAGTCTCATGGCCTCAGACTCCTTCTAAAACCTGAGGCCTTTCAAATGTTATTTCTAGACAAGATATCCCTTTACGTATTCAATATCTTTTTTTCTACAACAGCCATCTCAAGGTTACTATATCCCCCAATTTCAAGCCTTCTCTCCCTCCACTAGTTAACCAGCCCCAGATCTGAGGATTCTTCTGTGACCTTTCTTGCTCGCTGATATCGCACATGCCTGCCAGCTCTGCCTCCAAAATATTATACCCCAAATGCATTGTATCTCACCAGCAGCACCATTCATCCTGCATCAGACCCCTAGCTGGCTGTCCTGCTTTCAATGTGCGCTCCTACAGCCCGTCCTCCACACAGCAGCCAGAGTCTTCTTGCTAACGAGTGAGTGGATTATATCACTCGCATGTTTCGAACTCTTGAGCGGTTCCTCATTGCACCTAGAACTTAACCTAAGCTCCCTCTGTGGCCAGCAGGGCCCCTTGGGATCTGGGATCTTGGCCCTGCCTAATTCTCCTTCCTTACCCCGTTCCACACTCCTCCATCTACTCTGCTTCTCCACTCACCACTCCCTTTCCTGGAACGGTCTTCCCCCAGCTCATCCTGACTCTTCCTCACTGTTCCAGTAACAGTACAAGTGCCACCTGCTCCTCGTGGTCTTCCCTGATCTTGGGAAGGAATTTGCTGCCTCCAAGTTATTCCCAATCACATCCCCTTATTTTTTTTCCCATCATAGCACTTGCCAGCACCTGACATTGCCTTAGTTATTAGGTAAATAGTTATTATCTGACTTTCCTGGTAACAGCACATTCAATCTGTCTTTGACACTGTTACATTCTCTGCGTGAAGAGAAGTGCCCAGCACACAGAAGGTAATTAATAAGTAAATCACAGTTGATTGACTACTAATTGTAATGATGAAAACTAATATTTAATAACCACCCTGTACACTGGGAAAGATGGCATTTTTATGTGACTTTGAACGTCAGATTCTAGTTCTACCCCATATCAGCTGTGTGGTCTTCCTAGCTTACTTAATCTCTCTGACTAAAATGAGAATAACAGCCCTTCCTACAAGGGACTGAAGATGCAAGGCTCACTGGAGTTGAAAAGGTCAACTGTTTTCTGAATACTGCCAGTTCTCTCATTGAATCTTTCCAAGCTACTATGAAGTGAGTGTTCTTGTCCCATTTTACAGGTGAGAAGACTGATGGAGAGCAGCTGGCAGACTCCCTGGACATCATACCTGTTACAAGTGGCAGAGCAGGATCTGAGCACTACTCAGGCCTTCCCTTCCTCTCACCTCCAGTTTCCATTTGGCCTGTGGAAGTGACCCTTTACGCTGGCTTCCCTTGTCAGTTTGGTTTTAGCCTCTCTTGGCCTCGGTTTTGTCATGTCTAAAATCAGCGAATGTTCGAGATAGAGCCCACGACCGCCCAGCTCCAAGTCTGTGACCCACCGCGGGGCCGTGAGGACTAATGAGGCTGACACTGGCGCTCACTTTATTCCTGGAATGTCCGGTCGCCCTTCCAGAGTTACTCGTGGCAGGGAAACAAAACCAACAACCGAAGAACATGAGGTTCAGGAGATTTAAGTCTGAGGTCCAATGTTGGCTTTGGGTGCTTCTAACCAACCACAAATCTCTCCCAAGCCCGAGGCAGGCTTGTCTTACCCAACATTTGTGGAGTCTTGCATGGCTCATGAGTGAGTTCATGGTGGGTGAGCCGTGAGGACCACAGGACCAGCTTGGATTTCTCCGGCACATTGTCGAGCCACGAGAGAGAACTTCCCTTTTGCAGATCCATGGAATGGCCTTAGCCCATGGGTTGGCTGTAAAGATGCCAAAGCCCTGAAATTGTCAGCCCAAAGAACTACCAGCCAGACCTCAGCCCTGGCCGTGGTTAGGCTGAGAACAGGGGAGGCAGCAGGAGAGGAGGAGAAAGGGGATCTCATCACAGATTCGGGGCAGTGGAGGGAGGGGCTGGTGCAGGAGCAGCATCACAGTCTGCCTGCACCTCACCCGGGTTCCCACCCAGCCTGGCCTCGCTAATTCTGTCTCGCCTTTCAGACCCTGTCTGCAGACATTCAGTTTCTCACAATAGTCAGGCCCCCGATCATTTATTATGTAGCAGAATAAAATTTTAAAAGTTATTAATACTTGGCACCACAGTCACTCATTTATTCATTTTTGTAACAAATATCTATCGAGCCCCTGGGATGTGCTTGTGCCCTTTTGAGCTTTATGGCTTTAACAGTAATGATAACAACACCCCTGTCCTCCTCACATTTGCATTCTGATGGGGAGAAAAACAATTATACATTCGTAAAATATGCATAGTTCAGATAAGGATCAGTGCTTAGAGAGGGGAAGGCTAGCCACTTTTGATATGATGGTCCAAGAAGCTTGAGGAGGTAATATTTTAGCAGAGATGTCTGTTTAGGAAATGACTTTGATCAGCCCCATTTTAAGTTGCTGAAATCAAGGCTCAGAGGAGTTGAGGGACTTGCCCAATGCCATAGAGACAAAAGGTGGCAGTGTCAGGAGTAGAACCCAGGCTATCTGACCCTGAGCCCACGCCGTGGGGTGGATGCTCTTAGGAGGGACCAGGGGAGGAGGCTCATAAAAGAAGGTGGTTTTGTTTCCTGAGATGTTGTAACACATTACTACAACCTGGATAGCTTAAAACAACAGGAATCTATTCTCTCACCTTTCTAGAGACCAGAAGTCCAAACTCAAAGTGTTGTCAGTGTCAGTTTCTCTTGGAGTCTCTAGGGAGAGCCTGTTCCTTGCCTCTCCCCCGGTGACTGGTGGTCGCCAGCAGACCTTGGCGCTGCTGGGCGCACAGCTGCAATCTCTGCCACCCTCTTCTCCCAGCCTTCCTCCCTTTGTGCCTCTCTGTGTCCTCTCCTCTTCTAGTAAGAACACTGTTGGATTTAGGACCCAATCTGAACACAGAATGATTTCACCTCAAAATCTTAACTAATGACATCTGCAAAGACCCTATGTCCAAATTTGGACGCATTCTGAGGTTCCAGGTGGGAATGAATTGGGGCAGGGATACCTTCACCCAGCACAAAAGGTAAGATCAGGGATGTATCCTCCAGGCCAAGAGGAAGGGATGAGCAAGGTTCAGGGAAAAGAGAGAATGGGGACCCCACAAAACCCCAGGTGCTCGGGGAGGGCACAGAGTGGGGGAATCATGAGAGCAGTGTGGCCAGGAGAGGACACAGCCCACGGGAACCAGGGGCCACCTTAAGGACTTTGATCTTACCTTAGGAGCAAAAATATATATATATATATCCCACAGCACTTATGGATTTTAAGAAAGAAAGTAAATGAAATGGTGGTCAGGTTTCTATTTTAGACCAATCATGATGGGAGCTGGGAAAGAATGGATTCGGGAAGGATTGCTGCAGAGACCAAGGAGGTGTTTCTGCAAGATGCAAGTTTGGATGCCATGACCGGGACAAGCCACCTCTGCTGAGCCCACTGAGATCCACTTTGGGGACACGTCCACACACAGCAGAAGTAAGGGGGCTTCCACCGGCACCCAGAGCTGTTTAGACCCGAGTCCTCCCCAGTCCCTGGCAATGTTTTCTTAAATGTGGAGTCAATTGAACCAGAAACACATGCTGCAGAGTTTATTTTGCTTAGAAACACAGCAACGTGCTTGAGGATTTATAAGAGAAATTTCTGAACTTGTGCTTTGAACGTCTAGTCCAAACCTTAAAGAAGAAGAAGAAGAAAACCATTCTTAACAAGTACCCTTCCTGCTTGTCCACCTTTACGTGGCGTCTCCCCTCAGCGCCCTGTGCCCTGAGCTCCCTGTCCTGCCCCTCCCGCCCGGCCGCATGTGGCAGGGAGCGGGCGCCGGCTCTGTGGAGGGCACAGCTGTAGCTCCTTAGGAGACCTGGGTGGGGGTGCGGCTGCTGGTTTCTGGCAAGAGACCCCGGGAGACGCCGTGGGGGGCGAAAGGATTGCAGAGATGGAGTCTGAGAAACTTCAGAGAGCTTGGCGGGATGTGGAGGTCTCAGCCCCGCCACAGGAAGCCCTCCGGGGTGACGGAATCGCCATGTGCTTTGGGGTCCAACACAACTGGGTTCCGGTCCTGAGCCTGTGGCGCAAAGCAGAGCAGGCTAAGTGTCCACCGGCGAGATCTTGTTCTCATGGTCACAGCGGGTCCACACATGGGGCACAGTGCAGCCATCCAAACCCGGCCCTCGGGGATATTTGACACACAAAAGTGCTTATCTTATAATATTACGTGAAAAGGCAATAAAATAGCATGACTTCAGTTTCTAAATATACATGTAAGAGAAAAAATGCTGAAAGTCACTCAGAGTGTAACAGCACTTGCCTCTGGGAATGAGTCTATGTGCACCTTTTGATTTCCTCTTCAAAAAGTTCCATTGATAAATAAATATTATTTTCAAATACATATAATAATATATAGCTATACATACAGGTACACATAAGTTGGTATTAAAAGTGGCCAGCATGTCTCTATGCCAGTCGTTTGGTCAGACTCTTTATAAATGTTCTATTCTAATTTCCATGAAAGTCTTTTCTGGCTAATTATTAATCATTTTCATTTACAGATGAAGAAACTTAAAAGCTAACCAGTTTGTTTGAAGACACCCAGTGAATGAGCAGCAAAGTTCACACTCACCTCCCTGCAAACCTGCAGTGCCTAGACCTGAGCCCGAATCCTGACCCCCAAACCCCACCCCCAGGCCCCTGCGCACCTGCTGAGTGAGCCTGTGGGTGCAGCGGGATGTTTTGGAAAACAGTCTGGCTGTTTATCCGGTGGAAGATCACGCAGAGCTCAGTTTATTGACAAATGCCGGGTTCCCACTGACCTGGCAGCTTTTTTCTAGGGCAGAATTTGCTGAAACTTTTAGAAAAGAAGAGAAAAGAAGAAAGCAGACAATTTATCTAACCCAGATCTCCAAGAGAGAAGACAGGCACCATTGTGCTCGGGAGAGGCGTGCTGGCTGGGGACAATGTGGATCGGGCACCCCCTGGCAGAGCCACCCACACAGAGCCAAAGACGCCCCAGGAGTCTGTAAAGGCAAAAGGATCAGGTGCCTTCCCAGCCAGGGGCTGCCAGCCAGCCAGGCAAGGGTCTGTCCTTGACTCCCCTCTTCTCAAGGAAGGGGCTGATGTTTGCCAGGGAAGTCGGAGGGAGCCAGAGACGTCCCTCAGGAAGGTCCCTCAGAGAGTCTGTCCAACCCTTTATTCTACAGAACAGGAAACTGAGGCCCAGAAAGGTAAAGAACCAGCCCAGGAATTCACAGTGAATCCCTGTGCCCAAGTGGGCTGCAGAACCCAAACGCCCTGCCCTCTAACTGGAAGAGGAAGCACATTAACTCTGTGTGGTACTGTGCTAAATGCCAAGGACAAGCTGCACAAGGTCATTGCTCACACAGAGGCCACACACCCATGTGATGAGCATTGCATCCTCATTAACAGAAAGATAAACTGAGTACTGAGAGATTATGCAAGTGGCTGCAACACACCAGTAAGTAGGAATATTGAGATCGTCCTTACTCTCTTTGTAGACACATAGATTTATAAGTAAAAACAGCCCTAAATTCAGAGCCAGGACTCAGGTTTTTAGGCCTAGCTCCTGCAACAACCAGATAGATGACCCTCTCATTCTGAGACACCTGGAGTATACACTTCCGGGCTGGCCCTGCCCTTTCTGTGGTTAGCAAAAACTTGAACATTGATCTTCAGTTTCCACCAATTCTTCTTTCTTCATTTACTCATCCATTTAATCACTATTCGGCCATCCACCAATTCATCTACCCATATATTCATTTTCCCAATGTATTCATCTTTTTACTTGTTGTTTTGGCCATTTATGCTTTATCTTCCTTTTTTTCTTCCCTCTTTGTTCTAGCTCTTTCTCTTTTCATTCATCCTTTTCTTCCCATAAACACATAACCGATCGTGGATCAGACACTCAGCACAGGGTAGGCACAGCTGAATGAAGCCTCAATTATGCCCCCAAATAGGTCCTGATCTGTTGAGAGAATTGGCAGTATATCCACATAATTATAACATATGTAGGATACATGTATATTTTATGTGAAAAATACCTGTCATTTGAACAGTACAGGGAAAAACAAAATGCTATAGCAATAAGGAGAGAGACGTCCTATTGGGCATTCAGGGAAACCTACATGGAGGAGAAACGTTGAACGTGAGAAGGCATAAAAATATTCAAAGCTTCAGGAATGGTGGAGAAAGAGGGGAGCTGATCAGAACCCCAAAAGACACATCCCTGAATGCTATAACCCGGAATGTTGAAATCTTGAAACATTAAAATCCCAAAAAGATAACTTTGGAAAAAAAATTAATTCTTTAAAAGACATTTATTTACATTTTTAAAAGGGGATTTATTTTAAAAACATGAAAACATGACAGAACACTTCATAGGCCAATTTACACAGTAAAATAGTGAGTAATAACATACCTATTTTGCAAGCATGAATACTCAGGTGTACTAAGGACAGCTATATGGATGTAACAGTTATGAGTCGACAAAACATATTCATAAATAGGTCAAAAAGCAAAATGTGTAAACACATATGGTTTGGCAATTGTGGTCTCAGCTTTATAACTGCAGTCATCTGAAATCCTGTGACAGACAACCTGAGTCTTTGATGAGATTGACCAAAACCCACACAGGGTCACCAATGCACATTCAGTCGCCCAAAGAGCTAAGCTCTTGAGAAATTTTATCTTTCACAAACACAGATGTACAAAAAGGACATGGCTTGTTTTATTGAGGAAGTTTCAATGTTTTTACTGTGAGAACCAGGGAACCTGGTGCAACTCCCAGTGGGAGGCTGAGAGCCTCAAGTGGGGGCGCTGCTTGTGTGAGTCCCAGAGTCTGAAGGCCGGCGAGCCTGCAGTGCCGATGAGCAAGGCAGCAGAGGAAATCTGTGCCAGCTCCCAAGTCATCTTCCCGGCCCCCAGCGGATCGGATGGTGCCCGCCAGTGCTGAGGGCAGCTCTTCTCCACCTGGTCCACTCAGACTCTCAGACACACCCAAGACAATGGTTGGCCAGGCTTCCAGGTATTTCTTAATCCAGTCAAACCGACAACTAAAATTAAGACCTCAAATCCACCTCTTGTCAATTTGGCGCCCATACACATCTCCTTAGACATATATCAATTCTGAATATAGACAATGAGATCATGCATTGTCATCTGCCTAACACGATGCAACTGCCCTATCTATGATTTGGGGGATTTTAGACATTAGGAACTTTGGATTTTGATCTTTTGGGATTTCAACATCCAGGGATTATAGCCTTTGAGATTATGATCCAAACCTGATAGAGAGATGCCACCTGTCTGCGGCTCTGCCCTCCATCATTCCAGCAAGCACTGTGCCCTCTAGTCCCCAACGGTACCCAGCACCAAGCACGCTGCTGGACGGTTGACTGGGTCGTTCATCTTTCCTCTGACCCTCCACTAACACCTCCTCTCCTTGCAGAAGTGGAGTTGAGACCTCAGAGGCTGAATGCTCAGATTTTCAAGTCAATCAGCTCAGCAACTGTTACAGGTTGTTTCCGCCTCGTCACTTGTCACCTCTCCAGGTGATTCCCCAGGGAATATGGAGAAGGCAACAGACTGTCTCCCTCTCCTGCTCTTTCTCCCCAGCACTGCCAGGCCACCCCTCCACCCACCTATTCCTTCACTCATGGGTCGGTTCACCCACCTCTCGCCATGGCCTCTGCTGGAGGAAGTCCCTCTGTCCTGACGCCCCTCCTTTCCTCATGGAGCCTGTGCGTCACTGTCCCCTGGTGCGCCCTGAGCCCCACCCTTCGCCACACCCCGTTTCCAAACCCCACCAGCAATGGGATCCTGACTGGCTCCCCAGCTGCCAACACTTTCCCCACCATGCTCCTTCCCCCGCAGCCATGGGGTATGTCCTAGAAGGTCCGATTACCCCACTCTCCTCTTTACACCGTTTCCAGTGGCTTCCACAGCCACAAAGGGATGCCACACTCCTCTGTGGGGTTTTCAGGGTCTGGCCCATTTGCAGATCTCCCAACCGCCCTCTCCTCAGAACGCTCACCCCCTGCCAGGCTGAACTCCGCACGACCCCACAAACATGCAGTGCCCGTTCCCACCCTGGGCCACCTGCTCTTCCTTCTGTGGGAAATCCGTGCTCCCTCTCTCCACCTAACTGCATTCCACCCCTAAGCTTCCTCCACCTGCAAAGTCTCACCCACTTCTGATCCCCCCAGTCCATACCCACCCTGGGATGAGTGAAGGGACGCCCCTGTATTCCCACAATTCCTTGGGCTTGCCTCAAATGCAATCCTACCACACAGGGTCAAACTGGACTATTGGCTTGTATATTAATGTCCCTGAGGGAAGAAGCTGTGACAGATTGACCACCGTAATCCCAGCTCCTTCCAGTGTCCAGCACATAGTAGGTGTTCAGTGAACAGAGCACGACAAATGGGAGAGTCTCCGTAGCATTGCAGACAGCTGCGTGAGGGCTGGACTCTGGAGCTCATGAAATTTGGGGAGTATGATTTGATTTCTCTACACCTCTGTTCTCTCACATAAAAAAAAGAAGGATCTGAAAGGAGGAAAGCTGTGTGTTTGTTTAGTGATGATGCTGAATGAATGAATGAATGTGTGTGAGGTGCTTTAAACGGCACCTGGTGCACAGGAAGAGCTCGGTAAATGCTACATCCTATTGGGAATGTGTGCATTCTCTCCTCCTCCAAAATCTGAGTGTCCCTGCCCCTCTACCCAGAGACTGGACTCCTGTCCATCCTTTGTGTGCTCTTCATGGCCCTCCCTGGGTTTTCTCTCCTTGGTCTGCCCCAATATGCCGTGTGGAGAGCTGCACGGGGACCTGCTATGATCCCCCATGGCCCTGCAGGGACTGGGACACTGGCTTGACCCTTTTTTCAGCTCTGCCTGCCCTCCATACCAGCATGGGTGATTGGGGCTGTAGACACTTGATGAGTTAAATTGACTCACTTTACCCCGACATCAATGAGAGTGTAGACACTAAGAGAGGCCGGCATCTGGGTTGATGCCATGGGCAAGGCAACAGATGGGGCCATCACATCGCTTCACTTTGGTGACCTCAGCATCTCATCTGTGACGTGGGAGCTGGACACAGAACTTTGAGGGGACCCTAACCCTGGAGAGCAGCATCATTGCACAGAGGCCCTGAGAGAAAGTTCCAGCCACTTCTGAAAATCCCAGATGGTCTGGGCAGGGAAAGACTCCAAGATGTGGACACTGTCTGATCCAGAAAACCTCCTCAGTGTTAAAAATTCAAGAAGAGCCCTTGGCCGAATTCAGAGTTCATGCCCAATTCTAGCCAGCTGACCCTTGAAGCAGAAGCAAGCTGAGCGTCAGTGCTAAGGGAGAGAGTGGCTTCTTCCAGCCCTCCGCAGACCTGCCAACGCCAACGCCAATCCCGATTCCCACATCCCACGGAGGGAGCACAAATCCAGCAGAGGCCGGGCTTCCCCGAACCTCGGCCCACGCGCTGCCCAGTTGAGTCAAGCTGTGGCCGCCCTCCACCCTGCCTCTCTCCACGTCCACTTGCCGGGCCTTGAAGAAACTGCACTTCTGACTGACTTAAGGGGATAGGCAAGAGCACATGCCGAGAGCCGGGGCCCCCGCCCAGCCACGCAGACACGCGTGGGTCACACAGGTGTGTGACGGCGTGTGTGCTGCACACCAGGTTCTCAGTCTTCTTGCCAAGCACCTGCAGCTTCCGAATCATGGTTTGCAGCTCTGTTGGCCTAGCAAGTGCCCCGCACACTGTGGGTACTAAGACCAGGCCCAGAAAAAATCCTGTAAGTGCCTGTAAATATTTGTTTATAGATAGATAAAGGACTGAACGAGCCCAAATGCCCGGGTTCAAGCTCCAGCTCTGTGGACTACCAGCCATCTGTTATGGGCTGAACTGTGTCCCTTCCAAAACTTACAGGTTGAAGTCCTGACACCCAGCACATCAGACATGACTGTGTTTGGAGACAGGGTCTTTAAAGAGGCAATTACACGACAGCAAGGTCATACGGGTGGCCCCTGAGCCAACATAACCGGTGCCATTATAAGGAGATTAGGACATGGACACACACAGAAGGGGAGGCGTGTGAGGACACAGGGAGAACACAGCTGTCTCCAAGCCAGGGAGAGAGGCTAAGGAGAAACCACCCCGTCAAGACTTGGATCACGGACTGCCAGCCTCCAGAACTGTGAGAAAATGAATTTCTGTTGTTTAATCCCAGAGTCTGTGATACTTTGTGATGGCCATTCTCGCAAACTAATATACCACGTGATCTCTCTGAGCCTCAGTTTACCTCCCTGATCTCTAGTGTCCTCAGCTATAAAATGGACATCTTAATACGTGGCATTATAAGATTATTGTGAAAATGGAATAACTCATGATCTTAAAGGTACCTGGAACATGGGAGATTCCCCCCCAAATTTCCATTCCTCTTTCCTTTCTGTGACCAATTTCTAATTGTTCTTTTCTGTTGCTGAATAGTATTCCATGATGTGGCTACCAAATCGGCTTTAAACACCCACCCATCAGGGTGTCATGTGTCTAGAATATCATGTGTCTATAATTATATTTTATTCTATAATAGAATATCATGTGTTCCCCTAGAACAAGCATGTGAGCCAGTAGGAGATATAAATATATAGATATGGATCCAGCCATGTAACCTGTCTCGTTATGTTAACAATGGCTGGATACTTTCTGGGCAGTACATAAAAATAAAAAATTGGCTTATGTGATTATGGGGGACGGCAAGTCCAAAATCTGCAAACAGGCCTGTGGGCTGGAGACTCGGGCAGAGCTGATACTGAAGTCCACAGGGGCTACTGAACACGGAATAGGGAGAAACTATGTACTTGGGATTGTCCCTTAAGACAGGATAATAGGCACTCAACTCTGGGGCCTTTCTTGGTTATCTGCCCTGTCTAGGATGTTCTGCCGAGGAGTAGGTCTCATTTAGTCAAGTCTCAAGTTTCTTTTTTGTGCATTTTCTCTCCCCTTGCCCTTTCTTCTCTCCTGCACCTGTCTCCCCCATTCTCATGCTGTCCAGTCACAGCACAGTGATGGAGACAGCAGACTCCTGAGACTGCAACCAGACTGGCCTCCCAGGCATTAGATCCTGACTTACCACCATTAGCTGGGTGACCCTGGGCAAGTTACCTAACTCCTCTGTGCTTCAGGTCTCTCATCTGCCAAACAAGTATGATATAATAGCCCCTACATTATAAGGCTGTTCTAAAATTAAATGTTTTATCTCAGACAAGGAACCTAGCACAGTGTTGGCACATAGAAAGTTCTAAGTAAATATGAGTTGTTATTTATTTATGACAAAACCTAGGGTTACAGTCTTCAGTTATGCAGAGCCTGCCGCTTAAAAGGGATAAGGGACAAGAACACAAGTACAATTCAGTGGGAGAAGTAATATGGTGGAAGCACCTAGGTAAGTGAACGACACACAGGGGACATGTCAAAATGCCACAGGTTCGTGCATTAAGCAAGGTTTGATGAGAGCATTGAGAAGGGACATTTAACTTAGTCTCTGGGGTCACAGAGGTGAGTTGGATTATGTGTGTCAGTTCGGCTAAGATTGAGAACTATAATAACCAGAACTCTCTGTATGCCTTTAGATAGATTTGTCCAAAAGGGGAAACTGCATGAGATTTGAAGGGCAGAAGTAAAGATGAGGCCTCACTCTCAGGAGGTCAATGTGATTAAATTCCCACCTGGGTTAAGAACCTACACCACGCTAAGCTTCAGGAGACCTGGCTCTCTCTCCTAGATCATTTCATTGGTAATAAAGAGTTTTAGCACTGTGGGGTTGGGTGGTTTCTCCCAAGTGCACTGGAAAACTTAGAGAAAGAAAATGATGAACTTAGTACTTTAAATTCCCAGCTTAAGATCTGAATAAAGAATCACAAGTCTTCCACTATGTTCCTGAAAGAAATCCTTGTCTCTGTAGCCACAGAGCTGAGATTTGTGAAAGCCAAACCCAACACCGAACCCTAGGGTTGCTGAATTGTAATGCTGAATTGAATTCACAACCCAGGGATAAAAGAGGAATTGGGTGAGATCCTCCCCATTGAGATGGGGACATGTGGGCATATTCCCATGAATCTAAGAGTCTTGAACTCCAAAATTCTAAAAGCCTCCTTTCCAGTTGAACAACCCTTCCCCCCACCTGAGAGACTGTTGTTGCCATGTCTGTAGGAGTTATTATGAAATGTCCTGAGATAGCTGTTAATCCCCCCAAAGTTTCATCTCACTGCCTCTCTGCAGCTAGACTTATAACCAGATGCAGTCTCCAGCAGCACTGGGAATACACTCTATCACCTACACAATTTTGCTAATTCGTATCAACAGACACCTGGAGCATATGGATTTGAATAATTGATAAGAATGCTAGCTCTGCGTATAAGATGTTGGAACAGGCCATGTCCATTGACCTGGGCTTGCTCACTAGAAATTCTGGATTTTATGCATCCAAATAGCTAGGAGTGGCTATAACAGTTTGTTTGGTAGGTTCACTGAAACCTAAACCCAAAGGTGGCCAAAGTGGAATAGAGGTAAGATGATAGAACTTCCCTGGTGTTCCATGATGGACTTAGGGAGATCAGATTGCTGGAATGGGTTTTTAATATAATCTTCTTACCCATCTCCGAGCTATATGCCCCAGGAGAGCCCAGAGGACTCTCCTTTGGGAGATGCATTGGTAAGGGGCCACCAGTGTCTTGAGGGTCTCTGATGCAGCACTCTCTGCAGGCCAGAGCTGACAGTGGGATGTGCTGCCATTAGATGGACTCCCTGCATTCACTGAGGACGGTGCAGTCCCAGACGTGTGTCTGCCGGAGACCAGGTGAGCAGGGGTACAAAATGGGCAACGGGGCCACAACCCAAACCCGCTGGACTGATTAGTGACTGTTCTCTGGCACTCCCTGCCCCTCCCCCAGATCTTCACTGCCCCTCCCCCAGATCTTCACTGCCCCACTTCTGCATCCGTGTAATCGCTAAAGCCTGAAATCCCATATGGAGTAAGTTCCATAAATAAGTCACCATGCGCAATAAATGAGATCCAGTATTCCCCAACCACTCGAGGCAACGCCTATGTCTGATGGAATCCTGAGTTACACAGAAGCCTACCGAGGATATAAACCCACGGGGAGTCTCGAAGGGTGAGTCGGGGTTTGCAGCTAAGGACGTGGTGGTGGGCGCTGTGGGAAGAGCAGGACACTGGGCGGAGACGGGCCCTGTGGGACTCCGGGTAGACGGGCCTCATCTGCGCTGACAGAAGGGAGGAGGGGGGCATGGCGGGAGAGGAGGAAAGTAGTCATGCATGGGCTTGGGGATAAGGCCAAGGAAATTGATCTCTCACTTCTAGAAAACTCCACCTGCTGCTGAGCCCTCGCTAGTCTCCCTTTCCTCTGAACCGCTGCGGCCTGCACAGCAGATGAGACATTCACACACAGAGTCACGTGGCCCCAGTGCTGCAGTGACTGGCGGCCTCCTCTTCATCACATGATGGGGTCCCAAGGCCCAGGGCAGGCACTGACCTGCCCAACACCCCTCAGGAAGTATCAGGCGGCTGGGCTGACTCTTGAAACCTCAGTTCCCCAGAGGGCCAGCCAGGCTCTGTCCCCATGTCTGGTGAGGCCCCACCTTGGACACCGCCCTGCACCTGTGCGTCCAGGCTTGGTGACACCTCAGCCACTCATAGCAGCCGCTCAGCTCTTCCCAGGGTGGCCACTCTCCTGCAGGTGACAACGGCCCCCGTGGATCCAGGTCACAATGCCTGCGTGGTGGCAGCAGAGATGGTGACAAGTGATCCAATTGTACTTGTTAAGGTAGAAATGACAGGGTATAGTGACAGAGAAACAAGAAAGCGCGGAGGAGGAGAGAAATATGGACAGAGCTCCTCTCAAGCCCCAGGCCTTTTCCTCAGAGCTTTCATATATGTTGCTGTAGTGGGTTGAATGGTGGCCCCAAAAGGTACGTTCATGTCCTAACCTCCAGAGCCTGTGGATGTGACCTGATTTGGGAAAGGAGTCTTTGCAGAAGTAATGAAGTCAAAGATCTTGAGTTGAGGTCATCCCGGATTATCTGGGCAGGTGGGCTCTAAATCCAATGGCACGTGTCTTTATGAAAGATGCATTGAGGACAGGCAGGCAGAGAAGAGGCCATGTGAGGCCCGAGGCAGGGACTGGAGTGACGCAGCCACGAGCCAAGAAACACCTGGGGCTGCCAGTAGGAGGCAGAGGCTGGGCAGGAGACTCCTCCAGAGCGTCCAGAGGGTGTGCTGCCCGGCCAACACCTCAAGTTCTGGTTTCTAACCTCCAGAACTGTGAAGGAATAAATTCCTATTGTCCACCAAGTTTACGGTAATCTGTTATGGCAGCCCCAGGAAGCTATCCTGGTTGCTTCATTTTATCCTCGTCAACCTCCGATGGAACACCTCAGCAGCCCGTATTGCAGATGAGAAATCAGAAGCTCAGGGAATGTAAACAGCTGCTCCACGCTGAACCCCTGGCAGGATGTGGAATCGGATTCGGCCCCGCTTGCGTTCCCAGCACACGCTTTTTCACTCTGCCCTGTTTCTCAAAGCAGCCTCCCAGGAAGCTCTACTCTGACTCACGGGGAGGTATTTGTTTAAAAGCAGATCTGCAAGCCCTTCCCAGACACACTGACTCAGAACTTCTGCGGGGGTCGAGAATCCAGTCTCATGCCTGGTCCAGCCTAGCACCCCAATGGCTCCCCAAGCATGATGCCAGGGTGGCACCTGGCACGAGCTGGCTTTGAACCTGCTCCTCTGCCATTCTTTCCACGGGCTGCTTTGGAAACGCCGAGCACCGAGGACGAGCACAACATTACTCTCCTCCCTGTGGCAGGGCTGTGCAGCAGCTGGAATGCCCACGTCCTGCCCGCTGCCAATCCAAACCACACAGCTTCCAAGCCCAGCACGCACCGCTCTTCCGCCAAGCCTGCCAGGGACTGCAGCCCGAGTCTCCTCCTCCGCTGAACACCCGCAGGGGCCTGGGACTGCACGTGGTGCTCGCTCAGACAGGCACGAACCTGGAGTGTGGCCCGGGCACAGTCAGGGCCCAAATCCCAGCCCCTGCCCCGCACATCTCTTTGGTCAATTACTTGCCTTTGAGACCCCAAGTTCCTGCCTCTGTAAGATGGGGAGGATGTTAACACCGGGCTCACCTGTGGCTCTGTGTGAGTGAACCAAAATCTGGGGAGGTCTTGGCGGAGCCCCCGGCTGGTAGATGCAGCCGGTGTTGGCTCTTGTCACAAGGTGTCTGAGACACAGAGCGGTACACACTTCCATCGATTTAATACTCACAAAAACCCCTTGAGGGAGGCAGCATTTTCCTCTTTGCATAAGGAAGACATCTCACCTCCACTTCAAAAGTGAGGGAGCCTTACTTATTCTTGTATTGAAATTATATTGAGTGCCTACTGCATGCAGTAGGGTGCAGGGTGCAGAGAGATGAAAGGGTGCAGAGAGATGAAAGGACCTGGTGTGGCCCTGGTGGCCTGTGGCAGCTGCCTCCTGTCCAGCTGGGAACCCACGTGGCTGGAGCCCAGGTCCAGGGGGTGAAAGCTGGACACTGAGTCCCGGGGGGGCTCCCCTACAGCAGAGTCTGAGGCCTCACTGCTCACCAGAACTGGACAGCGGGAATGTGGCCCCGTCTCTGCGGCCCTGACACCCCCAGGCACAGCGTGGAGTCTGAGGAGCCCAGAGCAGAAGGGCGTGCGCCATACGCTTCCGCCCATGTGAAGTTCAAGGACAGACAAAGTGAATCTAGGGTGAGAGAAGTCAGAACCGTGACTTCCTGAAGGTGGGTAGCAACAGGGGGCGCAAGGGAACCTTCCCTTCTCCATCTGGGTTGGGGGTGCTTGGGAGTGCTCAGAAATCGTGAGTAAAATTTATCAGGCTATACACTTCAGATGTGAGCATTTCTGTGCAAGTTGTAGTTTAATAAGTAGTTTTTAAAAGAAGGATGAGCCTACTAATCACCTCTGTCTCAGGGACCGCCCGTGGGGCCGGCCTGGCCCTGCAGGACCCGAGGGCCTGGGCGCCCCACCCATGCGCCAAGCCGAGGGCCCCAGAGACCCTGCGGGTCCAGGGCAGGAAAGGTGTCTGGGTGGGAGAGTTCAGGGCGCCTTTGCACTTGGATCCGAAGCTTAGGAGAGCTTCGTCTGCCTCCTCCCGTGTAGGAGAGAAGCCCCCGTCTGCCACGGACCGTAGGCAGCGAGTCAGACCAGGGGGCACCTCTGTCTGCGTCTCGTCCTCCTCACCTCCTTTCCCTGTCTGCACTTGCCCCGGTTAGACGCCAGCAGAAATACTCTTGCTGAGCACACAGAGGACGGGGTTGACAGGGATGGAGGGGAACTGAGGAGACTGTGTCCCAGTCCACAGCCACGCTGGGGGAGGTGACTCAGAGAGAGAGAAGAGGTCGTCATCACAGGGCACACAGTGGAACACAGGCTGAGCCCCGTGACGAAGAACAAAGAGGAACATGAGTAGCATTCGCTGCTTCACTTCTACCTTATGCTAAGTGCTCACTTAGCCTCCATCACAGCCCCAGGAGGTAGATATCATTCCCCCATTTTACAGAGAGGAAGACTGAGGCTCAGAGAGGAGAAGTGGCTTCCCCATGGTCTCCCAGTCAGCACGTACCAAAGCAAGGGTTTACTCATCAATTTAACAGAGGCCAGCCTTTGTCCCCTACCTTCCCAGGTGGGAAGTGGGGAGGACTGGCAGGCCCCACCTGTGGCCAAGGCTGCCCAAGCGCTGTGACTCAGGGATGGAGTGGCAAGAAGGGAGCTGGTCAGGGGCTGCCCAGTGACACCGGCCTCCCAGGGCAGACCTAACTGGGCAGGGCACGAGGGACAGTCACCTTGGCCCCTCTGGCCTTTAGGCAGGCCTGGAGCCCAGGATGCCCCTTCAATGGTTCCTCCACTGTTGTTTGGGCCCCAGGAAGAGAGGCAGAGCCTCTCCCGGGCCACCAAGCCAGCGTCGCCGGAGGCGGAGGGCTAAGCGGCCCACCCCCCATCCCCTGCCTCTTTTCCAAAGCAGCCGGATGAGTTCGGCAGAGAGGCTGCCGCCGCACGGGCGAGAATGTGTCGTGTGCGTCTGAGTTGCCCCAGGAGCTGGCGCCTTGCCACCAGTACAGTGTGGGCTCTGTGCGAGGCCGTGGGACAAATACATGACAAACAAACAGGCTGTGAGCGGATCTGGTGCAGATGGCAGCTGCGAGTGCCTCCGGGCGCCTGGTCCGGAGACAGCCTCTGGAATCTTCCGTGCATCTGGCTCTGGTCAAGGCAGCCTTACTGTTTGGCATAGGAATGCTCTCGCCTGGCCTCTGCTCTTGAACCTTCTCCACCAGCCCCTCTTTGGAATTTATTTACAGCTTCTCTGGGAGGTCTGCGGGACACCCCCCGGAAGCTCTGCTCAGAGCTGGCCGCAGGGACCCCAGGCCCGGGAGGAGCAAGCGGGAGGCCCCGCCTCCTTGGCTGGATGAGGGCTGGATTCCAAACACCGTCCCCACCATGGGGGGGGCTGTCCTTTGCCACACACATCTGAAGCACCTGTTGTGTGACAGGCCCAGGAGTGGGACACAGCAAGGACCCAGGCCAGACCCTGCCCTCGAGGTGTCCCCAACGCAAGGGCTGAGTGGTAAGAACATGCATCATAGATGAAGGCTTATACTGAGCACTTACTATGTGCTCAGCTGTTTAATAAACCCTTCTGCACCTCTCACTCTGTGCCAGGAGTTCAGAGTTATCGGTCCCCCTTGTAGATGAGGAAACCTCAACACACAGAGGTCACACGACTTCTCCAAGGGCACACAGCAGTAAGCGGCAGGGGCAGGAGTTCACCCCAGGCCTGTGCGGGCAGCACTGAACCATCTGCCACATGGGAATTGCATCAGCTACGGTGACAACTAACAGGTGAGCCCTGAATCCCGGAGAAATTCCCCAGTGGGCCCATAGAGTGGTACTGGATCTTCTGGTGGAAGCTGGAGGGACCATGCATGCCCCTCACTATGGCGAGGGGGTGATGAGGCGGCACACTGGGGAAACCAAGGCAGCAGCCAAGAGCCACACACTAGGAAGAAGCAGCCTGAGAGATCCGACAAACAGAAGCGAGTGGAAAAGAGGAGAAATGGAAGGAGACTGCTGCACCCGCCATCTACCTGTATTAAAAACACATAAACACACAGGACTCGGGAGCCAACTCTAGCTTGTCTGCAGGCAGACACCTACTCGCTGTGTGACTGGGGACAAGTGCCTTTAGCTCTCTGTGCCTCAATGTCCCCAAATATGAAGAGGATGTGATATGAGCACCCCCTTCAAAGGTGCTTAGCACGTGGCACGCGCTCCATCTGTAAGTGAACAACCACGGTACGTAGTTTACAAGGACACACGCAGACAAATCATCCAGGCGCGAGGCTGCAGATCCCTGTTGTCGGTGGGGAGAGGAGGAGAGGCGCGGGCAGTGGGGATAAAGGGAGTGTGTAGATAAATTAAGTTCAGAGGGGGCCCCGTGTGGCTTTGGCAGCGCACAATGAACCCCCCTTGGCACAGGTACCCATAAATCACCAATGACCCTGAAAATAAATCACCCTGCGTGATGGCCCTGGGCCTCATGCCTGGAAAAAGGCAGACGTTCCCCTCCAGCCCTGCAGCCCCCATGCTGGCTCCTGCTTGTCACCTGGGCTGGCCCAGGATGCCACCCTTCCCTTTCATGCCCTCCCCTGCCTTCCCTCCTGCCAAATGGTTCCTGAGGACCTACTATGGGCAACCCTACCATGGGCACAATTTGGCCTGAGTGACATGAAGATGCATTTGTCTCCTTTGTCAAGTGTATTCCTTCTTTCACGCATGCATTCCTTCTTTCATGCGTTCTTTAGTCTGCCCATGCCTTCACCACCTCATTCATCTATTTCCTCTTGGTTCATGTGGTCATTCCCTTAAAATATGCCTCAAGTCCGCTCTGCATGCCAGGTTCTCTCCAGGTGCTGGGGAGCCAGTGTAGACGGGAAGATATGGCAGGGTCCAGTCTTGGACCTCGCAGTCTATGAGGGAAACGGTCAACACCTACCCAGACAACAATGACACAATGGCACACTGGGCTGGGACCATGAAGGACCCATGTGGGTTACTAAGCTAGGGACCAACCCAGGGCATGGGGGCGCCTATTGAGACAGAGTGATTAAGGAAGGGGGACACCCTCAAGGAAACCTAAAGATGCATCAACTGTCCTGGGAAGACCTGAGAAATGGAATGTTCCACACGGTGGAATCATCTTTCCACACTTTCATCCATCCATCCATCTGTCCATTCATCCATCATCCACTTACTCATTCTTGTCTTTATTCACTTGTTTGTTCAATATGTAAGACAGCTTGGTCTACTTGGGAAAAATTTGTTTGGAGCCACATAGGTCTGAGTTCTGATTGCAACTTCCACACACTAGCTAAATGGCAGAGCAATGTTACTTATCACTCCATGCCTCAGTTTCTCCACCTGTAGAATAGGGATAACGATGTCTAATGGGAGATTGGCTGTGAGGATGAACTGAGATGAGGGTTCATGAGGGCACGGCAGATGTTCCATAAATGGAGGCTATTGTTTTGGTCCAGCAGCCGGTCGTTAGTGTTTGTCTGCCTTACGTGGGGAGGGACATGTGACAACCAATCTCATGGCTTGTCGGCTTGCTCTGGCTCCTCCAATCAGGAATACTGGGACACACCGATTATCTTTTCTGAGACCCTATTTTTTTCCACCCTATTTCTTTAAATAAAGAACACTGAGGCACAGGGAGATTGTTGATTGTTCAAGGCACCCCAGGGAGTGGCAGAGCTGGGGGGACACCCCAGGTGTTTTTACCCGAATCTATCTGCCCAGGTCACTTGTCATACCTCTGCAGGTTTCATTGGCAATGAAAACTGGCCAGTGCCATGAGGCCCGCTGGGCCATCTGAGGTTCCACCAGCAGGTGGAATGGTCAGCATTTAAGTCCTGCTTTGGGGTTTCTGTTCCAATTGCTCATGGCAAACAGATTTCCTAAAAATGACAGTGGCATTCTCTGGGTCCCAGCTTGGAGGGCTCCTGTCACATAATATGGAGAGGCTTTGTCAGGTCACCCAGCTGGGAAATGTCTGGCGTGACCCTGAGCCTTGCCAGAGACCGAGAGCCTTTACCTTTAGCTCCAGGCCTGCTGCTGTGTGTCCTGAGCTCATCTAGCACATCTGAGTTTCTGCCTGGCCTCTGTTTCATGGTGCTATCACCTTGGAGTCATGAGACATTTCACAGCACAGGGCCTGTTCGTGCTTGGTGTTCACCAAAACGTCGTTGGACCTGGACTGGCACCTAGCACCTTGGGCAATTTCTTTAATGACAGCTGTCGATAATGCTGGCCTCCTGGGATTTGTTTTTAAGAGCATATGGTAAGTTAATGAGAAGGAAATGAGAGCTGGCATTTATCGGGCAATCTCTATGTGCCCCCGCACCTCTCCCCTTGCATTTTACATATATGATTTTAGTAAATCCTCATATTTTAATTAGTATGCAATTTGGCTCCAAGAAACAAAAAGTCTGACTAACTATGGCTTAAGCAATAAGCCATTAAATTTCTCATGTGACAGGAAGTCTGAAGGTGGTGGTTCCAGGTTTGGTTCAGTAACAACATAAAGCGCCCAGGACTCAGTTCTTCCTCCTGCTCTGCCATCCTCAGTACATCGGCTTTTCAGTCTCGGGTTTGTGTCTCATATACCCAAAATGGCTGCTGCAGCTCCAATCATCACATTTGCACACAAGGAAAGAGGAGGATGAGTAGAGGCATTCTTTCTCTTCTGAGAAAGGAAATCCTTTTCTAGGAGTCCCCAGCAGATTTCCCGTTGTGTCTCATGGGTCAGAGGCCCATCCTTAGGTCAACAAATGAAGAACTCATCAGTGTCACCTCTTGTGGCATCATATCTAGGGTGATCATAAACCCCCTCCATGGACACAAGCCCGCTGCCACCTCCAGGCAGCCACACGTGCTTCAGCATCCCCTTGTTAATAAACTATGGGAAAGGGAAAGAGGAGTCACTGTTACTTAAACTGTGGGGGAGCGTCTTCCTACTGAGGCTTGGGGACAGGAACTTGCCAGGTGTGAGAGGATCCCTAAGGACACCATCGCGGCTGAGCTTGGTGCGTGCCAGGGAGAGAGGAAGCAGGGTTCCGGGAGGCAGCTGGCCCCAGAGGCCGCGCCAGGGCCGGGGCCATGCTAAGTGCCACAGGCAGGCTGCGGAGAGTTGCTCCCGGGAGGTGACCCGTGGGTGCCATGGTGCCATAACAGTCTAAGGATCACTCTGGTTGCCCCGAGACACGTGGATGTGGGGGTGGGCAGGGAAGCTGGGGGCCGTCAGGAGGCTGTCGCAGAGGTGCACGAGGAGAGGACGGGGCTGGTCCCCTGCAGGGCAGACCCTCGTGGGAGACCCCGCATCTCCTCTGTCACACCAGGAAGAGGCTCCTGTGACAATGATCTAGCACCCGGCAAAGACCAGAGAAGAGAACCCCGTAACTTGGTCCCAGAAGCTTTCCTTTGCAGTGAAGGTGATGATGATATCTTCAGCCTCGGGGCCGATTCCATTCATGAATTCCTATCATTTCTAGATCATGGCTGGACTGAAAGCCATCCTCAGTAGCTTGTAGCTCCGAGCTACTAGGGAGAAAGACGGCAAATGGAAACCAGGAGGAGGAGCAGCCGAAAGAAATGAGAGGGAGTTGATTCTCCGCTGGGAGCCCTTTCAAAGCCTCTGCAGCTGCCCCGGGGTAACAGGATCTCTGCCTCCCGCCCGTCCCCCTCCCTACCTTTGTGAGCTACCTGGCAGGGTGAGCCCGGCTCCTCTGTGAGAATTTCACACCCCGTGGTGAAATCACAGCCCTGTAACTTTCCCTTTAAGAACTGTCAGAGCAGGGGAGGCCGGCCAAGCCAGGGCTGGAGGTGGGGACAGAGGGAAGAAAGAAAAAAAAAGAAAGAGAGGCAGGAAAAGTTTTTTCAGAGGAAAATGCAGGGTTTGTCCTTAACCCTGACGTCAGATCTTGCTTTAATAAAACCCCCCCAGGGCCGCGGAAGAGGCATATCTGGGGCTCCTGATGGGCCAGGCCAGTCTGGGCCCAGCTCCCCCGAGAGGTGGCCGGATCCTCTGGGCTCTCGCTCGATGCCTTTGCCACTGACTGCCAGGCATGAGGTGGTTCCTGCCCTGGACGCTGGCAGCAGTGACAGCAGCGGCCGCCAGCGGCGTCCTGGCCACGGTGAGTCCTGCCCGGAGGGGCTCAGAGGAGACCCAGCTCCGTGCCCCACCGGGTGCTGCTGTTGGGGTCTGGTGGGAGGATGAGGAGGGCAGAGAAGGTGGGGCAGGAAGTTGCCCACTGGGGGGCAGAGGCGAGGCCCAGCGTGAGGAGTGGGGCTGCCCGGGGTCTGCAGAGGCTGGCAGGGCAAGGAGGAAGGGGCAGCCCTCGGGGAACAAGCCACGGGGTCCTGCACGCCCTCCCTCCCCACCTGAAATAAAGCAGAGAGAATGGGGCACTCCAGGAAGCTGGGCGGTGGGGGCTTGGGCTCCAGACCCGGCTTTGCCCAGACTGGCTGTGTGGCCTTGGGCTGGTCACTCACCCTCCCGGAGCACCACGGAGTGAGGAAGTTGTTAGGAGAATCTTTGAGTTTGAAAACTCCAAGGCTCCAAGCATTGGAGATACTACAAGGGTGGGAGATGGAAAAAGCGAGGCAAAGTTGGAAAGGAAAATGCCAGCTTTCAACACAAGCTCCTCACTCGAGCGCACGGCGCTTGGAGTGATTTCTAACTCCCGCTGCCGCCGCCTCGGGTTTGCACAGGCTCCGCGGTGGGTAGTGTGCACACTCTGGTCCTGCACGCGAAGCCTGCTCTCCGGTTGCAGGAGGGCCCACCTGCATCCCAGGGCACACCAAGGACAGGGACAGAGGTCTAAACCTCCAAGAAGCCAGGGGACCAAGACACGTGGCAGCACAGAGCCAGCTGCTGGGGCCGGGCGGGAAAGGCAGGCGGGAGGTGGGTACAGGGTGGGCAAGAGGTGGGTAGCTGGGCGGGGTCCGGATCCAAGACCCCGCAGCCCCAGCCAGGGCCTGCTGCCAGCTGTAAGACGGAGGGGAGACAGCAAGCGGTCCTTATCACCAGCTTACACTGCTGGCTCCCTTGGGGATTAATGAACCCCCTTCACAGATGAGCAAACTGAGGCTCAGGGTTAAGCTACTTGCCCATGGCCCCAAAGACACTGGGTCTGCTTCACCCAGCTCTGAGGCTGCGAGCCCCTGGCTAACTGAGAGGTGGTGACAGGTGTGCCCCCAGGGATAGAGTCTGCCATGGTTAAGCCCTCCATACCCTGTGTGGTGCCTGCCTATAGCTGGTGCCGACCCACCTTCCAGAAATGATATTAGCTCTGTTTTACAAATGAAACAAATGGAGACTCAGAGCAAGTGAGGGACTTGCCCGGGGTCTCACCATGAATAAGTGGCCAGGGCTCAAACTTAGATCTTGCGGTGCCAAATCGGAACGTTTCTTCCAGAGCTCTCCTATAGGGGACGCTGAGCATGTCCTACCCCAAGGAGCCGAATCAGCCTTTATTTCTTTCCGATGCTGGGTGCAGCCGCGCCTTTATCTGGGCCCGGCTGTGCAGGTTGGGACGTCTGGGAGGGCAGGGCGTGGATGGAGAAGAGGTGAGGGCTGCAGGGCGGCCGGAGTCTGAGCGAGGAGAGGAGGAGGGAAGCTTAAGGCAGGGTCCAAGTGCGCTGGCGCCCCAGTTGCCTCCCAGAGCAGCTGGCGCTGGGACACGTGGAGGACAGAGCCGGGGGCTCGGCCAAAGGAGACCCCAGGAAGGAGCCAGCGGGGAGCAGAGGGCCCCAGGCCTGGGAGGGAGGGACGGCTCCCGGAGGGGCTGGGGCAGGTGCCTCTCCCAGACCACACAGCCCAGCGCTGGCTTCACGAACCAGGAGCTCCCGGGACAAAGGCACGGCACTGGGCTCTGCACCCTCCCATCCCGCCGTGGGCTGGGACTGACAGAAAGCCGTGAGTCCGAGTCCGCTCAGAAAGCAGCGCCTGCTGCCCAGGCGCATTCCACGCATAGCCTCCGCCCGACACGGAAAGGACTCGGCCAGCAGGGCCCGGCGGGACGTTACCGGAAAAATGCTTACAAATTCCTATGGAATTCCTATGGAAGAAAAAGTATGTGAGAATTGCCAAGAAAATGTTGAGGAGCTAGAGTTGTGAGGGAGGACTGAAAACATGCTGTGAGGTTCCGGAGGGGGAGGAGGCAGACGCCAGCTGGGAAGAGCTCAGTCTAGCGGGCAGGTGGGAGCGTGAGCTCAGAAGGAGCCTGTGCACGTGGGCTCTGATGTGTGCTGTGGGCGTGGCGCGGCCAGCTCTGACTTCCCCCTCTTTATTCTCTTCTTCCTTCGACATCTGTGGAGTGTCCGCCACGGGCTGGCAGGAAGGGACTGCTAGGTTTAGTGAGTGCTGCCAAGCGCTGTGCCGAATGTCGAATGCTGTGCAGATATGCACATACGACCTATCTCAGTTCATCCAACAAGCGTGTATTACACACAGCCTGAAATTCCCATAACAACACTATTAAGCAAGTGTAATTACCCACCTTTATAGATGCAACACAGAAGCTCAGAGAGGGTAAGTAATTTGCCCAAGGTCACACAGCTAGTAATCAGGGAGCTGATGTTTGAACCTAGGTCCAGCTCTTTGCAACATAACCTCCTGCCTCCCTGATCCACGTACTTGTGCAGAAATGAGAAGCAGTCCCTGTCCCTACAGGCTATCAAGGTAGGTGACAGGGGCAAAGCATTCCAGGATAGACAGGCTGGGACGCAGGCTCTGCCACTGGCTGTGCCAGCTTCGGCAAGTCCCTTACCACTCTGGACCTCACTTTCCTCATCTCTTAATCGGGACTAAGACCTCACCCCCACCAAGCTCCCTGCTGCGGGACGTGAACACCTGACTGTTTGAGGGAAACCCTCAGAAGCATCTCATTGGGCAAACACATGCTGCAGTGACAAATTCTTGGGCTAACATTGGGGCTGTGGTGGTCTGTGTGCAGGTCTATAGGTGACACCCGTGTCCTCTCTCCCATATCAACATGTATGGCCATGCCTAGCTATATAAGCATATGTGTGTGTGTGAATGTGCTGTGTGTGAGAGTATGAGCCTCGCATGCGGGTCAGGACACTAACTCGTTCTCTGCTCCTAGAACCTACTGCAGAATAACGTGGACCTGGGTGTGTGGCAAAATACCCCCTTTAAATAAGAGAGAGAACATAAACACTATGCCTTTTTTACACCTCCCGTTTAGAGTTGGAATCTGAATGAGCATTTCAAACCCCACCCAGGCCCCGCGGCCACCAGCTCAGAGCCTCTTTGGGCTCCTTGAAGCCCCTGCTCCCGGCTCGGAGCCCCTCCCACCCACAGCTTGTCCAGGATGCTGGCACTAAAAAGCATTTTCCCCTTGGCGTGGCATTTGGCGAGGGAGTGAGCACGGGAGCAGGTCTCCACGCACCCAGCTCTTTGGAAGACAAAAGGCTGCCCTGGGGGCTCCTCAGCAAACCCACCCGCCCACCCCCAGGAGAGTGCCCCTCCCCCGTGCCAGCAAGGCAGCCAAATGCCAGGAGGCTGCCTTTGGCTTTGTGCAAACAGCAACCCTGGGATCCTCCCAGGACTCTTCACCGTCTCTCTGGGCAGCAGGGAGGTGTTAGCTCCACACCCTGCGAGCTCAGACAGGGGAACAGGAAGGCAAAGCAGCTATAGTGCGGGTGGGGACCTCAGCCCAGGCAGCAAAGCAAGGGTTACCATGGAAGTCTTGGAGTAAGACTGAACACGTTTGTTCGCTAGTTCGACAACAGCATGGAGCTTCCTACATCCCCAGGATGTGGCTGATGACAAGGCTGACACTGATCATGTGCTGGCTTTGCTCTGGGCACAGCATCCTCCCACACGAGGATGGGGCAGGTAGTACTGCACCATCTAGCCCAGTGCCCTGCGTCAGTAGCTGCGTGCAGCCGGAGCTCACTGAGCACTTGAAAGAC
Source organism: Microcebus murinus (assembly GCF_040939455.1). Classification (NCBI taxonomy): domain Eukaryota; kingdom Metazoa; phylum Chordata; class Mammalia; order Primates; family Cheirogaleidae; genus Microcebus; species Microcebus murinus. The sequence goes on along the minus strand of NC_134110.1, from coordinate 34,670,366 downwards.
ACGCTGGAAGAGTGAGGTGCACACCAGATTTCAGACCCTTATTATGAACACAAGAGCATAATAGTCTCATTAATAAATTTTGTACATTGACTCCATATTGAAATGATACTATTTCGAATATACCATATTAGGTTGAACAAAATATATGATTCCACTAAATTTCACCTGTTTCCTATTACTTTTTAATGTGGCTACTAGAAAATCTAAAATTCCTTGTGTGGCCCATTATATTTTACTAGATAGTGTTGGCCCGAAAAGACACAGATGTGCTCAGAGGTATGATAGTAGGCTGGCGGGGGTGGAGGGAGGGGCAAGGGCTCATCCCAGAGTGCGGCTTACTGCACCCTCAGGCAGGTAACCCAGCCTTCCTGAGCCAGGATCATCTCCATAAAGAGGGATATGTTAAGAGTGGCTTCTTGGGGTTCTTGGGAGGAGTGAAGAACGAAATGGTAATAAAATACGGGAAGCTCCAGGAATACCCAGGGGACATGATTCCACTGTTGCAAGAGCAGAGCGGGGGAATCACAACCTCAGAGGCAGCTCCAGCTGCAGACAAGGCCCAGGTCCAAGCGAGCAGGGGTTTCTGAAGACCCCAAGCTTGGCCCCAGGTGGGTGGGAGGAGGGCCAGACTAGCTGGTTCCAAGAAGGACCCCATGTACCTGCACTTAACCTGCACCCAGGTGATTCTTGTGTGCACTTGATTTCAAAAACCAGTGAATTAGACAGACTGGTCTCTCCCCAGCTCTGACATTCCATTAATCAGTCAACTCTCCTCCTCCTCCTCCTCCCCACTATGAAAGAAGAAAGGGAGACAAAGTGAGGGGAGAAGAGACTGGGCCTCTCAAAACGTGAATGATGGGCATTCCAGGGCAGGCGATAAAATCTGAGCCCGCCCACCCCAAGGTCTCCAACGTGGAGGCACGTTCAGGCTTGGGGCTTTGTTTGTGGATCTGCTAAATCTTGACTGGGGGTGGGTGTGGGTAGGAGAAGTGGGGGAAAATGAGAGCCCAGGCCCAAAGGAGGAGAAGGGAAGGGTCTGGAGTAGAGAGAAGAGACGTGCTGTGAGCCCGCCCAGGGCTGGGTGGGGTGGAGGGGGTATCCAGGGGCAGAGGAATGTCTGAGAGAGCAGGACTGTTAACACTGTCCTTGGAGCAAGCGGTAGACTCCTTGCCCGGATAGCCACAAGACCGAGGGAAACAGTTCATGCTGTGTGACTTTAGGCAAGACAATTGGCCTCTCTGCTCATTTTCTCATCTTGAAAATAAGGAGGTTGAACTTGACCCTTAAGCTTGCCTCCAGCTGGAGCCACCATATAATCCTAGAGTCTGCTCATTCATTCATTCACTGGGCACATCCATCATTTGACAAGCAGCAGGACTCTGTGGGATAATTCTTGCTAGGAGACCTCACAATACTGTCTCTCTGGAAAGGGTATTGTTGGCGCCCAAAAAGGTGTGCCCATGCTCTGGGATGTCCCTTTAGATGTACTTCCTCTCTCTCAAGGTGCCCCCAAAATGTTCTGCTCTCAGCCCAAGTCTCCTTTGTCAACCCTCAGAGCGTGCCTGTTTCTGGCCCACAGCATCCTCATAAAACTGAGAGCCGGCTCCTTAACCTCCGAGGGTCCCACCAGCTCAGGGGGTCTTCTTCAGGCTCTCCCTCTTCTTCCTGCCCAAGTCTGTTTTTCTTTGGTTCTTCTCTCGTTCGCTTTTTTTCTACATCATGCACCGTTTCCCCAAATACTCCTGGGTTCCCTCCCCTGTGCACATGCCCAAGCTGTTCCCTCTGTCCCAAATGCCTTTCCCACCCTTCTCTGTGTCGTGAGGCTGCTGCCCTCTCAACTGGTGGCCCTCCAGAATGCTTTCCTTGGCCTCTCCTGGTAGGGCTGCAGACATCCCACCGTGGGCCCCCGTAGGTTCTTGTTCTTGCCCGTGCAGAAGGAAACACGTCACCCAGCTGGGACTCTGGCTTCGCCCCACGCAGGAGCCACCCCTCCTGCCACCTCCTCGTGCGAAGCCCAGCCCCTTGCCGCTCCCGACCACCTGGGCTCTCAGGCCCCCGGGCCTTTGCACATGCTGCTCCATCTACCTGCCTTGCCCTGCGTTCTCCCTCTGGAGTGGACACTGTCCCTGCTCCCTTTCGTCTGTCACTGTGTCGCCGGCACATCACAGGTGCTCAAGGTGTACTTGTCGAGTGGATGAACTAACAAACCAGAGCCTTCCCTGGCGTGGGCGGGTGCATATGTGTGCAGGGGTTGGGGGAGGCTTCATGGTCGTGGGAAGAAGGGAAGGCCTGGCCCCGCCTGCTGAGAGGACTGACCGGCACGTGCCCACTCACGGGCTTGGTTCCAGAGCACAGAACCAGGAGGCAGGACACTGGGTTGTGCACAGTCTCCGCTTTTGTCTCTGAGCTTCAGGGTCTTCATCAGAAAAGAGAGACAGGAAAGGCACACTTTGCCCATGCTCCAGGCAGGGCAGTGCGGTGGTTAAGAAGAGGTGGCGGCACACAGCCTGGGCTAAGAGCCAGCCCCATCACGTCCCGGCTCCAAGCCCTCAAATCCCCTGGGCCTCAGTTTCTCATCTGTAAAATGGATGTAGATCTCATTTCATGGAGCTCTGGTGACTAAGCAAGAGGGTGCAGGGTAAATGCTGAGCGTGTGTTGAGAAGGGGCTTGGAGGGGACTTAAATGATACCGTGAATCGCAAGGTGCTTGGGATGAGGGGTGTTGTCTTTGGGAGAGCTCTTAGCTGAACCTGGCAGATGCTGCATGGATTGAGGACTGAGGGCACCTGTCCTCCCAGCCACTGCCCCTTGTGTTTAAATCTGCCCCCTACACACACACACACACACACACACACACACACACACACACACAATCAATTTCCTTGATGGTAGTCTCTGGCCCTGTTCCCCAGTGGCCAAGTCCTGACACTTGCAAACTTCAGTTCTTAAATGGTCAGAAGAGTCAGGCTCTGCCGGGCCCTTGCTGTGTGCCAGGGACCCCGCTATGTTCCTTGGCACATATATCTCATTTATTGCTCACAAGAGCCCTGTGTGGCAGGAACTTTTATCAACCACATTTTATAGAGGAGGAAACTGAGGCACAGAGAGTTTTACTCACTCTCATGGCATCCAAGCTTTAGACTACCTCTGTGTCCCCAAGCAGGGATCCTAAGGGTGTCCTTGTGTGTCAGCCTCTTCAACTTGTTCTGTTCCCCGTCTTACTCAAGGGTCCAGTCCAGGGGGAGGGAAGGGAGATGGCCTCAGCCCCAGGCCGTGGAGGGAAGACAGCGAGCAGAGCTGGAAGGCCCATAGCTGTTACTTTGCCCAGGCTGATCTCGTCACAAAGAAAGTGACTCATCCAAGGCCACCAGTCTCAGCGTGGGGACTGACGCCCAGAGTTTCTTCCCTCCAGGGTGTGGGCTCAGGAGCCCTGTGCAGATGTTCACCCCTGCCTTGTAGGTGGAACAGGTCTGAGCTCAGTGGTTGGCGTCTTCTTCCACCCTGTGTCAGCTATAGCTCCAGGGCTGGCCCCTCTCTGATCACTCCAAGGCCACTGTCCTGCCCAGGCTTGGGACATAGGAAGCCCTGGGTTGCTTTTGGTTCCTTGAATAAACTGGATAGCAGGCAAGAGCAGAATGCTTTAGGGGTCACTGGAGGAGGCTGGGACCTGGAGTCAGACAGCTGAATGTGTCAATTTCCCGCTGTGTCTCAACCTCTGTGGGTCTCAGTTTCCCCATCTGTGAAATTGGGACCATCGGTGCTGACCTCACGGGGTTGTTTTGATCATCACCTTGGCTGACTCAGGGAAGACTCCTGTCTTCCCTGGGGAGGGCACATACATCCTCGTACCTTGGCCCCTGCCTGCCATCTCCATGTCCTTGAACCCTGAGCCCCAGCAACACTGATGACCGGCCTTGTGTCCTGGCGTGTTGTTTCAGCCTGCACATGCTTGCTCATGCTGGGTCCCAGCTCAGACGCCCTCTCTTCCCTTCCTCTGGACAACTTTCCCTCATCCCGTAAGATTCAGTGTAAATGCCTCTTCCTCCAGGAAGCACTCCCTGTTCCTACCCTCTGGACTTCCCTGTTCATCCTGCACCCAGAGCCCTTCCCTAAACTGTGCTGAACTCCCTAGGTGTGATGACTTAAGAGACAGGAGCTTTGCATCCCGGAGTTGAGATTCAAATCCCAACTCTGCCATTTGCCAGTGATCTTGGGCAAATTATCTGACTTATTTGTGACTCAGTTTACTCATCTGTAAAATGGGGAGGATAATAATAATAAAAGCAGCCTGCCTCTTAGGGCTATCACAAGGATTAAATTTCTTAAAGTGTAGATGATCTTGAGTCAAAGAAACCATCTAATCAAAAAAAAATCTTTGAAACAATCAGTGCAATTTGAATGTGGACTGGGTATTAACTTAAAAAAATTACAAAATGGTAACTAATTTTTATCAGTGTGATAATTGCATGGAGGTTGTATGTTTTTTTTAAATCCTCATGCTTCAGAGACACACTGAAGAATTTCAGGTAAAATCACAGGACATCTAGGATTTGCCAGATTTTCAAGAATAAAGAGCATGCTTATGTGTGGAAGCAACAGACGAAACAAAATCAACAAAGTGATGATAATTATTAAAGCTGGTGATGGGTGTGTGGGTTTGTTATATTATTCTTCCAACTTTGGTGAATATTTGAGCACGTCTCTAACAAAGAACACATTTTAGACTTGGAGATTATGTACGTGTGTGTGTGTGTGTGTGTGTTTAAAATATACCATTCAGTGTTTTTGTTGTGGGTTTCTCACAACCCTGTAAAGACGTAAACACCATGCTTGGCCTTTACCAGAACTCCAGGAGCCCGAGGGCTGCAGTTCTGGCCTTTGCTGCAGACGCAGGTGCCGATTTTACACCCCTGTGTCCTCAGAGGCTGGGTGTTCTCCGGGGCTTTGCCGTCCTCGCTTAGCCCTGCGCTTGCAACTCAGGGCTCGACACCTGGCTTCCTGCGCGCTCTGCTCTCCCGTGTAAAGTTGACTTCCCCGCCCAACGCTCACGAGGCTGCCTGTTTATAAAACCAATTAGTTAGAAGATCTCAGAAAACCTTCCACATCCCATCACATGCACCAGGCCAAGGCTGAATCAGCCACGGGACCTGCACGTCCCTGGAAGCCGCCCTCACAAGGCTCCGGGCACTGCGGGGCAGATGAGGGCCTGGAGTCCCAACCTTTTTGGCACCAAGGGACCATTTCATGGAAGACAATTTTTTTTCCACGGATCGGGGAGGCAGGGGGTGGTCTGGGGATGATTCAAGTGAGGTACATGTATTGTGGATTTTATTTCTATTATTATTACAATGTTGTTATATGTAATGAAATAATTATACAGCTCACCGTAGGTTGGGGATCCCTGCTCCAAGCCCTCAGCACAGGCGCCTTGCAGGGTTTGGAGCTTTCCAAGGTGGTGGTCTGTGCAGGGCAGCTCTCCCAGGCCCCACGTGAAGGGCAGCCCCCACCAGGGGCCGGGGTACAGGGGCCTGGGGGTGCACTCCCCAGAGGTGCTGGGAGAACAGGTGTTCATTGCCTGTGGCTGACTTAGATCCACGCCAAATGTAAAAACAAGGCGGCGGGGAGGGAAGGTGGGCCCACAGCTCTGGGCTCAGGCCCGTCTGCATTCTCCCACTGCCCCCACGGCCTCTCTGTTCAGTAAAGCAGTGAACAGAAGTCACTTCCAGCAGGGCAGCCCTCTCCTGAGAGTCCCCAGGGCCCACGTGGGGCCGGCTCAGACCATTCCTGCCTCAACGCTGCCCCCTTGTGGAGCATCTGGGTTTGGCTCTCAAACGCAGGCAAGCCAAGACTTCTGCCCATCGGCAGTGTTCATTGAGCACTGGCCCAGGGTGTGCCAGGTGCCTTGCTCGGCACCGAGGAGGTGGAAAAAGGCAACCCATGCCTTTTTCCCATGCCTTGTAGAGCCCTACAAGAGGCTCTCCGTTCCTCTTCCGGGGGCCCTGGGCAACCAGGGCCCAACTCCGTTACAATCCTCCCTGTGGGCGAGGACCTGCCTTGTCCACTGAGCACCAGGCACACAGTAGATGCTTGGTGCACGTGTGTGATGGGCGGGTGGAGGAACGAATGCATGGAGGTGAATGAATGAGGGAGTCGGGCAGCATGGTGACTACAAGTGCAGGCTTTGGAGGGACACGTGGGTCTCATGCCACTTCCCAGCTGCAAGACTTTAAACAAGTTACTTAAGCTCTCGGCCTCAGTTTCCCCTATCTGTGAGATGGGGATAATATTACTAACTGCTCATTAGGGCTGCTGGAGGATGCTGTCATCACCACCATTTGACCAACAAAGGAACAAGCTTGGCCCCAGGTCTTAGAACTGGGAATGACAGGGAGTGGGGGCTGCCTAAGAGGATCCCCTCCCCGCAGATACTGTGCCCTTTCGTGCATCCCATGCCCTGTTCACCAGTGAGCCCTTGGGTGGTGCAGCCCACCATGGCCGGCCTCCTACTTGCTTCTTCCGTGCCTACAGCTAAGCATTTTTTATAAAGATGAATTAAAACTATTGTGCAAAGGTCAAATTCTAGACTGACATCTTCATAGGCCCATTTTCAGAGAGCTGAAATGCACTATAAAAGCCATAGTTACCACTCACTTTTGAAAGTTACCTCAAAAATACATTGTCACCTTTCCTACAGGGCCTTTATTTTTTTCCCCCTATTTTAATCAACTCAGGTTTGCCCAGTAGGTGTGATTGAAGGGGTCATTTCACTGCTTCCAACCTGCATGCTGAGGACCCTCTCTGTCCAGATGGGTTGAGTAGGCAACACTCAGGGGCTTATCATTGGGAGCTACGCCTTTTTATATTTTTCTCATTTTTCAACCGTTTTCACACCAAGGGCAAAATATATAATTTTCATTCCACTGTGAAAGACCTGAGCAGCGTGTGGCCCGAGGGATCCCAGAATGGTGTGTGTCCGCAGGTCTGCCCGGACTCTGTGGGGACGCAGTCCAGGGGCGTCGGTGGGCAGTGCACAGAGGTGCGAATCACACAAAAGTCAGGCAGGCGTGAGGAAAGGAAGCCGGCCGAGGATGCCTGCCACACTTCTCCCCTCCCCTGCCCAGGGTTCTAGGGCAGTGGTTCTCCTTCCCATAAAAATCGCCAGGGGTCACAGGTCAACCTACAGATTCTGGGCCCCGGCCTGGAGGAACTGAAGCCGAGCGTTCAGAGAGGGCCCCAGGAAGCTGTGTCTGACAAGTTGCATAGGCCAGTGGTCACTAGATCCACCTGGAGAGATCCCAACGGCCAGGTGCCTCCCCAGGCCACTCAATCAGGATCTGTGGGGACAGTGGCCCGGCATCAGTGTATGAAAGCTCCAGGCTGGTTCTAAAATGCAGCAAAGTTCGGGAACTCTCAAGGTAGTTGGATTCTGTTGGAGGTTTCCCGACCTGGGTAGTTGGGAGGGGTCCCTGAGGAGGGGTCTGCATGGGGTGGGTGGGCTGGGGTGTGCAGGCTGCAGCAGGAGGAACTGGGCAGGACCCGGCTGTGGGGCCCTGGGCATCTTGCCCCAGGAAGCAGCTCAGAGTTGTCACCACCTCATGCCTTCCCCATAAACACAGTGGTATCTGCAGAGTCTAATTCCAGAAGTACATCATAAAAGAGACTTTTATGTGAACATCTGCAATTTGGAAGCGCCAAGGCTGTGTTTTTCTTTCTCTGGCCCCAGACAATGCTCTCCTTGATTTGCAATGTTTTTTATTTCCTTTTTTCCTCCTTAGCTTCTGCTGTTGGAAAGAATGATCTGGCTCCATAGGGCAGTGTGTTTGCAAAGATCAGTTTCTCCATCTGCAGAATGGGCCCAGTCACCCCAGCTCGGGTAGCTCATGGTGGATAAGAGGACAGTAGTCAGGACCAGAAGCAAAGCATTTGAGGCCTTTCTTGATCTGTGCTACCCATTGAGTCCACCCTCATCTGTCCCAGCCTCCACACCCTCCCACCTCCACCCTGCGCCCACACGAGGCCCCGAGAACTAGCACACGTGCCAGCTCAGTGCACTTGCACCTGATCCTTGTGTGTGGGTGCCCTCCTTCCTCACCTCTATTCCTCCTCCTCCTTCAAGCCCCACGGCGCAGTTCTCCACCCTTGAGACTCTCTCGCCATCCCTGGCGCACACAGCTCGCCCCTCCTCTGTTCTCCCAGGAGCAGGGCCACTTGGTTCCCCCACTGCCTCCCAGCACACAGTGCAGCACCTGGCACAAAATGAAAGCAGACTAGAGATGCGCTGAATGAACAAACGAGAGGGAAAATGAATGAAGGCATGTTGGAGAGGATGCCATCATTACAGCGTTTGTTGCACTGAATTGCAATCGTCATTTATGTCTGTTGGCCTCATTAGGTGAGTCAGTGAGGCGAGGAACTCTGTCTTTGCACCTTTGCTTCCTTGCGGCCTAGCACAAAGCCTGGCACGAAGTAGACGTTCAGTAAGCCTGTGTTGAGAGAATGAGTGAGGCGATGTACATATCCCTGGCTGAACTGTCAGCCCCTGGGGACACAAACCACTCCCATGCTAGCCACCTGTGTTCCTGTGTGCACACAAGCACGAAGAGGGGGGTGGGCAGATTATCAGAAGTCTGGACTTACTGGTGACCTTCATTCACACACCCTAGGTGGCTGGACCTAGATGCTGGACAAGGCAGCCAGGACTCAGAGGGACAGTCACCCACCCAGTCTGCAGGTTTCCCCACGCACCTGTCCAGGACTCTCTGCCCAGGCTGTCTGGGAGATTTCTTACCACTAGATGGCGCCAACAGCAAGGGCTGGCTCAGCGGACTGCCCGGATTCCATCCTGCACTGCCCATGGGCTCATAAGCAGTGTCCCTGTGCAGAGGGAGGCCTTCGCTGTGGCTTCCCTTAGCCAGCTGCATGCCCTGGCACCTCCAGGCAGGTACTTGGGAAGGAAGCTTCCTTCTGGGGACCTCTAACTTGGGATGGAGACAGGAGGATGGATGAGTGGGGTAGCCCCCAGATAAAAGCTTACTGTGGCTCAACTCGAGCGTCCGGCTCTGTCCTGGGCACGGCGGGGCGGGGGAGAATGTGCAACCACATCAGTGCCAGGCCCTGCTTAGTGCTCCCGCACGCCCAGTGCACCTCCCAACTGCCCCTGGGGCGAGGTGGGTGTGATCACGCCCACCTTGCAGATGGATGCTAACGATCGGACAAAACAGGACGCTTGCCCGGGACCACGGGGAAAGAACCCACATCTGCCCGGCTCAGGCCCCTTGTTTTATTCTTGACACCCAAGCGTAGAGCTGAGAGGACAGGTCTGGGTTCCAGGATGTGATGTCCAGAACATCAAGTGACACCAAAGCCCTTTTTAGCCAACAATCCCCCATCCATCCGTCCGTCCCAGCAGCCCACACTTGTGAAGCCCTGCTGTGCACCATCTGCGTGTCTCAGGCACACAGAGAGGGGCAAGGCCCAGACCCTGTCCTTTACAAGTCCACATCCAGTGTGGGGGCAGCACCTCTGACTCAGCACAGGGAAGGCAGGGAGGGCTTCCTGGAGGAGAGGACATCTTTATTCCTTTGCCAAGAGCACATCCTGGCAGCGTGAGGACTCATCAGAGGATCTGTTGGTGCTTAGGAAGCTCCAAGTCTTCTAGAGTTGTAGCCAGACAGGGAAAACCTCTCTCCAGTGTCGAAAAGAGAAGGGTGTGTGTGTGTGTGTGTGTGTGTGTGTGTGTGTGTGTGTGTGTGTGTGTGTGTTTGACTGGTTTTACTGATTGAGGAATTTGGGGGTTTCCTTGTATCCTATTGTGTTTTTGAGGAGGCACAAACAAGGGCAGTCACATAACACCTCCCAGGCAAATGGCAGCCAGCGCCGCCAACCCCAGAGAGCTTTGTTCTCCGCCAGCCAGGCCTTCCCAAGCCATGGCGCCCACAGGCCACCCTCCCTGAAAGGGGTGGCAGGCATTATTCTCTTGGCCATTCTGGGGTCTGTCTTGGCCCTAACAGAGAAGCCACCCATCTGTCGCCAGTGAGGACAGGCAATGTCAGGCACCCTGCCCTGGTCCCCATGGAGTTCAAAGGCACAACATCTAAAACACACAAATGTCTAATTACGAAGCGTGCTTGGCGCCTTAAGCAAAAACCAGGCACTCACAGGTCTGGCGGGTCAGGAGAGTCCATCAGGGCCTACAGGTGATGAAAGCCCCAAATCAGGGTTTGCCTTTTTGGCTTTCAAAGACCCTTTAGTCCTTGCAGCAGTATTGACTGAACTTACTACATGCCAGGCCCGGGACCAAAAGTCAGACTAACTCAGCAGTTCAGCAGGACTCTGGTCCTTCCCCCCCAGCCAAGCGTGCAAGGCTGGACCCTGCTCACCTGGACAACGTGACTCTTGCCCTGGTGCTCAGAGAGTGTCCCTGCCTCCCGAGACGCCTGGAACTCGGCGTGGTACTCAGTGCCTCAAGCTGTAATAAACTGCCACTGACACCTGCCTCTTCCATCAGCTGTGGGGTCCCCAAGCACAGGGAATTTTTAAATTCATCTTCAAATGCCTAAAACTTAAGAGAGACTGTGAGCTAGCTCGGCAGACGTTCGTGGGGCGAACGAAAGAGCCCAGAGGAGGCAAAAGTAAAGGGCGTCACAGCGAGAGTCAGGAGACACGTTTGTGCCTGGGCCTTGGTGTGAGCAGGAGTGTCCTCCTCCCTCTCTGGGTCCGGGTTTCCTTCTCTGTGAAAGGGACGAAGACTGTGTCTGAAAATCCATCTCCGCACCGGGCCGCCACGCAGAGCGGATGCAGATGTGTCAGCCCGTAGATCAGGCTCCCCGTTCCAGATGGAGGGCGCGGCCAGGAGCCCAGCCAGGCCCCGCGCCCACCCCTCGGCAGCCCGGGCTCACCTCTGCTCACTGCAGGGCCCAAGCATCAAGGCTGAGAAGCCCTGGACAGGACGCTCTGTGGCGCAGGAGTGGGAGGCTGGCAGGAGGCCTGGCTCTGGCCCTGTTCCCCGTGTCCTCGGGCGGTGCTCCTCCTTCTGAGGACCCAGGTCTCTTCTGGTGTTCAGAGCGAGGGGCCCAGACGGGATTGAAGGAGGCAGCCAGCAAGGCCGGGAAACGGCGACTGGATCCCGCAGACGCGAGCAGCTTGAAGCTCCCGCACTCAGACCCCGGGGCGCCTCTCGGCCCGCTCCTCAGGGCCAGTAGCTCTGTGGGCCCTGGTTTCCCGTCCCCGCTGGCTGGCTGGCCCATTGTTACACCATCCTACTTGCCGGGACAAAGATGACATCATTGGCTGGGGGTGGGAAGGGGATATTGGTGGTGGGGGGTGGGGTGGTCCATAGCCCTGAGTGCAAAATACAAAGACTCCTCTATGCAGGGCTTGAGCTGGCAAGGAGGAGCCACGCAGGCTGGGGACATCCAGGTGGCAGGAGCTATAATGTCACACCTGCTGCCCCACTCCACCAGCCGTTCCTGATGCTCAGAGGGGAACGTGATAATAACAACAGGTCTGCTGGTGAGACCTGTGTTGAACAGGGGTCCCCTGACTCAGCGAGGCCTTAAGAACCCTTGGGGGAGTAAAGAGGGTGGAGTGGGGCTGCAGGTCGAAGCAGAAGGGCCCTGAGCCATGAGCCCAATGTGGCTGCCTGACCCCCAGCAGGCTTTGGACCTCTCCGAGCCTTAGTCCCTCTCTGTAAGATGAGGCCAGTCCCTTCCTCTGGGGCTGTGGGGACCACCAGGAAGGAAGGACGTGAGGGTGGGGTTGAGAATAATGTGATGAGAACCTTCTGGATACCAGGAAGATGGGAGTGTGGTGCAGAGCCCCCTGCCTCGGCCGCCCCCCTGACCTCTGCCCTCCCCCCGCAGGCCCTCTCTCCAGCCCCCACCACCATGACCTTCACCCCAGCACCCCTCGAGGACACATCCGCACGCCCCCAGTTCTGCAAGTGGCCGTGCGAGTGCCCAGCGTCCCCGCCCCGCTGCCCGCTGGGGGTGAGCCTCATCACAGACGGCTGCGAATGCTGTAAGATGTGCGCCCAGCAGCTCGGGGACAACTGCACGGAGGCCGCCGTCTGCGACCCCCACCGGGGCCTCTACTGCGACTACAGTGGGGACCGCCCGAGGTACGCAATAGGAGTGTGTGCACGTAAGTGAGACCTTCCCCTCCGCCCCCCACCCCCAGCACCCCAGCTCTGGCCCGAGGCCCCCCTCCCTGGGCACACCCACAGTGGTTTCCCGGCCAGGCTTCTGCTCGGGAGGTACCCCCAGCCCAGTCCAAGGTCAAAGGCCAGAGGCTGGGCCTTCCTGGGGCGAGAGGGACTGCACTGGTCATACCTGCAGGACCTGGCTCCTTGCTCTGTTCTTGGTCCTGGAGGCACACTCAGGGCTGTCCCCAGGGAAGACACAGCCACCACGAGAGACCTAAGCCTAGTTTTTTCTCCGAGTGGTAGGATCCTTCAGCAGATGCTCACAGGTCCCAGGGACTGCACAATTCCAGACACTGTAATAACATTGTAAATGAAAATGATATGGTTTTACAAAATCCAGTAGCCTTGAAAGAATGAAAACCAGCAGTGAGCAGCCATTCCTTCCTGCCACCCCACCCATGTTCCTCTGGTTACTACGGTCACTTTTAACTTTTTAGCCCTTTCTTCTGATGGCTACCACTACATATCCCATGTCTTCTGCTGTCTCTTAATTAGCTTGACATATCAATTTTGTATATATTATTAATATATTCCTATATGATGACTTAGCTCCTCCATACCACCAGATACTTCCCTGTATTTCAAATATTGTCATAATTTTTGGCTATGCAACCCTCAGTGTTTACAATGTTATGATCATGGAAATATAGTGCAGTATAAGTATAGTGTACTGGTCTGAATTTTCTCTCTTATGATGCCTATTGTTATTCCTGGAGTTTCTAGTTGCCTTTGCTTTCTCTTTACTCTTGGTCTATGATAGTGTCTTCATGTTCGGAGGGAGGCCTGTTGCTGTTTGTTGTTTGTTCACTCCTCAAGTGTTCCATCACGGGTATTCTGTCCTTTCTCGTTCCCAGAGACCTCATTTCTGAGACTTTCTGACATCCTTCTATCTGGACTTGTATTCCCTTAGCTTGAATCACCTGAACATTACCTGGAATACAAGGCCCAGCATGACAAAGAGAGGTCGCTAGGCATTATGACACAGCAGCCTAACTTCTGAAAGGTTCCACAAAGTCTCAGAAACCCCAGAGCCCCCTTCTTCCCTCTCAGTGTTGAATCAAACCTTCCCCATTACCAGGGCTCCATATACACCCCGATACCTGTTCCCGTACTGCATAGTCTCTTACCCTCAGCTAACCCATTATATTTCCTGCAGTTGGTTGTTGATGAGGGTTATACACATAATTCCCAGTCAGACAGCCCTATCTGAGCCTCATGGTCAATCTATGGCACTTTCTTGCCACTTTCTTTCTTTTATCATGGGTTGGTTCAGGCTTCAACTTTCATACCAAGTCATGTGTCTTCAGCTCTGTAAGTAACCACCCCACTTCCTCCCATCCTTCCAGTTTTATTTTCCTTTTATCTAGCAGTATGTTCAAAGAGAACTTGCAGCATCACCTGCACAGAATCCTCTGATGTGCTGGCTAAAAATGTTACTCCTGAGCCCTACCCCACACTTGTTGAGTCAGGTTCTCTGGAAGTGGGGATGGGATCTATACCTTTACCGAGACTCCCAGGTGGTTTTCATGCACGCTGAAGTTCAAGACTGACTGCTGATACACACACAGTCCGTCATCTACCCCCCCCCTCGTGACCCAGGCAGGGAAGCCTGGCCTGGGTTTCCTGCACTAGAACCATCTGCCTCACAATGTCTTTCCCTTTTCAAAAACATTCTTCAAGATCATTAAAAAAGTTATTTTGTTCATTGCAATTATATTAATCTCTAAAGCTATATTGAGATTTCATCATGTGCCAGGCACCATAAATTTATAGACATTCTCTCTTGGACCCAGAGGTTTATGGGCCAAGAAACTGCCTCTCCCACCTGCCTTCCCCATGGGGGGGGGGGGCTGGAAACCACTTTTCCCACCCCCATCCTTAACTGTTTGCATCTCAGTCCTGCCTTCACTTACTATATATAGCTCCTTGACTTGCCAACACCATGAGCCTCTGTGTATTTCCTGTTCTTTTATTTGGAAAAACAAGCAAAAACTATGGTCCAAAGGAGATTATAATAGGTGATACACTTACCGTGGTTTCGCTGGTCAGGGAGGCTTGAGATAAGTATGACCAAATAGGAGTTACAGAAATTCTCAGAGGCTTCAAATGTTCATGTCCATTGTTAAATTCCGAAAGGGAACTATCATGAGCTCCACAAGAAGCTTTTTCTTTTCTAAAAGAGTGGAACACTGAACTCTTGTCCAGGCAGACTCTGATCCATTGACCTCAACCCCCACACACATACATACACACATCACATGCACATGTGCACACACAAACATACACCTCACTAGTGCTCTACCGCAAATGTTCCCAGAAATGCTGCCAGAGTGTCTGAATGAGTTCATGAGACCCTAGTGAAGAAAGAGGAGAGTCTAGGGAGGGTCTATAGGTAGAAGAAGAAGGCATTTCTGGGCCAGAGGGAAAAGAGAAAGAAGGATCCCTCTAATAAATAGACAGTCTTTTAGCAAATGGTCCGCTCAGCCAATGGACAGTCCCCAAGACAGGCTAAATCTGTCCTTGGATATTTGCTTGTAATTAGGCCGTGACAAGGAGGTAATAACATGAGCAATTGAAACCCTGGCATGTATGGCTCAAACAGAAGACAGTGGGGAGTACAGCAACATGCTGAATGTGAGCCCTCGCTATCAGAGATGGCCCTGCTGTGCCCAGCCACGGTAAAAGAGTGAGGTCTTGTCTAGCCTGCTCTGTTTTCAAGAGAGTCTAGAAATCCAGATTTGTGTATTGTTTGTAAATGTTGGCAATGCATTCACAAATCTTTTAATAAACATTCTGTGGGCCAAACTAAATACATCTGTGGGCAGAGAGTGACCTCTGAATTAGACCATTCGGCTATTTCGGTTGTACAAACACCACTCTACATGTAATGCAGCTGGGTCAGGCCTGAGGGCATTGTGGTTTGCTGGAAAGATCTTATTTACAGGCAGACAGACTTGGCCCGGCTCTGCCACTTGCAAGCTACGTGACTGTGGACACATCACTTAAGGAGCCTGATAAAACCAACCTCACATGGTTGTTAAGGAATCAACAGGGAAATGCAAAAAAAAAAAAAAAAATGTGATTGGCTGCTTTTAGTTTTTATTTTATTTGCTTTGTTCTAACTTTCCTTTGTAGAAGACATCTCTGTCTTGTCCGTGGTCATCCTAAGAGGAGGCGGCAGGTCTGGTTCTAGGACTAGACACCACAGTCTAAGGAAGCAGTACACTCATTCATGGTATTTGGAGCTAGACAACCTGAGTTCAAATCCTAGTATCATCATTAACTAGTACTATGATTTCAGGCAAACTACTTAACCTTTTAAGGCTGGGTTTTCTCATCAAGGACAATGTGACACAGAAAGCCTGCCTCTCTGGGGGGCTGGAATGCCAAGTGCCTGCTACATGGTAGGAACCCAGTAAAGATCAGGGCTCACCCCAGCTCACATCCATCCGTTGAACATTCAAACAATGAACATACATAGGTGAGTGACAATACAAAAATGGGGTTACAACAAGGCATGACCCACTGTCCTTGTTCCCACAGGGCTGACAGTCCTTGCGGGTGTGGGTGAGGGGAGTGAAGGCCCCGATGGCAGAGCAAGGTGACCTGAGTTTCTGGAAGTCCTTCAATAAGAGGAAAGCTAACCAGGTCACCTCTGGACTTGCAAGTCTGAGATTAAATAGGAGGCAGCGAAGGAAACTGGCTTCACCATCTCGCCAGGAGCAGTTTATTGGATTAGTTAGAAAGAAAGTGAAGGAGGAGGAAACTCTGGAGCCTGCTGATGGGGCCATCACGGCCACTGGGAGTCCCCATCCCTAGCCTGTCGCGGGCAGGCAGCCCAGAGCAGCGGCAGCACCACCCCCACCCCCACCCCACCACCACCACCCTCCTCCCAGCTCAAAGCCCCTCGGAGGCTGCAGCAGCTCCTTCTAGATGCAGTGCTTCTTAGCCTCCGCTGCAAACTGGATTCACCTGGGGAGCTTTAACAGCTACCAAGGCCAACAAAAGAAAAATACTGAGATGCAGGTCCACCCCCATGTCCTGAGGCATGATGTGGGCAGAAGAATTTTTAAAGCTCCCCAGGTTCCACTGCGGTTCCCATGTGCAGCACATGGTGAGAAACCAGACTCCAGGCACCCCGCACTGACCTCTCCCTCCTAAGTCTCCACGCAGGGGCTCAGAGCTGTGGCTTAGCCCTCTCCCTTCTCTCCACCTTCTCCCACATACAAACACACATGGGCCCATGCACGCGCGCGCGCACACACACACGCACACACCCCTTCCTGGAGGGAGGGAGGGCGGGCAGGGGTGACTCAGAATGCAACGAGGAGAGACTCACCCAGCACTTCCTCTGCTCTCTCTCCTGCTACGCCCCCTCCTCCACTGGGTCTGGCAGGAGGATATGGGCTGTGGTCAGATCCCTGGGGTTTATCATTCGCCAGTTCCATGACCTTGATCAAATGAGTCGTTTAACCTCTCTGAACTTTCCTGTCCACCAAATGTGGAAAATAAAACTGTTCCCGTGAAGTGACCGGGAGGACTGAGTGAAATAACATATCCGATGGTGCCTGGCACAAGATCAGAGGGCCAATAAATAGCGTCCTTCCTTTCTGCACCAGCACGATAACCACCCCCAGGAAAAACAGTAGCCGTGGAAATGTTCACTCAGAGACTCTGCTTCCTGCTCTGGTCACCTGGGACTGGGGACTTTACCTTGCTGTGACTCAGTTTTGCTGTATGGAAAATGAAGATGACAACGTGATAGTGTTTCCTTAGGGAATGAAACATGTAACAAGCACGACACAGAGGGGACCCAGTGCCCAACCAGAGACAGTACTTACAAAACCTTCCTGCCTACTCGATATTAGGATTTATTATTAATAACCACCCTTAGGCAAACCCAGAGGACAGAACTATTGGCAGACTACAGATTCCAGATGCTCCTCCTCAGGTGGCACTCTTGCCACCCAGGGGCTCTCTGCCTGCGTTCCACAAACTGTCCTCAAGAGAGAACGCAATATCAGGGGTGACATCTGGCCCAGCAGCCCCCAAACTTGCCCTGGAGTGCTTGGCTGGCATGACCAACTCCACATAGCCACTCAGCCAGCATCTCATGCCTAATGAAGGACACTGGGGTCCACATACCCCAATCCCTGCTCCTGCTAGGAGGAGAGAACATCTCCCTCCTTCCAGGACTCAGGTCACAGGACTAGGAGTCATTCTTGACTTGTCTCCTCCCCCTCCTCCCCCCTCCTGCCCCCTCCTTCAGTAAGTCCTAGCAGCTCCTTCCAAATCTATCTAGAAGCTGTGCCCTTCTGCTCTCGGCTCTGGGCCTCTCTCTCATGCGCCTGGGTTCCTGGGTGGCCCTGACGCTACCCTTGACCTCTTCAACTTACTCTCAGCTCAGCGCAGTGAGTGTCCCTGTAAGTGGTTCACTCCCCCACCCAGCAGTTCCTTCTTGAGCAGCCCCTGGAGCAGCCCCTGGGAGCCAGCCACGGCTCTGGGCTCCCGCAGCTCTGCATCCTCCTCTGAGCCTAGGAGGAAGCCTTCTCTCACCTCCTCTCCTTCTCCCCCAACACCTGGCCCCCGTCCCATCCCAGGCCTCTCCTACTTGGGCCTTTACACCTAAGGGGCCTCCTCCCTACCTGGAAGGTTCCTCCCTGGGGCCCGGGCACTCCTCGCCTCCTGCAGACCTGCGCAGCAGCAGCAGCGCCTCAGCGAGGCCGTCCCACCCACCTCACTTGAGTTCAACTGTCCCCCACTCCCAACTCCCCCCGCTCCCCTCTTCTCCCAGGCACTTGTCACCATCGACTGCCGCCATCAGCATCAACAGCAGCACTACAGGCTCTATGTGTCTTTCCTCTGCCACCCCCACCACACTGTAAGCTCTTTGTCTATTTTGTCCACTATTCAATCCCCAGCACCTAGAAAGCTCCATAAATGTGCACTGAGTGAATGGAACGCGTGTTTCCAGGCATCCTGGCTTGGTTTACATGCCTGCCTCCCTCAGACCCATGAGCCCCAGTGGCAGGAGTTTGGCGGCACCAGGCTTTGTGCCAGGTGCTGGGGACACTACAGGGAGTAGGGCACTGGGGTCCCCGCCTGTGGGATGCCGTATCCTCTCACCCGGTGCTCAGCCCAAGGCGACTGGCGTGGGTGTCACTCCATGGGTTCTGGCTGACACTGTAAAGGAGCTCTCGCCCTCCCTGTGCCCGAGTCCCCCCCAGTGCCCACCTCACCCCTGCCCAGCCCTCTCAGCCTCCCTGCGTTTCCCCTGCAGCACTCACCCCTCTCTCGTGTTGGGAGACATGCCCAGGGTTCGGGTGTGGTCCGGGGTGGCCCTGCCGGGCCAGGGCACCGAGCCGGCTGGGCCTGACCCGCCGCCGCCTGTGTTGGCAGAGGTGGTCGGCGTGGGCTGCGTCCTGGACGGGGTGCGCTACGGCAACGGCCAGTCCTTCCAGCCCAGCTGCAAGTACAACTGCACGTGCATCGACGGCGCCGTGGGCTGCACACCGCTGTGCCTCCGCGCACGCCCCCCGCGCCTCTGGTGCCGCCACCCACGGAAGGTGAGGGTGCCCGGCCGCTGCTGCGAGCAGTGGGTGTGCGACGACGACGACGCCAGGAGGCCACGCAAGACTGCGCCGCGTGACACCTTCGGTGGGTGTGGGCCTGCTCGGGCTGCGGGCGGGCCTGAGGGCGGCTGCAGACCCTCCTGGAGCTCCGACCACCCAGGAGTGATTCATGCCCGCACGCCATTGCCCAGTCCACCACTCACTACATCTCCCCTGGAACCCTATTTCCCCGTCTGTAAAATGGAAATAACATCTTCTGTCCTGCCTATCTTATAGGAGACTCTGAGTGCAAAACAGAGTGTGTTGTAAAGAACAAAGCCCTACCCATGCAGCCATCATTATCCTACTGAGGAGTTTAGGGGTGGGGTGGGGATGGAGGAAAGGTGGGTGTGTGGGAACTTGGGGAGAGGAGGTGTGAGCAGGAAGAGATGGGTCTAGTAGAGATGTCTTTTTGTTTCATTTCTGCTTACTGGAGCTTAGCCCAGTGTCAGACACTTAGCAGGTATCTAATCAATATTTGTCATATTGGTAGATGAATGGATGGATGGATGATAGATGATGGATGGATGGATGAATGATGGATAGATAGAGGGATGATGGATGGATGGATGAATGATGGATGGATGGATAGAGGGATGATGGATGGATGGATGGATGAATGATGGATGGATAGAGGGATGATGGATGGATGGATGATGGATGATAGATGGATGGATGGATGGATGGATGGATGGATGATGGATGGATGAATGATGGATGGATAGAGGGATGATGGATGGATGGATGAATGATGGATGGATAGAGGGATGATGGATGGATGGATGGATGATGGATGATGGATAGATGGATGGATGGATGGATGGATGGATGGATGGATGGATGATGGATGGATGATGGATGGATGGATGGATGATGGATGGATGGATGATGGATGGATGGATGATGGATGGATGATAGATGGATGGATGGATTATGGATGGATGGATGATGGATGGATGGATGGATGATGAATGGATGGATGGATGATGGATGGATGGATGGATGGGTGGATGATGGATGGATGGATGATGGATGGATGGATGGATGGATGGATGATGGATGGATGGATAAATGTATGATGGATGGATGGATGATGGATGGATGGATGATGGATGGATGGATGGATGGATGATGGATGGATGGATGGATGGATGATGGATGGATGGATGATAGATGGATGGATGGATTATGGATGGATGGATGGATGGATGGATGGATGCTGAATGGATGGATGATGGATGGATGGATGATGGATGGATGAACAGACAGATTGATGGATAGATCAGCTAATACATATCTGAACTAGGGAAGAGGAAGTAGAGAGGTGAGGAAGGGACAGATGGAAGGGACATTGCTCAAGTAAGACTGAAGGTCTTGGTATCAATCCAATGCCTGGGGTGAAGGAGGAAGAAGAGTAGAGGAGGACTCCCGGGGCTCCTCATTGCTTAGGGTAGAATACAAGACAGGGAGCGAGGATGGAGTAAAGCAGATCTGCTTTATTTGCCACAGGGAGAGTTTGAGGCAGGCGTCCCGCCCTTGGAAGCATGAGGAGGAGTGTCCGGTGGAGGCAGCACTGGAGGAGGGAGGGGGCAGAAAGCCATCTGCTTGAAAGCTGCTGACAGTGGTGTCGCTGAGATGGCCTGATGCCGAGGTCTGGGGAGGCTGATATTTGAAGGGTGGACAGGAGGTGAGATGGGAGGATACAGAGAGGAGGATTGAGATGTGAGAGGAAAATTGGGAGCAGACAGTGGATGAGGTCATTTCAAGAGGGAAATGTCTACTAAGAAAGTGGACAGGAAGGAAGGAAGAAATGGCAATAGAGCTTGGGAGTTCTAAGAACACGGGGTAATTTTCTAAAAGCTGTAAGAGCTTCAGATTGGCCAGGGACTGTGTAGGGCAGGCTTTCTCAACCTTGGCACTGGCAATGTCTCGGGCCAGACACTTCTTTATGGTGGGCCTGTCCTGTGCACTGGAGAATGCTTAGTAGCATCCCTGGCCTCTCCCCCCAGAAGCCAGTAGTACCCCTTCCCCGAGTTGTGACAACTAGTAACACCTCCAGACATTGCCAGTTGGAGCAGCAGCGCTGTGTGGATGGGAGGAGGCCCAGGGCAGCTGTCCCCCACTGTCCCTCTCAGGAGGACACACAAGGGTCACCAGGGCAGCAGGGAGGCAGAGGCTGTCTGCTCATTGTGTGTGGCCCAGTGACCCCATTCTGACCGAGCACACGCAGAGCCCCTGCCTGGATGAGGCGACCCAGAAACCAAAGCCCTTTTATCCTCCTAGGCAGATCGCTGCCCGCCACCTGCCAATCTTGCAGGCCCAGCCCCTCCCAGCCCTGCCCCTCCCAGCCCTGCCCCTCCTCTGTCCTTCGAGGCCTCCCTTTCTTTCCTCTCTTTCTCACCCTCTCCGTCTTAAACTCAGTCATTCCTGCATTCATTTGTCAATGTTCCCTGCACCCTATCAGCTTGGAGGGCTGAGTGTAAGGCACTTTCTCTTTCTCTCTCCTGGTCCTAGCTAGATCTCTACTCTCTCCTGTGTTTCTCTCTCTTCCTCTCTCTTCTCCGACCTGCTCCATGCTTGTATTACTTTTCTCACCTTCCCTCTGTTCATTCTACCCCTCCTCCTCTCCTTATCTCTCTCTTTCTCCTTTCTCTGCCTTTACATCCCTTCCCCCCACCTGTTCCTGTCTCTCTGGCTTCCTGTGGACTGTGTGTCTGGTGGGACCAGGCCACTCTCCAACTCTTCCTCTAGTGAATCTTGTTCCATCTTTCCAGGGGCGGTTCTCTGTCTTCTGGCTCTTTGCCTGCCTCCATCTCTAGTTCATCACCATTTCTGATTTTTCATGCAGTGAGTGAGCACCTGTCATGTTCCAGATGCTGGGGATACGAGTATTCGTAGAACCACCCAGCGGTGGGTCGTTGAGTTGGCCACAGTCAAGTGACCACACACGCTCACCTTGACCGAACTTTCTAAGGGCCAGGGACAGCCTGGCTGCTTTCACAGGCGTGAAATCATCTTGCCTAACCACAGCCCTGGGAGAGGCATGCTGTTGTCAGCCCCATTTGCAGGTGGGGAACCTGAGGCATGAGGTGTAGCCAGCATTTTGGAAGTCACATAGCTAGTAAGTGGCAGAGGAACCCTGGTAATTTGACTCTGAAGCCTGTATGTCCTCATAACCAATATGCTGTCGGCATTGCTGAGACAATCTGTTAACTGTTAGGATGCAGATACGCAGGGACAGAGACAGTGTCTTTTTTTTTTTTTTTAACTAGGGACAGGGTATTGCTCTCTCACCCAGGCTAGAACTCCTGGGCTAAAGGGATCCTTCTACCTCAGCCTTCTGAGTAGCTGGGACTGTACCCAGCCCAACAATGTCTTTTTATCCTCCTATTCTCAGTACCTAACAAGATGCTTGATACATAATTACTCAAAATCTAGACCTTTTTATTGTCCTGCCAGGCCACAGGCAAATATTATTTATTGTTCCAAAGAGGAGGCAGGCCCAGAGTGGGTTATCTAAGGTCATATAGCTTGTAGGTGACAGAGTGGGATTTGAACTTGGGTCCACCTGTCTCTAAAGATGGTTTTCCTTCCAAGCTTCCATACTGCCTCTCTTGATCAGAAAAATATAGGGACCTGAAAATATATTTTCTGCTCCCTGGTTATAAGCCAACTTGCCCTCCTATGGGGAAGGACACCCAAATGCTCTCTCTCTTGCTCTCTCTGTCTGAGTTTCGGGGACCCCAAACGTTGGTGCAGTGACATGAGGGTGTGGGGCTGGTGGGGGCTGGAGGCTCATGGGGAATCTGGCCCCCCACGCAGCAGCTGCGGACGAGGTGGAGCCGTGGCACAGGAACTGCATAGCCTACACGAGCCCCTGGAGCCCCTGCTCCACCACCTGCGGCCTGGGGGTCTCCACGCGGGTCTCCAACGTCAACGCCGGGTGCCAGCCTGAGCAGGAGAGCCGCCTCTGCAACCTGCGGCCATGCGAGGTGGACATGCGGCCGCTCATCAAGGTGGGTCCAGCGCGGCAGCGGCATCTGGGACTTAGCAGGCAGACAAACCTGCCTCTGAGCCTGGCTCCTAAACGTCCTCGTGGGCACCTGCTATAAAATGGAAACAATTAAGCCCCCCGGGATGGGTTTGGTGTAAGGGTTTTTTGGGATAATGTGTGTTACCAGGCTGAACTCCACTCACTGGAAGCTCTGGCTGTTACCGTATGATTAGAATCAAGGTCACTCTGGAGAGATGTCGGGGACCCTAAAAATTGCTCTTCATCCTCCCTCCCCCCACCCTCCCCCCACTGCCTGCACCAGCACAGAGTTATATGGGGAGCACTGGACGGGGGCCAGGACCCCTGGAGTCCAAAGCCTGTCTGTGTTAATGGCATCTGACTATGGCCAATCTCCTCCCGTCTCTGAGCCCCAGGCCCCAGGCCTCAGAGTTAGACACAGATCATACTTTCCTAACTCAAGCCCTTCTCACTCATGCCTTAGGACTGGTCAGCCTGTTGTCAAATCAAAACCAAAGCAAAACAAAACAGATCTCAGCACTGATTCCAGTTTCAGAGCTCTGGTGGAACGCTGAGGAGAAGGTTGCCCAGGAGACAAGACATCAGTCCTCTTCTGATGTCCAGCATTGCTCCTTGTCCCCTGGCAGCTTCTCCCATCATCTCTGTGTTGGTCACCCAGATTCACCCTTCCTTTTCCTCCTCCTTCTTCTCCTCTTCTCCCTCCTCTCCAACTGTTCTTCTCTGTCCTGCTAGCCTTTGCATTCTCTGTGCTTGGCACACAGTAGGTACTCAGTAGACATCTCTCTACTGAGAACATAAGCAGAAAAGGTACCGGCAGCAGGAGAAATGGGAGAAAGGCCCTGATCTGGGTGAGATGGGTCAGTCTGCCGCAAAGCTAAAAGCAAGTTCCTTGTTGTAGGTTCAAAATTCTCACCCGATTTTGTGTCCATAATTATGTGTCCTAAAAGGTTTGCCCAATTGTATAAGCTTCAGGCCCCAAAGAGCATCTAGCATAGTGTGGAGATATGGTAGACCCCAAGAATTCTTAATCCAACAAGTTTGGCAAGTGGCTACTATCTACCAGGCACAGAATTAGACTGTAGAGACACAAAAAGGACACCACATCTCGAGGGGTCATAGCCCAACAGAAGGATGGAGCTTCCCTTTTAAAGAATGTGGATCCCATAGAACAAGTTGCAAGATAAGGGTGTGTGTGAGAGCCCATGGGAGGCCGAGGACGGGGAGCTGAGGGTAAAGTGACCATGGAGTCCTGATGCTACTAGCTAGCCAGGCAGCTTGGTTGGCTGAAGGAGCTAAAAAGGCTTCCCGTGTTGGTGAAACTGTGATGAATTGGGCATTGGCAAGTCAGAAATGCAGGACAGAAGAGAAGTCGCAGGCCACGGATACAACTCAAGCGAGGCGATTTCCTCTGTGGTCCTCAGTTCCTGTGTGTATAATCTCACTGGCTCTCACTCTATTCACTAATGTCCTTTCTTGCTTGAACATGCCGGGGTTCTGAAATTAAGGTGGAGTGCTCCTGTGGCAAGCCAGAAGGAAAAACCTGAGGGCTTGGAGGGAAGAAGGTGGCTGTTTGTCCTCTAACAGCCCCACTGACAGCACCTTTCCTTTCTCTCAGGCAGAGAAGAAGTGCTTGGCTGTGTACCAGCCAGAGGCTCCCATGAACTTCACCCTTGCGGGCTGCATCAGCACACGCTCCTACCGACCCAAGTACTGTGGGGTCTGCACGGACAACAGGTGCTGCATCCCCTACAAGTCCAAGACCATCGATGTCTCCTTCCAGTGTCCCGATGGGCCTGGCTTCTCCCGCCAGGTCCTGTGGATTAACGCCTGCTTCTGCAACCTGAGCTGCAGGAATCCCAATGACATCTTTGCTGACTTGGAATCGTACCCTGACTTCTCAGAAATTGCCGATTAGGCAGGTACAGATCATGGGCCTTGGAGCCTGGCTCGATGCCTGCAAAGCTGCCAGTCCTCTGTGGCTGTAACTTTGCATCATTGAGTCTTATTTTATCCACTTCCCATTCACTCCAGTTACCTTGGTCAGTACCCTTGGAATCCTGTCCTGTCTCTGACTACCCAAACGGCCCATGATGGTGCTGCTCAGGCCCACACTAGGGTCCCCTCCTTGGCAGCATCAGCATTCACTCCAAGGAAAACACCTGTCTCTAGACTTTCTGGACAAGACCCAGGCCTGATCCAGCCTGTCCAAGTC
The DNA here is from genome assembly GCF_040939455.1 of Microcebus murinus. Classification (NCBI taxonomy): domain Eukaryota; kingdom Metazoa; phylum Chordata; class Mammalia; order Primates; family Cheirogaleidae; genus Microcebus; species Microcebus murinus. The sequence continues at coordinate 34,645,308 of NC_134110.1, read as the reverse complement.
ACCGAAGTTCTGCTGGATCTTGCCTAAGTCACAAGGAATGGAGTCTACTAGATAGCCAGTACCCTAATTCCCTCTTTATATGCCCAACTGCAAGACTCTTTGGGTCCATTCTGAAGGATAGATGGGATTTAGAACAGTAGATTAATCTATTATTTGGGCCCTGCCAAGTGGCACCTCAATGGGCAGTTCTGACCTCAGCAAATCGAAACTATCCCTGATTCCAACAATGTGCACTCCCCAAGGTCACCAAACACATGCCAAGTAAAGTGAATGGCTGTTTGGTTTGGATTTTCAATGGAAGATTATATCTGGGTATTGTTGAGGTTAAGTTTCTTTTAACCTCTACACTGTGAAGGGTATAGATTAAGTTCATCCCAGTCAGAAATGCAATTTGCTAAACATCCTTGCTGATGGGAAAAGCCCCCAGTTAATACTCCAGGGACAGGGCAAGGTGAGCCCATTCCAGAAGGATCTCTTGGCCCAAGCATTGGACCTCTGCTGACTGCCAGGGCTTCAGGCAGTCGGCTGGGCTCTTCCCTGCTTACTCATCTTCTCCCTGCCTGGGGCTCATGAGAATTACTGGAGCCCCTGGATTTGCCTCTCTCGTGCCCAGAGTGATGCCCTGGAACATTCCTCTGTTCTTACGGAGCCTCAAGAGACCCAGCTGCAGACCAGGCCAGACCTTCCTGAAATGACCAAGACAGGTCCAGATCAGGCATGGTCATACCAAGAAGTGGGTCCACTCTGTGTCCGCCTGGCCTGGCCTCTCAAGCTGGGGCTCTGGAACCCCAAGAGTCCCTGTGCCCAGGACACATCTCTTTCTGCCTCAGCAACCCACTTCTCAGCCTTCGGATCTATGACCAAAACAGCCAGTTTTCTGGTGTGAAGACAAGGGTTTACCAGTTTTTTAGAAACAGAAATACTTACCAGCGGTTAAAAGTCAAAAAGAGTTGAAGGTAAAAAGAAGAGAAGGTTGTTATTCATGGAAATGAGGCTATTATTTATTTTGTTAGTAAAATATAATATTTACTGTTATGATTCTTTAATTTAGCACCTTTTATGTGCTAGACATTGTTCTCAGTGCTTTATATACACTAGCTCATTGAATCTTCGCAACGATGTTGAGAAATTCCCATTATTATTTCTTTTCTTACAAATGTGAAATGGAAGCTCAGAGAGGTAAGAAAACTCGACCTGAGTCACCCAGCTGGTAAATAGGGAAGCTGGGATTCAAATCCAAATTGGGCTGACTTCATAATCTGCATTTTCCTTCTTTTTATAGAGCTTCCAAATATGTCAGAATAGGAAAACATATTGGAATAAGTGACTTCTTGCCGTCCCTTTCCCTCATCATTCTTTCTAGCTCCTTTCCCAAGAGAAGAGTGTCTGATTTTCTCAAAATTTAATCACCTAAGCATCAAAAAAAAAATGAGATAGACAACAATCCATACATCCCCTATAGATCATCCTCTCCTTCAAATCAGAACCAATGTTAGTACTTGGAGTGAATTGCTCCGATGTGCTTAGGCATGGGACAGGGAGGGAGACCTGAATTCACCAAATTAATTCTGCTAAATCTTATTACAAGCATTTGGGGATCCCTTCCCACATGCCAGGTCTCGTGCTTTACTGCCATATCTCATTTAATCCTTGTAGCAAACCTACAGGATATGGCGTTATCATCATTTAAAGGCAGCTGGGTCTCCAAGAGGTTGAATAATTTGCTCAGGGTCTTACCAGCTAGTGAAGAGCAGACCAGGATAGAAAACCAGGATCGCCTGACACCTGAGCCATCTCTCCCGACACTAAGCCTAGTTATCCTGCCCCTAAAATCCAAAGGTATGACCTTTACAAGAGGTGCTTTACTGATGATAGCTGCAATTTTAACTTTGAAAGTGATTCGGAGAGTGATCAAAGAAAGTAGATTTAAATGATAAGATTGTGTACAGTCTCGCCAGCATTGTCCTGTGCGTCCATAGGGTTATTGTGGGGAAGTAAACTAGCCCATGACTATGATGTTGAATTATGTCACTGCTTTTTGCAGACTTGTCATGATGCAAAGTAACCATGGTGATAACCCCACATAGCTGGGAATCATAAATAGTCGTAATGGTCAGCTGTGTATGTCTGCACATAGATATGTGTTTGTGTGTATATATGTACGTATAGATCTATTTTAAAACTGTGATTTAATATTTAAATATGCCTACTGCCATTTTTGTGACTTAAAAAAATATATAGGAAGAAATGTCTTAGAATTTCCCAGTAGAGGAAAAAATAGCACTTGGGCAATCTGTCATGTTTTACAAGTCCTCATTTTTCTAATGATTTGTGTAGCGTGGGGCATGTTTGCCCAATGTAAAGGGTTTTCACTGCTTAAATTCTATGTTGACAGCTTTTCTCCTTACAGTAATAAATCATCAGCAAAGTCATTTACTGAGTTTGGTGGCTCTTTCTGTGTATCCAGTTGTTATGAGACAATGATGGAACATCGAATGCGTTTGATAAATGTTCGGATCATGGAAATTAGGTCCCAGATAGTTTATATACGGAAACAAAAAGGGCTTAGAAGTTTGGAGATGGGCTTAGAAACATGAACTCCAGAATTCAGAGAAGACTAGAGCAGCCAGTGCATCCAGGCTGGAAGACACGCGATGTAAATATAAAATGGATTTTAAGCATTTCATTCATTCATTCACTTGCTTATTCAATACCTTTCTATATCCTCAACTAGACTGTGGATACCTGGGGGTCAGGGGATATCACTGCATCCTCTGAGCCTAGCTCAGAAGCAGGCACACGTCAGGGACTGTGTAAGTAAGGGCTGAATGGATGGACAGAGTATCTATTGCGTACTGCTGTAGGAACTAAGACAAGTAAAAAGAAATGCAAGAGAGACCGCACAGCACAATGGAAACAGATGTGACTTTGGAAGTCAAGTGGATCTTGATATACTTTATTTTCTTTTGTTGTTGTTGTTGTTTGTTTTTTATTTTAGCATATTATGGGGGTACAAGTGTTAAGGTTACTTATATTGCCCATGCCCCCCTCCCCCCTCGAGTAAGAGCTTCAAGCATGCCCATCCCCCAAACGTTGCACATCTTACTCGTTGTGGTTGATATACTTTATTTTCTACTGAAATTTCTCACTTAACTCATCAAAGCCTCAGTTTCCTCATCTATGAAATATAGTACTTACATCTCATCTGGATGCATATTGCATGCAAAATTTTAAGACAGAGCTTAGAACATTAGGAAGCACATAATAAACACATCTATTACTAGCTGAGTCTCAGTTTCCTCATAAACTGGGGGTAATCAACGAGGCCACAGTAAGAATTAGCATCAGTATGTGTGTCTGCATATTTAACTTGTTTATCCCTTGTTTAAAGTAGCAAATATAAAGAGAAAGTATTGCCAACATTCAGTTGAATGCTGTTTTACTTTAAGCATAGACTGTTTCTGTCCTTAAATTTTTTTTTTCCCTTTTATGCTATAACTTGATTTAAAAGCCAGCTTCTTTAAGGTAGGAGGGCATGTTATACCTTTCTGTGTTTCTCATCGCCGCACTTGACACATGCTCATGCTCAGCTGTATGTGCAGGCGGCTGGGGTAGATGAAGTGAATAACTCTTTTGAAATCCCCTGGCCAAATTCCCTTCATCCACTGCTCCCCCCAAACACATGAAGCTTTTATAAGAAAAGTCAAGGGGAGACTCCATTCCAAAAAAAGTTTTAAAAAGTAATTATCACATGAATTGTTTCCAAGAACACTTCTAGCCTGAAGCATATTGTTTTCAAAATTTGAAGTTAGATTGTGAAGTCCTGCAAATGAATGCCTCAGATTAAGATGAATGTGTAGACTCTGGGAAAATTTCTGAGGATATCAGGTCGCTGCAGTTTTGGGAAAATGAGATTTTGGGGAAATGGCCAGAGCATTTTATCATGAAGCACTTTATCATAGAAAGCCTACAGCAGAGATCCCAATGTTCTCCATCACCCCCACCGAAACAATGAAACTGCAAAGGTATCCTCTGTGTTCAGAAGTCCAAGTTCTAGTTGAATCTGGGTTCTTTCTAAATGCAGGACTGAACAAAAATGACTTCTAAGGAGATGAGTAAACTGGCACAAAGCCCATGCACTGTTTCATATATTATATACTGTAAAGCCTGTCTCCAGATCTCTACTGCTCTTGTTTTTCACACCATGTGGATTTCTTACTTCATTCCATAAAAAGGGAAAGGAAGCTGTTACAAGCAGGTTTACTGATGGCAATGAGAAAATGTCAGCCTGCCTGCAAAAGAGGTAAACAAAAATAAAAACCAGATAAGAGATATCATAAAAGCAGGTCACCCAAGTCTGAGTGGGACCGTTTAATGTAGAGACTAACACCCCCCACAGTTAATAAAAACCTTATGGCATCCACAGTCTCCTTTGGTCCTGGGAACTAACTGATGTCCTACCATCTCCAAGCATCAGTAGGTGGTGGCATGAGTCACGTGCTCAGTGGACTGTTTTAACAGGCAGCAAGGGAGAAAATCCATTTTAGAAATGGCTGGGCAAGCCGTTTAGTCTCTCTGAGCCTTGGTTTTACCTATGAAGCAAGAATGATTCCTCCCCACAAAGGATAAAAAGAAGAAAGAAACTATAATGTACACTAGGTATTATTATGATTCGGGGAAGTGTGCATCTGCTTACTTAACACAGACCTCCTGTTATGTGTTTGGCAGTGGGCTGGCCCTGGAGGTGAGGGAAGCAGAGAATGGCTAGTTTGGGAAGGAAGGGACACACACAGTGATGATGCGCTGCCTCGCAAATGCCAGATGCACCTTCTCTCTCTGCAGGGGAGCATTCAGGAAAAGCTTCTCGAAGCAGGGATGAGGAAAGGCATGTTCTGCCACCATGAGCCTGGCTGTCAATGGATTTAACTGTGCAAAGGATATTCCAATTCACCCACCACAGCCGTGCCAGTTACCCTGCCCCCTGCTGCCTTTATGTGAGGGCCAGGGGGTGGGAGCAACGAGAGCCCAGTCACAGCTGATTGGACAGGGGGCGGACACCTGAGTAAAGCTGGACCAATTACATTCTTCTCCCTAAGAGACACGAAGACCTGATTGATTTCAGGTCCAAGAACTAAAAGGCCGGGTAGCCTTTAGGTTAGGGCCACCATTGTACGCTTTAGCATTGCAGAAAAATCTGATCTAAGAAAGAAGGAGGCTGATTTGCTCACTCACCCCCTCTCCAATGCCATCTCCAACCCCATAAGGCCAAGCCTCACCTTCTGTTCCTGGATTCCTCGGGGACACCACTGAAGGGTTTCCACGCAGTCTAAGAAACCTGAGTCACATACTTAAGCCGATTGTGTCTGGGCTACTTCTAGAAACCAATCCGCTGACTCTCACAGTGAGACTGTCTGAGAAGGCGTAAGGACAGATCCTGCACGTGCTGATCTCAGCGCCAACTTGGCCTCCCAACTGCTGCTGAAACCGAGGGCAGGAGACAAACCAAAACAAACAGCTAGGAGATCAGAAATAGATCCCCAGCTGGCAAAACAGCCCCTGGGCACACCATCTCTGCATAGCATCGGGTGCATGCAAGCACTTGTAAAGTCCCCTCCCTTGAGGAAGCCAGACCGTGCCAGGCCCCGAGGGTCTCTGTGCCACCCCTCACTCCCCAAAGCTGAGGGTAGCAGCCCCTGCAACCATGGCACTGGCCCACCTTATCTTTGTTCCTGACCCTCACACAGGGCCCCTAGGCAGGAAAGGCACGTAGGTTTGTTGAATAAGCATGAACCAACACGCTCCTCCCCACCTCTGATCAGGGCTTCTTAACCTGGGGTCCCTGGTCCCTCCAGGGATCCATGGATAGAATTCAGAGGGCCCTATTTTTGGATGGGGGGAAATACATCTTTGTTTTTACCAACCTCTAGCTGCAATTTAGCATTTCCTTCTATCTAAATGCAGGCAACAAACCCCAACATCACCAGTTGTAATCACAGGTGATCGCCTTATCACAACTGTGGCAGTTGTGATAGATATCTATCTATCTGATAGGTATCTATGTGAAAGATATCTATCTTTCAGACTGCAGCAGTGTTGAAACCTGCCTCCACCGTACTGTTGAACTGATTGATAAAGCACGTTACTGTGTCACCCAGTTGTAACATTTTGATAATTATGCTTCACTATAAGGGGTTTCTTTTGTAATCGTATGTATTTCATTTTATGTGTTCAAAACTCTTCTGAGAGGGGGTCTGAAGGCTTCTCCAACGTCCTAAAGGGTCATCCATGAGATAAAAAGGCCCCAGGAGCCTGCCTTGGCCTCACCCTCTGCGGGGAAAAGGCAGAACTGCAGAGGAGCCACCCCTGCCCGGACCGTCACTCCGGCCTCACTTCCTGCCACACGCAGCACACAAAGTCACTTGGCCAGGTCTACACTGTAGGTTTCTGGTAAAGGCACAAACCGCTCACCCCTCTGTGCTGGTGCCCAAGCTGTCCCCGAGGCTGGGAACACCTTCTTGTCCTTCTGTGCTGAGTGAAAGCCCCTTCCTTGTTCCAAGTCTATATCCTAAACATCGGGGCCTGAGAACTACGCACACCCACGTGCTGCGCAGACTTTGACAGTGTTTGCAGCTGATCACGCAGCCGTAGAAACCTTCAGGGCAAGTGAAGAGAAACCAGTATAAACAGCAGGAGGAGAGGGACGGCCTTGAGTGTGGGCTGCCCTCAGTGACTTGCTTCCCAAGAGTGAGTAAAGTATGGAAAAGCAGAAAAAGCAACTTGACAGTGGAGAAACCTGGCAACCACTACCCCAGCCAGGGGATCAGGATTAATCCCATCAGCACTAATCCATGGTGACAGCATGTGCCCTGGATATGATGTGACAAGAAGGGCACCTCACCTCTCTGGTCTCCCCCCCCCCCAGTCTCACACACACACACACACACAAACCCATAGCCCCATTTGTACCATGAGAAAAATCACAAACAAATCTGAGTTGAGGAATGGTCTCCAAAATGCCTGAGCAGTGCTTCTCAAAACTGTCCAAAAGCAAGAAAAGTGTGAGAAACTGCTACAGGCCAGAGGAAGCTAAGGAGACGTGAAAACTAAATGTGATGAGGGACCCTGGATGGGATCCTGGGGCAGAGAAAGCACATGAGGGAAAACCGGAGAAATCCCAACACAGTCCAGGGCTTAGCACCAACGACAGATATGTATGGTGACGTAAGATCTTAATACTCGGGGAAGCTGAGTGTAGGACATACGGGAACTCTCTGTGCTATCTTTGCAACTCTTCTGTACTCATCTTAAATAAAAGGTTTAAATAAAATGGAAGGCTATACTAAAACATGTTTATAATTTTTACATGTAGAGTAGAAAACAAACGTTGCAATGGTTGTCACTGGGCAGGAGAAAAGGAGTGGCCTTTCCACATACTTTTTCTGTAATAAAAATAAAATGTAAAAAAAAATCAAAATAAAGAGATGTTTCCCTCTAATTATAGGTTGACAGGCTTTATCCACTTATCCCTACACTGTCCAAGCTATTGGGCACTTAAAATGTGGCTGTCTGGATGTACTTAGTATATAGAATGTAAAACGTCTGCCTAATAATTTTTTACAGAAGTGGTAATATTTTGGGTATCTTGGGTTAAGTGAAATGTATTAAAATAAATTTCACCTGTTTCTACTTTTTTTTTAAGTGGCCGCTAGGAAATTCCAAGTGGCCTATGGGGCTGACATTCTATTTCCACTGGACACAGCCACACCAGAGCAGAGTTACAGGGTTGGGGGGCTGTGGCAGGAGCCCCCAGGGATCAAGGACAGGCAATCCCATCCTGAAAGACCCATCCTGGCACCTCGATGTTGCACACACGATCTCTCGGGGCGAGGAAAGAAGACACAAGCCACTGCAAAGTTACAAATTTATTGGTCTGGAAATAAATACAAATATCTCATTAAGAAATTCCTCTGGAAAGACTTGTACACAACAGTTCCCGGTCTGGATTCAGCCACTCTTGCCCTGATCCTCGACCTGTCTGCACAAGGTCAGGGGGAGCCTCCCAGGTGGTAGGTGGCAGGTAAATGAGTCATTGCCACTCACGCCTCCTAGAAGACTCAACTACTTCCTTCTTCCAACTCTAGGGTCCTGGAAACCACCAGGCTCCCAGTCAGTGGCTGACTCACAATGTTTGATGCACTCTGATCAAACTTCTCTGAAAATCCATGGTTAGCCAGAACGAAAATCACAGGCAGTAGTATGGGAACTTGGCAGCCGACTATCTCAGAAACGTCAGTGGCGCCACCTCATTCAGGGTAAGGGGTTGGTTAGTGGGGCAGGGAGAGAGGAAGGCAGGAGAGGGAAGGATAGGCCCATGGAATACGTATTCCAGAATCCTGGCATTTTCTCAGCCACCATTCCCCATGTGAATTCCCACCCTCGCCCCACAAGAGCAAAAAGTTCTATCTGAAGATCCAGTGATGTTACCAGGTCGGAAACGTTCAGCTACTGGGCTTAGATTCCGGCCCAGATGTCAAAGATTGGAAACTGGATTTAACTCAATTCGAGATCCACGGAAATCACAACTGTACTCGATTCCATCACAAACACAAGGGATCCCTCCCATCTAGGAATGGAAATACCGCCCACCCCATGCCCTTCCCCCCACCCCCCGCAAGGAGACTCACACAGCCAGGCACGGCTGGCCAGAGCGCTTCCCTCCATTGCAAAGAATGCAACTACAGATCTAAATTATCTTCCCCACGAACAAAAATAATCACACGCTCACGTGTCTGGGGTGGGAGAAGGGTCTGCGGGGGAGGGGCAGAGGGCAGAGCCAAAGCCTTCAGAAACCGTGACACCAGCGTTTGCCAGGGCGTTCTTTCTGTAAAGCCAGGAGCTTTGGTTGCCCGCTTTTGTTGCACATTAAAAGGACGCTAGGAAAACAGGCTTGGATGCGTCAGCATTCAGAGGTTTATATATGCACCAACCTTAAAAATCAATTTCTTCAAGTCAACTATGTGGGTTTGTTTTTTTCCAAATGCCTCTAGCCTCAACATAAAGTCCACCTCTTTTCCTCCCGCTTCCTGTTTTGCCTATTTAAAAGAGGTGCCCACACTTCACTGCTCTCCCCGTCTCCAAATTGGAAAAGGATTTTGTTTCCTGGAGCTGGGCAGCTTCTCTGCAGTTGGAGAGGAAACAGGAAGTGGATGGCTGGCGGTCTGACAAAGCGCCCCTCCGAACCAGGATGCTGGGGGCAGCTGGGGCTTGGCTTTGTGAAGTGTTTACCGCTACGCTGCTTGTTTTTGGCAGTTTGGTGTCTCCGAGGGAGGGTAAGGGAGGGGCAACCGGCCAGTAGTGAATGGAACAGGACACTGAGGTGCCTCTTTCCTTTGGTCCACAGCCGCCCTGCCCTCGTCGGAGAGGGTGCCCGAGACAGACCCGATCTGTCACCACCAGAGCTCGCTCTTACAAAATAAGCTTTGGATTAATACCGAGTTAGGCGCAGTGTGGCAGGCAGGGGCGGGAAGGGGCTGGATGGAAGGGAGGGGGCGGCTACAGAGATCAGAGTCCGGGGACGGCAGTCTGCACAGGCCGCCTAGCAGGAGACCTCCATGGACTTGGGCCCAGCGCTGTTCCCGGTGGCACCCGAGTTGGGAGTGATGTCCAGGTGGGCGCCCTCGCTGGTGTGGGAGCGGCTGCGGGCGCCCTCGCTGGTGTGGGAGCGGCTGCGGGTGCCCTCGCTGGTGTGGGAGCGGCTGCGCGTGCCGTCCAGAGAGGTGACGCTGGAGCCCGAGGCCGTGCGGGACCGCATCAGGCGCGTCATGCTGGCGGAGGGCACTGGGGAGACAGGAGACAGCCAGTTAGGGGGTGGGGCCTCCAGGATGCGAGGGGCCAGATGCACCTGCCTGGCAGCCACGGCGCCCCCGCCCCCACGCGGCCAGCCCCGGCCAAGCACTCTTCCTGTCCTGTCTTGGTCCTGGCAGTAATCCAGCCGCTGGGTAAGCAGGGACACGACAATCCACGTAAGTGACTTGACCCAGATCCGGGTCTGGAGCCCAATGCTGCCACTTGCTTAACAGCTGTGTGGCTGTGGGAGTGTCCGCTGAGCTCCCTGCCCGGTGCCCGCTAGCCCATGCTGTCGGCTGTCCCTGGAGCAGAGAACACTCCTGCTCGGCCAGGTAATCCCTGCATGTCCCACTCGGGGAAAGCGAGGCCACACGGCAGGTTTGTGGCAGAGCTGTCAGTGTCACCTCCCTTTCCCCAAGAAGTCTGTCAGCACCAGGTACTAGCAAGGGTGCCATCCGTACTTTGATCTCCTCCAAGGCTTGAAATGCCCTTTTGCACAGCAGGTGCTGACGGAGTGGAATGAAGAGAAAACAAAAACAATCCTTTCTACCTTAACTGGCGATTCACGTGTACCCCAAACCTCAGAATGTGATCTTATTTGGAAATAGGGTCTTTGCATGCGTAATCAGTTAAGGATCTGGAGAGGAAGTCATCCTGGATTTAGGGCGGTCAATGACGGTGGTGTCCTTATGAAAAGTGCAGAACACACAGGGCCACAGCGGAGAAGCCCACACAAAGGCAGAGGCAGAGACGGGCGTGGCCAGCCCCCGAGGGTCGGGGATTGCTGGCCGGCAGAAGGCAGGAGGAGGCAGGGAAAGATCCCCTTAGAGCCTTCGGAGGGAGTATGGCCCCGCTGACAGCTTGCTTTCAGACCTCCAGCCTCCAGAACTATGAGAAAACAGATTTCTGTTGTTTGAAGACACCCAGTTTGTGAGGATTTGTCAGGGCAGCCCTAGGAAACTCGTACCCCATGCAGTTGAAGCACGATCACTGTGAAGGCCACACTGAAGGAGGGACATTGGAGGCAGGGAAGCTGGGACACACACAGGCACACAGAGCCTACATTACGCACTTGCTAGACACAGGGCTTGGCCTTTGATGGCCGATACTCACAAAGAGAATTAAGAGCTAGTTTTGAATCCAGAAAGAATCGGGGTCAACCCTGTCTCTGTGGCTTACATACTTCTCTGAGCCTCTATTTCTCAACCCTAAATCTGGGCGTTCTCCTGGCTGGGCTCCCAGGGCCGCGGTGAAGGATGTCAGGTGTGCAATGCGCTGGCCATGCAGGACACCCTCGTGTGCAGGAGCGCAGCCATGGGTTACTTTCTTTCTCTTCGCTTGATGCCTCGGGGACCACAGTTCTTCCTGCTATTTTCCCTAAGACCTACAGGATGCTCTGGCTTTCTGGAAATAGAAGCTGATTTTGGGGGTGGGGGTGACAATGGGGCCTAGCTTTTGCTTCCTTTCTCCCCAGAATACACCCTGGGAGCAGAAATCCAAACCCACGTCAGGTCCAAGACAAGCGAGAGCCGCGGTTCACGCCCTGCGAGGCAGGCGAGGTCTGGGCAGCGGCTTTCGCCGTCTCGCTGCTGCCTGCGCAATGCCCAGAGGGAAGCCCGGCCGGAGGGGCAGGAGGCCCACAGGCAGACGCGTTCTGCTGGGACAGGGCTTCTCGGATCCCACGTGACGCGTGTAAATGAGACTTACCCACTCCCCGCCTTGCTAGAACTAAACACGACTGAGGCCAATCTTAAGACTGCAGTTAGCTTACCAAACTTACTGCTACTATTTTAAACAAGCCAAGAGTTTAAGGAGAAGACAAAAGAAATGAGAAGTTCAAAGCTTCCTACTTAAGAAAGGCACACAAATTTACAGACCCACCCAGTGTGGCCGCTATTCAACAGAGTGTTTAAACTCAATAGCATCTGTCCTAGTCCTGGGACGTCATCTCTGGGAAGAGGGCTTTATGTGTCCGACCAACAAATAAACTGTAACCATAAAGCGAGAAGCTAGTTCTTGAATTATGTTTCCATTTATCCTTTAATTCCCAAATTTCATGGTGTATCAAAGGCATGTTCTGTCTTGATATAAGCAACTCAACTCTATCAGCCACTTACACAGAGTTTTACAGTTTTCAGAGAACTTTCAGAGACCCCCACTCTGCTCCCTGCTTAAACCCTCCAGGCTTCAGTTTCCACATTTGTAAAATGAGGGCAAGACTTTCTCATAAGATTATTGTGATGGTTCAATGAGAAAAAAGAAAGGATTTACTAATAATCTTTTACCATCACCACCATCATCGCCATCTTTGTCATCACCACTATAAGCTAGCACGTAATCAAAATTGAAAATATTTTCATTGTTTCATTATTTGTCATCTTCTTAGTACTTAAAGGGATAGTCTTCATCTAAATTTAAAATAATCCCTGGTATGAAATGGCTTCTGTTTGATGAAGGAGCTACTAAGCTGCTCTAGTATAAACGAGAGACTAGCACCTCTAGACTGCTATGCACCCTCCACACACCTGAGTATTTTCTCCTAAGCTAGAGCTGGCCAAGGCGATAGAGAATAGTCATCCAAACCCGGCTTGGGGGATTGCATCTCCAACTCCCACACACCCCCAACCCACTGCACCCTGAGCAACGCCATACTCACTGTAGCCCATGCCCTGCACAAAGTACTTGAAGGCCTCAGCGAGCTTGGCCGGCTGCAAGAGACAAGGAGAGAGACTGCGGTCAGTCACCGGGGTCCGGATGACCCAAGGCCACCAGGCGCTGGACCCATGGTCAGCTTCATTCATTCATTCATTCATTGGCCCAAGACAGAGGCCATCACATGTTGACGGGATAAAACACAAAAGGAAAGGAAAGACTGTGGGATAATTAGGGGGACCGCATTATCTTTGGCCAGAGAGAAAACGTTCAAGTTCACTTCATAGTTGTAGGAATGCGGACAAGTTACGTGACCTGTCTGCGTCAGTTTCCTTGCCTGTAAAACAGGGGCAGAGCGCTAGGACCACCGCTGAGTGCCTCTGGGGAGACTGCATTAGACACAGTGATGCGCCCGACTGAGCATCTGGGGTACAAGTGTAACAGCACCATGGGCCGCTCACTGCGCAAAGGGCTTGGCTGCACTTTCCATTTACTCCTGACAGCCCCCTCATGGTTAGTACTGTTTTATATACATTTCACGGGTGAACAGATTTGGAGAGGTCAGAGTGGTGGGGCCTGCAGATCAGCCCAGGCTGTCCAAACTCAGAACCCACGGTCTTGAGGCAGTGCACCTCCAGCCTCGATAGTGGGCTGGCTGGCAGGAGGAAAGATGAGGGATGAATAAATGGATGACAAGGAAAAAAGGATGGAAGGAAGGAAGGAAGGAAGGAAGGAAGGAAGGAAGGAAGGAAGGAAGGAAGGAAGGAAGGAAGGAAGGAAGGAAGGAAAGACTACAGATAGATAAAGAGTAAAAAGGATCCATGGGCAGAAGGACAGAAAGAAGGAAAATGGATAAAAGAAGGAAAAATGAAAGGAAGAAAGGATCTAAAGAAGAATGAATGGATGTTGGTGGGACAAACCAATTAACTAATTGACTAACGGCTGCTTTAAGTGAAATGACTAGGAAATGCTGAGAGCACATGCAGTTCTACTGGTTGCTCTCAAACAAGCTAATCTAAACCAGAGGTAAATGCGCAAGTATCTAGGGCATATTTGCAGCTTTACATTAATTCCACCTGTTAAATCCAGTGCTCTGAGCCTCATTCTCCTGCGACAGTGAGAAGTCACTGACAGAGGCAGTGCTGTCCTGCCACCTTTCCACAAAGAGCCAAATGACATTTAAAGGAGAGGCTATGCTTAAATTGCCCTCTGAGACTTGTGTGACAAAGGAAAAGGGACAAGGGAGTTGGGACTGCAGATGACAGGGATGCCTGTGGTGGAGGAGAGAACCAAGAACACAGGCTTGGGAACGAGAACATCTGGGCCCAAATTTGGCTCCAGTGGGCCACCGTGGGCACTCTCTCCCACTTTTAGCTTCAGTTTTTTCTTCTGTGACACTGGGACAAAACACCTGCTCTTCCGAGGACAGTTGCAAGGATCTAATCAAATCAAGGGTGGAAAAACCCTACGTAAACACGCAACCAGTTAGGGCACAAGGAGGAGGCATCTACAAGGAACCAGTGCTCCCTGGGCTGGTTTCCTGGAAGCCTGCACTAGCTGAGCCCAGGCCATGGCATTGAAAATGGTTGTGATTACAGCCAGGGTTAGATCTGTTCTTGTTTCAAGTAGAGAAAGGAAGAAAGAAGGAAGAAAGGAGGCAGGGCAGGGTTTGGAGGAACAAAGTGACAAAACATTCACATAATTTGTTGGTATTTCACATTTTAAGATAGAATACAAAATTCTCATGATATAAAATCATGAAGAATATAGATGAAAAGTTCCTTTGTTAGGTTGGTGGGTTTATTTATGGGAGAATGGGAGGAGTCAGTTATTACACAGCAAACACACTACATTACTTGATGTTTACTTGTGCACATGCACACACGTGCACAAGCAGACATAAACATGTACACATATGCACACAGACATACATGCACACACATATGCACAAACATAGACACATGTGTGCACCCATGGACGAACATACACATGTACACACATGCACACTCACATATACATGTACTCACATGCACTTGCACATACACATACACACACCACCTGGTTTAATCCCCTCCCCACCCCTGTGCTCTGGGCTGGAGCTCCCTGGGGGCCCTTCACTCCTGCAGAAGCCTGTGGTCTTTGGGGTAGGCACACCTAGATTCTAATGACCAAGCTGTGTCCAGGGCCTCTGTGAACCCCAGTATCATCTACTCCACAGGGGTTAGTTTCTGGGGGAATCAAATGAGTCCCTGTGAACAAGCACCTTTTATAAACAGTAACACATCCACAAACTATCATCTGATGCCACAGCGAGGCTGTGAGGGCAAAGGCATTAACAGGTCACCGAGGCACACGCACTCCACCCAGAGAGAGGTGACAGGTGCTTAACGCAAAAGCTAAGGTGGCACTCACCTGAGAGATCTGCGGGAGGCCGCCACAATCCGCCATCTAGGAGGGAAGGAAGCTGGTTAGTGCCACACACCTCAAGAGGCAAGCCAGTTCCAAACAGGCATCCACCTGCCTGCTCCCCAGCCCCACCTAGCAAGGCTGCTACGGCTCTCATTACCATCCTCTCAGCATCAGACAGTGTCTCCATGGAAACCACAACTTGTAGCCTACGATGTGCCAGGCACTATGCAAAGCCCTATAGATAATTTCACTCCATTCCCCAAGAACCGTGGAAGGTAGAATTGCCTGCCTCATTTCAGAGGCAGAAACTGGGCCAGAGAGCTGGAGGAACTTGCAAGATTCTGGCCCGGCTCTGTCTGACCTGAAAGGACTTGATGTAAGGCCCTTTACACACATTCCCTGGAAAGATTCCCTCGAAACGAAACTGTTGGAATGGAGGGAGGCTTCCAGCTCAACGGGACTTCTGACGGGCTACACTTCATAAATGCTGTGTCTTTCAAAGTTCCTATTAAATCACCAAATCTAACACCATTGCTACAGAACTGAGTCCATTTTAGGCATATGTGCAAATGTATCCAGACACGGGAACGAGCAGGGCTGAGAGCGCTCAGGCAGCAGGAAGAGGGTAGGCTGCAGGGAAACAGGACTGTGGCTGTCCTGCAGCCCAGGGAGCCTCAAGGCTAGATCCTTGAGCACCAGCCACAGGACCTCACTAACATGGGGCGGTCCTCGGCTCAATGAGAACGCAAGTAACAGGATGCTAGAACTTTCCCTGCAGGGGAGAGTCAGTAAGTGGGCAGTGGGCAGAGTCTATCTAGACCGAGGCTGAAGTAGGTCCCGATCCTGGATCTACCATCAAATCAGCCACCCGACTTAGGCTACCTACCCTTTGCTGTGGGTTGCAGGTTGAATTTTGTCCCAGCAAAAAACATATTGAAGTCCTAATCTCCAGTTACCTATGAATGCAACCTTATCTAGAAATAGAACCTTTGCGGGTGTAATCAAGTTAAGATGAAGTCACACTGGATTAGGGTGGGCCCCAAATCCAATGACTGATGTCCTTAAAAGAAGAGGGCAATTTGGACACAGGCACAGAGACACATGGGGAAAACATCAGGGGACAGAGGGGGCAGAGGCTGGAGTGATGCAACCCCAAGCCAACGAGCGCCGAGGGCTGCCAGCGACTGGCAGCAGCTGAGGGATAAGCAGGGACCGGTCCCTCCTCCCCCAGTGCCTTCAGAGGACATTGGCCCTCCCTGCTGACACTGATTTTGAACTTCCGGCTTCCAGACTGTGCAGCAATAAATTTCTGTTGTTTTAAGCCACCCAGTTTGTGGCACTTTGTAACGACAGCCCCCAAAGTATAGCATTATGCAAGCATGAAGCCCGGCATCTTCTCATCTTGCAATTTCCTGTTCAGGGGATCTCGGAAGAAAACGTATGTAAAGAGCCCGATACGGGAGCAGCCTCCCACTCGGTAAGCGTCAGACAGCCCCTCCTGCACTCAAAGGGCTCCCGCTCCTATGGGGGGAGTTGAGGGAGCGGTGACCCACAGATGCCACCTCCTCAGCCTTCCCCCAGGGCGAGGGAGCCGCCTCATCTCCACTCGGGCCCCTCCTGGTCACCTGCCATCACAGGGGCACGGCTGGGCTGGGAGGCCCCTCTGAAAGCCTCCTATTCTCGTGCGAGTCTCCGGCCGAGGCTGCCACAACGGTCTGTGGTCTCGATTGTGCCACCAGCTGTAACCGACAGGGCACTGGCGGAGGTTGCTACAGACCCTCAAGTCCCGCTATGAGCCAGCGAGCGCACCGTGTGCTCCAATGAGCCTGCTGCACAGCGCCCTGCCCTGCCACGGCCTTGGGAGACATTCGCTCTTGCTGCACAAGCAGAGCCCCTCTTGGGGGAACGTCCTGGCCCCACTGCAGCGACAGCCCCTGCCAAGCCATTCCTGGTCCACCCCACCCCATAGCCCTGCAACCAGCAGACCGTAGACTCCTGCAGTCCCAGACAGGGGTCCTCGCAGCCTCGGGTCACCGGCCAGCAACCAAATAGATGCTTGTTAATACATACATTAAGTCATTATTTCCATGGTTTCTGACTTATTCAGGCACAATTTGATTTTGCAGAAAAGTTGCGGGTTTCTAAGAAATAGCAAGTGCAACCCCCCACTGATTTCCCTGTACCTTGAGAAGAGTGGTCTTTGTTGGGTCCAGTTTTGAGTTGCATTCCACCTGGACAAGAAAGGAGACATTTGTTAATTTTTTACCCGAAGCCAAAATCAAAACCTTTCTCCATTCCCTGCCACTCTGCCACCAGCACCAGAAACTCCAATATTCCCTCTAGCACAGAGGAAAAAATGTGAGTTTCAGGGTTAAACAGATGTGGCTTTAAATCCCAACCCTGTCATTACCAGTCACGTGACCTCAGACAAGATATTTAACATCTCTGGGCCTCAATTTCCTCATCAATAAAATGGTGATAATATATTTTTTCAAAGTGTTGTTATGAGCCAAATGATGCCTTGTTTAGCCAGCTGCTGCCAAAGATTCTACAGGTGACAGATGCCCAGATCCAACAACTGTTGTTCATATAAAATCACAGTGACCAAGCTGGTTTCTCTCCTCATTTTGTCACCTTGAAAGTGGCATCCAGAATTGGGCAAAATATCCATATGTAACCTGTGATGTTCAAAATGCCCAACATAGAACTGTCACCTCCTATGATGTGAATAATATATCTCTTTTGATGCATCCTGTGATTATCTTCAGTGGGCCGGCCCACAAGAAACCCCAAGTCTTCACTACATGAACATCTGCACAAGGCATGCCACCACTCTAGGACCCTGATAAACAGACCCTAAGTCTCCCATCTCCCCACCTGTGGGGTTCTCAGAAAGGTAGTGTCTTCTCTTTGCCTCCACAACATTGTGGATGGGAATGAAGGCATGAAGTGAGTCGGGAAGCTTTGCCTAAGCCACTCTGCCAGGTGCCTCTCTCGCCTGCCAGATGGCCAGGCACCAATCAGATAGGAAAGATCCGCCTGCTTCCTGGAGGAGAGACAGTCTCTTGGCCAGGAAGCCAAGTGGCAAACGTGCTTGGATAAATGCAATCAGCTGGGGAGGGGGCTGGAAGAGGAGACTGAGGGCCCAGTGCCAGGCAGGCAGGGCAGGCAGCCACCAGGGAGAGACTGGAGGCTGGGCCCTCTGCCCAAGGACCAATAGGGCATTTAAAAAATGTCACCTGCCCTGATGGGGGCAGAGGAGTGGAGGGAGTGGGTAGGGCCACTTCACACAAAGTCAACCAGACTTGAAATGCTGAATTAAACGTGAAAACCAGGTGTTGATTTCTACATACCACAGCATCTACAGCAGGTGAGTTGTCCCCAACCACCAGCAGAGCAGGGCACCTGGGGGCAGGGAGAGAAGGGGGCAGTGAGCACAAGGTTCATGCAAAGATTCGCACACTCCCAGGCCGGCCAGCCTGGGGCCAGGATTCTAAAAAAATTATCTTGGTTTCCCCAGTATGCTTTCCCTTTTTACTTCATTCTTCCCCCATCCTCTGCTTTGCTCTTAGGATAAAATGGGTTGGGAATCATTTACACTTTAGTATAAATTTCAGCCAAATAATTTCTGTGCCCTGAAGTTTGTATTTTAAAGCATCCTCTTATCAAGGATGGATGAGCAGGACTTTGCCAGTAGTCAAGACAGAGACAAGAACAGCATGAGTGACAAAGACAATGGTATGCCAAGTTCCCAAGTGTCAGGTACACTCAGGAAGGCACAAAGAGACACTATCATGGCTGCGGGGGTCCCAGTTAGCTGTGCTCACAACTGGCTTTTCCTCTTGGATTTATAGAGCACCAAAGGGGGTTCCTGTGTCACCCATTTCCAGGCTTTGTGAAGCAAAGTCTAGCACAGTTACGGACATAATAAATAAAGTACAGTCATCGCTCCTTCCCCAAGCTCCAGGGCTCCAACCCGGATCATGGGGCACCCCAAGAGCCGATGCCACCTGCACACAAAGCAGTCTGAGCCAGACCGGGCGAGGCTCGACCCCTGGATGGAAGACATCCAGCTCTCCCTCACGGCAGCGTCCTTCCACAGTGCGGCAGTTCCCCGCGACTCAGAAAGAAGCCCTGCTGCAGCCGTGCGCAAGGCTAGACGGTGGGCGGCCCTGGCTGCAGGTGGCGGGGACAGAAAAGCAACTCACTGCAGGGTGACCGTGTGGGTTCCAGGCATGGGTCGCTCTATCTCCAGGTCCCGCCGGCTGCAGGCAGAAATCACATCATTAGCATCAGCAGACCCTCAGCTGGGGGAAGCCCCCGCCCCGCTGAGCCAGGCCCAGAGAGGTGCCGCCACTGGCCATCCTGGCAAGCCACCTGCACCGCCAACCTGTGCAAGGTCCTGTGGCTTTGGGGATGCCACAGCCTCCTGGTGCCCAGAGCAGTGGTGAAAAGGACAGCAGGCCTCATGTGTGTCCAGAGGAGCCCACCTCATTTTGTCCTAAATATGTGTGTGCTTTTTTTTATAGGAGTACAAAGCATGTCCTCCTACAGAAAGTCCCTACCTCCTGTCCCCTAGTCAGAGCCCCACCTGACAAACAGGCAGCCTCTCATACGGTCTCCCAGCCTCTCGGTCGAGCCCTACCCTCACCTACTCCCAGTTCTCTACAGTGCAGCCACACCATCTCTTTAAGACTCAGACCCGATCTTTCCATTCCCTTGTTTCAAGCCCTTCCCATGGTTTGCCACGGTGCTGGTGTAAGGCCCGGCGTGGGCCGGGCCTGATGCCAATAACCCTACCCTGCCTGTGTACACGCCCGCCCACTGCTGTCCTGCACCTCCCAGCGTGAGAAGCCCTCTCCAAGCTCACAGCCCACGGCAGACAAGTGGGATTCAAATCATGCTCGGCCACTTTCTGGCTGTGTGACCTTGGACAGATTACTGAACCTCTCTGTGCCTTTCCCTCCTCAGCAGGAAATAACGATGACAGTAGCACCCTCACGGTGGGGTTTTTGAGAGGGATCAGTGAATTGCTGTGCTGTCCATGAGAGGAAGGAGAGTGTGGTATTTGGGGGTTGTACTGGTCTCCTCTGGGCCCTCACTGCCAACTGAAAGCCAGACTGCCCTCCATTCTCCGTGAGTGCCTCTGCTAAATGAACGGACGGCTGAGCCTCTTTCTCTTCAGTTACAAGGTGAGAATGTTATTATGAAATAGTTAGAGCCTCCCAGGCTGAGATGCTGGCAGGGCTGCAAAAGGAGGCAGATACTGAACTTTGCTACAAACACTAATGCACGTTATGAAGTCAAGTTATTAACACTGGAGGAGACAAAATCCCACCAGGCTCATTCCTGTCCCCTTTTCTGGGAGTATGTCAGGGTTAGCTCGGCAGGCTGAGTGAGCTCCATGGAAGATTCCAGAATCCCTAGCAGACACCAGTGGCTCTGAGCTGTCCCTAGCCGAGCCCCAGATAAGCACCTAGTTAAGAGGCTACACCTGCGCGGAAGGCTGTGTTCGGGCCCTGCGTATCCTCGGAATGGCTAACCCGCCCCCTAGAGGCCTCCCCGGGCTCCTCCTGCCCTCACTTAGCTCCTCTCACACGGGCCTGTCGTGAAGGTCGACCACAGGGATTTACTGTCAACCCTTTGGGTGTGCAACTGTGTCCCTCTCATGCGTGTGTCCCCAGTGGTCTGGAGGAGTAGCTCAGATCCTCCGAGGCTTGCTGAACTCCAGAACCACCTTGCATACCAGGTGGCCCCACGGCACACCCCTGTCCTACTCATTTATTTGCTTAAATTAAGGGCCTGTACCTTCTACCAACTTTATAATACCCCTCTCCGTCACCCTATATTCCAGAGCAACAAAAGGTGCCTGAGAAATGGCAATCCCAAGGCCAACCGTACCCCCCATACCTGTTGTAGGCATTGATGAACAGGTGCAGGTTGCCGGGGTTCATGTCATTGATGATGTGCTGGCGGTAGGTGTGGACCACCTCCACGTTATTCTGCATTTCCTCCTGCATTTGGACAAGGAGGAAAACGTCCTTCACTGTGCTGTGGCCCCGGGCTGGCCACCACTCTCTCCATTCTCCAGGCTATTTGGCTACAAGGTAAAGACAATAATGCCCAATTCCCAAGCCAGCTGTGATGCCTAAGGAAGCCTTCAGAGAAGCAGCCGACACATGAATGCAGACTGGGTTCCACTGTCCCCTGGTAGCAGGAAAGAATCACACTTGGAAAGGCAAAGCACACCCTCCTGGGCTCATTACTCAGGCAGTTTTGATTTGCAGTCAATGCATCTGTATCTAGATCTTAGCTTCATCACTGTCCTTTTTGGAGGCAAATCTTTTAATGTCCCTGAGCCTCAGTTCCCTCTATACAAGGGGACTAATATTACCTACTTCACCAGGTGGTGGGACTTAGTGGAGGTGTGCACACCAAAGCCCTCTGCAAACAGTAAAATCAGATGCAAATGTTAACAATTATTATTTTTTTTTAATGGGAAGAGTTGAAAAGAAGTTTTTCATGCCTGAAAAACAGAACCAACTCATGCAGCAGGAAGTTGTGCTAGAAAGAAGGGCAGTCTCCGTTCCCACAGGGGCCAAGCAGAGCCTTGCAGGAGTCTGGCCTCTGTCATCCCTCTGTCTGAATGCTTTGTGAACATGACTTGGGACAAACAAGTAAGTTGTGAGCTTGGAGCTCGCTCTGCTTCTCCTTTGTCCAATGGCAGACACCAGATTCCACACAAAGGTCTGACGGCCCAGTGGTGACCAGAGCAGGGGTGGGAGGGAGCAAAGAAAACCCATGTCAAGCTTGAACTGCATCACAACAGACCACAACCATTTAAGCAGCAAACAGGCCAACTGGCTATTAAAGGCAAAATCAGGAAAAAAATAATCTGAGGAACTACACTGGGATTTCAGATAAAAACACGATTGTAGCAATTTGAGGGCACCATTCCTGACCAGCCAGTCTCCAGGTAATCCGGGGAACAAGGTACAATCAGGTCAGATGTTACATGCTATACCTGATATCTCTCCTCCAAGGAAACAGAGACACCAGCTCAGAATTTTTCCAAATTCCTATGAGTTTCAGATGACACACTCAGGGCAAAGCAAATGTATCACACACTGAAATAAACCATAGAAGAGGGAAGAGAACTAGAGCGGGCTAAACAGTGGCCTCCAAAAGATACATCCATGTCAAATCCCTGCACCTTGTGAATGTAAACTTATTTGGGAAAATGCAGATGATATTTGATTAAGGATCTTGAGATGAGATCCTCCTGAATTGTCCCAGTGGGGCTAAATAGAATAGAAAGTATCCCTATAAGAGAAAGGACACAGAGATTTGACACAGAGGAGACAGCCGTGTGAAGATGAGGCAGAAACTGGAGTGAGCTGCCACTAGCCAAGGAAAGCCGACTGGACTCTCCGCTAGAGCCCATGGAGGGGCACAGCCCTGCCACACTGGATTTACAAAGCAACGGACTATGGATACACCTCACAACATGGATAGATCTCAGAACAGTCACGCCGGGTGAAAGCAGCGAGACAAAAAGTATGAGGCCATTTATATAAAAATCGAGGAATTAAAAAAAAAAAATCTAAGAATTGCAAGTGAATCTATAGTGACCAAAAACAGATCAGAAGTGGCCTAGGAAGGTGGAAAAGAAGGATTAACACAGGGCACGAGGAAACTTTTCGAGTGATGGAGATGTTCATTATCTTGAACTCAGTGATGGTTTTACAGAGGTACACGTGTCAAATTCAGCGAATTGTACACTTTAAGTATGTACAGTTTATTGCACTTCAATAAAACAATTTTTAAAAGACCTACGTATTGGTAATATAAAAAGGGAGGGTGAGTGCCTTGCTGCTTATGAATGGATAATGCTGCACTATTTCATAGGCATCAGCACAGCGGCCCCCGCTTGACTGTGTCTTGTTCAACTCCACCCCCACGTGGGGCTCTGTGCCCAGCACCACACGATTAACTACTCCCTGGGAACAACACGCTGCCAGGCCATGCTACTCACCTTCCCAAAGAGGTGAGACACCACCATGTCCGGCAGGGCTTGGGTCCATCCGGAGATCTGGGGAGGATCAATGCATGTGGATCAGAAACCAGGAGTTGACAGTAATTAACAAGGTCAGCAAAACCACACAGTGCTGGGGAGCAGAGTGGCATTGCTGGGCCCCCCTAGCAATCGGAGGACACCTGCCTCAATGGGACCTTGGTTTCTGTCTCTAGTTCCCCACTGGACCCACCAGAATGGCAAGGCCTAGGCCTCCATCCAATACCTTATCCTCAGAGCCACACACACAGGAGATGCACAGCAAATGGGTGCGGCATAAAGACCCAGCCAGCGTGTAGCTTCCCCTGCTCCAAAAGCTCTCCAAGTCCTCAGCAAAGGGCCTCCTATTTCTTCTAAATGCACACTGAGCCCCTCAGTCTACACCCCAGGTCTGCCTGGCTCCTAACTATCCCACCTCTGTCATCTTCCAGCCTTCTCCCCTCAAGCCAGTTTTCTCTCTCCAAGTACATTGAAGTTACTAAGGACACTGACCACCTTCTCTTCTCTACTTCTCCCTAGTGACAAAGCTAGGTATATAGCAGGAGCTCCATAAATGCTATTTATACAGCAGGAGCTCCATAAATGTGTGCTGACTGACTTCAGCATCAGGCAAGGACTGGCAGGAGGGAAACTCTAGACCTAGGGGTCCTCAACTGGCCCCCGACTGCTATATGCCAGCTGTGCAGCACTGGGCAGGCTGCAGACCTCAGACTTCTCATCTGTACTGGGGGTACCAGGAACTTCCAAGTCACAGGTCAAGGTGAGGATTACAAGAGACAGCTGCACATGTCTCAGTCTCTGATACTAGTGCCTGACACACAGTAGGCCCTTGATATAGATCTTCTGTCTCCAAGACTGGGGTTGGAAAGGAAGGTGAAGGTGCAGATATTTAAACCCCATAAACATTCCCCAGGCCCCACGTTAGCCAGTGATCAATGTCCCCAGCCCTCCAAGTCTGGCTCAGAACAGCTATCCAGGAGCCCAGCTGGCTGAATGGAATGTCACTTCCTTTGCTGGAAAATCAAATAAAAAATAGGGAGTGTGTTCCACTCCTGAATGTCATGCAGGCAGGGGGAAGGGCTCCCGCACGCTGGCGGAATGCTCATGGAAAAAATACGTCAGGCTTGCCAGGACAGGGGTGGGAGGCAGAGGGAGAGGCATGACCCCGGCAAGCCCTCTGTCCCTGACAGCCACCTCAAACTTGGCAAAAACACACTTTCCAAATGAGGAGCCAGGATCCCCCCAGCTTGAAAGGCTTTGTCCTATTTCAATTGGACTGATTTCTCCCTCTCCTTGGCAAACACCAGGGCCTTTACGGGGGAAAAACAAAAACAATAATTTTTAAAAGATAAACAAGGAACCACAGGACACCAGCCAGGGCATGGCTTCCCAAGATAGCTCAGGCCCCTTCTTGTCCAGGCAGCCCATCCGCAGCCCAGGCCTGCCTGCCTCCCGCCCAGGACAGGTACAGTGAAGCCCACAGACCTTAGAGACAAAGGGATCTGCATGCAATCCCAGGCTCTACTGCCTGGCTGCGTGTGACCCTGGACAACTTCCCTAACCACCCTGAACCTCAGTTTCCTCCTCTGTAAAATGGTTATAAAAATTCCTACCTCCTGGAATTACTCTGAGGATTAAGTGAGGTAATGCATATATAGCAACATAAAGTAGAACTTGCACATGGTACACTTTCAATAAATGTTAGCTAATTATTATCACAAAGTTTAGTGACAATCGGTATTAAATACTCATTTCTTTTTCATTAAGAATGTGTGAATTCCTAAGATAGAGGCTTTTGCCTCATGCATCTCAAGGAGTCTTGTTTATCAACATGCTCAGCATCTTGAGCAAAGCCAGGCACAGGTCAGGTAGCCAGCAAATTTTTTTTAATCTGAGCGATGCTTACGAAAACTGGCTCAGGGGCCCGTGTCCCAGTGGTATCTCTGGCTTAGACAGCACAGTCCTACTGAAATCTTGTGAACGGCAATAGCTAAGGTCATGTCTATTATTCTAAGCAAAGCAGATGGAAACTGCTTTCCTTGCTGGGGCAGGCAGTGGGGTTGGTGGAGGAGTGGGGTGAAGAGAGGTCTCGTGGCTGTGAGGCTGCTCCAGGCAGAGGCTGTGTGCACCTGTCCCTGTGCACACAGGGACCCCACCTGCCTGACGCAGGCCCCCAGCCTCACCTTGGAGGCGGCCCAGTCCATCCAGCCTTCGGCACAAGGGTTCACGTTGATGAGGACGAGGCCCTCCACCATCTCGGGGTTGTTGAGCTGCAATTCAAGACTCGAGGTGAGACAGGCGACCTGGCAGTCTGAAACGCTATGGACTTGAAAAGTCAAACTGAAGCTTGAGAGAAGTGCCCAGAAAAGGGCCAGTGTGGGGCACCAGAGCAGGCTGCTGTTCTCAAGCCATCACAACCCCCGCCCCGTGCAGAACTGGGGTTCCGGCTCAGCAGACGCTGGACCGGGCTCCTGAGAGAGTGGATAAAGGGAAGGGGAAGGCACAGGAGAAGTAGAAAACACACATGCCGCACAGACCTCCGTGGGCAAGTCAGGTCAGCGGGTATAACACGCCACCAACCTCATCGATCAGACGGGTCAAAATGCCCTCTGGTCACAGCAGTAACAGTTCCACTACTTCCAGGAGATATGTATTTACATATTCACACACACACACACACACACGCGCGCGCGTTATGCATCGCCTAACGACACGGCTACTTTCTGAGAAGCGTGTGATTCTGCCGTTAACATCCTACAACGTACTCACACCAAACTAGACGGCGTGGCCCAACATTCACCTAGGCTACAAACCTGTGCGGCATGTGCTGTAGGCAACTGTAACACCATGGTAGCTAGTTGTGTATCTAAACATACCTAAATGTAGTAAACGTACAGCAAATACGGTACTATAATCTTACAGGACCATCACTGGAAATGCAGTCTGTCATTGGCCAAAACGTCCTTATGCAGCACTGAACTCTGTGTGTGTGTGTCTGTGTGTGTGTGTTTGTGTGTGTGTCACACACATACCTAGGATATAGCTAAGACCGTTTTTTTTTGTTTTTTTTTTTTCAATTTTCTTAGAGCCTGGACAGCTAGAGATCATTTTGTATTCATATCAGCATTTCTAACCTCTAGCAAAGCCCGGTTGATAATAGGTAGTCAGAATACCTATGGCTGAAATAAAATGAGTCCGGTTGCATTTTCAAACACTTGTTTGGTAAGGATAGAAAAGAGCCAGTAGCACTTGACTTGGGTGCACAGTAAGAACAGTGACCACTGTCCTGTAAACCCAGGTGTCTCGGATTCTGGTTGAGAATCAGTTAGGATCCAGAAGTACTTGGCTACAAAAACCCGAGCACCTCTTACAAAGAAGCGTCATAGCAGAATTCCCAGTGTGGATCTGTCCACGCTGGACAGCTAACTGAACAAAGCCAATGACAACAGAACGTGTCCACTGTCGTCTGCAAGTGTATATATGTGGTGCACCACACACACGCACACTCGCATACACATAACCGTGGAGCACACACGTCATTTCTTTTTCTCTTTTGGGTTTTTAAATGCTTTCCCAAATGTCTTCCTTAATCTTGAATTAATTTTATTTAATATGTAAGTTTAAAAAAAAATGCCAAACAACTCACCGCAAATCGAGTTAGGATATAGGCGCCTGCTCCTGTCCCCATGCCTATGATGCTTTTCAGCCTGGAAGCAGAAAGAAAAATGCATGTCACGGAAGGAGAGCATGGCAGGAGCCCTGACAACCCGCGCAGGACTTCCTGAGGGTGGCTGGCTGGCTGGGCAAGGCAGGAACACCCGAGCCGCGCTGTGCTTTATGACTGCACAGAGACCATGACCTTGGAGAAACTCGCCCCTTCTCCTTCCTTCCCTCCTGGCTGCCACCCAGGCTCCGAGACACCATCTGACATTTACAGGAAGACCCATTACGGCATCGCTTCTTCCCACTCGTAAGCTTTATTTTGGACTCTAAAACTTGGAATGAAAATAGATTGGGCAAGAACCACGAGGTATTATTATCATTACATAAAGGGCCCTCAAAAGAGAGGAGAGCTGGAAAAATGAGGGTCTGGAAAGAGAAGCTAAGGTCGCAGGCAGCCCTGTTCCAGAACATTCCATCGGGAGGAGAAGGGAATGGAAGAACAGGAGGGAGCATGGGGCGGGCGGGGTGGCTGCGGTCACGTAGTGCACCGTGCTGGCTGAGGAAGAGGTGCTGAAGTTACGGAGGCAGCCTGCAGCACAGAGACTGCGCAGAGAGCAGCGTTTACAAAGTGCGACGGCTCATTTCTTTAAACTCCCACCTAAATTTCAGTGGTCAGGCCAGATCAAACGAAGGGAGAGGAGGAAGCTAGAACCACCCTTCTCTGCAGACTGTGGGGGCGCGTCGATCCCTCGCTCTTACCCAAATTGTTGAAGGACTCCGGGAAGCATCTCGGCCAGCTGATCCATGGAGGGGTACATGTACCTGCGGAAGACGCAGAGAGCAGTTGGGGAGAGCCCGGATGCTGGCAGAAAGGGGTGATCCAAACGGGGACGCGCTTGAGGGTCACAGGCCACACAACCAGTCCTCCCCGTGCACCCAGGCTCCCCGTCTGGTCCCCTCTCCCCCTCCTGCTGAGGTCCCCACGGCGCACCCTAACTGTGCCAGGACCCATGCAAGCATTGATGAGCATTTTCAGCTCATTAAATCCTCACAGTAGCTCCATGAGTTCCCCCAGTATCAAGATTACAAATATCACTGAGGCTCAGAGATAAGCCGCGTGGCCTCAGGAGACCAACGGGTGGAGAGCCAGAAACAGCTGTCCTCTCTGTGTGTGTCTGGCTTCCGGTCTGGGATGTTGCAGGACTGGGGATGACACTGCCCAGCCGGAACATGTCACAGTTCCAACCCCAGGGAGGAGGAACTAAAACACGCATGAGAGAATAACGTCGACACAGCATAGTGGCTGGTCCTCACCCGTGCCGGGGTCTTGGGGAGGCACTGGAGAGGCGGTGAGCAAAGCAGACGCTGCCCGCGCAGGAGCCAGCCGTGAGTCCCCAGAGACTAGGGAGTGCGACTTACAAGGAAGGCTACACAGGGAGGGCAGAGTGCTCCAGGGGAGACAGAAGCAGGGAGACCTGAGTGAGCAAGTGGTCAGGGAAGTCTTCTTGGAAGAAGTGGCATTGAAGGGGCCGTGGGAGCCCGATGAGTGAAGAGTGTGGGACACATATTCTAGTCAGGGAACCAGCATGTACAAAAGCCCCAGAAAGAGCTGGAAAACGCCTATATGGTGTGGCTCCGCATACGTGCAGCCATTGAGCTGAGCGAGCTCTAGGGGAGACTAGTGGCAAAGGCATCAGGCCCCTCTGGAGTGGCCGTGCAGCCCCGCAGTGTGACGCTGGAGAAGCTTGGGGGCTCTGCTTGCTCCCTGCTCCCCAGGGCGGGGTGCACGGCCAGGAGGCAACTGCAATCCACTCACAAGGCCCCTCCCGTGTGGGGTGTGGGAAGCGGACTCAGAGCTAGGAGGAGCCCAGCCAGGAGTCAGCGTGGAGGGGGCTCACCCTCAGAGGGCCTGGGCCACCCCCAAACCAGGAACCCCACCCCACCCTCTGCAAGAGGCGGAAATAAGCCAGGTCCTGTTTGGACGGCAGCTCCCACCAGCCGCACACTCCAATCACCCGGTAAACCTGGGGACACCACCCTGCACTTTGCCTCCAGGTCAACCAAACACAAATTCCTGGGGGTGGGGCCCAGGCCCCAGAATATTTTTAAAACTTCTCCAGGGGGAGCCAAGAGCTTCTGCTTCATGCCAAATCTTTCAAACAGTTGGTCCAAGCACACAGATTTACTGACACGCCTCTGGCTTTATCTGCTGGTAAACGATTAACCATGTCCTACTGTTTTAATAAGCTTTCAATTTTTGGTCCTGGCCTTGTGTGGCTGGGTGTCCCTTTTCTTGCTCTCTGATAAAGGTTAATTATTAAGGATAATTCTGAATGCTAATCAACAAAACTTATCTATTTGTAAATGCCAAGAAGGTTCCTCTTGGAAGACTTTAAACCCAGGAACTTTCTCCTGCCCTGGTTTAATCGCAGCATCAGGTACGTGGAGAGCAGTGGGGAAGACAGAGGGCATCTCTGGGATCTGCCTGAGTGTTGCTGATTTGGGGGAGGGGTCAGCCCCCAATCTGACCACAGATTGCATGACAGAAACCGAAAGGCCACGCCCCAATGCCATCGCACGCTGAGAAGGGCCAGGGAGTATAAACACCTCCCAGTAAGGTGGTCTGATGTTCCAAGGAGAATATGAGTCTTGGAGTCGGCAGACTAGGGTTAAAGCCTGACCCTCCCAATTCTCAGCTGTGCAACCTTGAGCTAAGTAGTTAAGGCCTCTATGCCTCAGTTTCTTCATCTGGAAAATGGAGCTAACAACGCCAGCCACACATAGCCACAAGGATTAAGTGAAAACTACTTTTTTAAAAAAATAAAAATGATTGACCCTGGCTCATAGTTAGTACTCCATCAACAATGATCTCTCTCCCTCTCCTTTTCTTCACGACTTTCTAGGTTTTTCTCCTCACTCTTTGGTCACATCAAGGTCCTCTCCCACTTCAGTCCAGGTTGAGCATGCCTGTTATAAAGCCAGCCTTGCAGGAAGGATGGGGGAACGGGAAGATAACATCTAATGGGCTTGGAGTCTCAGATTGGGAAGAGGAAAAGTCCTGGGGACGGAGGGTGATGATGGTTGCACAGCCCTGTCTGAACGTACTTAATGCCACTGAACTGTATACTTAGAAATGCTACATTTTATGTTATATCTATTTTATCACAATAAAAAATGGTTAAAATAATGAATTTTATATTTTACGGTGATAACACCCCCCTCCCCAGGCTCTACCATGCAGGGCTCCCGGGCAGAAGACGCCTTCTCTCACCCCATGGGGAAGGAGGCAGCGCCGTCCTGCTGGCCCGGGGCATCCACGTGGCAGACAGCAAAGTGCTGGGTGATCTCTTGCATGTCCTCGTAGTTGAAGAGGGGGTTGTAGCAGGTTTTGTCTGAAGAACGGGCAGGGGAGAGAGATGAGAAAAAGTTAGATGGCTCAGTGGCAAAGCACACTCATTTTGTTAGTTTCACTCCTTTTCAGCAGGGAGAAATGAACTTAGAAGGAGGAATGCAGATCTTTGTTTTCCCATTCCGACTTTCCTTCTGTGATAAAAGGCAAGGATAAGTGACGGGGCAGGGGAGTGGTATCTGGCAGATGAACTTGCATTGGTGCTGGGAGGGGCCCCTGGTCTGGCTCCTGCTGCTTTCCTGACAGCGACAGCTCTAATGGCCCCAGAATGAGGTGCAGTTGCTCCACCAATATTCTCTTTCTCTCTGGATCTGCTGAACTCTCACATCTAGGGCACTGGCCAGGGCACACGTAAGTTTCAAACAAGGAGGAGCACGGTAGGTAAAGCATAGATCCTCCTCTCGTGTGGCCTTGGAGGAGTCTTCTAATTTCTAAGGGCCTGTGGCAAAGACACCCAGCTGCTCACCCAACCACATCTGCTTTCCTCCTAGGCACATAGCTGGACTACATTTCCCAGGCTCCCTTGCATTAAGAGATAGCCACATGATCAGCCTCTGGCCAATCACGTGAGAGTCTCACCATTTTCTCACAACACCTGCCACCCAATCCTCTAAGTTGCTCTCTTTTCTCCCATCTACCTGCCAGATGCTATGTTGCCAGCAGAAGCCTCTGGGGCCCTGGGGGATGGCAGAGCCACAAGCTAGAGAGAGCCTCGATCCCTGAATTGCCACATGGAATGTGTCCCAATGAACGTCCACTGAATTGTTACAGGAGTGAGAAGTAAACATACATTGTGTTAAGCCATGGAGGGCTTGGGGTCTTTTGTTATAGCAGTTAGCCTACTGGAACCAACAATGAGTCTCTCCAAATGGGGGAATAGCACCGCCATATGCAATCCCATTTCCTTGTCAGAGTCACTGAAATGAGATGATGGATATCCAAATACCTAGCATGGGGCCTGGTGCATAATGGATACAGGGGGAAACAGGGGAAGAAGAGAGATAAAAGAAAAGTGGGAATGAAGGAAAAAGGTAGTTTTCAGTGACTCAAATCATCCCCAGCCTCAAGGTATTAATTAATAATCTTTATGGACAAAAAAGAAAATCGGCTGTCAAAAATCAAGCAAGCATCAGGCTCGCAACACTCAAGTTCATAAAGATTTCTACACCAGAAAGGCCTGTAAGTGCCATCTGAACCATCATGGGGAGAGTCACCTCAACTCCAAGTCATTTTAATATTAAGTAGATCCTATTCCATTCCCAGCTATGAAAAATGGGGAACCTACGTATGGAAACCCTTCCTGGTCCTCTTAAGAATTCACTGTCTAAACATTCATAGCAGCGTTACTCATAATAGCTGAAAAGTGGAAACCACCCAAATGTCCACTGTCTAAAGAATGAATAAACAAAATGCAGTCCATCCATACAATGGAACATTATTCCGCAGCAAAAGAATGAAATAGTGATTCATGCTACACCATGGATAAACCTTGAAAACATTAAGAAAGAAACCAGTTACAAAAAATTGATGTATTATTCTGTTTCTATAAAATTCCAGATTAGGCAAATTCACAGAGAAGGAAAGCAGAGGAGGGGTTGGTCTCTGGCAACCCCTGGTTGGAAGATTG
Source organism: Microcebus murinus (assembly GCF_040939455.1). Classification (NCBI taxonomy): domain Eukaryota; kingdom Metazoa; phylum Chordata; class Mammalia; order Primates; family Cheirogaleidae; genus Microcebus; species Microcebus murinus. The sequence goes on along the minus strand of NC_134110.1, from coordinate 34,613,628 downwards.
GGGGCTGCAGACAAAGGGTAAGGATTTCTTTATGGAGCACTGAAAATGTTCTAAAATTCACTGTGTTGACAGTTACACACTCTGTGAAAACACTAAACAGCGTCTGTACGTATTAAAAGTCTCTGTCACAGACAGACAGACACCCTGTGTCCCAGCACCTCCGGGCACACGGACAACTCGTGCCCACACGCAGTGCATTTCTGGCTTTTCCAGGCTGCGTCCAGAGTTCTTCCCAGAACAGCTCCAGGAAGCCCCAGAAAAAAAGAAACAGCTCCCAGCCACCAGCCCTTCCTGGCTGCCTTTCTCCTCTACTGTCTTGGGAATCGGCTGCGCAGGGAACCGCGGCGCCTCAGAACTTACGGTTCATGCCAATGTCGTGGTACGTGAGGATGACGGGCCGGTTCCCCTTGGGGGTCCCACACAGCGTGACGTGGATGGAGCCGTGTAAAGTCTCGATGTCCTGCTCCTGAGGAAAGAGAGCAGACAAAGGGCCTGTCATGTGGGGTTCACGGTGCCCCTGTGGCTGTATTTACTGACTACAGACATCCTGCGTGTTTCCAGCGGTGTTTTGAGGGAGCTCATTTCCCATGTGGCCGCCAGAGCCTTGGGTTTTCAGGCAGCAGAGCTCTCTGCCCAGCAGGAGGGAGGGAAAGGGAGGCAGAGCTCCACCAGGAGGCAGAGGACAGAGGCCCGGTTCAGACGGTGCAGTTAACTGCGCGGCCCTCCGGGGAGGCCAGCCCCAGCAGCCTTCCCCGCTCAGGACTTCGCTTGCTCCGTCTGGGAAATGGAGCCCGGCTGGCCTGATTTTTCTGGTCACCTGCTTCCATGCCTCACCTCCCCAGGTTACTGGACCTGGGAGGGACATCAGCTGGCTCGGGGCCACCCAGAACTCACTCCCTACTTCCGAGGACAGCCCCCAATTCCCTCTGGGAACCACCCCTCTCACAGTCAGTCCTAGGAGGTCTGTTGACACTGACCACCACACCATGTTCCACAAGCTGAGGCCAATTCCTGACCTCCTCCTCCCAGGTGCAAGGACTAGGTCTGGGAAGGACACAGGAGCTGGCTCCTGCCAATGATAGCCAACCACACTCACTTCTAGCTATTGGGGAACCCGACTGGACTTGACTTAACAAGGGTTGGATCTGCAGCAGCCACACTGTTAATATGAGGCAAGGGCCTGCCTGAAAATCTAGCCAGCCCAGAGATGGAAAAGACACAAGGGAGGTCTGGGCAATGGGATGTTCCATTACATGGGCCAACAATTTCCCAACTCACGTAAGCCAAAGAATCCTAAATTATACTATATCCATCCTCCCTTCTCAGGAGCCAGGGGGTTCTCCTCCTGGTCAAGACCAACTCTCCAGGCCATGTTCCTCAAGCCAGCTCACTCAGCCAGTCATCCCCCCATCTCTCCACACTAAACCTTCCAAGGCTCCTTCCTGAGAGCTGAAGCCATGCTCCTCTTTCTTCCTCCTGAAGTAGTCACCCTGCCTTGGTTCCAAGTGCCTCAACACATTCAGGGACCAGTTTTTCACCTGCCCAGTTAATCTAAACTTCTCAAGAGGGTGGTCGTGAGCTTTTCTCAATCATCATTCCACTGACCCTTGAACCCATGCCTGCCCTGGGTTCCTGCCTTCCTCGGGGTCACCCAGAAGCTCCCAAGGCCCAGAGTGACTTCCATGTCTGAGAGCAGTGACCTCCCAGTGAAAGGCCCCCACTCTGGGCTCTCCCCACACCGGGGCTAGCAGGGGAGGCAGCACCCCCAGCCTGCAGAGGACAGGTCACCAAGGCTGTCCGGGTGCCGGAAGCAGTGCTGAACCACGTCCCTCCATGTCCCTCACCCCTCACAAGAGCCCTGCCAGAGCCGTGGGACCCACGCCGGCTCAGGGAAGTGAAGTCAGCGGCCCAGAGCCGCACAGACAGGAAGCGGCCAAGGCAGACCCCCAGACAGTCGGCCCCACCGCAGCCCCTACACTCCTCAGTGCTTTGCCCCCCAAGGGAGAGGCTCAGGCTCAGGCCTCGGGAGGCCACTCAGGTCAGCAGGGGGCATTTATTTTCCAAAGTGTCAATGAGGCATCGTAGTGGGATATGGAACACTCGGATGCCGACAAACCTGCTTCCAGAAGCCAGCTGAAATGTGACCCATGTCGGTCACGGCCCGGGGCCACATGGCAGGAGAGAGGAAGGTCTGTGCTCACAACCTCGCTCGAGAAGAAGAGGGGTGGGACAGACTGTCCCCTCAGGAGCCCTGTGGGGGCCAAGTGACCCCCTCCCCAGCCCATACCTGTGAAATGAGGACAAGCCCAGACCCCGCCTACCTCCTGGGAATGCTGGAGACCCACAGGACTCAGCAGGTGGCCTGTGCCCACGAGCCCAGGGCTCCCGGCCTGCGAGTGAACCCCGAGAGGTGGTGTCTACACAGGCTAGGGACCAGATCCTACCTCTGCTACTTCTTACCTCGGAAACTTAAGCCAGTACCATTCCACCCCACACACATTTATTAGGCACCTGTTGTACGCCAGATCCCCTTAGTCCCTGGAGGGATGAGGAGATAAGAACTCACAAGCTGGTGAGAAGTGGATTCAACCCCCCAGGGTTGGGAGCCAGACCAGGAGAGGCTCCAGGTGCCATGAGACCAATGATTCTCAAGCTGGGGAACTGACTCACAAAGAAAACGTGCAGCCCAGCTCTGCTGTTGTGTTTTTACCGAGGACTCGAGCCTTCCCCATCCCAGGCAGACATGCGGGGGTTCCGGCCCTCACTCTGAGACGCCTGCAGCCAGCAAAACCCAGACCACTGACATGCCTCTGTGGAAACCTCACAGGGATGGGGAGGGGTTGCAAGGTGATGGTGGTGTCATAAACGGTCACAGCATGGGCTCTCTAGCAGTGCCCAGGTCCGCCCAGCAATGGGTCCTCCTGAGCCACCTCCTGACCACCCCAACAAGATGAGGCCCTGGAACACAGAGCTTATCCCAGCTCCCTGCCCCCTCTCTCCCCCTCAGGGCCCAACACTTCTTTCCTGCCCATAAAAAGGCTGGAAAAATCCATAGAGGACAGAGCAATGCCCCAGAGGGGGCCGGGATCATCTGCTGGGCCTGCCTGGCCCTGGAGCCACCATAGGGACAATGGCCCATTGTGGGGGCACATTCTTCATTGTCTCCCAGCTGACCCACATGGCTCCCTCTAAAAATAGGCCAGGACAGGCAGTGTCCCCACCGCCTGTGGACGTCAGGGCTCAAACGCAAGCCCTACCCTTCCCGAGCCCTCTGAGACTCCAGGTCTCACCTCTGAGACAGGAAAGAGCTTCCTCCACCTGCTCCTTAGGAGGGGAAGGACGCGCCACCAAGCAGAGGCCGGAGCAGAGCGCCAAACAGTGCATGCAGCAGAGGGTATTAATGGGGCGGCAGCCACGGGACACCCAGCCCCGGCTGGCACCAAGAATGTCCCTGGCAACTCCCTCAGCTGGGAAGGGGTCAACACCTCTTGGTGTTGACCCATCTCTTTGGAAGCCTTAAGACTACACAGCTATGGAACCAGAATGACATTTGAGGGTCCAACCCCTAAATTCAGGAAGAAGAGGCTACCCGGGTCTTGTTCACTGTGATGCTCAGTGTCTGCTGGATGAAAGATCTGATGAGATCTGAGCCTGGTCCAATAAAGGCAAGCGTTAGCCCCTAGGAAGGAACATGCTCTACTCGGCCCTCCCCTGGGACTGGCGACAGCCTCACAGAGCATCAGTGCTTCACCCTCACCAGGACCACTCGAGCGTGATTACCATGGCCCTGCCTCAGCGCTGCCCTGACCCTCAGCCCGGCAGGTCTCGGAGAAGAGGCATTCCACATCAGTAGCCTCATCAGGAAGGCGAAGACCCAGCCTCAGAAAGTGGCAGTGACATGGTGAGGGGCACACAGGTGCGGGGCTGCCTGGAGTCGTAGGTGAGCACAGATGAGGGAGATGTGCTAAGCTAAGCGCCCACCAAGAGTCAGGCAGGGAAGCCTATCAACGCGTTTTCACAGGTGCAGAAACTGAGGTGACTTCCCCCAGGTCAGCTTATAGTGGCAGAACCAGGATTGGAGCCCTCATATGCTGGGGGTCTATAGGACCCCTTCCACCCTCCTCTCAGTTCCCGGCCCACCAGCCCTCGCAGGAAGGAGAAGGAAAAGCAAGTGTCATGTGTCTTCCCCTCATGCCCCAGTCCCATCCCCTAAGTCTCTCTCTCTCTCTCTCTCTCTCTCTCTCTCTCTCTCTCTCTCTCTCTCTGTCACACACACACACTCACACACACACACACACACACACACACACACACACACACACACGTGCATGCACATGCACCTCTAAGCCAGCTCTGGTGCTCTTTCCCCATTGGGCAAAACTGAGAAGACTGTGTCTGAGATTGAATGGGAGAATTAAAACACAAACACATGCCTTTGTCTGCTTCAGTCCCCAAAGAACATTCTGTCTTTCTTTCCCCGTGGGGATGAATCACCCAGTGTTCTGGAGACAGGAGCCCATCCCGTGTCCCCCATGTTTTCCCAAAAAGAAGGTGCAGGGAACCCAGAGTGTCAGAACCGCATGTGCACTCCCATCCTCTTGCCTGAGAGAGGAAAGTCCCCTGTTCCAGGGCTCATCGGGGGCACCCTCTGGCTGTCACGGTGGCTCGGGACACACACACCTGCTCCTCCACCACGAAGAACCCAGGCTCAGCTCTCCCACAGCCAGAACCAGACCACGAGGACCTTGCCCGTGGGGGTCCGACCCAGCCAGGCGGGTGCGAGAGAGAAATACCCAGCCTGCACGTGTCTTTCTCTCTGGACGAGTCTAGAAAGCCACTCTCTCGAGGTTCCCAGGTGACAGCAGCGACGGGGACAGTAATAATTGTATTAGCCACTGCCTCTTGCTCTAGGCCTGCCCCGATCATCAGGTGTTTTCTTGTCAAGTCCTCACAACAACCCTACTGGGTAACAACATCCACACTGTGCAGATGAGAAAACTTAGGCTGAGAGAGGTGAAGTACTTTGCCCAAGGTCAAACTGATGGGACAGTGCAGCAGAATGTGAACCAACCTTGGATTTGGGCAGTCCAAGCGCAAAGCCTGCTCTCTCTAACGTCCCTGTTTTACACCGTGTGCCGGGAGGAGGAGTTAAGGAAACCTTTCTACGCAACGTGCACTGAGACTCCCTATGGAGCATGCAGTAAATCGGGTCCCCACATTGATTTGACTGCAGATGACTTTTTACCTCCCAGCAGCTCCGAGGTCTACCAATGCATGCAGCACATCCTGGGTTACGCTATCATACAGAACAGAGAAATAGTATCTGTTCCTCCCATTCTCATAAAACGTGCATCTGCCTTCAGACTGCAGGCATGTGTGTCTTTGTGTGTCAGACTTGGAAGGGCCTCAACACAAACCTCACCTTCTCAGGGAGGCCCTTTCTGCCACCATACACAACACACGGTCCCATGTTCCCTTCTTTAAGGCAGCACCGAGCACGGTTCCAAATATCTGTGTAAGAGCTGCCTCCCCAACCAGACTGCCAATTCCCAGAGGGAAAGGCTGGCTCTGCTGCAGACAGGGTCTGGCCCAGAGGGTGCACTTAGAGAGTTACACAGTCTACACCGCCTGCAAGCTGGCAAGTGGGGAAATAGCACCTATCACTAAGTATTCCTTAAAGATTTCATCTCTTTAGCTGCCAATCCTGGCTTGTGAGCTTTATAAACTATGGCAGACTCTGTCGGTTGGCACCCCAAGCATCTGTTGTGCCCTTCTCTTTTATGACAGAATTCCAAGCAACCATGTGCTTGATAAAATTCTCCCCCGCCCTGTCTCCCTGAAGCCAAGGATGGTCAGGGACTCAGCTCTGACCACTGAGATACCCGCAGAACTTCCTGGGGCTTCGAGGAGAGTTTTTTTAAAGGGTTAAACTTGGCCTTTTGATTTTTTCCTTTTACCCTCCCACCTGCTTCCTACCTGGAAAATGGAAGAGATGCTCAGGGGGTTCCATGGCCAAACCCGAGGGCAAGAGCTACGTGCTCAGGATGACAGCAGGAAGCAGAAAGGACAAACTCCAGCTGGGCCGGGTGACATTCGTGGCCTGCTGTATTAGGCCTTCTAGGTCAATGGGCATAGCAAACATTTCCTTGTTTAGGGCAGTGTTTGTTGAATGCTATTAATTTTAACAATATACCCACCATATGCCTCTGGCCAGGTTGCTCTGAGTGCCCCTGCCACCCGTTGTAAGCTGAGGTCAGCAAGTGAACAAGCCCACCTGCTCCACGGAGCCCCTCCCAAGACTAGAACTGTGCGGCGGACCTGGACGTGATGTGCAAACTGCGGCGTTCCCACCATGTCGGGGGGTATGCACAAACATCCCAGAGATGCTAGCGTGCAGCCGCCCCGGCCAGCTCCACTGGCTTCAGTCCAGGGACTCTGAGACCAGCTGCGACTGCTCCTTCCGTAATCCCCTCCTGCCCAGCAGGCCTGGGCAGATACTGACCTAAGAGGATGACCGCTTACCCAGGCTCTTAGTGGGGCAGGGGAAAGCCCCTCCCACGGCAGAGCAGGGAGGGCACCCAGCGGGACAAGGGGCCAGGAAAGCTGATTTGGGCTAATCGGACCCAGCATTAAGTCAAGCCCTATGGAGGCAAGAAAGGGAAACCATAAGGGCAGAGGCTCAAGAGGAAATGCCGGGGGCTTGCCCTGCCGCTGTCTTTGCATAAAATGATGCGCCCCTCCCCCACATCGCCATGGTTCATCTCCTGAGCCCGCAGAGGAGGGGCAGGCCTGGCCTGGCATCCATCTCAGGACCCATTCCGCTACGTGCGGAGCGTGTACGGAATGCGAGATGACCAGGCAGAGGTGTGTGTGGGGAGAGACACACCAGTACTTGTTATAAGGACAGCCACCCCTTCACTGGGCATGTCCTATGAAGCCAGGCCTGGCCCCTGTACTGTCGTGACAGCCGTCTGACAGACAGCCCGTGGGGCCGAAGCGCAGGTGCCCCATGGCACACGCCTATGGATAACGGCGTGATCCGGGGGCTTCCCCACACCTCACACAACGGAAGGTAAGACTTCAGACAGGTCAAGGTGGGCCTGCAGCTACTCAATTCATTCTTCAGTCTTCTTTAATATTGTCACCAAGCACATCAAGAAAAGTAAAAGAAATTACGGAGTCAGGAAACAGGCTGTCGTGGGCAGAGGGGTGTCAGCCTGGGATACGACATGAAACTGCAGCCCACGCTGAAGACCTCAGTTCTCCCAGGGAATGGGAATTAGGAGGAATGTCTTCCTTGGGTTAGGGAAAAGAGAAAGAGTGAACCAACTGCCATCCTGGAAGCAGGGGAGGGCCCAGTGCCCTGTGTGTTCCATGTTCGAGACACGCTCCGAGACACTGAAGCTACCCCGTTTCACAGATTGGAAAACTAAGCCTCAGAGACGTCAAGCAGGCAGCCAAGGACACGTGGCTAGCAAATGACGGGGCAGATCTGGACCTGCTTCTGTTCACTGCACCCTTTCGGGGACACTGGGAGATGCCCGTGCCATCCTGAGGGGCCAGCCTGAGGGGCCCTGGCAGGACAGACCTCGGAGGCCGGGGCTGAGCCCCACGGTGGGTGCTGGGTGGGCGAGGTATCCTCTCCCCTCCTCTGGAGGGTGTTCCCAGGAAACCTACAGGGAGGGCAGGAGAGGCACCCCGGTTTTATTCTCCAAAGCCTCATTCTGCGCTGATCCAGATGAGTGCTCCTGCCATCTGTCACTCGGAGTTTGCTCTAAGTCCCAGTGGCTTTGCTAGGAAGTTGGGCCGGGGGAGGGGGAGGACGGGAAATGGTGGTTTGAGGATTTCCAGGCTTGTCTGAGTTCTGCCCACCTTCAGGCTGGGGGCAGGAAAACAAAAAGCAATTGTGTGGAAAGAAATTAGTAAAAGGTCACCATTTCCATTTTCTCTGTGAGCCGGTCTGCTTCCGAGAGAAAGGGAAACAAATCAGCCCGCCGACAGGAGCCGTACATCACCCGGTCCCGCTCAGCTCCCAGGCCCAGCCCGCCACCCCCTCACCCGGAGGCCCTGTGGGTGATATCAACTCGTTTCCCAGAGAGCCGGAGAACACACACGCACACAGATTCCCATGGAAACCAAATCGAATCCAACCATCTGAATCACTGAAGATCCAGGTGGAAGGGATTAGAAACAGCAAATCCAACAGGAAAGGCTATCTGGGGCCACAGAGAGCTGCCCCCGCCCCGAGGGAGATATTACAGGTGCTGGACGTGTCTCCACCACCCCTGCCCTGAAACCAGGCAAACGGACTTTGGCTCCAGACGTGGGAACAGAGCCTCTGCCGTCTCTCTCACCATGCTGTGACACTGGGCAGACCCCTTAGCCTTCTCTGGGCCTGGTCTCTTCCACTACATAAAACGATGAGGCAATGACACCTCCCCTACACAGCTGTGAGGGCGCCACGGGAAGACGCAGGAAAGAGCTCGGCACAGCTTTTGGTGTACAGGTAGTGCTCGAGACCAGCCATTATGACTTCCCTGATAACTGCATGTTTAGGAATCAGATACATCTACATTTAGGACTATTTTGATAGAACACTTTGGGTCTCTCATCTGCAAAAGAGGGCATCCCCCCTCCCCACCTTGGCAGGGAAGCCCTGAGACAATGAGTGGGCATGCAAATAGTCACCCCCTTCCTTGCCTTTCCTCCCCCACCCCCTGAAGGTGGCCTTCAACAAAGCCTCCCCATCTGGAACAGAAGAAGAGGGCTGGAGCATCTAAGAGGCATCTGCCAGCTCTGATCGTCTCGAACTCTTGAATTCTAGCCAAAGAAAATAAGCCAGAACCCAAAATACTCCCACCCTCCCCACTCATCAAATTTGCAAAAACACAACTGCCTAGAACCTGATGCCAGAGACTCCTCAGCAAGGCCAGCTCAAACCGCATCTTTCCTGCCACCACCACACCTCAGGCCACGGCCGGCCAGGCCAGCCTGTGCTCTGAGGGCTCCAGAATCTCTCCAGGAAGAGGAGCCATGCAGGGTCCCGAGCAAACCGCCCATCTACCTGGCCTAGAGCACCACCCAGGCCAAGACAAACAGACCACCTGAAGGTGATGTCAGCGAGGGAGAGATAAGGCCCGTTGCCATCTGCTCTGGCAGCCGAGCTGTCTCCTAAGACAGGCCACCCAATAGCTCAGCAGCAGACTTCCCCCCACCCCCACCCCAGCAATGCTGAGCTCTGGGATCAGTGCATTGTGTTTTGAATCATGCAAAAAAAAATTTTTTTTAAACCTTAAATTCTTGAGTGCATTGGGAAAGGAAGGGGACATCCGCCTATGTTAGTCAAAATGCTGAAGCACTGATAACTTTTCAAGAAATAGCACTGGCAGCTCTCAGACACACACAGTAGAACAGCTCAGACTCCTCAGACTCAACTCCCAGAGACCTGGCTGGACGGCTCAGAATCCAACAGCATGAAGAGGTAAGAGTGGTCTGCCACAAACAGACATCGATTCTCGAGCCAGACAGCAGCTCACCCTTGATGGGTTAATCATAAGTCCAATGAAGCGTGGTTTAGATGATTTGCCTGGCCAGATTTTTTTAAAAAAATGGTAATTGCAAAGGTGAAGCGGAATCTAGGTCTCTCCAGATTGAGGACTGCAGTAATGCACCGTGGCTGGGAGAACTGGTCTGTGCCAGGCAGCACTGGGCTCGATGTGGCCCACATCAGCACTGCTGGCCATGGGAAAGCCTCGGTTTCCTCATCTGTCAAGTAAGGAGGGCGGACTCCACGAGAGGGCACGGAGGCCCTCAGCACCGGCCTGGTTCAGCAGAGCACACTGAGGTCCCTGCCAGGCAGGCGACTGTCTCTTTGCTGGAGCCCCCGCGTGAATCTGAGAACACCGTGTGCTGGCCAGGCCTTGGGGGGCACGCCCTGCAGCCACCCTCGACCAGAGCTCTGTCGCCCTCAGCTACTGGCCCTGTGAACAGTAACCCGCCAAGGCACAGAGCGCATTGGTTGTCACACTGCACTGCACCTTCTGAGGGAAATCCTCCAGTGACCCCACACCCAAGCTTTTGGAGACTGCTGAAGATCTGAGAGAAACTTCCATAAATATCATGAGTCAACTGGAGCTGGGAGCCAGATCCAAATTAACACAGTTTATACAAAGAGCTTTCTGGTAACAACCTTAACTAAGTGTCATGCAACACTCGGATTCAGCTCAGATACTGGGATTCCTTGGTAAGATTGAGCCCAGAGCCCACTCACAGCTTATAGGAACAACACACCTATGTCCTTGGAAGGTACACAATCCACGCCGGGGTGGAGAGGTGGCGCTTTGCATGTGCTGTTGCCTCTGCCTGGAATGATCTAGCCCCCAAATCTTCTACTAGCCACACGACTGGCTCCACCTCTCCTTCTGCTTCTGGTCCTGCTCCTGGTCTCAGCACAATGTCACCTCCTCAGAAAGCCTTCCCTGACCCCTCAGCCTAAGACACTGCCCTAGCCAAGCCCTGCCCCATCACTGAGCTTCATATCTCCCTTCACTATTATCGTCAAAGCATCTATAGAAGCTGGAATTGTCGCATTTGCTTGTTTGTATGTTTGTCTCTTCATTCCTATAGAGTCAGGAGTGGTTTAAACAGGCACTCTGGAAGCACATGGCTTGAGTTCCGACCCCATCCCTATTCCTTCCCTTCCCTGTGACCTCAGGCAAGTCGCTTAACCTCTCTGTGCTTGAGGTTCTCCCTCTGTAAAATGGGTACAGGATTGCTATGAGCATTAGATGAGCACAATGTTTGATGCACTCAGACAATGCCTGGCACACGTTTGGCCAGAACTTAAGTTCCTGGAAACAAGGGTCACTGCCTGGCACACTCACCACTGTATCCTCAGCACCTAAACCAGCGCCAGGCAGGAAGTGGGCATTTGTTCAAGGAACAAAAGAATCCACAATAGAGAAAAATACCCCAACCTCACAGGACAACTCTGGGGTTAGCCAAGAGGGCTCCACCCAGGCCTGGCACACAGTATTGGGAAACCTTATCCTGACCTCTGCCACCCTCCTTCCACAGGCTTATCTGTGCGGCCCCCACTTGAATGACATCCTAAGGGCACAGGTCCTTTGCTCACCCAGCCTGAGCAACTTGTAGGTTGGCCTGCACCAGCAGCAGGAGCCAGAACAGCTACCTGTGTCCTGACCCAGAAACAGACAAAAGTGCTTTGAGAACTTTCAAGAGAGACACAAAAGTGAGGCGTTATCTTGACAGGGGACAGATCAACTATGCTTTCTAAGTTTCCCAGAATTGATCGCCAAGATTTTAAATATCCACAATAACCATAAGATCCAGGAATTCCACTTCTGGGTACATGCCCCAAAGAATTGAAAGCAGGGTCTCCAAGAACCTTTGTGCACCTGTGTGCATAGCGGCATTACGGACAACAGCCCAGAGACGGAAGCAACCCAGGCGTCCATCAGCGAATGAATGGAGAAGCAAAACGTGGTGCAAACCCACAACAGAATATCATTCAGAGTGAAAAAGGGAGGAAATTATGACAGGTGCTATGACATGGATGCGCCTTGAGGACACTATGCTAAGTGAAATAAGCCAGTCACAAAGACAAATACCGCGTGAGTCTACTCAGATGAGGCACTTAGAGCAGCAAATCTGCAGAGACAGAAAGGAGAATGGTGGCTGCCAGGGGCTGGAAGGAGAAGAGCAATGAGCAGCTGTTGTTTAATGGGACAGAGTTTCAGTTTCGCAAGATGGAAAGAGTTCTAGAGTCGGATGGCGGTGACGGCTGCACGGCAATGTGAATGCGCTTAACACCACTGAACCGTGCACTTGGAAATGATGACGACGGCATATTTTATGTTATGTATTGTTTGTGTTTTATGTTATGTATTGTGTTTTATGTTATGTATTGTTTGTGTTTTATGTTATGTATTGTTTACCATGACAAAAAAAACACTAGGGGAAAACCCCTTCATCACCCTCTCCTCGCTGCACTTAATAAGACTGCACTTTTACCTTTCCACAGACGAGGAAACTGAGGCCGAGGGACGTGAAGCGACTTGTCTGGAAAGGGCACACTGGGGCTTGCAGCCCACTCTGTCTGGCCCTGGAATGCACCCTGAGGAGGGTGGACAGTCCCAACCCCACCCAGGAAGACACAACCACGGCTCCAGCAAGCCGCTCCCCCAGGGGAGGTGCAACAAGCTGATGTTTCAGCCACGGAGAGGGCAGGTTACAGTGTCTCCTGTCTACAGAGAGAGGCTGGTGTGGCCCAGCCCAGTCCTGGGGGATCAGATGGCCCCTGGGGCTGCCGATTTGCAGCTGTGCTCAGCCCAGAGAACCAGTCAATATTTGGGGCCATGGTGCTATGGCCACTGCACCTGTTACAGCTCTGACTGCCCAGGGTCCCATGTCTCCTCGTTTTCTTGAGGGTGAAAAAGAGCTGGAAGGAAGGCCAGGTGTCACAGCTCTAAGCTGTCCCACTGGGCAGCCCTGAATGAATGACCTCTCCGCTCTGTCCCTCAGTCTCTGCAGCTGTAAAATGAAGGATTGAACTAGATAAACCTCAAGACAATCCGTTCACCTCCCTCTTTCCCAGTATGCCTTCCCATGCCCAGGGTCTACCCCCAGAATCTTGCTCTGCCCTGGGGGAGGGAAGAGCAGGGAGCTCTGCACATGAACAGCACAGTAAGAACATGGGCTTCCTTCCCCGTCAGGCAGACCTGGGGATGAGCTGCCCCCAACTCTGGCCTCAGTTTCCCCACCTGAATGATAAGGACAAGGGTACCTCTCATGCTGTTGTTGAGGTGCTACATGAGATACTGGCTGGCAAGCTCTTAGCACAGTGCCTGGCACGTCGGAAGCGCTTGCTAACATGGTAGACAAGAAGCTCTCACAGCTGGGAGAGGGAAAACCCAGGGTCTGGCACCACTTCCCCCAGCCACTGCTGGGGGACCCGAGGCGAGTCACTTCCCAATGCTGACGCTCTTCTTCTTAAACAAGCACAAGAAAGCAGAACTGGAGGCCACAGGAGGCACTCCTTAAAGACCAAGATCTGTGTCTCATTTTCTGGACACAGCCAATAAAATGATAGTTTCCTGTCCTCCCACCCAGTGATGGCCCAGCAGGTGCACAGAGTTGATGGACTGAGTCACTGTGGGCTAAACAAGCCAGACACAGCTGGACAGTGGTGGGCAGGGCCGGGGGGACCAGCTGTTCTATCCAAGCCTGGGCTACTCTGAGTCCCTTCCCAGCATATCCTGAGGGCCCAAGGAGCCGCCCCACCTATCCCCGTGGCTATGCACGAGGGGGTGCTGAGCCGGCCAGGGAGGGCTGCTGCCGGCTCTAACAGGGCTGTAGGCTCAGCCAGACCATGCTGCCGATGCGTAGGGGCTGGTTCTCCTGGCACGCCCACACCGAGGCCCAGGGCAGAAAGTGTGCTTAGAACCATGTTTCTGATCTGATCACATTTCCTCTCGCCCCCGGGAATGTGGAGGTCCTCTGAATTCAAGGACCACTTCCCCACCACCCCCATGTCTGTGCCCTGCATTCTTGCAGAATGTGGCCTTTGTTTTGGGGCTGTGGGCACTGCTGTGAGTTCCACTGGTGTCTGAGTTATCACTGGGCAGGGGAGAGAAGGGTTCCTACAAGCCAGGAGAGGAGTTGGGAGAAAGAGACCTCAATCAGTGGCCCTGGGTGTGTGCCCCATCTCCCATCTCACTGTCTTTGTGACCCCAAGGCTGTGTCACCTGTAAAAAGATGATACCAGAACCCCCCTACCCAGGGCTCTTGTGAAGATTAAATGAGTGCATTTAATTAAATAAATTAAATTAAACAAAGCATGCTAATAACAGTGCTGCAGAACACAGTAGGTGCTTAAAAGTATTAAACTATTCTTATTATATTAATTTCATGGAAGGAGTATAACCTAGGCTCAGAAAAGTTAGTAACTTGCTCAAAGGCACACAGCTTGGAAAGGTCAGCTAGAATTCAATCTGCACCAGGCTGACTCTTAAAAATGGGGGGGGGGAAGATTTTTTTTGGCCAGGAGCTATGGCTCTCGCCTATAATACTAGCACTCTGCGAGGCCGAGGCGGATGGATTATTTGAGCTCAGGAGTTCAAGATCAGCCTGAGCAAGAGCGAGACCCCATCTCTACTAGAAAAATAGAAATAAATTAGCTGGACAACTAAAAATATATAGAGAAAAAATTAGCTGGACATGGTGGCACATGCCTGTAGTCCCAGCTACTTGGAAGGGTGAGGCAGTAGGATGGCTTGAGCCCAGGAGTTTGAGGTTGCTGTGAGCTAGGCTGACGCCACGGCACTCAAGCCCAGGCAACAGAGTGAGACTCTGTCTCAACAAAAAAAAGATTTTTTTTTTCAGAGTGTCATGATGTCTTAGCAATGACTTGAACTTAGGCAAGTTTCACTGTCTGCAAATCTGAATTTCTTCATTCATAAAATGGGAAGAAGCCAGCCCTAGTCCAAATTCATCGACCACAAACACACTGAGAGGCTGGGACAGCCTTGACTCTATAAACATAGGGTTGATTAGTCAGGGAGCCACTTCTGGTGGCAGGGAGGGCCTATGTTTCCCAGCTCTGATGCTTCTAATCACGAACCCCTAGGATAGAAATTGCCTAGCCCAGGCCCAGGTGTCCCTGCAGACTGCCCCATATGTTCCCTGACGTCGGGGAGCATTTAGCACCACATGATGTCTAAAGCAAGTGACCGGCACACAATGACTGGCTGCTAGCTCTCTGCTCAGGGCTCCTGCTTTTGATCCACATGGACCTTGCTAGGAGGCTGTAAAAGCACATTTTATATTCAAATCCCACAGGGTACCACACCAGCCACGGGTCACGCATGCCTAACCACTTTGAGGCTCAGTTTCCTCTGCTTTAAGACTAGAGACAATGATCTCTAATTTATAAGGCTCTCAGGGTTAAGTGGAGTGTCCCCTATAGTGTAAAGGTGTCACACATCTGTCTGAGTGTTCAGAGCCTGGGGCACCGAGGTGGCTTAGTAACTATGTTCTCAACAAGTCAGTTACACAGTGGGGATGTGCTGTCCTCAGAGGAGACAAATGGCCAGACAGAATCCAACACCTTGGATGCACCCCAATAGTTCCACAGCACTCTTGAGGTCAAGGTGACCTCTGGGTGCACCTGACACAGCCATAATGACCTTTGAATGCACTAAGGCCCACACACCTTGGGTGGGGCATTCAGAGCCTCCCCGATCCGGAGTTAACCAAGGCTTCTAACCCCTCTCCCACTTTTCCCTGCCTTCCAAAGTCAACGTAAGATTCCTGCCTCTGGATGGGTGGGGAGCATTCACTGAAACAGGAGATGCAGGAGGAATGAAGCTTTGGTGGGGGGAGGAGGAGCGAGCAGAGGGGTCAGGCACAGAGCTGGAAACAGCCCAAAGGCAGGGACACCAGTGCAGGCGCAGGTAGCGGTTGAGCCTTTGGCTGGTCCAAAGTGAACCCTCCTCCTTCAGCCTTCCTGCCCTGCCACCTAGGGCCAGCGCAGCGTGGGGCCCACCCGGACTTGGGAATCATGAGTCCAGGACTTGGAGTGCCTGAAGTTCCGACCCAGCCCTTGGCTGAGAGAGCCCAGCCCGCTCTCCTGAGAGCTTGTTCTTGGACACAGCTGAGCTGCACCCCCGCGCTCCCGCTAAGCCTAAGCGGATGGACAGGCTTCGGTCTTGGGCCGGTAAACCACAGGGAAGGCTGGTTCCACTTTCCCAAGCAGAGGCAAGAACGTCGAGCCTTTGCTTCTGCTCCTGCCCCTCAGGGGGCCCCAAGCCCATGCAGCATCTCGCCAAGTCCCCCCGGCAGGCCCACAGTTCTGGCCAGCTCTGAGGGACAAAGGGTGCTGTGTCCCTAGCCTGCTTTCACGGGAAGTGACTGGCTCCTGCCTCTCCGACCAGCACTCGGACCAGTGGCGAAGCATGGAGACCTAGCTGAGACCACTTCCTGCTCTCCCCTTGCCCCAGCGTTTGAACAAGGATCTACTTCGAACCAATGGAAAGAAAGAAGGAAATAGAGAAGATGGGGTAGGGAAGCAGGGGAAGCCACGTCCTTTACTTGCCTGAACATCAAACTCTTGCAGGAGGCCGGTGATGGTCTGTGGAGAGACAAGAGAGATGGTCAGTTGAGTTTCCTCAGTTAGGGAAACACGGGCCTCTCTACACCCTGAATCTGTATCTTCCCTCCCTCCTGTGGGGCCTCCCTAATTCCTTACAAAGAGAGACTTTCCTTTTCATCTCAAAGAATAGCTGTTCAATTAAAAAAAAAAAAAAAAAGACACATTAGCATTAGTTGGGCTCCTTTTTGGAGATACTCTTGGTAAATAAAAATCTGAAGGTCTAAGCTGACCACAAGCTTGAGAGATACAGGACTGCCACGAGCTATTAACTGGCCTCCCTGACTCCACTCTAACCAGCGATCCACTTTTAACCCTAAAGCCTGACCATGTCATAGTCCTCATTACAGTTTTCCCACAGCTGCCATCGTGTGGATTAAAATCCAGTCTCTTGTGAGTGGAAGAGAAAAGACCTTTAAGCATTTCCCTTAACCTAAAACAATCTGAATTTAAGCCTAAATTCCATCTTTTATCAGAGCTGTCCATGGGAGAAAGGGTCCTTGTCCCCTACGGAGCAGGAGGAATGGGAGCCTCGGCTGGCCAATGTTTTTAAGAGATATTCCTGGCATGTTTTCCTCCTGACCCAGAGATTTCAAACACTCTCTGAAAACGAAGCCCCATCCTGACCCACCATCTACTGCCAGGGAAGAAGACAGCTTGCAGAGCGAAATGCAATAGAGGTCGGGAAATAGAATGGACCCCTTGCACAGCTGGAGCCGGGAGACAAGACGATCTGTTACCCGGGGTTAAAATAGCTCCACATCCCCCAGGCTGTGGATAAGAACATCATCAGAGAGTTTTGGTAAATTCAGGTGGAAGCAAAGGTGGCTGACACCTACACCCTGTGTCTGTGTGCACGTGAGTATGTGTTGGTACGAGGGACTGAAGGAGGCTGTTCTGTACAACCGCAACCTTCAAAGTGGCAACCAGAGTACATGGCAGTCCAGACTGAGGACAGACGTGAGGAAGAACTTCCCATCAGCAAGCATAACTAAAAGCACTTGGCTGAGCCAATCTGTGGCATTAGAAGAATTTATTTCCATCTAAACCTTACACAAAAAGGTCAATATCTTCTTAGAGATGGACCATCATGTAGCCCAGAGCAGACAAGCTCTTAGATGTCTGCTCCAGAAAAAAAAATTTTCTAAGGATACCAGTGGACTGCCTGAAGCAAATAAATAATGTCTTTTATAATGCAATTATCCTTGGACCCTGTGATGCCACTTCTGAGAATTTGTGCTGGGGTTGCACCTGCACACGTATGAAATGACATTCATGCAAGATACACAGAGGATACAAATGCCCTGTAGCACTGTTAGCAATGACAAAAGGCTGGGAAAGACACAAGTGTCCACATACCAGGCACTGGGCAAATAAATTTAGTGGAATCCTGTGTAGCTGGAAAGAGAAAAGTAAGCGCACTATGGACTAATGCTGGAAAGATCACCAAAAAATGTTACGTGAATGAAGCACAGTGTGATATACTATTTCTGTAGGGATTTTACAAAGGGAAAGCTAAGACTATGTTGATATGCATTTGTACTACCTAGGCGTTTTTGTTTATTGAATTGTTTTTTAAGACTGTGTCACAGACCCACAGTGAAGAGGAAATGGATTTGGAGCCTGCACGATGTGTAGTAAGGGTTGGTAGACTGGGGACCACCATCTGTTTTTGTACATAAAGTTTTAATGGAACACAGCGATCCCATTTCACATACTACCCATGGCTGCTTTCATCCTAGGATGGCAAAGTTGGATAGTTACAACAGAGACTGCGTGACCGGTAAAGTCTGAGACATTCACTGTCCGTCCCTTTGCAGAATCCTGGCATAGAGCAATAGACAAGCAAGAGTTCTGCAGCTTCCCCAGGCTTGGGTCCTAATCCTAGTTGTGCCAACTATGTGAATGAACTTGGGCAATTCCTATCCTATCTGAGACCAGTTTCTGCAAAATGGGAATAGAGATAGTTGCCTAACACATTTGTAATGAAAAGTCTATGAAATTATGAGCCTAAAACAGAACAGCCACATGTAGAGTCGTAAAGTAATTAAATGAAGAGTCTTTTCACCAAAGTCAGCTGGCCTGGTTTTGAGTCCATGCCCCACACTTTGTAACTAAGTGACCAAAGACAAAGTAACCTCCCTGAGAGCCAGTCTTCCTTTTCTATAAAATAGGGACAATTATAGACCCCAGTACCTATACCGACCACAGCTGAAATATGGTTAGCCAAGAAGCAGGCATGCAGGCTAGCTATTATTTTTAAGCATTTAGTTGGCCTTAGAGTAAATCCCATTTGAGCCTGAGCTTCCACATTTTTAAAAAGGTATATTGTCACAGGCAACTGTGAAACTCAGTGAGAATCGGGATGTGAACATGCTTTAAACACACAATGTCAGCTACGCAAATGTAAAGGCTTGTCCATCGTCAGAATGAGCGGCTCAGGACGGGCCCTGCCAGCCCAGGCTATAGGGCAGGGACCTCTGTTGACAGAAGAGATTTGACCAAAAGGTCAATAATAGCAATTTTAGAAAGACAATGTCCTAACTGCTCCATGTGAATTAACTCGCTCCACCCTCACTTGGCCCCATGAAGTAAGTCCTAGTGTCATCCTTTTACAGATGAGGAACTGGAACACGAAGGGGCTGAAGGCTTTGCTAGTGGACACCCTGCTGCAAAGTGTCACAGCCAGAATTTAAACCCAGGCAGTGTGGCCCCAGAGTATGTAGCTTTTAACAATGAGGCTGTGGGGCCAGCAGACCCCGGGGGCAACAGGGTTCTAAATTGCATGTTCTAGATCCACAGGATCTCAGAGATGAAGGTGCTTAAAGAACATCTGGTTCAATGTCCTCATTTTACAAATGAGAGCAGTGAGCTGTGGGCAGAGAGGCCCAGAGAGATGGGCAAGGGGCTGGCCCATGGTGGCATAGCAATCAGTGGCCACGCTGGGGCTTGAACTGGTACCTCTCATCCCTTTGCATCCAAGGAAGCAGTGGACACAAATGTGGATGTGTGTGAGAACATATGTCCATGCATGCTGTGTATATGTGTGTGCAGCATGTTCATGCACATGCATGCTGTGTATGTGTGTGCACACCTGTATGTGCATGTTTGTGCACGCAGGCATATGGATGTGCTATGTGCACGTGTGCCTATGTGTGTGTACACATGTACACGTGATGAAGGTTGCTAGAAGCATCTCCACTCACCTCCCCTTTCTCCACCAAAGGCTTCACCTCAGCGAGGTCCACGTCCTGCAGCTCCCGAGACATGTTCCTGCTGTCACCTTCCTGCAAGAAGACAAAGGCCAGGAGGTCAGCGCTTCCTGCTGAGAAGTTTCTTAATGGAAACACAGGGCCAGCGAATGAGATGACAAAAAGGCTGGACCTTCACTCTGCCCAGCAGCTTTCACCTCCTTTACCATGTGTTATAGGTGACAAGGAGGCCCCTTGTATGGCCCCATCCCAGTCTCCCCACTGGGGTGTGGGGGTGGTATATTTCCTGGGAGAGGAACTGAGGCTCAAAGACACAACTGCCTTCCCAAAGAAACGGATACGTCAGGAGGGACTCACAAATAGGTCCCCACATCAAGCCCAGACCCACCTGCCATGCCCAGGATGCTTCTCACTGCATTTAATAGAAAGGGACTTGCACTGCCAATCCCAGCAGCCCCAGGCTAACAACCAAAAGGGAACAAAAGGCCACAGGATGGTCACCATGTACAGGCATGGTACAAGCTTCACCTTCACAGCTAGCCCCATCAGAAGACTGGCAACACACACACACAAACACACACACACACCTCACATCAGCCTCTGTGCAGGACTCTCAGCTCCCTGTCGAAAGGGAAGAGGGGCAAGGTACGAGAAAAACTTCAAGCCAAGGAAACTGACAGGCACTAAACACTCAGTAGGATTCTGAAAGAGAAAGACCTTCAAGGCAAAAAGCAGTTCACGGGCCAAAGCAGGGGTGGGCCAGAGGGGCTCCGCATTGGCACTAACATGGGGCAGGTGCAGAAGGACCAGGAGGTGACAGCTGCAAAACTAGATTGCAGCAGACTTCAGGAAGGCCGGAAACGCCGAGTGCTGCCATCACTGACTCCATGGGCAGCGGGGCCTGGGCAAGGCAGGGCCATCTACTGAGCCCACTTCCCAGAGCTTAATCCGGGTACTAGGTATAAATATTTATTCTTAGGGATCCATAGTCAAGTTGGAAAAATTAAATGCCTGCCAACACCTGGGATGGGCCACAAAGAACCCGGAATAAGGCTGTTCCAGGCAGCGGCAGAGGACCAGGGAAGAAGGAGTCAAGTGCCAAGAGGAAGGAGCCCAGGCCAGCCACCTGGCTCACAGATATGGACCTTCCGACTGGGAAAACTCCATGAGAAACAGCCTGACTGAAGTCAGCAACACTGTGGCCTTCGGAATGGGGACCTGGGTCCACAAGCTGCCCAAGGCCCGCTGGGTGCAATGGCAGAGAGCATGCAAGGCTCTAACATTCCAGCTCGGGGCTCCTCTGAAGACCCAGGAACCCGCAAGACCTTTGTGAAACGCCTCTTAGAGCTCAGCCAGCAGGCACAGCCACCCAGACCCACCCTGCGTGCCGACACGAGGCATTCCGTGGGTGCGTCCTGCTCTCCACTGCGGTGCTGTGGTCTGGGGCCCCAGCGCGATCTTCCCCAGCAGATAACCAACCCCACAGGAATGCCTTTATGCAGCCTTTGGAGTCTATGCTCCAGAACATTCCAAAAACAAAGTCGGTTTTATGTTTGTGAGCATTCCTGGGCAGCTGCCCACTTGGAGGCAGGAGGCATGAAAAGCCGGTGTCTGTTGGACTTGCTAATTCAGCAGGTTTGAGGTCCCAAGACCCTGGCCCGTGGGACACCTCGCCTACACAGCCTAGGGAGCCTTCCAGAAACCCAGGGCCTTGGCACCACCACCCTTCATGCTGGGAGTGAAAGCACTTCACAGTTCACAGGGTCTTCTTAACATACTCTGCTCGGCAGAGGTGCAGTTGGGCGCCTCTCACTATCTCACTGGGTGGGTTCAAACAGGCCTTCTGCAGCCCTGCCTGGCAGCTCCACCCACCAGGCGGCTTACCTTTCTTGCTCCCTGTCTTCCTCTGGCTCCTAGCATTACCCCAGGTGCACAGTTAGGCCACAACTCATTTGCTGAATAGATGAGCAATGTAGCTCAATAGCATGCTTTTAGCTAAATTCACTTTTAAACTGTCCTGAAACCTCACAGAGTACAATGCCTTGAAAACAATTCTACATTTATAAGCAGCATGTGCTGTAGTTCAGCTCAGTTTGGTCAGTTCTCCTTGCCTTCCAGAAACTGTGATCAGATTAGAACATAATAACAGCCTCCAGGGGCTCCCTCCTCCTCCTGCAGGACAGAAAATAGAGACATTTCAGCTCTGGTGGTTTCCTGCAGGTGCGCTGGTGAAACCCCCCTTCCCCACCCCACACGCGCTTTCCTTCCTATAGCTCAGCTTCTCAGACCACGAGAGTGGGTTGGAAAATGCCTGCATCTCCTACAAACAGCAAGAACTTGAGACTCTGTTTTGGAGCTGGAGGGGATTCAGATGGCCTTAGGGAAGCCCAGGGGTGAAGCTACTGGGGACCATCGCAGGATTTATCTAGACTAGGGTAACTATCTCCCAGACGACATTTGACAATGTCTGGAGACATTTTTGATTGTCCCCCAAACAACGGATTCGATTGATTTCGAGCCATCCAGCAAGTGTCCTGGGTTGCTAAAGTCTTCAGGGAGAACGGAGAGAACTGAGGACGCCTTGCATCTGTCTAGGGCGGTGGGGACTAGGGGACGTGCAGGCCTGGGGGCAGCCTGCGTGTTAATAAACGCCACCCCTACCCCATGCCTCCACACTGCCATCACAGAACACCTGAAAACCCATCTATTCAGAGTTTCTTCCCACCCTAGGTTCTCATGTGCCCAGCACGGAGCCAAGCACAAAAATAACAATGCAAGCTACGCTAACGAGGGCCTCCTACATGGCTGGTCTGGGGATCTGGCCATGAACAAACAGAGCCAGCTCCTGCCCCGACTGAGCTCACCGTCCCAAGGGGCCAGGTGCCTCCCTCAGGCTCACTCTTTGGGCTGTGTCCGGGCCGTGTCCCTGCTGTGTGGCAGTCCCAGCCGTCCCCCTGGCGGGCACTGGACCTCCAGGGCAGAGGCCGAGCACGCAGCACTGCTGACATCTGGGGCTCACGCAGTCTCTGTTGCAGGGGCTGTGCCGAGCATCGAAGGGGGTTCAGCAGCTCCCCCGCCTCCACCCACCAGAGGCCCGCAGCACCCACCCCCAGGATGTGACAACCAAAAATGTCCCCTGGGTGCAAAATCAACCCGGGCTGGGAACAGCTGATCTTGGCAGTTCCTGATATGAAGGGAATCCAGAAAGCGTCTGTTGGATACAGATGATTGTTTGTTTGTTTTACAAGACCTTCCAAAACATGGATACAGTCCTTATTCAATCTATTACACACACACACACACACACACACACACACGCACACCACTCACACCCACATTCTCTCACAGTCCCATTCACGCACTTTCTTACACAAACATATTCACACTCTTACACACTTTCTCTCACACACACACTTACTTGCTCCTACACAAACACTCACACACATTCACATTCTCTCACACACTTTTTCACACACACACTTGCACCTACACACACTCACACATGCACACTCACGTTCTCTCACACTTTCTCACACTCATGCACTCACACCCACACTGTCTCATACCCTCATTCTCTCTCTCTCTCTCTCTCTCTCACACACACACACACACACACACACACACACACATACCCCGCCACCACCATGGAGGAAGCAGCTGAGCCAGGGGCCTGGTGAGTGTCCCGAGCCCCCCGGCCAGCCACAGCAGGAGTGGCCGGGCTGGAGCTGGGTCCAATGCACACACTCCTCCTGCTTCACCACACTCTTCCTCAAAATGCCTTTCCTCTAAGATTTAAAGTGGCCCCCACCCATAGCGTGAGGCTCCCAGAAGGACACAGAAGACACTGCCGCTCAGCAAGTGAGACGGGCCACGCCTCCCCAGGGCTTGGGGTCTGCCCTGGACTCCAGGCCCCGCCCTCCTGCCACGTTCCAGAAAGTCCCAGCTGCAGGAGGTCTAGACCCACCAGAAAGGGCCAGTGCAAGCGGGAGGGGGAGGGCAGGGCAAGGCCACACTGCACAGTGGG
The DNA here is from genome assembly GCF_040939455.1 of Microcebus murinus. Lineage (NCBI taxonomy): Eukaryota > Metazoa > Chordata > Mammalia > Primates > Cheirogaleidae > Microcebus > Microcebus murinus. Next base: position 34,590,224 of record NC_134110.1, on the reverse strand, counting down.
GACCAGGGTGCACTCCCAGCCCACCTGCCCCACCTCAGCACTGGCCAGGGGCCTGCCAGCTGCCTCACTGAGGCCTCTTTGTTCTCCAAGAAGCACAGGAAGCCCCTCTAGACAGAAATGAGGTCGGGGCGGGTCTCTCTCTGCTAAAACCCCACTCAGCACCAAATACAGCACCAGACGCCAGATGGGCGTGTGGTGCCACTTCTTTCTTTCCCACCAGCCTCCCCAGGAGGAATTCCAAGAAGAAAGGTAGCCAGGGGCTGGAGGAAGGTTTGTGGATCAGACTTGGGTGTCACCACTGATTAGTGCCGTGATCCTAAACAATTTATCAAACCTCTTTGCCTCAGTTTGCTCATCTGTCAAATGGGCATGCTGACTCCTGCTCCCAACAAACAGCAGTGGCTTAAAATAAACAATGGCACACAGAAAACCTGGCACACAATTACTTAATTCATCACAGTGCTTTCCTTTCCTGGTTGCCTTGGAGACAGCAGGACATCTGAGGACAGGAGCCTGTGTTTTACAGTCTGTTATTCCCAGAGTGGCCCAGCAAGGAGGGGAACATGCAGGAGACATTTGGCAAATGCCACAGAGATTTCCAGCCATCTGACCTGAGGAGCCGCCCCGGGCTCTCATCTCCACTAGCAATGTCAGTCAGTGAGTGACAGAGGCCCATGAGGGGCTTGGCAAATACTTTCCAGCCCAAGAGACTCAGGAGACAGTTAGCAGTTAGCTGGATCATGGGTTTCAGGGGAAGCCAAGACTGGGATCTGCTCAGAGAAGGGAAGAACACGACGCCAGGACTTAAGAGGACAGTGGGCAGAGGCATCTCGCAATCCAAAGCCCCGGAAGAGTCGCTCACCAGGCCCTGGGGGACTGAAAGGACACACGGAGCTCCGTGGGGCAGCAGGAACACCAGCCTAGGGATGGGGACATGGGGATCCTGCCACCATCTTGCTACATGACTCTGAGCAAGCCATTCCCTCTCTGGGCCTTGGTTTCCCCATCTGTAAAGAAGGCACAGTGCATGTTCTATGGACATCGCATGCTCTGTGACAAACTTGGGGCAAATGAGAACCCAGGCAGGAAGGTGCTTTGCAAAGACAAAGGGCCCCAGGGTCTTACCAGAGCCCTGCCGGGGCCACCTCCAGCAGCGTCAGCCCTGCACCTTGGACCAAGGCCTCCCTCCTCCCAGCCGCAGACCCCCATGCGTTAAGACCAAGCCTCACCCCAGCTCTGCCGCTCCTCTAACCTAAGCTGCCCAGTGGGACCCGTCTGCACACCCTCCTGAGCCAACTCCCCACGACGTGGGGCGGAAGTGGCGTCCACCGAGACACATCCACGATCTGTTCTGGAAGTTACACAACTTCCCCCTACAGGAAGAGCAGCTACAGGAAGGCAACAACGAAACCCTACACAGACACCCCACAACAACAGCAAGAAGAGCAACTCCCAATGGCACTAATGGGCTCTAAACTCTACTTCCTTTATGCTTCAGAGCAACCCTAGGAGGGAGGCACCAGCATGTTCACCATTTAACAGATGGGGAAACTGAGGCTCAGAGATGTTAAGCTCAGAGAGGTTGTCCCAAGTCAGCAAGCAACAAGCCGGGAGAAGCTTAAAGGGGACAGCTGACAGTGACATTGCATTGCCGTGAACACACACACAGACCTTACCACCACCCTCTGCCCACGTACAATGTTCCATGGATGGCTACAAGTGACCCTGGGGCTTTTGGTGTGTGGGGGTCTGCTGGGGGATCGCAAGCTTCTCCCTCCACCCTGTACAGTTGCCACTGAGTCACCAGGAGTAGGCCCGAACTTTTGGCAAAATCCACATCTTGGACTTTTCTATTCTTCTTTCCCAATGCCCTGAAAGTTCTCTGTTTTGAGCTCTTCACCGAAGTGCCTTCCAGATATGGCAAATTCAATACTTGGGGAAACTGTCCACTCACTGCATGGTTTCATTTGCTCCTTAAGGAGGTGCCCGGGAGAAAGCAGGTATTATCATGCCCAGTTTACAGATGGGCAACCTGAGGCTCAGTAACAAAGGCCCATGTGACTGCTCAAAGGCCACATGTCCGGATTCCTCCCCACTGGGGGGAAGATGGAAAACTCTCTCCTTTGTGGTGGGAGCAGGTGTGGAGCTCGCTGGGGGCAGAGCAGACAACAGCCTCCTGGAGTCCTTTGGAGAAGCAGAGAAAGGGACACCAGGGGATTGTTGACAAATTTAGCATCGATTGTTCTTGTCAGCCACTGGCCCAGATTTCGTCTGTCCGTAGCACGCCTGGTTTCAAAGCCACGTGAAAGCTGGTGTTCTTTCCAGCACACTGGGCTCTTTATAGAATAGATTTTTAAAAGGGGAGGGGGAATCAATGTGTGCTGCTGCTGTTTGGCAGAGCAACTTCCCCAGAAAGTTCCAGAAAGCAGTTCCATTTCTGCAGTTACCTCAAGGAAAATTGCCAGGGGACATGCTCTGGGCACGGCCGCCTTACTGTGGATATATTCTTCAGCCGTTTCTTTGCCAAAGAGATTTTGAAGTCAAGCTACAGAGCAGTTCATGGGCTCTCTTGGTGTTTTCTGGACCTTTTGAAACTCGAGGCTCTGGGGAGGGTGAGCAAGTTGGCAGTCTCAACTCTCAATGTTTTTCTTATGTAATCAACCTAGCAAACGCTCCGGGTGGACTCACTGGACTTCACAAAACTTCCCTAGTTTAGGAGAAGGGAACAGTCTCAGTGATCAAAATCAATAAAACCGTGCAAATGCCACACAGAGGAGACAAGGAGACCAAGAATTCCTCGAAGGCTCAGGGCTTTTCACAGAGCCTGAAACTCGGTAGACATCGATGAATTGCTTGATATTGAAAGAACAAAAAGGGGGTCACCAAGGAGAAGGCAGCCCCGCAGGCCACAGCGCACTCATGCCCGGGCGTGGGCACCGGCTGGAGCTGAAACTGAACTTGCACGTGGTGTTCTTGCGCACAGCGCCGGGAGGTCAGCAATGGTGTTGGAAACACAATAGCAGGAAGAGGGAGGTGTCTGCAATGCCGTCACTGCCCACCCCTTTCTGCAGTGCCACGGGGATCTTCCTGGAGACGCTCAGTGGAGTTTGGCAGCTCGAGCAATTTGCTTGGCAGAGAGAAGATGACCATTGGCGGGGACGAGCCAAGTAACTGGAAGTCCAAAGGCGGACACTGGTCGCCTCTGAGGGCTATTCTGTGAATCTGCGGGAAAGGCGTGAGCTGCACTGGATGGTCTGAGATAATTTGTTGAAATCACACAAATGGAACTAGTGTTAGCAGAGGACGAGGAAATGGATTCTTCATACAGAACCCTTTGTGCCGAGATGGGATGCTCGCCACGCTAACAGGACTCTTCCCCAAAGTGGTCTTCCTGCTTCCACCCTCTGGAATGGCCCTCCAATCTTTCCTGCACGAGATGGCTCAAGTTATTTCCTTAATAAACGGAGGCGTCCCCTTTGACCAACATTCATGGAGCGCCTGCAAAAGGCCAGGCTCTCAGGTCTCGTGGGGAAATGGGTGAGTAGACAGACAACCACAGCCCAGGTGGACCCACAGAAGGTGCCATGGCACCACAGAGGGCACCCACCCAGCCTCCCCTCCAGGAGGGGAAAGCCAGGGAGGGCTTTCTGCAGAAAGGAGGAAAGTTCCATGATTAAAAAGGAGAAGAGAGAGGAGGTGAGAATTCCCAGCTGAGAGAGTTCCTAGAATTGCCCACCTCCTAAGTATCTCTCTCACATCCACATTTGCAGAGGGTGGCTAAGAACCTTCTTGAAGGTTCCAAGGGGATGGAGCTGGGTAGAGACTGGGGAACAGGATAGAGGCCTGGGCCCCCACCCACCTCACTTTAAGCAGAGCTCTGTGCAGGTTTAAATTTATACTAGTAGAAAGATTTCCACAGATTTAAGGAAAGGACAAGACCATAAAATAAAAGATGAACTCCTAGGCAGGGCATTCAAAGCCCCTAGACTGTTATGGGGCTTCACTGTCCACCACTGCAGGGGGAAGAATAGCCCGCTAGGCTGAAAAGGCCCAGAGATGGAGCCCAGGAGGGGAGGGTGTGGGCAGATCTTCATGAAATGTTACAAGATAAAAGCAAAAGCTCTGGTCAAGAGACCTGTCTATGGACCTGATTTCATTGTCTGTGTACATCCCATAGAGCTGAAGCTGACTCCCCGCCATGTTCCCAGAAAAGTCCAGGGTTCTTGTCACATGGCACCTACCCCAAGAACTCTGTCCCACACTGACATGCAATCGTGGTCCTCTGCCTCTGAAGCCACCTTCCTGTCAGGCTTCAGTGTCCCCACCCACCACCTGGGCCAATTCTGCAGCAGAGACGCCACCTAGCCCACCACTGACTCCAAGTGGAGAGAGAAAGAGCGAGAAGGCCAGCCTTAGACCAGACTGCAATCAGGAGGGATGGGGAGGGGCAGGAACCACAGCCTGGAAGGGACCCAGGAAACCAAGCTCATTCTCAAAAGACAGCCCTGGGTGGCCTTCAAGGGCAATGCCAGAGTTTGGAAAAGACTAGGGTGGCTCACCTTGACCAGGACCCCACTCACTTGAGTCTGGACAGGTGAGTCACCTACCTGAGCCTCAGTTTTCTGACCTGAGAGGTGCAAAGAATGTCTTTTACCTTAATTGGATGAGGTGATGCACTTACAAGGCATGTTAGCCAGAGGAGAGCTATTTATTAAGCACTCGCTAATTGTCAGGCCCTGAGGACATAGGTTGGAAGAATGTCCTGCTTGTGTGGCTACTCTCTCCTCTTATCTCTGCCCTAGGGAGCTTAGAAGCAAGGCAGATCCTTGGCCCACCTCGGACCTACCTACCGAATCATAATCTCAGGAGACTGGGCCTGGAAATGTGCATTTCACACAAGACTCCTATGACATTTTCCTACAATCTACACTAGCTTAGCAAAAATCAAAGCCTGGGTCCAGCACTGGCGGGCACTATCACAGGCCTGGGTAGGTTTCGGGCAAAGGGCCCCAGACACTGCTTGTTAAGGAGATGCCTTGAGAATGTCTTCCGTGGGCACTGCAGATAGCAAACACCTGTGTGCTGTTTCCCACGTGCTGGGCACTGTTCTCAGTTTACATAGAGTAATTCAATTAATATTTACCCATCTCGATGAGACCGTGTCGGTTATTCTCATTTTACAGAAGAGGAAACTGAGACACTGAGCTCCCAATTGCCTCCCGGCACTTTTCATCCTAGCCTGGTTTCTCCAAGTCCCCCCAACACGTTGTCATGGAAAAAAAGCAGAGGTTTTGAAGTTCTCCAAATGTCTGGGTTCAAAGTCTAGCTCTAGAACTTTAGCCTTGTGGCTACAGGTAAGTCCTAAAATTCTCCTGGCCTCAGTTTCCCCATCTATTCAATGGAGCCGACACAGCCCAGGCAGAGTTCTTACAAGGATTAAAGGGGATCAGGGGAGATGGCAGCTGATCTGGAAAGAGAGAGAGCTGTCCTGGCTCCTCCTAGCCTGCCTTCCGGGCCTGAGTCAGGCCCGCATCCGGCTACAATCTCAGATGCTGATTCATCATGGTGCCTTTCTCTTTGAGGCACAGGGCCTTTGAGTCACGCTTTCAATAGGATTCTCTGGACATGGGTCCAACAGAACAACACATCTCTCTTTTTTTCAAGTCCATGCTGTGAGGCAAGCTCAGGCCAGCAGGTTGCAGTGCACCCCAGGGGGCCCCCAGCTCTGCTCAGATCTGCCATCGATATTAGACAGGGCAGCCCAACCCAGTTGAAGGCCACCCAGGGTGGCTGCAGCCCAGGATCCCTTTCTCATTAGACTGATTTCGCTAATCTCTCAGGAACATCTGATTTACACTTAACAAAAAAATCACTCATATTCTGCCTCTTCTGCCACAAAAGTCTCCTCACCAGAAACTCTGACCACGCGATTTACTTTTGCTCTTCCATAGCAGACAGGCAAACGTCAAGCCAGGAACACTTCCCACTGCCTTCAGTCCCAACCAGGAGACTCCTGCAAGGCGTCTGGAGAGTGAGCTCCACTTCCAGCCCAGCCTTGGTGCATCTCTCCCTGTCTCTGGGTCTCAGTCTCCATCTGCAACATGGGAAGAAGTTGGACCAGGTCTTGCGTGAATTTTTAATTTCATCCCAAATGATCAAACCAATGGCTAGCAACCCTGGATTTTCTTGTCACTCCAAAGAGTTTTCTCAGGAGAAGAGACCCTAACAGGTGCTCCAGGGTCTCTAACACTTCTACCCATACACGTTAGACTACCTCTTTGGGATTCTACCTGCTGGATCACAGGGGGATGGGCAGAAGGCCAGGAGCCTTTCAGTTCACTCCATGTACACATCTCAACTCCTACGTGCCAGGTGCCAGGTCACAGGTCGAGGCAGGAAAAGCCTTCCCCCTCCTGGTGCAGCTTACCCTCTGGTGGGAGACACAGTCCTGCACAGCTAAGAAGCCACAGGTCAGGGGAGTGCCAAGTTTGTCATCACTGACTGTCAAGCTCTCCCTCCCTCACACCTTACTGGGCCCCCACCCTGTGCCCCCAGCCTGGGGCTGGCTCTGCTACCTCACACAAGGCACAGGACTGTGCTCTGAGCCTCCAGCCTCCCCCACCAGGCCAGCTGCCGCTGGAAGGCTGATGCTCTGCACTTTGCTTATTTCAATCACATTTGTGAAACTCAGTAAGGACTCCAGAATTTCTATACAGGAGGAGGCTGGGCTGGAAAGTTTGCCTTGAAACTGCCTTTTCACAGCAAGGACCAGGTTTATATTTAGATATCAGTTCATTTGAAGCGGCTTAGGAGGTTACCTATGGCTGCCCCGCATTCTACGGATGTGTAAAGCCCTCCTGCGTGGACACTGGCCGACCTCTGAATGCTCCATCTTTCCTGGTAGTGTAAAGGGACCACACAAACGGAAGCGCCCCGGCACGGTTGTTCGTGGGCACCAGATAACCAGGGCCCTCTCTCCCTGACGCGCTGCCAGGCACCTTCCACTTCCAAGCCACCACGGAGGGGTGCTGCTAGGGACCCCCAGGGACAGCAGAGGCAAGTCGGGGCAGCGGGAAGGTGTGGGGGGTAAGGAGCCCTGCCTACTAAACCCCAACTTCAGCTACTTATTTGACAGAGGCGTGGCGGCGTGTTTCCTCAGAGCCGGCCACATTCCACACGCCCTGCCGGAATCTCCACCCCAGGCTGAATCAGAGACCAAGCGATCTCCCAGGAACGTCGGAGCAACTCCAGCTGTTCCCCCCTGGAGGGCAGGAGAGGCCGGCCCCAGAGACGGGAGGAGAGGAAAGCCAGGGAGGGTGGGCGGAGGAGAAAATGACGCCACTTCTAGCTCCAGCCAGCTTAGCGGCCGCCAGCTGCCCGCGCAGCCCCTCTCGCTCGCTCTGGCCACCTCTCCGACACCGCCCCAGCGCCGACCGCGGGACACCTGGGGGACGCAGCCTGCGCGGCGGCGCTCGCAGACACGCACGTGTCGCACGCGCTGCGACACACCCCGGGCCCTCCCCCTACACACACCCACACCGACACACACGCACTCCAGCACGCACAGCGCGGTGGCTTCAGGGCCGAATCGGCACCAGCCTCTCAGATCCGCACCCGTTCCCGGCCGGGTCTGGGAGCCGGACACACCCACGCCTCCTCGCCCGCGCCTCTCACCCCTACCCTCCGCCATCCACACACGTCTCCTTTTGCAGACACCCCAACACACACACACAACACACACACCCCTCGTCGCTCCTGAGCCCACTTGCAGCGCGCACTCCCGCCAGCGGCGCCAGCTGTGACTCTGGGCGAACGCCGGGAAGCGCGACCCAGGTGTTCCCGGGCCGCTGGCCGCCCCTCCCCGACCCCCAGAGCCCCACTTCCCCAGCCGGGCGGAATACGAACGGGAGCCTGCCAGTTTCTTCCTTCTTCTCACCAACCGAAACCCGCACTCCTGCGGTGCTGGCGCCCCAAAGCCCCCTCCTCGCGCCCGCGCCACGGGGTCGCCGAGCACCAGCGGCTCCCGGGCACCTGTTTCTGAAGCCCAGGGGACCACAAAGGGCGGTCCAGGTGTTCCAGCTGCACCCAGCGGGCGACCTCTTTCTGCTCCTCGTCGTACCCGGAGAAAGGGCGTCGCACTTACCGAAAGCAGAGGGAGGAAGGAAAGGAGCCGGTGGCTAGGCTGGCGAAGTCAGCGCCCAGTGGGAGCCAAAGACGGTGGCGAGGACCGGCTGGCGCTCCCGAGCGCGAGCAGAGAGCCAGGCGGGGTTTGTTTATGTCCGGGCGGAGGGCGACTTTATAGGCGCCGCGGCCCCGCCCCCGCGCCTCGCCCCTCCCAGACCTTCCCAGCCCAGCGCTCCGCCGGGACACACCCCTTCCCCGCTCCCCCTTCCCGGGCCCGCCGGGCGCCCGTCGGAGCCGCAGCCTGTTGCGCAAGCCTTTGTAGGGGCGCGGCAGGGAGGGGCCTCCCGTCCCCGCCCGAGCTGAGGTTCGGCTTTGCTGTCCCCTAGGAGGCCCGGGCCTGGGCGTGTGCAGCGGGCGTTTGTGCGTGGGGGGCGCGTGTGTGCATGTGCGCGCTCGTGCGTGTGCATGAGGACTTCCTTGTGTCTCTGCGTGGCCGAGCGGGCCCATCTCTGCCTCAGAGTTCCTTGCCCTGGGAGGCTCATCGCGCCACGCCCTGACATCCCTCCTGGGCGACTCCCTGCGCGTCCTCCAGGTCACACAGGTTCTGCTTCAGGCCCCCAATTCAGCTGCCTGCTCGAGGCGCTGCCTCCTTGGCTTCCGCCCAGCCTGCTCCCAGCTCCCTGCGATTCTCACCCCGATTCTCACCCCGCGCCCGTTCCACGTTGCCTCAGCTCCCTGCTGAAATCCCGGCTCCCATTTAATCTCAACCATTTTGCCTACCGCCTCCCCAGGCCCCGGCGCCTCCTCTTTCCAGTTCTAAGCACGCCTGGCCTTGCCCGCTCGGCCCTCTCCCCTGCCCCACAATCCTGGCCAGAAGGGAGAGTGCTGTCCCTTCCTCCCCTGGTTTCCAGAACTTGCTGGACGCACCCTTTCCAACCTTAGCACTGTCCTGCTCTGCCGTCGTGTTTTTTTGTAACTAGTGCCTGTGTTTTCTCCTCCGCCCAAAGAAAGAATCAGTTCTCAACTCTTATCTCACAGGCTACTCCCTAGAGCAGCGTTTTTAGTTTTTCTTTTCCTTTCTTTTTCTTTAATAAAAAAGGTGGATGGGCCCCACTCCAGACCAGTTCAATCAGAATCTCAGCCGACTGAGCTGGCATGGGAGTTATTAGAAAGCTCTCCTGGTGCTTTCTAACGTGCAACTAGGCTGAGAATCACTGAAGGGACATTTCATGAATAAAGACTGACTGACTGACAGCTCACAGCGTCATTGTTCTCAGGCTACATGCCCAGCCTTGAACTTGCCACTGAGCCCAAGGCCAGAACCAGGGCACACTCAGGTGCCCCCGCCCCTGCTCCCCACACTTCCTTCTGAGCTGTTAACCTCTTTTCTCCACCGCCAGGCCCATGCTGTCCTCAAGGCAGGGGACCAGCCTTTGCCATTTACCTCCATAGGCCCTGACACTTACTTAAACTGTCATTCCTCAAATGACAGAATTGAGCTGCTCTTAAGAGCCAGGTCCTGTGCTCAGCCCCTAGGAGAGGACTGAGAAGACACAGCCCTTTCCTTTGAGGGGACAACATAGGAGAGTCCTACGCCTCAGTTTCTTCATCCATACAACAAGGTGGTTAAGCTGAGCTCATGCATTCCATGCCCAGGCACCATTCTAGACCCTGACGACATGAGGACATGGTCAGGAACAAAAAGGTTGCATCCTTGGGAGCCTTCCTGTTGTCTGAGGACCCTCCCAGGTCTGGAAGTTGCAACAGTTTTCTTGAACCCCACTTACATCCATCCCCCCATAGCCTCCTCTGTTTGGGCTACTGAGTGAGTACCTGTGGCTTGTTACCTGCTAAAGATACAGAGTACTAAGTCCAAAAGCATGATGGAGGAGTCTGTCCACTCCTTCAGTAACAAATGGAACCCCTAGTGCATGGGGAGGCCATTGCCTGTCCTCTTGAGGAAGACTTGAGGGCAGGACACAAAGGACAGCCCAGAACTGCATCTTGAAGCCCTTTGGAGGCTGCCTGGGGGGAGGCTGGGCTTGTGTTTGGGAAGCCCAGCCTTCCGGAAGACCATTAGCATTGAACAAAGCAGAGGACAGGGAAGAAGCGGAGTGAGAAGAGCAGAAAGAGGAGAGAGGTACTTGAACAGCAGAGCAGAATGTTCTGAGAGCAGTGGCTCTCTAAAACCAGAGTCCAGATCACCTTGGGAAAGTCCTGAGGAAGACGCCATTTGGATTCCACACTCGCTCTCTCAGTGGGCCCGACCTCAGTTTTCCTTCCGTGTTGCAGTGGAGTTTTTCTTCCACTGAGCACCAGATGAAGTAGCTTCCTCATGTTTAGCTAAGGTGGTTGCGCTGCAGGAAGGAGACTGGCTTTGCTCGGACCCTGGAGGCACACACAGGACGGAGGGTGCTCATCCTATGTAGGGGTCACCCGCAGGGAGCTGGGAGCTGCCTGCCGTCCACTCGCTGCAGACTCGGCCAGCTGAGGCAGCAGAAGCTCCTGGGGCTGAATGTGGGTGCGACTGCACTGAGCTGTTGAAATGATTCCCCTTTCTCGCTAGTCAGCAATGGAATTAGATCTGCTTAGTAACGCACATGCGCTGCAAATCCATCACAGGATGAGATTGGATTTTCAGGGCTAATGTCCACTGGAAATTTCTGTGTAACAGCACCTTAGATTCTATCCTAGAATATTCTAACTAAAATGACTGTAGGAATCATCTATTCCCAACTGTCTCTCTTGGAATCCATGGGTACTTGGAGTTGGGAGAAACCCAAAAGGCAGCTGGAATTTATGGGGAAGAACAGAGTGGTCTGTTGCCCCTAATACGACTTTACCACTTCCAAGCTGTGATACCTTTGTTAAATTACTCGACCTCTCTGGGCATGGATGAAATGGGTAAGAGAAACCATCAGGCCAATCAGCCACAATTTATGGGCCTACTGCTGCAGGCCCGTATTCCTCTCCCTCCCATTAAAATGAGAAAGTGTCCCTGGAAAGCCCGTGTCTCCCCAGCGCCTGTCCTGGACTCCAGCATCTCTCTCCCCCTCTCTTCTGGATCATTCTAGTCAATAATCAATGACTCCTCCTAAACCAATCCCCTCTTGATCCCAAGTGCCCCTCCTACCCCTTCCTCCCCAAACTTCTCCAAATAGGCATCTGTACACACAGCCCTACTTCCTCATCTCCTCTTCCTTTTACTTTCTAGTGTTTGATTTACCCAGTTCTTCTTGAACCTGGTTGAATAATTCTTCAAAACTTGTTAGGAAGAACAGCAGTGTTGTCCTCCCACTTCCCCACCTCCCTCTCCCCAGAAGCCACCACTCGCATTTCTTGGATAATCATTTGTATCTTATGTCTGCCACTCCCCAGCTCTAAATTTTGGGGGGAGTTGCTCAATTTCCTGCCTCTGCCTCCTCATCCATAAGATGCACGAAACAATCCAGGGTCATTGTGAGAAATGTATGCATCAGTACATGGAAAGAGCCTAGAACAGTGCCTGGCACATAGAAAGCTCTCAATAAAACGCCAGCCACCATAGTGTCATCTCATCTCATCTCATCTCATCCCTCCTGGATCTTGCACAGTAACTGGTGCACAGCGATGTTCAGTAAGCATTGGCTCAAGAAGCAAGTACATGATAGCATTCCTCTTCGAACCCACCCTGCTTTATTGAGTCTTGTTGCTTGGACTCTTCTGGGAGGGGAAAGGGGATTCTTCTACTTGCTTCATGATCCCAAGGAGTGGAGGGAATCCCACACTTGGGTCTTACCTCTGTAAATGTAATTTGGCCCAGTCTCTGCAAGCTTGCCTGGCCTATAAATGTCCAGCTGTGTATAAGGGGAAAACCTGGGAAAGAAAAACAGTCCTAAATGAGGCTAAATTTGAGGCTATGTTCAGGACACATGATAAATCCTTTACTTTGAATATAAATGAAGAGGGGTACAAGGTTTGACCCATAGAAAATCAATTTCGGCTGAGTGCCGTGGCTCACGCCTGTAATCTCGGCACTTTGGGAGGCTGAGGTGGGAGGATCACTTAAGGCCAGGAGTTTGAGACCAGCCTGGGCAACATAGTGAGATACCATCTCTACAAAAAAAACTGAAAACGATAGCCAGTGCCTCTAGTCTCAGCTACTTGGGAAACTGAGACCAGAGGATTGCTTCAGAGCCTAGGAGTTCCAGCCTGGGTGACAGAAGGAGACCCCATCTCTAAAGAAGAAAGAAAGGAAGGAAAGGAGAGGAGAGTTGAGGGGAGTGGAGGGGAGAGGAGGGGAGGAGTTTCACCTTACCCCTGGCTTGTATGAGTTTCCTAGGACTGCCGTAACAAATTACCACAAACTGGGTGGCTTAAAACAACAGAAATTTATTCTCTCACAGTTCTGAAAATTAAGAGTCCAAAATCAAGGTGTGGGCAGTGCCCTGCTCCCTTTAAAGCCCCCAGCAAAGACTCCTCCCTTGCCTCTTCCAGCTCTGGTGTTTGCTGGCAATCCCTGGTGTTCTTGGCTTATAGCTGCATCCCTCCAATTCCTGCCTTTGGCGTCATGTGTCCCTTTCTCGTGTCTCCGTGTGATCTCCCCTCTTCCTATAAAACACATCAGTCACATTGGGTTAAGGGCCCAGCCCAATCCAACGTGACCTCATCTTAACCTGCCTAATTACATCTGCAAAGACCCTTTTTCAAATACAGTAATATTTTGAAATTTGGGGTACATGTGAATTTTTTGGGAGGGAACTATCAATCCAGTACCCGGTTAATGTGGATTTAGCAACTATTTGTGGTGTCTCTGCAGGGAGACCTACTCAGTGAGCTGCTCAGGGCAGCCCCAATGACACTGATCTCCTGGAATCCCACATCTGCCTCCCTTTTGTCCTCTGCCCCTCCAACTCCCTTCATCCCACGCTCAGCTGTCATCTTGAACAACCTCAATTGTAGGTCCTGCCTCATTAAGCCATAAGTTGCTCCTGTTGTCTGCCAAGTTCACCACCCCCTCCCTGGTGTGGCAATGGGGACGTCCTTCCACAAGCCCAGGCTTGTCCCTCCCTCCCCACGTTTTCCTCCAGCCACTGAGTCACTTGCTGCTGTCCTTGAACGTACCCTTCTCACCTCCACCTCAGAACCTGCTGCCTTTCTCTCTTCCTTCCTAGAAGGCCTGCCTACCCGCTTCACCTGCGAAGACTCCACTAGCTCACACATCTGGGAAGCACAGCAGGGCTGATCACCACCCACTTCACTTCTCCTGGTTCCTGCCCTTCCCTCCTAAAGCCAGGCATGTTGACGTGACCTGCATTGTGGGTGGGTATCGAAAGGAAGTGACCTGTGCCAGGGCCAGGTGGGAGCTTTCCTAGCCAGTGTGTGATTCAACTGCTCTCCTCACTCTTGTCACTGCGGCTGGCGACACCCCAAATGGTGCAGGCTCCACTCCCTGGGGCTTGGAGAAAGGAAACAATGAGCAAACCTGCAGCTAACACAAAATGGACATGGAACATGGGGGCTGCTATGGTCTGAACCATTGTGTCCCCCAGTCAAAATTTGTATGTTGAAACCTGACCCCAACATGACAGTGTTAGCAGGTAGGGACATTGGGAGGTGATTAGGTCATGAGGGTGGAGTGTTCATGAATAGGATCTTATAAGAGAAACCCTAGACAGCTGCCTTGGCCCTTCCACCATGTGAGGTGACAAGAAGACAATAGTCTGTAAGCAAGCAGGCCCTCACCAGATGCTGGCACCTGCTCTTGGACTTCTCAGCCTCTAGAACTATGAGAAATTAATTTCTGTTGTTTATAAGCCACCTAGTTTATGGTATTTCTTTATAGCAGCCAAATAGACTAAGACAGAGAAGAACTAAACCTTGTTGCCATGGTTCACTGAATCCTAAGGGGGTTTGTTCCTGCAGTCTAACAGATCCCATCCTGACTGATCCACCATCCTCCCAGGCCCCTGCAAGGTGCCAGCTCTGCCAGCAAACCTCTCTGGTTCTCCTCCAATGAGATTCTTCTTATAAAAAAATGTCAACACATATTTGTTGACAGTTCACAACTCTCCAGGCACTGTGTGAGGTGCTAGGATTAAAGGGATAAACAAAAAAAGCATATTCCTTACCCTCACAAGAGCCACATGTAACATATGTAATTGCAATTGTTGCACATGTTTTTAAGTAAGACTACAGTCTTAGTATGACCCGAGAATCTAACCTACTCCGGAGGGTCAGGAAAAGCTCTCTGGAAAAGATGATATTTGAAGCAGAGATCCATTAGAAAAAGCATGGCTGGGCATGACCTTACTGTCTTCTGATCTCCCGAGTATTGTGTACTTCCTTTCTTTTTATTAGCTAGAATCCTTTAATGTATACCTGGCATAAATATCATCTCAAATGTCTTGAGCAATAAAGAGAGGAGGGCAGGATTTATTGGCTTGTGCAGCAGTCAAGTCCAAAGGAGAGCTGGCCTCTGTCTCTCTAGCACTCAATAGCTCCCAGATCAATTTTGCTTGGTGTTGGCTGTGTTCTCAGACAGGTTATTTCTGGATTAAACGACAAGGCTGTCGAGTAATTTTAGGTCATCGAGAGGCCTTCTCATCTCTGAAGAGAGCAGAGCGCTGGGAAATTTCTCTCATCTTTTCTGAGAGGTTTTGGGAGATTTGAGGAGCCTGTACGTATGTTTGGCAGCCACTCATTCTAGAACTGCTGGCCTGTCACCCTCTTCCTCGCCTCACCTGGACATCTGCCACCGCCACCACCACCGCCACCAACTGCACCTTCTGGCCAAACCTGCCTGCCTGCCACATGCAATCATGCCAGGCAGTTTTACATCTCTGCGCCTTTGCTTGGTTCTTTGCAAGGTGGAGCTTCCTGTTGAGGGACCATGGCTCTTTCCTCCGTGGTAAGAACATACCACCACTGTACACAGGGTGAGAAGACTTAGTGATGTTTGTTAATTAAATGGAAGGGAGGCAGGAGGAAGAGAAGGGAAGGAAGAAGGAGGGGGAGGGAGTGAGAGAGGGAAGGAAGGAAGAAGGGAAGGAAAGATAAAAGGAAGGAGAAGGGGAGTAGAGGGAGGGAAAGAGTAAGGCAAGGAGGGACACAGAAAGGAAGGAAGGAAGCTTTGCAGCTAATGTACAAACAATTGGCTTAAAACTGCCCTCACTCATCCAAGTTTAGAAGATAGGATGGTTCTTTGGCAATTCCTAAGCTTCAATCTACTCTTTTTGTCTCCAGTGCTGCATTTGTTTATCCATGAAGGTGCTCACTGACTTTCTAAGAGCAAATGATTCTCTTCATGGGCAGAGAAGCTAGACTTAGACTGACTGGCTATCCTGCTTGGCTTCTGACTGGTGTTCTTCCCACCCTCATCACCTGGAGCTTGGCACAAGAAATGCAAAAGGATTTTATAGCAACCATCCTATTCCCCAACTTGATTACAGAAGAAATTTCACCTGACTTTGCATCCCTTGTGCAAAATTAAATTTCAGATAGCCCAGCCCTTTGCTGGACCTGGAGGTAAATTCTATCTTGGTCAATAAATTGTCCTGCCCAATGTTATTAGAATTAGGAAAGCAAGTCTAGTGCTTTTTCCCCCAATTACAGTGCTTTCTGAAGCTAAACCTAAAAGACTCGTAGATCCATCCCTTGGTAGTAGCTTCCTAACCCACAGCTCAATGACAGCCCTGATGCTATAGAGTCCTATTGCTCCCTCTTTTGGGACAGAAAATGAAAATGTTCACCCATCTGGGCTTCCAAACAATGTGTGCCTTTGACTCCCACCAGGACCAAATGCAAGAGGAGGGGGCTCTGTGTAAATCTTGCCTCATTCTGGGCACCATGGGGCAGAGTATACAACTTGCAAACTGCAAGAAATGAGATGACAGCTGTGAGTATGCACAGGGACTCATGGGCTGGAGCCCAAAGGAGTTAATATTATTTTCAAGTTACAAGGCAGACCGAAGCATAGCTGCCCTGTTCTTAAGCAAAAAGGGGGGTGATATAGAGGAGAAACCAACAAGCCCTTGCGAAGGTTGTCAGAATCAAAATGGAGTCCCTTGTGTTAAAAAAAAAAAAAATCCTAAAAAATGGAGCCAGGGAAGGCCATAAAGGAAGGCTATCATATACAAATGCCTGGATAACAAAAACTATCACCAAAAAACTCTACAAAACCCACAATCTTACACAAAGGCCATCACAGTTTTACACACATACAAAAGTACTTATGTAAGGACATCTGCCTAGCAGCTGCCTGTCCAAACTTGGAATGATGCCGCCCTTGTTATTGATCTTTGTAGCCAAGGGTAATTACCGCAAAACAATTATGTAATCCTCCTCATTTTTCCTTTGAAAATCTTTGTTTTCCTGTACCTCCCTACATACACACATATTTCACCATGACACATGTATTCCCATCGCAATACCTATTCCAGAATAAATACCATTTTTTTTAGAGAGTTTCCCTCTCTGGTTGTTATTTAGGATGGCATAAATGGTGTCAGAAGTGGGGTTTGAGGCAAGATAACCTTCCAAAGAAATCTGTGATTCTTGGAACTGGTGTTCAGTCAGTACTCACTTGAGCCCTTTGCTTCCACAACTCACCTTTTCTTCCCTGGGGAGTCTTCTCTCAGGCCAAACCTCCCCCTTTTTCTAAAAGCTCTTTGAATTTATTTGAGATCTGGTTTGGGTAAGGCTGCCTTAAATAAAGGACCTTGCATCCTTCCTGGGATAATAAAAGACTTTTTGTGTTTTGTTTTGTTTTTTTTTTTTTTTGACAAGTCCTTTATAGTACAAAGTCATTTCATCTTTCCTCTGAGTATAATTTTCTGGTTTCTACAAAACTTACGTTCTGTCTGTGAAGCATGTCTTTTCTGGTAAATTCACTTCTGGTTTCTTCTGCATGCCTGGTTTAATATTTTGTTTGATCTGCATGCCTGGCTTAAAATTTTTGTAAACACTCTGATTTTGGTTTCCTTTTAGTTTGGTTACACATGTCTATAAATAATTTGGATTGTTTACTTTTTTTCCCCCTTGCTTGTTTACGAACATCTTCTGAGAACAAAAATAAACATTCTAAATGGTGGGCATGTGATCACCAGTTGAAAGCCCCTACAGTGGCTATCACTATCTAAAACACTGGTCTAAACTCCTGACATTATCTTGCAGGATTTATAGGATTTTCTTTGCTCTCAAGACATTAGTAAGATTCAGGATGGGATTCTCAAATGTTAAGGCATACCAGGTTTTCTGGAACTCCAGCCAGCTACATGGCTTTTTGTTTTGCATATTTTAAAATCAATGGTTATCAGAGGAATCATTCATCTGAAGATTTTTTTTCTTGGTACCAAATTAATAAACTGCAAATATAAAGTTAAAATAAAGCATTGGTATGTAGAGGCTTCTAACTTCTATATTTTTTTCCTTTTCTTTCTACTTTCTGCTTACTTTAAATCTGTTTACATTTTCACTTGTAGTAAGATAACCTACTATTGTTAATTTCAAAGCCACCTAAAAGTTTTTCTTCGGGCATTTCAGCCAAGATTTTAACAAAAAAGAGAGAGAGTTTTCAAATGATAACAGCTCCATGATAACCAGCAACCTAGCCTTGTACACCTAAGAGTCATCCCTTTTGGAAATATAAATTTAGGTTTACTAGGCTAACAATCACTTAGGGTGAAGGAACAGTTAATTAAAAGATTGATAGTCTAAAAAGGAAAGAACCAGATAGATGTTTACAAAAATTAGGTTCTCAGATGAAACAGGTCAAAATTTTGAGATCAGTGCAATAATATAAGGTTTCTCTGTCTGGCATAAAAATTTTGCTTTGTCTGCCATGCATGAGCCAGAAAAAGTTGAGAAAAAAAAAAAAAAGCCTGTAAATACCTCTTTCTAAAATGCCTCCCTACCCACATTGACTTATCCGGCAAACTAGGCGAACAAACAAAAAGATAAATTTGTTGTTAAAATTCAAGGACACTGGGAAATTTTGTTTTTTGTTATGCAATCCAGTCAGTCCTAACTAAAATGTAAATATTTAAATATTTAATCCCAAAGCTCATTTTTAAAAAAAGGTCTCTTTAAACTGAAACTGCTATGAAAACTGCTTTACCCAAATTTTGGTCCATGGTCTTCATAAGATTACCTATTGAGACAAATAAAATTTAGCTATGTAAACAGGTGCCATTTGTCAGAAACATAATTTGGATCCAGCTTTCCTTTTATTAATATAAACCAGTGAGTTTATATTACTATTTTTTATTATCTCAATACTAAAATTTTAAAATGAAAGTAATATATTAAAATACTTTTGCCTATGTATTCAAGTATGTTGTTATATTATATGTATATAATATTTTCATACCAAAATATATCAATGATCTAATTAATTATCTTAAAGGAAAAATTAAGCACTTGAATCAATTATTTTATCAAAAATATAGTAATTAACCCAAATATTTCTAAGTTCATGTGATTTACATTTTTGCCTGTATTTACTGGTTAGACAGTTTTTTGGGGTTTGTTTGTTTCTTTGAGACAGAGTCTTATTTTGTTGCCCAGGCTAGAGTGAGTGCCGTGGCATCAGCCTAGCTCACAGCAACCTCAAACTCCTGGACTCAAGCAATCCTCCTGCCTCAGCCTCCCGAGTAGCTGGGACTACAGGCATGTGCCATTATGCCCAGCTAATTTTTTCTATATATATTATTTGGCCAATTAATTTCTTTCTATTTATAGTAGAGACGGGGTTCTCGCTCTTGCTCAGGCTGGTTTCGAACTCCTGACCTCGAGCAATCCTCCCGCCTCAGCCTCCCAGAGTGCTAGGATTACAGGCGTGAGCCACCTTGCCCGGCCAAGACAATTTTATATTTATTTCTGTTAGATGTTTTAACATGTCAGAGTTTTATACTAAGCTCATAAAACTATAAACTCAGTATAAAACCAGAATGATCTTGGTTTATTTAACTCTTTGATAAGTAAAACTAATTTAATATTGTTGATTTAGTGAAAACAGCTGTATTTTTTGAGTTATCAACATACTCAAATATTTAAGGTTCTTACTTAGATGATAAACACCTAATATTTATAGGCTATATAAATGGTTAACAAAAAGTAGCTTAAAATAATGACTATCTTTTTCCAATATTTCAGTTTTCATAAGTAATCTAGGTATAATTGTTAAAAATAAATAAATTAGGTAAAAGTAAATGACAAAAACATTTAAAATATATTCTTCATAATTTTGAAAAAAACTTTTTGGTAACTTAAAATCTTAAAGTTATGTTAAATGAGGTAATAAATTCTCATTAAATGTCTGGGTCATTTCCAAATAAGATAAAATACGAAAACATAAATTGCTAAACATAAAATATGTTTGTTCTTGGCTTCTTAAATTTTATAAAAAGACTAAATATATTCGGTTCTATTAATATTCATTAAAAATTATGTTATAGAGAAATGTTTCTAAAATTATAAAATGTCTCTTATCTATAAAATACTGATATGTGCCAGTTCAAAATTTCTTACTACCTATGCTTTCACAAAAAATTAAGGTTATTAAGAGTTAAAATTCTAATTGATATTTATAATTATGTATACAAAGTGTACCAAAAAAGCAAAATATATTTTTGATAGAGAAATTAGCAAAAATACATAAAAATTTATTTTTTATTAAAAAATACTTTTGTTGAATTCAGAGGTTATATAAAGGTTATTTCAAAATATTATTTTAAAAAGAAAATGAAAATAAGAAACAAGTGAGAGAGAAATGTAAAAAAAAACATAAATATAAAGATTTATTTATTTTTGCTATGAAACAGTAAAAAGAAAAAAAATAATTTTAAAAATAATTAAAAAATTAAATTTTGTTCCAAAGTAAAATGACTAGTTATTTTAAAAAGAAGAATAGAACAAAAGACTTAAGCATGTCATCAAAGGTCTGTGCAGGTCATGAAAGGTTCATAACAAATAAATTTATTTTAAAAAAATTGTGTGTAATCAAGTTGACTATAATTAAAATAAAATTATTTGTAAGTCTTTCTAAAGATTGAGTTTGATTTTTATTTATATGTGTGTGTATGTGTATACAAACATACAAAACAAAGGTTACATTGGGTACATTACCAAATTTTTATTAAAATTTCATATTAAGTTTTTTATAAGTACTATAAAGTCTGAAGTCTACCTTGGTTTGGCTTCCTAGCTTCAAAAGGTTTTTAAATCTGAGATTACTATGTGGTCAAATCGCTATTTTTAGAGATAAAATTGGATACAATTAAATTTATTTCACAAATTTATCTTACTCTGATCATCACTGGTAAAAATCAGGATTCCTGTAGAGAAAATGAGTTCTGTTTCTAAAGAAAAAATTGTCATCTACCTGTTGTTAGAGTGTAGCCCTGCACATTGTCTTCAAGTTCTCGTTATTTACCCATAGCCTGGACTAGACCCTGGATTCTCCTAATTTCCTTCAGTATTGACTACAACTCTCCAACAAGAACAAAAACTGCTCTGTCCCTAAAGCCCTAGGAGCTAAAGCTAGTCAACTTCATATAAATTAATTCAAGGGACAAGTCTTGCACCTAATATATGGGCCACACAAAAATTCACCCAACTGCCTGATATAACCAGAGATAAGAAGTTGATACTACTATAAACCAAGAGGAGAAGCTGGTGGCTTCATGCTGTAGATGGCTTTTCCCAAGACCGTGGAATAAGCCTCTTCCTCATAATGAGACTTTTGCCTCTCTTAATTTTTCCTTTCTTATGCATACCTCTTTCTTTGATAGGATAATGGTATAATTAATATTTTATAATCAGTCGCTTCTGCTGATGATCTGACAAAACCCAATCTAAGAAGTTTTTATTTTTTAAGTGTCTATTGATTAATTTTTTTTAAAAAAAATCTAATACTACATGCTGTACCTCGATAAATTCCTCTGGGGAAGTCAAGACCCAATACACAAAGTTTTGAAACAATCACAAGGATACAATAGTTCTCACCTATTTACTCATGGCCATCTGATTTATTTAACTAGTTGCCTATAAGCCTAGGTTCATAGCTCAAATCCATTATACAGAAGTGAGGTTATCATATTACCACTAATTTTTTTTTTTTGTATTTTTCTTTGAAACTTCATACCTGTAACTTGTCAAACTTTTGCAAAATTATAACTCCTACCAACATAATACTGGCCAGCACTTTGAGATAATGGTCAAAAGACCACAGAAGAGACCAAATTAAACTTAACCATGGACTTCAGGTAGACTTAGCCTGAGAGCCACTCCTTCATCGTTAACTACCTTGTTGTTCAAATGTGGCTAAAAGAGCTTTGACATTGACTCCTACCCGCCAATCACTCCCTCCAGCGCGGGCCAGACCAACCGCCAGCACAAGTCCTTCACCGCACAGAGGACAATCAAAACGTAACTGCAGGACACTTGATCAGAGGTGCTTTCCAAAGAAATATGTTAATAAAAAGGGGGAAATGTGAAAGTTGTCAGAATCAAAATGAAATCACTTGTGTTTAAAAAAGGAAGGAAGGAAGGAAGGGAGGGAGGGAGGGAGGGAGGAAGGAAGGAAGGAAGGAAGGAAGGAAGGAAGGAAGGAAGGAAGGAAGGAAGGAAGGAAGGAAGGAAGGAAGGAAGGAGAGAAGAGAAAGAAAGAAAGAAAGAAAGAAAGAAAGAAAGAAAGAAAGAGAGAGAGAGAGAGAGAGAGAGAGAGAGAGAGAGAAAGAAAGAAAGAAAGAAAGAAAGAAAGAAAGAAAGAAAGAAAGAAAGAAAGAAAGAAAGAAAGAAATCCAACAAACATAGCTGAGGAAGGCCCTTAAGGGAAAGTCTCATGCACAAATGCCTAATAACAAAAGCTATCACAAAAGACCCCACAAAAACCACAACCTTACACAAAGACCGTCGCACCTTCACACACACAAAAACTTCTGTAAGAACATCTGCCCGGCAACAACTACATAGCCCACCTTAGGCTGATGCCACCCTTGTTATGGGTCCATGTAGCCACGGATAAATAATTATTTCAAAACACTCATGTAATCTTCCTTATCGTGCCTTTACAAACATTCCTCTTCCTTTACCTTTCTGAATACACCGCTTAGTTTACTGCGACACATATATTCCCATTGCAATGCCCGTTCCCTAATAAATGTCGTTTGCTTTTAGGGAGTCTCCCTCTCTGTTTCTTATTGAGGATGACACCCTTAATCATAACCCAGTCAAGTTCAGAGAGTTCACCTGAGTGTGTGGAGAGCTCCGACTTAATAATCTTCCTTGTAAGTGCAAAGCACAGGAACTTTCCCGAGGAAAGTCCTATCTGTTCTGTCAGAAACATATTTCAGGATGAGGGAGCTGAGGCCACACTTGGCTAATAGCAAAAGGAAACCCAACCCTTGGTCCAGCCCTGGGAAGGGGACCCCAAAGCCCCACAGACTTCACAGTTGCTAGACAGGGATCTGGTGACAGGAGAAGGTTATTGAACCTCAAGGAAACCAATGGCTGTTTCCATAGAGGAGAAGCAAAGCCAGGGAACATCAGGAAAAGAGAAAACGTGGCTGCCACAGCCCAACCAGCCTGCCAGATGGAGCAGGGACGGAGCCGCAGAGCCACACCTGAGGAGAGAGATGATTCCGAGTCGCCCCATCTACCTTAAACAAACAGACAATCCTCAGTTTATAGCAGATCAATATTTGTATTTGTCCAGGCAGAGAGTGCCTTTATCTCTAGCACATGAGATTTAGTGTCAGTAGCTTTTATCTTAAACATATATTATGAATATAAACTAGGAAATTGCTATAGAAATGGTTGTTACTCTCATAATAATAATAATAATAAGTTTTAGAAAGGAGTGTTCCATTTAGAACTATTAGAAAATTCATATATTCATTAAATACATACATACATATATGTACATATATCCAAAAATATAAATCACAAAAAATTAAAATAAAACAAACCACCACCCAGAAATGATCTCTATAAATTTTTGATGCTTGTTTATCCAGACATTTTTCTATGGGTATGCATGTATGTGTGTATGCAGATATATATTAAAACTTGTTTGATGACAGCACTTAAAAATGCTATACTATATCAATATTTTCATAACTTGCTTTTTCCCCATAACCCTACATGATGAATGTCTTTGGTTTTTAAAAAAAATCTGGCCATGCATTTTTTTACTTTCTTATTATAAAATATAGTATGCATAAAACAGAAAATGACTAAAACAAGTGTACATTATAATGGAATAACTATAAAATGAACACTAAGGATATAGCATCTACCCATCCCACATAGGCTCTCTCCACTACTCTCTCCACCGCCCCCCATGAAGCCATGTGATCATTTCTGAGGACAGGTAGTATTTAATCCATCACATAGATGGACCACAGTTCATTCAACATTTCTCAAATTGTTGAACATTTTTTGAGTGTTTGCAGTTTTCTGCTGAGGTGAATATCTCTGTAGGTACTTCCATCCATCCATTTTGTATGATCCTCCAATAATTTTTTTTTGGGGGGGAATGAAGTCATAGAAGTGAAATCTCTGGTTCAAAGGGTGTACATATTTTTAAGGTTTTTGATGCATTGTTGCAAGCTGCCTTCCCACAGGCAGTTGGAGGGTTGGGTCTCACCAGTGGGTGTGTCTCCGCCTCCATGGATGTTTGCCCATCTGATCAGTGACAGCTAGTATCTCATCGTTGTCTCCGTGTATCTGCATGGCTACTTTTGCTGGTAAGGCCAAATGACATCATTTATTTCACATATTTATACTTGGCCTCCAAGGACGAGAGAGAGGTCCTATTATTAAAATATATAATCTCTAGAGCTGTCCTATCTCTCTGTCCATCCATAAGAAATAAAAACCCCATCCCACTCCACGTCTGGAGCCATTTATCAGCTCCTAGGCTTGCAGCCAAACCGGGCATCATCGCAAAGGCCTTGTTTCTGCTAAACAGGAGCTGTGGGAACTGGGCCCCCCTCTCTGAGCCTCATGCTCCTCAGATGACAAGGGCTTAGCAAATAAGAAAATAATGAAAGTGGTTATGGACTCCAGTTTTCAATAAACGAATACTTATTGAACATATATTATATGCCAGGCACTATACTAGACACCTTGTATGCTTTATTTCTGATTTTTGCAACAACTCAGCAAAGCAAATATTACAATATCCATTTTACACATGAAGAAACTGAGGCTCAGAGAGGTGAGGTGACTTGCCCAAGATCCTAGAGCTGTGGAGACTGACAGGCCCGGCTCATTCCCAAGAACCTGCCCATTCTGGGAGGTGCCAGCACCACGAGCATGTCTGGAAGGGCATATGGAATGACCATCATTAAATGACATCTGGAGAATGTTCTACTTGAAATGTGTTCTTGGAGAATCCTGTTTTCTCATGGTGGCACTGTTGCTGCTTGTCACACACACCATCCAGAATGGTGTGGACTGCTCCTTGCAGGAGGACCGCCCTCATGACTCAGGGCCCACTTTGGTCAAGCTACGCAAGAATGGGACAATGCCCATCCCTCCTCTGTCTCCCTCCCTTGCCTGGACCTCCCATTACCACTACCTTCCTCTTCCTTTGGCCTTTCTGAGTCCCATCTGTCCAGGAAGCCCCATCCCTGATGGAAACTCACAATGTCCATCTTGAAGGGCTCTCAGAAGAAAAGAATGAGAAGAGCAGGGTCTGCCATGACCAAATATCTACACCAGCGACCTCACCTATGTCATCTCCTGCAAGTAGCTCCCAAACTGGAGTTCTTGTGTCTCCGTTTTGCAGATGGGGAGGCTGAGCTCCAGATAGGCGAAGTCCTGGACCAAGCATTCATGGCCAAGAGTAGCTAATACTTACACAGCACACAGGTACTGGAGACGGTTATAAACCATTCGCATATAATAATCATAATCTTTCACCACGTCTCCAGGAGGTACACCACTGTTTCTACATCTCCACTTTATGTTTAATACAGAGAAATACCAAGGCAGAAAAAAAATTGAGTAATTTGCTCAAGATGTCCCAGCTAGTAAGCAGAGCTGGGATTGGAACTCAGGCAGTCTGCCAAGTTTGTCCTTAGCCACCACATCTGGATGACCCCCATGTCCCATGGATTCTTTCTCCTAAACCTCCAAGTGCCTGCCTTCTAAATGCCAGGGGCTCTACAAACATTCTCCCTGTGCAACTGGAAGAAACTGACACCCAGAGAGGGTGTGCCTGGCCCCGGGACCCAGGTCTTATGACCCTGAATGTTGTCTCACCACAAGCCTCGCCCACACTGCCTCAACTCAAAGGAAGAAGGGCGTTGCTGTCGCTGGTGAGCTCACCTCCCCGCTTCCCCCTTGGCAGTGGTGGGCTGGGACTCTCCAAAGAGCGAAAATGTGTTTAATCACTAGGTGAGTAACCGTGGGAGGCTTCCCATGGCTGATTATTAATAGAAGCTGGAGAGGTGTGCGTGCTCAGCAACAGAGCAGCAGTTTGGGATGCCAGGCTGGCTTGCTCTCTTGATTTCTGGAGTCACCTGGATGACTCAGGCTCTACGCCGTCTCCTTTGACTCATCCCCTGGCTGGCTGGAGCTTGGCTTCTCACCCTGGGACACCCCATTCTCAAGGCAAAAAATCACTGTCTTTCCTCTCCCCTTCCTCCTCATTTATTTATATCACCTGTCCCCAAGCTGGCTGCAGGAAATGAAGCTTCCAGACAAAGAGACCTAGGTTCAATTGTAGCAGACCTTAGCCACATTGCCTAACTTCCTGACACTGGACACCTCAGTTTCCTCATCTTTGAAATGGGCAAACCAGAATCCAACTCGTCATGAGGACTTACAGAGGTAACTGCATAGCAGCACCCAGTAAGTTCCACCACCACGATTACTATTCCTCTAAGGCTGCCACACCGGAACCTGTCGGCCACAGGCTTCAGAAGTCTCTGTTCCTTTGCTGCAAATGTCTTTCCCTGGTCTCAGAACCTTTTCTCCACATGGGGAGTGACAGTCCTATGAGGAAGGGTAATGTATTTCAATATTAAATAGAGGGGTTCTTCTTTTCATTTTTTTAGCAGGGTTCTTAGGAAGAAACCTGGCCATTATCAACCTTCTTCACTAAGGAGTTAAGGTTATTGGACCCAAAGCAAGACACAGTTGCTCCTGGCTTTTGTTTTGGTCAAACCTAAGGCATGAAAGATTTGCACAAGAATCCCAGAAGGGAAGAAGAAAAAGTTGAAGGTGGAGAGGGAAGAACCATGTGCAGGGGCAGGACAGGGTCTCAGGTTCGGTGAGCAGCAGAGACCCTCTCCCTGCTGTAGGAGGTAGAGTGACTGCTATGTCCTCACCTGCCCTCTCCAGAGATCCTGGTGCCCAGGCAATCACCCTTGCTGAGAAGGAACCTTGAGTTACCCAATGCCTAGCTGCTCATAACACAACCCTGGAAACTTTGCTTGACTCTGGTGCAGGGGAACTGGGGGTCCCCACTCATGATGGAGACTGAATTTCCCACTGAGCCAACAAAATGGGAGCTGCAAGTCCCCACTGATTTCAAGAAAATAAGAGAAATGGATATTTTTTGCACACCTGACCTTGTGGCCTGAGACCCCCCGCACCCCTGAATGAGCCCAGGCAACAGTGTATGAAGCTCTCCTGGAAAGAGCATGCTGTGGGTAAAGACATCTGACAGGGAGCAGCCCCCTTGATGGCTAGACCTGCGCTGTCTAATGCAATAGCCAGCAGCCACATGCAGCTATGTTTAAATTAGTTCAAAGGAAATGAAATTAAAAATTAGCCACATTTCATGTGCTCAATAACCAATGGCTGCTGCACCAGTCAACACACATTTCCATCATTGCAGAAAGTTCTGTTGGTCTATTTGGTTTATTAGTCTAGAAAGTTCTATCTAGAGTAATTAACACAGGACAATTGCCCAAAGAACATGGTAAAAAAAATAAGCTTTCTTCATTCCTCTGGACAGTAACTGAAGACCTACTTCCATGATCAGAGACAATTTAGTATTTTCAGTATTTCCAGTAGCCCATGTGGAAGAAGAGGCCTACCAAACGCATGGGGGTGGAGAGGATTTGTGCAGAGGAAGAATGTGTGTGCAAACAATTTCTACCTGGCAGGCACAGATCTGTGGCCACTTTGTTTTTCAAGACACATCTATGGGCCCTGCTGTTGAAGACCCTCCAGGATGGCATCTTAGGTGAAGCCTCCATTGCCCTCCCCCCATAGTGACTCTGAAGAAGGTTTTCTGGCTGGCAATATTGCATGGCAACCTCATTTTCTGTTCTCAGGCCTGTCTATCTTTCCTCTTTGGGGACCAGCTCATTGAGAAAGCTCTCCTGGTCACCAGTGTGTCCCCTGCGTTCAGAGCCTGGCTACACACAGTGGAGCTTAATAAATGTCAACAGGAAGGATGGGCATGCTGGCAGATGGCAGACAGGCTTGGGGTGGCTGCCTTTGATCTCCAACATAACCTCATCTTCTTTACGAAATCTTTGCCACTACAACTCCAGCTCTGGGTACAATCGTATTCCAAGACTTCACAATTGCTTTCTTAGGTCCATAGAACTGGTGTTGGTGTTGGAGGTAGGAGAAGTGAGGGGTCCATGACCAGAAAGTTGGGAGGGGAAGGGAAGGAGGGTTCGGGTAAAAAAGAAGAAGAAAGATCAATGTGGCAATTTAGGGGGGGCAGGCCCTTCTGTCCAAGGGTTTCCCTGAGCAGGCACCAGAAGCAAGTCCCCAGCATCACCGATTTGTGCTGCTTTGCGCCTTTTTAAATTTGGAGGAGTGGGGAGAATACAATGGAATATTCCATGTGGGTCTTTTACCCAAAAAATCTGAGACTCCAGTTGCAGATATCTCAGGAGCAACGCTTTATGAAGTGTTCCTGGTGGGGAGCGGGAGGAGGAGGCTGACCTGGGGGTCCCTGGTTGTCCGGGAGGGTGAGCCCTGCTGGGGGTGACCCCCCAGCTGCTAAGGGGCTTCAGAGCTCAACTGCAGGGTGTGGGTGCACGGTGCGGTTCCCCTGGGTGGCCCAGCCCAGCAGGTGTCTGGCCAGCTTCTCTGACAGCTCCGCCACCTTGCACCCGCTTGCCTGCCTGCTCAGTCACGTCCTCCTCGTCAGCCACGTCTCCCACACAGATACATCAGCTTCCCACAACGCAGGTAAGCCTCTGGCCCAGGGCCAGGCATCTCTGGCTGGCCCCCCTGCTGGGCGGGAAGACAGTTAGCATCTCTGCCTACTCACTCCACCTCCCTCCAGAAAAGAAATCTCCCATTTTCACACTTGGGCACTCATATACCCCCTACCAACAGTTTCCCCCTTGCCTTTAAGCGGATACAGTGAAGATATTCAGGCCCTGTGGATTGAAATGCTTTTTTCCAGTATACACATGAAGCAGCATTCATTCATTCATCATTTGTTCAGTCTGTGCAGGCTTGTATGTGTCCAGCAATGTTCCCTGCTCCGAGCGGTGCCCTGTTCCACTGGGGACTGGAGGCAGGGGAACAGACAGGAGCCTCGGCTTTGAGGTTGGTGGGGGCGGGGACAGGCACTCATCATCATAATGATAGCCCTGCTCATCTCGCCAGTGCCAGGCCCTTTTCTAAGTGCTTTCCATGTCGGAAGCCTCAGAACATTCTTATGAGGGAGACGTTACCATGCCCCCAATTTTACAAGTGAGGAAAGGGAGCACAGAGAGTTTAAGTGACAAAGTGTCACGTCACACAGCTCGTGTTAGTCTGGTAGGGCTGCTGTAACTAAGTGCCACAGACCGTGTGGCTTAACCAACAGAAACTTATTTTCTCACAGTTCTGGAGAGTGGCAGACTGAAACCAAGGTGTTCTTCTGAGGCCTGTCTCTTTGGCTCACAGATGGCTACCCCCTCCCTGTGTCTTCACATGGTCTCACCTTTGTATCTGCATCCAGATTTTCTCTTCTAAGCACACCAGTCATATTGGATTAGGTCACCCCAATGACCTGATTTTAACTTGATTACTTCTTTCGACAGCCTATCTCCGAATATGGTCACATTCTGAAAGGGTTAGCATTTCATCACATGAATTCGAGGGACACAATCCAGCCCATTCCATAGCTAATAGGACAGAGGCAGGATTTGAACTCAGGCTGGTGGGCTCCAGAATCCACATGCTGTCTCTCACAGAGAATTTCCACGCCAGGTAAGAGAGCCACAGAGATCCCCTACCCTGAGGGTGGAGAAAGACTCCTAGAGTAGGGGGACCTGGGGGAGTGAGCAGGAATAATTGTTGGTGCCTTCCAGCCTCCCTCCACAGCCCTGCAAACCCTGGGGACTCCACACTCCCTGGATGCTCTAAAGCTGCAAACTGACTTTCCTTACAGGGCCAGGGAATCTCCCCTCCCCTTCAGCAGAGTGACAGGCAGACATGTAGACAAACACGAAGGACCTCGTCTCCACCCCGTGCCTTGCTGGTGCTTCCCCACTGATCCAGCCAACTTACCTGATAACCCTGAAAGTCAGTGCTTGTTATTCCCAAAAGGAGAAAATGGGAGCCAGGTTCTTAATCATCCCACTTTTTCCTAAATCTCAGTGATATCTCATCAGAGAATATTCTAGATGAAAGGTGCATATCAGTTACAGGATGCAACAGTTCTGTAGAAGAAGAAACCAAGTATCAGAGAAGGGATGTGGTTTATTGAGGTCACAAAGCCCATTAAAGTCAAAGAGGGGACACCACCCGATTGACTGTTCCATCATGCTGGGGGAATCAGAACAAAAGAAAACAAGCTACAATCACGAAACCATGAGCATCCAAATTAAACATTTCTACCATTCAATGCCCTCCAATATTTTCCAACACTTCAAGTTATTGGGACAAACAGAAATCAGATCCAGACAGATTTAGTTTGGAAGGATTTGTTCTGCCTCATATCTGTTATTTAAACAGGCAAGAAATCCATTCAATCAGCTTACCAGCTCCGGGAAGTTGGGAAGAAGCCATTTAAACTCTCTGAGACTTCATATGTCCCCTATACAATGGGGATAGTAATGCCTACCTCAAAAGATTGCTAAGAAGAATGAAATCAGATTCACTAGCAAACATTAAGTATTTAATAAATATCTTCTGCCCCAGGGCCACCACTGCGGACCTCTAGAGGCCTGGTACCAGGTAAACTGGATACACCGAACTTATTTCAAGAGCACAAATGGAGAAAAACATGTGTTTTCCAGGCACGAGTATAGGTCACACCAGATGACAGTCCCTCCAGGTGCAGCAGGACCTATCAGGAAAGCTCTACCCTTGCCCTGGTTTGCATCACAAAAAAGAGATGCTTTAATGTTAGCTAAATGTTAATTAAGCAACTTGGAAGTGGTTATCTATTTTACTGGGTTTTTAAAAATTAAACATTAAAATTATTTTATATTTACATTGTGTGCAAAGGTGTGTACCTGTAATCCCAGCTACTCAGGACACTGAGGCAGGGGAAATCATTTGAGCCCAGGCATTCAAATCCAGTCTGGACAACATATTGAGACTCCATCTCTAAAGACAAAAATAAAGAAAAAAAGAAAATTATTCTGTATTTTTATTTCTGATAAAATCTGAGAAATCAGAAGTAACGAGATTGTGACAGGGCTTTTGAGACCTATCTAGAATTGCTAATTGCATCTCCTGCATGGTGGTAGATGGCAATGGTTGCCTGGAGAAGAATTCTCCATGTCGTATCAACTAGTGATGTCTACCCTGGACATAGAGTAGAAGTGGGGCCATATACACATGGTCTGGGTGTTTGCTTCTTCCTATCGGGATAAACCCAGGCCATGTGAACATAACAAATTATCTAGTGAAGGTAGGCAATGACTAGGTACTAGCTCAGAGACCTCGCCTTGCTGAAAGTCTGAGCTGGGCAGAGCTGAAAGTGAAAGATATGGTGACACGGGGACCCCATGTTATTACCCAGAACTGAGCACAGGGTGATAAGTACTTCATGTGCATTATTTCTGATCCTCCCAACAATTCTGCAAGCTAGGCACATGCATACCCACTTCATAGGCTAGGAAACTGAGTTACTAAGAGCATAAGTGACTTGCCTGGATTTTATACTAAACTGTCTGGTGTCAGGGCTGGGGTCTGCTCCCTGCTGTCTTTCACTGGGCCACACTGGAGTCTCCAGGAAGGAAAGGGAATGGACCATCTGACTAGACAATGACGGGAGCTTTCTTTTTCCTCTGCCCTGCTGAGTTACGCAGACAGCCTCCTCAGGCTTCTGTTTGATTTGACTCCGGGATGAAACCTTGGCTTTTGCCACAGACAGTTGGGTGGGTCCTCCCGTGGCTGGGAAAAGCCGGTGTTTTGCCCCAGACAGGTCAGCTCAGGCGGGGAGCACGTTCTTCACGGACTCACCTGGAGAAAGTCATTTCTCTGCAGGCAGAGGCGGGGCCGGATGCTGAGTCAGGGCTGCCTGGACCTGAGGTGGTTTTTCCCTTAGAATTGGGAGTGTAATGACCTGTGTTCTGTCTGCCAGCCCCTCACCTGCGGGCCAGGAATCTGAGGGGCCTCTGCAGGCTCCTGATTGGAGCACAGCAGCCTCTCTCCCCTCCATCTCCACCCCCGCATCTCTATATAGCCTTTGTGCTAACTCTGCCAAGGTCTCATACTAAGTAACCTTGAATAAGGAATACATTTGGATAGCTTACAAAATAAGCAATATAAAAAAGTACTCAGGAAAGTTTCTTATTCCCATTCATGTCCCCTAACCATTGAGTTCCCTAGCCCCCACCACAATAACTACTTTTATTACCTTTGTGCATGTCCTTCCTGAGTCTCCTACAGAACAGAAACACTTATGAACGTATATGCTTCTTGCTCCACTTCTATTATGCAAAAGTTAACATATTGTAAACACCCCTTTGCACATTATTTCAATTACCAATATATCCTGAAACTCTTACAAATACGTAAAGAATGTCTCCATTCTTTTTGGCATATACACATATTCCATTGAATGGATATATTATAGGATTAGTCTTCTCTTGATGGACACTATGTATGTTTACAACTTTTTACTGCAAGCAATGCTACAATCATTTGTCACTTAGTAACTGAGCAAGGTTATCAGTTGGATACATTCCCAGAAATGGGATTAGTGGGTCCAAGGGTATATGCTTTTATAACTTTGCAAGTATCATCAAATTTGCCCCTCCATAGAGTTTGTGCCAATTTACACTCACTCTCACCAGCAATTTGCCAGTTTCCACCCAACTTCACCAACAGAATGTATTGTCAATATTTAAATTATTTACCAAATTGGTAAGTGAAAAATGGTATCTCAGTATGGTTTTCATTTGATTTTCTTTCATGTCATGTCTTTTTTATGTTTAAAAGCCATTTATGTTTTATACTATAAACTTTCTGTTCATATCTTCTGTTCATTTTTTGTGTTATTAGTCTTTTTCATATTTACTTCTGAGAGAAAGCTTAGTCTATAGTATGGCTTGCAAATATTTTTCCCAGTCTGTCTCTCTCTCTCATTTTTTTTTTTTTTTGATTTTGCTAATGGTTTTACTTTGCTAGGTAGGAATTTTAAAAATTTTTATATACTAAAATTTATCAATCAATTATTTTATGACTAGTGGATTCTGAGACATATAATTAAACAAGCCTTCTTACTTCATAATTTCTTCTAGAACTATTATGGTTTAAAATTTTGCTTTTAAATATTTTATCCATTGGAGTTTATTCTAGTGTATGAAGTAAACTATGTTTAGACTAATATTCAGTTGACCTACTGTCCTTTATTGAATGCCTAAACTTTGCTGACTTCAAAAATGCCACCTTTATCTTATCTTATACTGAATTATAGAATACACTTGATTATATTTATTAACTTTCTATCCTGTTTCAGTGAACTATTTATGTGTCAGTGCCACACTAATTTAATTAATAATTAGTTAAATTGATTAATTATTGATGATCATACCATATTTTAATATCTGATATGACTGCCCCCCACCTTGGTTTTTCTTCATATTTTTCCTTGTTTATTTTCAATATGAACTTTGGAATCACTTAGTCTACTTCTAAAGCAAAAACAAAAACTAGATGTTTTTATTGTGATTACATTAAATTTAGAAATCAACCTAGAGAGATTTGGCATTGTTATGATGTTGAATCTTCCTAACCAAGGACAAGTCATATCTTTTCATTTGTTCAAGTCTACCATTTTGTCTTTCAGTAGAGTTTATAGTTTCCTCCGTAATTGGTCTTGCTTATTTCTTTAAAGTTTATTCCAAGATATTTTGTTGTTTTATTTGTATTGCTAATGGGATTTTTCTTCTACTTTATCAATCAACATCAGTCAGTCACTAAAAAGAAATCTTGTTTAGTATTTCAGTCCAAGGGACTTTAATATAGGAATTAGTTTCAAAATTATTAGAAATGATGAGGAGCAAAAGAAAAGGGGTATTACCTTGAGATCAGAAAAGTGCTAACACTCCTAGGCTAGAGTTCATAGGCCTGTCCTACTTCTGTATTATAGGGGATCCTGCTTGTCCTAGAACCACTAAGGAGGTGCCACTGCAATGGGGTTCCCCCAGTTCTTAGTTGCCCTCCTTAGGCTGCTGTCGTAGTAGTTGTAGAGCAGCTGCCAGCAGTAGTTTGCCTTTTCCTTTCTTGCAACTCTGATCTGCCAATGTCTCCTATTGGCCAAACTTAATAGGAAGTGGGCTGCCCAGGGAGGTAGGAACATGCAGTTTTCAGTCTTCTAGCCCCTAATATTTTGGATAGAATAGAAAAGGCATGTGTGGGGCTGAATGATAGAGGATAAAGGTAAAAAAGCAAAAACTACATTGACTCACTGTGTATAGGTACTATAAAAGGTTTTTGTTTTTATATAATTTTCACCTGACTACTTTATTGAATTCCCATCCTTACAGTAATTGTTTATTTGAACGCCTTCATTTTCCAGATAATGTCATTGTTTTACTTCTTTCTTTCCAAATTTCTAAATGACTTTTAGAAATTTTAAATATTTAAATTAATTGCCTGGTAGCAGTTAAATAAAATATTAAATAAAATTGGTGATAGTGAATATTCTTGTCTTGTATTTGACTTAAATAGAATCGCACCTATGCCTCCTCATTAGGCATGATCAACTTTTGAATAGAGGTAGAGGAATTTCACCATGTTAGAAAAATATTCCCCCTTTCCTATTTTATTCCTTTTTTAAAAAAAATCCAAATTGAATTAAGTTTGTTAAATGATCTTCTGTTTCTATAGAAGCAATCTTATGATTTTTTTCTACGAGATCGATTAATGTAATAAATATATTAATGTTAAGAGATTTTATAATATTGAACACTTTCTTGAGTTCTTCCATAAATTCTCTGTCTCATAACATATAATTCTCTTAGTATGCTGCTAGATTTTATTTGTTAATATATTATTGACAATTTTTGCATTAATATCTATTAGTGAGATTTTTTAAATTTGGGCGCACTCTCTCAAGATTTGGTGTTGATTTTTTTTCATTCTATGAAAGAATTATAAAAATTTCTGTTTTCTCTATGTACTGGAATAATATAATGGCATTGGAATTATCTACCTTTTAAAGAATTGGCAGACATCCTCTGTGAAAATGTCTTTATTTGATTTTTTTTTTTTTTTGATAGGGGTTGGGAAGAAAAAGATGGTTAACTTTTGGCAACTTTTTATATTTATTCTTTGATGATAATAAGGTTTGGATTTTCATAATTTTCTGGAGTCAATTTTGGTAAATCTTTTTTTAGAAAACTTTATTTCACCTGGGTTCTAAAACATTATTTCAATTTTATTTTTATTATGAAAAATTTCAGACACATATTAAGATAGGAGAGAATAATATAGTGACCTCCCACCTACCCAGGACACAACAACTATCGATTCACAGCCAGTCTTATTTTTATTCCCATCCCACTTCCCACCACCCTCCCAAGTCTGGATTATTTTCAAGCAAACCTTGGAAATTGTATTCTTTTGTCTGTAGACCTTTCAGTATATATCACTAAAAGCTAAGTATTCTTTTTAAACATAACTATACTGACATCAAAATAAATTATCCATTTTTAGGCCGGGCGCTGTGGCTCACGCCTGTAATCCTAGCTCTTGGGAGGCCGAGGCGGGCGGATTGCTCAAGGTCAGGAGTTCAAAACCAGCCTGAGCAAGAGCGAGACCCCGTCTCTACTATAAAAATAGAAAGAAATTAATTGGCCAACTGATATATATATAAAAAATTAGCCGGGCATGGTGGCGCATGCCTGTAGTCCCAGCTACCCGGGAGGCTGAGGCAGAAGGATCACTCGAGCCCAGGAGTTTGAGGTTGCTGTGAGCTAGGCTGACGCCACGGCACTCACTCTAGCCTGGGCAACAAAGCGAGACTCTGTCTCAAAAAAAAAAATAAAAAATAAATAAATAAATAAATTATCCATTTTTAATATGGTCAAATATTTAGTTAAGATTAAAATTTCTCCAGAAATTTCATAAGTATGTGGTGTGTGTGTGTGTGTGTCCGTACTTAGTTTATTTGTTCAAATTAGAGTTCCCAAATAAGGTCTAGATAATTACACTGGTTGTGTATGTATCTTAAGTCTCTTAATGTATATGTTTTCCTATAAATCCTATCTCCTACTCCCCCATCTGTCTTTCCTCAAAATTTATTTGTTGAATAAACTAGGTCATCTTCCCATAGTATGAAATTTGCTGAATTTTTGTTTCATTTAGCATGTTCCTATTTCCCCTGTATTGCTGATTGATCTAGAGGATAGATCAAATTCAGTTTCTCTTTTTTTTTTCTTTTCTGACTAAAAATACTTATAGGTCATGGTGTGTCAAATTTATTTCAGCAATGTAATCTCATGATTCTTTTTTTTTTTTCCTGTGGTTCTTTCCTACTTATCCTTTCCTGTTTATTGAATCTTTTTTTTCTTAAGCAGGTTAGATTGTAGCTCATCTAATTTATTTTATTGTTTTTCAAATGAATACATCTTGGTTTCATTTATTGGTTTGATTTCTGCTTTTAAACTAAAAATTACTGTTCTCTAGTCATATATTTTAATGTTCTTTTTCTAACTTTGTGTGTGTAAGACTCAGTTTATTTTCTTTCATTTTAATATAATTGTTTATGAATTTTTCTCTGAGCACTTTATCTCTACCCATATGTTTTGATGCATCATTCTTCAAACATTCTGCAGTTTCAGTTTGTAATTCCTTTTTGACCAAAGAGTTATTTAAAAGAGAAGACTTTTTAGAGTTTCCAATTAAAATGACTTTTTTTGTTTTCATTTTTAATTATTAATTTCTAGCTTTATTGCATTGTGGTCAGAAAACAGTTTGTGTTGTTTTTACATTTTGGAATTTATTAAAGTTTTATTCGTAGCCTAGTATGTTCAATTTTAGATGTTCCAAAGACATGAAAAGAAGGAAATATTTTCAAGGATCAACATTTGAAATACATTTCAAACATGGCTTATAAATTATATTTGTAATTTTCTTTTATCTTATTTTTTGGATCTATCAGGGACTGAGAGTAAATGAAGAGACATTAGATTCTAATAACCAATTTTTGCCTATTTCTCCTTTTAACTCATATAATTTATCCTTTATGAATGTTGCTACTATTACATCTAGTCATCAATATTTGTAACTATTTGATTTTTATCATGAATTATATCCTTTAGTATTAGAAGTTTCCAATTCTATCCCATTTAATGCTTCTTTTTTTTTTTGCCAGAATTCCACTGTGTCTAACATTGAGATTGTGACCACTGCTTTATCTTGTTTGCTTTTGCCTGACAAATGTTGAGCATCCTTATATTTTCCATTCATGTGAATCCCTTTATTTTAGATGTATCTAAATGTGATACATTATAGATGAGTTTTTTATAATTCAATCTGAGAACTTTTTTCTTTAATAGACAAGCTAAACCTATTTATATTGACTGAGATAACAAACAACATTTAGTCTAAATTTTATCATATATTAAATAATTTAATGTAAGTTTTTTTTTGCTTTAATAGTTTAAAATTTTAAAATGTGGCCTGTTTTGGTGTGTATATAATTCTTATAAAATTTGGAAAGTTAACATTTTTATTATAATAATTATCTTTATAAATTTTGCCTAGGCCATCTATTTCTTTAGACAGTTTCTTTTAGTTCACTCCCATATGTAATAATAAAAGCCCTGTTTCCTCTTCCTTTCACCCACCAGATTTCAGTTAAGACTATTATCTTTCTCAGCAATTACCTTTGAACTATTAAATATGCTCAGAACTCTACTATTTGATTTGTCAATTTTAAACAATAATTTTTAGACTCCCAGTTATTACAGATGAAGCTATAAGCACACTTAACACACTTTCATTAGTTGTGTTTTCATTCGCTGTCACCTTAATTCCATCTTTGTTTTAGTCTTAGTTTGCTAGTTAAATATACCCCATGCTCATGGCCAATCTTTTGCTAAAGTGCTCCAGTGATATTTTGCTAGATGAAATGAAGTTTATCTGTTAGTAGTTCCCTGAAAAAGGACTCGTAAGAACAACATTTCCCGAGTCCTTGCATATTTAAACCTGATTATCTGTAAGGTCAGTTTTGCTGGGTATAAATCTTTGACTTTGGCCGTGCTCTCCTTGAGGATAACACGGTGTTGATCCACAGTCTCCTGACATGGAGCTACCGTGACTTACAGGAAGTCAGCCTGATTTTTAACCCCTTTATCTGTGACTTGATCTTTTTACCTGTATGTCCAAATAATATTTTTAAATCTTTAGTTCAATAACTTTATAGGCATATGTAATAGTATCGATTGCTTTGGGTCAGTTTTCCCTGGAACAGAGTACCTTTTTTATATGTAAATTCAACTTTTCTTTTATTTGAAGAGAACAAATAAGTCAGTCTCATTAGCCATAAAATGCATTTAATATAATAGTTCCTACCATGTAGGGTGGTTGTGAAGATTTTTGAGCTAGTATTTTGAAGCTGCATGTCTTAGCATCTAATTGCAGTTAGAGAAACAGATCTATTCCTCCTCCTCCTCCTCCTCTAATTGCAGTTAGAGAAACAGATCTATTCCTCCTCCTACTCCTACTCCTCCTCCTCCTCCCCTTCCTCCTCCTCCTCCCCTTCCTCCTCCTCCTCCTCCTCCTCCTCCTCCTCCTCCTCCTCCTCCTCCTCCTCCTCCTCCTCCTCCTCCTCCTCCTCCTCCTCCTCCTCCTCTTCTTCTTCTTCTTCTTCTTCTTCTTCTTCTTCTTCTTCTTCTTCTTCTTCTTCTTCTTCTTCTTCTTCTTCTTTCTATTTTAAAAGTATTGGATGAGTGCCTTCTCTATGCTAAGAACAAAGTAATGGTAGAAATGGGTAAGTCACACACTTTATCCTCAAATGATGAAATACCTATGTGTGGTCATCAGTGTGGTGTGTGCTATCACAGTCTAGACACACAAAACCACAAAATCCCCATGGAGGGACCCAGGAATCAAGGAAGGTCAGGGACGTTCTAATGGAGGCACTGAGTGTAATTAATTCTTAATTATGCTGAATGCTAAAGTCAATGTGGGAGGAGGAGGAGGAATCAAGTGGGAAGTCAGAGAGAGGTGGGGGTGCAAAGAGAACTGCATGAG
Source organism: Microcebus murinus (assembly GCF_040939455.1). Classification (NCBI taxonomy): domain Eukaryota; kingdom Metazoa; phylum Chordata; class Mammalia; order Primates; family Cheirogaleidae; genus Microcebus; species Microcebus murinus. The sequence continues at coordinate 34,551,488 of NC_134110.1, read as the reverse complement.
CAAAGGCTTGGAGGTGAGAGAGACCATGGCATGTTTGAGGAACTGCACGTAGCCATGGAGGGCAGAGCCTTGGGAAGGGAAGCAGGAGAACAGGTGAAGCCACATCCTGCAAAGCCTTGGGAGCAGAGGAGGAGCTGGGTTTTGTGGTAAGCTGTGAGGAGCTTCTGCAAGACTGTAAACAGAATGTCTTGGTTAAATGGTGGCTTTGTTATTGATCACTCTGAATACAGGATAGGCAGTGGATTGAGGGGAGTGGCAAGACCAGGGAGGACAGGCAGGGGGAGGTTCTGCACATCTAGGCAAGCCTTGCTGGTGTTCTGGCCACAGTGGCATCCATGTGCATCCAGCCCCTGCCAGCATGCTTAACTGAACCCATGGTCCCAGTGGGATGGGACCAAGAAGAGTGGACAGCTCCAAGACAAAGCACGGCACAACTCAGTCTGTTGCCTGAGATGGATGAAGGAGAAGAATTAGTTAAGATAATGCCCTGGATTTCTGATTTGAGCAAGTATGAGCTTGGAGAAGCCATTCACAAAGACCAGAAACACCAGGCAAGATTCTGAGCCTGGTGCCAGGCCAGTGGAGGTGCCCTGGGGACATGGTCTTGGAAATGTCCAGTGAGTGATTTGTTACCTATTTTTGGAGAAGGGAAATAAAATCTGAGCTCATCTGGAGTGAGTGATCAATGTGTTGCCGATGGCATCTGAAGGCTGGGCACATCTCTTACCTTCCATGGATTAGAAGTTTATTTCTCAAGACATAATCTTGAACATTCTGGACCAGTCATTCTCAGTGGGGACAGTTTGCCCCAAAGGGATATTTGACAATGTCTGGAGGCATTTTTGGTTGTCAGAACTGAAGAGAGGATGCTACTGGCATCTAGGGGGTAGAGGCCAAGGATGCTGCTAAACACCTTAGGATGCACAGGGCAGCCCTCCTAGCAAAGAACTATGTGCAAATTGTCAACAGGGTAAAGTGACCTGACACATAAAGCAACAGTAAGATCTCAATGTCTGAGAACTCAGTGCGTTGCCCCAATGGCTGAGTTCATATCCCAAATCCCACCTCACCCCTGGGTGACCAGCTGAGCAATTCACTTGCTCACCCAAACTCCACTTTTATCACTTTTGTTCTATTTTTTTTCCAAGAGAATTTATTGATTATACATGATAAAGGATGATACACAAGTGTCATTCCCATCTATAACTTTACCTGGTACCATTATTCAACTTAGATGTACTGGGCAACGATCATCTCTATAGCCAATACTCCCATGATTTTGCCTGGGCAACTCCTTTTACCGGTGAACTTCAGGTCAAAACAGTCACCGTCAGTTCAACTACACCAGGGTTTCTGAAGACAATGGCTTTTCTCCGCCCACACAGGTTGTGAATACATTTCACATAGAACTTGGCATCACCCTGAAGGAACTCTATCTTCACATCGTTGGGGAAGTTTACCAAAATGGCTTCAGAGTAGACTAACTTTATACAGCACGTTTAAAAAAAAGACATTTATTCAGTGTTATAATCAGACTATTATATTTAGCAATCAACAGCATGGGTGCAAAAAAACCAAAAAAACCACACATTAAAACCCTTTGTTGGAATGCTTTACACTTTCCACAGAACAGAAACTAAAATAACCTGTTATACAATTAGTCACAAATACAGTCCTGGAGTTTTTTGCCCCTACACAGGAGTATCGTCTAAAGCATGTCTTCTTTGTAGCAGGGAGGCTCTGCCACCACTGTAGTGTCCACAGAATTGCTGAGTCCACACATCTCTGATAACCAGTAGCTTTCCCGTCACTTCTTCGGCTCTCCTCTGCTGCTAAGTTTTGTTTCCTGGCAGTAATTAAAATTTTCTGCCCCTGGCATAGCCACCGCTGCTGCTGGAATAGCCACAGCCACCTTGGTTTCATGGTTTGGCCAAGTACTGGCCTCCACCACCACAGGGGAAACATTTTCTGCCTCCAAGGTTTCCCCCATTCATGGGTCCAAAATTTGAAGATTGATTGTTATAATTGTCAAAATCATTGTAGCTTCCACTCCCTCCAAAATTGCTTCCATCATTACCAAGTCCACTGTGGCCATCCCCACTGCCTCTACCACAGCTGCCACCAAAGCCACCACAACCAAAGTTGTCATTCCACCAAAACCACCTCCACCAACATCAACAAAGCTTCCAGACTGCTTCGGCCTCCTTGGCTGGATGAAGCACTGGCCATCTCTAGCCTCGACAGGGCTCTCCGTACTTCACAGCTGTGGCCACTCACAGGACGGCGTTGCCGAATGACAGTCTTATCCACTGAGTCACGGTCATCAAAAGTTACAAGAGCAAAGCCCCTCTTCTCGCCACTGCCTCGGTCCATCGTGACTTCAATCACTTCAATTTTCCCATGCTGTTCAAAATAGTCTCTTAGGTGATGCTCTTCAGTGACTTCTTTAATGCCACCAACAAAGATCTTTTTTGCAGTGCAGCGGGCCCTGGTCTTTGAGAATCTTCCTGGAGATGGCTCTCTTAGGATCCACGACTATTCCCTCCAGCTGGTGTGGTCCTGCACGCATGGCTGCATCCGCCTCCTCCACAGTGGCACGTGTGACAAACCCGAAGCCCCTGGAGTGCTCAGTGTTTGGACCTCTCATCACCACATGGTCCGTGAGCATTCCCATTGCTCAACACGGCTCCGAGGACTCCCACCGGCTGTGCAAAGCTCAGCACTCAGATGAGGAGCTTCCCAGCTATTGGGGCCCTTCCAGAGACTCTGACTTAGAGATGACAGTGGTGGGAAGAGAGACATTAAAGATGCTTCCTCGGCAGGGTCCATAGGCAGACAGGAGTAGGCTAATGAACATGTCTGTGCTTTCTCATCTTTAAAATATGCAAAAATCATCCTCACCTCATTAATTTCGTAGGGTGATCCATTAAATTATTCCATGTTAAAACTTTACATATATAAGTCCTCAACCCATGTTAGTCTTTTTTTTATCTTTCCTTACATATCCCGAGTCTCAGAAATCTTCTTTCCATAGAGAGCTTGAGTGTACCTGCCCTCCTCAACTGGGACCTGGGAGACAGGGCCTGGCAGACATGGTGGCATTCAGAGCTCGTGTCAGCCTTCAGCAGCATGGCAGGGCTCCCCATCACCTCTATCCAATGGCGCTTACCCCTGATCCCCTCTGTCACACGAATCTGCCTCAGGCTTGCAGTGGCACACAGCACTAATGGGATGATGATGCTTCTGCCTTTCTAGCCAGTCTGTCGCTTGCTTTTCCCACTAGACTCAGGAGGACAGGGGCCCTGTCTGTCTTAGTCTCTTTTGTGCATAAATCACTGCCTGGAACATCCTGGGCACCCAGTAAGTATTTTTCACATGAATGAATGAATGCACAAAGAATTCTGCAACAGACAAGCAAAAAACAAAAGCAGGGAGAGCATAGTTATTAATATATTCACAGCCCTCTGCTACTCAGGCCTGAGTGTCTCCAAAGACAGGGGCAGAGGCATGGAGGTGGCCATGGGAAGTGGAATGGAGCACAAGGATATGCTGTCATGCTCAGCCCTGATCTTCCTCACCAAAACCACCGCAGCCTTCAGCGTCCCTGGCTGCTGCCACAGCCACAGAGGACCCTGCTGGCAGAGCAGATCTAGAGACGCTGCAGAGCTTCTCCAGCGTGGAGCCTGGGGGAGCCGATGTAGCATTTGAAGGAGGAGCTGAGGGCCCAGCCCTCTTTGTGCAGAAGGATTTGGGACTCCGGCTCCCGCATGGTGGAAACTGAAAGAGCACATACAGATGGGTAAGTCCACGTCCTTGCTGCTCAGGGAAATACCCAGGTGTGGAGTGGGACAGGACCTGCCGGAACCACATAGTAAGGTGAGGGAGGGACTGGGGTCTCAGAGAAGGTTTACAGTCAGATTTAATTGCAGAAAGTGATTCCTACTGGCCTTGTCATTCACAGCCCTGTTACTAAAGTTGCAGCAGCATCTGTCACAACAGCCCCTTACATGCAACATCCTTCACTCCGTGGGGGCTCACAGCTCTCTCTGAGTCTAACCAGGTTGCTCCAGTGTTGGTTATTAGGAAGCACTCCCCCTGCCCAGACACCCAACAAGAACAGGAAGTCGTTTGCTCAAAAGTGATTTCCTGAGCACACCTGTCTGAAAGCGGGGAAGCACAGGAGTAAGGTGCTGTCCTTGAGCTTGAGTTCACAATCAACCCAGTGATGGAGGCAAGCTTGGGGGAGCAGCTTCATCTCGATCATAAATGGGTGGAAATATGTTTGTGGGATTTCTGACAACCACAGAAATAGCTCTGTGACTCTGTATAGAGTCAGAGAAACCAAGGCAGTTGGTCTAATGAGCTTGTCTGAAAGGCTCAAGTCAAAATGAGGGAGCTGGGACCTCACTCACAAAGTCTGTAGTTTAACCACTAGAAACTTCTTCTTTCAGGGTAAGGATTGATACATGCCATCGTATTAGTCAGGCTTAGTTAGTCTATGCAGGAATAACAAAAAGTCCCTGGCATCTCAGGGGCTTAACCTAAGAGTTATTTCTTGCCCAGATGAGAGTGAGACTTGGGTTGGGTAGCCTACCTCCGCCCTGCACCTGTGCCACCATGAGCACAAGGCCCATAGGGTCATTGTAGCAGGAGGGAAGGAAGGAGGGAGAGCATACTCATCTGTACATAGTCCATGGCCAGAAATAAACACATGGCCCCAAACAAATAGCCAGGCTCTGGGATGGCTGAGTTTTATGTGTCAACTTGAATGGTTCATGGGGTGCCCAGATTAAACTTCATTCCTGGTGTGTGTTAGGGTGTTTCTGGATGAGATCAGCATTCAAATCGGTGAACTCAGTCATAGATTACCCTCCCCAGTGTGAATGGGAATCACCCACTCCATAGAGGGCCTGAATATAATAACGCAGAGAAAGGAGGAGTCTGCCCCATTTTTTCCTGCCTGACTACTTGGGCAGGAACATCTCTTCTCACTTTCTCCTGCCCTCAGCCTGGGATTGCCACCATTGGCTTCTCCAGTTTTCAGGCCATCAGACTGAGACTGAATTACACCACTGGTTCTATCAGGTCTCCAGCTTGCAGACAGCAGTTTGTGGGACTTCTCAGCCTCCATAATCACGTGAGTGAGTTCCTCACCATAACTGTCTCCCTCTGTCTCACCCGTTGCCCTCAACACACACACACTATAGTTGCTTCCTAGAAAATTCTGCTTAGATATACATTCGTTCCCCCTCCTAGGGACCCCAGGCCTACCACAGCCCCTGCAGACAGTAGGCACTCTTGGTCATTTGTCCTTTTACCTATGAGATCTCAAGGAAGTCCTGTAACCTCTTCATGCCTTGGTTTCCTCATATGGAGAATGGGGCAGCTATTACAACCAATCTCACAAGGTTCTTGTAATGCATCAATGAGCTAATATATGGGAAGCATTTAGAATAGTCCCTGACACATAGTAGAAACTATACGAGTGCTCACTGCTATTTTTGTTACCTTTGTTTGCTGTTATTGGCCTCTCTCCCACTAGGCCTCCCGCACACACTGCGTTCTGGCCAGAGGGAGCTGCACAGGTATGACCCCCCCTTCACTTCTTCACTGTACAGCAGGAATCATCCCACATCCCGCCCTTCTTAAAAATGTGCCACTGGACACTCACACAAGTTAAACCATTATTTTATGGTAGTCTGAGACCAGAGCCTACTTACATTTTACACGGGCATCCGAAGGGCTTTTTGAGCACACTGTTACTATTTCCTGAATTTCCTAGGAAGCAACTACAGTGTAAATAGAGGGAAGTTTGTGCTTTGTTTGGTCTGGAGATTTTTCAAGAATTTCTCACTGTTTTGAAAAATCACGTCACTCATAGCAATGCTACTCATGGTCTTTGAGTCACCAACAAAACACACGCAAGTCAGATGCAAAACATCCACCGTGGTTTCTCACTTATGGGTGCAGGTAATCTGACTGCTGCATCCCATCTTCCAGCACGGCCATGCCCGGGCATTTGCACATTGAAATACATATTACTGTATCACAAATTATTTTTCCTTTATTTTTCCTTTATGTATAAAAGTTAGAGCATTATATGTATTGTCTTTAAAATACATACGTGAGTAGATCATGCTATCTACAAGTTTGATTTCAGATAGTAAAGGATATTTTAAAGGGGGTGCATGGAGTAATTAGTTTTCCCTCTTTTTTAGGAAATAAATAGGTCAGGAGGAGGAAGCTGAGAGAAGTCACCTGATGTTTCCCAGTCATTCTTCCCCGGCCTTCTGCGCTGTACTTTCTTGCAGCCTCTGAGGTATAGGCAATATTTGCAGTGGCTCGTGCCTATAGTCCCAGGCACTCTGGGGGCTGAGGTGCGAGCACTGCTGGAGGCCAGGAGTTCAAGGCTGCAGTGAGCTGTGACTGTGGCACTGCACTCCAGCCAGGGCAACAGAGCAAGACCCTACCTAAATAAAGAAAAATATAGGCAATGTCCATGCCTCCTTGCCACTTTAAGTGTCTAGAAATAATTAAGTTCCTTTGTTCTTCTGTCCCAGAGGGCTTTGTTTATTTTTTTAGAGGGAAAGGCGGCAGTCTGGGAGGCAGAGGACCTGTGTTTGAGTCTTCCTCTGGTAACCTTTAGACACACTTCTCTGGGCTTCTGTTCCATCATCTGCAAAAGTGAGAATAATAGTCCCATCCAGGGGGGTAGGGGGTATATTTTGAGATCTGTAAGGTCCATAGGAGCACGGGGCAGCGGGCCCAGGAGGGCCGAGACCCTGAGAGAGAATTAATCAGGCCCTACCGGAGAGCAGGGCATGCTGGGAAGAGCTCAGGGCTGGCTCTGCCCACCGGCTGGTCCTGTGACTCATTCATGCCCGCTCTCTTTACCTCAGTTTCCCCATCTGCAAAACAGGCACAGGAGCAGCACTAACTAGATGTATTCTTAGGCCCCTCTGCCCACAGAAGCCCTCTAAAATTAATTTAGAGATAGACTTATCCACAGAAAGGGGAAATATATTTATTCAGAAGAGACAGTTTCTGCAATGGGTTCATTTTGAGTCAACTTGGCCGGGCCAAGGGCTGCTTAGATTACACAGTTTTCTTCTGGGTGTGTCTGTGAGGGCGTTTCTGGATCATATTAGCGTTTGAATTGGTGGAATCAGTAAAGCATAGTACCCTCTGATCCTGGTCAGAGCAAAAAGCCGGAGGAAGGAGGAATTCACCCCTTTCGCTTCCTGACGGCTTGGCTGAACTGGAACATCTCATCTTCTCTTGACGTCAGACTGGGACTTACACCATCAAACGCCCTGGTGCTCAGGCCTGTGTACTCAGGCTGGAATTGTACCACCGGCTTTCCTGAGTCTCTAGCTTCTCGATGCAGATCATGGGACTTCCCAGTGTCCGTAATCACGAGAGCCAATTCCTCATGGCAAAAGTCTTCATTATCTATATCTGTATCTGTTGCTTTTCTGGGGACCCCTAATACCTTCTATTTTAATAGTGGAAAGAAGGAAGCTAAACCCAATTGTTCCATTGCTTTGGAAGAAATAATTACTCTCAGAGTGTAAGGTGACAGCACTTATTTCCACATGCTGTGGGAGCTCCCACCTGGGGCCACTATGTCTGAGCCACAGGCAAAGGGCTTTCACTCATACCCTGGGCTAGCACAAGGGGTATCCATTCTCTCATCTGAGCCACGCCTGCTCTAGCCAGGCCCCCTGCTGGGCACACCATGTGGTTTGCTCTTGCCATGGAGGAGGCAGGTGCAGAAGAAAGCTGAGCCCAGGCTGTGTGCTGGCCGTGGTGACTATGGTACCCCAGAGAGCTCCAGGAGGGAGTGCACAGCAAGGCACGTAGCCCAGCCAGGGAAGGTGGGTGTCAGGGGAGGTGCAGAGGAGGCACAGTTCTTGGGCTAATGTTTCTAGACAAAGTGAAGGATTGGAAGGCATGGTAGTTCCAGGCAGTTGGAACAGCCTGTGCAAAGGAGCCATGGCATGAGAAAATGTGATGGGTTTTAGGATTCATATCTATTGGGCATAAAGTATAGGGTTTAGAAAATCTGAAATTGAGTCTGATTGAGTAGTCAAGGGCTGGTCAGGAAGATCCTTATAGATCCTCATAAGTAGTTGTGATTGTCCTTTGGGCAAGTGGGAGTCATGGAGGGATTAAGAGCAGGAGTCTGACAGCATCAGATTTGAGGGGTTTTCTTTTTGTTGTTGTTGTTGTTTGTTTGTTTGTTTGCTTTGTCTTTCAAATATGACACAAATTTGTGTTTTCAAAAGACCTTGATGTCTTCCATGGGTGGTAGAAGCACCAAGGCAGGGAGACAATCAGGGAGCTGTTACAGAGAGACAGAATGGAAATTGAACTGCCACTGTGGCCATGGAAATCAATAAGAGCATATTGATCTGAAAGATACTAAAGGAGGAAGAAAAGGAGGAGTGGTTGGAGTGTAGCCTGGCGTGGCTGTTGTCAGCAGGTCCCTGGGCAAGGAGTGCTGCCCAGGTGGATACAAGATAAACTTGAGGCAGTTGTGATATAAAATGATGATGAGTTTTATGTGATAGGTGGCACCTGATGTAGGACAATGTCACATTGATCTTTACACCAATCCTAAGAGTTGGTTAATCTGGAATGTTGGCTATTCAGAGAGGGAAAGTGACTTGCCCAAGGTCACACATCCAGGAATCCAGCTGTGACTACAACTGCCCTATGTTAACTGGGACCGGAGTGACAGCAGTTTGAGAAGCCCCCTCCCAGAACCTCTCGGTGGCCTGCAGCTGTGCCACTGAAATGTGTTGCAGCATCTAAGAAAGAGTGTGGATGGTCCTTAGGCAGCCCAGGGATGGACAGGGTGGCAGCATGAGCTAGCCTGGGAGAGGAGAGACAAAGCCCATCCCTCTGAACAGGAGGGTCTTTGGTTGCCTTGGAGACTGGGGATGGGGAGATAAGCTTCCTGTTCTCTTTGTAAAAAATTAGGTGTGATTCGTTCTGTGATAAGCTATAAAATGCCTTGTCTTCCTTCTCTCTTCCCTTTGGCTTGTGGCCTTCTCATTCCTGCCAGATAGGTCGGTTGAGTTGGAAACATTGTTTGTTTGCTCTGGTGGGTCCCAAGGTACAGGCTTGGCCTACCTCACCTCACACAAGTTCAGGCACCGAAAGTCCCACTCAGATGGCCCCTTCTCCTGGAAGCCTCCCAGCTCCCTGCTGTCCCTGCTCTGGCCTCCCCAACGTGCATGTGGCTGGCTGAGGTCAGTCACTGTCTCTTGAGCCCTGGTCCAAATTCCTCCACACAGACTCTGAGTGTCCTGTCCAGAGAGAGGGGACCTTGACTTCTTTATCTTTGCATCTTCCTTCTTGGAATGTGACTGACACCAAACTGTTGAATGAATTAATGAACAAATGGATGAATAAATGAGTGGATTTAAATAATGCTAGTAAGATGAACTGTAATGAAAATTCTGTCTTTGGTACATTTAAAATGTCATAGTAAATTATTTTTTGAAACACACATACTGGGCCCAAAATATCCTTTTATCCATAAAGTAAAGAGCACATCTACCTTTCAGGTCCCAGGATCACTCTCCAGATGCTGATACCCTCAAAGTGGCATCTTTTATTTTGAGACTTTTCACTCTTGCATGCTTTACACTCTGGGGACATGCTGTACAAATTGTACAAAATAGTAAATAAATAAAATAAAAAGAAATCTTTTTCTTTCTTTTAACAACATCATGGGTGTAGTTCCACATCATCCTCTATTTAGAGTTATAGAGCTCCATTTTACAGAGGCATAATAATTTATTCAGCAGAGCTTCTCTTAGAAGACAAAGATGACATGCCAATTAATATTCTCAACCCAAGGTTCTGTTGGCTTCTGTCCTCACCAGCACCGGGTACTGTTTTTTATTCATTTTTGGACCTTGTTGGCTGACTTCTGGATGAAAGAGATGGTGGTGTTAATGTGTGTTCATCCATGCTGTGTGCATTGTATTTACTTAATACTTAATGTTTCTGAGTATCTCTTCCAACAACTGTGAAAACACTTCAAAGGTGGGGAAGACATCATACACTATCACTGCTTCTCCTGTGGCACCTGATACATTTGTGAAGTGAATGAGTAAATGAGTCTCTGGATGACATGGGAAGAGTTGTCAAATATTTTCCGAGGCAAGGTCAGTGGCTTAACAGATCTGATGATAAAAGATATTTCCTGCACAATCTTCCAACAAAAATCAATGCAACAATTCATTTAACCCACTATCTATTAATCAATAGTCAAGTTCCTTTCAATCTTTTACTATTCCCAACAACACTGGCAACTTTGATGACTATTTTCTTACTAAAAAGTTCTAGAAAGTCTTCATAAGGAATTGCTGAATCAAAAGATTCACAATTTTTAGAGATTTTTCATACACACGATCATATTTTTCCTCCAGAAGATTTGCAGAAATTGTTTCTCCAAAGGGGATCTCCAAGTCTTTGCCATACCCTCTTTCACCCTTAAGCAGGAAAAAATGATGTGCAATTTAGATGTGTGTTTCTCTAATTATTAATTAGGTTGAGTATACTTTTATGTGTGTGTTGGCCATTTGTACGAGTGTGACAGTTATATGTTCACTTCTGTGGTCCATTTTTTCAGTGGGGTTTTGTTTCAGTTCTTTCCTTTTGTGGCAGAATGCTGCTCTGATGTCCCCTCTGATGTGTGCCCTTGCTCCGTTCCTCTCGCGTCTGGCCCGGCTGCTCCGATGACCTAGTTTAACTGAGACAATGTGGCAGAGGCAGCACTGGGCAGTTCCAGGGCTGTCTTCCGCAAGCTCAGCAGCACCTGCCTTTGCTCTGTGGGCAGCCAGCTGCCGTACTCCAAGCCCAACTACCGTGGGACCCCCAAACTGTGAGAAGTCCCACGGAGAAGCCATGAGAAGGTAAACTGAGGCTCCAGACGACAGCCCTGCCAGATCCTCACAGCCAGACTGTGAGTCATCCTGGAGGTGGGTCCCCAGCCCCACCCCAGCCACCCAAGCAGATGAACCAACTGGAAGAGGGAGAGGAGCCGACCCTGCCACTCCCTGTCCAAATCACAGAATCACCAGCCAATATTTTAAACCACTGTTGTTTCAAGCCACTAGTTTAGGGCAGTTGGTTACACACCAATAAAAAAACAAAATGCTTACCATTTGTAAGAATTCTGCAGATTAAATTTTATTTATTGAGGCTATTAAGTGCCAGAAATTAACTATTGCGGTTCATTTTTTACCTCAGGGTTTGTTTGGCTTTTGATTAGAGCTGACTTAGCCAAATCTATTGATTTTTCTCTGTGTGATTTCAGTTTTTAATTTCATGCTTCAATCTTTTCCTCACCTTAATTAGATACAATGATATTCACTTGCATTTATCCTATTATCCTACGTATGTATCTATTGGTTTTTATACATTATATGAAAAGTTTTAGCTGGGTGCAGTGGCTCATGCCTGTAATCCCAGCACTTTTGAGAGGCTGAGGAGGGAGGATTGCTTGTCACCAGGAGTTCAAAACCAGCCTAGGCAACGTAGTGAGGCCCCATCTCTACAGAAATTTTAAAAAATTAGTTTGGTATGGTAGCATCCACCTGTAGTCCAAGCTATTTGGGAAGTCAAGGCAGGAAGATTGCTTGAGCCCAGGAATTTGAGGTTGTAGTGAGCTATGATGGCACCACTGCCCTCCAGCCTGGGTGACACAGCAAGACCCTGTCTCTCAGAAAAAGAAAATGCCAGTCTGCCCTGTGATACCCCAGGGTGCCAGCCCATCCCAGACTGAGGTTCAAAATGGGTTGATGGATTCATTTTCAAGATCTGGACATGGCAGGGGAATATTCTCCCTCATGGGTGTAAACTCATGCAGGACAGCTGTCACACTCAATTGAAGGATCCTCTCTGAGGTCCAGATCTAGCTGGGGCTGGGAGCCCATCAAGCCCACTACTGGGTTGGGTGGCATGAAACGACATGGGTATATGTGATGTTCCGTCACCCACATGGGAGGTGTCCTGCGCACCAGGCTGCCCCATACAACCTCTCTGACCTCCCTCCCCCACCAGCCAGGCTGTCTGGCTTTTTGAACACTATGTCACGTATTTGAAGCCTGGCGATCGTTTTCTAGGGCGTGACTTAGAAACTGGGGCACAGATCACTATTGATTGGTGAAGACTGAGAGCATTTTGTCACCAGGCTGGAAATGTCATTGGCAGTTCATTTATTCATCCACCCATTTATTCACTCATTCATCTCTGATCCAGTGCTTGTTGACCTGGGGGCGTTGGAAGATAGATGAGACCTGGTCCCTGGCCTCCAGACACTCGCCACCAAACACAAGCAAGCCTGATGCTAAATGCCCACCATGGGATGTGCTTTACAGAGATGGGCGCAGTGCTAGGGAAATAAGGAAGAAGTCAGCATCTCATCCAACCTCAGTAGGCTGGGGGACATGAGCTGGGCAGAGGGGCAGGGTATAACTAACAGCAGTGCTGCTTTTCATGGGGGTTCCTACTCATGAAAATAAGGCACATGCATATCATCTTTATCCCCCTAAAACCCTAAGAAGAAGATCTGACTCTCAGCCCCTATTTTACAGACAGTGGATCAAGGTTGAGAGAGGTTAGCAAAATCAGAACAATCCCTAACAAGCAAACGGTGCAGATCTGAACCCAGATGCCTGGTTCTGAGCCCGACCGCTACCACCAGGCACCCAGGGTGGGGCAGATGCAACGGAGGCAGGAACACAAAGTTCAAGGAGGGGAAGAGCAGCCTGTCAGAACTGCAGTGAGTTTGGTAGAGCAGGTGAGGAGCGCAAGGGGGGACAGTTGAAACCTGAGGGGGTTCAGGCCCGGAACCTTCATTAGCTCATTTTACAGGGGTAGCAACAACGCTCAGTGGGGTTAAGGGGATTGTGAAAGAAACACCACCCCAGTGGCAGGGGACCCAGCATTCTCTGCATGAAAACCTGCTGCTCCTCCCCCTGCAAGGGTGGCCTGGTAGGCCCTGGTCACTCTTGGGCCTGAGTGGAACCAGGGTCAGCCGGGCGGTGGGGTGGGTATGTGGGAGGGAGGGAACGAGTATCTATTTTTTTCTCTTCTGGTTAAATAAAAACTCGAGTAGCAAAAGTGCTGTTTAAGCCACAAGCCCGCGTGTGCACAAGGCCATGTCCAGGTGGATTTGCTGGGCTGGCTGGTTGAAGTGTCCTGGAGATAGGGCCAAAGCTGCCAAATATTTAACCAGGGAGGGCATGGGTAGGTCCTGTGCTTCCCCGGAGCCTGCAGGACTCGGCCCTGGCAACGACCTCAGGCGCTCTGGAAAAGTGCTGTGTGAGGCTTTGCCCGCAGCGGCCTCCCCTCCCCACCCCACCATGGTCAGGGGAATCTCCAGAGGGCTGCAAGCATGAAAGGCTCCAGCACCATCTTTTTCTGGAAAGGAAATCCTCTCTAGACCCTCAGCACTGGTTAGCTGAGGTGCAGGAATCTCTTACAGTCAGGCCAGAAGCCCTTAGAGGTAGAAGTTATAGTCCCTCCTTGACAAGTGGGGAAACTGAGGCTCAGAGAAGGGAGACCCTTGCCTGGTATCACCACAGCAGAATGGGGAGGTAAACTCAGTCTCCCGATACCCAGTCACGGGCCTTATCCTCCCCGGTTTGGTCAGCTGGGGCTGCCGTAACACATACCGCAGCCTGGGCGGCTTAAACAACAGATCTTCATTTCCCACAGGTCTGGGGGCCGGGAAGTCCAAGACGAGGTGCTGGCAGAGCTGGTGTCTGATGAAGGCCTGCTTGCCAGTTTGCAGATGGCCACTTGCGTGTTGTGTCCTTACTTGGAGGGGAGAGATCTCACGTTTCTTCCTCTTTTTACAAGGGCACTAATCCCATTGTGATAACCCCATCCTCCTGACCTCCACTAACCCTAGTCACCTCCCGAAGGCCCCACCTCCAGATACCATCGCACCGGGGTTAGGGCTTCAACATATGCATGTGGAGCCAGACACAAGCATCCAGTCCATAGCACTCCCCACGATTTGGAGTGTACCACGGGCGTCTTTGCTTCTTGTCTAAATCTGTCTGTCTCCTCCCTGGACTGTGGGCTCCCTCCTCAGGGGCCCAGGAGGAGGCTCAGTGCTGGAAGCTGGCTCAGTGCCTGGCTCAGGGTAGGTGCTGAGGGAATATTTATTAAATCCATTTAACTTTCTCTCTTAATGCATCCCATACCCTGCTTCCAGATTTATCTTCCTGTGGATATATATGGGGGGAAATGGAGTCTGAGGGTTTAGCTCGTGCAAAGGCCCTGAGGTAGGACTGTCCACAGTCAGTACCAGGACTGGGGAAGAGGCCAGTGTGGCTGCAGCAGAGACAAAAGGGGAAATCTTAGGGCAGCATAGGGGTCTGCTTGGGGTGCCATCACAGAGAACCACAGACTGGGGACCTAAACAGCAGAAACTCATTTTCTCAATTCTGGAGACTGGAAGTCTGAGACTATGGTGTCAGCGGGATTGGTTCCCTCTGAGGCCTCTGTCGGCTTGCAAGTGCTGTCTCCTCTCTGCATCTTCATTTGATCTTCCCTCTGTTTGTGTCTGTGCTAATCTCCTCTTCTTGTAAGGACACCAGCCCTATTGGATTAAGGCACAGCCTAATGGCCCCATGTTACATTAATTACCCCTTTAAAGGCCCTATCTCCAAATGCAGTCACATTCTGAGGTCCCCAGGGTTAGGAACTCAACATGTAAACTTGGAGGGGTGGAGACACAGTTCAGCCCGTAACAGGCCTTGCAGAGCCTGCAAGGGATGGTGTGGGCCTCATCCTAAATTGCAGTGAGACCAGCAGAGGGTTTGAGCCAAGGAATAAAGTCCCAAATTCACCTTTTAAAAAGGTTCCCCTGGATGCTGTGTGGCAATTTGAGTTCAGTGGGAATAAGAGTTGAATCAGAGAGGAGGCCCTTGGAGTAGAGCAGTGGCTGGATGATGGCATGTTTTTAAGGTAGTAACATGGCGGCCCCGGTGGCCAGACCAGGGCAGGACATTGGAGGTGGGGACAAGTGCTTGGATGGGGGCATGTTTTTAAGGTAGAAACGACAGTCCCTGCCGACAGGTGGCTGGATGTAGGATACGAGAGACAGAAGATACGAAGGGTAACTGGATTCAACTCTTGCTCATTCTCTTGGTGGTAGGGGGACTTTGGGGAGGTGACTTAATGTCTCCGGGCTTGTACTATAAAGTCTGGAAAATGAGAAATTGCTGGCAGACAGGAGGTGGTTGGTGGCGGTATGAATGTGCACTCATGGGCAACATCACCCGATATGCTCCCCCAGGCTGGGCATCGGTCCTGGCACCCACAGTGGGGGTGGTCCAGGCCACGGGGGTGCCCACCGTCATGCTGGGCTCCTGGGAAGAGTGCCACTGGGGCTCAGAGGGAAGCGAGAGGCCCGATTTCTCCCCTGAGACATCGCCTCTGGGGTGCACAGACCCTTGGCCTCAAGGGGGCAGAGCAGAGGGAAGGGTCTGGGCTGGGAAGTCAGAAATCTCCCTCCCGGACACTCACTGACTCCCAGCGGCCTTGGGCAGGCTGTGGCCCCTTGGCTTACCCACCTGGTAAGTGGGAAAGAGCTTCAGGAATTGCGAGCTCGTGGGCTTCAGATGGCTGACAAACATACTTATCTGTTCCCTTTTTTCTTTGGGCCTTTAGCACATAGACACAGTGACTAAAAAATCTGTACATTTCA
Organism: Microcebus murinus; assembly: GCF_040939455.1. Classification (NCBI taxonomy): domain Eukaryota; kingdom Metazoa; phylum Chordata; class Mammalia; order Primates; family Cheirogaleidae; genus Microcebus; species Microcebus murinus. The sequence continues at coordinate 34,535,746 of NC_134110.1, read as the reverse complement.
AATAAAACTCCAGCTGTCAAGTTTTCACTTGAAAGAGGGAAAACTGGCATCATTGGGCCCACATTCCTGCAGGGCAGAAGTGGGCTAGAGTAGAGGTTTTGGCTGCCCATGTGTGTAGGACACCAGCTCTCTCCCCATCCCCACTGTCCCCTGGGGTGCCCCAGGCCAAGTGCCCTATCAGTGAGCTTCTTCTGGTGGTCTTTTATAAGAGAGGAATACTTCCCAACACGCGAATCTCTCTAAAGTTGGTGGGAGAGGGAAGCAAGATAGAGAATCTATCGAGGAAAAATGAATTTCTTTCCTTCCTCCCTCCCTCCCTCCCTCTCTTTCCCCCTCCCTTTCTCCCTCCCTTCCTTCCCTCACTCTCCTTCTGTCTCTGTCTCTCTCCCTCTCTGTCTCTCTCTCCCTCTCTGTCTCTTTTTCTTTCTTCTTTTCTTTCATCTTTTCTTGGTTTTGTTTGTTGGGAACAAACCTGTGGAAGCGAAAACTCTTCCTGTGTGATATACAAAGTGAATCTGTGACCAAGGCTGCATGACTCATTTTCACAGGTCACCGCCAATCCCTGGAGGCCCCTGGGGGTTGTTGCCCTGGACTGGGAGGGCTGGAGGTCCCCTCCCCAGGGACAACCTCTGCAGCAGCTGGACAAAGGCAAGGCAGCCGGGAGAGTCAGCTGCTCTGAGGCTGAGTCCAGAATGTGCTGTTTTGTTGTGTAATTAACACAGTGTTCATTTGTAGGGCCTGACTTGGAGACAAGTGCCAAGAGCATTCTTCAGGGGTCAGAAGGGAGCATGTTTATTGTCAGACTGGAGAAGTTACTTCCTTTAATAAGCCCTCAAGTTCTCAGCAAATCCTCATTAGGCACCAACTGTGTGCCAAGCACTGGGCCAGACCCTGGAGATACAGAAAGGATCAATTAGATGCAATCCCTGTGCTTGGAGAGCTCCCAGGCCTTTGGGGGAGGTTGACCTAAAAAGGGACAGCTCCAGGAGGTCAGAACCGCACAGTGGAAGCCCAGTGTGCTGGGGGTGGGGTAGGGCAGAGAGCCCACTGCCTGCCTCCTGGGTCCATCCACCCTTTATTATAGGGAATGAGCTAGAAGGATACATTTACCCCTCCAAGAGGGTTTTTACAAATGTATTCTTTCGAAATCAGTGATTTTTTTTTTTAAACAGCAAGTATAATTCATTTGTCCTTTCAAAAATATTAAATGCAATGAAAGGTGTGAGTTCAACAATAAACCTTCCTCAGAGATAGCCAATATTGGCTGCGCACATTTCTTGAGCATTTTCTCCCAGGCTTCAGTGTCACTAACACTTGCAGGGGCTCACTGTGCTTCACACCTGCTAAGAAAGCATCAGGTAACTGCTCCATGAGGTAAGTACTGCCTGATGTCCATTTTACATGCAAAGACACTGAGGCACACTAAGAATGAGTCACTTGGTCCAGATCACAGAGGAAGGAAGCGGCACACCAGGCGTCAAACCCAAGATACTTGCCTTCCAGCCTGAGCCCTTGACCCTGAGACACGAGAAGTCAAATAACTCACCCTTCCTCACCTGGCTAGTGTCGGAGTCGAGTTTGTGCCCAAACAGTTTTATTCCGGAGCACTTGGACTTAACCACAGGTTCTGATCACCTTCAACATAATGATTAAATAGATACACCTACATGAAAACGTTATTTACCAAAATGGTCTCATGGTGCACTGAATATTCTGCCCTTCGAGTAGATCTTGTACCATTTTCATCGTTGTTACAAGCAAATCTGCCTCCTTCATTTCAATGCCAGGTTGGTACTCCAACTTTCAGCAAACCATCACTGATTTGGCCAATCTCCTCTATGGTATTTTGAGCAATTTCCAATTATCTGCTCTTGCAAACGTAGAGATCTCAGCAGAGGCTGCTGCATGTGGCGGCATGACTGATTCCTAGAAGAGCAACAGCCGGGTCGATGGTGTGCGCATGCGCGCCCTGGCCAGCCTGCCCAGAGGCCACTGCAGTGACTGTTCCGGGGCTCACTTCTGTCACCTGGAGGAAGAATGTCAGAGCTGGGTGGTGTTTAAATGCCTTTTCCCGCAGTGACTGGTGGCACAACTCCATTTCACAGCCTGCAAGCACTTTGCATTTTTACCTGTGCTCTTAGGTGGCTTTGGGAAGGTCATGATTTAAAAACAAAAAATCAATCATGCAAAGAACGAAAACCACCTGTGTGGTCAGCAGCTGGCATTCCCAGGAGGCCACCTTGGCTTGGCAGTTCTTGTGTGAGTAACACATAAATACCTCTTCCTCCAAGCAGCCCCAGAGAGCAGAATCCCAGCTGGGTTTCAGCCTCCATGTGCCCCCATGGCCAGGTGCCCTTGTGCAGTGCACAAACTGGCCAACCTCACATATATTCTAGTTAGAGCAGCAAGCTGGATCCAAGCTGCCCGGACTCAAATCCAGCATTTAAATCCTATTAATCATTTGCCTTTAGCCAAGTGACTTAAACTCTGTATGTCAATTTCCTGGTGTGAAATAGAGCTAATTATAATAATAGTGCCTCCCTCATAGGGCTGCGGCAGCAGTGAAAATTAAGTTAAAACATCAAAAACCCATAGAGGAGTACCTGATATATAATAAACACTCCATAGATGTTTGCTGCTAGGCAGTTATTAATCCTACTGTGCCATTATTTCAGGAGGCCCTCCCATTCCACCCACGGCTTTATTTCTCTCCACTACAAAGGCTTCCTTTGACCGTCAGGGTAACAAGTTTTAATAGAAAGATGCTGGTTTGGGAAGCAGAGACAATGGAGCTGGAATCCTGGCTTCTTCTCCTGCCATATATGCGACTTCAGCAGCTTCCCTTTGCTGGTCTGATCTTTGCTGTGCAGTTTTGTTTGCATATTCGGGACCTAGCAGTGTGCCTAGCCAGAAGGGGCTCAATGGATGCTGGTTTCCCTCCCAATTCAGGAGCTCTGGAACACAGCACGGTCTAAAAGGTGAGGGTTTGGGGGTGAGGGGGGAGGAGGGGCTGATAAGGATCCAGAGGGAGCACAGGTTGTTAGTTCCCAGAGCAGCCTTGCCACCCTCTCCCAGCCCATCACAGAGCTGCCCCGATGCCAAGCCACTGGCGGGCTGCCACAGGCCAGGGAGCAGCTTCCCACACCTCCAACACTGCTCATTCTTCAAGACTCTTATGCCGCCTCCTCCTGGAAGCTTGGACCCTTTCTCCAGACTAAGCTTGTGCCCTCTTGTGATTGCCCACAGCCCTCAGCTTGTACCATCTTGCAGGTGCTTTGATTCCACCTGTGCTTCAGCCACTCATGAGCTGCTTCTCTTCTCTCTGGGTGACTGGCACCTTCCTAAGGGCAGAGGTCGGTGTGAGGCAAGGCAGGTGGGGGTGAGGGGTGTTGGAGTTGCGAGTTTACCAGGGAGAGGATCTGGGGTTCAGCTCCCAGCTCTGCCCATCACTACCCCAACATCCTGGGTAAGGCACCTAGCATCTCCGTGACTCGTTTTCCTCCTTGGGCCCTGTTTGCCAGCGCCTACTGCAACCCGCTGCCTGCATTCCTGCGGGTGCTTAGGGCAGCTAGCTGGGTTCCTCTCCTCCCGCCCATGTTGTAGGGGAGGAAACGACAAAGACTCAGGGCAGCAAGACGCTGCCCAAGCGCAGCAGGCTGTGAGGGGCAGAGCTGAGAGCTGAAGGGAGCCTGCAGGTGCCTGCCCCGGCCACATCCGCCCCCGCTCAGCACTGCTGGGAGAACAGGAGCGGCACTGGATGGGATCGGGCTTTGCCCAGTTGACATGCATGCAGATTTTAAATGAGGACTTTGATCCCACAGATGTGTAGGGTACTCGCTGCCTCCACTCAGCCTGATTTGGGCCTTTCTGTCCAGGGCGGAGCAAATGACACCAGCCCCTCACCAGGCCTGGAGACCTCGCTCAGGGGAGCAAGAACAGTGGCCAGAAGTCAGAAGTGTGTTTGCCTTCCAGCTCTGCTCTCTCCCTGAGCCTCCAGAATCACATTTCCTCTCTGATTATCTACAAGAGTGTGGAAGTAGCACGTGTCAAAACCTGGGTGCAGATTTGGCACCGGATGGACATCCGCAGTGAAAAGCCACGGGGTTGGCCCCATGGCAGGCAGTGGGACAGTTACAGTAACATATATCCCAAATCCTCACAGCCACCCAGCCGTAGATCCTGTTACTGTCACGGCTGCCGCATGAGAAAACTGCGTTCAGAACTATGGAAGAACTCCACGGTGAGTGGAGACCCCGGATTTTCAACCCAGGAGATCTGGTGGGCATTTTTAAACAGCAGACTTGACGGCTTACACTCATCTACACAGCACAACCCATAAGCATGGCCATTGGGATGAGGATTCAGAAATGCAGACTCAGGGGCAGACATTGCCTGGGTCTATGTCCTTTCTCCACGGCTGTCCACCCCGGGCTGTTTATGATGTTGCTGGAGCTGATTTCTGCCAAGCGGGTAACAGTCTGTTCACTTGCACTTGTTTTGTGACTCCCACTTTTAAACTGAGTTGGAGTCAAACCAGATAAAGCCTGACCCAGTAAACAGCCTGTGGAATGACAAACATTTCTGCTAGCCTCAGCAGTGGCCACATGTGATGCCTCCCATTGGCTGAAACTGCCCCCAAAGGAATGGCTGTTTGGGGATCATGCAAACAAGGATGGGAGGAGTCCAGTCCTGCAACTCTTTAGTTCCTCACCCCACTAGATCCTGCTCTCCTTAGAGAACTGGCATACTGGAAGAGCATTATGATCACAGCTCCCTGGGTCTAGGCTGTGTGACCTCAGCCAAGTTATTGAACATCTCTGAGCATCGCTATCTTCAACTGGGATAACTACACATACATACCACTTGAGTGGCGAGGAATAAAAAGATAGATGATTCACCATCAGGTAGGCATCCAAATAAACACCTCCTAGGCCACTGGCATGGAGCACAAGGAGACTGGAGCTGTGCAATGTGGTGGCCTCTGTGAGCAGGGAAAGTAGGAAAGGGGAACAAGGAGAAAACGTCCCTTCCTTGTAAGGACTCACCCTAGAAGCTGTGCATCTCATTTTGCCCACAAACCAGGGGCCAACACAGTCCCATGGGCTCAGCTGAGTACACTAGAGGTTGGGTCCCATGGTCTTTACTCTTGGTGGCCCTATATTCAGCTAAACATTAGCAATTCAATAAACACCACGATCTATCATTTCTTATTTCATTCTGGTAGAATACGTTTTAGGTAGTGATTCTCTCTAAAATATGTTATGCCATTATCTTGGTTTCTTTCTTTGTGTATTGAAGGAACCTGCAGAGATATGGGTATTTCCTTGTGGACAATTGTTTTTTCCCCATCAGAATGCTTTCCAAACCTTCTAGAATATAGACTAGTGTTTCTCATTTCTAACTTTGCATCAGAATCACTTTGGGGATGAGGGTAGAGGTGGAAGAAGCTCTTAAAAAATACTGACGTCCAGTCCCTTTTGCTCGAAAGTCCAATTTAATTTATTTGCAGTGGGATTAAGACATCAGGATTTTTATAATACCCTCAGGAGATGCTAATGGGTTGCCAGGCTGGGAACCCCTTTCCCAGGCTCAGTTCTTGTTTGTCCTTTAAGTATTGGGTTTTGATCTTGGCCAGAGGGCTGGAAGATTAGCCCTACTACACAGGAGGGATTCAAAGATCTGCCTTGAAAGGTTGAGTCCTAAATGCTGCTCAGCAAACACTGAGCACAGCCCACATGTGCTTGCCTCCTCCTGGCTCTCAGGTGTCAACAGTTTGATGACTAATCACCAAGAGCCCTGTGAAGTTGGTTCAATCCACAGCATGTTCCCCTGGGGTGGGAGGGGAAGAAGAAATTTTTTAGCAGCAATGTCAAAAGAAAAAAAAGAGAGAGAGAGATATTGTTTGGTGGTTATCTCGAGCTGTAATTTAACTTTTCTCTACAAAGGCAGTGTGCCCTTACTTATGTATGTATCTTATATATCTACGTATGTGTGTATATAGGCACATTTCATAGTTTGTGTAATGGTTTTCCCAGTTGATTCCCACAATGACCCTTTATTGGGATAAAAAAGAATCCTTCTAGTCCCTTTACCCAATCCATGCAGCTGTCCCTCCAGATGCTGGCCTGCTTGTTCCCTTTCCCTAAAAGGTCCCTCTACCGCTTGGCTTGGGAATCCTCATGTCCCGGATTCCAGTGCTACCTCCTCTAGCACTGAGGTCTTTCCTGACTTCTTCCCCCAGAAAGAATCCATCTGAAAGGAAGGCTGCTTTGGCAAGTCATTTGCCAAATGTGTTCCATATGAGCTGCCTGACTCTCCCTCTGGACTCTGGGGTCTTTGGGTAGAAGGGTGGGTCTTGTTGATTATCTGTAACCCCAGGGCTTGGCGCAGTGTCTGGGCCTGGGAGGAGCTCAGAAGTTCCAGCAAAGGATGAAGATGTGAATTGTTCATGCAGCCTCGTGCTCGTCACTGTCCTCTAAAGCTGATGAGAAGGGGAAACCCTGGCAGCGAGGGTGGGAGTGATGTCACTGGCTGGGTTCCTTGGGCAGCAGAGATGGAAAGCAGCACGCAAGATTTTATCTGAGGTGCCCTCAGGATCCACACTTGTGGACGAGAGGCAGGGCAAGGAAGCAGGACTGAGCTGGGAGCAGTCCCAGTGCCAGCATGAGTTCAGCCCTCAGCCCACGGGCAGCTCTTGGGCAGCTGGGCTGGGCCAGCTCTGCAGAGTTGTCAGAATTGGGTTGAGATGGTGAATTTGCTTCCTGGGACTGCTGAATATATGACCCCAAACTGGGTGGCTTAAGACAACAGAAACATATTATCTGACAGCTCTGGAGGCCAGAAGTCTGAGATCAAAGTGTGGGCAGGGTCATGCTCCCTCAGAAATCTTAGGGGAGAATCCTTCCTTGCCTTTTCCAGCTTCTGGTATTTGCCAGAAGTCCCGAGCCTTTATTGGTGTATAGATGCTTTACTCCAATCTCTGCCTCTGTCATTACATGGCCATCTTTCCTCCTGTTTCTCAGCCTCTAGATCTTCTCCTCTTCTTATAAGGACACCCGTCACCCTGAATTAAAGGCCTACCCTACTCCTCATCTTAACTAATTATATTAGTTAAGTCCAACCTCATCTTAACTAATAGATATCTGCAATGGTCCTATTTCCAAATATGGTCACATTCTAAGGTGCTGGGCTAGGACTTCCACATATCTTTCTATGGGACACAATTCGACTAGTAGCAGTTTGTTGGCCATTTATGCGCCACATCCATTAGCTATTGCATGTGAGTGCATGATGACCTCAGACAAGGGCACAATCTGCAGTTGCCAAAGGGGTTGACTCTAGAAGCTGTCTGATGACAGTATTCCTGGCAGATGAGACAGCATGCCATATATCCAAGGGGGATCTGACAGACGGCATATGATAGAACCCACTACGTAAGTTCATTGAGATTTTGCTTTTCTGTTTGTTTGTTTCCCAAATCTCCTGCTCTAAAAAAATGCCTAGAATGCTTGTCAAAAATTCAGATTCCTTGGCCCACCCCAGAATACCAAACCAGCATCTCCCCAGGGGAGGGCCCTGAGCAGCTGCATTTTTCACAAGCTGCCGGAAAATGCATCTGCTTGGGGATTTCCAGTTCTCTTGTCAACAGCAAGCTTGGCTCTCCCCGCAGGCCTGCGAGCTGATTATGACTCAAGGACTCAGGGAAGCTGTGAAGCAGAGGAAATCTCCCTGTGAAGAAGCCTGGATGGGCACAGTGTTTGGGCACATGTAATTCTCATTCATATTTTCAACTGTGTGCCCCAGGTAGGCATGAAATGGAGACAAGAGTTTGCCTCCTTAGCTCCCAAGTGCTCACATGGTGAGATCTTTGACATTCCAGGACTTAGCCATATGTATTTTGATAAAATGTGGCATGAATAGTTTTTGCTATGTATTGTATATAACTGTACAAAGTCATTGAACATTTTTCAGTAAATATTTATTAAGCACCCACTATGAGCCAGGCTCTGGTCTAGATACTTACAGCAGTGAACAAAGCAGCAAAGACCCTGCCCTCTGCCCTCATGGAGCTCACCTTCTCATGAGGGAGTCAGGCAACATAATGAGTAAATGAGGAACTAAATATCTTGCTAGTTAGAGGTGAGTGTTAAGGAAAAAAAACAAAAACACAGGTAAAGGGGGACCTGGTGAGTCAGGTGGAAGGGGAGTTTTAGTTATCAATTTCTGCATAACAACCCTAAAATGTGATCATTTAAAACAATAATGATTTATCATTTTTCATAATTCCATAATCTGGGCTTGGCTCAGCTGGGTGGTTCTTCTGTTCTACATGGAGCCTGCTGAGGCTAAACCGGCCAACATGGCATCTCCTTTATCTCTTTTCACATGTCTGGCTCCTCATCTGAGGTGGCTAGAACAGTTAGGGCTTCTCGGGCACCTCTCTTTTTCCAAATGGCCTCTCCACCAGGCTAGCTAGGGCTTCCTCAAGCATGGTAGTCTTGGGAGCATCAGGCTTTTTACTTGGCAACTGCTTTCAAGAGGAAGAAAATGGAAACTCTTAAAGGTGAAATGTGGACAGGCATAGTGTTACTTCTACCACATGTACTGGTAAAAGGAGTCAAAATCCAGCCCAGAGTCAAGGAGAGGGGAAAACCACTCTGCCTTTTGATATGAGGAGGGGCATGCACATACACAGAGGGAAGGGGTTGGAGGCAGCTGTTTGGAGACCATCTTTCACATGGAGGAGGCATACTTTTACATAGGGGAGGCCTCATTGATAACAGAGCACATAAGCTGAGACCACAGAAAAGTGAAGGAGATAGCAATGTGGATATGGTAGTGGTAGAGAATAATTCTAGGCAAAAGGAGGAGCAGGAGCAAAAGCCCTGAGTCAGAGACATGCTGGTGTTCTAGAGGACCAGCAGGGATGCCAGTGTAGCAGGAGAGGAGGGCAGGGGGTCCAGGGTGTAAGATAAGGTCAGAGAGAGTCCAGGTGTTAGTCATGGGGCATTGATGGCATCAGTGCACTTGGGGTCCAGGGGACCACTGATAGGACTTGGTTTTAACCCAGAGTAGATGTGGTGTAGGGAGGCCAGCAGACCCAGTGTGCCCAGGACAGAGAGCATTCCTGGCATGTGGGATAACCAGGAAACAGACATAAGGGCAGAGGCAGGGTGACACAGCAGAGGATACTGTTGTAGGAGCCCAGGTATGGGGTGCTGGCTGCTTGGCCCAGAGAGGTGGCTGTGCAGGGTGAGGACAGATACAGGCAATCCCCACCTGTATCTCATGGGCAACTTAAAAGCTTCCCAAGGGTCATTTTGTTTAGACAAGACTTCCATGTAACCACTTATCATTTTGCTGCTGTGTAAGGTGAGACTCCACTGATGTCATGTGCTCTGTGATGACTCCAGGGTCACATTCTGTCCCAATAGCCACAGGCAGAGGACAAAGGGTTGATTCTAAGGGACCCCAGTCATGTGCTGCCACTCAACCCCTGGCAACATAGGATCTCCTCTGCCATGTGCCTGGTTTCACTTCTTCCTAGTCACAGCTATTAGGCCTTAAATTTGAGTCTTATAGAAGAAACGAAGCACTACCTGGGAAGCCCATGTAACCAGCACAGGCTCTTTCTAACACTGGACAGTTCCCCTGCTGGTTTCTGTCCCATGCAATGTTGGCCATTTGACACAGGGACCCACAGCTTGCAAGGAGACGCTACAATTGTCGGGGCATGTGTGCCTCGGTCCCTGTGGTAAAGGGGCCAACTCCCCATCTGGAGCTGTGGAACCTCTGCTTTCTGTTTCTGTGGTCCAGTTTGGTAGCTGTTTCCTGAGCTTGGGGAACCGGACACTGGGAGAGGACCAGGACACCCCACCTGGCCCCCAGGAGGAGAGACTCGGTCCGTGGTGGAGGGAGACAGCACGCACACACTTTGTTTCAGTCTTGGGAAGTCAGAGCTCTCAAAGAAGGAGGCACAGGCCAGAGGGAGGCTCAGAGGAGGCCCTGTTCCTTCCTGGAGGAGGCGGCAGGAGGAGGAGGGCTTGCCATGGCAGAAGGGGAGAGAGTGTGTTCCAGACCCGACAGCCAGAGCGGGGACATGAAGTGCCTGTCCTGTGGTGGGCAGGGAGAAGCACAGCATTTTCGTTTTGCCAGAGAATGTGGAAAGGATGGAAGGGGTAGAAGGTGAGGAAGGAGAAGAGAGGAAGTTGGCATCCTTCTCTATAGCAGGGAGATTCCAGAAGTTTCCAGGCCAGACAGGGATAAGATCAGCTTTCAGTGATTCCCCAGTGATTCCCCAACCCTAGGCCTTTCCATCTGCCCTGGCCACCAGAGCACCCATCAGAGGCCTCAGCACTCAGCTCCCTCCCTCCCCTGCTCCACCCGCCTCACTCAGAAGGGAACAAAGGGCACTTTCTCCTCCCTCCTGTGACCCAGTTTCCAGGACCAGGTCAGGCTCCTGACTTGGTGACTGTGGCCACAGGTACCCTGCCCACAACACAGCGTTTGCTCACATTTCCTGGATTCCAGCTGGGCGGGGCCAGATACCAGGAGTGACCTACAGAGACACCCAAAGAGGGACCTTCCTCAAGGTCCCTCAACTCCCACCAGGCCTAAAAGTCAGGTTTCAAGACTGAGTTCCCCATCCTTGAAGGTCATCAAGGATTGACTGTGGAAAGATGGTCAGAGAAAATCGGAACCACCCGGTCCCCTGTTCCCCCATCTCATAATGTCTAATGCTCAAATCCTGTGTCTGCCACTCATTTGTACACTGCCAATCAGTCTTCAAGCACTTACTGAGTTCCCCTGTGCATCAGGCATGGGTAGTGCTGGGTTTGACTCCCAGCTCTGTCTCTCAGGAGCTGTGCAACCCAAGGCACATGGCTTTTCTCTGTGCCTCAGTTTCCTCACCTGTAAAGTGGGGGCACAGTCATTGTGAGGGTCAGAGATCAGGCAGGTAAAGTGCCCAGCACACTGTGGGCACTCAGTCATGGTAGCTGTCATCATTCCTCAAGACATAAAGAGATCTGAGGGGCCTGGAAAGTTCTGAGGACCATAGGGTGTCTCTGTTAGTGTCCCAGAGCCCAGGAAGTCCTGCTATTGGGGACTTTCTCCTTTGCAGGGAGACAGCGAGTCCCACTGAAAATGCAGGCACCCCTGTGGCCTCGGGCCCCCCCGTCAGTACCATACCTGCAGGTGTCGTGCCCTTTGCACAGTTCCCACGCCCTGATCCCGGCAGTGGCCTTGAGCGTGGCTGTTTTCCTCCCAACCTGACAGACAAAGAGGCAAAGTGGCATGTCCAGGGCTGCCCAGAAAGTACGGGGCAGCAAAGGATATGAAATTCAAGCTTCCTGGCCCCACAGACTCGGTGCCTGGGCCGCTTCTAGACACACCCATCCATCCCACCCTCCTGCACCTTTGCCCCACCGCCCGGGCCTGGAACACCCTTCTCTGCCTTCTCGGCGGTTCAAGCTCCAGCACTTTCTACAGGCCCCGACTCACAGGGCCCCTTCTCCTGGAAGGTTTTCCATGGCTCCAGCAGAGTTAGTGGTCCCCCCACCCACCCCCACAGGCCTTCGCACACACTCTACTACAGCCCTTATCGAAAACCACCGCAATGACCGGTTTATGTCTCTGTCCCTCTGAACGGGAGCCGCCCAACAGCCAAGACCTTGAGTTGGAAGCGAGCCTGTTATCTGCAGAGACCTTAGCGCTCTCTGCCCTGGGTTACAGTCGTTCAGGTTCCTGCCTTATCTCCCGGGCCTGGCCGTCCTCATTTTAAAATGTTCTTGAAGCCATTGCTCTGTCAGCCAGTGAGTTTCCCGGCGACAGCTAGGTTGAGGCCGACAGGTCTCGAATCCCAGGCTGGGGCACGGCAGGAAGGAAACAAAACACGCTGAGGGACAGAGACGGGAACTTCCGGCAGTGGCCCTGGGGAAGAGGACAAGGGGGATGGGAGAAAGGAAGAGTAGGAAGAGGTAGAGGGAAGGAGGAAGAAGAGGAAGAGGAGGAGGCTACAGAGGAGGCAGGGAGGAAGGAAGGGGACGAGGAACGTGTGTAAGTGAAAACGGGCTCCCCTGGTTCCCGGTGGCCCCTGCCCAGCTTCCACAGCCCGTCCTGGCTTCCTGGGGCCTGTGCCCTGTGTCTAGGCTCCACAGGCCTTCTCGTGGCTGACACAGGTTTGCCGTGGAGAGAGCCACTCCCCCCCAGGCTCCCGGCGCAGGACCTGGCTTGGGACAGGCGGCCCAGCCACCGGCTGAGTCAGATTCGGCAGCTGTCTTTGGCACCAAAGGGCTGTGTGAATGTGAGCAACTTACCAGGACCTTTTGAGCTTCAATTTCCTTAACCGAGAAATAGGACTAGTAGTACCCAGCCTTGGGGACCTTGTTGGGATTAAATGAGATGAAGGAAGTGGAGTTTGGGACACAAGGTTTGAGAGCCAGGAAAACGGCAGCTCTCTTTCTGTGAGCAACACGGCAAGAGCTGGGAATGGATGAGTGAAGCTGGGCCGTGCGGCTCCTCTCACCGCGACATGTAGAACTGATGGGGTTAGCTGGGTGACCCGAGACCCGCTGAGCAGGCAGGCCCACTGGCAGTGGGCGATGGGAGGAGAAATCCACAGACCAGGGAGCCAAAGACAGCATGGAAGTTCTGATGCAGGAGTTCTGAGCATCAGAGAAGATGCGGATAGTGCCACAGTCTCGGAAGTTCTCATTTTGAACTCCAGATCCTTTGGGAAATGGAATCACCGATAGGTGTTTCTAAGGCCTCTCTCTATCATAAGTGTCAGAAACTCAAATGGTCATAAGCCACAAGGAAAATACACTGGCTCCAATGGCCCCACATTCAGAGGGGCTGTGAGCTTCAGGCATGGCTGGATTCAGGTGCTTAGACGTTGATGTCAAAATAGTGTGTGTGTGTATGTGTGTGCACACGTGCTCACGCCATATCTCTGCTTTTTATGTGTTGTCTTTGGTGTCAGGCAAACTCTCCCCAAGCAGTACTCGAGGTGGGTCCTGTAGCGGCTTCAAGGCTTGCACCCTACCCAGTTGCTACGTGCCATGAGAACAGAACACCACTTTCTATAGAGTTTCAGCAAAAGTCCCTCGGGCAACTCTCATTGGGCTGATTTGGGTCATGGATGGAGACAGTCACAATGGCCAGGGGATGGAATGTTCCTAGCGACCAGACATACTCAGCTGAATAATGTCCACGCCCCCTGCCCCCTGTAAACAAATGTCCACGTCCTAATCCCCAGAACCTGGCAAAAAGAGACTTTACAGATATATTTAAATTAGGGTCCTGAGATTGGGACATTATTCTGAATTATCCAGGTGGCCTCAGTGTAATCACAATGGTCCCTACATGGGGACGCTGACAGGAAAGAGGGGACCACAAAAGTGTGGTTGGAGCCATGCTCTGAAGAAGGGGGAAGGGGCTCGAGCCAAAGAATGCGGGTCCACTCTAGACGCTGGAAAGGACAGGGAAGTCAACTGTTGACTCTCCTTTTATTTTTTTTAGGAGACGGGTCTCCCTATGTCCCCCAGGCTAGAGTGCAGTGGCACAATCATAGTGTCACTGCAGTCTGGAACTCCTGGGTTTAAACGATCCTTCTGCCTCAGCCTCCCAAGTAACTGGGACTACAGGTGCTCGCCACCACAGCCAGCTAATTTTGTTATTTTTTGCAGCGATTTTTGTTGCCCAGGCTGGTCTCAAACTCCTGACCTCAAGCAATCCTCCCACCTTGGCTTCCCTGGACCACACACAGCTTTTATACCTGTAAAGCCCATTTCAAACTTCCGATATCTAGAGCTGTGAGATGATACATTCATGCTGTTGTAAGCCATGCATTTTGTGGTAATTTTTGTCACAGCAGCGGCTAACGCACCAGGCCGACTCACGTGCCCATTCTTGGACTTGGGGCTGGAAGCTGGGAGAGACCCCTGAACTAGACAGACTGGTAGAGGGGGAGGGGCAGGCCCAAGGGCAAACGGAAGCCCCTTTACCAGAGAAAGGGGAGCAGGAGATGCCCCAGCGAGAGCAAGAAGGCAGATGACACAAAAGCACAGTCATTGTGGGATTTCTTTCACAGGAAGTTCAAGAGCAGATAAAACAAACTGGCAGAAGAGAGGCTGGGGTTACCTCTCGGGGAAGGGCTGGGTGTGGACCAGGAAGGGGCCCCAGGAGCCTGGGAGGCAGGGCTGTTCTGTTTTGACCTCAGTGGTGGCTTCGTGCCGTTTGCACGTGCAGAAGTCATCGTGTGGTCACTTAGGATGTGCGCGCTCAGTTGCGTGCACTCCATCCGCTTTTCTATATAAATCATTTTTCAAACAACAGCAACAGCAAAAATGCACCGCAGCAAAGATCTGCCATGTGGGCTCAACTGGCTGTCTCCTCCATATCATAATAGCATTCCTCCATCTCACTGCCTGTTTAATCTGCAACTGCTCATTTGACAGGTCAGGAAACTGAGGCCCACATGTGAGGCATGGAGCATGGGTTGGGCAGTGGCGCGAGACCCAAGCCTGTCTGCCTGTGCCCTTCATGCACTCTGACCCCTTTAGCTGGTCCAGCGTCCGGCTAGGCTGGCGGGGCGGGCCTGTCACCCTCAGTGTTCCTCTCTGACGTCACAGTCACTCCTTGGGGGAGGAGGAACGAATCTCCTCTCCATTGTCAGTGCTTTTGGGCTGCTGGAACTTTCTGCCCCTCGGCTTGTTCTCATTCCTGCTTGGGACGCGGTGCCCACCTGGGGTCTCACTGTGACCCCTGTGACTTCCCTGTGAAAACACAAGACCTCCTGAGGCAACGGGAGGGCCGTCCACGTGCTCCCACATGCTCTCTGCCATTCCACTCCCTTTTCTTCATTTAGCAAACATTCCCGAGGGCCCAGGCATTGCGGATCCAGCTGGAAACGAGGGCAAGGAAGGCCCCTGCCCTCGTGGAGCTGAGAGTCTAGTGGGTGGGACGCACAATGACCAAGTAAGTAAACAAACAAGACAAGCGCCTGACCCTGCAGGCACTCTGCTGTGTCAGCTGGAGCCAAGGTCCCCTGGGCCCCACACGAGTCATGTGCGGTGTGCCATCTTCAGCAGGCACTTTGCCATAGGGGAGGGCAGAATGTGCCCATTAGGCAGAGAAGCAAACAGAGGGGGAATTAAATAAACCCCTAAGTCCCCCATTTTCCAAATCTGGCTGCAGAGGGAAAATCCGGTGCCTTCCCTGCTCCAGGCCGAGCCCCTGGTCAGCCCCCCTCAGAGCCTCCTGTCTGACTTCAGGGAGAATGTTTGCCATCTGCTCGCTGCTTGGCCCTCGGGTCCAAGACAGAGGACAGAGCAGAGCGGGTGTTCTTTCTGCTCACTGTGCACACCCGCAAGTGGCAGCTTGGAGAGTAAAGAGCCCCACCCAGGGTCAGTGTTGCTGGGTGGCGGGGCCTGGCACCCAACACCCGTGCACCCTGGGATAAAATTATAGGCCTGTCTCCTCCACTCACTTGGGCTCCAGGAGGGCTGGGGCAGGGTCTGGGTTCAGTTCCTAAACCCCAGTGGGCCCGTAGCTGGTGCCTGGAAACCAAGGTCTTTGGGGGGTGCTTGTCACAGTCCCAAGGCCACTGTTCGGGGGTGCAGAAGGGGATGGCAGTCAGTGGGAAGACGGAAGGCGAGGGAGGGAGCCAGCCCTGAAAACCACACCCTCCCCAGTACAGACGTGCAGGGCCTCACACCCCTCCCAGGAATCTGTCAAGGCCAGGAGGTGACTCAGCACCGCGTGAGCCTGAGCCGCTTAAACCTTGCCTCCTGCCAGACGCAGGCCCCGGTGTGTGGGGGGAACGTGCCACCCGTCACCTGCACATTCACCACCAGCCCAGACTTTGTCCCCAGAGCCGCCCCTGCCTATTCCTCCCTTCCCTCCCTCCTTAGTGGAGACCTCACATGTTCCTCCTGCCTCTGTTCAACCCTCTTCTTATTCCAGAGGCACCAACTGCAGGCCTGATGGCTTGCTGTGCCGAATACTCTATAAACACCACCCCCTGCAGTCCTCTCTGCAATCCTGCCAGGCCAAGGTGGAGAAACTGAGGCTAAGAGAGGGGTCATAACTCATGCAAGGAGCTGAGATCCCAACCCAGCTCAGCCTGACCCCAAAGACCATGCATCTTCCCTGGCAGGAGTCACGCTGAGTGGGGCTGGGCGGGATCTTTGAGGATCACTGACAGACTCGGCTTCCTTTCGCCCATTTTACAGAAGGGGAGACTGAGGCACAGGGAAGGGAGATGACTGATAGTGAGAAAAGGGACACAATAGTGTTGTCCTAGGATAGGACTATAGCTCTCTGTGAACCCAGGGTGAGCATTGTGGCAGAGACCCCACCCAAGAAATGTGGGATGAATGAACAAATGATTCAATAAATTTCTGGACCTACCCTTTTATCATGACAGCCACTGGCCACATGTGGCTATGTAGCACTTGACAGGTGATGAAGGAACTGAATATTTAATTTGATTTCATATTAATTAATTTAAATTTAAAAACCGATATAATATACGGTTGATACGGTTCAAGACATGTAGAGTCATTTGCACCAGCTTTAGCACTTGTAGCCCAGTTTACAGCCTTCATCAGCTCTTTTGATTCTCAAAACTCATCGAGACCTACCTCTCCACTTTCCAGAAGAACCCCAAGTTGAGAGAGGCTAAGAGACTTGCCCGAGTCACACAGCTAGGAAGTAAAAGACCCAGAGAACCTGGATGTCCTGACTGTCTGCCAGGTCCCTTTTCCACTCTGTGCTTTCAGCACACCTGAGTGCTGTGCCTGCTCATCTCGCTGAATCCACCCTCTTCCCTAGAAGGGAAGGATGCTCATCACTCCAGTTCCGAGACGAGGACACAGAGAAGCTGCATTCCTTACCTGACACTGCATGGCTAGAAATCAGCAGAGCTGGGATTCGAACACACCCTCAGCATTTTGGAGCTGGGAAATGATCGATATTCAATGAATATTCAAGTGATACATGCTCACTGCAAAAAGGTTAGAAAGTAGTGATAATCATAAAGAAGAAATTAAAAATCACCCATCATCACAAGAATAAGAAGACAAACCACAGGCTGGGAGAAGATATTTGCAAATGGCATTTCTGATAAAGGACTATTGTCCACATATGCAAAGAACTCTGAAAACTCAATAAAGAACAAATCACCCAATTAAAGAATGGGCACAAGACCCTAACAGGCACCTCACTGAGGAAGATACACAGATGACAAGTGAGCGTAGGAAAAGGTGCTCCACATCACATGTCATCAGAGACCTGAGGATTAAAGCCACAATGAGATGCCACTGCACACTTAAATTGGAATGGCCAAAATCCAGAACGCTGACAACACCAAATGCTGGCGAGGACGGGCAACAGGAACTGCTGGTGAGAATGCAAAACAGTACAGCCTCTTTGAAAGACAGCTTGGCAGTCTTTGACATGCCTGCATTCACTCTTCTCATACTACCCAGCAACTGTACTCCTTGATATTTACCCAAATTAATTGACAACTAATGTCCACACAAAAACCTGGACATGGATGCTTACTGAAGCTTTATGCACGATTGCCAAAACTTGAAAGCAACCGAGATGTCTTTCAGTAGGTGAGTGGATAAGTAAACTGTGGAACATCCGAGCAACGGAGCATTATTCAGCACTAGAAACAGATGAGCTATCCTGCCATGGAAATACATTGGAAGAGCCTTAAATGCATATTATGTTCAGAAGTCACTCTGAAAAGACTACATACTGTATGATTCCAATTATATGACATTCTGGAAAAGGCAAAAGCACAGTGACAGGAAAAGGATCAGTGGTTGCCAGGGCTTAGGGAGCAGGGAAGGATGAAAAAGCAGAACACAGGATTTTTAGGGCAGTGAAGCCCCTCTGTGTGTGATGCTACACGGTGCACATGTGCTGGTATATGTCTGTCCAAACCCATAGGATGTGCAACACCAAGAGCGAACCCTCTTGTAAACCATGGACTTGGGCGATAACAATGTGTCAAGATAGGTTCTGCAACTGTGACAAATGTACCACATTTGGGATGTTGACAATGGGGGCAACTATGCTTGTGTTGAGGTTGGGAGTAGATGGGAAATCTCTGTGCCTTCATCACAATTATGCTGTGAGCCTAAATTTGCTTTAAAAATAAAGTCTATTTAAAAATAAAAAAAAATCACCCATCATTCCAAGAATTGTTCCTCTTGTATTTTCTACAGTGTTCCCAGCATTTAGGACGCTTCCTGGCCAGTAACTCAATCAATGTTAGTTGGGTGAGTAAATAAATGAACCGAAATTAACCTGTCAACATTTTGGTGTATAAAATTCCAGACATTTTCCATGCATACAGATCCCTCATATGTACTTTTTTTATTTAAATGAGATCCTATCTGACATATGATTTTATAATTTATTTTATCTCTTAATATGCTGTAACCATCACTCCAGGGCAGGGAATTCAAATACTTCTTGGTATCAATTCAGTGGCTGTGCAGTGTTCTGCTGTTTGGATGGACCCTTCTCTGTCAAACTCAGCTATTTCAGCATCTGGGTTGATTTCATGCTGTCACTTCCAGATGCAGCAACAGGTACCTTATGCACGCCTTTTCCTACGGGACCCTGGATCTGTCAGAATCAGTCTTAAACTGGTTCTGGACTGGGCAGAAGGGGAGGTGGTGATGATGTCATCTGTGTTTCTGGTTCTCTTGCCTGCAGAGAGGTCTCAGCAATGGGGTTCTGTGTGGCTGGCCTTCTCTGAGAAATGTCCCTGTCACTAAGCCATAAGCGTGCCATCCCACATCAGCCCCATGGCTAGCGTGACTGTATGCCCAGCCCAGCAAAGGGCCTGCAGGGCTGATGGGAAGGAACGTGCCCTGGAGCCAGCAGGGCAGAGGGGGCCTGGTCACATCACCACTGAACACCCACTGCCAAAGCCAGTCGAGCCTGGATTGGAGGCCAGGGGTTGCCACTTGTCAGCTGTGTGTCTTTGATGAAGTGACTAACCTCTCTGAGTTTTGATCTCCTTATTTGTAAAATGCATATAATCACATTGCTCTCCTCATAGGGTTGTCGTGGGGATTAATGATGATGATATGACAGTGCTGGTCAAGCTCTGTGCAGTGCCCGGCACTGGCTGTGAGCTCAACCGCAGTTACCGCGTTGAGGTGGCCACAGACACTTACACAGTCCCTGCTTTGTACCGCACACCATTCGAAGCAATCCACCTGTTGCAAATCGTTGCATTTTAGCCTTAGTCCTGGATTGTTTGGGAAATTTGTCAGACAGGAGCTGAGCCAGTGGCCCCTTGGTTCAGAGTTTATTTTGGAAAGAGACCCCCCTCACTCTCCTGGTGGTGACTCAGGACGGGATGTGGGGACTGGGCCACGAGACCAGAGATGGAGCCACAGCCCCCTGAGTTGGAGCCACAGCCCCCAAGAACTCATGGCCCTGAAGTCACTGGGGCTCAGAGCCCCCATGTCTCTGTCTGTAACCCTCATCTGTAGGGCTGGGTCACTAGGCCCTCCCAGCGCTGGCAGCCTAAAATTGCATCTCAGAAATGCTAAATACAATGATGTAGACCGACCCAAGTCCAGCCAAAGCCAGTTTTATAGAGACTGAAAGCTAAGAATGTTTTTTACACTTTCAAATAGTTGAAAGAAAGCAAAAGAAGAATAATATTCTGTGACACATGAAGATGATGTAAAATGCAGATGTCAGTCAGTATAAACAAGGTTTATTGGAAGCAGCCGCACTCGCGCATTTGCATGTTGTCGCCCGCGGCTGTTGGCCGGGCCGCAGAGTGCAGACTGCCCGGCCAGCAAAGCTCAGAGCTCTGCTATCTGGCTGCTCACAGAAAACGCTTACTGCGTCGACTTTGCAGCGATTACTCACTGTCTCTGGAATATTTTGAATTTTTCTTTCCTTCTTCAAAGGTCACAGCCTCCAAAGAACCATACTGTTTAGAAAATAAACTGGAATGCGTAGAAGATTCCTTTAGCTTGTCCATGATGCCTGGGCAGGGGCACGATGACCAGACAGACCTGGGTTCCAATCCTGCCTCCCTACTTCTTAGCTGTGTGACCTTGGACAAATGGCATGACCTCTCAGAGACACAGCTTGTGCATCATAAAATGGGGAGGATAATAGTCTCTATCTGCGTTAGTGTGGTCTCTTGTGAGACCTCTATCCTTAGCTCGCAGGTGGCCATCTTCTCCCTGTGTCTTCACATGGTCTTCCTTCCGCACGTTTGTGTCCAAATCTCCTCTTCCTGCAAGAACATCAGTCATCCTGGATTAGGCCCACCCTAATGCACTCATATTTACTTAAACACCCTATTTCCGGATACAGTCACATTCTGAGTTCTGGGGGTTGGGACTTCAACATGTGAGTTTTGGGGAGACACAATTCAGCCCACGTCACTACCTCATAGAGTGCTGGGAGGACTAAACGGAATCAGGAATTTGGGATATTAGTGAGTTTCTGGAATATCTGTGAATCTTTAGTCAATGTAAGCCCCTGTTTTCATTAAGAGTAACGTCATTATATGGAATCATCTGGAGCTCTTGCAGTGTGTGTGGAAGAACACCTGAGGGATGTACACTGTAGGCTTGGAGGGCATCCTAGATGGTTCTGAGCAGCCCTGCTGGGGACGGTCGGGCAGGTTGTTCACTGCACAACCCCAGGGGCTGCTGTCGATATTGTTGTCACCACCGATTTGTATACTGATTATGAGCATTTTTCTGGTAGATGTCAGAGGAGAAGTTACTTTTTCTCAAGTTCCCACAAAGGGACAGAATAGTCCAGGGCAATGTTGCTTCCTAGCCTAAAACTCACTGGTCAAAGAGCACAGTGCAGAGAACAGGACGTGGTACACAGCAGGCACAGTTGTGTTGGATACATGCATGCAAAGAGTCCCTCTCCTCGATGTTCCACTGGAATGCAAACTGCAGGAAGACAGGCCATTTTCTGCCATGCATGTGTTTAGGCCCCTACACAGTTTCTAGTACACAGTAGGAGCTCAGTAAATACTTATTGAATAAAATAAATGAGTCAGTCATTCTTTGTTCTTTTTCATTAAACAAGTCTTCAGCACACACCACAGGGACTCAGAGATGGGTATTATTGAAGACCTACTATGTGCCACCTGTATCCTTGTTCCTTGTAGCCTTTACCCTTCCCTATTCTACTTCCCACCATCACAGCCCCGTGGGGGGGATTTTTCCTGAAAAGGGAAGGAACATTCAGTCAGATCCCACTGCCTCAGTTTCCTGAGCCTCCATTCCTTTCTGCTGGAAGTATTAGAAGAAAGAGCTCAGCAGAATGCCTGGCAAGTCATAGGTGCTCAGTAAGTACCGATTTGCCTTCTCCTCTCCCTCTCTTCAAGATGATCAGGACAGGCTCTCCATTCCAGCCATCAGCATCTCAAGCCCTTTCTCCATCTGAAGGACTCCGCCATTTGCCCCTGGGGCTCCAGAGGTGAAGGAAGAGGGGAGAGCAGAGTAGCTGTTGAGGAAGAGGAAGGGGAGACCCCACCCAGGCCACAGGGCAGGACCTGAGGGGACACCCCAGAAGCCCTGAGAAAGGGCTGCCCTCACCCCCCACCTCCCACACAGAGCCAGGGTCACAGGTGGCTTTGAGGAAGGACAGATGTGAGAGCTTCCAGGGCTCCAGGCCTGGAGGAAGTGTTGGGTGTCCAAGGCCCAGAGCTGAATGGGCCCTTTCTCTTTCCGTAACAAACACATCCCTTGTTTGTAGGTTTGCTTGTGTGTTTGTTTCCCCAGGCCCTTTCTGTTCTCCTTCTCCTCCCACAGGGCTCAGCCTCGGGCAGGCACCTCCAAGAGCCCAGGGCTTTGAGCATTTCCAGAACATTGCTCACCTCTCCTCGAGCCAAGTGCAGGGAGCACCTGCGGATTGAGAGCGAAGGGAGGTCTTTCCCTTTCCAAATCTACTTGGGAAGACAAAACCTGCCTCCGGAACAAGGACGGGCCCGAGGGGGCCTTACCAAAGGCGCCATGCTGGGTCAGGCAGGTAATCCTCACACCAGGCTTGAGTAGCTGGCACCAAAAGTGACACTTCAATGATTATATCACCACCTGCTTCAAACCCTTCAAGGCTCATCCTTGCTCTCCAGGATGAGGAGTTTGAGGCCCAGAGAGGGCTCAGCATCTTTCCAGCTACGGTGGCTGAATTTGAACCCAAACCTGTCTGGACTCTTCTGCCCTCCTGCCCGGCACCTCCCAGTGTAGCTTCCAGCTCCATCGTCCTTTGGTTCACTCCCACTCACGGGCACCTCCGCTCTCCTGAGCTCCCTGGGCCTCGCTGTCCTCTTCTGTAAAATGGAGCAGCAACAGCCCTACCCACCTGAGGGTCTGCCTTCAGGACGAGATGATTTAATTCTTAGGAAGCACAGAGACCACAGCTTGGGCGGGAGTCCAGCTGTTCAGTTTTCTCATCCTTGCAAGAACATCCCAGGGAGTTGGTATTGTTATTCCCAGGTTTCAGGTGGACCACTGAGCAGCAGGGCAATTCGGGAACCTGCCAGAGGGCAGCTCACTGCTTGGGGTAGCGCTGGCATGGGAGTCAGCTCTTCCTGGCCACCCCACGCACCACCGGAGCCCAGGCGGGATGGAGGCAGAGCAAGGAGGTGGGCGGGGCCACTCCACACCCTCAGATTTGCAGAGAACCAGAGGCAGAGGAAGGCTGGGGGCCCGGGGGTTTCAAAGGCAGGAACCGACGTGCTTGGCTGGCTAGTGCACGTTGAAGGAGGTTGAGGAGCCTCAGTGTCAGCACCTGTGTGTCCTTTCTGCGTTTCCTGCCAAGCCCCTGCCGCAAGCATCCCTGAGTAGCTCAGGCTTGCTGCTCCTTCTGCAGGCAGGTGTGCACTAGTTGATGTGGACTGGCAGCCGAAAACACTAGACACTGTCCCCCTGTGTTTCTCTTGAGCCTCCTTCTCCTGAGTCCCATGCGGGGCCACCCTCTCCAACTCCCATCTGCTTTCTCTGATGGCGCCAGCCCAGCCCCCATCCATCCCTCTTCCAAGGCAGCAGCGCTGTGCACTGCCCCCATCTCTAGGCTGTGCAGACAGAGGCTCCAGGTCCAGGCAGACCCACCAAGGCCTCTATAGGGCCTTGGCCACACCCTGCGGGCTCTTCTCCAACCAGGAAGACTCTCCCGAGAGAATTCTGCAAACATGGTACTTCCCCCACTCCCCGGTGGGGTAGGGAGAGGGGATAAGGTGTAGAATGCCGTAACTAGGGGCTCAGGCTGGGCTCCTAAGTGAAGATGGGTCAGCATAAAGCACCCCAGAGCAGGTTTTGGTCCTCCACTTGATGGTGTGAGTGCTCTTCGACAAGTTGCTGAGCCTTCTTGGGCCTTGAGGTTCTGTTTTGCGAAAGGAGGGTCCTGGGATTCCAGGCTCGCTCTGCCATCATTCTGCCCAAACTGCAAGCATCTGGGTGCTAGGGATGGTGACTCGTCACCTCTCTGTCCCCAGGGCCAGTGCTGGCATTGGTTGAGTGCTTAGTGTATGCAGAGCACTCCATGAAGGAAGACTTTCTCATGCCACCCCACACAGGCCCCGCTAGTGTCTCCATTTACTGATGAGGAGGCTGGGGCTTAGACAGGGGAAGGTGGCGTGCCCCCATCACTGAGTTAGGAATCCAGGGCCATTGACTGACTCTGGTGCCTGGCAGCTTAGCCACCTGCTACACCAGGAACATGCACGTTAGAGAATTACTTGTAGAGCTGATGGACCCAAACAAACACTGAACTGAGGCTGTTGAGAGAATTCAGTGAGATGATGTATGTAAAGAAACTGACATAGGACATGGTATTCAGTTGGTGCTCAGTGCGTAATGTGTAGCGCCTCAAAGGTGCTGCTTTTTAGGGCTGCCGGCAGATTTACTTGAGATAAAGCCATGCATAGCCCAACACCCCAGGATGCTCGATAAATTCATCAAGTTCAAATGTCCTCAGTTAGCCCTGGAGGCCCTGAAAATCCAGTCCAAGAACATCCTTCCCACTGAGAAAATGGTTGGAAAGGTTGTTTGCCTTGATTAACTGATATTTTGTCAAGCCTAAAGGACCAGCATAGGCACAGTTAGGAGGTGAAGGCGGCCTCCTGACCACACTTCCCACTGGTTTCAAACTCTGAGCTCTGGCCACAGTGGCAGCCAAGCGTTCTTGGAGTGGCCATTGCCTAGAGGGGACATGGTGAGGAGAGACCCTACCCTTCCCCGAGCAGCTTCAGGAATAATATCCTACAGCAGCCCACGGTGATTGAGTCTGTATTATAAGACTGTTCTAAGCACTTTCCATGCATCAACTCATATATGAGAGAATCACTATTATGATTTCCATTTACAGATCAGGAAATGGGCACAGAGAGGTAGATAGTTTGCTGGAAGTCACACAGCTGGCAGGTGGCAGAGCTGAGTAGGATTGGAACCTGGTTTCAGAGTGTTTTGTAGTAACCCCCTCACCCTGCTGCCTCCCATGCCATAAGCCAGCCCCCAGCCAGTCGCTCCAGGTTAAGGGAGCAGTTTTTCATGGGATGAGTAGGAGAACAATCCTTGTTAGATATTATTATTTTTTTTTCTGAATTTTCACGGCAACTTTATATGGACCCAGAGATGAGTGAGATACCTTCCCTCGCCCTTGAAGGACTTATACAGTCTCTAGGAGGAGGAAAAATGAGACCACAATTTCACCACCTCCATTTCACAGGTGATAAAATAAAGCCAGAAGGGTTAAACACTTGGCCCAAAGTCCCACAGGCATGAGGGATAAAGCCAGGATTCCAGCCCAGGTCAGAATGTGTGAACTCCTTTCACACTCCCAAGCCAGTGTAGAACCTTCTTTGGCAGACGTGACAGCTGTGTGTCAATACCCAATGGGCCCTCGGGCGTAGAAAGCTCTGGCTTCTTCTCAGGGCAGGGCCAGGCCCTTGGTTGGGATTTACAGGGAGCAAACCGGGATCCAATATGGAGAAGACTCTCTATGGAGGGGGGTTGATATTTCTCTGAGAAATGCTTGCATTTCAGGGACTAAAATATATCTCTGGGAACATAGAGGGACTAAGAATTGAGTCCCAAGTTGTCCCAGGATGAAGGAATGCAATATCTTCTTTTTATGTCTGTGTCCTGTCTAGAACTGAAAGCGCTTTAAGGAAAATACCCACGGCACCCATGTTTCCCACGCAGCAGGCAGCAGACAGCATCTCGGTTGGAATAATATTATTCCGTAGGTTTCCTCCATGATTCCCTCATAAACTCACACCAATGAAAACCCGAGAGGAGCCCGGTGTTTATGTAAGACTCTGGTCTTACCCTTCTTACCCTTATGAAATAAGACTCAACAAGTGGAAAATAAAATAAAAATAGGTGTTATTAAATTTTTTACCTCCTTTTCTTTGTCTGAATAAGCATGTTTACATGAAAATTAACAAGATGAATCAAATTTTAAAAAAAGAAAGGAAGAAAGAAAAGAAAGATTCATGCTGCTGGGAAATGAATACATCTTAGGGAGAAAAACAGGCTGGTGCCATGAGCCTACCCGTTGGATAGTGTCCATCAAGGATCAGGAAGCTGGAAAAGGGTCAATATCCACCTTCCTGTTCTCATCCTAATGATCTGATTAGGGAATTTAGTCTCTATCAAATCTGGGATTCTAGAACCACACAAGAGTTTTTTTCCCCTCATTCCTAAAAATAGCTCTAGGGATTGCAACACAGGATTTAGAATCACACATACCCCTGGATTCCAATACTGGTTGTGCTGCTTGGTGGCAATAAGACTTGAGAAAGCTGTGTCACTTTGCTGCAGTTTGGACTCCTCCTCTTGCAAAGGGGGAGGAGCAGCCTTACCTCCCCCATGAGATTCTGTGAGGATGAAATGAGATTGCATATGGAACACCCAACAAATGAGCTTGGCTCGTGGTATGTGCTAAAATATGTTGGTTCCTTTCCTCTCTTTAAAAAACCTTTCCTAATTGGATTCTTAAAATTGTAAAGCAATTGGATTCTCATTGTATTTAGCCGAACAATATAGAAATCTATTTTTTAAAAAGTTAAAAATCTTCTTGTGACTCCTTATATTATTAGGCTGCCCAATACCATACCATACAAAACAACATGATATAATGTGATATAATACAATGATTGTGGCCAGCTAAGAACTACATTTCCCAGCCTCCTTTGCAGCTAGGTGCAGTTGGTGAGACCCTGGAACAGCTCCCCGAAAGAGAAATGAACAGCTCCTTCCCAGATCCTACCTGGGCGTGATGGCTAGAGCACCAGCTGCCCTCAGGTGGCCTTGAGGATTGAAAGCTCTCGTTAAGGACAGCAGGACAAAAAGACAGATGGAGCCTGCCTTGATGGCCATAGAGCTGTAGTCACATAAGTTCTAAACCATCTATTTCTGAACTTATTTTGTGAGAAAAAAAAAAAAAAAACTAGACTTTCTATTTTCCTTAGTTACTGATTTTGGGGTTTTCTCTTGTAAGGACCTGAATCTAATTATAAGGTAACTTCTCCATTTCTAATCCTTCCTCTTGACGTAAATGGCATTAACAATTGCATCTTTCTACAAGTTTCTTTATGCTCATAGCAAAGATATACTTATGTACATAAACATAAAATAGTATCATGCTCTATACCATGCTATAAATTGCATATATATATATATATGCTTAATTGCTTAACTGTATATACTATATATTACCTTGAGATAATATATATTATCTCTCAAGATAAAAAGTACCAGCGAATGCAGATTTGTAACATAATCTGTTTAACCTTAGGCTATTATCTATAGTGTGGATATATTATAATTTATTTAATAAATGTCTCATTGATATCCTGAGAAGGTTTCCAGTTGTTTTTCAACTGAGTAAACCTTGCTACAATCTGGTACACCTTGGATATCTGGTACAGCCTTAGCACTAACACTTTTATTTTTTAGCACAGTCATCCACAGTGGGGTGACTAGTTCCTGTCCCTTTGAAGTCTCTCGTACCTCTTCCTTCTATAGATGAGGCAAGAGAAGTCCCAAAAGATGACAGGCCAAAGATAACAGAGAAAGATAATGGCAGTGATGCCTCCAGAACCCTCCTGATTATAATCTGAGGTCCACACCCCCATTTTCCTGTGTTTGGTAGGAGTAAATATTTGTTGAAGGAACATCCAAATAATCTTTATAGAAAAAGTGTCCCACCAGCCTCTGCTTGGACATATTGGATGGCAGGGAGCTCACTTACCTTTCTCATCTTTGGAGAGTGTCAACTGCTGGGATGTTCTTTCTTACATTGCGTTGAAATCTAATTCTATGAAACTTCCACTTGCTGGTGCTGGGGTCCTGGAGAACTGGCAACCCCCCCAAATGACAGGTAGGACTCAACAAGGCAGCACGTGGAGATATAGGCAGTGGGAATTGTCTGTTTGCAGCTCTCACGCTCAGGTGTATCCCGTGTGTGGAGCACATGCAGCTGGTCCGGCAGTGAGCATAGCACTAAAGATACAGAGAATATGACATGGTCCCCCACCTCAAGGTGGTCACTCTCTGGGGTTTGGGGGCATCCCACCGAGGTGTGGCTCAGCCTCTCACAAACTCAGCTCTGGGATGGTCTGAGAACCCACAGGCCACAGTAGGGGAATGTTTGGAGAAAAGAGCAGAAAGCATGTGGGTGGGGTTAAGAAATCATTCGGGAGAAGTAACTGGAAATAAAGTTGGCTGAATAACAGGGCAGCTTGTTCTCAATCAATGGAATAAATCACTTCCACTATAAACGTTGATTTGTTTTTTCTAGAGAGATTCCTTACTCACAAGCAGTGACATTCTCATGAGTCTCTCTCTCTCCCTCTCTCCCCACGCCCCTTTCTCTCTGGTGGAGAGAGAGCATAATGCTCTCAGCATTTAGGAAAACAAGCTGGAAGAGCACAATCTCTAGCACTTCTTTCTCTCTCTACATTCCAAGGAAGCCTGCTTGACACGGTCCTTTACTAAGAGAGATTCTAGCAATTAAATCTCCCTCTTGTAAAACACTAGACAATTTGGTGGCGAGATAAAAGTTACACCTAATGGTGGAAGACCATACAGCTTAAACAATACCATATGAGCAGGCAGCACTTTGGAGTAGAAAGAACATGAGGTATAAATCAGAGAGCCCTCAGACGGAACCCTAACTCTGTCCGTTGTGGCTGGGGAACCCGGCCACTTCTATTAATAGTTTCATTTCCTTGTAGAAAGAGAAGACAATGGCACCTACATAAAAGGTGTCTGCAAGAGAGTAAATGAGATAAAATAAGTAACCTCTGTAAAGTGCTTGGCCCACTGGGGGTAGTCATCACCAAAAGGCTCAACCTATGCTTTCGATATGGCTCATCCATGTGGCTGTCAGTGGAAGGTGTCAGTTCCTTGCCACATGGGTCTCTTCCTAGGGCTGCATGCGTGTCCTCTTGACGTGGCATCTGGCTTCTCCCAGAACAGGTGATTCAGCAGAGAGAGCAAAGAAGCAGCCCGATGCCTCTGATGACATAGTTGCTAACACCGTTGCATCTGCCGCATTCTATCCTCTGGGTCACCAAGGGTCACTGTGGGTCACCAGCCCATGCTCGAATGGAGGAGAATTAGGCTCAATCTTTTGAAAGAAGGAAGATCAAAGAATTTATGGACATATTTTAAAACCACCACAGCTAGTTAGTGATTCTTGCCTGCTGAAATGCAGTTTCCCCATCTATAAAAATACCAGTAACGCCTGACTCATAGGGCCAGGGAGGGGTGTCAAGGGGCAATGCATAGAAAAAAACAGACACATAGTAGGCACTCAGTAAGTATTAACTGATATTGTTCCCTGCTTTTCCCCTTTTTTTCCCAGATAGACATGACCTTGCTTTCCCATGACCCACAGTGGCCTGTGTGGACACAGAGTCCCTCTGCAGCACCACTGTCAAGATCTCATAAGAGAGATCTGTTTGTGATGGTCGCTCATAACTAGCTGTATACACAGGTAATTAATTCAAGACCCACGTTGCAAAGCGTGGAGATGAGCATGCCTGCTCCCAGCTAAAGCAGCACAGCCATATGGGGACAGTACAAACACAGTTAATAGCTCACGCCACAAGCCGGTTTTGAAATTATGGGATTGATATATGATGGGGATGGGTTGGGGACTCTAAATTACTTCAAATTTTGCACTCTGATTGAGAATGTTTTGTATTTTTACAATGCATGACTTCAAAATCGCAAGGTTCAGACCCACTTAGAATGTGAGACATTGTAGGTATCCGCATATTTGTTTTTGTCTCTAGATGAATTGAGTACAGAGATCGGGGTGCCTCAATAAACCAGTTCAGTTCTGAGTCCTCGGTTTCCATCACCTGTAAAGAGTGGATGACACCATCCACTCACATAGCTGCTGGGAGGATTAAATGTTACAATGCTACGAAGTGCTCCGCGGAAATCTGTTCCCTACGGAGTACTCATTAAATGGCAACTACTATTCTTATTACTAGTGGTAATCACAGAAAGTTTTTCATCGAGGGCTCAGTGAAGAAAAAGCCCAGGAGGCCCAAACTATGGGTAAGGCAAGAGTAGGGGAGAAGCGAGAAGCAGAGAGAATGGGGACACTTCAAAGCAGGAATCAGAAACCCCATCCACGAGCAGTCAGGGCTCCTGCAGGGCATGAGTCCAGGCCAGGCGGGCAGCCAGGGCAGAGCCAGGGCAGAGGTGGAGGCTGGCCTCACCTTGGGCTGGAGGCCACTCATCTTCCAGCTGCTGTGGCCAGGCAGAGCTGGGTGTCCAGGTCTTGATGCAGCCAAGAAGCCAGAGACCACCAGCAGCCCTAAAACCTTCTTTTGAAGTGGCTGTCTAGGCTCTCTTAGGCTTGGGGTCCCTAGTGCCCAGCTCTTTCCTGACTGTCTTCCCCTGCACGTGCTACAGGCTCTGCAAACCAGGTGTGTCCCAAATGGGCCTCCTCCCCACCTGCCCATGGCACCTCCCAGGTTCTTTTCTGTGACCTGTCTGGACCAGCTGTCTCCACTACCTGCCTCCTCACCCCTCTCCAGCCAGACGTGCCTCCTGCCCCATCTACCTGTGCCTCCTGTCCCAAGCCACTCCTCTTCCCCTCCCGTGGCTGGCTGGGCAGCTGTGGCCTCTCCCGCTGCTGACCCACCCTCCATAGGGCCCTCTGAACAGCAGCGTGGAGCACACCCACTTCCTGCTCCCAAGCCTGGCAAACCAGGAGAAAGAAGTCGCCTCAGTTTACCTCCCAAATTGTCCAGCTCAAATTAATCCCCCCACCCAAAGAACCTTCCCAAACTCACCTTCAGAATCTCCCTCCACTCCCCTGATCTTCTGCCACACTTTGAACTTCTCCAATATACCTTATTGCCACTCTTCTGATAAGTGGTTATTAATTCATCTCTCAATTTCACTCCACTTGACTGTAGCTGCAGGACTTTGTCTTATTCAACTACATAAACACGATCAGTACCAGGGCCAATACTCAAAGTATTTATCCCTCAGGAGGGGCATCCTGACCAAAGAGGAGGTCTGGCTGTTGAATTAACCATTCTTCCATGGCACATAGTAGGTGCAGAATAGGCCCTTAATGAATACTAAGAATCTTTCTCCTCCTTTAGATTATAGCTTTAACACCACCCCAGATGGCCGATATCTAAAGGAGAAGGAGGATTCATGTCCTGGAAAATCACAGGGCAGCATTCAAGCCGTGAGAAGGTGTGTGAGGGTCTCCGGGGGAAGGAGCCGATGTGCTTGGAGAGACTCGGAGAAGGGTTGAGGCCGGGGCATGGTGAGCAGCAGGGAGAAGCCTGATCAGGCCGGGGAGGCAAGGCCCGCCACACACTGCACGGCCCTGCCCTGCAGGCCCGGGACAGAAGGGATAGTGTCAGTGTCGGCAGCCACTGGAGGGTGTTAAAGCAAACTTCCTTTCAATGTTTTTGAATAAACATCTGCCACCCGGGCGTATGATCTTACCGATTCTTTGGCTTCCATAGAGGCAACTGACAACTGTCATTTCTCCCGACCTGAGCCCTAACCTCATGTAGAAGCTGCCCCAGGCCCTAGAAAATGGACTCGGGCATTCCAAGGAGGCTGCTGTGGTTCAGGGCTCCTCACCATCCTAGTGTTCAAGGTTGTCTGCTCTGTAGGGCCACCTGAATGGACTATGCAGGCAAAATAAGGTGTCTGCCACTTGTCTCAGTGGCCCGTAGCCTGTCCTACCTGTGGGCTTTGTAACGCAGTGAGGCCAAGGGCTCAGCGCTCACCTGGCTCCAGGTACAATGTCCATGGAGTGCACAAGCACCCTGAGGCTGATGAAGCCTCCCCACTCTCTTCTTCTACAGACAGAAAGGGAGAAACCTGGAGCCTTTTCATCCTTCCAGGCTGCAAAGTCCTTCTGGGCTCTTTTTGGAGTGGTTTTGGAACCTGAACTGGGGGATAGGGTACTACTAGGGACCCTAGGAGCTGCCCAGGACTCTTCTAGGCATAGGAGCACCCCCTGGGTCTTCCCTGCTCCTGCCTGTTCCTGAGATCTTGAGCACCTCCCCCCTGCATGGCCTCTGCCACACCTTCCTCTGGTCTAAGCCTGGATCTCCTCCCAGGCTCTGCTGAGCCCCATCTCCCTGATGGATGATTGACCTTTTGGCCCACAGTGAAGTCCCTTTGGCTTCCATTAAAGCAACTGACAATTGTCATTTCTCCTGCCCTGAGCCCTAACATGTTTTTTTCTTGAAGCCTCACCAGGATGTCACACAAGTAGGGATGGGAAGAGATGCACCGATGGCCTATGGCACCCCAGGGACGATGCTAGATGCTTTGACACATATTATCGTATGGAAACTTGAAGGTCTCATTAGCCCCCATTTTCAGGCAGGGAAACTGAGGCTAAGAGAAGTGGAGTGACTTGTCCAGGGCCAGGGGGACAGAGCACACACTCACATCTAGGCCTGGCCCTGCGTGATGGGTAATTTTGCTTCCCCCATGGTACCTGAGCACTTGCTACTTATGTTCTCGGGTTCCAGTGCTCTGCAGTTCAAGTTGTCACATGTGCTGAGCACCTGTGTTGAGCCAGGCCCTGTCCCAGGCCTTCAGGACTCAGAGATGAATTAGGCACAGTCATGGACCTCATAGAGAGGCCATAGAGAAAAATGGCCAGAGATCATGCTTTGGGTCAGACTGACGTGGTTCCAGCTCTTGTCATGTGACATTGAGCAAGTAACATACCCTCTCTGATCCTGTTTCAAGTTCAAAACTGGAACAATAATTGTATTTCCCCACCTCCCTCAAAGCGTGCTGTGAGAATCAACTGAGATGTAATCAATAGGGAGCACCCCGATATCTCCACCTCAGAGTCCAGAGGTGGGAACCTCAACTTCCACCTCCACCTGGTGGTGACAGGGTACCTCCTCCAGCCCTCACTGGAGTGGTATCAGAAACAGTCAAACAGAAGGTTAAAATGAAGTCTGCAGTCACATAACATAAAAATGTGCAGGTGTCAACTGAAAATCACTCATCATACCGACCACCGGGAAGTTCTCAAACTGATGGAAAATAAACAATCAATAGATGCCACCACCACAGTGACAAAGGTGTTAGAATTATCTAACAAAGTTTTAGAGTAGAAATCATAAAAATGCTTCGACAAGCAATTATAAGCATGCTTGAAACAAATGAAACCACAGAAAGCCTCATGAAAGATATAGAAAATGTCATCAAGAAACAAGAGATATAAAGAACCAAATAGACATTTTAGAACCAGAAAAAATAACAACTGAAATAAAAAGCCCAGTGGCTGGGCTTATCAGCACAATGGGCATAGAATCCTAACTTTGTCCCCTGCAGCACCCCGAGGGCTTCTGCAAACCTGGGGCCTGGGAATGACCGTCTCTGTACCCTGAGGGCCCTCCCAGACCTGCCTCAGCAGAATTAAGTGTTTGTGGAGTTTGATTTTGGCTGTGAGGCCATTAAGGGGAAGATGAAGCCACCAAAGAAGTTGAAATTTCCTCCTGGGAATGCTCAAGGGCAACACGGACTCCTCTCCCTGAGATGGAGCCGGAATTTCCAGTTCAATGCAGCTGGCCCAAACACCACTGCCAGTTCCATCCTTCAGTGGTCCCCTTCCAGGAGAGCTCAGCCTGCAGAGAACATCTTAGGAGATTCCAGCCTGCAGGGTTGGCAGAGCCATTGGAGAACATCAAATCTGGCCCCTCACTCCCCATCCAGGAAAACTGAGGCACAGAGGGAAGGGGAGTTAGCTAAGGACCCACTCGAGTGAGTAACAGAGTGAGGATGAAGTCCAGGCCTTCCAGTTCAATTTTTCTCTCCACCAACTCGCAGAGGTCATTCATTACATTTTAAATCTTGATTCCTGGTTGCTGGGAACCCAGCCTGGGCTTGGTAGAAAGGGCAAGGTGGGGAAAAGTGGGGAGAGGAACTGCTTTTCTCTCTTTTATTCATTCAAAAACATTTACTGGACACCATGTTGGCAATAGGGTTCATAATGTTTGCTGTTGCTGTGTAACAAACCACCCCAAAATTCAGTGGCTTGAAACTGCAAGCATTTATTATCGCTTATGAGTCCCTGGGTCCCTGGGTGGAGGTGGTCATCTGGTCAGGCTTGGATGATCTTGGCTGGGCTTTCTGCTAGATCAGCCAAAGGCTGCTGTGTGCAAAGCCTCATTCACATCTCCTGCAGTTGGCTTGCTGTGGGCCATGGTGACACATGTCTCTCTCCTCCAGTGGGCTAGTCCAGGCTTATTCCCATGGGAGAGGAAAGGCTCTGAGAGAATGAGTAGAAGGAACCAAGGCAGCTGAGCCCCACTTCTGTCACGCCCTTTTGCCATAGCGAATTACAAGGCCAGCTAATGTTCCTGGAGTGGGGAAATAGACTGTGCCTCTTGATGGGCAGAAGTGCAAAATCACAGAGCAAAAGGGCAAGGGATTACGGGAAGACTGGACAATCGTGCCATTTTGCAGCTTTTGTAGCATTCTGGTGTTACTCCAAAATATTTTGCTTCCATTTCCTTTTTGCTCTTCAGGGCTGTGTGAGCTACTTCAGTCAATGAATTAGAGAGAAATATGTCACTTCTGGGTGAACACTTGAAAATCCAGTGTGTGATTTTCCACATTTCCTTCTTTCTGATCTGGAAAGCAGAGGGTCACAATGGGGCCTGTACCACTATGAGTCCCTAAGTGACTGTGATGATCAGCGTCCATCCCCCAATCTCTCAGCCACATTGCACATGTAGCATGAGCAACGAATAAAGCTTTATTGCTTTAAGTCACTGAGATCTGGGGATGTTTGTCACTGCAGCATAACTGATTTCATCCTGACTGATACAAGCCCCTACTGTGTTGCAGGCACTACCCACTGGGCATAAATTGATGAGTAGGAAAGGCACAATTTGTCCTTGGGCAGCTCACAGTCTTGTGAGGGAGAAATACAATAAATGAGTGAGAAAACAAATAAATGCAGACATACACATGCTACATACTATGAAGGAAAAGAATTGGAGTGAAAAAGGAATGAAGAATGGCAGGGGCTGGGAAGGAGGGAAATGGACTTAGACGACGTGGCTAAAGGAAATCTCTGGAAAGGGAACGCTGAGAGGAAGGCAGCACGGGAGGGAAAGCCAAGCGTCCCAGGAGGCACAGTGCATGGGAAGGCTGGAGGAGGGGCCTGCTGGCTCACTGGGAGAGGTGACAAGTGGCTGGAGTAGCAGGGACAAGTGGGAGGGGAGGTTGAGAATGAAGGCAGGGAGGAGGCCAGACCCACAGGGCCTCAGAGCCTGAGGAGGGAGCTGGGCTTATTGGAGGCACTGGGGACCCCCAGTGCCTGAAGACATGCGGCCTAAGCCCTGTGGTGGGAAGCTCCCCCTTTCCCCGCCGGGCGGTCACAAGCCCGTCTCTTGTTGTAAGCTCTGGAGACTCACAGAGCACACGGCAGGCCTCTCAGCTCCCTCCGAGAGAGGGAAGTGTGACTTCCCCAGGGTATTTTTAACCCTGAACAGTGTTTCAACAAACGCTCCCCTCTTCCTGCCTGGCTGGGGCCCACAGAGGCTGGGAGAGGGCAGGGCAGGAGAGGCAGGCCCAGGGCTGGCTGCAAGGGCACAGGCCCTCAGAAGAGACCCCACAATGGGGTCCCAGCTAGTCTCGTCCTCACTCCCTCAAGCCTGGGAGCAGAGCAGCGTGGCACACGGCGCCCACTGGGACCCGGCTGCAGGAACCCACTTCCCCCTCCGCCCTCTCTCAGATGTATTTCTGACCCTGTGACAGCCGCTGTTGGTGACAATGTCCGGGCTCTCAGGCGAGTGCTTTGTCTGCTGGACAGTGGGCCAGTGGGGGCAGGGAGGGACAGGGAGGGGTGGGGGAAGCCCAGCGGGGTCCTCAGCCAAGCTCCCCATTATATCCACTCTGCTCAGTTCCACACACCCGCACCATACACTGCAGATACCACACACCACACACACAGATACCACATGCACCACACACACCACACACACCACACACAGATACCACATGAACCACACACACCACACACAGATACCACATGCACCAAAACACACCACACACACAGATACCATATGTGCCACACACCACACACATATACCACATGTACCACACACGCCACACACACAGATACCACATGCACCACACACACCACCCACAGATACCACATGCGCCACACACACCATACACACAGATACCACATGTACCACACATACCACACACACAGATACCACATGTACCACACACACCACACACACAGATACCACATGTACCAACACACACCACACACACAGATACCACATGTACCAACACACACCACACACACAGATACCGAATACACCACACACACCACACACACAGATACCACATGTACCAACACACACCACACACACAGATACCAAATACACTACACACACCACACACACCACAGACACAGATACCACATACACCACACACACATGCGCACAGATACCACATACACCACACATGTACACACACAGATACCACATATACCACACACACACCACACACAGATACTACATGCCACACACACAGATACCACATGTACCAACACACACCACACACACAGATACCGAATACACTACACACACCACACACACCACAGACACAGATACCACATACACCACACACACATGCACACAGATACCACATACACCACACATGTACACACACAGATACCACATATACCACACACACACCACACACAGATACTACATGCACTACACACATACACCAAACACACCATATGCACACACACAGAGATACCACACACATCACACACACTACATACACACACCACACACAGAGAGATAACACATATACCACACACACATATACCACAAACCTACAAACACAGATATCATATATGCTATACCTCCACATCCTCAGAGCCCCTGACACAGACATCATATACACTATGCACACACATGTACCATACCTCACATATACACACACACATCATACACACACATACCCCACACACATGCACCACACCCACCCACACACATATGTTATATATACCACACACATGCACTACACCACACACATACATACCCCACACACTACACATACCCACACAGTGCACACATGCACCATACACACCCACACAAATGCACACCACCCAGCTCACACTCCCTTCCGCTCTGTGTGTCAGGGGTACAGCAGGAGAAGTGGCACGGCCGGGTGCCTGCCAGGGTGGCGTGGGCGGGTGTGGGAGAGTCCTACGTCTGCTTTCCTTTATCACCCAAGGAACTTAATCATACGTGTTGGAAAACACTGTTCCGATAAGGGTCTGCATTGCTTTCCCAGGTCTGCCAGGGCAGACTGCCACACCTGGTGGCTTAGGGCAGCAGGGATGAGCTCTCTCACAGTCCTGGGGGCCGGAGGTCCGAGATCAAAGAGTCTGCAGGGCTGGAGCCTTCGGGAGGCTCCGAGGAGAGCCCATCCCGCCTCTCCCGTGGCCTGCAGCTCTGTCACTGCAGACTCCCTTTCCTTCTCTTACAGGGAGACTGTCATTGGATTTAGAGCCCATCCTAAACCCAGGGTGATCTCATCTTGAGATTCTTAATCAATCTACAAAGATGCTTTCTCCTAATGCGGGTTTTTCCCGATAAGGTTCCTGGCGGACACATCTGCGCGAGGTAGCACTGCTCGACCCACAGGCCTGTGGGCTTCACCAGACGCCCAAAGGGGGTCTTGGAATACAAGCCACGTGACTTTCCTCACCCCACTGACTGCACACACGCGCCACGCACACACCAAAGTGACGACGTGGGCAGAACTGTGCCCAGCTCTCGGGGCCCTGTGAGAGGCCACGCCAAGGGGACTGACACAGCAGGGGGTGCGGGAAGTTTGCTGAGTTCTCCTTTGCCTCAGGAAACTGAGGCCACAAGCAATTAGCTTAGGTCACGAGGGGAGCCACAGAGTAAACTGAGGGTCCGGCCAGGGGCTTGGGTTCTGGATCTTTGCATCACTCGGCAGAGGGCCCAGGGCGAGAAGGGGCTGCCTGGCTTGAGAACCTGCAAGGAGGTCAGTGTGGCCGTAGTGGCTTGGACACCAGATGAGGTTGGCAAGAGGGCAAGGAAAGAGCGACAGGGAGACGCCACCGTATTCACTGGAACAGGAGGGGCCCCTGCTCCAGGACTGGCTTTAGTGCCTGTGACCTGTCCCTCAGAGAGGCAGACCCTGCCTACCTTCCCAGATCAGAACCTGCTTTTGAAGGACAGGCAATGAACCCCTGCGTGCTAAGGCACAAAGGGCCCTGGGACCGTGTGAGTCCACCTCTTCAGAGGCACAGCCTTCTTTGGGCCAGGACTTGGGGATACTGGGCCCGTAGCAATCCCCGAACCCCACTCATCCCCTCTTTCCAACAGACAGGGCTGCAGGATTCAGAGAAGGGACATGTCTTGGCAAAGTCACACAGCAAGCTAGAAGCAGAGCCCAGACCCAAGCTGGGAGACTCTGACAGGTGTCCTGGGCTGTGTCTAGCAAACAGCCTTTGCATGGAATTCTCCCAGCCCCAAAGTGCTCATTTTACAGATGAGCAGGCTGGGGCTGCCGGCCGAACACTGCTCTGTTGGTTTGGGAACAAAACAATAAAAACAATGTGTTCTGTAGACTCTTGTTTTGTTCGCAAGCCAATGTCTGCTGGGGCAGAGTTCTTCCCTTTGAGTTGTTGATTCTGTGCATGAAGTTCTTCTTTGAAACTTCAGGTGGCTGCAAGCCAGAGAAGAGAGATGTTCTCTGTGTCTGGAGTAGAATGAAGGTGGCTCCCTCCAGACCCTGAGGACCAGTCCTTGGCCCATGATCCTTGTACCCAAGGCCACTTCTTTTCTGAGAGTCATTTCAGAGGCTGGCCCCAGGGGCTCTGAGGTCTGA
This sequence comes from Microcebus murinus, assembly GCF_040939455.1. Lineage (NCBI taxonomy): Eukaryota > Metazoa > Chordata > Mammalia > Primates > Cheirogaleidae > Microcebus > Microcebus murinus. Next base: position 34,497,302 of record NC_134110.1, on the reverse strand, counting down.
CAGAACCGACTTTGTATCCTGGGGTCCCCTTTTTCCTGCTGTGTGTACTCAGGCAGGTTGCTAAACCTCTCTGCTCTGCAGTCGCCAGCACTCCCAGCTCAGGGGTATACAGAGATGAAGCCCACCCCCTACCCAGAGCCAACCCCTACCCAGAGCCGGGAGCAGCGTGGACCCTCCCTGAGAGCCAGTTTCCCCCGCTACATCCCCAACTCCACACAGTCCCTTCCCAGTGGTACAAACAGGAACCCAGCCTGAGCCGGCTGCGATGGCTGTTTAAAAGAACTTTCTGGCCGAGAGGGTGTGTCTGTACAACTTGGTTCTCTGCCCCCAGGACTCTGGGAAAAGTTCCAGACTTGAGAAAGTTTATCAAATTCCTTTCTTTACCCACCCAGCCTTGAATTTCATGGAAAACAAAATAGAGAAGAAAAAAAACAAAGTAGCCTAACACTTGCTTTAGTTATTACATGGATTTTAAAGTCTTTCAAAGCCAGCTTCCTGCACTGGCCACCTGCTAACTGGGTGCTGTTAGGCAAGATATTTGAACCCCTCTGAGCTCAGTGTCCCCATTCCCTGCGTGTGAGGGGGGTGCAGTAATGCAGCTCCCGCCCTGTGTTGAGGGACCAGAGGGCACACGCAGCTGCTGGCGTGGAGCTGACGACCAGGGTGTGGCTGAGACTGTGGCGGCAGTGGTGGTTGCTGTGGATGGCCTCTCCTCGTGCTCAGCCAGACTGTCTTCTTGCAACGGCCCCCGGCTCTAGCTCCACGTCTGTGTGCGTCCCGAAATTTCTCTTTTTCTCCGTACTGTTGCTCAGCCACTCACTTGCTGGTTATCTCAGGCAAAATAGTGTTCTGCCCTGAGCAAGCAGGGGCCTGGTGACCTCCAAGGGGCTGTCCAGCTGTGACATCCTCAGAGCCAATGTGGCTTTCTGTATTTTCAGAAAGCTGTAACATGCTTTTCCTGACACGTCAACCTTTTCTCCTTCGATCTGAATGTAGCAAACATGTATTCTGGGTGATTAGTATCCAGGCCCACTGCGGTCTGACGCGAACCCCTCACGTTTTGTTGAAAGAGCTATGCTCTCCCACTGTGGGCAGGCTTGGTGGCAGGGCATCCGCCAGGCTGGGCTGCACTCCGCTGGCCAAGCTGCGGTGCTTGGCCAAAGCGAGGCCCTTTACACTGCTGGACTTAGAATCTCTAGCAGAGTGATGCGAGATGGGCGAAAGGACAGAGGACATTCGTCCCAGGGATTGGCCCTGTGGTCAGCTGAATATAGCCCCCCAAAGGTATCCTAGTCCCCAGAACCTGTCAATATGTTGTTTTACATGGCAAACTAACTTTGCAGGTGTGATTAAGATTTGAGATGCTCCATTTGGGCTGCTATGACAAAATACCTTAGACCAGGTAATTTATAAACAGTGTAAGTGTACATTGCTCACGGTTCTGGAGGCTGAGAAGTCCAAGATGGAGGCACTAAAAGATGCAGTGTCTAGGGAGGGCCTGGCTTTCTGGCTCATAAAGGGCAGCTTCTAGCTGTGTCCTCACATGGTGGAAGGGGCAACCAAGCTCCCTCAAGCCTCTTTTATAAGGGCAATAACCCCATGAATGAGGGTAGAACCTTTGTGTCCTAATCATCTCCCAAAAGCTGCACCTCTTTTTTTTTTCTTTTTTGGGGACAAGGTCTCACTCTGTCATCCAGGCTGTAGTGCAGTGGCTTGATCATAGCTCACTGCAGCCTCGAACTCCTGAGCTCAAGTGATTCCCCTGCCTTAGCCTCCTGAGTAGCTGTGACTCTAGGCACATGCCACCATGTTCACTAATTTTTTAATTTTTTGTAGAGAGGGGATCTTGTTTTCTTGCCCAGGCTGGTTTCAAACTCCTGGGTTCAAGTGATCCTCCTGCCTTGGCCTCACAAATTGCTGGGATTTACAGGTGTGAGGCACCACACCGGGCTGGCTGCATTCTTAATACCTCCACACTGGGGATTAGGTTTTAACATGTGAGTTTTGGGGAGACACAATCATTCAGACCCCAGCAGTTGGGGAGACCATCCTGGATTGTCCTCAGGGACCAATATAATCACGGGAGTCCTCACGAGGGGGAAGCAGGAGGATCACAGTTGGAGGCAGAGGAGGGCGGTGTGATGATGGAAGCAGAAATTTGAATAGGAAGAAAAAGTTAGGGGAGGTGGGGCCTCAAGAATGTGGAGGCCTCTAGAAGCTGGAAAAAGTGAGGAATGGATTCTCCCCTCGAGCCTCCAGAAGGAAACTCAGACCCACTGGCACCTTGACTTTAGCTGTCTGAGCTGCAGAAGCATAAGTGAAACCTTCGTGCTGCTGTAAGCCCCTGAGTTTGTAGTAATTGTTACAGCAGCAAGAGGACTCTGACATTGGTCCGGATGATACCTGGACACAAAGTCCCGGAGCTCCCCCTCCCAGCCCTTCCCTGAGCCTGCCCCTCTGGCCTTCTCTTCCATTCTGGGAGCTTCCTGGTTTTGCACTCAACCCAGGCCCCGCTAAAGAGCTGGCCCTGCTGCGCTGTCCCTAGCTGAATGTGTTCTCCACCTCCTACGGTGCTGTTTGCTCCGAGGTGCTGCTCCCTTGGTGTTTATATTACATCTAGGTCGGCAGTTCTGACTCAGGCTAGCTGATAAGACATGTGCAGATGATTGTTTAGACTTGTTGCAAACACCCAAAGAATATTGTGCTGGATGTAACAGATGCATCAGGTTCCTTGAGCTGCCTGTAAGAAAATGTTAGAGAAAAACACAGAAGAGCAGGGTCTGGAATCTCCCTGCAGCCAGGGAGGGTTGAACACAGTTGCATGAGTCATGGCAGCTCATAGATCACAGAGGCCACCCTGGTAGGACTTCAGGGTTTAAAGAGAGCAGAGCACGTGTGATACGGGGAGCTCGTGCAAAGACCATTCTCTTAGCTTTGATTCTGTTACTGCTTCCATTTCTGTGAATGCATTCCTGACGCTAAAGGGCTGAGCCTCAAGTTATCTGTTTAGTTCGGGATCTCTCCTGTTAGACTGTAAGCTCCTGGGGGCCAGGGGCAGGTTCACCTTGATCTCAAGTCCCCACCACCTGGCATGAGCCACAGGCTCGTTTGCAGAATGAAGCTTTTAATTCCCTGGCTTTCTCTCCTGAACTAGACAACCACAATCCTCTACAGCTACAACACTGTACATTTACCAAAAACTACTAGAAAGGACTTCATGTCTGATTTTGAGTTCCAGTGCTACCCACAGCTTGACTTTGGGGAAGCCACTCCCACTCTGGCTGGCCCTGGGCCGTGGGGTGGGGGTGATAACACCTTCTTTGTGGAGTGGATGGGTTTGTCTCCCCACGAGTGGCTCTAGAAGGCAAGGACCTTTCAGTGTTGACATTGCACCTCTCAGTGTCCACCATGGGGCCTCACACAGAGTGGGACATGGTGAGTGTCTGCTGTCTGAACTTGGCGGAATGTCTCCGGAAGTCACGTTCCCCCCAGTTTCCCCACCACCACCCTCATTTCTCACCTGCACCCATTTCCCTTGGCCTCCAGTGTCTCCTTCCCTCTGAAGCAGGATGATGTAAGATGCTAGGCTGCGAACCATTGGCTCCCTACTGCTTTACACCTGTGAAGGCTTCCCACTGACCGCAGGTGAGACGCCCAGGTGTTAAGTAGGGCTGACCAGGCCCTCCCTGATCTGGCCCTGCCCTTGCCCACCATGGGTCCTCTAGCACCCTAACTACAGCAACATGGACTGTCTCTCACTCCCTGCTCACCTCGAGGTCTGTCCCCTCACCCTTTCTTCTGCCCACCATGCCAGGTCCATGCAGGTAGTAGAAAGCAGTGATTACCTGAGCGAGCTCTGATGGCTCATAAACCCAGCACCTCCTAGCAGTGTGGCTTGGGCATGCGGCTTCACCTCTCTGGGACCTGTTTTCTCATTACACTAATGAGTAAAATAATATACCTCCATCTACAGGGCAGTGGAAAGTTTTAATGAATTTTTATAGGTAGGGCTTAGAACAGAGTCTGGCATATAGGTTATATGATATTCTAATAACTATCTCATCCCTTTAGCTAAGAAAATCTTTTCTGGTGTTTCAAGATTGAGTTCAAATGTAATTTTTTCCATGAAGCCTTCTTTGAAGTCTCCTACTATTACTATGCTGCTATAATGGTGATAGTAATAATTACTATGTCTGTTTCTCCCTTCAGTTCTGTCAATGTTTACTTCATATATTTGATGTTCGAAGCATAAATATTTATAATTGTTATATCTTCCTAATGAATAGACCCCTTTATCATTGTATAATGTCCTTCTTTGTCTCTTGTGATAGTTTCTGACTTGACGTCTGTTTTGTCAGATAGCAGTATAACCCACTCCTACTCTCTTTGGGTTACCATTTGCATGAAAGAACTTTTTCCATCCTTTCACTTTCAGCCTATGTGTGTCCTTAAATCTAAAAGGAGTCTCTTACAGGCAGCATATTATTGGATCCTGTTTTTTTTTTTTTTTTTTTTTTAATTTTTAGAATCTGTTTGGCTACTCTATAACTTTTTTTTTTTTTTTTTTTTTGAGACAGAGTCTCACTTTGTTGCCCAAGCTAGAGTGAGTGCCGTGGCATCAGCCTAGCTCACAGCAACCTCAAACTCCTGGGTTCAACCGATCCTCCTGCCTCAACCTCCCGAGTAGCTGAGACTACAGGCATACGCCACCATGCCCGGCTCATTTTTTCTATATATATTAGTTTGCCAATTAATTTCTTTTCTATTTATAGTAGAGACAGGGGTCTCGCTCTTGCTCAGGCTGGTTTCGAACTCCTGACCTCGAGCAATCCACCCACCTCAGCCTCCCAGAGTGCTAGGATTACAGGCGTGAGCCACTGCGCCCGGCCAACTCTATAATTTTTGATTGAGGTGTTTAATCCATTGTGGAGCCGTCTTTGACCCTCTGTCTCACCACGGAAGGTTGGTGTCTCCTTCTTGGTGCACTCCGACCCAGTCCAGCCAGTTCCAAGCCTGGGTTTTACCCACCTTACTACTGAGTCAGTTAGCACTCTGCCTTGCTGCATGTGACAGACAAACCCAAGCGACAGCAGCCTAAACAGGAGGGAAGTTATTCCTCTCTCATATAAAAGAAGCTCAAAGGAAGGCAGCCCAGGCTGGCCTGGCAGCCAAGGTTTTGTTTTCTGTGCTCCACCTCCTTCAGTACACACCTTTCAGCAAGGTCTTGAGGAGCAAGAGGCTGCTCTAGCTCCAGCCAAAACAACCCCTGCCTTCCAGGTCACCAGTGGGGAGGCAGGTAAGAAGGGTGCATGCTCTCCTTTTAAGGTAACTTTCTGGAAGTCCCATGCATGTTTTCTATCTTTCTGGAAGTCCCATGCTGTGTAACAAATTACAATGAATGAGGCAGCTTAAAATAACATGCATCTATTACATCAGTTTCTGTGGGTCAGGAGTCTAGGCATGGCCTACCTGGGCTCTCTGCTTCAGGGTCTCATGAAGCTGCAATCAAGGTGGCATGGCACTGTGGCCTCACCTGAGACTCAACTGGGGAAGGATCCACTTCCAAGGCCACTAGGCTGCTGAGAGAATTCCATTCCTGTGGCTGTAGGATTGAGGGCCTCAGTTTCTTCTGGCTGTTGGCTGGAGGCTGTCCTCACCTAATTTTTCTATTTTTTGTAGAGGCAGAGTCTTGCTGTTGCTCAGGCTGGTCTCAAACTCCTGACCTCAAGTGATCCTCTCACCTTGGCCTGCCAGAATACTAGCATTATAGGCACGAGCCACCATGCCAAGCCTGTTGCTGTGTTTTAATTAAAAGGTCATTGTATATACAACCACAACAAGTAAGATGTGCAATGTTTAGGGGATGGATAGGCTTGAAGCTCTTACTCGAGGGGGGAGGGGGGCATGGGCAATATATGTAACCTTAACACTTGTACCCCTATAATATGCTAAAATGAAAAAAAAAAAGGTCATTGTATACTGTATTTTATTTTTTTAGGTGAGAAGAATTATCAGAAGCAGCCGAGGAACCAGGAAGTGGATCCTCTAGGGATACGAAGGCTAAATGGCCCATAAAATGTTTCCTCCCAAGTCATCTGCCTCATTAACAATGATCTTAGTCTTAGACGTCTTGGTTTGATTTTACAAACTGACATCATTTCTTTAATGCACTCTGCTCTCTTCCTTCAATAGGCCTGTCACACATTTTCACCATGTCATCTGTAGGCTTTTCTTCTGCAATGATAATAACAAACGTTGTCTTCATCTTCACTATTACCGTAACCACCTTGATTCAAAACTGTTTTGTCTGTTTGCTACCAGTCAATGAATGGATCCTCATTATCAATGTTAAAAATTTCTTCACGGCCTCGTGCAGTGGCTCATGCCTGTAATCCCAGCATTTTGTGAGGCTGATGCAGGAGGATCACTTGAGGCCAGGAGTTTGAAACCAACCTGGGCAACATAGAAAGACCCCATCTCTACAAAACATAAAAAAAAAAAAAAAAAAAAAGTCAGGAATGGTGGCACACACCTGCAATCCCAGCTACTTGAGAGGCTAAAGGCAGGAAGGTCACTTAAGCCCAGGAGTTTGAGGCTACAGTGAGCTATCATGCTACTGCACCCCAGCCTGTGCCACAGAGTGAGATCATATCTCAAAAAAGCCCAAAAAACAAAATGCAAAACTTCTTTGTTATCCACTTCTTCCAGCTTACTGATGGATTCTGAAAGTATAATTTTGCATATATAAGGAGGTCAGTTAAGTGAGTGTGCTCTCCCTTAACATACACATTTCTTCAAAGTCACCACCTTGCTCATCATCATTATTGAACATCGTTGCAGACCAGAGGTTGTACAACTGTATGCACAACTGTGTTTTTAGTCACTGTGTTCCAAGCATTGGCAACAGCATAATACGACAACCTTCATGCTGAACTCCTTTTGAAAACCTTCCACACCCACGCCTCTTTTCACTGCTGCTAGCATGCTGTTCAAGAAAGTGTTTCTATATATATTCTTCATTGATCTAAGGATACCTTGGTCACATGGCTGAATTAATGAAGTCACATTTGAGGAAAAGCACATGGCATAAACATTATTTTTGATGAGAATTGCAGCTGGAGTGTGAGCAGAACAGTTGTCTTAAAATAAGAAAATTTTGCAGTTCACATCCAGTCCAGTTTTCTTGCAGTGAGTCTGAGCCGGTATATATAATATTTGTGAAATCAGAACAGATGTGCCAGGAGATTTATGCCTTTTTATTAGAAAAATAATGAACTGGTAAAAAAAATTCACTCCTTGAAAACACTGAAGATGCAAACTTTTGTGTATCACAGTGAGTTTACATTTACGCATGCCTGCTGCCTCAGTGCATTCCAGCACAGTTAGTCTATCCTTGGCATCCTTGGTTTTCGTAGGGGCTGTCTCATTGGCTGTGGTCAGTGTCTTTCTGGGGCAGTTATGCTGAAAGAGTGATGTTTTAGCAGCGTTATAGACTTGTTCTGGGGTCAGATTTTCATCAGCAATGACCTTGGCAAACTCATCAATTAGTTTCTACACTACTTCGTGACCAGTAGACGCTTTATCACAGCACATTCAAAAAAAAATTAATGCTGTGTCTTTTTTAAAATTTCTACAACCAGCTTGATGAGTGTTTAAAGTTTCCTTCAGTTTTCAATTAATAGTGCTAGATCTCCGCTTGCTTCAAGACCAGCGTGCCATACATGGCGTGTGTTCACTGCGACACTGACTGTTTCTTTCAATATGCCATGGAGATCTTCATTCTTAGCATAAACCCAAAATGCAGTGTTTTTCTATTTTTCATGGATGTCGGCTCATCACTTTCAGCATAGAACTCCAGCAGTCCCTCCTCTTTCTTCAGGTCCCCGATGGGGGTCATCCCAAGACCACACTCTTCCATAAGAGCTTTCACACTTTTACTCCATGTGGTTTCTCTAGCGGCTTCACACTCTGTGCTGTAGATAAACATAAATGCTTCCTCTTTTTCCTATCACTGTTATCGACGGGTATCATTAGGTCTTTTTGACATGCTCAACGGTATCTTTACATTGCAGAGCAGAGAATAAGTATAAAAACATAGTGGATAATGCATGTAGGGCTTGGCCCTGTGTGAATTATCATAGGGGACCTGCTGTCGGTGCATCTGGCTTGCACAGGTGCCATTTTTTTTTATCCTTTGTGGGTGTGCTTATGTGGGAAAATCTGGATGTGCTCAGAGAAGGTGCATCACACCTAAAGGGAGCTGGAAGGGTCTTTTTTCCCTTGAGAATGCTGAATAAACAGCATGTGTTGTGCACCCGCATGTTGACTGTGACCTGTCACACGAGATCTGGTGAGGAAGTCTGGAATTTTCCATCTGTGGCATCATGTTGGTACTCAAAATGTTTCAGATTTTGGATTTTTGGATAAGGGATGCTCTACCTGTATAACAGCAACAACAAAAAATGCTCAGAATGTGTCAGGTTAAAAAAATAAAGCAGGATAGAAAACTGTATATATAAAATGACTTGAATCGTTTAAAAATATGTGCAATGAAAATAATCTAAAAGGTAAATTACAAAAGTATTAACGTTTATCTTTGGCTGATGGGATTTTAGGTGCAGTTTATTTCCTTCTTTCACATTTTTGTATTTTCCAAACTTTACATAATGGGCAAGGATCACTTCTACTATCATAAAAAAGGGTGGAGAAATAGATATATCCACAGGAAACACAGTTTCACCTGGTTTGAATTGCATGGGTGGGGCATGGTTGAGGTAGCAGCTGGCTTTATGGCTCCCTCAGTCAAGCTGAAAATGAGCATTCCTCTCAAAAGCAAACAAACAAACAAACAAAAAAACATCAACTGGTGAAGTGGGAGGGTCTCCGAGACCAGTAGACTGGAGTTTCTCTTTCCAAGGCCCCACGGTGATCGGAAGTGGGAGAGCTGGCCTGGGGCAGGGCAGGGTGACACGCAGTGCACCAGGGCCCACATGGTGTCCACCCACTAGCAACAGCATCCTAGAGAAAGCCTCTGCATCCCACCCACAGCTGATGCTGGCAGTGTCCTGTCCCCATCCCCTCCGTGACCAGCCGCTTTCTTCCAAGGGCACCTGGGCATCAGCCTGTGCAGGGAGCAGCCGAAGGAGCCTGGGGGTCCGGGAGCAGCCCAGCTCCTTCACCTGCTGGCGCTGAGTCAGCTCTCAGAGAAGCAGAATAGGATCGATGCCCAGGTGCCCACAGTGGCCCCCTGTTCATCGCTGCCTCTGGCATTGGCGCTCTCCCCTCCCTGCCCCATGTCTCGTCCCCTGCTGCTCCCCGAGATCATTTCCCGGGTAAACTACGTTCACAAATCCCCAAGTGAGAATCCGATTCTTGGGAAGCTCAACCTAAGGCTAGACACCTCTCCCAGGCTCTGCTCCAGCGTTGGGGACATTCTTTGCTCCTCATGTACCTTCTCCCAGGGACACAGCAAAGGCAACTGTCAGCACATGGGACAGCGAGGTGGAGAAGCTGCCCACAACAGGCTGAGGATGAACACGGAGTCCATTCGAATGCAGAGTCACTCAAAACAAATGAGGGCATCATGGCTCTGACACAGAGTATATCAGACTTCATATTTAAAAAAATTAATAATAAAAAGTATAATAATTAGGCAGTAGAAATGGAGGAATGTTAGAAACAGATGTAAGGACATGGACTTTCTCATTTTACACAGTGGGACGTTAATGACACTACGTGACATTGGAACATGTAGCTGCCTCCTCCCCGCCAAAAATCCCAACCTCTGAATGTTTTTCTTTGTACATATATTTTATTTTTAGTAGAGGAACCTTCAGAAAATAGTATCTTTTACTGTGAACTAGTTTATAAAGTTCCTCATGTTTTTGAGTGTCACTTTCATTTCCTTTTCTTCATCTTAAATTAAAATTCTAAGTAATACCCTGGTAATCTAGAGTATCTCACTTTTGTTAAGTTATTTCTATAATTATAATATTTCTTGCTATTTCTATAGCAAGTATGTATTGGGTACCTGTCTGTGCCAGGCACTGTCCTAGGTGCTAGGGACACAGCAGTGACCGAGGCGGACAGCTGTCATTTCCCACTGGCCCATTGCCGTGGGTGGGCCCCCGCAGTGGAGGGGGCTCGCCTTCTGTTCCTAAACTGTATGGGGTCATGTTTACCAAATATCAACAACGACAGGTTTTTTCTGCATGGCTAGATTTTGGATGAATCTTTATCTTTCTTTGTTGTCTTGTTCTTTTTAGTATTGCTTGAACTTAAAAAAAAAATCATACGTAAAGTTTACCAAAGCACTAAAGTGACTTTTGGTTTATTTGTTTGTTTGTTTGGCAATCCGTGGCCTCTAGGAGACTTCCAAATGCTTCATCCAGGCAGCCAAGGCCTTGGTGTCGGGCATCGACTTCCTCCTCAGCCCCGCATGTCCCAGCACACACCCAGGTGCCCCGTGTCGCTGGAACAGAACCACATTGGCAGGGCCCAGAACACTGGGGCTCTCACACCCTGGAAGACCCCCTTCGTCCTTGAGACTCCTCTCCAGCACCCATGGCCGGCTCTGTGAAGCATCCCTGCCACTGTCCCTGCCGGGCACCTGCCACACCACTGTCATCTGTGCCTGGGACCTTAAGTGCCCACTGACCCGTCTGCCTCCCTGCAGGGTCCTGCTCACATAAAGAGGGCAGAATGATGGCGACATTCACATAAGGGGAGCACGTGGACTAGTCTGTCCAAAGAAGCCTAAGTGTCCAGCTAAAGTACACCCGCACTGGGCAGTCCCTGGTCCCTCGGGCGGTAGGGCTCCAAGGTTCAGTCAGAGGGGCTTCTATGTGGTCTTAGCCTTACCCACACCTGTGGTTCCAGTGAGCAAAGGCTGAAAGTGAGCTCTAAAGTTACCCTTGATGTGAGTTGTGAGTCGGCTAGCGTTGGACCCGTCCTTGGCACATTTTTATTTAAACAGCGTCTGGAGATCAATGCCTTAAAGTAAATCCTATCTCTCATGTGTCTTCGGAGAAAGGGGAGCCCCTGGTTTATGACTTTGGATACTGGGGTTCTGCTTCCCATTCTGTCACCTATTAGTTGTGTGGTCTTGGAAAAACTAAGTCATCTAAGTGGGTCACAGTTTTTTTTTTTTTTTTTAGAAATGATGATAATCCTGCCATTTTATTTCATGGGATTCATATTAGAATAGAACAAGATATAAAAACTTGTTACATGATGTGATTTCTCAAAAAACAAATAAAGGCCACAACATCATTTCCAGTACAATGTGATCTTCCTAAAACACCCGTTAATAGACTCTGAGTCGATTTCCCTCCCTGCTTGTGAATCTGGGCCAGCCTTTGTGCCTGCCTCAGTCACAACAGGGTGTAGCATGTGGCAGAAGGGATGTCTCAGGACTTCCTTCCGAGGCCAGGATAGAAAAAGTGCTACATTCTCACCTTTCTTGCCCCTGAATAAGGTGGTAAGATCTCTGAACCTTCAGCCTGCTGCTGCTAGACTCTACACAAGTATCTGTAGTCCTATCATCAACCTCCAGGGAGCTGTGGTCACTGTTCCCTGTCATTTAGGATGTTTAAAGTCACATGGCCACTCTTGTGGGTTGGGAGATAATCCAACTGGGAGCCCTGACAGGAGCTACATGGGCAGTGAGATAGTCCCCAGTGGAATGAAGGAGATGATCACGAAAGAGGATGACAGAGAGTTCTTCAGTGGATAGAAAAGACCCAGCAGTAACAGGTTGGATAGCTAAATAGTTGAATGGGTAGATGGATGAACAGGTACTTGGGTGGATGGGTGTTGAATTAAAGAATAGATAGATTAATTGAATGCATGCATGCATTGTGTGTATGTACTGTAATAAAACGTTTTAAATATTGTGAGAATTACCAAAATGTGACACAGAGATACAATGTGACCACATGCTGCTGGAAAAATGACATCAATAGACTTGTTCAACATGGGATTGTCACAAACCTTCAATTAGTAAAAAGCACTATATCTACGAAGCATAGTAAAACAAAGTGCAATAAAAAGAGGTATGTCTTATGTACTTTGTATAAATTAAAGAATGGAGAGATGAAGGGTTGGCTGGATGGATGATGACTTAAAGAATGGAAGGGTAGATAGTTGGATTAGTGGATGGATGCATGACTGATGGATGGATGGATGCATGGATGGCAGTAGATTAGTCGATATCTCATGCGTTGTCACCCTCTACAATGCACACCCCATGTATCACTGTCAACTAGACATCCAACCATGTCGCACCATGCTCTCAACCCTTCATCTTCTCCCCATTGCCTACTAAATAAAGTCCAAGCTCTTTACTGGGACATATAATGTGCTGTATGATTGGTTTCTTCCTTCCTCTCTAAGTTCTCTCCTTAGAGCCACAACTTTTATGCAACTGCCTACATGCTCTAAGCTGGAATTGTACTGACCTCCTTGGCATGACTGCTAACTGGCATCTTCCCACCTTTATGCTTGTTCTCCCTCTACCTGGGATTTGTTTCTCCCCAGGTCTCTTTCTCTCCTTGTTTCATCCTCTTTTCCCTGCATAGAATCCAATCTGTGCCTCTCAAACTGTTCAGTTTTCTGTTTTGTTTACCAGCTCGTCATCTGCACTAGCTGTGAGTTCCTTAAGGAAACAGGCCTACGTCCTATTCAGCTCAGCATTAGACACTGCACTGGCAAAGAGTAGGTACTCACTAAACACGTGTTAGAATGTAACCGTGTGATAAGGCAGAGGAATGGCACCTAAAGATGTCCGTGTCCTAATCCTCAGAACCTGCAAATATGTTACTTTACACAGCAAAAGGGACTTCTCAGATGTGATTAAGTTAAGGGTTTTAAGATCAGGAGATTGTCCTGGATGACCTGGTGGGAGGAAGGTTATTACAGGGGACCTTGAATGATGGGAGAGGGAGGCAGAAGAGGCAGAAAAGATGTGATAATGGAAGCAGATGTCAGAGTGATGTGGCTGCTGACTGCAGACAGAAAAGGGCCAAGGAGTATAAGAAGCTTCCAGAAGCTGCAAAAGGCAAGGAAACAAAATTTTCCCCAGAGCCTCCAGGATTGCAGCCCTGCAGACACTTTGATATCATAATACGTTTGTGTTGTTTTAAGGCGTTAAATTTGTGGTTCTTTGTTACAGCAGCCATAGGAAACCAATGCACATGTGACAGCTGACACTGACAGCTTCCTACGTGCCCACTGTGCTCAGCATGTTGCATTTGTTAAGTCGTTTGGCTCCTGAAGGCCAAAGAGGAGAAGTAACTATCATGTGTAATACGTGGCATTCGGAGATTGGAACCCAGGCAGTCTGGCTCCAGAGCCTCAGCTCTTAGCTGCTCCCCTGAATGAAAAATTACTAGAGACCTGCATCTCCGTGCTCCAGAGATTCAGTGGCTGGCTGTTTTAGTGTCGATTATGAGGGAGAATGATCCTAGTTCCTTCCTTAATCCAGATGCCAGAAGCAAGAATCTCTTCTTGGGCTTCCACATCTCCTTTTTATTCTTCTCTCTTCCTTCCTTCCTTGTGAAGACGCCATCAGCACTAAGGAAAACAGTCGTGGTGGGAGCCAAATGCCCCGGGGAGGCAGCTCTGGAGCCAGCCAGGCTGCAGCCCACCTCTCCTCGGGCTCCCCCCACCCGTCCCAGCCTCCCACTGAGGAGGGGAGACATTGGGGTGCCGGGTCGGAGTTGGGGTGCCAAGTCCGCCTCAGGTCCTAGCCAGGTGGACTGTGGTTTTTCCCAGAAATCTTTGCGCTGTGCCAGATTCTTCTGGAATCTGCCTGCCCACTGTGCCAGGCAGGTTCCTGTTCTGCTGCCGTGATCTGCCTCCAAGAAGCAGGCAGCGCGAGGGGGCCGAGTGGGGCTGAACCCCCGCGGCTTTGGGGCGGCCCATCCAGGCGTGACCGCCAAGGCTCTCTCCAGAGTCAGCGCTTGAGGTTTGCACCCTTGGCTCCCAAAGACGCAAAGACAGCAAGAGGAAGTGTGAATCCTTCATGAATAAATAGAAAAAGCAGTTCCCTACTAGCAAGCAAAGAAATACACACTGGTTACCTAGCAGTAATACCTATGTATTATTTTAAAAACTTCTTACCCAGTGATCCACTCATTCTGCTTCTAAGGAATCATAATAACCAGGGTAAAAAAAACCCAAAACAGACATCTGGACGATGATTTATGTTGGAAAATGATCATTGCAGTGCTATTTATTATAGAAGAATGAAAAATAAGAAATAACACAAGAGTCAAACATTAGGAGATCAGATAAATAAATTTTGGTAATTCCGTAGACTAAATTGACTGACTGTAAAATAAAGGTTTTATAAGACATTAACAGCATGATTTTTTTTTCTGATGAAGGATTATGTAAAAAATATCAAAATCCAAATGTGTATTTACTATGTGATTCGATGAAGATACACATACACACACACACACAAACATATTTTTAAAAGAATACATGATAATGTTAAGCATGAATATCTCTGTGGCTGAGTCTTAGCCTTTAAGTCACTGTCTTATAATTATCTGTGTTTTCCCAAAATAACTGTATATTAAGTTTATATTAGTTTTAAGTCAGAAGAAACGTAGGTGTTACTTATTTAACCCACGCCTGAGATCTACTGTCTCATTTGTTCATAGCATCTCCCAAGTGATTGCTGTGTGGTTAGCACTCATAAAATCAGGAGTTAACAAAGATGATTAACACCTAGCGTGAGCTCCTTCAAGGAGCCCTCAGAGTTACGGAGGAGGCGAAAGTGGTGGCTGGCCTATGAACACAGTACCTCAAACAGGTCTGTCTGCCCAGCTCTGCCCACAGCTGCGAGTTAAGCAGTCAGCACCCCACGGGTCAGCTGACCTCTCAGCGTTATTTTCAAACACGCCTTCCTGGGAAGGGCTCCAGGCCCCTAGGTAGACATTTATAGGTTTGGAAATGAAGCTGATCTCCAACAGGCAAAAGCATTTTCTGGCTCTACTCTCCGGCACCTGGTGCCAGCTTTTGGAAACTCAGATCTCTCAAACCCTCCTCTGGCCCTCCACCCCATGACTGGCCTGCCCTGGCCTCCCCTGGAAGCCCCCGGTTTCCTGGCACACCAGGCTCATTCCTCCTCCTTCCTGCTGTGTAGATGGTTCTTTCTCCAGCAAGTCAAGCCTTGCACAGGTGAGAGCACAGTTTTGGAGCTGAGTTTGAATTTCAGTTTCACCACTTACAAGCTGTGTGGTTTAGTAACTGTGCAAATGACTAACCCTCTCTAAAACTCAGTTTCCTCCTCTGAGAAATGGAGGTAATGAAATGGCTTTCTCAAATGAATGGAATTTGTGAGTGTCCATCAGCTGAGTGTTTACTGAGTTCTTGCTGTGGGTGAGCCCCAGAACAGAGGGAAGAGGCTGTGCTGGCAAAACACATTCTGCAAAGGGAGAAAAAAACACCCTGATTTTGTAGCTTTTGCCTATTTCCATGGTGTAAATACTCCCACCCAGTCCAACATCAAGCTACCAGAAGTTGAACTAGCTGGCAAGAGTCCTGCATGTTTAGTGATCAGATTTCGGGATCCATGTGAGCTTTAGCACACCATTTGTTCCAAGAGGACGTGCTTGGCCTTGGTCTTCATGGAGCTTACAGTTCAATAGGAGGAAACCAAGAGCTATTTGTATGAAAATGTAATATATATCCTACATGATACATATCCTACCTCTCGACTAGAAGCTCTGTGATAGCAGGGACAGTTTATTTTCAAAACCTTTTTCTCATTCTGGCCTGACAGATAATATGTACCTGGTAATATGTGTGGAAGGAATGCCTTTTGAAAAATGCCCAAGTCATCATGCCCAAGTTGAGCGAAGAGCCGAGATGGAGAGTAACCCCAGGAGTAACTCTTTTAAATAAGTGGCCTCTCTAAGGAAGAGATTTTTAAGAATTAAATGAAACCATATAAAGGATATAGCACAATGCCCACTATATAGAAAGTATTTAATAATGCAATAGGTGGTATTTAATATTTATCTTCCTTTGTTCTTTGAGGCCAAATCTCACTAATATGCCAGCTCAAGTGATATGTCACTTCCCTGCACAGGATTCTCCTGCCTGCCACCACCATGGCCCTCTGTGGAGACCCCATGCCAACCCTGTCATAGCTTCCCAGGGGGGCCTGTGTCTTTCCCTCACCATGGCTCTAGTGGCTAAGCCAAGGCATATTCATGTCCCCATACCAGTGTTCTGGAATGATCCTGGATGTCAGTACCCAGCATGGAGCATGGGGCCTTCTCTCCATAGAGGGTGTTTGAGGAGCTTGAGGATGCTGAAGGAAGCTTGTGAGGTCATAGCTGGCCTGGTTGAGGTCATGGGTCCGTTCTGGTTATGAAGACCTGCTTGGGTCCCTTGCTATCACCTTGGGCAAATCCTCACCCTTTGAGGCTCAGTTTCCTAATCTTTAGAATGAGGGTTTGGACCAAATAGTGTCTGAGCCTCCTTCCAGCTCTAACATGTTCTGATTATATCAGTGAACACTCTATGAAAAGTCTTTGATGCTTCCAAACTCTCTGGACCTCAAGACTAAGCTGTCCTTTTAGGTGGCTGCTCAGGAGCCTCCAGCAAGGATGCCCTGCCTAGACCCCCATGTCCTGGTAGCAGGCAGGTCTGTGGAATGAAAAAGTCCTGATGACCCTTCACCCCTACTCCCTCTCGCCACCATGGCTCCCTGTCTCCCCAGTGTTGGCTTCCTAGGGGTGCCCTACTGGCTCCCGCTGACCCAGGAGGATTCCAGGCCACCGAGTATGGCCATATCTGCCAATCCTTTCTTAATACCCCACGTGTGCAGGTCCAGTCTCTGCTGGACGCTTCTCTCCACGGGGAGCTCCCCACCATGGAGAATGGGGCTTTCCATTGTTGGGGGGCTCTGAGAGCACGGGTGAGGCCAGTGGAGCTGGAGGGAGATGAGGGAAACAACCTCCACTAAGCATTTATGAGGAGCCAGCCACACAGGACACAGTGTTCTGCAAACCATCTCATTGAATCCTCCTAAAAATCTTGGGAGGCATGCCTAATTATCCTCATTTTAGAGAGGAGAAAATGCTCCAAGCTTGGAGACACCAGATCACTTGTCCGAGCACCATGCATTGTGCCACTTGCTCACAGAGCCCAACTGACCTCACTGGGATGGCAAGCCCTGTGCCATATTCACCTTAATGTGTCCCCCTACCACCCCACACTCCTCTCTTAGAGGCCCTGGGCCACTGAGTGCCCTTGAATGAGGACTCACACCACCATTACAGACTCAGGGGAAGGGAACTTTCACCCATTGGGTCCTTATCAGGTGCCAACAATTCCCTCATCTGCTTTTCCTCCATTATTGTGTCATATACACCTTAACATCGGCTGTAGAGTTGATGATTAAAGGGACCAAATTATAGCCCCTGCAGAGACAGAAATGGAGGCTCTAAGAGGTTGGGTGACACTCTGGTCCCACAGCTGATAAGGAAAGCTGGGAGGCCCCTGTTTCTGCAGGAATCCACATATTCTCAACCACATCCAACTCCCCCCCACCTCTCCCCCCCCAGCTCAAAGTCCCCAGGGAGAATGGGGCTAATCAGCTGTGTTTGTAAAAGACAGGTGTGGAAGCCTCCGGACACTAGTTACTCATTACCCTTCATTGAATGCTGATATTGCAAAGCCTCACAAATAGGCCAAGGGGTGGCAAGTCACCAAAAGGCCAAACCAGACAAACAAGAGCCTTACTGATTAACCAAACCCCTCCTGGCCAGCTTGCCAGCTGCTCAGCAGCCTTGGAGGAGGCTACAGCCCCCGCCTCTGCCAGGGTGGCCAAGGGTCAAGACTGAGCTTGTTTTCCAGGCCCGGCTCATGGGGAATCATGAGAACCAGCAGTGGGAAGGGGCCCTTGATTTGGCGCCAACTCATGGGACTTCTGGAAGGTGCAGTTAGTTGCTGGGCGCCTTTCAGGAAAGTTGTCCCTTGGGTCCTGCTTCCTCTGACCTCATGAGGGTCACTGTGAGGAAGTGGCTTTCCTCCTGTGTTGCTCAGGGACATTAGGGGGCTTAGCTGTCTTCCCTCCCCCTGGACTCAGGCCCTCAGCTGCCACCACCACTCTGGCCCTCAAGCCGGATCTGAGTCAGGGACACGGGCAGCATTTTCTGGCAACCCCAAGATAAGCCCAAAACTCTTCTTGGCTTCAAAGTTTTCATGAATAATCTTTGTGGGAAAACAGAATAAAAGGAAGAAAGATGACCACCCAGGGAAGCAAATAGCAACTAAAAAGGGTTCTGGAATTTCCAGAGTCCTGCAGCCACTGTCTTGGTTGGTGGGTGTATGAGTCTCCCGTGGCTGCTGTCACAAATGATCACAGACTTACGGGCTTAAAGCAACATGAATTTGTTATCTGAAAGTTCTAGAGGTCAGAAATCTAAAATGCATCTCCATGGGCTAAAATCAAGGCGGGCTGCGTTCATTGCGGACATTGCACGGGGAGGGTCCGTATCCTTGTTCTCTCCACCTCCCAGAGGCTGCTGCTGTTCCTGGGCGCAGGGCCCCACGTCACCCCACCCCACGTCTCCTTCTGGGACTCTGATTCTCCTGCCTCCCTCTTAGAAGGACCCTGTGATGACACCGGACCCACCCAGATAACCTAAGGTAACCTCCCCATCTCAATGTTCTTATTTACTCACAACTGCAAAATCACTTTGGCTACACAAGGTCATATTGCCAGGTTCTGGAGATCAGAACAAGGACATCTGTGGGGGCCATTATTCAGCAGCCCTCAGTGGGTTGAACCCTTTCTGCAATGATCACTGACAGACCCTTTGTCCCAAATGTCACCAAGGTCCCCAATGACATAAAGGCATAGGCATCCCAGACATCCCCTTTCTTGGGGGCACCTCCCCGGTACCCTGGGCTTGGCGGGGCAGGCACTGGACACACCTCCCTTGGGCGGCAAGGTGCACCTTCAGGCCTCCAGGTGGGAGGCACTAGTGCTGCCAGCTTTGGCCCCTCAGCAGTACCTCTCTGGGGGTTTACCCACCGTTGACTCCTGATGGGGCTTTGGCTTCTATTCACACCATATCTTCTCTGCCAGGCTTGGGTTTAAAACTAGACTTGGCCATGCCAAGGTCATGAGTGACCTTGAGCAAATTACTGCCATTTCTGACCCTTCATTTCTTCATGGGCCACAAAAGGGCCCCATACCATCTCCTTCCCAAGGCTGCTGTTAGGGTGGGTTGAAATGGTGAACACATAACTCAGAAACCAGTCAAGGTTTCTGGCCCCTTTGAATCAGGATATTTAAAATCACAGCTCAGATTCTGGCACTTCCTGCTTTAAATCCTCCAGTGGCTTATAATAGCACTTACAATTAAGGCTTATAGTTGGCTGTGGTGGCAAGGGCCCATACTCTGCTGAGGTGGGAGGACTGCTTGTGTTCAGAGTTCAATATCAGCCTAGGCAACATAGCGAGATGCTGTCTCAAAGAAAAAACAAAACACCTAAAGTCTCCCTCCTGGGCCTGTGGGGACCTGCATGATCTGACTCCTGCCCATCTCTCTGATCTCACCCAAATCATCCTGTCTTGGCTTGCCAGGCATCAGCCACACTGACCTACTCCCTGTTCCCTGAACACACCAAACTGGGTCTGTCTTACCCTGGTTTCTGTTGCTATAGCAGAATCCCACAGACTGGGGAGTTTACACAGGAAAGAAGTTTATTTCTTATGGTTCTGGAGGCTGGGAAATCCAAGGGCATGACACTGGCATCTAGTGAGACTCCGTCCTCCTGTGGTGGAAGGCAGAAGGTAAAGAGAAGGTAAGAGAGGGTGAAACAGAGATAAAAAGAGGCTGAACCCCAAGATGACAAAGCCACCCATCCCCAAACAACAGCATTAATCTATTCACGAGGGTAGAGCCTCCCAAAGGCCCCACCTCTTAATATTGCCATGATGACAATCAAGTTGTCAACATGTGAACTTCATGGGGACACATCCAAACCATAGCAAGGTCCCACTTCTGGAATGTGTTCCTGGTGTCCTTTCTTCCTGGAGCACTCTTTCTCAGAAATTTGAATAGCTGACAACTTATCACTGGTTAGATCTCAGCCAAAGGCCAAGCTCCTCAAATAGGCTTGGCCACTCAGTATGAGTTAGTTCTCCCAATCATTCCCTGTCTCCTATATTTCCTCTATAACGTTTGTCCCATTCCTTCTCCTCCTGGGCACCCAGCTGGACCATGTCCCCTGGCCTTATTTGCAGTGAGGGCTTGGCCTTATGACAATGCCCTGGCCAATGGGTGTAGGTGGGAGTGATGTGGTCCATTTCTAGTCCTGGTTTATAAAAATCTCCCAAATTGTCCTCCACACTCTTTCTACCCATCTGTAAGTCCAGGTGCAGAGGATTCAGTGAGGACTAGGAGTTCCTAGCCAATGGTAGGGTCATGAGATAGTGGAGCCTGTACCCAAACACCAGAGGAAGTATGAAATAAATTTCTCTTGCGTTAACCCACTGCAATTTTGTAGTTGTTGCCATGCTGACACTTTTATTGGTATTTTGCTACTTGTTTATTGCCTGCCTTTTCTTACTAAAATATAAACTCCATGAGGGTAGTCCTGGCCATCTTGGTCCCTATTATTGCCTCAGTGACTAGCAGTCGCTGGTACACTATAGGTGCCCAACCAAAGCTTGCTGAATCAGTGAATAAATGAGCAAATAAATAAAATTGGCCCAACTCCCCTTTCTATGTTCTACAGAAGTCCAAAGCTCAACCCAAGTTTCTGCCAATTCCTAGGGACTTGGGCTCAAGGACTCAGAAAATGCATTTTGCTTTCCTTTGTGTTGAATTCATTAATCTTAAGGGTCATAATGTGAATCTTCATTCACATGACAATAATTTGGACATGGAACTCTATTGCATTATGTAACACAGACATAGAGAAACACACACACACACACACACACACACACACACAGAGCAGCCCAGGGCCTTTGTGCATGCAAGATACTTGACCAAAGTCCAAGGAAGGCAGAGGAAAGCATTCACCCCACAGCCATGCCTACAACTTCCAGATGAAGTCAACAACCCATTTTAAATGCCTACAGCCACCCACCCCTCCAGGCCTTTTCCGCTGCCAGTCCCCTCCACATTTTGCTGTAACTGGTTCTTCTCTTCCCCTCCCACTACCCTCTATCCCCAGGGGGCAGATTATACTTTTTCCCAAAGACATTGCAACCACGTATCCCATCTTGCTTGCTCTTCTACCATATGGAGACCTTGCCACCCTCCCAGAGGTGGGTTCCCCTCCCCTCCCCTGGCCCGGGGCAGGCCTGTGATGCTCCCACCCAGCTAAAGTATGGAAGAAGTGCTGCTCCATGCAAGGCAGCTTCTGGCTCCTCCACTGGGACTCTCCTTTTGGAAACTTGAGCTGACAGGTCAGAAGAACCGATTGCCCTGAGCCACGATACTGTGAGGACTCCCTGACCACACAGAGAGGCCGTGACAGGTGCTCTGTCACCAGCCCCAGCCAAGGCCCCATCTGTAGAAACTGAAAATGCCTTTTGATGGCTCCAGCCACCTGCTGCAGAGTCACCTCACTCAGTCGACTTTTCCCATTTGAGGCCCCAGACCTGGTGGAGCAGAAAGGAGCCACCCCCACTGTGCTCTGTCCCAATTCCTGGCTCACAGAGCCTGTGAGCATGCTGACACTGTTGTTCCAGGTCACTAGGTTTGGGGTGCTTTGCTGCACAGCAATACGGCAACTGGAACATCCCTTCCCTGCCTCTCAGAGGCAAAACGAAACAAAACAAAACCCAATTCCTCTCATTTTCTTAAGCAGACCTGTGTACTCAATTCTTTTGTTGTCGCGGCCCTTGCCTTTAGGGTGTCTCATTCTGCCCCAAGTGGCTTGTGAAGGTATTTTCCTAAACAAAACCCCTGAGAGGTGCTCTGATGCCAGCAATTAAGATAGCAAAGTGTTTTGTTTCTGCCAAGTTTTTCAGTACTTGGCACATAAGATGCTCAATTAATGTTGGTTTTTAATTCCAAATTCTTCTTTGAACTCCTGGGAAGTGGGAAGGTGAGTAGCAGGCTGGGGTAGGGGTGACATTAGGATTCCAGAAATATGCATTGGCTCACGTTAGACCCAGCATCTGTATCAAGCATCTAGCAATAAAAGTGCTCCTACCAGGAAATTTAATAGAAGAAATTTAATACAGGTACAGTGGTATTGGAGGAGTTGAGTAACCCTACATGTAGGGTTGCCAGAGAAAATACAGAGTAGCCAGCTAAATTTGCATTTCAGGTAAACAACAAATTTTTTTACCCATAAAAAAATGAGTAAAAAATACTGTATGTCCCATGCAACATTTAGGGATATTTATACTAAAAAAAATGATTTGTTGTTTATCTGAAATGCAAATTAGGTGGGCTTCCTGTATTATTATTTTTTTTTTTTCCTAATTCTGATAGCCCGCCTGATTCACAGGGAGAACTTTGAGGTAACCTAGAGGTTAGAACAGCAGGAAGCTTCCTTTCCATGGGCTGGAGGGTGTTAGCAGTCTCCAGGGGTGGAGGCCACGGGCAGAGCTGGAACCCTGGCAGGGGCTGCCTGGCAGAGGCCAGGACCAAGGAGGAGGTGCAGTCACCGTAGAGATGATGCCTGATGCCCTACCTTCCTCCTGCCTTCATCCTCTCTCCCCAGTGCCTCCTGCTGGCTCAACACAGCCAGAAGACATTGGCCAGTGAGCCCACCATTAGGGCATGGCATACTGAGTGCTAACCCGGACACTGTCATTAGTTTCAGGGTGCACAGAGGACAAAAGGAACCAGCTCTGGCTGGGGGGTGAACTGGGGTTCCTATTAGGACCAAGGAGGGACTGGTCTTGTAGAGAGCACGGGGAAGGACATTAGAAGTGGGGAATAGCCAGGGCAAAGGCACAGAGGAGGGCAGGCACACAGGTAGGGATGATGGTGAGATGTGGGGTACAGTGAGGATGAGATGAGAAAAGGGGGCGATGCTAGCCACAGAGCCAGGAGAGGTTAGCAAGAGGCACATGCCATGGGTCTCACAAGGAGCAGGGTTGAAAGGCAGGCAGCTGCTTGTGCGGAGCTGATGCCAGCCCCCTCCTGGTAGCAGGGAGGGCAGGAGGAAGCAAGCTGGGAGGAGCAGCTCTCCTGGTGCCTGTCTCGGCCCTCGGGTACCAGCGCTGGCTTCCTCCTCCTCTCCCTGCCCCCTCACCACTCTCAGCCTTCATTTTGTTGCTCCTTTGAGCCCCTGCCCTCAAATAGCACCCAAATGCACAGCAGGCTGCATTCTGGAACTTCCTAACCAGGCTCGACTCCTTCTAAACGTATCGGAACCCCGTCCTCAACCCTCCATGCCCTGCCAGGGGCTCAGGAGAGCGTGCTAGGCAATTGACACAGAGAAGACCTGGGCATCTTGACTTACTGAGCTCCTTCTCCTAGGTCAGTTTTGCATTTGAACAAAGACCTCTGAAGTCAAATGCAGGACTGAGCCTTTGAATAAGTCGCTGTACCTCCCTAAATGTGGAGCTGGTGGCCTCTGCTCCCCGGCTCTCTGCAGGGACTGTAGGAAGCAAATATGACTGTGGACACTAAGGAATAAGGGAAAAGTCAGACTCTCTGAACTTGACTCTTAAGTTCCCTAAGCCTTCACTCTGCGCTCCAACCCTTCCATGTACCTATCTATCCATGCATCCAACTTTTTAAAAAGTGATGCCCTTTTTCATGCAACCAACCCTTATTGAGCACCTGCTAGATACCAGGCACTGTGCTGGACACTGAGAACACAGAGAGAACTCACACATCTCTGCCTAAGAGCTCCCCATCAAAGGAGGCAGACAGAAAGCAAAGAAGCACTTCTGGTAAGATGAGGGCGATGGTTGCACTGGTGGCTCTGGAGGGCTAGTAAGGGCTAGAAGGTAGTCTGGTGAGAGCAGAGGGTGATTTCCAGTGGAGCAGGAGGCTGCTCCTGTCCCAGATGAGCTAGTGCACAAGCAGGAGCAGAGATAGTCCAGGACAGCGGATGACAGTCCATCACAAACGATGGGCTCCAGAGCTGGGGGCAGGGTGCTGGGGGCGGCAGAGAGCCTTTTCCACCACACCTTGGACTTAATGTTGCAGGGATTTGGGAGCTCTGGGAGGAATCCGACCAGAGGGATAGCCTGATCAGCCCCGCTCTTCTAACACCCCCACCCCCAGCTGTGCCTACGTGCGTCAGGACAAGGAGACTCCTGCTATCTACACAATATGACCCAGAGTGGCTGTGCACTATGCTTTTTCCACTTTTATTCGGAAAGTTCAGCTGGTAAAGGGAAGCCACGTTTATGTAACAGGAAGTCTGATTTCCAGGACGTGCCATGCAATCACAGCTCTATTTGTGGAACAATTCCATGGGCTCGGATTTCCTTAGAAACTTCAATGAAATCTCTGCCAGCGGACAATGGAAGGGTTCAGCTTCTCTCCTTCACTGTTCCTGGTTTGCACCCTCCCTCCCTTCTGCCCTCCCTTCCCCTTCTCTCCAAAAGGGCTGCTGCTGGGAATGTGTAACCTGTACCTGTGGACCAGGGCTTCTAGAAAAATCCCCACCCGTGGAACACAGGACCAGACAGCTGCCCTGAGACCCAGCTTAGCACCGGCTCCCATCTCCCGAACCTCTGGCCACGGGGCCCAGCAAGTGGGACAATCGCTTCCGGATTTCCCCCAAAGCAGGACAGTTCAGGGGTCTGGATCTGAGCTTTCCACTGTCGCTGAGACCCTGTGAGACTTCGAGCAAGTCTTTTAAGCCCCCTGGGCCTTGGTTTCCCCATCTATGAAAAGGGATTGTTAGCACATCTCTGTCCATCTCACAGGGCTCATTTTATCTAATGAAAAAATATATGAGAAATATATTGATTTATTATTTTTAGGGTTTTTTTTAATTGAGGTGAAATTTATATAACATACAGTCAGCCATTTGAAAACATTCTACTCGGCAGCATTTAGTACATTCACAATGTGTAATCACCACCTCTATCTAGTTCCAAAATATTTTCATCAACCCAAAATATGACCCTGTACCCATTAAGCAGTTCTCCTCGTTCTCCCCAAACCACTGCTCACCCACCCACCCCCGCCCCTGGCAACCACTGATCTGCTTTTTGTCTTCATGGATTTACAAATTACGGGCATTTCGTATAAATGGAATCGTGCAACATGTGACCTTTTGCATCTGGCTTCTTTCACTCCCATAATGTTCTGGAGGTTCATTTACACTGTAGTATGAATCAGTAGTTCACTCCTTTTTATAAATAATTAATATTCCACTGTATGTGCAGTTGGCCTCCATATTCATAGGTTGTGCATCTGTGCATTCAACCAACCACAGATCAAAAATATTTTTAAAAAATTGTGTCTGTATTGAACATGTTCAGACTTTTTTTCTTATTATTTGCTAAACAATAATACAGTATAACAACTATTTATATAGCATTTACATTGTATTAGGTATTAGTAATCTAGAGTTGATTTAAAGTATATGGGAGGCTGTGCCAGGTTACAGTATATTCAAATAGTACATCATTTTCTATCAAGTACTTGAACATCTGCAAACTTTGGTATCCTTCAACCAATCCCCTACAGATACTGAGGGACAACTATATACACCATAATTTGTTTATCCATTGTTGTGCTGATGGTCATTTGGGTTGGCTCCACATTTGGTGTTGTAAATAGTGCTGCTACGAGCATTCATGGATATGTGTTCAAGGACCTGTTTTTTGTTATTTGGGATATACACCTACAAGTAGAATTGTTGGGTCATCTGGGTAACTCTATGTTTAACCTCTCAAGAAACCACCACACTATTTTCTATGGAAGCTGTGCAATTTTCCATTACTACAAGCAAGGCCCAAAAGTTCTAATTTCCCCACATCCTATCTAACACTTATTATTTTTCATCTTTTTGATTGTGAAGTGTCATCTCAGTGTGGTTTTGATTTGCATTTTCCTAATGACTAATGATATTGAACATCTTTTCATGTGCTTGTTGTCCATTAGTAATATCTTCTTTGGAGAAATACCGTGTTTCTCCGAAAATAAGACCTACCCATAAAATAAGCCCTAGCAGGATTTCTAAGCATTTGAGCAATATAAGCCCTACCCTGAAAATAAGACCTAGTGATGGACGTGGCTACGCGGCGCATCTGCTCAACCCATGCATTTTGTCGCGGAGTGGTAAAGAAGACGAGCAGCCCTTCTCATCTGCCCCATGAGAACTCTATTGCTGTACATGAGAGATTGGGGCCAATGGTTCTAAAGGAAATAGAGTCTCAAGAAATTCAGGATGGAATTCAGGATTTGGAGAGTTATGATGATGTTCCAGAAGAAGACGACTTAACTATATTTGAATAAATGTAGATTGTTGTACCGTACTTAAAAAAAATAACGTATCCCCTGAAAATAAGCCCTAGGGTGTCTTTTTGAGGAAAAATAAATATAAGACCCTGTCTTATTTTCAGGGTAACATGGTAGCTGCTCAAGCTCTTTGTCCTCTTTTAAATTGGGTTGTTTGACTTTTTGTTGTTGAGTTGTAAGGGCTCTTTGTATATTCTGGAGACTAGGCCCTTATCAGGGATATGATTTATAAATATTTTCTCCAATTCTGTAGTTTATCTTTTAAAACGACTTATTTTTTAATACTAGTTTGAAATAATTCAAAAGAAAACATTACATATTAGTAGCTTTTGCATATTTTGCATTGCCTCATTCACTGTTCATTTATTATTGATTGACCGAAGACACTAGTTAAATTCTATAATAGCAACTGTGCTAAGAGCTTTACATGCATTTTCTGACTTATTCTGGAGGCAGTATCATTCTTACTTTAAAGATAAGGAAACAGAAGAGCTGAAAGGCTTTTGCTTGTGTTTTTCTACCTGCCTGAACCCCCTTGTCTGACCTCCTTACTTGGCTAACTCCTGCTGACTCACATCTCCAGAGGCCCCCTGCCTATGCCCCCCATCCTTGGCCTGGGCTTAGCAGAGGGAGCCATCCTCTGGGTCCCCAAGGCATCCTGCCCCCTCCCTGTTAGGCTTGTCTATTTAACTGTGATGTTTCCCCCACTAAGGACCCCTCCAAGCCTCCCACTCCCTGACCACCAGGGCCAAGGGCTGCTCTATTTCATGGTCCCACGCCTGGCACACGGTAGACATTCAGTAAAGCATGTCTCCTGGATAAACGTTCTTACTGCTATTCAAATGAGGATCGGGAAATAATGTTTCAGTGTGCCGAACAATGGGTTGCAAAGTAACAAGCCAATAAAATAAAATGCAAAAAAATAGATCCCCCTCTGCTGCTGCAAGTCTGTTAGAATACACCTGCACACGCGAGAAAGGGAAAGAGGGACCACCTACTGGATTCTTATCTCTCCCTCCTTCCCTCTTTTTGTTTCTTTATTTTCTTTTTCTTTTTTCTCCTCTCTCCTCTCCCCTACCCTCCCTTTCCTTTTTTCTTTCTTTCATCTTTCTCTCTTTCTTTTGTTTCCCCCACGGAGAAAGAGAAATGATCTTGCATTTTCTGTAAGAGATTCCAGTAAGAACTTCTAGAACTTTTAGACTCTATTGGGATGCCTGGATGGTTAACAGTGAAGCATTCCAAACTGCCCCTCCATTGCATGACAGAGCTGGCTGTCTCAAGCAATTCGGTGCCTACTGCCCACCTGAAGGGCATTGAGTCTGGGAGTGCAGAAAGCACTTGACCAAGTCTTTGTGATAAAAAGCCCCAGAGCCAGAACTTGAACTTGGGTCTTTCTGTTATAAATCAATTCACTTCAAACCAGTTCAATTCCTCACAAACATTATGCACTTGAACCAGGCTCTCCACTCCCCTGTGGGCACCTGGGGGTGGACCCGTCCCAAGGGATGCCCAGGCTGACTGGGGAGATGCACACCCCTCCTCTAATCCCAATAGCAGTCTGACTGTCTGGAGAGTGAGGAGCAGAGAGGCTGGACCCTGGGCCTGGGCTTCTCCATCCTGAGTCTCTGGGGGGGTCACAGACCAGGTAGTTCACCTGTCAGCGCCCACCTTTCTCAGTTGCTCCTTGCTGGGCACTGCTCAACTGCGATGAAGGATGTGAAGAAATTGTTAAATGTGCATGTTATCTAAATCTACATTCAACCACCATTCTAGGTTGCCTCTCAGTGATGGCACTCAAGCTTCCCCTACCCCCCTTCTCTGCACCCTTCTGTGGCCCCCGCATTTCTTGGTGTAAAGCCCACTTTCCCTAAAAGGTCCTGAGAGACCCAGCTCTTGCGCCCATGCCCATCCTCCTCATGCTCATGCCCTGCTCCCCTGCCTCTGGACGCTGCAGTGCTCTGCCCTCTGCCGGGCACTCCCTCCCCCTCCTCCTTGCTTGGCCAAACGTCCTTGCTCCTCCCCTCTGGGCTCAGTGGCCTCTTCCTCCTGGAAGTCCTCCCTGACCTTCCTAGATGGGCTCAGGCCCTGTGCTCCATGGAATTCTGAGCTTCTCCGGGCACCCGTTGCACTGTCTTCTGGTGGCTGTTGGGCCATCTCCACTAGGGGAACACAAGGGTTACACCAGGGCAGTCACAGAGCATCCTCCCGTGGCTGTCACAGTGCTCTGGGATCAATAACCTTGGGTGCAATGAATAAACACAGGCCCAGGCCCTCGGGGGGCACCTGTATCCTCAGGTAAGGGCCAGAGTTACTGTCATCAACCTTAGGAAGTTGCAGCCAAGACTGAGGCGCTCATGTGTAGAGAGGTAGGTGACGGTTGCAGGACATAAGTCCCCTTCTCAGCCCATAGCCCTCCAGCCTCCTGCCCACCATCCTTGACCCTGGGCTCTTCTCTATCCAGTCCTAGAGCTGGAACAGAGCTGGGATTGGGAAGCACGCAGCCTGTCTCCCCCCTGCCTCCTCCTGCCAGCCTCCATGATACCTCACAACCCCAGATTGACAAATCTTGTCACATGTGGGCTCCAGAGAGAAAGTGAGGCTGCTAGCCATGCCACCATCCTCTGCTTCTGTGGGAGGCCTCAGATGCCTCTGGAAGACACCTGGGCAGACATGGTCCTGATCACAGCCCCGTCACACACCAGCTGTGTGACTTTGGGCCATTCAGCCTCTGAGCCTCCCTCTCCTCATTCTTCATGCCACAAGCAACACCACCGCTGCCACTGCCACCTCCACCGCGGCCACACACAGAGCTCATTGTGCACCAGGCACCGGCTTTAAGCCCCTTCCCTCACTTAATCCTTGCAGCGCCCCTCTGAGTTCCGTGGCGCTCTATTCCCATCACCTGAGAGAAGGAACGGCATCGTGGAGTGCTGCCGTGCAGCAGGAGGCCTCCTGCACTGGGCAGGAGACGAGATGTGAGCTCACGATGGGTCGAAGCAGTGACAGAAGCCTCACGGGCCTGCATGGGGATGATCTCCTGGATTGTGTGGGTGGACTGAAGTTTGGGGGCAGGTGAGAGAAAGTGGGCTCGAGGTGCGTCCTGGTGGCTTAAGCCATTGAGGGATGGAGGACGGGCCCTTTCCTGACAAGGGGAGGACTTGGGGATGTCTGGTGATGGCCAAGCTGCCCCACAGGGACTGCAGTGCAGGGTTCCCCAGTGCACTTCCTTTTCTGCTTGCAAGGCTGATCCTTGGCACCCCTTCACGGTCTCGGTGTAGGATGCAGCAAACAATGCCCTTAGTTGCCATGGCGATTGGAGGCGGTGCATGGGAGCCTCCAGCTCAGTGCATGATGGAGTAGGTGCTCCCTGGGCATTCAAGGCTCCTGTTGCTTGGGCTTCTCTTCCGGGCCAGACAGGTGCCAGGCTCTAGGGACATCAGACCAAATACGAACCGGACCCTGATCTCAGGAGCCCCAGGCTGAGGTTAGGGATGGCGAGTACAGAAATGATTCCTGCAGTGTGGGGAGGAAGCTGGGGACCCTTCAGAAGGCCTCTCCCAAGGGGAAAGTCAGGGAAGGTGTTCTAGAGGGATGACATGGAATCTGGGATGGGCAGGTTGGCCACACCAAATGGAGTGGAAAGAGGACTTTAAGAAATGCTGATAGCAGGTACTGAGCTGGGCTCTCGGGGAAAGTTACGTCGCTGGGGTGGGGCCTGTGGACTGGGGCAGGATGCAGGTTGACTAGGACCCGCTCCTGGTCCTCAGAGGGGGGTCTGTCTTTATTTTTATCCCCTCAGGATTAGCTCACAAATAATGTTGACCAAGATAAGCAAATTCTCGCTTATCTACTAAACGTACACACATTGCTTTGTAATTAACCCTTTAAGTGCCCCTCATATGTGTCCTCATTCTATAGCTAGGAATATCAATCTAAGAAAAAGTACAAGGATTAACAAGGGATCTTGTTAACAGGCTCACAAAGCCTGTATATTTGCCACCATGTCACTGTCCTTTAATAAATGTACTGAAGACAGATGAATTCCACTGAAACGTGAGTTACAGGAGAGCAGAATTCTTTATTGTTTAGTTCATTGCCATATCTTCAACCTTAAAACAGTACTTGGCACTTAGTGTGCACTCAGTAAATATTTATCGAATGAATGAAATGCTTTGATGGCTTAGCCGTCGGTTCTGGTTATCCATGGCTGCGTAACAAACTATCCCCAAGCTTAGTGGCTTTCGTGCAATGGGGACCAAGGAGCAGGAGCAGGGCAGGGAGGGACGATGGGGAGTGTGGTTGGGCCTGTGGTCATTGAAGGGGCCTTAAGACATCAAAGGGAAGCTGTTCAGAGGATTTAGATACGGGGACCTGGGTGTGGAGAGAGAGAAAATAGGCACTGTGGCACCACGGCCAGGAGGAGCGTGTGCAACGGTGGTTTGTGGGAAGTGGGCCAAGGAGGGAGTCTCAGGCAGTCCAGAGAGTTGAAGGTGGCTTGGGGGGTGAGGAGCCTGCAAGGTGGCTGAGAAGGGTGCAGAGTAGAAGGGGGCAAACAAGGACAGAGGAGTGTCATCAGGCTGCAAAAGGACAGCTGGCCTTTCCGCCAGGAAGGCCCTTCCCCTCAATCCCTCTCTTTGATGAACTCCTACCCTCAGCACCCGTGCAGGGTGACCGCCCTCTCGTCTCTGAGCTGCACTAGCACTAGCAATGCTTCCTGCCACACTCCTCTTCCACCTCTGTCTGGTCCATGCTCTTGGCCAAAAGAACCTTCTGGAAGGCCCTGGAATTTTCTGGACTCTGCTGGATCTCTGGTGATGAATCAACCCACAGGGGCTCATCTCTGAAGTGCTTCTGAAGCAAAGCTGAAAGTCCCCTGTCCCCGTGGCCTTGGGGAGAGGGGGATGGAGCACAGATAATCATTAGCCAGAACTCATATCACTTCAGCATGTTTCCTCTCCAGAAGCTTGACCTCTGCTGGGCTGCACACAGCGTCAGGTGCCTCCAAGGTACATTTGACAGCTACTGGGGATACCACGAGGCAGCCTTGGAGGGCAGGCTCAGAGCCTGACAGCCTGGCTCACATCCAGGGTCCACTGCTGCCGAGCCGTGTGCACCTGGGTGAGGGGTCTCCCTCTCGGAACACTAGCTCTCTCCTCTGCAGAACCAGTGAGTGCCCACCAGTGAGACTCCCTGTCCCCAGGGTTGTGCGAGAAACAGATGTGTGACTTCATGCAAATACCCAGAGTGGGTTGGTAGCCTGTTAAATACTCAGTGTATGTTACCTTTCATTCTGTTTCAATAGAGCAAATTCCAGAAGGCCACTAGTCAATCAACACCATCTTTATTTGCATGCCTAGTATGTGCCTGGCACTGTTTCAGGTGCTGGCACTTAGAAGGGAAGAACCAAGAATGTGCCTGCCCTCAGTGAACTTCTGTTTGTAACTAGGCTCAGAAGTGAAGGATTAGTTAAAAAAATTGAGACACATGGATATTATTTAAGCCCTCCAAAGTGCAGATTTGGAAACTGAGTCTCCGGAAGCCAGCACATGAAGCAGTCTATGCAGCTGTCTGCGAGAAGGGGGATGGCTTGGATTAAGTGGCAGGATGCGCCCCCTCTTTCCAAATTGCTTTACAGCAGCTCCAGAAAGCGGGTCTCCATCCTTTGCCCGTACAACTCCCAGGACAGAGCTCAGGTCCCCCATGCGACAGCAGCCCGGGCTGTGCGGGAGAGGCTGCACTGGGAAGAACCGTCTGCGGAATGAGCCAGGCCGAGAAGAGCAACAGCCACCAGCACCCCACAATTCTCTCCCACACACCAGCCCTTCGGATAATAGAACGCAGCCGCTGAGCCTGGGCTGGACAGGCTTGATCCCACCGCGCTGGGACTCTGGACTCCTGACCCTGGGGTCCCTCCTAGGTCCGTCCTGGTCTGTCTGCATCTCACTGAGCCTGCAGCACGGAGCACTCCGCCCAGGTTCACTGAGGACTGACCGGCGGCTCTAAGCCCAGGGCACGGTGCGGATCAAGGACAGGTATAGGTAGAGATGGTTAGTGCCCCTCGGCTATTGCAGATGGGCCATCAGGCCTTCCAGTTTCCCCTGCAGTTCCATTTGGACACTGCAGCTGGTCTGGCCACTAGACTTGAGGGAAGCGATGGGCACCTGGTCCACGTGGAGACAGTCAGGAGCGAGGGGACCGTCTCCATCTCCTCTTCGCCCTGTGCAGCCACCTTGAAGGCCCCGGGCTGAAGTTGAAGTTGGCTGTGTCCCAAGATGAAAAACAGCTGGGAAGCCTGAGTTACCACACGCAAGGCCCTGTGGGAGAACCGCCAAGCCCATCAGACTTTGACCCCGCAAGAAATAAACCTTTGTTGTTCTAAGTCACCGGGATTCGGGGGCTTATCTGGTATAGTACCATCAGCCTGCCCCCATCCCGACAGAGACGAGTCAGGCCTGGCCTTTAATCCTGTTAATCCCTATGAACTGTGTGGCCACAGGCAAGTAACTTTCAGTCTCTGTGGGGATAATGCTATCGAATTCCAGGATGCTGTGTGAATTCAGTGAGAAAATGCAGGTGACGTGCTTGGCAGAGGGTGCCTGCCGTCTTTGCTTGGTGTATACTATGCCATTTAATACTCATCTTGCAGATTAAGAAACTAAGGTTCAAAGAGGTCAGATTTCCCTGTCCCCTCCCCAGGTCACACAGCTAATAAATCCCAGGAGTGCCAGGGAGAAGGCTCGGAGGGGAAGGTCTGGAGGCCCAGGCGGGCGGGGGCCAGCTGCTCTGCGTGGCAGCACAAAGCCACGCGATGCTCGTCAGACAGCTCACTCACACTCGCTTGGGGCTTTGATCTTTTCCAACCGGGCCCAGACTTTTTCTCTTGACCTATTTTCTTGGCCGAATAACAGAGATAAAAATCTCCCTATCTGGAAGGTGTTGGCCGAATTACTAAAGGCAAGTCCTTTTAAGATCTGACCTCACACGTGGCTGTGGCATGCCTTCTCCCTCGTGCTTTTGAACGGCTTCTGGGTCCCAACCAAACCGAGTTGAAAGAAACCTGGCAGAAGGTGGGTCCGCCCCGCCCTCTGGTGGCCACCGTCAGTCACCAGGTGCTGGGGTCAGCGCTCTGGCCAAGGCACGAATGAACGCTGAGAGGGCCTGCTTTACCACAGGGAACCAGCCCCTCGTCTCCAACGTGCTTTGGTTCGGAGCAAAGCTGTCCCCTGTCCTATTCCCCTAAGCCCTTGAGCAGTCTGGGACACTTGTAATCTTCACCCCAGATTCGGGAGCCGGTCCTAGCTCCACCCCAACTCAACCTCCCTGAGACTCAGTTTACTGTTTGATTCTCCCCCAGAGAGTGGAACGCCACCTCTTGGCAGGACACTGCAGGATTAAATGGCATCATGTGGGAGAAGCACTCAGCCTGTGCCGGCGGCCGGGAAAGGGAACTGTGGGCATTGCTAACATACCCCCTTTCTGCAGGGGTGCTGTCGCTGTCGGCCGTCTGCTTGTCCCCTCAATCGCTCGGACCTTCTGGTGGCAGAGACCTCGTCTTCCCATCTCTGGGTCTCCAGCCCCCAGTGGCCCTCAGGGCACATTCGACAAATGAAATACACACGCGCGTGCGTCTGCTCATCCCAGTCCTGCGAGCCAGGCGAGCCAGGAATCGTCGCTCCTCTTTGCAGAGAGGGTCTGTCTCTGGATCCAGACCTTCGACTCCCAGGGCCTGTGGGTGCTCCTGGTCCAGCCACAGCCTCCCCTTGAGGGACTTGCAAAGGGAAGACACCTCCCAAAGCTTCAGAAAGACCAGTCCCGATGTCACAAAACATCGGTGAAGGCAGTCTCAGAACGCTCAGGCACTCCCGGGGAGCTGCACCCGGGTGTCTGTGGGTCGGAAGAAGCCTCCAGAACATTCAGCTTTCCACAGCAATAGGCTCAATGGAAACACCCCCGGGGGGCTCCATCCCTCGGAGGGTGTTCTGATCCTGTCACTTAGGGTCCTCTGTGCAGGAGGACCTTGTCACTGTGTCATCACAGGGAGCCCCCAGCCCCACAGAGCGGCAGGCTGCTTTCCTAACCTGTGGAACAT
This sequence comes from Microcebus murinus, assembly GCF_040939455.1. NCBI lineage: Eukaryota > Metazoa > Chordata > Mammalia > Primates > Cheirogaleidae > Microcebus > Microcebus murinus. The sequence goes on along the minus strand of NC_134110.1, from coordinate 34,462,781 downwards.
GCCAGAAGGTCCTGGGGCTCCCAAACTACGCCCCCTGACAACATCCTGGCCTATGGTCACTTTTGTCCTGCTCCAACAGCAGTGTGGGGAGAGCTGTATCTTCACTGGCCGCACAGATGTTTCTGGGCCTTTCTGTGCTGCTAGGCTACCTGGCTGCTCCACTTTTCCGCATTTTCTGCTGCAGCAACCACCATCTTGCTGCCTGCATCTGCTCGCTCGCAGCAGACTTTGCAGATTGGTGAGCGTGTTTTTACCCAACGTGCACACTTGTACCCCACGGCCTTGGGTCTCCTTGGAGCTCCCGTACAGAGCCCACCCTCCAGCCCCTGGCTGCTGGCTGCTCACTCGCTGCTTCTCCCCGTGTCCCTGCACCCCTTGGAGCTGCCCCAGCTTGGAGACCTTGCTCAGATGGTGGTGCCCGGGCTGCCCTGCCTTCCAGCCCCCAGCGGTTTCTGTGAGGACGGTGTCCTGCCACCCGCAGGACTCCACTCAGTGGGCCTGAGTCTCCCGCCTTTCCTACCCGGCTACCCAGCTCCCATGGGTACTTGCTCCCTGCAGCCTGCCCCTTCCCGGGCTGTCCCAGCACGCCCTCTGGAGGCCAGCAGCGCACCTCCGTCCCTGCACCTCACACAGCCGGGCCCTCTGCATGCATCCTCTCCAACCTCATCTGGGCCTGCGCCCTGTCACCAGCTGCCTCTGTCCTCACAGTCAGATTGCTCCAATTACCCATGGGAAGACTGTCCCCAGTTGTTCCCTGGTTGCTCCCTCCTCCTTCCCACCTGCAGGTTACCCCCACCCCTCCCCACCCCGGCCCATGGGGAAATTGAAGCTGTCAGATAGCAACAATCTCACCCTCCTGCTACCAAAGCTACCTGCCCCTGTGTCCCCAACTGGCCCTACACTATCCCCTTGTGGGGGAGGTGGGGGTCCTTCTTGCCTCTTTCCCCTTTGGGACCCTCCTCCTCCTCTCTCCCTAGCATCCCATGCCTTCTTCTCTCCACCAGCTTCTGGCAGCCGCGGAGCCTGCTCTAGTCTCCTTCATTAATCTCCCTCAAACATAAGACAAATGCTCCCCTGTAACCCCATCCCCCCAATCTCGGCCCTTTCTTCCTCCCTGTCACAGCCCCTGGAGGAGCCCCTCCCTCTCCACATGCTGGTCTCAGGGACTCCAGCGATCCCAGCCTAGTTTTCACCCCATCCCCCACCAAGCCCACTCTCCGCTCCCACCCAGGCCATGTCTCAGATGGTGTCTGTCCCTTAGTAAGGAGTAGGCTTCTGAGTACACACACACTCACACACACACACACACACACACACACACACACACACACACACACACTCACACACACACACACACACACACACAATTTATTTTTGTGATGTGAAGACCGTTAGTGAATCCTGCTGTGAACAAGCCAACCACCAAAGACATCCAAAGGACAAACAGGGCGGCCCCCTTGGAGCCACCCGGCCCCTGCTAGGTGACACTGCCATCAGGCAGAGTGGCCACATTGCAGAGCTGCTCGCTCACACTCAGGGGGCAAAGAAACATCTGAGTCTCATCCCTAAACGCCAGGGAAAGTCAACAATGGAGAAGAAAGGAAGAGAAAATGAGGGCCTACGTGGAAAACACTGACAATGGCTGAGTCTACAGAACGGCTGAGGAGTCACTCCACTCGCCGTCCATCCCCGAGCGCATTTAAACATCCTTCAGAAGAGAGAAGGAAACTATTATAGGTAGCTCCTACTCAGGAACTGCTTTTTAGTCTATCTTCTCTTTACTGCTGATTAGGCACGTGTGGGGGGCGGCCCAAGGGGTGTTCCTTGGACTTCCCTAGGGTCCCAGGACCAAACCCCCAGTGTCTGCTTTGCGGAGGGGTGCAGGTGGGGTGCAGAGCAGGTGGGCCTTGGCTTTGGCCCCTGGATCCAGGCAGGTGTCTGCGTGTCATGAATGCCTTTAGATTCTCAGGGCTCTCTGAGGAGGGACCTTGCAGGGGCTCCAGCCTGAGATGGGGAGACAAACAGGGACAGGGTGGCTCCAGGGTGACCTGGAGCTCCAGGAGCTGTCCCTAGGGGCAGCTTGTGGTGTGGTGCCACCTCGTGGCCACCTGTCCACATTGCATCTGGAATGTGAGACCAAAGAGAACAGAATTTGTGGGCGCTAGTCTACTATAGAATGGAGCCCAGAGCGTGTTGACAACAGATGAGAGCAGGGTCATCTTAGGGACATGATGGGGCAAGGAGAAAGGGAACTGTGGAGTTGAAGAAACCTCCCGGAGGAGGGACAGAGGCAACATGAAGGCCCAGGCAGTGGGGCAGGAGGCCGGACAGAGGTGGCCGGAAGGGGGGACCCTGGGTTCCCCACTGGAGCCTCATTGTTCATTTCAGTTTTGCCAAGAGCACCTCTGCTCACGTGTTTGATTTAATAATAGCTAACACGTGTTGGAGGCTTACTGTAAGCCAGGCTCTTTCGTAAGCCCTTTGCATGTTAACTCATTTAGTCCTTGACGTGTTTATACGCAGGCATTATGTCACCCCAGCCTTATCCATAAGGAGATAAGACACAGGGACATTAAGTAACTTGCTTAAACTCACACAGCTAATGAGCAGGGTCCCAGCAGCCGGACTCCAGGGCACCTGTGTGACTCTGCACCATCCCACCTCAGAGGCTGCTTGTGGAGGGTCACAGAGACAAACGTCTCGGATGAACTCAGGGCTGAAAGCAGCAGAGCAGACAGGACGCCCAGATCTGGAGAGTGGAGCCCGGCTCAGTTTCCTGCACCTCTGTCCTCATGCATATCAGCCTGCTGGGCTGCTGTGAGAATTCAAGATCACGGCCAGGGAGGTGTTGTACAGACTGTAAAGTGCTGTATACATCGGGAGTGTATCATCACTACTTACACTACTTACACACATCACTACTTACACTACTTACACAATTTTACACTATAGAGTCCCAATAGTGGGTTCTGGGATCCCTTATGAAAAACAAAACAAAATAAAACCCCAACTGGAAATCAGTTTTGGACCAACTTTGGACCAGACTTGTGTCTACCCCTGGGTGCGCCCTGCTCTGTTGGGGCAGGACAGACACCGGCCCACCAAGGTCCAGAGGTTAGGTGACTCGCCAGTCACCCAGCAGGGAAGAGCACAGCTGGGTTTGAGAAGAGGCCTCTCCAAGGCCTGACGACCTAAGGCTCGTCTCTGTCTCCTGAACCTCTGGGCACTGGTATGGGGGCGCCAGCCAGGGGGCCCTCTGGAGATGAAGCGTGGAGCCATTTCAGGATGGCAAACATCTCTTGAATGGAAGCGGCAAGAGAGAGGCAGCACCAACGCCCGGCCGGTGTGTAGAAAACAACACGCCCACCCAAACGATAAAATAGCTCTTTTTTAATTCACTTTGATTCAGGTCATTGGAAATATTCAACAATAAATAAAACAGAGCAGGGGCTGAGGAAAGTAGACTCTTGCTACCGTCGTCCGGATGCACTCAGATCAGTGCTCGGCTGCGGAACGGAGAGAGGCGAGTGGGAACAGAAAGCAAATTTCAAAACACCAACAACCAAACACACAAGTCTGCAAGGAGGAAAAAGTGCTCAAGAAACTTTGGCTTTGAAGGGAATTCGGTGAAGTACTAAAGCGATTGTGCAGGAGAACAGGAATGAACCTGCCACCACCCTGACGGGGAGGGGTCCCTGATGCAGGCTGGGGTTAAAGCTGATGTCCCAGCTCAGGACTGGCCACAATGCAGTGTTAGGATAGAAGCTGGGCGATGGTGCTGGGCAGTGCAGATATCTGGCGGGAAAAACGGGAGGTGTGGAGCAGGCTGGCCGCCAGTAGGAAATTCAGTGCTCTTTTGGTAAGAAAGTTAAGAGTTGCTAATTCCCTGGCCCTGACACGCTGTGAGATGCTTGGCCTGACTCTGGTTTTCCTCCTCCCTCTCCTATTCTCTGCACAGTGTCAGGCGGCACCCAGGGGTGCAAGAGCTGGTGCTTTCATGCAAACAAGAAGAGGAAAGTGGACTCTATCTCAGAACTGTCTGGCCCAGCCCACAGGACAGGATGAGGCTGGTGGCACGTGGCCAGATGTGTGGCAACCCAGATGTCCACCACGAGCACAGCGATGTCCCTGAGCTCTTCAGAGGGCGAGGACGGTTGCTGGTTCCTGATGGCACATGGCAGGCGTCCAGACATCTTTAGCTGGACACTGGCCACCCAGGGCTTGGGCTTCCCTGCAGGAAGTACTTTTGATTATAACCAGGTGAGGGAGAGTGGGTTTTCTGGGTTTCCACCTTGCTTGTTGTCAGGCTAGCTTGAAGAGGACAGTGAAACAAATAACCCAGCTCTCCTGCAGCAAACCGTGTGGGCTGGGATTCGTGGGAAAAGCCAGGTACAAGAAAATAAAACAAAAAATAAGGAGACCAGACGAGATGGAGACGGCAGTTGAGACCTGAGTGATTCTGGCACGGAAGGGATGGAGGCGTGATGGAATCTGCCTCAGCTGTGATTCCCCGCCAGGTAGGCTTGGCCTCTCGCGCCCCCTTCTGGCCACAGCAGAGACTGAGATTCCATAAAAGAACCACCAAGATCTTAACTGCCTTCTCCACCTTGTCTGGTTTCCCTGTTTTATGAACTCAGTTCTCCTCCCCAATTCCTCCGTGAAGCCAGAGGTTACAAACCTTCCTTCCTGTCTCCTGTAACAGTTGAGAGAGGGCAGGGGAGGGGCATGTGGTTCCAACTCTAGAGAATCCACCTCCTGGCTTGCTGCTGGGGGACCCCGGAGGCTGGGAGGTTGCTGAGATCTCACGGGCCAGCCTCAGGCTCAGCGCTGTGTGCTACAGGTGGGGATCCCTCTGCTCCCTGCCTAGAGCCCAGGGCTGGTCTCCAATGGGCTCTCTGCCTGCAGAGTGGACAGAGCCCTGGGCTGGGATTCAGGGGCCGGAGGGAGCACCTTCCATGGCCTGCCCAGCATGGGTCCTTCTTGGTCTCCTGCTGACAGCACAACCAGTGCCCCTTGGGAAACACACTAGTCTGGCTCTCAGCAACCTTCACCCCAAGGATGGGCTCCAAATGGCTTGCATCAATTGGTGCATTTAATTCTGGCCACAACGACTGGCTTTTATTAGGGTAAGTACCCACTGCTAAGCCAGGGAGACACAAGAGGCTATGCTGGGCTATGGGAAAGAGAAATGCCATCTCCTCTGCTGCTGGGTATGGCATGAGAAGGCAAAGATGAGAGCTCGCCCACCAGAGTCGCCTGAGGCTGGAGCTCAGTGCTGAGAGAGCAGAGAGTCAGACACCTACATGATGGTTGCACTTTTTCAAGATGCTGGATGGAGCCTTGCTGGGAAAGCCCAACTCTGGACAATTTAAACTAGTAACCAAATTGGAACCAGTAACACCCTACTTTTGCTCAAACCCTGACTGATTACTACTTGCAATAGTAATCAGTAAACTCTGATTACTATTGCAAGTCACTTCCCTACTCTGGGCCATACTTTTCTCAGTGTAGAATGAGAGAGCTAACGGTAGGCTGGAAAGTATCCCACAGCCTAAACATCCTAGTGGGAGGAAGGAGAGCAGACCCAGCCCAGGCAGCCGCCCAGGCAGCAGCCAGCTCAGGCAGGGACACGTCTTCACTTTGGGGGACCTGTTCCTCATCAGTAAAACCCAAAGCAGATGGCTCTACTGAACACGTATCCCCAAACAGACTCAGCTTCTGGGAGAAGGGGAAGAGCTCCAGAGTCAACATGGCCCTCGGTATCGGCGCCCATGTGACTCGTTTGTCCCAGAACTAATCCGCCACCCACCAGGGCTGTGAGCCTCAGAGGGGTATGACTTCAGAGTGGTGACTTGCAGTGACAAGCCAGTCTGAACCAGTCAAGGAAGTATTCGGTTTGGGAGGCTTTTAAAAGCTGAAACAGGTTTGTTTAACACTTCCTGGATTCTGAATATGTGAGAAGGTAATAAAAGCTATGGAAACTTTCCCCAGAAACGTGCTTATATGCACAGAATTCAGGAGAAAAAACAAACAAACAAAACTTGGCATGCACTTTTGGGGGGCTCTTTTGAGTGGCCTGAAGCCATCTGTAACCTCTGACTGAGGCCCCTGAGCCCCCATAATTCCTCCCACCCAGAGTGCAGAGGGGGATTCTGAACCGGGGGGAGTGGGTCCCATGGTTTCTGAGATTGCATCCTAAAAGGTCACACCACCCTAAAGCATCAGTGGCCTTTTAGGAAATGTTTGCAATAGGAAAAGTGGTTTTTCTGACGAAGCCTCAGAGCTACAGCCAACAATCGTTGTCCTCCTCTGCCTGCTCCACTCCCCACCCAGCCACAATGAGGTTTCACTGAGTTTTGGACACTCCCAGTCTGAGAATGACACCAAATCCACAATGAGGAGGAAGGAAGCTGAGCTGACACGGGAGGGTGGTGCAGGCACTCCACAAGCCACCAAGGACTGACACCACAGCTCTGCCCAACTGCCAGCCCCAGGTCTAGACACCCCCAACACCCCAAGTCCGAGAATTCCTACAAGCTTCCCTTTCAGCACCCCTCCCCCTGCCTCTGGGTTAGACAATAGCAAGCTTAATCAAAACCCCAAGGCCAGCAACAGAGCCTGGGTATACACAATGTCAGTTGAATTAAAAAGAAAATAAATCAATAAATAATCAGGAAGGCGGAGGAGAAAGAGAGTAGCCAGAGAATGAGAAGATGAGGTAAGTGCAGCCACCATTCTTGGAGGCCCCCACCCAGACCCCCATACACCCCAGAGGTGGTCAGCAGGGACGTGGCCCAGAGCTCAGGCCCTTGGGGAAAATGCTGTTGGAAGCCCCCCGTGTGGCCTTGGAGGTTACAGGCACCAAATCCAACAGTCTAAGAAAATAAGAGTGCATTCCCCAGCTGATGTGGCCCTGGGTGGCTTTGAGTGTCATCAGAGCTTTATGGTGTCTCATAAAGACAGTGGGTGCTGTCTCAGGAATCTAGAAAAGACGTTCGCAGTTCTGGAGCAAGTGGGGGCATTGGTGGGGGCCCCCTTTCCCGAGTAGGAGCTTTTGCCTCATTTCAGCCGATGCATGCATTTCTTCCCCAAACACAAAGGCACATGGAAGTAGGCAGAGCTGCTCTTGGCCACGAGTATAACCACGGAGGTTGATTGCTCAAGGGAACATCTGCTTGGGAAGAGGCATCTGCAGGAGGGAGAAACATGCTGCCAAGTTTCCATGAAGGTCTTGGGGGTGGGAAGTCTCTCCTGGCCATGATAAATGGACTCTGGGAAGAAAGGGATGACAGGGTTATCACACCAAGCGAGAGGCCAGGCTTCGTGCAAAGAAGGGCGGCACTGTGCCCCCCCCAGCACCTGTGTGGCCCAGCGTGGCTCTGTCCTGGAGGTAATCATCACTCAGAAACATCCCAGCGAGCATCAGAGCTGGAGAGTCAGCTCTGGACCCCTGGGCAGCAGCAAGTCTCTCTCCCCATCTTTCCTGAGAAGCCTCCTGTCGATCATAATACGGGAGTCTTCAGATTCGCCCCCCAACCCCACCCCAGAAGCCAAAACGATTTTAGTGTTTGGAGACTGAAGCTTCCCCAGAGTCTCCCCAGCGCTGGGACAGCAGTGGGAGGAAAGTCTCCCTGCCCAACACAGGCTCTGAAACTTGCTCTGCAGTCTTGGTGGAGTTCGGCGACCTTGCTGAGTGGAGGCTGCCAGAGGCTGGGGTGTAAGAGGCGGCAGGAAGCACCTGGGCACACCCCTGAGGCTGGCCCTCGAAGCTCCTGGACGGGACGGCTCCGGCGAGATGCTGGAGCTGGGATCCAGAGGCGTGGTGGCGCATCCATCCTAAACCCTTCGCGGCATCATCTCCCCTTGAAGATCCGGATTTTGTTGATGGATGCCAAGGTGGCCGTCACGTTGGACTCAAAGTCTGCATCATGTACCCCTGTCTTGCGAAAAGCCCCTGCCGATGGGTTGTTCTCCCAGTAGTGGTGCCAGTTCCCTTTGCTGTCTGCCCCGAAGCCATACAGGTCCACCTGTGGGGGCAAAGCAGAGGTGAGAACCAGACATAGGGCCGCAGGCGGCACCTCCAGGAAAGGGAGCCTGCGGCACTCCTGGAATCCCACGCAACAGTAAACGCCACATCTAAGGACACAGGAAATCCCTTCTCTAGGTCCTTGGAACTCTTGGTGGCCTGGTGAAGCAAAAGCGAATTAAGTGAAACTCAAGCCCAATGCCAGGAGGCACCCTGGAGGTTAGGGTATGTGGGTGGTCCTCAGGAGGCCGGGCCTCACCTCTGCGGCAAGTGGCAAGTGCAACCTGTTTTCCAAGGCTGGAGGAGCCACAGAAGGCAGGCGTGGGAAGGAGGGAGTGGAGTGGAGTGGAGATCAGGGCTTTGCAGCCAAGCAAACTGCCCAACCCCAGCTCTGCCACTTGCACAGTGCCCTGGGCACGTCACATCACTTCTCTGAGCCTCACTTCCCTCATCTGGAAAATAGGACCAAGAATCACAATGACAACAAGGCAGCTTGTTTGTAGGTGGGGACCCTCTCTGCCCTGAGGCCAGCAGCCATCTGGTCCAGGGGCCCTCACTGGCCACTGGGCAGGGGCCTTTCGCACCTGTGACAAGCAGCGACTGAGCGCTTATTCTGTGCCAGGCACTTTGCTGGACGAATCAAAGTCCAGGCAGACCTTCCTTGGGTGCCACCTGGCAGGTGCTGAGGAAATGAGGGACACACAAGTCAGATCTCAGCCTTGGAGCTTACAGTTTATAGCAGTCATCAGCTGAGCGGTCGTTGTAGGTGCAAGGGCTAAATTAAGGGCCCCCTCAGCACAGATGAGGTAGGGGCTGGTGCCCTGAGAGGAAGATCTTCCCAGGAGGTGACAATGTGGTTGGGTCTTGGAAAACGAGTGGAGGATGACCAGGAAGGGACACTTGGAGGGGCTTCCAGGGAGAGGACATGCTGTCCGGGCTGCCAGGTGGAGGACAGATTTGAGAGGCAGGGATAGAGCAGGAGCAGGGACAGCTCCGTGCCACATGCAGCTTCCTCAGTGAATGCACCATGGACAGAGGCCCACCCCAGAGCAGGGACATCAGGGTTGGGCGGGATGAAGACATGGGAGTTATATTTCTGAGGGAAAACCCCAAGGTGTTTGTGATCAGTTGGCTGGAGGTGGGGGTGGAGAGATGACAGAGGGGCTCACATTTCTGCCTGGGGACCCAAGAGGAGGACGAGACACCAACCAAGGCCAAGATCACGGGCCTGCCTTGCACCCTGCACCCTGGACCCCTTCCTGGGATTTCCAACCGTGAGCCAGGTGGGGTGAGGCTGGGATGGGCCAGATATGACAAGGCGGCACACCTGAATGCCCTGCTTGAACCCAGGGCCTGGGAGGGAGTGTGTGTGGGGGTGTGTGGCCCACCCTCCTGCTCCCCTCCCCAGGCCAGCAGCACGCCTCCCTGATCCCTGATAGAAACTAGCATGTAGCCTGGGGCAGGAGGCACGTCTGCGAGGGGAAATGCAGGCTTCTCGAGATCACTGGCTCTCAACCTCAGTAGGTCTTGGGACCCCCGGGTGCCTGGTTCCCAGACAATCTGGTGACATGGAGCGGGGGTGTGGCCTTGGTGCTGCAGGTTAGCCTCATGGATGATTCTAATGAGCGACTGAGACCAGTGGCCTTAGACAACCTCCCCATTTAGGATCCGCTCCTTTGTTCTGCTGCCACGTCCGAGCTTCCACCACCCGTCAGTCCTGGCTCTGTCGTGGGCACTTGCACAGACTGTGCAGAACTCGTGCTCCTGAAAGCTTTGTCACGGAGCACTGTCACTCGCTAAAACACCCTGGGAGACAGGCTTCACAAGCCCCATGGCACAGATGGGGAGTCTGGGCTTCTGGAAGAGACGGGCTGGCCTGCCTGCCCGTCCTCTCCCCTACCTCTTGCGGGAACATGGACTGAGCCCCGTCCTCCAGGCAGCCCGGCGGCAGCAGGGGGAGGGTGACCTACCTCGTCACAGACGTGCATGGAGAAGATGACGGAGAGGATGCCGGTGGACGGGTACCGCCCGTGGCCCTGCAGCCAGTTGTCGAAGACGTACTTGATGAAGGCCGGGTGGTAGATCAGGATCTGCGGGGAGGGGAGGGCGTGGCCCTCAGTGAGTTCTGGTGGGCAAAGGACATGGAGCACCTATCAGGTGCCACACACTGTCACGGCCCTGGGGACACAGCCGTGGACCTGACAAACACCCTGCCGCCGTGGGCCCCCGTGCTAGTGGGAAGAGATGGGCACATATCCATACCGCTGAGACGGGGTGCTGAAGGGGACACGGGCTACGGGAGGGATGGGGCAGAGGCGGCCTCAGGACTGAGAGAAAACTCGCTGAGGTGGGGCTCAAATAAAAATATCTAGCAAGGCCAGGCAGTGGGACGTGAGGCCGCTCAGGAGAAGGGGCTCCAGGGAGCAACACTGAGGCACTGCATGAAACACACAGAGCCACCCACTCTGCCCGGCACTGGCTGGAATCACTGCCGCTCCTAGGTCTCCCTTTCCTCATCTTACCGATGAGAAAACCGAGGTCTATAGAGGTGAGGTGACATGCTCAATGTCACACAGCCAGCAGTGGCCGAGCTGGGAGGGGTCCCGGTGTCAGGCTTGGTCTTGGTTCCACTACCAAAGCTGCCTCCAGGACAGTGGCAGGGACTTCTCAGGCAGTGGAGGGCAAGCCAAACTCCAGCCCCATGGACTGGACTGGAAGTGTGATTTATGCAGATCTCTGGTCAACTGTTCATCACTCACTCTGGCCTCAAGGTGCTGCTGTCTCTGGGAGCCCCCCACTTCCAGCAGCCCCACCGTATAAGTCACACCTGGGGCTGCTTCCCTGTGGCAGCGGGGCCCAGTGCAAAGGGCAGGGTGCTGGAGGCACAGGGAGACCTTGGTTCTAGCCCTGTCACGGATGAGCTGTGTGTCCCTGGGCATGTTACTTGACCTCTCTGAGCCTGTCTAATTCTCACAGTGTGTGCAAAGGGCAGGTGGGCACTTCATTTCCCTCCTGCTCTTTGCCCATCTCTTGGCCAACCCATCCCAGGGGGCCCACTGGGGAACACCGAGGCAGGAAAGACCTGGAGAGACGCTCAAGCCGCACAGGGGTGATTCTCGGACTGCTGCATGCAGCGGTGTCCCTGGAGACCAGCCGGGTGGCCCCCCGGGTTTCTGATTCAGCAGGTCTGGGGTGGGCCCGAGCCATCTGCATTTGTGACAAGCCCCTAGGTGATGCAGCTAGTCTGGGGACCCCACTTTGAGAACTCTCCACCCTCTCCCCAGCAGGGAAGCTAAGTGGGGGCTGCCGCCTCCCCCTGCTGGGGACCTCTCCCACAGAGCCACAGAAACGGAACCTGAGCTTAGAGCTAGAGGAGCCTGAGCTCCACTCACCTTATCCTGCTTCACCTTGATCTTTGGGGGCACGGGGACATAGGTGCTGCCGTTGGAGAAAGAGAAGTTGGTTAGTGGTAGAGGCAGGGAACTCCTGGGCATGCAGCTCCAGAGGCGGGAGAGGGAGGCGGGAGAGGGAGGCCAGTGAGGCCTTGACCTGTCTGGATGCCTCCCCCGGCTGCCAGTCTGGCCCAGGGCAGCCTGTCACAGACAGCAGAGGATGATCTGGGCTCACTCCAGGAGTTCTGCTGTCCCACCCTCACTTCCCTCAAGGCTTGGGTGGGACCTGCTCCCAGCACAGCCTGAGGAGTGGGCGGGGCCCATGAGGCCCCAGGGTCCTCCAGCGACCCCACCCGCAGTGTGAGCCTCCTTGGCCTCCACAGCTCCAGCGCTGACTCCAAGCTGGGAGGGAGACTGTGGCCCTGCCTGCACTGGGTTTCCTTCCTCTGCCCGGGGCTGTGCCTGAGGGTGCCGCCCTGCGGGTCTCCCGCACCTGGAGTCCCCGGGCCAGGTCTGCACCCAGGAAACCTGGCCTAAGACAAGGGGCCCATGGAAACCTGGAAACTGCAGCCACTTGTCCTCGGGAAGACTCAGGGACTTAGGAATTGGAGCTAAGTGGGAGCACAGGCTGTGCCCAGTTCAACCTCGGGTAGGTGGCTTGGCCAAGCCTCAGTTTCCTCGCTGGGACAACGCAGCTAACAATAGCGGCTACTGCGAGACTTAAATGCCATAACATGTGCCAAGTGCTGCGCAGAGCACTCAAGCTCCTCCCTGCCCGGGCCGTGGGGGCTGCCGACTGCGACTGCACTCCCCCCTCCTCCCAGCACAGCTCCACTGTGCAATGGGAAAAGCCAGGTGGGGGACAGGGGTGGCCTGGGGGAGGGGCAGCGAGGCAGCTCAGAGGGGACTCACTAGGAGATGGTGCCTGTGGTGGTGGCGCTCACCACCCACTCCAAGTCCATGGTCTTGAAGGGCACCAGGACCATGCTGACGTTCTCCCCCAGCTCCCGGAAGCTCTCGGGGTACACCAGGTGGTGGGTGGTCTTGCTGCCGACATCAGCCTCAAACCCCGCTGTGGGTGCCCTGTTCATCCTGGGAGGAGAAGGGGGAGAAAGCTGTGTCATGCCGCTGGGGCACTGGTTATTGGAGAGCTTCAGTTCTCAAGCCTGCAGTGTGACTTCAGGGCGGTCCCCACTGCCCCTGGGCCTCGTTTTCCTCATCTGTAAAATGGGGACCATCAAGACGCAGCTCCTCCTCTTCTATGACTTCACGTGAGTGTAACCATCACCGCCCTTGGCCACCTGCTGCATACGGTCGTATATCCAGCAGGCCTGTCGCGGTCCCTTTCCGTGGGCAAGGGAACCCAGCTCTGCCACCCCACTACGGACGTCCCCCCTGGACACCAGGTCCAGTGAGGCTCCGAGAGGCCAGCTGAGTGGTCTAAGGACTAGAGTCAGAGATCACAGAAATGAGAGACTACTCTAGAAGGTTGCTGGGCTGTACTGCCCCACCACTGCAATGCTCCTTGTCCTGGGGCACTTGTGCGTGGTGTGGCGGGAACTATAAGAAACCCCGGACAGACTCCAGGCACCTTCCAGGAATATCTATTTCACTCGCTGACGGGGAAGATATATTTTGCATTAAAAGCACATGTGGTTCTGTCGTGGCCTAGATGGCCAGTGACAATGAACGTTAAAGACAAAACAAAAGTCTTCCTATCAGCCTTGCCCTCTCCCAGCCTCCCCGTGCCATGCTCGAGGCCCGCTGTGTACAGTTTCTTCTCTGCATCCAGAGAGGCCCTTCTAGTCCATCCCATCCTGCAATGCAGAGATGGGGAAACTGAGGCAAGGAGCTGCCGAGAGAGGCCTGGTTTCCCCGAGTATGTCCAGAGACACCAGGACTGAAACCTTGACCTTCTGACCACAAGCCAAGGTGCTGCCTCTAGCTCCAAGAAGCCCCTTCGGAGCAGTGTGGTGGGCTTGGGGCGAGGGTCCCAGCACCCACCTGAGCACAAAGTCGTGACTGTCTATCTCCGACCCGTATGAGGACTCCCTCAGGTTGCCCGAGTTGCCCACCACAGCACAGCGCCGGCAGCCCACAGACCGCTTCTCCAGCACGGGGTCCACGTTCCCAGGCACGACCCTGAACAGCTCCTTGATGGTGTCATTCAAGTTATTGGGCTTCTTCTCCCGCTGGAGCCTCTGTGGGCAGAGGACGGAAGGGGGTCAGCCTGGCCGTGCTTTCGGCTTCCTGTGGGTTCCTGCCTGGGGCCTCCTGTGTGCCCGTCTTTCTGTTGGGCCCTGGAGATGGAGGCAGCTCAGATACAGCTGCCCCACCCCGTCCTCCAGGGAGCCCAGGTGCTGCTCAGGGAGGAAAGAGACCATTCATGCAGGCTGCAGATGTTTGCTGAGCACCTACTATGTGCTAGGCACTGCTGCAGCCATGTGAGACTAGGCTCAGGTGACTGAGCTTGGATCTTCACACCTGGTCTCACAGGCCCCTCAAACTCGACATGTCTGAAGCAAAACTCGTCACCTTTCCTCCAACCTGCTCCTCCTTGGGGGGCCCCTCTTTCTCTGAAAGGCCCTCCACCTACCTGCATGGATCTCACCCCTGCCCTGCCCAGACGCCAGGTCAAGGGGACTGCGTGCCCTTTCTCATGCCTTAAGGAGAAGAGCAGGCAGTGGGTGGCGGTGCCAGTTCTCCAGCCCCAGCCAGGGCCACAAGCCCTCGGTGTTCCCTCCCCACCCACCCCTCAGTTCCCCTAGCCCCAGGACCTCCAGGTTCTAGTCAGACCAAAGAATGAGCCATTTGCCCAATGCACAAAAGCCTCCGATGTCTGTCTAGCAAATTGTTTTAATGTTTTAAACACCCTCCCTGATCTCTAGGCAAGGCTGAACAGTAGCTTTATCCCAAGGTGACCAACCACCCTGCTATGCTCAGGGCTGAGGGGTTTCCCTGGATGCAGGACAAGCTGGTCACACTATGGGTCCCCTCCCTGCATGGGCTCAGGTGGAGCTCTGGCCACAAGGCATAGTGACTGCCAGGTGATGCATCTGCCTTCCTCACTCACAGTAAACGTGGAAAGGTTCTGTGAGAAGTGTCGCACCTGGCCCTGTCACCACGCCACAGTGCTGCCGGTGAGGAGGCATGCTCTAGGGCTGGATGGGTTGAGTGACTTGTCCCAAATCCAAACCAGTATTTGAACCCGGGCTTCTAGAAACCCACTTAAGGTTTCTCTCACAACATAGCTACAGCCTCCAACCCTTGGAATCTTGACCTTCGGAAAGCCCGTCCCTGGAGTTGGGGCTGGGAAAGGTGGCTACAGGGTGACTGCCATTAGCTAATCCCAGCCCCAGGGACAGGAGAGTGGCTGGGAGAAAAAGAAGTGGCTAGAGTGGCTTTGACCAGGAGATTAGTGACCAGGGACATGCACAGGGAGATCCCTGAGGCACCCAGCTCCACCTCGGAGGGGAGGAGCCAGAATCCTCCAAGGAGAGGGCCCCATGACCTCGGCTGCTCCTCTAGGTAAAACGATGCCTCTCTGGTGAAAGACCATGAGACACACCGCGGGAAGCAGCAGGATCCAGATCACACGTCACACCCACTAGCAAGTTCTAATTTTAAGAAATGGAAAATAAAAAGTGTTGGTGAGGATGCAGGGAAAATGGAAACCTCATGCATTGCTGGTGAGAATGCAAAACTGCAGCCGCTGTGGAAAACAGTTCGGCAATTTCTCAAAAGGTTAAATACAAAACTACCATTTGCACTCTTAGGTATTAATATATTCCCCAAAGAACTGAAAACAGAGACTCAAACAGAAACTCACATGCTAACGCTCATCGCATTATTTGTAATAGCTAAAAAATGAAGGCTGTGCACTTGGCCCATGCCTATAATCCTAGCACTCTGGGGGGTGGAGGTGGGAGAATTGCTTGAGGTCAGGGTTTGAGACCAGGCTAAGCAAGACCAAGACCCTGTCTCTATTAAAAAATGCAAACAACCCAAGAGCCCATTAATGAATGAATGGATTAACAAAATGTGATATATCTTTACAGTGTTATTCAGTCACAAAAATGAATGAAGTACTGATAAACGATACAACAGAAATGAACCTTGACACTATGCTATATGAAAAAAACCAGACACAAAAAGACAAAATACAATGACTACACTCATGTGAAATATCTAGAAAGGCTAATTCTGAAAGACAGAAAGTAAATTAGAGGTTACTAGGGGCTGAGGGGAGGGAAAAGAGGCATTACTGCTTAATGGATACAGAGCCTGCGTGTGGCTAATAAAAACATTTGGGGAATAGTGATGATAGTTATATCACACTGAAAATGTATTTAATGCCATGAGTTATATTCTTATAAGTAAAGTGATAAATACTATGTTATGTATATTTTACCATAAAAAACAGTATCTAGATTAAGTATCTGCATTTTGTTTTCTTAGACAGGATCTCAGCCCTGTCACCCAAGCTAAAGTACAATGATATCATCATCATAGCTCACTGCAGCCTCGAACTCCTGGGCTCAAGAGATCCTCCTGCCTCAGCCTCCCAAGTAGGTAGGACTACAGGTGTGCACCAAAACGCCCAGCTAGTTTCTTTTTATTTTTTGTAGAGATGAAGTCTCATTGTGTTGCCCTGGCTGGTTTGGAACTCCTGGGCTCGAATGAACCTCCTGCCTCAGCCTCCCAAAGTGCTGAGATTACAGGTATGAACCACCACACCTGGCTGCTAAACATCTGCTTCAAACAGGACCACCGAGGGCAGCTCCAGGCTCCTGATGTGCAGACGATCCCCTCTGGCCTTGCTAAGGTGCAGGTCCTGTCTCAGGAGGTTTGCGCTGAGGCCCCAAATCCTGCATTTCTAGCAGGTGCTGCTGCTCAGCTCTTCATGTGGGGACCACACTCTCAGACCACTGGTACCGCAGCCAGGAGCCCCTGCAGGCACCTCTGCAGAGGTTCACAACCAGCAAGAGCTGCTGTGCTCCCCAAGCTTGTCAAGATGTGCTCAGGCCATAGAGCACCCTCACGTTGTGCCATTGTCACAAGGCAGTGTGGCACTCTGTGCTGAATTAAGGCCCAACATGGCATCTTGTATCCACCCTGCAATGATACTCACTGAGCACCTACTGGGAACATGCATGCTCCGCCATGGAGGCCCCAGGGTTGAGGACATGGGGCCGGCCGGGACGCACGTTGGTGGCATGTTGGATGGTTTGCCTGGTGTGAGCACACAGCACCGCACCGTCTCGTCCATTACTGACTTACTTTTCTTTAATGACTCACTTAGGAAAACAAAGTGAGTTTATTTGAAAAGGAAACCTCACACCTCTACTACAAGAGGAAAGCAGGGATTACCTGGCAGATGTACAATAGTAATTGTACGATAAGATGAAGACAAAACAACCTCCTTCGGTTCCAGCTCTACCCTGCTGCTTGCCCAGGCAAGTATCCTGTCTTTGTGAGAACAAGATTGACGGGTGCTAAAGAGGTGCACAGGGAAACACCCACCCAAACTAAAGTCTTTGCGTGGCAGAGATGGAACGGGAACTAAAGCAGGAATCACTTCTTCGCTCTGCAACGGGATACCCTTTAATGCCCTGCCCCGTGTCTCTTGGCGTCACACACTCCACACTTCAGGGATCTCAGATGTGCTCCAGGCCTTCAGTGGCACAAGGGGAGACCGAGGCCTGGACCCCGGAAGGGACTCACTTGAGGTCATACAGTGAGTGTGTCAACAGCTGAGCCGGGGAGAGTTGGGTGGTAAACTGAGTTGACCAGTTCGCTAAACCTTCCATTGCCCAGCTGAGTCAGGTGGGGCAGGTTACTCCACGCAACATCACCGTTTTCCCTGAGAAGGACTATTCTGTTTTTCTCTGCCTTTGGCAATGACAATAAAAATACTACATGGATACTGGTAGGAATAAAGGACATAATGTTAGGAAGTTCAAAGATACCCCTCCCCTTCTTTCCTGATTGGTTTCTAATACATGTTTCTGTATACAGTTGGCACTTAATAAATGCCTGCTGACAGGTACAAGCTCCCTGAGGAAGGTGTCCTGGGTCAGCTTCCCTGGGAGCAGAGGCTGCAGCAGGGATGCAGGCGCCCAAGGCGGGCACTGTCTGGAGAGGGACCTGGAAGAAAGGGTGTGGTCCGGAGGGCCTGAGGCAGGGGTGAGTGAGGGGAGAGAGGTGCCGGGCACACAGTTAAGGAGGCAGGTTCACTCCCCAGGAACCACCTGAGAGCAGGCACCTCCCTGAATGAAGTTCCAGCCCTGCTGCCTCTCTCACTGCCATACCCTGCAGCTGGGCCTGATCGCACGGGTGGGGGTGGGGGTCTGGAGGGCAAACTGTGGCACAGTTTGTCCCACCTTAAGGCATGATGGCCGGCCTCCTTCCCTCCCTCCATTGGTCAATAGAGCCTGAGGGCTGCACCCATCACCTGCAAGTGTTGAGAAGAGTCACAGTGTCCCTCCTCCCTCCTCCCCTGGGTGAAACTCGCTCCGACTTCCAGGTCCAATGCATGGTACATCAGCTTCCGGGAAGCCTCCCACGGTCCCCTGAAACATTAGTCTCCGGCCGTAAGCAGGTGGATAGCACCGCTGGGGCCTCACTGCAGGCCTTATTTATTTATTTCTTTGAGACAGGGTCTCGCTCTCTCACCCAGGCTAAAGTGCAGTGGCAGCATCACAGCTCACGGCAACCTCAGATCCATACTTGCCATTGGTTTGTCTGTCTGCCCCTTCAGCGTCCAAGCAGCAGGCGGCACAGGCATGCCACGCAGTACACACTCAATTCAATGTGTTTGTTGAATAAGTAAGTGAATGCTGTCTAGCTAGGGCTAACACACATTCATTCATTCGGCCCATCACAACCGAGCCCCCACCATGTGCCGATGTATATGGGGTGGACAAGTCAGAGCTGGAACAGACGGAGCTTAGGAAGGGAAGCCAGCATCGCCCTAACCCTGCAGGGCACGGGAACTATGCAATTCCCAAGACACCCCAGCCTGCAGCTGCCAGCTTCTCCCTGCGTCTGCCCTGACACTTCCTCTCCGTGGAGCCTTGCGGGGTAGCTGTGGGCACCGGAAGGAAAAGCAAAGGTGTCTCGGAGACTGTGACCCAGTCCCAGGCCCGGCTCTGTCCTTCAGGGATGCGTGACCTCAGTTGAGTCCTTAACGTCTCCAGGAGTCAGTCTCCCCACAGGGATGGAAAGTGGGAGAACAGGGCGTGGACTCTAGCTTGTGCGCTCTAAGCCAGGGCTCTAACGTGGGTCTGAGAAAGCGTGTCCACAGTCTGCTCCTGTGGGCACAAGCCACCTTCTCCGACTGGCCTTCCTCCCAGGCTCCTGGTGTCTCAAAGGCAGGACTTTTTCCTTCCCCCCAGAGGTCCTGGGGGTGAGGTCCTGCGGGTGGGGCCCCAAGTCCAGTTCCATCTGTGAGGTTGTCCTGGCAGCTTTCGGGCTTTTAAAGAGAGCGATGGTGCAGCCTGGAGCTCAGGGATGGTTTTGATGTCAAATATTCTGGGCCACCGTCCCGATTCTTTATTCAAGGTATGTGTCTCCAGATTGTGGGTTATTTAGAATCTGGAAGCGCCAAAGCCCTGCTCCTCCTTTCTGCCGATTCCCACAGAGGAAAGTCCCAGTCCCTCCACACTCAGCCCCTCCACATGGCTGCCCTGGGACCAGCCACCAGAGGGCGAACTTCGGAAAGGACTGCAGGTGAGGAAGGGCGGGGCTGGCAGTGGGGCAGGACGTTTGATAAACTGGTAACAGCTACATGGAAACAGATTCCGCTTCGATTAGTGCTAAAAAAAAATGCAATTCAGTAGTACTTGCCCATTAAACCAGCAAAAATAAATACAACTGCTAAAACTAATGCTTGCAGTGTTGTAGGGAAAGCTGGTGAAGTAACTACTGTCCCTTCCATTTACAGAGATATAATTTGAAATTCAGTGAGACAAAGAGGTTCTTCAAAGTCACTCTTAATAGGACCTAGAAAGTCGGGGACAAAACCCAGGAACCCTGATGCCAGGGCTGAATTTCTAAGTCTTTGAAGATACACAGGTCATATCAAGATACTTTTCCTCTCTTATACCTTTTCATCCCTCCAGGGCTAAACCAGCCTTAAATTTTTAGAAGCTGCCTTCCCTAAGGACCTTGGAGAAGAAAGATCATGTCACCCTGGTTATCCAGTCTAATAACCATGTTTAATAAAGTATTTCTAAGGGCTGGAACTGGTGTGGTGTTTGGCACAAGTCACTTAACTTTGCTGTGTTTCAGTTTCCTAATCTGCAAAATGGGGATAATTGCCCCCTGCTGATTGGCAGGGTCCCTTTCAGCCTGGCTTACACCTGGGCTTTTGTCCCTGAAAAGCCTTTGCAGGCAGAATCCCATGGTGACACTGAGAATCATAGACTCCAAGCTCTGAAGGGGAAGACTGGATTCAATCTGGTCCCTCCAACTGTGGTTACAGGAAATCTGAGACCCAGAGAGGAGAAGGGATCATGTGTGAAGCCACCTCTGCCATCAGTATCTTCACTTCCTTACCCTGGTGGCTCTCAAGTGCGGGGGACTTTGCCCATGCACACACACACAACCTGCCTGGGACATGTGACAGTGTCTGGGGACATTCTGGCCATCACTGCTGGGGACTGAGTGATCCTGGCATTTAGTGGGTAGAGATCAGGGCCACTGCATGATACACAAGACAGCCCTCCATGACAAGAGCAATCCAGCCCCAAAGAACCCCAGTGCCAAGGCTAAGACTCCACCCTAACCCTTATCATGCTTGGTTCACTGGCTCCGTCACCAGACCCTACAGTCTTTGAGAAGGCAAAGACCCTGCCTGTCCCCAGGCCCTGCACACAGAGATGCTCAACACAGATCGACCAGCCTGGATGTAGCCCAGTCGTCTGAGTCACAGCCCAGCACTTTCCACCCTTCCAAGTCTCACGCACATTTTCTGCTCATTTCGAATAAACAGTAAGCTCCTCCAGCAAAGGGATTACTTAAAGAAAATGCTGTATGGGGAAGTCTGCCTCTTGCAGGAAGTCTCCCTGGTTGTCTCGGCCTCCCTCAACTCCATCTTCTCCTAGCAATGGCACGTGCAGGACGTCAGGAGCTGCAGCAACGGCCCCATCCACAGGTGGGTTTCAGCCAGGATGCTCCACCTCCACCCCACACACATGCTCTCAAGCCTCCAGCCCATAAGCTGGTCCCTCGGCCTGGAGTGTCTTTCCTCCAAAATCTGTCTGGATAACCTCTCTGAATCTTTCATGCAGAACCTGGCCAGCACCTCCTCTGGGAAGCCTTCCCCGATAGCCCCAGACCCCAAGGGGGGGTTAGACATAGCACCTATCACCCTGGCTTGGGACTGTCCATTTTCCCTTCTCTCTCTGCCACACCTGCAACCTAAGAAGGGAAAGACTGTCTTTTCCATCTCAATACAACGGTGCCTGGCATTTACTAGGTACTTAATAAATAAGGAATGAATAGATATTTCTTACTCCCTTTAATTTATCTTGTATTCAACAACCAGAATGACCCTTCAGATAGCTACACCAGATCGTGGAAATCCCTGATAAAAATTCGAGTGACCTCCTGATGCACTGAGAACAAACCCAGGCTCCTCCCCTGGGTGGTGCCCACTCTCAGACCCCTCTCCTAGCGCCTGGCCAGACTCATGCCCCCACCCCCACCGGCCCCCACTCCTCCAACACACCCAGCTGATGCCCCCCAGGGCTCTGCACTCTTGGACCTGGGACCTTGCAGCACATTCTCTGAATCTCCCCAGGGCTGGTTCCTTTGTTGCCTTTGGGTCCCAACTCAAGTCCTGTCACCTCAGAGACCCCCCTCCCTAAGACCACCCTATTTTCAGAGGTTCCTCTCCAGTGTCTCACTATCAACAAGTCTCATCTGCTCTTCTTCAGAGTACTTCTACCTGAGCCTACCTTGTTTATTTCTTATCTGTCTCTCTGGCCAGAATAACATTCCATGAGAATAAGGATTTGGCTCATTTTCACATTTCGATACCCACAGTCGGTGAAATAGTGGCCCTCCCAAATATATGTCCAAGTGCTAGACTCCAGAACCTGTGAATGTGACCACATTTTTACAAAGACCCTCTGCAGATGGACTTGTTAAGGATCTTTAGATGAGCTCAACCTGGATTCAGGATGAACCCTAAACCCAATGGCAGGCATCCTCCTAAGAAAAGGAGAGGGAGGCTTGAGACACAGAGAGGGGCAGAGATGGGAGTGATGCAGCTACGAGCCCAGGAGCACCAAGGATTGCCAAGGAGCATCAAGGATTGCCAAGGAGCACCAAGGATTGCCAGCAGCCACAGGAGCCAGGGCAGAGGCATGGGCCAGATTCTCCCCCAGAGCCTCCAGGAGGAACCGACCCTGCCAACAGCTTGATTTTGAACTTCTGGCCTTCAGAACTCTGAGACAATACATTCCTACTGTTTGAAGCCACTAAGCTTATTGTCATTTGTTATGGCAGTCATGGGGAACTAATGCAGCACCTCCCACTCTAATGCATATATAACAGATCCTCAATAAATAGCTGTTGAAAGAACGAAAGAACAATAATCTGAATCCTGCTAAATGCCCGACAGGGCCCAGGAACACACCGGGGACAGAGCATTTGGGTCCGGGACACCCCTTTCCACCCCGATCCTACCCTCAGCCCTGGGTCTCACCAGCCACCATCTGTAGGTTTCCTCCTCCAGGAGCCCGTTCCGCGCCGTCAGCAGCGGCTGCATGGTCTGGTTGAACCTCTCGTCGAACCAGGCGGAGACCCTGCGCTGGCCGATGCAGTGGGCGCAGGTGCAGGGCCTATACTTGATGAGCCTCCTGAGGTTCTCCGAGAGCTCCATGACCATCTGCTTGGGGAACCAGGTGGTGGCCACCATGGTGTGGGAGTAGTTGAGGAAGAAGGAGGTGAGGAAGATGAAGAGGATGAGGAAGGTGAGCACTTTGAGGGTCTTCTTCCTCATGGTTACCATCTTTGCTACCTGGTGGGGCCTCCCTGTGACGCGCCGGAGGAAATCCCTCCTGACTGAGGAGAAAGACAGAAGAAAAATCCCGGAGATGGAGGCTCGATCAGCAGGGACGGCGGGAATTCCCAGGGAGGACTCAGGGGCTGCTGGGGCCAACCTCACTCCCGCCGGGGCACGGCCACCCCTGCGTCCCCGACATCACCGTGTGGCACACAAAGGCCATTCGTGGTGTGCTGGCTCTGCTTGCGTGTATCCGTCTTTTCAGAAAATAGAGTAGCCTACTTATTCTGCAATCCTTAAAGAGCTGACAATGTCTCTTGACGAAGCTTTAATCGGTGATTTCATTTCCCATCCAAAGGAGTCGAGTGGTAATTAATCTTTGTGACAGTCCAGGGTCCCCTGAGGGTGAGGCCTTCGAAAGAAGGGTCTTGGCCAACCCCCCCTGCAAAATGTGGTTTGCGATGATCCTCAATTAGAGCTCTGTCTTTTCCATGCCACCACCAGAGACGTGGCGGTTAAGCGGCCAGCTTGAGGAAGGCAGAGGGTTGGCTGTCTGTCATCTGCACAGAAAAGGAGGGAGAAAACAGGGTGAGATTCTGTGACCTTGCTATAGCAACATATCTCTCTCTCCACATCTCCACCAGGATGCATTCCATGGTCTTCTCCTCCGGTGTCAAACCAACGTGGCAGGTAACTCTGCATGACTTATTTGTCTTCTAGAATCTCAGTGTGTACGTGTGCACAATAGGATGTTATCGTCCATTTACAAGGTTGTTAAGGGGCACAGAAGGTGTTCCTTCTGTGTTTCCTACAACCAGAACTTGGGACACTTATGAAATTCAACAAACACTTGTGAGATGAGTCAGCAATGCATGCATGGTGCAATTTACACAGGGATTGTTAAATACATGTTATTTCTCTCTGTCTCTCTCCTTCATTCTCTTCTAGATTCTAAATTTCAGCAACAACAAAAACGGTAGGCTTAGGGAGTGGCCCACCTACCCAGGCATTCAAGCTCTGCCAATTAGCCCCAGTTCCACAGAGGGGCTTTAGCTGGCCCAGGTTCAATTTCTGGTTTACCAGCTATGTGGACTTGGGAAAGGTATTTGACCTCCCTGGCCCTCAGTTTCCTCTTCTGTAAAATGGGATAATAACACTCCTACATATAGCATGGCTATGAAGATAAGATGATGCACGCTGAGCTTCTGGTATCTACTGAGCAATGCCTGAACTTTAATTTGCCTTTATAATATATGAATGAATATTTTTTGATGATCCCCTAAGAGTTGACAGGATATTTTCATGCATATCTATTTTCTCAGATAATCCTCAAAAAATACTGCCAGCTAGATACTAGTTTCTTTGTCTTGTAAGAAACTCAGACTAAAAGAGATTAAATGATTTGCCCAAGGTCATGGGGAAAGGAGGAAGCAGGATGAGAGTCCACATCCACAGCCCTCCGATTCCTTCCACCTGGAGGGGTCGGGGACCAGGAACAAGGGGTCGGGAGCTCTACCCTGGAGCTGACGCCTGTCTTGTTAACTGGCCTTCAGATGACCACAGTTGGAAGGATACAGACAAAAGGGGATGTATTCCACCAAAGGAAGCACACAGGGCATCTCAAACACCCACAACACAACCCCCAGACCTCACTGGCGTCCTGGGGCTTCTGTAGGGCGCAACGGTCACACCTCTGCCCTTGAGCATGGCGTCGCTGGCCTTTTCTTGGAATGCTTCCCCACCCCCACTTGTCTGATCAGTTGCTCCCCGTCCTCAAAGTGTAGATCATCAATGAGCAGGAAATGCTTTTCCAAGAAAGTGAGAGTTGAAGGGAGACTGATTTACCTTCTGGTAGAAAGAGGGGCAGTTCACAAACCAGGTTAAATCCACAGAGCCTTTTTGGAGACATTCGGGGCCTGAGGTGTGCTTGGTGCAGCCGCCTACAGCTTCCTGAACCGCAAGCCCAGTGTACGCAGCACAAGGTCCCAGCTCCTGAGCTCGGCTGGCAGTGCCATCTTGCTCCGGCCCATGCCTACCGCTCCGTTTTTCTCATCTCACGGCGACCTGGCTCATATTTATAACCTAGTGGTGTCCACAGGTGTCCCTCCACTTCTCCCCCGTCCTCCACCAACAAGGAGCAGCTGTATCATTTGAGTTAGATTAACCTCCATAAATGGCTCAGGTGGGCTCTGACTTCACTGGCTGGCAGGGGGTTCCCAGCCCTCTTACCCCAGTAATTGGTCCAAGGATGGGCATGTGTCCTAATTCATCCGATCAGAGTGAAACCCCAGAATTTGTAGGAAGGGAAGACATTTTCTTTTGTTCAGGCTGATTTTTGTTGTTTAGTTGTGATGCATCATGCTGGCCATTTTGCAAGCTTGTGTGGAAGATGTTACAGCCGAATAAGGCCTAGACAAATGGTGTTAACACCCTGATGTGGCCATACCTGCAGCCCGCCCTGCACCCTGACTTTTCAGTTACATGAGAAAATAAATCCCCTTTATTGTGTAAAGCAGTTTATCTGTAACTTGAAGCAACATGACTGACTCACAGGTCAGAGTTGCTCCTGCCTCTGTACCCCTGCCCAGACTGTCCCCGCCACCCAGAAAACCCATCCCACCCAGTGTGGCCAATGGCTCTTACTCATTCTCTAGGGCCTGGCTGCTGCCAACTCCTAGAAGAAGCCCTGCCGACCCCTGGGATGAGTTTAGGGGCTTCTCCTGGCTCCGCTTTGCCTGCACTGTTTACTGTCTCTTCCCTAGACTGGGAGCAACATTGGGACAAAAACTCAAGTCTCACCACGCTGGTGGCCTGTCACTGAGCACATGCTCGGTGCTCAGTAGAGGCTGGTGGCACTACGGAATGCAGAAATGAATGAAGGGAAATGCAAGGGCAACAATTCAGAGGGGGAATGGAGCAAGACAGCACAGACTGCGAGTCAGGACACTGCTTTTCACCAGGCTGCACCCCTCTGTTCACCCGAGATCCTGCACAAGCTATCTTATGCTTCTGAACCATCTCTTCAACTGGAAAGCAGGGCTGGTAACACAGATCTTGCCTGCTTCTCAGGGCTGCCAGCCCATCGAGGTGAGTCCGTTCACCCCACGCACTGGGTGCTAGGCCCTATGGTGTTCCAGGCCCTGGGCGAGCTGGGTCTACGGCGAGAGACTCCCAGGCATCAACAGGAACCCAGAGCCTTTTGGAGAAAGGAGACTGGGGTGGCCAGATCAAAGGAGGGGTGAAGGGGCACAAGGGTGGCATGAGAGTGTGTTAAGCTGGAGAAGCCACAGTCAAGGCTGAGTTTTCTATGAGTGACACAGAAACCCACTGGAGGGCGAGCAGGGGAGTGACACAGTCTCACCACAATTGTCTATATAGTGAGCAGAACCCAAGATGCCCTTACTGACTGTACCCGCAGTGCAGGGCAGGGACAAGTTCCCTTAAACAGAAGACTGGTGAGCGTGTTGATCAAACGAGGCTCTGGATGAGAGGTTACGTTCCCACGACGCCCTGCTCTGTGTGGGATATTAAAGCTCTGGGCCGAGGCTAGGATGGGTGAGAGCTGGGACAGATGGCAGGGTTGAGCTGCAGAGGCCGAGGGCCTGTGACACTCTCCTCCCCTCTGGGGCACCCTGTAGCTGCATCTCTGAGGCCAGGGTGCTCAGGCAGATTCCACTACCAGCAGAGAGGCTCCTGGGCACTTTCGAAAGGCGTGGACAAAACTGCAATGGAAAGGCTAGCACACTCCCACCCCTTCCCAGGCCCCAGGGAAGAAAGGAGGACCGGGCTGACTTCCCTGCACTCTACCAAGTGTGAGGCAGCCTGCAGGCTGTGGGGACGCCAGCCCTGGCTCCCAGAAGTGGAACCCAGGCCAAGATGCCCCGGGCCAAAGATCTCTGCGTGCCAAGTGTGCATGCGTAAGCAGCAGGAGGTGCCTCCTAAACAGAGAGGGATCAGGGAGGGGAGAGAACAGAGCAACAGGGAGGCAGAGAAGCTGCCTCTGCAGAGTGGCCATCACACTCATCGCCCGGGCACATGCTGGAATGCTGGAGGAGGCACAGAGAACGTGCACGTGACAGACTGTAATGGGGTTACCAGCACAGCACTGACAAATGTCAGCACCCTTCTGAGGACTCGGAAAGTGAGGATTTCCCTACGGAGGGTCCCAGATGAAGACAAACTCCCCGGGCAATAGAGAGTTGGGGCAATTACCATCAACTGAGAGAACCGTGTGAAACTCCTGGAAGTGAAATGAATGACCCTCACATGGGTTTGAAGCTGAAGTAAATACCTGCCTAAGGACGCGGTAGTTGTCATGGCTGGGACACCCTCCCAGCCTTGGCACCTTGGCTGCGGGAGGAATGCCCAGGTGGACCACACAGGCAGCTGGCAAAGTTATGCTTCTAATAGAGCAGTCACAGTTCCCCCCATGTGACCTTCAATCCACTGGGTGAGGTGGGTGAAATGAGAAACTGAGGTCCAGAGAAGGCAAGTGACTTATCCAAAGTCACACAGCAATATGGTGGCAAAGCTCCCACCTCCTGGAGCTTTCTGCATAGCCGTGGTTGATCATTCTACTTCACCAACACCTGCTCTCATCTTCACCATTTATTTCCTCTTTTCTTTGGTTTGTTTTACTGTTTTCTTTCCAGTTTCTTAAGAGGGATACTGACATGTTCACCCTCTCTTCTGCCATGCCTACGCTATCTGAATTACATACTAAGTATACAATATATTATGTTCTTCATCCCAGTTGTATTTTTTAGTTCTAGAATTTCCATCTAATTTTTTTTTTATATAGGTTTAGTTTTCTAGTGAATGTTTCCATCTTGTCATCTATCTTCTTGCAATTGTTCATCACAGCTATGTTTGGGTAACATGGGTCTCTTTCTATTGTTTATTCTTTCTCTCTCTCTTCAGTCATTTGGTTCTGTCTCTTGGCATGCCTAGTTACTGACAAAATTATAATATGTATGACATGAATGCAGAAGCTCTGCACAAGGCTGCCCTCATTCAGGGAGGACTGGCTGTCTCCTGGGAAGCAGGGACAGCCGGTGCATATTACCTTGTTCCAACTGGATTTGTGTTTCACTTTTCAGATGACTATTTCTGGTCTGCCCGACCCCTAGGCAAAGTCCTTCCCCAAAGGACAGCCTGGGACACCTATCAAGGTGCCTCTTTCTTATAGGCTCCTACCTCCAATTTCTGTCTCCCGTGCACTGCAAGATCATCATAAGCTTAGTTTAGCATTTTAGTCTCTCAGTTGTTTTCTGCTTGGTTTCTTAGATTCTGGATCCATGCAACATAAATACTGGCAAATGCCTTTTAAAGCAGAAAAAAAAAAAAAAAAGCACACAAGCACAGAACACAAGCTCTTTTCTCTGTGGTTCCCTTTGCTCTAGGTTCTTGGTCCCTTGGGTTCTGGTTGACCTAGTGATTCTGAACTCACTCAGTCTACCTACCTGCCTACATGTCCCTATTTGCTCCCTAGCCCTGCGGAGCTGCCAAACACTCTGAGCTGCTACTCTCTGCTCGTCCTCTGGACCCTCTGCACTCTTACAAATGAGCACATAGCTCGTGCAGGAAGGGAGCAGAGCACACTGGGGGTGCCCAATTTATTTCCCTTCTCTCAGGGATCTTCACACCGCCCCCCCAAGTCCTAGCTGCCATGGTTGTTCTCTAATGCCTTCAAAGAGCTGGGTTTCTATTTAGGTTGATGCAAAAGTAATTACAGTTTTAGCATTGTTGAAATTTTCCGTTTGGTATTAGAATACATTCTTAAATAAATGTGGTTATGTTATACATCATTTTAATGTGCATTTTTTGACTTTTTTTGCTTATGACTTATTACTTACTGTTTATTTTATATTTATTTCAGACTATGGAAATGATGTTAGACAAAAAGCAAATTTGAGCATGTTTCATATTTGAGTTCAAAATGGGTCATAAAGCAGCAGAGACAACACACATCATCAACAACGTATCTGGCCCTGGAACTGCTGACAAGCGTGCAGTACAGTGGTGGTTCAAGAAGTTTTACAAAGGAGATGAGAGCCTTGAAGATGAGGAATGCAGTGGCCAGCCGTCAGAAGTTGACAACGACCAATTGAGAGCAATCATTGAAGCTGATCCTCTTACAACTACAAGAGAAGTTGCTGAATACCTCACGTTAACCATTCTATGGTTGTTCGGCATTGGAAGCAAATTGGAAAGGTGAAAAAGCTGGATAAGTGGGTGCCTCATGAGCTAACCGAAAATTTAAAAAATATATATATATGTATATATATATAATTTTGAAGTGTCATCTTCTCTTCTTATACACAACAACAAAACATTTCCCGATCAGATTGTGACATGTGATGAAAAGTGGATTTTATACAACAACCAGTGACAACTAGCTCAGTGCTTGGACCGAGAAGAAGCTCCAAAGCACTTCTCCAAGCCAAACTTGCACCCAAAGAAGGTCATGGTCACATGGTCACTGTTTGGTGGTCTGCTGCCGCTCTGATCCACTACAGTTTCTGAATCCCTGTGAAACTATTCCATGAGAAGTATGCTCAGCAAATCAATGGGATGCACCGAAAACTGCAACGCCTGCAGCCGGCTCTGGTCAACAGAAAGGGCCCAATTCTTCTCCACGACAACGTCCAACCGCATGTCACACAACCAGCACTTCAAAAGTTGAACCACAGCTGCCACAGCTGCCACCACAGTTGCCTCAGCTGCCATGTTCACCTGACCTCTCGATAACCAACCAACACTTCTTCGAGCATCTTGACAACTTTTTGCAGGGAAAACACTTTCACAACCAGCAGGATGCAGAAAATGCTTTCCAAGAGTTCGTGGAATCCTGAAGCATGGATTTTTTCGCTACAAGAACAAACTTATTTCCAGTTGGTAAAAATGTGTTGGTTGTAATGGTTCCTATTTTGATTCATAAAGATGTGTCTGAGCCTCGTTATGACTTAAAATTTATGGCCCAAAACCGCAGTTACTTTTGCACCAAACTAATATTTTTTTTTCCCCAGGATTTATAGTTTTCAGTGGGAGAAAAAGTCTGAAACAAGCTTCTGCCACAGCCAGAAGTAGAAGCCACAGCGTCTTTCCTTTGCCTCTCTGGGCTCCAGTTCCTGGAGCAGTGTCCTGCAAGTGTCAGAGGCTTGGCAAATCCAGAGAAGAGCGTGGGTCCAGCGAGGCCCGAGAGATGCCCGGGCAGATCCTCTCGCACCAGCTGGGTGTGCAGATGGTGGCAGGGCAGGGCACGGGGCAGATCTGCAGGCTGAAACACAGCAGCCATAGCTGCCACCACCTCCCTGCCCCCGCCCCGAGGAGCCCAGCTGCATCTGCTTTCACTTTGTGTCAGCACACCCTCCTCTCGGGCCAGTGAGGGTGACTTCCTGGCTCAACACAACTAGGGACTTAGCTGCCCTGAGCCTTCCCATCACTGAAAAACAGACCCTCCCATATCCTGGCCTTTGGAGCCCTGGCTGGTTCCGTACGGTGGCACGGTGTGGTCCCCGAGTGAGGCCTGCCAGGCGAGGAGCCCCCAGGCCTGCCAGAAAGGACTCTCTCCTGAACTGCTCTCCAGGCCTGGCTTGGTCACTGGACACTTTTTTATCCATTGACTCTGATTTTGTGAAGAATTTGCTCTTGGATCCTGGACAACAGTTGTTGGAACAAAAAGTGGCACAGACAGACCTGGGTTCTCTTCCCCCTTCCTGGCTGTGTGCTCATGGGCGAGGCACTTCACTTCTCTGACCCTCAGCGCCTGAATCCACAAAATGAGGGTAATAATGTTTGCACGGTGGGCTGCTGCAGGGGGAATGCCTTGCACAGCAGAGATCCGCTCAGTTCCTCACACACAGTGGATATCGCAAAGGACAATTCTGTCCCTCCCCGCTAAGTTTCTGGATCCTCATTTGTCAAAAGCTCAACAGGCATCAAAGAATTCAAACCAGGGTATTATGAAAATGAGGATTCCAGCTGACTGCACTAGTTAAGTCAAGTCCTTGAAGCACTGGACAGTTAACCCTCCATGCTTTCTGCTTCAGGTTCCAAGACCTCACAGGACCTGCAGGGAAGAGGTCATAATGCAGGGTTGGGGGGGACAAGTCAGGGTTCTCAGGGGTTCACAGACCCAAAAGCCTCAGCAACAGCCATGCCTAGGTCAGAGGGCAGTAGACAAGCTTCAGGGTCAGGCCCACTCAGTTTGCAA
Source organism: Microcebus murinus (assembly GCF_040939455.1). NCBI lineage: Eukaryota > Metazoa > Chordata > Mammalia > Primates > Cheirogaleidae > Microcebus > Microcebus murinus. The sequence continues at coordinate 34,432,134 of NC_134110.1, read as the reverse complement.
CCAGCTTTGACCTCCCTGGGAGAAGGTTCCTCCAAGTGGCTCTGATGGCTCCAATTTTCCACTCCTCAATCACTCTGAGTCTTTCTCCTCACATGCTGGGAAGCTCAGGTGCACTGTCTTCCGCAGCACCCAAGACTTACACATCCTCAGAGAAGGCTGGGCCACCCTCACAACCTCCAGCTGCCAGTGTTGGATTGGGGGCCACCTTGTCCTTTGCATTTTTTTATAGTTTGCAATACACAGTCACAGCTGTCACCCATTTCAGGCTTTCAGAAGCCCTGAGCACTGGCTGGTGAACAGAACACAGGCTTTGGGGGTCAGCCAGGCCTGGGCTCAAATCCTGAATCTCTTTCCTCCCAGCCAAGGGACCTTGGGTAACACCATCTACCTCAGTGGGTTCAGAGCCTGCAGCAACAAGATGGGAACATTCACATCTTTTCAAAGGGACACATAGGGATTAGGTGCAGAAATACCTGGCATTTAACAGATGCTCAATACATAGGAGTTACCTTCACTCCCAATTTCTAGATGAGGAAATCGAGTTTCAAAGAGCACCTGGATTGAGTTCATACAACCAAGAGATGGTCTTTTGTATGAATTTTCCCTAGATTTGGCATCTATGTCTAGATGTTTCCCTCCCTCCTTCCTTTCCATATACCAAGCATCGGCTGTGTGCTAAGCATCACTCTCCAGGAAGAAGATGCCCTGAAAGCTGCGTGTGCGGAACTTCCATGTGCAACTCTCCCAAGCAGAGTCCTGTGGGCCTCTGTGTTATTGCAAGGGTGTGTCTGATCTCTGCTTTAATCCCACATTCACAGAGTCGGCTTAATGAGAAACCCCAGCCGAGTGAGTCAGCTGGAGAGGCACCTGCCTGGAAGGCTTGCTGGGCTCTGCAGAACCCAGTCCTGCCCCCAAGATTCCTGCCACCTGTCCACCCCTGCAGCTAAGGAGTACTTCAGGCCTCCGCTGGGGATGCTTAGGCTGGATCCCAAGGCCTACTCTTTACGGATGCTCTTAACCCTTTCTGCCCCCTGGCTGTCACACACGCGACATGTGATCGGAGATTGTTCTGAGCCCTTCAAGGAGAACTGATCAAATCATGGGACTAGAGGCTAAGGAGGTACTGCAGTTCATATGTCTTCATTTCCTATGCAAATGTGGAATTTCTGCATCAACCCTGCCTGCATTCAAGGGCTCCTAAGCCATCCTGTTTCTTGCCACCTGCAAGACTCTCTGTGTGGTCGCACCGTCTATTGCAGTGAGAGTATGTTCCCACCCGGCTGTGCTCCCCTCTGTACTGCAGGGGCTGGAATCCTGGAAACGACTTTTGACATTTCCCAGCTTCCCCTGCCCATTGCTCCCTGGACACAGGAGCGATTCAGCCAATGATGATTGACATGAGGCAGGCGCCTTCCTCCCTCCTGCAGTGGTAGGAGCCGCCGTGTGCTGCCACAGAGAGCACTGGACTCCATGACCTGCCCTCCTCCACCTCCAGGCTGCAGGCAGCCGAGGAACCTCTGCTGGCTTTGGAAGCTTCCTGGCCTCTGGGCCTCAACTTGAAGCAGCGTGACCAAAACACCTGAGGCTTCCCTTCCAACAACTTTGTGAGCACCAGTTCTCTGGAATTCAATCCAGAGCTTCTGCCTGAAGCTGCTGTCCCACTTCATTTGACAGATACAGAAGCTGAGCTCAGAAAGGGGAAGTGACTTGTCCAAGGACACACAGCAAAGTTGTGCCAGAGATGGAAAGAGAGCCAGATCCCCAAACTCCTAGATATGCTTGGTTCCTTAGACAGAGCCTGCTCTATTCCATGTACGGTGGCAGCCCTCACGTGGCTTCCACCCGTCACAGGTGGAGGATCTCAGGAGGCATCTTGGGCTTCAGTGGATCAGAGAGAGCACAGGCAGGCAGAGGCGTGGGGAGGAGAGGGGTTGGGAGCTGGTTGGCTGTAGCCGCCAGGGTGGGGCCCTGCTGGGAACATCCAAAAGGCACTGAGCTTTTTGCTGTGTGACCTTCAAGTCCCTCATCTGTAAAATGAGGTTAGAAACCATCCCTTCTTCCAAGGTGGCCACATAGAGCAACAGTGTTAATGCTCTCAGCAGTGAGGACACTGCCACTCACTGAGGGTCTTCTCTTTGCCAGACCTGGCTGTAAGCACAACACTGGAGCACAATGCCCGAGCCACACGATCTCCTGGTGACATGCTGGGTATTACCTCCTCTTTCAGAGGTGGGGACAGAGGCCCACAGCAGTCAAGCGACCTGCCCAAGGCCCTCAGTTGGAAGGTGGTGGGGCTGGGATTCCAGCCAAGGCAGAGCCGAGCCCAGTGGGCAATGCCAGGCCAAGGTCCACCCCCGCCCTGGGCCTCGGCGTCTGAGCTGCAGAAGAGGGACGGGACCATCCCCACCCCACAGTGGCAGTGCGAGCACTGAGAAAGGTTCGCGTGTGATGCCGGCACAGGGCCTGGCGGGGGTGAGCGTGAATCCTCATTGCCCTTGTTTTGTTTTCTCCCTGGTCAGTGTTCAGCCCAGCCCCACCCGTCTGAGTCACCCCTGCAGTTGGCAGCTGTGTCCCCATGGCCGAGCCCAGGCCTGGCCCTCTTCAATCAGCGGACCCAGTTCTCTCCAGACATCATCTAAGAGAAGCTGGCCACCACAGCGAGAGGGGGCCTGAGAGGTGGCCCTGGCCACCATGGGGTAAACAGGTGGCAAAAAGCTCCCTGTCCCTGCTGGGGCTGGGGTTGGCCATTTCTCCCCTTCCACAGAGTAGAAAACAGGTCCCAAATGAAGCCAGCCAGCTCCTGTGCTACCCTCAGGCTCCCCGCCTTCCTGTGTCTTCCAAGAGACACGGGGACATCCCTACCCTCCATGCTGCACGGTGTGACGTGGAGCTGCCTCAGGACTTCAGGCCAGTCAGTTCCTCATCCATAAAATGAGACAATTATCCCAGCCCGTGCTCACCCGACTCAGCTGAGTGAGCAAATGAGCGGATAGCTGGTTACACTCGGCAGTCACTTTACAAAGATACAGTCCCTCTATTGCAATCACGGTACGTACAGTCTTGAATCACACCGGAATCAATGCTACTGGCTGTGGATATATATAAAGTGCATAGAACAATTCCTGAAAATATCAGTATTACTATCAAAAAATGTCACCTGCGTTGGGATCATCATTTCTTTGAGAAACTAAGACCAGCACGTGTGTGTGGACAGTGGACGGTGAGGTGTGAGCTGCAGGAGAAACAGCGTGTCTGAGTTGAACACTCCCCACGTGCCAGGTGCTTTGCACCCACATCCCACTTTGTCCTGGCAACGCCCCTGATCTGACACTGCCACCCCGCTCTGCAGATTCTCTCTCGATTTCATTCTTTCATTCAATAGTCATTACTGGGCACCTGCTGTCTAACGGTCAGGTCACTGTCAAGTGCTGGACAAAATAATAGTTAGAGAAAGTAGAATGACCTTCACCCCTGCCCTCCTGAAACAACACTGCAGGGTGGGACAGAGGCTGAGGTCTAAGGAATCATACAAAAAAATTAGAATGGCTGCGATGGTTAAATGTGAGGTGTCAGTGTGGCCTAGCCACACGGTGTCCAGGAGTTAGTCTCGGTGTTGTTGGGAAGGTCACCTGCAGATCCCCTCTACAATCAGCTGACTTTAAGTAAAGGAGATTGATTGAGGTGGGCCTCATCTAATCAGCTGAAGGCTGTAAGAGCAGAAACTAAGGTTTCTGGGAAAAGAAGGAATTCTGTCTCAAGACTGCAACACAGAAGTCAAGCCCTGCCTGCGTTCCCATGATCTGGCCTGCCCCACAGGTTCTGGACTTGCCAGCCCCCACCACTGCCTGAGCCAAATTCTTAAAATCAATCTCTTAATATACAGGCATAAATATTCTACCGGTTCTGCTCCTCCAGAGAGCACACTCATGCCGCAGCCTCCGCACCAGGAAGCAGAGGGCCCGGGAGGGGTGGGTGGGTGTCCAGAAGGAGTGTAATGGCCCGAGGCCTGTGGCTGGATGGGTGACTAGACAGAGAGGACAAGAGCCTTCCGGGCAGGGGAAGCTGCAGGTGAGTCCAAGGAACTCAGAGCAAGAAGGTCAAATGGCAAGGACATCCAGAGAGGGAGACAGTGGATGGTATTGCACAGGGCTGAGCCACCCCCTGGGAGCCACAGGAAGCCCATGTGGGGCTTCCTGACCAAGCCCAGGTTGGCTGTGCCTGAGCCACAACTGGTAGGAGGCCAAGTCGGGGCTGCCAGATGGCCCCTCCCCCAGGGCCACCCCACAGCCTGATACTGCCTGCCAGGGAGGGCTGTGTGTGTCGCTGCAGCAGCCTGGCCTGCCAGGGGCTCGGGCAGTGAGCCGGCATCTTTGTTTTCCCTCCAGATGTCCCCTTTACCTTCTCTGCCCTGCTCTGTGCCAGGGGCTGGCCTTAGGGACAGACAGCGTCAATGGCTCCCATGATATTGCCTTTCTGCTACGTCTTGCCAATGGGAAAGTGGACAAGAGGCTGGCTGGAGAGAAGGGATGAAAGTCAAGTGGTGACTGCCCTGGTGTCCTCCCTGTGGGGCAGCCAATGCTGGCAGCCTCTTGCTCCTGTCCACATACGGGCTCTGTCTGGGGTTTCAGTAAGTCTCCATCCTCTTGTCCCTTCAGCCCTAGGGTTGGAAACACCCCCACTGTTTCCACCTCCAGGAACTATGCCACCCTTATGGTGTCCTGCCAGCGCCCTGAGCAGCTCAGGCGACCCCACAGTCCTGCCTGTTGCATAACTCCAAGTGGCACTGTTGACCATATGGTCTATGCAGTTGCCACCCTTAGAGAAACACCCTGAAAGCAGCCCAGCCTCCCCTGCACCCTAATGCCCCCAGACACCCAAGCTGGGAACAGCTCCTGGCAGCTTCAGAGGATTTGCAGGAAGAGCTGGCTTGGGCCTGTTGGACCTTCTGAGTCCTGGCTTCCCTATTGCCTTGGGTAGCTACTCTTTCTGGAATCCTCCCAAACCCTGCTCCAACTGCTGTGGGGCACTTGCTTGTCAGCGGTCTTGTCTCCAGGCACAGGCCACTGACAGGCCCTGTGGCAGGCATGGCACCAGGGCTCCCTGAACCATTCAGGTTCCAGGCTCAGGACACTCCAGGTCCCACCAGGAGAATGCTCCAGATAGTTCCTCTCCCAGGATCCCCAGTGACAGCCAGCAGCCCCTCCCCAGCTCTGTCTCCCACAGAAAAGCAGCCAAGGCCAGTGGAGCCCCAGGGCAGGGTCCCTTTAGCCCGCCCACAGCTGCCCCAATTGGAGGCTTTAGCTTGACCTGCTCCTGAGCCCCTCTTGGGGGTCTGATCTGCTCTGTCCTCTCCCACTCACTCATTTGCTCTCTGACTCCTGCTGAGCTTAACCCACTGCACTCAGATGTCGAGTGTGGATAATGTCGAGTGGAAAATGAGAAAAAAGCAAATGAGTGCAAAGGGTTAAATATCAAAGAGAATCCTCGTTGTTTTTCCTGCAGACAAAGGTCCAAGGAATTTCTCTAGCCAAATCCGGTGGCCTCTGGTCTCCCTACCTCAGGGTCTACTTGGCGGCCTGCCAATTTGAGACAGTGTCAACATCTAACACATTCTTTGTGTGGACACCTGGCCGACGTGCCCAGTGGCTCTTATGGCAAGCACCCCTACCTCTGCTTTGTAGGAGAGGAAACTGGGTTCTGAGAGGCTTTGCAGCTTCTTAGAGACCAGGCAGGGTGTGAAACAGGTGGTTTCAGGTCCTTGGAGGGAGGTGTACCATAACCTCATTTTACAGATGGGGAAAGAAGAGGCCGTCGGATGTGGGTAGCTTACGCAAGGTCACACGGTCAGGAAGGGCTCGGGCTGACTCCTGAGCCTGCTCTTCAGCTCCTGCTGTGACGTGCCTGTAATGCAGCTCTGAGGACAGCTGATGGCATGTTTGTCTTCACTGCTCGATAGCGAAGCCACAGACTAGGCCAGCTGCAGATCCAGCATGGAGACAGGGCACTTTGGCACCAATGGCAGAGGGCGGGGGCATAGACGATGGCCTCCCAGGAGAGTGCGTGGGGCTGGCGATGGGAACACAGCACAGTGTGGAAAGCAGGGCGCCGTCCTGAGAGGCTGCAGTGCGTGCTGCCAGATCGTGGACGTCTTCAGGAACAGGAACGTGGGGCTGTGGGCCAAGGAGAACCACGGCTGGTTGTGAGCACCAGACAGTAGTGACCGCAACTGGCACATGAGGCTGGACTGGAGTGGGGCGTATAGGGCACCCTAAGGGGAGCCTGGAGAACCGCCCAGTCTCCATCTCAGGGCACCTGGGAAGCCTATCTCCTTTGGGGGGGCCTCAGTTTCCCCACTACCTCCTGCACTGACTCTAGCCCGGAAGTGCCAGCAGGTGGGAGAACTCTTGGTTGTGCTCCCAGATCTTCCGCCTCTCACCCTTGTCCCTCTTACTTGTTCCTTTGCTGGGGAACTGGGGGAGAAAACAAAGTGTCCCCTGAGCACACAGACTGGTGCTGAGTGGGCGGTGTGCAGAAGTGCCCCAGAGAAACACGATTAGCCAGGATTAGGGTCACATGAGCAGGAGTCAGGTATGTTTTCATATTCTCAGCTGCACAAAAAGAATTTAAATCCACAAAGCTCCTTATGTGTGTGGATTGAGGGGTGCTAAATTTGGAGCCTGAAGACAGCTATGCGACATTAGAAGCGTGTAATGTGGTCAGGAATTTAAGCAGTCGCACTGTAAGCACCCAGGCTCACACCTGTCCCCAGAAGGAAGGATTTCCCCAATTTGGGTGGCACAGAAGTCCCCATGAAGGAAAGACTATTTGGAGTTACCAAGCCCCCACCGCACCAGCCCTCAGGGGTCTGTCAAGGGTTCTAAAGCCTCATGTGGGACTGAGAGGCTGCAGGCCTTGTCGCCCTAAAGCTGAGATCCAGAAAGTCTGACATGTGGCTTAAAGAAATACCTTTCTTCACAGTCCCCGGACTTCCAAGGAAATGTACTTACTCTACTGATTTGCAGGGGCATCCAGAATGCTTCTAAAGGAGTCAGGGGGCAACCTCTAGTGGAGTCCAGAATGCGGATTCAGATAACATTATAAAACCCTGCTGCTCACATAGTCCAGGCTTCCGAGACAGGCACAAGCACCAGGCGACAGCAGGTGTCTGGCAGGAACCATCCCTACACTGAGGGTTGCAGGGTGTCACAGTGCCCAGCAGGGTCACAGGACCGAACTGCCCTGGCCCAGCACCCCACTGCCCCCAGAGGAGAGGACAGGCAGCTCTCATCAGAAAAACAGCACGAGCCATCTGCTGTGGGCCCTCCTGGGTCCTGCACTCAGGAAAGGGAGACCTTGGCCCTTGACAAGGGATTGCGGAGCAGTTGGGGACTGGCAGCCGGAGGGGAGGGCAGGGATCGGCATGACGGGGCAGTGCGCTTTTAGAGCAGCTGAGACCAGCAGCCCTAGTGAGGCTCCGGGCTGCAGACAGGAGGGGACAGGAGACATGGAGCCAGAGAGAGTGTGAGATGTCAGTGCCGTGTCTCCCCATAAGCTCCCACAGCTGGTGAGTCCTGGAGAAATCCATGCAAATACTTGTTGGGGACCTGTCCCTAACGTGCCCCAACTCTGTGCCAAGCACCCGGCTGGCACTTCTCCTAGGTCTCCCATTTGACCTTCCTAACATTTTTTTTTTTTTTTTTTTTTTTTTTTGCTTTCACAGAGAAAAGATGGAAAGAGAGAGGCCGAGGTCCCTTGCTCAGGGTCACAGAGTGAGGGATGAACCCTGACTTTTTAGAGGCAGACGCCAAGCCAGTGCTGCATTAGCTGGGCCTGCAACGAGCACCGTGTCTGGTGGGCGTTTGCTTTTTAAGCCACCTGGAGATGACGCTGGGGGCTGGGGAACACGCCACAGGGCTGCAACTTCCCAGCCTGTCATGGATGAGCCCCACCCGTGGTTAGCAGTTATGAAGACGTCTCATCGTCTAGCTCTTATTTGACCAAAGGGGCTCAGGCAGGTTCAAGGCCACCCTCAGAGTCAGGCGCCTGTTAAGCGGTGGACGGAGGACGAGAACTCAGGCCCAGACCCCACTGCCATGGGGAAAGTGGGAAAAGGACGGGGTTTGACCGCTCCACAGCCTCACTGGCTGTGTGACTTGGACAAGCCACCTGAAACACACCCTGCCACATCTTGCCCTTGTACGCAAAAACAGACAACACAGCCACACATGCCCCAGGAGTCCTGGAGAATAGAATGAGGAAATGAAGCGCTTTCACCTCTAGAAGGGCCACTAACCTATCTGATCCCTTCTCTGGCAAAAGCAGACACTTCTGTGCACTGACTTTGTACCCAGTACAGTTTTAAGAGCTGGCCCAAGAGCTTTATTCCTGTACCTCGTGGAATCTATGAACGTGCCCATTTAGCAGATAGGTGATTAGATAAATAGGTTAACTCTCTTGGCCCAGGGATGTATGTTTTGTAAGCAGGAAGCTCAAAGGTGGACGGAGCAGTCTGGTTCCAGAGGCCAAGCTCTTCAAGCTAAGCATCTGCCTCTCAGCCTGGGCTGGTCTCAGCAGCCTGGGGCCCTGGATAGAGCCCGTCCCCCAGCGGAGGGTGCACCCATGCGGGCGGTGATCATAATGCCACTCGTCCTCCTTTCGATGAGAAGGTGAGCCTGGCAGGACAGAGGGGAAACAGCTATGCTGGGCTGCTGGTGATGCTAAATGCCCTCACGGCCAGAGGGGCTGCAGGGGGGCCCCTCCGTCCCAGGCAGTGGGCATTCAACACGGGAGTGCGCCCCCCAACCCACGCCACGAGCCCTCCTGAGGGCTGGGCAGGTGGACTGTACACCTTGTCCCTGGCTTCCCATCAAAGGGCCTCCCACATGAGGAGCTCAGTATTTTAAAAGTATCTTGTTCTGCCCAACTGGCTTTAAAACGCACAGGTGTTGCTTTATCTTCTCCTAAAATGCAGGGATGAGAGGTGGGCCTGGCCAAGGTCGGCTGCACTCCTTGGGTCTGAGAGAGAAACCAAGGCTTGATGGGGCAGGAGGTCTAGGGAGGTTTCTGGGTGTGGCAGAACACGCAGGACACTGGGCAAGAAACCTCTCCAGAAGCACAGCACGGGGTTGGAGAGAGGCACAAGATCTAGACAGGGGCCACCCCAGCTATTTCATTTTGGCCTCCAGTGTCCTGATCCTTTTCGCTTCTTCTCTTTCCTTCTCCCCAGGAATGACCAACACCACGGTTCCTTGTGCTCAGGGACCTTCCTTTGTGCCCCACTGTGTTCCTAGAAGAGTGATCACACTACCTTCGATGATCCCCTGAAAGGGAGGCACCATCCCCATTTTATAGACAAGGAAACTTGGGCTAAGAAAAGTCCAATGATTGCGACTTACCCAATCTCACACTCAGTAAGAATTAGATCTGGCATTCCAATCTACATTTTTTCCCATGCTAACCTATAATTCGGAGACACTCCGCCACAGGTCTCTTGCATTCCTACACATCTTGCTGGGTAGACGAAGAATGCAAGGCTCTGACTGCTCTGTACCTGGGCTGTGTTTGCAGCAACCAGTCACGAGACATGAGGAAATTTCTCACTCTGGGACTAAGAGCTGGCTTGCTTGCTGTTTGTTACAAAACGGTGGATCCCCCCAGCCTGGTGCTCCCGTCCTATATTGCAACCCACAGCCTTAGGGCCAACAGGGAGTGCTGCTTGTTGAACAGTGAGTAATAAAGTCCAGAACCCTCCAGAGTCTTATCAAATGGACAGAGTGGCCAGGCTGGGGCTGAGCCGCCGAGGCACACTCAGCATCTTACTTAGTTCTGTGCCCTGACCCAGCCCCTCTCCGGGGCTTCTTTAGTGGACAGAGGGACAGCTGGAGAACCCAGCGACGCTCACTGGCGATGGGCTTGCTGGTCCTCGGCGAGGACACAGGTGGGCTGGCTCCAGGTCCCACAGCGCAGCAGCTTTCTGAGCATTTCTTACGAGAAACTTTCAGCAGCTCACAGGCCAGTAAGCGGGCAGAATTGCTTCTTGATTATTATTTTTCCAGCTGAATGAGATTCAGTTAATGGAAGACTCACTAAGTCCTTCTGGGCTCTAACGAAAGAGACACATTCTGCTGTTCCAGAAATGAGTTTCTGGTTCTGCAGCCACAGGTCCCAGGGCTGAGACGGTTGAGGATGGTCTGGAGCTGATGGTCTGGGGCAGGAGGGCTAAAGGAGTATCCCCCTTCACAGGGCATCTCTTTGCTAAGATACGGAGGTCTGCAAAATCAAAGGGGAGCTGGCAGAAGGCTCTGTCCCCGTGGGTGGCTGCTACCTGTCTGGGAGGCAAAGGGTATAGTATTTCAGGGCCACAGGGGAACACCTGGATGACCATACATTTTCTGAGGCTCAGGGAGGGCCGTGACTTGCACAACATTGCACACTAGTCTGGGGTTGCACTAAGACTAGAACCCGGGCTCCTTAACTCCCAAGCACGTCCCTTCCACACACCCGGCCCCATGAGCTGCTCCAGCAGGAGCAAGGTGGGTGCCAATGCCACCATTCAATGGAGGGGCGAACCACATCCACAGACAGGAGCCTCAGCCCGGTGGCCATGCCAGGACAGAGGTCTGCCTGCCTCAGCACCCCCCACCAGACCCCAGACTGCCACCAGACCTCCCTCTCGGAGGCCCAGCACAAGGTCAGCAGTGTAGTCTGCAAGACTATTTCTTGTTCTATTTCTGCGGTTTTGGAATCCAGGCTCCCGCCACTCTGCCTGGAAACATGGGCCTCAAGTACTGGATTGCAGTGGATTGCTGAAAACTCCCAGTCCTAGTTTAAAAATATGCTTTGAGAATATATGCAAAGCAAGAATATGAAACTATTTCAAATTTCACCAAAAAGTGAAATTGTGCGAAGAGGATTAAGATAAGTAGTTTCCTTTCTGATGCCCTATTCCATTCTACCAGATTTTTCTTGCTGTACAACACCCCTTCCACACTACTACAGACACTTGGAGATGACGGACCAAAGGACACCAGAGATAAGTAGCAACTGTGTGGGAGGGAGGGTGAGGGGACAAATGCAGAGAGAACCAAACTCAAAGAGTGTGATGGTACACCAAGCATATTCCCTGCCTCAGGGCCTTTGCACATGCCATTCTCTCTACCAAAAGTATTCTTATCCTGGAATCTGTATGGCTTGCTCTCTCACTGCATGCATGGCTGTGCCCAAATGCCCTCCTTGGAGAGGCCTTCCCTGATCACCCTAAAATAGCATCTCAGTCTCTGTCCACCTGCTCTGCAGCATTTCCCTGCATAGCCTTAATCATGAACAAAGACTCTGTTGTACACTGGATTGCTTGTTTGTCTGTCTCCCCCACCAGAAGGCAGGAGTTCCTATCTCCCTGGTTTCTACATCCTCCCTGCTGAGAACCCTGCAGGCTGATTGAGTGGTGACACAGGCAGGCACTCAGTGCTCAGGAGCAAAGGTTCACTCTGGTTTGTGTCACATGAGAGATGGGGAACGTGGTCATTTCTGGGCCTCAGAGTCCTCATACAGAAAACGGGGTGATCACAGTGGCAAATTCAAATCGGCCTTGCCCGCAACAGCCAGGGGCGGTATCTGGCTAGAGCAGGTGCCCTCTGATCTTTGCAGCTTGTGTTTGGAGGTTTTCCTCTCCTAGCTGAGCCCTGCTTGTTTCTGACAGAGCAGATCAGCCGTCCTCAGGGAGGGGAACGCAGAACTCGGCCTACACACTTCCTTTGGCTTTTGCAAAAACAACAAAACCAAAAATACTACAAAACCACACCGAGGAGCTGTACAAGTGCCGAGAGCTGCGGTGAGCAAGGCTGAGTCCTCCCCCGTGGCCGCGGCAGGATGAGGCACACGGCACACATGGAGGCACCTGGCCTGGTCCCGGGGTAGTGAGGACAGGACGGGTCTAGTTCCTAAAGAGCCTGGAGCCCCCGAGTGACCTTCCCCGGAGGTTGGCATGGGCCTCCGTCAGCCACGGTGTGCTCACTCCTGAACCCACATACCCAGGTGAGGCTCTGGCTTTGCCCTGAGCCCGGCACCTGTGGGGAACGCGGCTGTTTTTCTCGAATACCACCCTCCTTCTCGGCTCCTGGAGCTCTTTCCTTATCAGCCCAGGAATCTGTGTGAGCAAAATAGAAAATGGAGTCACAGGTCTCCCCGTGAGAGTCCGAGCTTTGGCAAAGGAGGACGACCTCCGTGACTTGGCCTACGACAAAGAAAGCAAGGCCCCTCAGAGCACAGGTTCTAACCCTACCTCTGCCACTCACCAGCTGTGCAGCCTCAGTGGAACTGCTTAACCTCTCTGAGCATCACTTTCTTCATCTGGAAAGTAGGAACAAATGCCCCAACTTACCACCGGGAGAGGGTACGGAGCTCTGCCGGGAGAGTGTCTGCAGCACGCTCGCTGGGGCACAGCGTACACTCGAAGTGCCGTGCGAAGCACCTGCCGAGCCCGGGTGTGGGGAGGGCAGGGCACGGCCACCCCAAGAGCACTGGCCAGGGACCTGAGCGCTGGGGCTTGGGCCCCAAACTAAAACGAAAGCTCTGGCTGCATGATCTCCACGGCTGCTTCCTGTTGTAAAAAAAAAAAAACCCCACTAAATCTGGAGTTTCAACCAACGCGTGAAACGCGGGGGCTGGGGAGGGACAAAGCAAAGGTGGCCAGGACACAGGGCTCTTGGGCCAAACCTTGAAGGATGAGGGGGGCGGGGAGAGACAGAAAACGAGAGGAGGGCGAGCTCCTTCTCCGGCACTGGCTGTGTGCCCGCACCGGCTTAAGCCCTTCCACATTCATTATTTAACCTCCCGACTGTCCCTGCAGGTAGCTCCAGCCTCGCCATCACCAGAGGGGGACACTGGCGCTCAGGGCTGAGGAGCTGGGAGGGGTCCCGGGGGCAGTGGGGGCTGGACAGGACGGGGGCTGGAACCAGGCTGCAAGTCCAAGGCCGCCCCCTCCCCGAGGAGGTGTGTGTGCAGGTGGCGCTTGCAACAGGGCTGGGGGCAGGTCACAGATCACAGTGGGCAGGGTGCGAGAGGTGGTTCCGACTCTGGAATATTCTTCTCACTGGCAGGAAACAGACAGCTGGGCATCTTGCGAAGAGAGCCAGCTCTTGAACTGAGAAGCGGGGAGGTGTCAGTGCCACAGCCTTAGCTTTTGTTCCTAAATGCTGAGTGAGAGGACAACCCAGGATAAATGACGAGAACAACAAATGATAATGACGCCCTGCCCTCGGGCTCTGTCACAGCTGCTGCTGCTCCTGTCACCTGGGAAGGTGTGGAATGACTTCCCCTCAGGAGAGGGGATGGAAAGAACTTTCTGAACAGTCAAGAGCAGACCTCCAGGCTTCTTTCTCTCCCTCTGCCCCGAGTGCACCTGTGCCACCAATAAAGGACGCCCGGTGGCCCTGGGACATTGATATTACCTAAGGCCCATGGAGGGAGGAGGTTCCGGGGCCAGGCTGCTGCTGGGGCTGAGCTGCCTGACTCGCCAGGGAAAGGACATTGAAGATGAATTTTTAAAAGCAGCAGAATAGTTTAATGAAAAGCAGTTACTTTCCAGAACATGCGGTATGTGTGGTTTGTGCCCCTTCTCTCTGCATGCGGGGACGCTTGGCGGTGGTGGCGGGAGGGACACAGTCTGGTGGGCCTCAGGATGGTGAGGGGCACCCGATGGCCGGGGTCATCCCCAGCTCACTGGCTGCACATCCTGCCACGAGTCACTTAAGGCCACTGTGCCTCAGTTTCCTCATTTGTAAAGAAGAATGGTGCCCACCTCCTAAGGTTGCTGAGCAGATTTAGAGGGTCGGCACAGGTGAAGAGTGTAAAGCAGGCCTGGCAGGTGGGCAATGCTCTCTATGGACTCACAACTGTCATCGCCATCATCATCGTCATCATCATCTACTACGGGACACAAACTGCACATCCCACAGAAGATGTCAGTTTCTATTTCTAAGGTAAGGAAGTTGAGGCTGGGAGGGTCAAAACTGCACTGAATTAGTCATCACAGAACTCACTAGCAGTGAGCTGGGAGGAGGCCGAGGACTGTTCTCCACCCCACACCACGGCAGGGCTGGGCCACGCCGGGCAGGGGTGCGGACGGGCTGGCAGTCCCCATGTCCCTTGGCCTCTCCCTCCCCAGCTAACAGAGGCCTCTGCTAAGCAGCCTCAGACGCAGCCCTTCCTAAGCAAAGCCAGATGCGGGAAAGCTAACGTGTGTGAGGAAGGAAACAGCAACTCGGGGACTCTGAGTGGCCATGCAGTCCCCCAAGGGCGCCCAGAGCCTGGTGGCTGCTTGCCTGTGGGTGGAGACTCAGGAGCAAGAAAACACCCGGGCTTATCAGCCGGACCCAGAAACTTCTGCAGACCCATCCCCAGCCGGGTCCTGCAGGTTACCACGGTGCTCTGCTGGGGTCAGTACCTATGGGAAGGGGTGGAGAAGTACTGTCACTTTGGAGTTCACATGCACATTTTTGTAACAAATGATCTCTCTGAGTCAACTCTGGCTGTGAACATTGCCCAACTCCTCAGAAACAGGCACAAAAGTTCTTGAGAAAATGCAAATCTGCTGATTTTGCTGGCAAAACGAGCTTTGACTTCACATGATGAATCCCGGCTCGCACAAGACTGCGACTTGGCCAAGGTCACAAAGCAGGTCAGCAAGGCAGGGGGGAGCATGGCCCAGGGCTCCTCACACCTGGTCGCCTCTGTCAACTGCCTCGTGCTTCACTGCAGGAGTCAAATATCTATTTTCTGAGCACCTAGTTTGTGCCAAGAATTGGGAGAGGTGCCAAAGGACATCAAGAGAAACCAGAGGAGGCATTATCATTGCAGGGCAATGCCCAACCTTTATAACATGGGACATGCTACCACCAGGGCACTAGCAGCACCCCAGTTTTATTCAGGGCTTGCTGTGAGCCAGACACTGTCCTAAGTGCCTAACCCAGTAGAACCATCACAATGACCCTGCAACACTGGCCCTTGCTATGGACTGAACTACCCTCCCCATCCCCCAAGTTCATATGTTAAAGCCTTCACCCTCTAATGTGACCGTATTTGGAGATAGGGCCTTTAGAAAGCTATTAGGGTTAAATGAGGTCCCAAGGGTAGGGTCCTAATGTGATAAAACCCCTGTCCCTAGAAAGAGGAAGAGACCACAGAGCTCACTCTCCATGTGTAGAAGAGAGACCATATGAGCACACAGGGAGAAGTCAGCTGTCTGCAAACCAGGAAGACAGCGCTCACCAGAACCCAACCCTATCAAGACCCCTGATCTAGGACCTCAGCCTCCAGTACTGTGAGAAGGTAAATTTCTCTTGTTTACATCATCCAGTTGATGATATTTTGTTAGGGCAGCCCTAGCAAACTAACACAGGGCTATACGTATCACCCTCGTTTTATAGATGAGGAAGCTGAGGCACAGGACCTTGCTGAAGGCCACACGCCTACCACGTGAGAGCCGGAGTCAGACCCAGGCATCTGGCTGGAGACCCCAGCGTGGCCAACTGTGTCATGCGACTGTTTATCACCCGCCTCCGGCCTGTCACCTCTCGCCGCGGGAGGACTGTGCCTCTCCGCTCCGTGGTGCTGGGCTTGGCCACGTCACTTGCTTCGGCTAACAGCGGGTGAGCAGTTACGACGAGTGCCATCTCTGAGCAGAAGGCTGAAATTTGACTGCGCAGTTCTTTCACGTCTGGTTTGAGGACGGCACGTCCTGGTGAGTGACAACCTTGGGCCTGGACTTGAGACTGAGAAAGCTCATGAAACACTGAGCGCCACGGCTGACCCGCAGCAGAGACCCACACAGCCGTCCCACGTGTCACGTGAACAAGAAATACGCACTTGTCGCAAGTCACTGAGCTTAGAGATCGTTTGAGTTATGCAGCAAAGCTAACAAAACCAGGCTCCTCCTGCAATTATTCTGTCTCCTACCCACAAACATTTGATTTGTAAGAACTGAGTAGGGGGTCAGGAGATTGGACTTTCACCCAGGTGCTGCCACATAGCAGCTCAGCGGCCAGATAAGCCACTCCATCTCCAAACCTCAGTTTCCTCCTCTGCAAACCAGGGATGATATGAGTCCCGTGTCCTGGGGCTGTTGCAAGGATTCAGTGAGATGACACAGAGTTCCCTGCACGGTGCCAGCAACGATTAGGATGACGATGTGCTGTGTCAGGGCTGAAGATGGAAAGGGCTGGATTTGCGTCGAGTGCTGCTCCTTACAATGGTGCTCGCTCGGCCAGACTGCGGGAGGTCTCCCCTGCACAGGGAGAGGCGGAGGGCCGGTCCTGCTCAGGGGGCAGCAGGAAGTAGGCTGGGAGGAGCAGAGAGGCACTGGGTTCTCGTGAAGCTAAGACTGCTCCCTCCCAGGTCCCCCGGGCCCAGAGAGTCACTGGAGCATGGAGGGCCTGCCTCCCCTCCCCCACCTCCAGCCCTGCTTCACAGATGAGAAACTGAGGCCTGAAAAGGAGAGGACCATCTCCAAGGTCATACAGCCAGCCAGCCTCAGAACTTGGACTAGAACCTGGTCTCCTGAGACCAGCCTGGGCATCCTTCCATTGTCTCCTGCTCGTTTAGGAGGAAATGAGACTCATTCCTTATGCTGGCTGGGAAGGAAAATGTCAAGTTTCTCTCCCCTCGTGGGTGGATTTACCAAAATGCGACACAACGCAACAAGCTTTTCTTTGAGTCACTTCAAAATATGTCCTCTTTCTGGGAAAGAGTCAAGCCCATTCACACACTCCCTGGGGCCTGGAAGGGAAAGCGGGTAGTGAACTGGGAAGTCAGTTTAAGACCTGAAATCACAGTTGTTGGTTTCATGCCGGTTTTGGTTTTTTTGAGTCCTTATTTGCTGGTCTGTTTTCCCCCCAAGCCCAGAGGTGGGCCATGTTGGGAGGAAATAGCCACGGGGAGGTACAGGGTCTGCCCTTTGAGAGCAGGGAGAGGATTCTCCATCGCAGAGAAGAGACAGGTGAGGCCAGCACAGGCTGGGCCGGGCACAGAGGGTTTCAAAGATGGGAAAACGTGACAAGGCAGGAGAGAAAAAGAATTCCAGAGTCTTAGAGCGTAAAGTTTTGAAAGGGAGTGAGGAAGACAAACATGTGGCTTTTTGTGTTTTGGGGAAGCAGGGGGCAGGAGGGAGACTTGGTAATCAGGAGGAGGATCCGCAATATGAAAGTTCAGGAAGCTGGGCGGGAGTGCACTGCAGTTCATTCATCTGCAAAACAGGGAAACTGAGGCTAACTCTGCAGACACCTGGGGGGCAGTCTGTGATATAACACATGTGAAACATCCCAGAATAGGCACCGCACACGATTTGGAGCCACAATACCCAATGCAGCATCCACTGTTAAGAGGTGATTTTTCACGGGTCTCTTGCACTCCTGTGTGTCGACGAGCAGAAGCACTAACGGTTTTTGTTCTGGGCTATCTTTTTAAAGATGCACAGAGCAGGGAACACAGAAATAGTGCCTCCCTCTAGAGCAGGGCTCAAGTTTGCTATTGTCAGTATAATAAAGATAATGTCCCCCTCCAGGAGAAAGGTTGAGGGTTTACTTGCAGCCCATTATAAAAGATAATGGTTCCTCATCTATGAAGCAAACCCATGGGACTTGGGGGCAGGTGGAAATAGTGCAAACAGGAAACTCAGGCTGCCCTCTATGCTGTAATAAAGTCCCTTGTCTCTGATCCAGGAAGCTCCTGTCTTCTTCCACCATCTGCCAACAGGCTAATTTGTTAGCTTGCAAGTAGGGTGACATCTCAGGCTTGTCACAGTTCTTTACAGCTACTAGCCTCATGTGGCTCTTTGTACTTAAAACTAAACTTTACATTTAAAATGCAGTTCCTTAGTTGCAACTTATTAGTTAATTAGTGCCAATAATTAAATTAACTAATTTAATTACAAGTGAATAAAATTTAAAAGACAGTTCCTCGGTTGCACCAGCCAAATTTCAAGTGCCCAAGGTCCTCATGTGGTTAGTGGCTGCGGGAATGAACGGTACAGACGCAGACCATTCCCACCACTGGGAGAGTTCTATGGGAGAGCACCGGCCTAGCGGCTGAGGCACAAAATCTGGGGCCAGACAGGCTTTGGCTCCACCCTTGTTCTACTACTCACTGGCTATGAGACTGTGAGTCAGTCACTGAACCTCTTGGAGTTCCATGTTCTCACCTGTAAGATGAGAACCACAGGACTGACCTCATACAAGACAACACAAAGTGCTCAGCCCCGCCCAGGCTGGTGGTTAGGATTCCCTAAATAGGAGCTAATTGTTAGGCATTGAGCAAATAAACAAACACCAGTTCCTCTTGGCATTACAGAGGGAGGGGGTGTTGGGCAACCTTGAGAGATGGAACTGGTTGGAAAGAAGTTAGCAAACTACAGAGGGGCCTGGAAAGTCAGACTTAAAGGTTTGGCCTTGACCCCAGGGCAACTGGGAGCCTCAGAAGATTGTAGGCAGCAGGAAGAAAAGATAAAAATTCAATGAGTCACTATAAGAAATGTGTTCTGAACTCTGTGGAGTGCAGGTAATTTGGTATTTGAATCAGACTGTGGGTGACAGTAGGGAACAGAAATGAGTGTGCTTCCGTGCTTTTGAAAAAAGATTCATTTTTTTCCAACTCCACCACTTATCAGTAAAGGAAACCACAGGAGAAGGTTCACAGTTTGACTTCCCTCTCTGCTCCCAGAAGTCCCACAGTGCTTTGCGGGGCTGCCTGGAGAAAGCAAGGAAAGAAGCACAGTCTGGTGATGCCTCTTCTCTGCCACCCAAGCTCATGGGGACAGTGGGGACAGAGCACAGGGTTTGGTCCAGCAGACCTGGCTGTGAGTCCTGGCACTGCTATTTCCAGCCATTTCACCTCTGCCAGCCACGGCTCCTGCCTCGCAGAGACAGGCCCTGCAAGGCCCTCCTGGGGCTGTTGGGGAAGTTGGATGAGATAATATATGCGAGCTCCCTGAATAGTTCCTGGCACACAGTAGGGACACTCAGAAAAGGAGACCTCCTTTTTTCTCTGGGCTGAGCTAGAGGACACGTAGGAAACCTGAGCAGCACGGAGGGGACAAGGATGGTAACCAAGAGCCGCTGGTCTTTCCTTAGGTAGCAAATTATTCCCCGTGATCCTTGGAGTCACCTCACCTGGGAAGGCAGGTTTCAGGTTTTCATTTCCTTAGCGGAGGTCAGGCTACCTGGAAGGTGCCCTGCAAAGTAGATGCTGTTGGCACTCTGCCCAGAGGCCTTTTCCGGGCGGGGCCACACCCCTCAGCTGCTCTGACCGCTGGCTGCTAGCAGCTCACAGTTGCCTCTTGCTCTAGAGAATTTCCCGTGGCCAAGCAGGAGCTGCCTTACCTGGGAGGTGGCCACCCTCTCACCCCTGCCAACCTGGGCAGCCCACAGTGACTAAAGAACACAAGGCTACACAAGGCAGGACCCCTTTGCCTCAATGTGGGACAGCTTGCAGGGCAGCTCCACGGTGCAGTGTGTGCTCTGGGGTTCCCGGTGGAATCAGGTTGACGGTCAACTGCAGTTGGGAGCACAACCCAGCTCAGCAACTCCCCCTGCCCAGTCCTGCCTCCCCCACCCCTTCTCTTGGAACACTTCCTCAGTCACTCACATGCACCGAACCCCTGCCTCCCGCTCTGCTGGGAGGGGAGGGGATCGCCTGTGTCAGGCTGGTCTGAGCTGCAACCATCAGGAAGAGACAACTTCAGAAGGGGGGAACTCTTTCAAGTTCAGAGAACTTTCTCAAGAGCATGGAGGATCCTCAACAACCACCTGGTCCAGACTCTTGTCTCATTATAAATGAGAACCCAGAAGCCATCGGTCATTTAGCAGAGACTCACTGGGTCCCCAGAATGTCCCAGGCCCTTTTGTGATGCTGGCAACAGAACAACGGACAAGATAAAGTCCCTCTCTTCTGAATGCTTACACAGCAAACATAACAGAGCAGATAACGGTGAACACTTTTGCAGAAAACCCCATGGGACTTGGGGGCAAACAGAAATGATGCAAACATGAAACTCGGGCTGCCTGCTGTGCTGTGAGTAATTAAGTCCTTTCTTTGTCTCTGATCCAGAAAGCTCCTGTCTTCTGCCAGCATCTGCCAACAGGCTAAATTGTTAGCTTGTAAGTAGGGTGACACCTCATGCTCGTCACAATTCTTTACAGCTACTAGCCTCATGCGGCTATTTCTAATTAAAATTAAACCTTAAATTTAAAATACAGTTCCTCAGTCACACTCATTAATTAACTAATCAGTGCCAGTAATTAAATTAACTAATTTAATTAAAATTGAATAAAATTTAAAGTATAGTTCCTTGGTTGTACCAGCCAAGTTTCAAGTGCTTAACAGCCTCGTGCAGTTAAAGTCTACTGCACAGTGCGAGCACGGAACATTCCAGTTGCTGGGGAAGTTCTCCTGGACAGCACTGGCCACCCAGTTGAGGCACAGAGTCTGGGGCTGGACCAAGTTTGGGTCAATCCTTGTTCTGCCGCTCCCTGGCCAGGAGACCGTGAGTAGGGCACTGAGCCTCCCAGAGCTCCATGTCTGCACCCATAAGGTGAGAACCACAGGACTGACCCCCCACAGCTCCTGTGAGGATCACACAAGACAGCACAGCAGGTGACAGCGTGACCGGCACGGGGAGGGCGTCAGCCTGAGCTCCTGAGCGAGTCGTCTGCAAAGACGGGGCGAGGAGAGCAGAGTTCAGGCCTAGAAGGGGTCCGCGGGAGGCCTTGGGTGGAAGGGAGCTGGCCGTGGCCGCATTCAGCCGCTGTGGGGCGGGTGTGCTGGGTGAGAGGGATAATTTTACAGGGCGAGGTCAGTGACAGGAGCGGGGCCGATCACGTCACTGCAGAGGGCGGCGACTCGCCACCCAACAAATCAGCAGAGGAGTTCTTCACCATTCCCCTCTCTGGTCACTCGTCTAGTCCCACTCTGTCCTTGGGAGCAGCGGCACACGCCTGTCCTCAGTGGACGGCCCGGCCAGGTCCTTCACAGCGGAGATTTCAGTGCCAAAGATGAGGCCTCCAGACTCAACCAGTCAGTGGCCTTTCAAACACCAAAGTGCTTGTTTCCCTGAGCTTAATGTGCAGGCACTTATCAGACACAAGGCCAATAAATATGTCAACGCCCCTTCAGCTCGCATCAAATGAAGCACGGACAGTGGGAGGCTCGGGGACATCGGCTGGACACAGAGAGGAACTGAGCAGAGTGCTTACTTTCAGAGACGGCTCACACCTACCTGAAGAAGCAAGTCTGCTGCATACATTGCCGGGTGATGCTAAACCAGTGCTAAAGGATTTGGAGCCTCAGTCTTCTCCTCTATAAAATGGGGTCACCGGTAACTGTAACAGTGGATTGAAGGTGACTTAAAAACTCCATGCACTCTGAGCACAGTTTCATTACCGAGAAAATGGTAGGGCTGAACCCAGTGGTCCTCCTGGGCCCCAGGGCAGCCACCACGAGCTGAGAACAGCAGGGACTCGGGGCACACTCGGCCACTGGGGAAGGACAGAGAACGGAGCAGGCATCCGAGGCAGCCAGTCTCTGGTTCTTGTTTCTTAAGTCCTCACATTCATGACTCACACAAATAACCAGTGACCTTTTCAAATAGGATTTCAAGTGATAAACAGAAGCACTCGTAGCCACAGCAGATAGAGGGCAAAGAAACGAAACTTCGTCATTTTCCTTCCTCAAATCTCCAGCGTTATTACCCAGCGCCTGAATTAAATCCTTCTGATACGCCCGGCACATTTTGGCAGTAAATACTCGTCTCAGGGGTTTTAAAAGATCGACAAACACATTTTGAAAGTTTTATCAAGACAAGGCTTGCTAAGGACAGGAAAGCAAGGTTATCTGAGATTGGGGGCCTTAATTAACAGTGTTTATAGGGAGTTAGACAGGCACTAAATGTACAGTCTTTGCAAAAGCACCGAAGATCAATATAATGGAATTGTGCCAGCACATCTAATAACAGAAGCACAGCTGTATTTGTTGAACACCTACTATGCGCCTGGCATTTTACCACTTCCTGACTGTTTAGATGTGCACT
The DNA here is from genome assembly GCF_040939455.1 of Microcebus murinus. Taxonomy (NCBI): domain Eukaryota; kingdom Metazoa; phylum Chordata; class Mammalia; order Primates; family Cheirogaleidae; genus Microcebus; species Microcebus murinus. The sequence goes on along the minus strand of NC_134110.1, from coordinate 34,410,059 downwards.
ATTACCTGGATTAAACCTGGATCCAATCGTTCAAACAACCTATGATTAGATGCCTTATTATCACCCCATATTTAGGCAAGCACAGAAAGGTGAAGTCACTTGTTCTAGGTCACACGGCTAGGAGACAGCAGTTAGTCCCCAAATCTGTGTCACCAGGCTCTAAAGTTGACGCCAATCAGACACATCAGTGTGTCTCACTTCACCTTTGCTACAGACCTTCTGTGTCACGTATGATTATCCCAGGGCCCTCCGCAAATCACATGTGAGCTCGGAGTCTGTGAGTCCACACTCTGCTCAAGCCCCAAAATAGTTTCTTCAGTGCATCACGAGACTCACCAAGCCAGGGTCGGCAGGCATGGGGGAGAACATCCATCTGACCTCCTCACATTCAGAAAACCAAATATATCTCCCCACCGGCCCTTTGCAAAACCAGTTTGGGTTTTGAGTTCACAATTAACCCATACTGGGTGGGGAAGTTAAATCTAGAATACAGCACTGGGAGTATGAATACCTTCCAAACAGGATCAGAGAAAAGGATAGAGGAGCTTCTTTGGCTGAGTATAAAATTCACATGTGATTCTTCAAGATCAGACCTGACAACCCAGTCCACGGAAGGATCCAGATTTGGGGGATTGAGAGGGAAGGAAGGAGACTGAGAGCTTCCATGAAAGAAGCTGAGGGGGGCCCCTGGGGCCGCCAAGGACCTGGTGGTCGACTGGACACAGCTCTCAAGACACGATGGGCCCAGTGTCCTCTGAGACATGCTCATCAAAGTCAGAGGGAAGAACAAAGGTCAGGAGAGGCACAGTCCCTCTGGACCACCACCCCTAACTTTGGCCCACCCCTGTCTCATGACTTCACCCCTGCCTGTCGCAGTGTCCTGTCATGCCTCTTCCACTGGGGACTTGGGACCTCCCGAGAGGCAGGCCAATGCCAGCACGTCCACAAGGCCTCACCTAGAGTCATCTGTCAAAACTCATCACTCCTGGGGCATTTTGCTTTACCACTTTCGAATACTGTGTTTTCTTCTCTAGTTTTTTTTTTTTTCCTCTTCTTTAATTTTAGAGTAGGCGGAAGCCTTGGCTTGGCGTAAAATTCCATATTTACATAAAAGAAAAGATTGAATACATAGGAAACATAAACTTCTTGAAGGCAGGGGTTGGCAAACCATGGCTGGCAGGTTGGTAGCCTGCTTTTGTCAATAAAGCTTTATTGGAACACAGGCCCGCACATTCGTGTACGTTTCGCCTATGACTGCTTTTGTGTTATGAATCAATGGCTCAGGCAGGCAGGTGTAACAGAGACTGAATGGCTCTCACACTGGATCCTCAGGCAGTAAGATCCTCTTCTAGGGCCTCCTGACTTCTGAGCAAAAGAGCAAGGCTGCAATGAGTAGGGTGTCCTGCATTCCTGGGGCACCCCTGGGGGAGGTAGAGGTTCAGACACTGCATGGGTCTGCCTGCTAAGACCCTCGAGATTTCCTGGGTCCCTGGCCTCTCTAGTCCAGAGTTCCAGGCCTTGGATTCAATCCCAGGTGCACCCACAATGTGCAGAGGGAGAGAGGTGACATTGCTCATTTCCACACTGGCCCCATGCTGATCCAGGCCCTCTCTGCACAGTCCTCCCTCTCACTGTCCAGCCAAACTCCGTTCATTCTTCACAGCCCAGATGACTGACCCCTCCCCTCCTCAATGTCTTGATATTGTTGGGTGACCCAACTCCCTCCACCCGTGGCTTCTCCATTTTCTGGACCTCTCTGCTCCCTCACCCATGGTCCTGACCTGCCTCAGAGGGTGAGCTCCCCATCACCGTCTTGGGGGAGATGCCAGGCAGGTGACTCTCCCAAGACCACACCCTGCTCCTAGCGGTACTTGGGCACCCCCACTTCCCCCCTCCCTTTTACCTTCCTGCGTTTCCTCTCGCTCTCTCTGTTCCAGTCGTGTTAGCTCCCTATCTCTCCTTGAACTCTCCAAGCCTGCTCCTGCCTCAGGGCATTTGCACTTGCTGAATTTTCCAGCTCCTTCCCATCACTCCTATCCCAGTTCCAATGCCATCCTTCAAGGGTAGGAATATAAGGCCAAAACCAGTTTACATTTCTCGAGTCCTTTTCTTGGCAGTTTAGATCCATCTGCTCAGTTAGACTCTCACAGTAGCTCTGTGACATCAGCAGGGTAGCATTTATTAAAATGGTCAGCCCAGTGTCACAGCTAAAACATCATGAGCTGGAACCACTCCTGCCTCTCCTAACTCCAAGTCCAGGTTCATTTCCCAAGCCATGCGGCTGATCTCGAAGAATCAACATCCCTCACTCAGTCTGAGATTTGACAGGCAGGCTCTCAAAGAGACCAGATCAAGCCCAAGAACGTGGCCTTGGTTGGCTCCGGGCATCGGCTGGGGGGACCCCACAGAAAGAGGCTGGAGTTGATCTCCGCACCCTCAGGGGTGAACGTGTCAGTTCAGCACGCACAGGAACCGCTCTCCCGGGCAGGATTAGCACTGTAGCTGCTTCCTGCCCACTGGCATGACAGCCATCTCCTGCCGGTTGGCGGTGAGTCAGAATTTGCCCTGTGCCAACCTCCTGGGTTAGGCTTTTCCTGAAACCACGACAGGGTCATTTTTGGCCACACAGTGGCAGGATGGTGCCATGGAGGAGGGCCAGGAAGCCCCAGTCCCAATCTGGACTCTGTTGTTATAGACCGTGTGACTTTGAGCAAGTCCTTTCCTTCTCCAGCTTGAGTTCCTGCCTTGAGAACGGGGGGCGGGCAGGAGCCCGTGCGGGTGGCTGATAACACACCCAAACTGACATGCAAAGGCCTTGTGTGCCTTGTGTGCAGCATGGCCACTAAGCCCTGGGGACTTCTGCCAAGTCCCTAAATGCTGAGCTTCGGTTTCCCAACCTGTCGATTATTGGGCTAAAATCAGAGGCATGAAAGCTGTTCCTCATACGTGTGTTTTGTCTGCACTGTACAGCAAGATAAAACTTTCAATTAGCTGCAAATTTTAAAAATAAGAACATTTTTTAATTTTAAGAATAATACATTTTTACACAAAAATCTAGACTTTTGGCTTCCTTTGAAAGAGGAAGGGAAGGAGCGGGAACCCTGGGCTCGTGTTCTCCATAGGGACAATCCCCCGGGCTGAGCAGCAGCCATCCCCTTTGGTTAGCACCTGATGAGTGTTGTAATTATCCACAGGCCCCACTATTCCCTATTGTCTCATACCTTTTATTTTTTTAACCATTCGTATGACCCATGTGACCCCTGAAGCCATGTGAGACTGTGACCCCTGGACGGGGTGTCCTAAAGTTCTCCTCTGTTCCTGCTGTCATGACTTTCCCGATATTATTCACAAGGCACTAGATGCTGTCCTGCCACCCCCTGGTGTGGACAGTGGGGAACCAGCCAGCCTGAGGCTCGGTCCTGCAGGGCTGCCTCCCTCTGCCTGCCGAAGGGACAGGCCCTGCCTCTGCCAGGAGTCAGTCCCTGGGTCAGCAGAAAGATGATAGCCTCTGAAACGCACCAACCGGCCATCAGGCACACGGAGCTCTCCTCGGTGGCTGCAGCCTCCTATAATTACCTGCTGCCTGTAATAAAGGCCCCGTTTGGAAACCTTAGAAAGGGCCTCGCAAGGAGAACTTTTTCCTTAGTAATTTCCTGGTCATAGAATTTCAGGGTTGGAAAAGACATTTTAAAAGGCATCTAGAGCAACCCATCATTTGAGGCTTGACTCTCCTCCAGCGAGGTTGACACACAAGTTGGTCGGGGTCCTGCCATCTACCCAGCACTGCGGGCAGCTGGGAATACAAGGATGCAGCAAACGCGCCCCGCCCAGGAGGCCTCCCAGGTTCGGAGGCCAGTCGCATAGGCATAATGACAAAGAAGAACTCCAAGGACTCTAAAGCCCAAAAGCTATCCTTTGCTTGGCCATGATATATGCCAAATACTTGGCATAGATATCTTACCTAATTCCCAGGAAAACTCTTCCACCAGGTGCTATTTTTAATCCCTGGTTTGCAGGTAAGAACTTGAGGCTCAGAGAGGTTAAGACCCTTGGTTGAGGCTGCACAGCCCGTAAGTGCTGCAGTGGGCTCTGATTCCAGGAGTGCAAGACTCTGGAGGTGAGTTTATAAACAACTTCAGCCCACTATCCTAGAAGGGCAGAGGAGGAGTGGAGAGAAGAGGCCTGGGACCAGAGCCTGCTGAAGGGGCAACTGTCTGCCTGTCTACAGATGCTGAATTCTGAAGGGCAAGTAGAAGAGAGACGGAGCCAGCGTGAGGTGGGGGTAGGGAAGCTTAGGGCCAGGCTAAGGGCAGGGCAGGCACAGAGGTGTGGGGCTCCCTCATCTGCAATCAGAGAAATGCACATGAAAATAGAAGGAGACATCGCTTGACACCGATTAGCCTGGCAAAAATGAGAAGGCACCGAGATGCCAAGTGTTGGCGGGCGTGTGTGGACACGGGCCTCTTGCCCTGCTAATGCGAACTCCTTAGCCATTCCAGGAACCCCCTGGAGGTGCTAAGTAAGTTACATACAGGCGTATTCTGAGCCTGCGCAATGCCACCCCTGGGTAAATACCAGAACGATGCAAACTATCGAGCAAATTCCAGGATGTTCTTATACATGGTAAAGGAAGAAAGATTCTGGTTCACGAAGAACTTAAATTAGCATAGGGAAATGTTCTGTTACAATGTCAAGATGGCAAGAGTCAGGAAATAAATGGGACAGCAGTAGAGTCACCTTAAGGATAACAGGGTTACCTGGGAGGTGGGTGGCAGGCCCACATTAAGAACTCCATAAATGAATGCAGGCAAGTACTCTTACTTCTAACAATCATGGTGATCAATGTTTTGGGACCTCAGAGGGTATTTACAATTTCTCCCATTCAACACCCATTTCTTGAGCAACTGCCAGGTAATGCTCTGGGTGGGGTAGGGCTACAGCAAGGAACAAAACAGATAAACAGAGCTTAAATTCTAAGGAAGACGGAGAACAAGCAAACAAGTGACTGTGTCAGCTGTCCTTAGGCCACAGAAGGGGGATGCAGAGTAGGGACTGGGGCGGGGACAGAGCGTGCAGCAGGTGTGGCGTGCACAGGCACCTATGCACATATTCTATGGGGAATTCCATCTTGATGAGGACAGCCCTTCTTCCAGCACCATGGAAGCTTCTCTGTCCTCACACTTCTGCTTTCAGAGACAGTTCCCTGTTGTCTCAGTTTCAAGTGAAACTTAATTGAGATCATCGGGACTCCTATGGCATTATGCAAGCCATCAAGGAAAGATGCCGAGTTTGGGCCCATCTGGTACCTATCCTGAGTCAGGGGCACGCGGGTTTTGATCCCTGTCCAGCAGAAACTCGAGCCCCTTGTGAGTCACGGTCCCGGCCAGCCTGCTCCACCGCAGCCTTCAGTCTAGGAAAAAAGACGTTCCCCTGGAGCACGGATGGCTGCAAAGTGCTCAGTGCTCCCACCTCGTAGCTCACCTTCTAGGAATCTATTCGAGGAAATGACTCAACATGCGGTTTTGTGCCCAGAGACGTTTATCATGTTATTTTTAATAGCAAAATGAGCTCCTACCTGCTCCACATTAAGGGAATCATTAAGCAAATCATGATATACTCAAATAGCTGTTATAGAACAGAAAGTTTCACATCACATATAATGTTCATGAAGAATTTTAAATAATGTGAGAAAATATCAGCTATTCGGTTAAATTGGGGGAAAAAAACAGAAAACAACTTCAGAATTAGCATTGCAATTTCAGTGTGTTTTAACCATGGAGGAAGTAAAATATAGTGAAAGAAAACAGCCTAAAATACTAAGATGGGTACTTTCCGAGAGGGGTATTTCTGTGGGTTTTTTTTTTTCCTCTGGGCCATTATACTTTTTTCTCTTTTCAGTATTTTCTTTAGTGCTCATAGGCTACATTTTCTGGCTGGAAAATAAAACTACCAAACAAAAAATACCTTTTTAATGGTGGCGCCTTTAAAATCTTCCACAGCAACCCAATCTCAGGGGGCGGGGGGGGGGGGAGCCTCCCAGAAGTCACTGACCTGGGCACTCTCCCAAGGGCCGTGTGTGACCGGGACAGCAACCCAGGATTCGCCCAAAGCAGAGGGAGAAAAATAGAAAGCAATGTAGGAAATCAGTAAGAAAGAGAAGGCAAGAGATGGGTGAAAATGCAGACCCAGCAAACTTTTTAAAACTTAAAAACTACAAATGGCTTCCTCGGAATGGGAGTTCAAGGACACTGTCCCTGGATTCTGAGGCTCCCCAGGGAAGCCAGGCCATGGGAAGGCAGGTACTTTCACCCTTCATTACTTCAAAGCACTGTCCCAGGCATAGTGTGGTTTGATGTCTACCCCTGTGGGAACGCATTGCAATTCCAAGTCACAGCTGAGAATCTGAGGATCAGAGAGGCCAACTGACTGGCCTGAGGCCACACAGCTGGTATGGGGCAGAGCAGGAAGGGGAACCTCAGGCCTTCCACTCTGACTCCTGGAGTAGGAGTAGGAGCACCACAGCTGGCCCATGGGGCTGGAGTGGATCCCTGGCATGGGAAAGCCTGGCTTCAAGTCCGGCAGAGTCACCCTGTGGCCGTAGGATCTTGCTAGTTAGCCCCTGGGAGCCCGGGTTTCATCCATAAACTGGAGACAAACCTAATACTGACCCAAAGGGTAAAATGTTGAGCACCTGGCACCCTGCAAGCACACACTGAATTCCACTTTTGTTATCTGGTCACCACTGCCCTTCCTGGAGTACAGCCTTTCTCTGGTCTTGCACCCAGGCACGTGGTCATCCCTGTTCTCTACCACGCTCACTGTACAAGGGTCTCTCGGTGTCTACCCCCACAGCCCAGGGCAGAGAAGGTGCTGGAAAAATGAGCACTGGCCGGAAGTGACAGGGACAGAATCTCCAGAGGAGAGACAGCTCGGCTGGGGGAGACACTGTGCACAATGTTTCCAAACTCAGCTTTCAGGCTTAATGGAGTTTCTGGCCAACTGTGCTCAATGCGCATCTAATTCCAAACAGATGGGGCCGTGCCCCTGCCTGCTCCGGCCCTGGAGAGCAGGGAGGGGCCTGTCCCTTGTCCCCTGCCAAGAGGGGAGCTGCAAAGCTTTCGAGGGCCTAAAGTGTCAAAGCTCTTCCTGGGAGGTTGCTCAGTGGCCCAAACACCACACAGCACACAGGAGACTGGGGCTTCCAGGTGTGGACTCACAAACAGATCCTGGCCCACCCATGCCCTCCCCTGTCCCAGCACAAGTCACATAGGCACGTAGCTATTTATTGCTCCCTCCACACGCAGGCAGTAAAGCCTAGGGGTCAAGCCACCGGAGTATGAATCTGGCCCTTCCAGATCTTTTCTGGGCACCCTAAGGCAAGTCACTTAACTACTCTGTGCCTTCATCTCCTCCTCTGTAAAGTGAGGAGGGTGATGCTAAAACTAGCATTGCCTCAAAGGGGCAATGCGAGGACTGGTCAGGAGATTATGTGGAGCACTTGGAAGGATCCCAGCATAAACAGAAGGAGCTGCAAGGACAGCCACTTCTGCTGTGTCAGGCTCTCATGGGATTCTCAGGACCCACCTAGAGGGGTCAGCCCCATCTCCAGGTAATAGACTTACAATCACTCAAAAAAAAAAAAACAATCTACTGAGCTGCTTGCACACAGCACACCCTGCCCAGCAAGCAGCTCAGCAGATTGTTTTTTTGGGGACCGAGCACCAGCAGACCGGCAGGAGGCTGGTTATGGGAGTTGCAAGATATGGGGCCAAGGCCCGACCCTGGGGCCTTGTCTCTCAGAAGGAGGATACAGTTTTTCACCCTGTGGTTCTTAAGCTTGACCTTGTGATGTGCTTTAGCCAGTGTTATGCGGAAGAAGTGCGGGGGGTGGGGGGCAGCCCAGGGCCAGCTCAGAACCACGACTGTAAGAGCTTCCTGTGCCTGTCCCTCCGCGAGCTTCTGACCTCCATCACGAGAAAAACATACCCCAGGCAGCCTATGATCCTCCAGCTGGGGCCACCTTGACTCAGACTAAACCAAGTCCACCACATGTGACCTACAGATCCATGAAATCAAACCGAACGGTCCTATGCCATTTTTGTGGCTATTTGTTATGCAGCAAGGACTGACTGATACACCCTCTCTGCTCAATCACGTTCATGTATTGACTCCAGCTGGCCCTCTCAGCTCAAGCGCAGAGCTGGAGACAATAACCAAACAGCTACCACTTAAGCTTACCAAAGGCTGCATGAGCCATAGTTATCCCAATTTTTCAGATGAAAATGTGAAACACAGAGAGGTTAAGAACTTTTCCAAGGCCACCCAGCTAGAAAGTGGTAGAGCCGGGACGCAGACTCAGGCAGTGTCCTCCAGAGACAGAGCTCCTGAGCACCAGGCCACACTATCGCCTCCGGTGACATCAGCATTTTGCAGGTGAGTGGATTCTGCCACCTCTCTCCGCCACAAAGGTGGGCTTGAATTGGGAAGGTTGGCCTGGGCTCCGGATGGCCTGCACTGTGGCAAGCTCCGGAGCTGCGGGCAGCCCTTTGCAAACATGGGCACTCTACCCAGCCCTGGAGTCTCCCAGAACCCAGGGCCCCACACCCTCTGCTCTGCATTCCACCATCATTCATTCCCCAGCTGCGGTCTGGGCTCCTACAGATTATTCTAGATCAAAAGGAGGGGAAGTAGAAAGAGTTGATGAAGACACTTAAGGCTCAGAAACCACCCGGAGCCACCAAATCCATGTGCCGGCCTCACTAAGGGGTTCGTCTAACCATGTAATCTGCTTCCACCAGCCACTGTCTCCCATCTGACCAAGACATCTGTCTCCAGAGAAGAAGGCAGCCACCAAGGAGCCAGGGACCCAGTGGCCTGTGCGTTCCTGAGATGCAATTACAAGTCAGGGAGAAACGAAGAAAATGCTGGGGCTTTCAGGCAACAGAGAAACTGCCGTAAAACCCTGCAATTACATCGCCAAGAACAAAAAAAAAAAGAGCTGCCACGGAGCCTGGGGCGGAAATAGCCCAGTGTGGTTTCCTGGACTTAGAATGCTGCACGAGGGGACATCATTGTAGTGGTGGCCCAGGAGAGGAGTCACTGATGAAGTTTTGCAGCTTAGCACAGCGGGTGGGGCGCACTGCTGTTCCCGGCAGCGCAGGGTAGGCAAGGGAGCCGGGGCAGGAGGCCAGGCCGGGCGGCTGCTGCAGGCAGAGGGCTGTGTGACAGGCAGACACGAAGACGCATCACTGGAGTCAGCTCTCAGAACAACTCAGCCGAGGTACAGGTACAGGCCTGTACCCCCAGTTACTGGACGAGAAAACAGAGGGTCAGAGTGGTGATTTGCCCAAGAGCACCTGGGCACTGATTCTCCATTCCAGACCCAGCCAAGCCCCGGCCCAGGGCAGCCATCCCTGCTAAGGTTCAGGTTAGCATGGGCAGGCACTTCTTGGTGCAGGGGCTGCTTTTTAACAAAGGACAAGGCTAGGGCTTGTTTTACTGTGGGGGTGGGGGTGGGGTTGGTAGAACAGAGGAAGGGAGAGAACTGGCCTGTTTGCCTACAGGTGCAAAGCCAAGGGAGCGGCGTGGGCTGTGGACAAAGCATTAAATTGGGAATCAACTCGCCCAGTTTCAAATCCTGCCCCTACGAATGCTGTGTGATTTAGGGCAGATTACTTCAGTTCTCTGTGTAACGATGTTCTCATCTGGAGAAAAGGAGTTGAGGTGAGGAGGGGCCGGGTGGTGGGAGGGATCCCCTGGTTCCCTGCAGCTCTGCATCCCTTCCCGCGTGTGTCAGCTTGGAATGACGGTGGTGGGAAGGGAACTGGAGTCGGATGATGCCAGGTTCAGATCCCAGCTTTGCCCCGAGCTGCTGGGTGACCTCAGGCAAGTAACTCGTCTGTGGCTCAGTCTGAGCCGGGTAAAATGAGGATAATGCCATGGCTACTGCATAGGTTGTGGTGACTGATGTGTGTACTTGAATAGAATAGTAGAATAGTACTTGTGCACGTGAGGCTCTGCAGAAGTGCATGTCAAGACTTAACCCTGGCATACGGCTGAAGACCCAGGAGAAAGAAGGCTTGCTGCTTCCTGGGGCTCTCACACCCCAATGCCTCCCCCAACCCTGGCCCTCATCGTATATGAATCCCTGGAGAAGACTCCAGATGGGCCCTGGCTAAGGCCGGGGGCTTAGACATCAGAGGCTGCTGTCCAGAGGGAGGCAGTCTCAGGTGAGAGGCTCAAAGGTGAGCCTGACCGCCCCCCAGGCCAACCCAAGGGGAATGAGCCCAACCCCACTGGGAGCTCATTAAAATTATCCCAGAAATGGTATGTGTAGAGGCAGGGATTTAGTTTATCTCCCAGGGCCCCTGGAGACCACATCCAACCCCTCTCCGGCACTCTGTGCCTAAAGGGAAGGAGGGGGGCCTAGCCCAGATTACTAGAACTTCCGTCCACCTGCTCACGGGTTCATCCACACATCCTGGTGCCACGTGTCGGGTGTTGTGCTAGCCACTGACAGTGCAATGCTGACTGCACCGCAGCCTGGGCCCTAGAAAAGTCCGTGTCCAGCAAGGGGAACACTAGCAATTAGCAATCAGTGAGTTCACTGAGCCACACAATCAGTCCCCCTCTACGGCTGAGACTAAGTCAGGACCCGGGGTCAGCAAATGAAGGTCCAGGGGCCAAATCTGTCCTGCCACCTATTTTTTGTAAATAGAGTTTTACTGGAACACAAGGATATCTATTTGTTTATCTATTATCTATGGCTACCTTTGTGCTATAATGGCAAAACTGAGCAGTCACGAGTCAGATGATCTGGCCCACACAAACCTAAAGTATTCACTGCCTGACCCTTGACAGAAAACATTTGCTGCCTGTGGCTGCAGATTCTAAGGGCTCCAAGAGCAGGGCCACATGCATCCTGTCTGCCTTAGAGCCCAGAACAGCTTCAGGCACATCAGACATGAGGACATGTCCCCAACACAGGGCGGCAGGGACAGTTCCCAATGCAGGTGGCCCTTGCGCTGAGTTAGTAAGGGCCAGGAGACATACTTGCTAGATGAAGAAATGGGGGCAGGGTGTTCTTGGCCAAGGGATCAGCCGGTGCAGAGATGCATGGGGTGCTGCAATAAATACTAGTCCAGAGCATAGGTGGGGCAGAGTGCACGGTGGTGGAGCAGAGCCGAAAGGGACACTGGAGTGCTATGCCGGGCCAGACATGCGCAGCTAGAGTGCCAGGCCCCCCGCTGGCGGAACAGAGCAGCCAGGGAGTGGGTGTCTAGCCCGATCTAGCCACAGCGCGGTGCACCAGGTGATGGGGACAGAGTCCAGCCTGAGTCTCTGAGGTGGCCCAGTCCTTGCCCTGTGGAATGTAGCGCCCAGTGGTGGAATCCTACACGCAGATGCCAGGCAGAAGGTGAGTCAGAGAGAGTGTCAGCGGTTCTGATGGAGAGACGGGCCTTGGGGTGTTTCTGGGTGCTGCTCCCCAACAAAGGCACAAGGTCATGAAACTCACGACCAACCAGCTGCCCTACTTGGCGGGACAGAAAATTGAAAGGCCCAGCTGATGGGGAGACAGAGGGGAGGACTGACTAACTCCCGTGAGAAGCTGGGACGCCAGGCTAGAGGTGCACATGGGGCATCGGGGGACGGGGAAGAGGGGCCCCAGGCCCCATGATGGGCTCTGGGGTGGCTTCCCAGAGAAGCCTAGGAAGTCAGCAACAGGAAGTCCCTGCAGTCCGGCAAGAGGCACAGTGTCACTCATGGAAGTGCGCAGTGTCCCCACAGTCAGCAAGGCCCCCCAGGCTGCCTCCCCGGCTCTGACTCACCCACTGGCCCCTCGCTGTGAGGCTCTTGTGTTCTCTGCCCTCAGGCTGGTCAGGCACAGTCCTCCCTCCCCGGTGCTTGGCAGTGGCTGTCCCCTCCGCTGGGTGCAGTTCCCCACACCCACTGGACACACGCTCACCTCAAGTCTCCGCTCTTCCCTCTCTTCGCAGCCTGGCCGGCCCTGCCTCTCCACTGCCGACACCCCCAAGTCCTCTCCCCCTCTCTACCTCACCTTACCCCCTAATCTCCTGGTTTTCGAAAACTCTGTTGGAGACCTGGTGAGTCTAGACCTTTCCAGAATGCCTCCCAGGTGAGCAGCATATCACAGACCTCCCTGCAGGGCAGAGCGAGCAGCAGCCTCCCAAGTCCTTCCCAGCTCCGGGCCTCCAGCGCTGCTGTGCTCAGACTGAGGAAGCCAAGGCTTTTATTTTTTTTTGAACCAATGTATATTTTCGAAGGCTAAGGGAATGCATATGCTTTGTGAAGCTCACACTGAGAGCTTCCAGACAACAAGCATTTCAGGAAAAGGCTCCCTGTGTGAGAGGAGGAGCAGCCTGGGGTTTCTGGGGACTTCCTGGGGCCAGAGCTGTAGGTTTCTTCTTTGATTTCTGTGGTGCCCGGAGCCAGACATTTGGGATCAGGCAGTCACATGAAGAGAGGTTCTTCACCAGCAAACAGAGGAAGAGAAGACAAGGATGGCGATCAGGAGTGGTCCCCCGCCCAGCCCTTGACCCGGGGCTCCAGGCACGCTAAGAGGTGAGGCTGGGTGTGCAGAACCTGGGGCCCCGATGGCCGGTGTGCCATCTGGGCTCCCGCATGGAGGACTATGCCCTGGACACAACTGTGGCTGTCCCCATAGTTTTCCTCACTCTTGGTGAGGGCACAAAAAGAAATGGCTCTTAGAACATTTTGATTCTTAGAAATGATATGAAATGGGTGACTTTTGCTACAGTAACTTCTGCAATTTTTTACTGGCTTTAGTATATGTGTAGTAAACATAATATAAAGCATAAATACACATGAATATGTAGTGCATATATGATATATAGTACACATACATTTATACACACATGTAGTATACAAACCCAGGATGTATGTGTCTACATAACCTACACATATGTACAGCGTATGTATATATGTGCTGTAGATATAGATATATAACTTACATAGCATTTAATATGTACCGGGTTCTGTTCTGCAAGCTTTACAATACTGATTAATTTAACTCTATAATAATCCTGTGAGCAGGTACCATTTCCCCATTTTACAGAGCATGGAAGACAAAGAGAAGCTACATATCTTGCCTGTGGTATAACTCAAATGTTTGCAAGTGGACCTGGGACAGGACCCCTCCCTCCCCACCCCCCACCAGGCAGCCCGTATGAAAGGCCATATCCCCAAGTACTGCACTTTGGTTCCTAAATTACGTGCCAGGGACCTCTGCGGTCACTTAGGCCCTTCCAGGGAATCCACGATGTCAGACCCACTTTCATAATTTGCCTTTTTACTTTCCTTCTCTCCCGTGTGCACAGTGGAGTTTCCCAGAGGAAATGACAGCTGATTTCACAACAGCCTGAATACAGAGGAAGCCATGAGAACCCAGCTATTTTCCTTTAAGCCCAACATTAAAGAGATCTGTAAAACAACAGCACTCTTACTAATTTTTTTTTGTTTTGGTCAGTAGTTATTTTTCACTAAAATGTTATTTATGTTACCACATGATGGATTTATTATTATTTTTAAATGAGGTAATAAATATTTAAATAATTTCTCAACGTTAATATCGAATATGACACATAATAGATAAATGCCACGAAACAGAAGCTACTGGGACCATCAGCAGTAACAGTGGAAAGGGTCAGTCCTAAGCCCCCAAAGCGTGAGGCCTGCTGTGTGACACCAGAGCATGCAGCTCCTCTACACCCCAATGTCTATTGGGGCTTTTGACAAGGGTGATCTTGGCAATTTTCCAGGACTGGTCTTCGGCCCTGATGCAGGTGTATGGCACCCCTGGTCCCCACCCACGAGACGCTGGAAGATTCTCCAGGTGCTGGGACAGCCAACACGCCCCTCCCCAGCGTGGAGCAGGACCCTATTCTGGACTGAGAAGAACAGCGTTAAAAGGACCCTTCTGCCTGTCCCTTCACTCACTCCATACTCATTCACTCAAACCACTAAGGAACTGATCAAGTCCCGGGTCAGAGCTGATGGAGTGTGTGTAAGTTAATCCGTCTTTTTTGACTGTTTTTCTTCAGTGGAATTGCTCAGGAGCCAGGGCTCTTTGGATTACCACTGCATGCTGGGATTCAGGGAAGCCCTGGATTTCACGGCATGTGGGCATTCTAGGCCCCTAACAATCTAAGGGCACCCTGGATTCCGTGGAGATCCATGGTTCCTTCAAACCCTAGAGTTCTGCAAAACCCTTCAAGGCTGTGGCACCCTGAGAACCAGGGCAAATGAGCTGCAGATGTTGCAAAAATCCAGAATTTCATGATCCTTGCATGCGCTACTTTTCCCAGAATTTCATGATCCTTGCATGCGCTACTTTTCCCAGAATTTCATGATCTTTGCATGTGCTACTTTCCCAGAATTTCATGATCCTTGCATGTGCCACTTTCCCAGAATTTCACAATCCTTGCACATGCTACTTTCCCCCCTGTGTCCTGCCAAGGCCCCAGGTTTTCAGATGGACTTGAGTTGAGCCAGGGGCTCCAGTCCAACCGCCACACAGCTGTGAGAGTGCACCCCCCACCAGCTCCATTGCCACACATTAGCCCTCCAGAATCAGGAGTGAGCACCTCTGCCTGAACTTCGTGTCTCTTCCTTCATACCACTACCCCTCCTCACCCCTGATCCTCCCTGACCTGGACACTGGGCCCTGCCAATCTGCCTGCCCGTCCCATGAGCCCACTGCTGTCGTGCCCCAACATTTGCAATCGTCCTTTGCTGAGCAGGGGTTGTGTTCCAGCTCCTGTGCCAGCCTCTCTTCCCCTCTGTGACTTTCCTCTACAGCAAAGCCACAATGGGTAACAGGTGGCAAGAACCCTCACCCTCAAAACACTTTTGGTATCTCTCTCCTGGGAACTTATCCCTAGGACATATTTCAAAAGAAGGAAAATGCTAAAGGCAACACAGTGCTATTTAATGATGATGATACATATATACATTGATATATATTATCTATAAATAAGCAGCAACAGAGAGGGATGGTTACTTAAATATGGTGCTGTCATATTTAAGTATGAAATACAACACAACCATGTAGCATAATAACTGTTCAGGGCAATTCCAGAAACACTCCCTGAGTGACCCAAGTACTAAAGCTTCAGTGGGGAAGGAGTGGCCCCTGCCCCCAGGGAGGTTCCAGTTAGGTGTCTGCCCAGCTGCTGAGGCTGCAAAGTGCAGGGAGCCCATCTCATTCTATTCAACCGTGAGAAGACGCAAGCTCATCTCCCCAGCCCCAAAGGCCTTCCCTTCCTTCTCTTTCTCTGATGGCCAGTCCCCCAGCACAAAGGATATTTTTAGTGCCTGTGAGAGTGTTTACATGAAGAGCACTGAGCAAATGGTGACAGATCTTCCTGCACAGGCCCACAGATGTAGTAAACAATACAGGAGCTTGTCAAATGGATTTCAGACAGGCCAGCCGTGGCTTCCCACCCATCTCCTTCCTCCTCCTCCCTAGCCACCCATAACAGAAAGATCAGGAACATTTGGGCAGGGTGTGTTTGCTTAACTGAATCAGAGGCATGAAGATCTATACACAGCAGGCATTCCGTATTCTGGTCAGCACACAAGGCAGGGAAGGGGGCCAGTTCCAAAGTTAAAGGACCATGAGCCTACAGACATGGGACCCTTCCATTTCTAGTTCTTTAAAAGCTGGGGGCAGAGGTCAGAGGCTGAGGAGCTGAAGAGGAGAGAAGTGATCCCCAACAGGGCCCAAGCCTGTGTCCAGCCAGCAGAGTGGCCAGCTAGCCAGACCTCGTGTTTATCAAACCAGCAGCTGGGCTGGTTCTGTGTGGCTGAGACGGCCAGTGGACCGACGGTGCCTGCCTTCAGATGGCCGTTCTCAGTACTGGAGACACAAGGTTGGAAATGGCCCAGGAGGTCCAGTGATGAAGGAGCTCCCAGCCTAACAGGGGAGATGGACCATGGGCCATTCCCAGGAAGAGGGTGCAGTCAGTGAAATGAAAGGGAGACACACACAGGGGGTTTGGGGGCTGGAAAGGGGAGGAAAGAGTCCCAGAAGAGGCGATGCTTGTTTTATTTGTTTTTGTTTTTGTTTTCAGAGACATTGTCTCACTCTGTCACCCAGACTGGAGTGCAGTGGCACAATCATAGCTCACTGTAGCCTCTGACTTCTGGGCTCAAGTGATCCTCCTGGCTCAACCTCCTCAATATCTGGGATTACAGGTGTGAGTCACCACACATGGGGCCTCAAGCTGAGTTTTAAAGAAGGATGATGACTCACCAGAAAGGCTGCAAAGAAAGGCATTCCAGGTACAGAATAACATATACAAAGTTCACAAACCAAGCCCTGGAGGCATGACAAGCACTTCATGTGGGGTGATGGGAACACAGGCTGTATCTATAGTGCACCTGTGTCTATATCCACAGCCATATATCTCTATGCATCCTATATACAATACTGGATGGTGGAGGTTGCTATACGTCTAGCAGGGTTCTAAGCACCTGGGCATATACAGGCATACAGTTTTGTTGTGCTTTGCTTTATTGTACTTTGTAAATACTGCATTTTGTTTTGTTTTGTTTTGTTTTGTTTTTTACAAATTGAAGGATTCTGGCAACCCTGTGTCAACCAAGTCTATCAGCACCATTTTCCCAATGGCATCTGCTCATCTGGTTAGCATATTTTAGCAATGAAGTATTTTTTAATTAAGGGTATGTACAGTGTTTTCTAGACATAATGCTGGTGCACACTTAATAGGCTATAGTACAGTGTAAATGTAACTTCTGCATGCGGTGGTAAAGCAAAGCATTCGTGTGGCTTGCTTTATTGTGATATTGGCTTTATTGCAGCGGTCTGCAATGGAACCCGAAATATTGCAGAGGTATGCCCGTGTGAACTTATGCAATCCTCAAGATTAGTGCCATTATCTATTCTGTCCATCTTGTGGACAAGGAAACCGAGATTAAGAGAGTGCACTGTGACTAGGGTGGCACAGTAAGAAGCAGCGGTGTGACTGGAACTCAGGCCACCTAACTTCAGGGTCCATACTGTGAGGACTCTGTGATTAGCAGCCGGTAGGGTGGGGTCTTGGGGGCGGCCCAGGTCATGGTGAGCCTTGTCTGTCCTCCTATAGGCTCTACACTCTGTCCCAGGCCACAAGAGCTATGGGCATTGAAAGGAGGAAGGACATAAAAGGATGCTCTCCAGGAACAAAGGTTACCTGTCAATGCCCAAATGCTTATCAGCTAGGCATGACTAGAACAAAAATTAGCCTTTAAGAAGGGATCAGTCTGTGGGTTTGGCTTCTAGAAGCACACAGAAAATTTCCATAGTGGCTTCTGGTGGTCCCTCTCTTCCTGTGACACTGTTGTTGTCATCAAGGCATCCCTGGCTAGAGTGGCTCACCCTGGAAAGGCCATTCTTTCAATGTCTTTGCTGCAGCCAGCCAGCCTCCCGAGCCGACAGGGAGGGAGACCCTGGCTCCTGTCCTTGCAGCTCATCATGTCCTGCACCGTGAGGCTCAGCTATAAATCACAGTGACAAATATGCCTGTAATTTACTCAGCACTTACTATGAGCCAGGCACCGAGCCCAGCTTTTTGAGTCATCATGTCATTTAACCCTTACAAAACCCTAGCAAGTAGGTACTATTTTATTACCTCCTCTCTTACAAGATGGGGAAACTGAGTCTCAGGGAAGTGGAATACTCCCGCAAGCTCCAAGATCTGGGGAGAAGTGGATGGGAGAGCGCCAGGCTTGTAACTCCAGGCCCACTTTCTCAAACTCACTACAGCTTTTACATCCCTGCGTAGTCCATCTCCCCTGGGGCGTGGGATTGGCCCCATTTTATCACGAAAACAAGACCCAGCAGGTTAAGATCATGTAGCTGGCAAGCAGCAGAATCATCTCCAAGTTTTTTCTTATGAATCCAGCGCCCTTGCTTCCTCCCTCTGGCCCAGCTGTCAACCAGGGCTAGACCTCAGAGTGTCCAGGGAAAGCACTTCCTGCTGCTAGCTGCCGTGGTTTCAACTGGCTGGGCTCGACCTTTCCAGAAGATGGTACTGGTGAGACTTAGGACTGCAAAGCCTCTGGCCAGCAACTGAGCAGAACCTACACTTGGAAGTGTGGAAGGTCTGTGGGTCCCCTGGTCCATTTGACAAATGAGGTAACAGGTGCCAAGGGGTGGGGGTGCTGGGTCTGAGGGTCCCGGGGAACCACTGAGGGCTTCTGGAAGACAGATCTCGTGCGCTATAGAGGGAAAAAGTGTAGGCAGAGAGCAAAGAGCAGGCTGGCCGGTAAGCTCCATGACAACAGAAACCACACGTCTATTCTTTGATGCTCTATCCCCAGTGTCAGGCACTCAATAAAAACCTGTTGAATGGACGTGTGAATGAATTAGCCTATTACAGCTGTCCAGGAAAGGGCACAAAATATGGACAGGGAATTCAAGCACTGTTAGCTCTTAGTCTTGCTGTCTCTGGGCACACATAATATTAGGCACTCCACCTTCATCCTTCATAACCAAAGCATTTTACCATGCCAATAGAAACTCTGCATGGACCAAACACACATTATTCCATTCTATGGCTGTATTTCATTTAAACAATCTCCTAATCTTGGCCCTTCAGGGTGTTTCTAGTAGATTGCTATAAAATTAGGCAGAAAGTGGATGGGGCTCTGGAGATAGGCCAAATGCCTTTAAATCCCAGCTCTTGTGTTTATCAGCTATGTGACAATTAGTAGGTTACTTAACCACTCTGTGCCTCAAGTTCCATCATCTGTAAATGATGGGGAAATGATAGCAGCTAGCTCCCAAGGCAGCTGCAGGGGTTAAACATATCAATGTGTGTGAGGCTGTTAGAAAAGTATCTGACCCACACTGGTCTTGCAAGCATTCCACCAGCCTACATGACCAGTTCAGCTGATTCCTTAGAATGCAGTCCCACAAGTGGGACCACTAGGTCAGCCACCCAGCAGTGCTAAGGCCAGAGCTCTTTAGCCCTATTCCTTTAGCCCAAGAACAAGGACTCAGAGGACCCAGATGAGGACTAAGTCCCTCCTACTACAGAGTACCAGTATTCCCACTGCCTCTGGCAGGACACAACCCCCTTGTGCCCAGCTCATCCCAATAGGCACTAGGTACCCCGAGAGAGAAGGAATTCTCCCTACTAAGCCCCCAAGCTCCTCAGCTACACCCCACTTATCTAGGGCTTGCATTTTATTTTAAATTTATAAATTTATATTATTTTTTCCCTGAAGAAGACTCCCAAACTGTACAAGCTTTGGGCCCTACAGAACCAGAACTGCACCTGCATATTCCACTGGTTTGTTAATGTGTCTGTTTTTCCCATTAAATTATTAGCATCTTGAGGACATAGCGCTTGTCCTATCCCGTTTGACCTCCAGTGCTCCGAAAAATGCCAGGGACCTGGAAATCACCCAATGAGTATTTGCTGAATGAACGAATGAATGAATGACAAGGAAGGCAAATCACAGCCAGCATGGGAAGCTCTCTCCCTCTTCACTCCATTCACTCCATTTGGATCTGTCCTTAACATCACCCTGTATAAGTTAAGACTCCCCCTCCTGCTAGCCTTTCAAATGCTCAAGTCTACCTGTCTCTGCAACTGTTGCTCTTTTCTTAAAGGTTATCAGCACCAGCTCCTCACTGCCACCACCATTTGCATATCTAATGATGGCCAGGATGTCCTCTTATCTAATCAGAATGCTCCAGCCTGCTGTCCTTCCCTCTGGGCCAGCTGATAACATTTCTTTCTGTTGGAGGAAATGCTTGAGTTCTGAGAGACAGTGTCCACGCCTGTGACTCTGCCAGGGAGGAAAGCAGGCCTGGCTCTTAGTGGGAGGCCACAGCCCCCAGGAGGGGAGAAAATCAGTCCCTGCCTGTCCTGTGATCTGCAGCCTCCCTGCTGTTCTCTCCTATCAGCAGTGTGACTTGGTTCCAGAAACATCTCCTGGAGACCCCCCATCAGCACACCCATGCTGTGTCCTCCCCCAGCCCCCCTGCCCCTGCCTCTCACATTTATATTTTTCACTGTTTGCTGGGGATTTCTTCCCCCTCCACATCCCTGGCTAGGACCTTTGTCAGACTAGAACAGTGCCTGGCCCAGTGAAGAAACTCAGAAGCATCTGTGAATGCCTGCATGAAGCCAGCATGATCAAGTGCACATTCTGTGCATGTTCTGCTGGGATCTGGGGATACAAATGTGTTTAAGGCCTCCACGCTGAAACAGCTCTCTCAAAAAACTCCACTGCAAGAGATGAAATGCTCCCTCTGCGGAGAGGCCCAGTTCTGTAATTACACCCTCGGCCGGATCAACTTCTTTGCAAGCACAGAACAGCGGCCCTTACCCCCATGGAAACACGCACATGCATAAGCATGTTCACTCACTGCCACGTGCTCCTGCACACACTCCCTTACAGGACTCCGTCAGAGCAATGCAGAGCAGACACGTGGCTCCCGGGCAATGAAGGGTGCGGTGTCCATCATCATGTTTTGGCTGGCCTTCTGCCAGGACACCCAGAGACCTCTGGTCAGTGGGGACAAACGTTTCCCCCACCTCCTGCTCTAGTTTTTCTCCTGGGACAGTGGTGTCTCCCTGGGCCTTTTGATCAAAAACTGACAGGCAGCTCACTGTAAGAGGTGCTGACTGTAAGACTGCCATTTTAATAGCACAAGTTAATTTTGCTTTGCACAAGTTAATTAGCTTTTCAGAGTCCTGGTTTCATCATCTCCACTTGGGCCACTGGGTTCATGTTACTATAGCAATATCAGCAAGGGAAAGGGTCCAGAACCTGGCCTGATCATAGTGTAATAAACATGGTGGCTAGTGGTGGTGCTGAGCGTGGGAGTGGAGTTCACCGTCGTCACACAGACATGAATCTCACGAATGTTCCAGCGTCATCAGTGTGAACTCATGGTGGTTTTGATATACAGATAGGTCAGTTTAGAAGTGATCTGGATGATATGTGTACTGTGGATGGTGTGTATACTGTGGATATCTCACACCTGTGCACACACACACACACACATACACTTCCTAGACAGCCCAGAAGCAATGCTACCCCAGTAGCAATAAACACACTGAGTCACATGTTGGCTACTAAGCATGTGAAATGTAGTAAGCATGTCTGAGAACTGAATTTTTGGTTTTATTTCATTTTAACTAATTAAAATTGCAATAGCCCCATATGGAGCGGCTCCATGTAGACAGCTCAGGTCTAGACCAGAGTTGGCACACTTTTCCAGTTAAGGACCAGGGAGTAAATATTCCAGGCTTTTCAGCCACGCTACACTCTCAGTGGTAATAACTCGGCTGCTGCGGTGTGAAAACAGCCACAGACAATACCTGAACAAATGAGCATGGCAGCGTGCCAGCAAAGCTTTATTTAAAAATAGGCCAGGCCAGACTTGTCCCGTAGGCCACAGTCTGCCGATGCTTGCTCTAGGAAACACCAGGGCTTCTTGGGGATGATAAGCTCTTGTCATCAAATGATGCTCCCAGTCCAGGTTTCATTCACCAGTGTTCGTGAGAGCTCAAAAAGCTCTCCCTTTAAGAAAAAGAGAGGCTGCTTGATACTCCAACAGGTCTGCATTTTTCCCCCAAGGGAGGATGTATTTCCCTTCCACGGGCCCTCCTCCTTATGGGCTATCTCTGGGAGAGGCAGGCCTCGTCACAAGGAGACCAAGAAACAGGGAACATCCGCCCTTCCTCTGCAATGTAACCCACAGAAGAAACCAGAAAAGACAGCACACCCCCCTCGCGCTGTGGACAGACTAGTCACTTACCTCAATAGGCTGAGTGACGTGCATCTCTGGTCCACCGCTGGGGCTGGCCTGGCCAAAAAGCTCAAAGTGTTTGCTCACTACAGGTCTTGGAGGCACTAATTCCCTCTCCTTGGCATTTCCAGTTCAGGAAGTTGGGGGTCTGAAGGTGGTATCAGCTAGAAGGGAAGAGGACAAACATCTAAGTCAGTTTTGGCATTTAGTTCATCCACCGCCTTTTTAAGATGACTCAAGATAATGAAAAGACATTCACCCATTTGTTCCACTCACTCACCCAATTATTTATACATCAATATTTTTTAAACAAGCACCTGTTCTGTTCCAGGCACAGCCCGCCACAAGCCAGGACAGGAAGTCAGTAAATCATAACTTCTGTCCTCAAGGAGCTCAGCCTGGCGGAGAAAACAGGCAAACGCAGAAACAGTTCAGGGCAAGGCGACACAAGGAGGTGAGCGAGCGACATTGAGGGCAGCTGAGGAGGCAATGGCCAAATCAGCCTGGAAGAAGAATTTAAAGAGGAGGTGACGTTTTAAGCAGCTCCTTGAATAGGTGCTAGTGAGATCTGCTTGGCAAAAAACACAAAACTTGAGAAAAGTGTCTCCAGGGACAAGGAAAAAGAAATATGCACAATGTGAATGTATTAATAAAAGCGTGAGATCAGGGAGGAGGGATAAATCAGGCTGAGACCACTAAGAACCGGCTTCTGAAGGCTTCTTTGGAGAGTAGGAAGATCAGCAGGAGCTCTCTGGCTGGGTCCCAATCCCTGAGGCATGCACACTGTGCATGTCCTCATCTGATCCTCCCCTGGCATCACTGAGGTGGCCCCACTTTGTCCCATATGGTGGCTGGGCAGGAGAGGCTGGAGAGCTTATGGTGAGTCAACTTGCCCAGGATGACAAGGGCAGTAAGTGGCTGGGAACAGGCTACCACAGAGAACATCCCCATTCCTGCTGGTTCCAAAGTCTTCATTGTAATGGTAGCCATTAGTGCAGCAATGGCTGTGATTTGCCAGGCCACGTGCATGCACACGCCTCTGCACGTGGCTTTGCCTGCCCTTCCAACATGAGGTGGAGTCTATTTCTCCACCCTTTGAATCTGAGCTTGGCCTTGTTACTTACTTTGCCCAACGGCACAACATGCAAATGTGGTACAAATAAGGCTTACAAAGTGCTTATGCCTAGAAGTTCCCCTCTGGCTGCTGAGAGTCATTCTGCAGCCACAGTAGCAGGCCTGAGCTAACCTCCTGCAGGAGGAGAAACCACCTGGAGAGAGGCATCCCAGGCGCAGGCTTGTGGGTGGGGCCATCATAGGCAATCCAGCCTCTGCCAAGCCCCAACAAGACCAGAAGAAATGCCCATCAACCCACAGAGTCAGGAGAAATAATAAACGCTTGCTATTTTAAAGCCCTAAGATTGGGGCTGTCTGTTATGCAGAGAAAGCTAACTGATACAATCACCAAGGTATCTTTACAACCCTGGAAAAATGATAAGCTTCCTTGTTAGTGAGAAAGGGTTGAATTTCTTCCAAACATGTTGGTGACTGTCCAGAGATAATGAGGGCCAGAAGGCAGGGCCTTGGGCAAAAGGCAGAGTGGGAGAGATTTGAGAGCTATTTTAGAGGCAAAATCAACACGATTTAGTGACTGAGCCCAGAGTTATTTAAAGGTCTGCCTCTGTCTGGCTCTGGAAACCAAGTGTACTGTTGACTATAAACAGATTCTATTTGGCGCCTGCTGATGGGGGCAGGATGTTTACATGGAAGAAACATGAAAGTGGCCAGAGTCTGAGCAGTTAGGGCTGAGCTCAAGGGCTGGGAACGGAAAGCTATAGGAAGGCAACTCTTCCTTTTTAGCCCATTGTCTGAAATGAGAATTAAGGCAGGTGCTCACCGCCACAGCCTCCTAACTAGTGTTGCTATTACCTCTTCCTCCAGATCCACCCCTTTCTCTTAGCAGTAGCCAGTGGGATCCTTGTCAACTGTAACCCGGGCCTTCCTCCCTCCCATCACCAGGGCACGTCTACCCTGCTTACCACTTTTGTCTGCACAGCCCAGCACACTGTTTGGCATGTGGGAGAAAGTCAATTGCTATTTCTTGAATGAGGGAGTGACCCAAAAGATTCAGGATTTACACTTCTAAGAAGTTTTCTTTGACACACCCCCATCCAAAGTTGGGTTAGGGGCCCTCCCTTGGGGTGCCTATGGCTTCACTCATGTGTTTATTCATTTGTTCTTTCATTTAGCAAGAACTTTCTAAGCACTAGCCATCACCTGAATCCTACTGTCAGGTGCTCTCTCTAGACCAAACCTCTTAGGGACATCATTATATGTCACACCCTCACCTGCAGTGGCTATTGTATGAATACAGCAGGCACTAAATGAAGACTGGTGAATCAATGAATGAATGGGTGAATAAGCACATGAATCTCAGAGCAGCAGTTGGGATGTGGCTGATTTATAAACTTAGCAGGAGCCTGTAACCAAGTTCGAGTCTTATGCATGCTACATTTCACTAAATAGTTGATAATCATCACAAAAAAAACCTGCATGTAGCTACGCATATGCAGAGCTATATATTGCAATTGTTCCATGCCATAAGACATAAGGGGAAATCTGGGAATTAAACTAAATGTGGAGACGTGCTCTTAACTGAGCCTTAGATGTCCAACTCCATAGCCTGGCACCTATAGCTACCTGTGATCTTCGATTAAAGCCTAAGACTCTTCTTCTTGGGTCAACACATAATCCTAAACAAATTCTTTCCCTGGTCTTGAGTTGGCTTAAAAAATAAATAAGTCAGTGATTGCACTGTATTCCAATCCCCAATTGGCGAGCTTGCAATATGGGGCTTATCTTAAACACTAGACCCCCGCCCCCCAGCACTGGGAACACAGAGAAGGCATTTGCCCCACTGTCTTTGTGCCAATGATCCTAGGAATAGCCCGGTGCTACTTAGATGTCCTTTGCTTTTTGATGTTAACATGACCCTGGCCACCCTTCCTGAAATGCCATGTTGAAGCTCTCTTCTCAACCATGCCCTGTTGTCATGCTTCTTTCTACATTGCTTCTCCACTTCCCCAGCCCTTCCAAGACTGACTCCAATTAAAAACAGTGAAACTCTCACCACAGAAGCATCTGTGAACTGTGTTCATGAATATGCACCACACAAGAAAGACAAATCAGACATAGTCCTCATTGGTGAGCTCATGTGAGTGCATATTGAGCTCCCGTGACTCACCAAGATCACACTTAAGGAAAACAAGGCCTGGAGAAGTGGCTCCTCCACCAGACGGCTGGACAGCAGCACAGCTGAACCATGGGCCAAGGGCCCTAGACTCTGGGTTCACTGTTCCCACAACCAAGCTGACCTCCTCTCATCCTACCCCAGCCACCCATCCCAACGTTTCTATCCATCCGACTGGCAGTCTCTAGCACCAACGCAGGACCCAAGCAGGGAACTGCTGGGCTTAACCCAGGAGACTCAGTGGCAAGAAAAATGTCTCTCCGCTCCAGCTAGAGCACAGATTAGGACAAATTCCGGTCAAACAAATCACAGTTATACACTTATTTTTCCTGTTCTGGATCCATAATTCCTTCCTTCTCTGTCCCTGTTAGTACACCCACCGGTCACAGCCCCCACGTGCCATCTGAGGTTCCTTTCTACTGCACAATACATTAATAATACAGTAAATCTCATAAGAGATTTTGTTCTCCAATTTTGTGTCTTCTCCGGGTAGAGCAGCGAAATGGAAGTAAAACTTGACATCACTCCTGGAGGCGAAGAGCCAGTTTGCTTAATAAATCATAGCTTTTCTCCTCCAAGAGAAAAACGATCATCTGAATAATTGTTAACACTGGGTCTGGCTGAATACCATAGCTGCGTTTTTAAATTATAGGAATCTTTCCCCAGGACTGTGAGCATGTCATGTTCCAAAACAGTGCAGCCTGCTTCTAGGTGCACCCACAGGGGAGGCTGGGCAAGTCCAGCTGTGTGGGTTGAGAAAACACAGCCTTTCTCTGAGTCTCACTTTACTCACTGGTAAAATGGAAACTGTATCTGCTTCAATTACACTTTGCAAGGTGGTGCTGAAAAACAACTGAATAAAAAACAACGTGAAATCACTTTAATAAAAACAAAGCAAAACTAGCAGTAGTAATAGCAGGTAACATTTTTAAGTGCTTACTAGCACTTTGCTAAACTAAGCCCTTCGTACTCAAAAGCTCAGTTAATCCTCACAATGGTTCCTGGAGGTGTGTACTATTATTTTCATCATTTTGAAGATGAGTACATGGGGGCTTGAGGACAGTAAGTGACTTGCTCAAGGTCGTATGCCTAGTAAAGACCGAAGCCTGAATTATAAACTAGCTCAACTTCAGAATCCTGGACTTACACAGTTTACTTTTGCATCAGGATTTACGGAGCCTTAGCCTGGGCTATGCCACACAGTGTGTTCTGCCCTGGTGGAGACAACAACATACTCTCAGGCTCTGCCCTCCAAAAGCCCACTGTATTGTATGGGCAGGGGTATGCAGGCTCACAAGCAAGGGATGGCACCAGTCTGTATCCAGTGGAAGATCATAAATGTGCTAGAGGTTGGCTTTGTAACCTGAATTCCTATCCGGAACACGATGCTCATGGAGAATGAGATCAAGATTGAGACTGTCTGGCCAGATGGGTTTCCAAAGGAGACAGATGACCCAGAAGTGGGAGGGTGCAAGGGCAGACACAGAAGCTGAGCGAGGAACGGAGCGAGGACCTAGCAAACCTAGCTTGGTGTGAGTGCTGCGATGTCCACAGCAGGGCTGCCGACAGGGCCTCGTGTCCACAGCCGGGTTTAGGGGCAGATATTCTGGGAGCAGGAACCGGGAATGACACGGCTAACACGGAGGGTGTGAGGAAACTGAGTGGAGAAGCTCAGAGGATGGTCCCCTTTGGGATGCCATTGCACTTCCCTCCCTGGAGACCCGGGGCTGGGAGGCCAGCCTGCCTGGGCTGGAACTGAACTGAACAGAACTTGGGGCAGGATGCACACGTGTGGCCGTTAGGCTGGGAAAGCTATCTCTCTCTGAAAGGACTCAACCCACCATCACTTCCTCCTAATAAAGTGGATTTCTGAATTTGAAGGCTAAACGCTGAGGCTGCTTTGCCGGGAGAGACGTTATTACCATCTATAGCTACCACGGGTTGAGTGCGGACAATGAGGCTGACACCCTGCAACGCATTTCAAGTGCGTGACTTTGCTCGTCTTCACAGCACTCCTCTGACCTTGGTAGTTTTGCCATTTCTCAGACATGGAAACTGAGGCCCTGAAAGACTTGCATGATTTGCCCAAGTCTACACAGCTAGAAATTGGCAGAGTTGAGATTCAAGGCCAGGTCTGTCTTGAACACGATATCCCAACGTTCGTGCTCGGAAGGTTGACACTAAGCTGCCTCCTAAGTGCAAACGCAGAGACAGTGCCAGGATCGAGGTGACCCTGAATCGCAGGTCATCCAATCCCCCACGTTACCCCAGTTCACGGCCCCACCTTGCATGAGAACCCTCCCTGCTCCGCCAGCCCTGTCGTCAACAGCTATTGGCGCCACAGCGGCAGCGAGCAGAGCCGGGGTGGCCGGGCGGCGCCCACACGTGAGCAGAACCAACTTCCGCCGTCTCTACCGTTAACCCCAGGGTGGGAATCTACACGCCAGTATCCAAACCCCCCGATCCCTGCTCCTGCCTCACCAGCCTTGTCCTTGTGCCTCTTGACATTTTGGTTTTCTCATCTGTGAAATGGAAATGACGATGATGACAGTCATGAGCAGAGGAAGAAAGCGGAGAGGAAAGAGTGCTGGGCTCTGCCTGCTGTGCATAGGGGCAAACATCGTAACGGCTTGGCCAATGGCTGTGCCCTCGCCTGACCGCAGGTCAGAGACAAGGTATCTAATCACCCAGTAGCTCAGTGTCCTTGCTTACGGATGGGGACACTGAATGTCCCTGACCTTGTGGGGTTGTGAGAATGAACTAAATAACGCACACGGTGCTCAGAACAGTGCTTGGTGTGCCTATCGAGACCTGGTACCAGTGTCCTTTCTGTTATCATCACCGCACTTGGTAGGACACTTGGTAGAGCGCGGCGCACTCGGGAACATTGGCTGTGATTAGGGTCACGCAACGCAGAGGTCCGAGGGCATCTAGTGCCACCTTCGGGGCCCTACCTTAGGGCTAAACCAGGGCTGGCCCGCAGCCCTAGCTCCTAGAACTGGGTTCCTAGAACACAGTCTGCAACACAGATTGGGAGTTGGTTTTCCAAGGGGATACCTGAGAGTTCCCATAGTGGGGTCTGGAAGGATCCAGTGAGCAAGGGGGTGAGGAGCAGGGGACTCGGGGATAAGAGTGCAGGGGGGCTCTGGGGCCTTACTGCTTCTCTAGACCCCACCCGACAGAGCCCCACGAATCGTAAGATGCACTCAGCTCTCCGCGGAGGATCTCTGCCCTCCAGGAGCAGGACAGCTCATTATTGAGCTCCTACTAAGTGCCAGGCACCTTTCCAAAATTTAAGCGTGAGTTAAATTCTAGACTCATTTTTCAGAGTCTGTGATCGCCCGCCCCAAGTCACCAGGCTACTCAGAGAGACGCCTGGACGCAAGAGCTCCCGGGCTCCCCTGACTGTGTCCCCTTGCAGCGTATGATGACTGAGACAGGTTTACGCTGCAGGGGTGAGGCTGCATCCACTCCACTGCCCTCCCAACTGTGGTCCAAAATTCCACACTTGACGGTGAGAGGTGGAGATGAAGGCAGGCAGAGGGACTGAAGGCTAGGGAGCAGGAACTACAGACGGATCAGACAGGGGGCCCTTCTGAAGGGGCCAAAGATGCCAAGTAGAAAGTTGGGACCACACCTAGTGCCTGTGACCTTCTCAGTGTGAGCGAGCAGGGGACCTTCTCCTGTTCCATCACCTCCTCCTCCTTGTCCTGCCACCTGCTACCACCACTGGCCCCATTCAGATTTGAGAAATTTTAACGGAACACCTACTATATCCTCCCAAGTGCTGGCCCAAGCCCATTGACTTGTGTTTCTTTACTTGGCTCTACTTGGCTGGCTCGAGCCTTGCCAGAATTGAACTGAGCCTTGTGTCTCTGCTGTGACTTTCTCATGACCCACCGTGGCCTGGCTAAGCTTTAGAAGCTCCTCTCCCCCCATCTCAAATCAAAAAGGTCTGTAATGGGAGGGGCAGCACAGCTCCCTGGTGAGCACCTCTGTTGCTGTGCTCCCTGTTGCCATCAATGGCTCCCCAGTTCCCCCCGGCCGTCAGGCTGCAACTGTCCCAGTCACTTTGCATGTCCAGTTTCTCAGCGCCCCAGTGCCATCTGTTCTCACTCCCCAGAGATGAAGTCACCAGTCCCACATGGGAGCAAACACTCCAAATGTGGCTCATGGTAACTCCCACCTAGATCGTCAATCAGTCCCGCCCTCCTATCCATTGGGAACTTGGGCCACAGATGTATTTGTTTTCCAGGCCACCTCAGCTAATTAAGGAGGCATAACTACGTACTTTTGGACAAGATTTTGTGAGGGAAAGAAGAAAGAAAGGGAGGGAGGGAAGAAGGAAGGAAGGAAGGAAGGAAGGAAGGAAGGAAGGAAGGAAGGGAGGGAGGGAGGGAGGGAGGGAGGGAGGGAGGGAGGGAGGGAGGGAGGGAGGGAGGGAGGGAGGGAAAGAGAAAAGAAAATGTCTACTGACCATGGAAACCGTGGGCCCAAGGACAGGGCTGACATCATACAGAGTCTGTCCCTGTTGAATGTGACCCAGAGCACCAGTACTAACTGTCCTATTTATAGCCCTTTGAAATATGGCTCGGTGAAGGGTGGACTTTATTCTTATCTGATCCTGGGGAACAAAGTGGAGGGCAGTGGGAGGGAGGGAGGCTGGCAGAGGTCCTGCTACGAAGGCAGTGGGACCAGACACCCTGGGTCCCTGAACCTTTTATTGACCTGTGTGTGTTAAAGGGAAACATTGTGACAGGGTGGAAAGGGGTGTGTAACAGGCCCCCCAACTCGAACACCCCAACCTGGAGAACTTAAGGCAGTGGCCAACTTCGGAGAGCTGTAAAAATACTGATACTGATAATGAGCTCGCAGCCAAGTTCAGAAGGTTAAAGAGTCTAAAATGACCAGTACATTGTACATCCTGGGCAGAAACTCAGGAAGGAAAGGGCGGCAGACGGATGCCAGAATTCACACAAACCAACACAGACTTGCTCAGAGCGGGGTCCAGAGGAGACTGGGAGACTCTGTGCCGTACACAACAGTGGGACAGGCCCTGGCACAGCGGGGTCCTGGTCGGGACCGCCCCTGCTGCCTGCTCTGGTGGGCAGGGCGGCACAGGAGGCTGCCTTCTGGGGCACCCTGAGCTGCCCAAGACGACAAGAGAGCCCAGTGGTGAACGCAAGCCTTGGCAGGGTCACACAGCACCACTCACGGGCTGAGGAATCACACCAGACAGGCCTGGTCTGAGCTGTCTTCTTAGCTATAAAATAAAGTGCTGTGGTCTCTTGGATGCTTTGATATCTTAGGGATATCTCACCTGCCTCTAATATCCAGAGACCACACCCTAGCTTCCTAAGCCCAGATTTCCCAGCCTTAAATTCAGAGAACCCCTCCCTGCCTCCTCCTCCAGGAAGCCTGCTCTGGTTGGAAGTTCTGTGTGAAGAAGAATGTTCTCATCCACAGAGTAGCCCAGAGGTCAAAGGGCTACTGTGTGGGGCAGAGAGCTCCCTATCACTGGGAGTGACCCAGCAAGTGCAGGATGACCACAGGGCATAGTCTCAGTGAGGGAAACACTGCTCCAAGGAGCTGAGCCAGAGAAAGACTGTTGAAGGTGATGATGATGATGATGACATGTTACCCACAGCATATATTTAGCAAGCATTGTCCCAAATGCTTTCCCAGTAGGAAACCATTTAAGGCTCACTTTGTACCTCCAGGGAAGTAGGTGCTATTATTATCCACACTTATGGATGAGGAAATGAAGGTACAGAGAAGTTAGGCAACTTGCTCAAGGTCACAGAGCTAGGAAGTGGCAGAGCCAGTGCTTTTACTGAGGGAATCAATGAATCAATGAATGACTCAGTAGATGAATAATTGAAGTCCTGGAGCAGGAGAAGGTTGAACAAGGGCACTGCTAAGGCTTTCTACAAATGCTAAGATTTTGCAATTCTTTCTTTGTTTCACACCGTCTAAATGTGCAACCTGTGTAACTAGACATACTGTGCCCTGCCCCCTGCCCCAAGTAACGGTCACAGTATGTGACACCATGGCTCAGAGAAAAAGACAAAACCTCGTTTACTCCATCCCAGGGGCAGGTATTCCAATATCCAAAGCTGTCTCCAAGGCCAGCACATTTTGTTCTCCTTGTTTGGATGCTTGGCTTGGTACAGACATCTGCTCAATTTATAAAATCCTACACAACAGGTCCCTGACTTTCATTCAACATCGTCTCATTATAATGTTGACGGGCAAAGAAAATCAACGCCCGGTCAGGGTCACCGTGTGGACTTGGCATGTTCTCCCCACGTCTTTGTGGGTTTTCTCTGGGTCCTCCAGTTTCCTCCCATGTCCCAAAGACATGCACGCCTGTGGACTGGTGTGTCTACACGGCCCCCTTCTGAGGGAGGGAGGGTGTGTGCAGGTGAGTGTGCCCGGGGTGGAGCGGTGCCCCGCCCACGGCTGGTTCCCACCACGTGCCCTGAGCTGCTGGGGTAGGCTCTGGCCACCCTTGACTTTGAACTTGAATAACTGGGTAAATAAGTATCTTCCTTGTTGTTATTAATCTTTCTTAAATATATGGATAGCTCATATATTTCAATATTTAATATTAGAGGTGTTTGGTGCCTTTATTTAAAAGTTTGGTGATGTTTTTAATGGCCAGGAATATGCCAGAGGAACTTAACTCTCAATTAGTTTAAGATGAAATCAAGTCTGTTATACATCATTTCGTTTAAAGATGCAGTTCCCAAGAATGTATCAGCAACGTTAATCGAGGGCCTGCTGTAGTTCAAGGACCATGTTTGCTTAGCTCAGTTTGTTCCATGTCACAGGTAGGGACAGAAAGATAACAGCAGGCTTTACGGTGGAACCCAGTTCTTCAACCCAGGTTGAAAGGTGTGCTTTTCATTTGAAATTTCTATCAGGTGGGGGAAGGAAGAACAACCTTACTGTCTGCCTCATGTCTCCCCTTCATTTTAATTTCCTTTTTTGCCAAAAGACTGAATTTTAAAATTTAAGATTACGCTTTAGAAACAAGCAATAATACACCCCACAAAGACATTCTTGTTTGTGGCAGCTAATATGTTTCCTAAGCAACTGTCTTTTTTCATCAAACTCTCCACCAGGTGGTAGGATTAACAGTGTTTTCAAGTAATAAGAACAACAAACCTTTCTCTCCACTGGGAGGATGTTATTAAAAGGGAATTTTCCTATGTTGCAACAGCGAGTTTTGCTGTTCGTTTTACTTGAAGTAGGTTGCCCCCAAAAAGCACCCATCTGGACTGGGGAGCCGGCTAAGTTCATGTGCCTGATTACAAACTTTGTACTCAGCTTTCCTACTCAGGCCTGTCTCCAGCCCCCTGCAAGCTCAAAGTGGCTCACCTTCCTTCCTCAATCCCCAGGCACAGTGGGGCTCTCTGAATTCAATTTATACTTACAAGCCCAAGGATGAGCGCTTGCAATCAGCAACGCCTGGATCCATGTGGAGACGGGGTGGGGAGGGACTGTTTAAAGGATACAAAAATTACAGCTAGGTAGGAGGAACAAGTTCTAGCATTCTACAACACTGCAGGGTGACTACAGTTAACAATATGTTTTCAAATAGTTAGCAGAGAGGATTTTGAATGTTCCCAACGCAAACAAATGATGAATCTTTTGGGCAACAGATATGCCAATTACCCTCATTTGATCAGGATGCATTGTATGTATTGAAAATCACTGTGAACCCCATATATATGTACGATTATTATGCGTCAGTGGAAAAAAACACACTGAGATACCACTACACACCCATGATAATTTATAACTTAGGAAAAATATTTGCATTGCACGTGTGTTATCTATTGTTGTGTAATAAATGATGACACATTTAGCCACTTTAAAGAAAATTCAAGCTAGACTTCTAACATAATAAATAAAGCCACAGAGCCAGCCAGAAATGGTGAATGGAGCCCAGCCTTAGGGAGAATGAAGCTGCCGGTACGAAGACTCGTTGGGAAGCAGCAAGTGGAGAAAAACCAGGACTTCTTGCCAAAAAGGATGCTCCAGAACGTGTCCGCGGCCACTAGAGGACGTGGGAGGGCACAGTCACCCAGTGTGCCAAGCTTCCTGTCTACACCTCTTAGAGAAGCTGTCCCTCCCTTGCAGAGTCCTCACCAAGGCAGAGATAAAGGATGACCCTGGGAATTACAGGGCAGGGTGCCCGAGGTCTCGGATTCTGGACTGAAATGGGGTACTTAAGATTTCCGGTGCTGCCACTTTCTAGCTATGTAACCTTGGTTAAGTGACTTAACCTCTCTGAGTCTCAGTTTCCACATCTATAAAATGGGAATAGAAAAAAAGTAAAAACACACACTTTGCATTGCTGTTGTAAAGACCAGGGAAGAGGGAAAGCGTGAGGCCTGGCCTGGCCACGGCGGGGGTGCCACGACAGGCCCTGCACAGACGGAACCTGGACAACTTCTCGTGCACACTGCACAGTTAACTCTTACAGCCTTCTGGAAAACTTAGCAACTGAAATTCCCTTCTTTGAAACCTTATTCAAGGTTTGCCCAGAGCAGCCTCTCCCGCTGCCAGTTAACCAGTTTACCCCCTAAAAATGTGCAAGCAAGATTCCCTGTTCCCAGACTGCCTGCAGGTTTTTTTCCTCCTCTCTGGTTGCTGTGTCTTGCTGTTGACTACCACCCTGGTGAGAAAAGGGTTTATGTGGAACATTACTCTTGAGTTATTTGTTGACAGCTCCTTTCTGGAGGTTCCACCGTGATGCACCTACACTTGGATCTCATCATAGAGCCCTCCACTACTTGCACGGGCCCCATGCCCAAGTCCCATGGGTGCTAATGGAGCTCTGTGACTTCCTAAAGCTTAAACTGATCCTTGGCCAAATCTTCTTCTGGTTCCAATTCATCCATAGCTGCTTTACATGAACTGTAAATGGGGAGATGTTATGTTATGTTATGTTATGTTATGTTATGTTATGTTATTGTGATGGTTAAGTTTTGACTCCAAAGCTGACTCTAGGATCTGATTAGGATGGTGAGACCTAGATTTATGGTTTTCTGCCACTGTTCTCAGATGGAGAGGGGGAGCATGGAGGTGAGGTGGAGACAGCAAGGTGCTGGGCGCTGGGCATGAGCGAGGTGGCTCTGCCAGGCTTAGAGGCCTGGATCCGCCGTTTTCCAGCCACCTGACCTAGTGTCAAGCAGCTCACCTCACTGAGCTTTGTTCCTCATCTGTACAGTTTGGAATGGGAAGGGGGGAGGCTCTGAAGGTGTAAACTAAGGACGACAGGTGATGGAACTGCTATACTGTTCAAAGTGTGGGCTTATTCCTTGCCCAAAAATGACCCATGGAGTATGACGGTAATTTCAGGCACACAGAAGATCTGGTTGCAGAGCCCATGTGACTTTGGTAAGTCACTTCCCCCTCTGAATCCATGTCTTTATCTGCAAAATAAGGAAGACCCGCATCCCAGTCTAGCACACAGATAACTGTGTGAACACTGTCGGTTGACTTATTGTAGACCCCTCGGAGTTCTCTGGCCTTATTAGGGCTCCCGTAGATTAAAGGGAGAGAAAGGGGAGGACTGAGTCTCTTCATTACTTGGCCAAAGACATTCAGGAGATTTATTTAGGGCTCCAGTCCAATCTTCTAGGAATCTAAGGAAAAAGTCCGGATTCTTTTTCTTTTTTTCCCACTGAGCCTTTTATTTCTGAAAAGGTAAATACCCAATTAGACAGACTTCTGTTTTTCATGTGGAGTTGTTTTAGGCTTTTTGAGCATGAAACAATATTTTGAAGTCATTCTACCCTCTCAGTTAGAGAAGTAGCTAGGTTTGCTTTGGTTGGGTTTTTTCGGTTGGGTTTTTCTCAAGAACTCTCTACTAAGTAAATATGCATGAAGGGAATTTTTGGCCACTCCTGTCTCTTAGTTCATTGTAGATTCAAATGGATTTTTTTTAATGTAGCAAAATCTATTACAGTGCTATCTATTTGGGCTTGATTTTTTTTTTTTAATGTAGCTAATGAAACTCAGAGAAAGTACTTTCTTTGTACACCCAAATGTGGACTTTTCAAAAGTCATTTGAAACCCCCTTTTTAATTTTGCCAAATAACTTGGAACTAATGTTCTTTTCTTCTCATTTTTTCTGAATTATTGTAAGTAATTTTTAATTCCTATTTTATATTCCCTGAAGGGCTTCAGAATCTAGATGGTTAGATAAACTTTGTTAAATAAAAATTATAAAAGGCCACTGTTTTGGAAGTAAGTTTCTGCAGTAGGCCCAAAAGATGAGACTAAAAAGCAAGATGGAGTCACCCATGCTAACGTTGTGAGTCACCAAACCCAAACTAAGTTGTTATCTGACTTCCTAGAAATCAGGAGAGAGATAACAGTCAATTTCCCAAATAGGCCAGATTAAATCTTTAATCGGCAGGATGATAAAGTTCCCTCTGCTTTAATCCTCACACAAAAAAGTTAGCCTTCTGAAGTAAGCCAACACTAACTAATCAGCTATTTGTCTATTGTTCTGTTTAAAAGTAACCAACACACTCTTGGTTCTTTGCCTCTGATTTCCTCGCCCATCTCTGTAAAGCCAACCTCCTCTGCTCAGGTCACTGGAAAACTCACTCTATGGAACGAAGTGTTGCCTGATTCTAGAATCACAAGAAAGCCTATTGAGATCTTTAAATTTGTTGTAATTTTGTCCCTTGGCACTTTCATGTATTTTAGAGGAGAGGGGCAAAAAATACACACAGAGTCAGAAGTAACGACCCCCAAACGCCCAGAATAATTGGAAGAAAGAAACTTTTAACACACAAACGTTCAAATAATATTATTTGAATACTTAATAGGCTAAAAGGCCATCTTGGAGCACAACCCACCCCCACACCACCCTGTCTGAGTCTCAGCCTTCTCAGGAATAAAAACTAACATCTGTTAAGAGATTTTTATATGCCAGGACCTCTACTAAATTCCTTAATGAATAAACTTATTTTTCACATCAACTATACAAAGAATAACCTCATGACAAAAGAGGAAATTGAGACAAAGAAGAGGTAAGTAATTCGATCCCTGGGTAATAAGTAATAAACCTCAACTGAAACCCAGGCAGCCCTTAATACTTAGGCTATTATGCTTCTCATTAAGATGCTACTAATAACAATTTAAGGGTATTAATAATATCTTACATGCATTTATTTTACTAGGGGCCAAAGAGCACGAAGGGCTAAAATTTAGGCTTCTACCATCTGTGTGGCCTTAGGCTAGGGGGTTACCTAGGGAGTTACCCTCCAGTTTCTGGGGCTTCTCCCCTGGGAATCTTGTACCCTGCCCACCCCTTCTCATCCCCACCCATAAGTACTGCAGAATCAAATGAAACCCACAGGTGTATGTGACCTCCTCCACCTGCCCTATCCTGGGGTGCTCTATCAAGGTGCTCCTGGCCCTGGCTGCTGGGTGGGCTCAGTGCTTGGTGGTGTTGGATTGTGCAGAGAACGCCAGACCAGGGCAAGATGGCGGGTTCATCTTACTGGTTCCTCCCCTGCCGCTGAATCGTGGTCTCTCTTCCAGAGGCTTCTGGAAGATGCCTGCCTCCCCAACCCAGCCCACCCCTCCTGGCACCTCTCCTCCCAGTGACAATAACAGGGCCCAAGTACTGTGGCATTCCTCGCTGATCTCCCTAAACGCTGCTCCCATCTCTGGAGACAAACACCCTTTCATTAAACTCTCCATTCAACATTTCCTGCTGGCACCCAGACTGGTAAAATGTTTAAAACACTTGTCACTGCTGGACATACACTAAGTATTTAATAAAAAAGTAAATGCTACCAAACTAATTATCAACAAGGCATGTTCACATGCCTCATTCTGTGGGCTCCTCCCAGGTCTCCCATGATAGAGGCAGAGTGGGAATTTATTTTGGCATCTCCTAGTTGAGGACGTGGAGGGTCAAAGAGGTTAAGGGGTGCACCCAAGGTCCACGGCCAGGAGCAGACAGGACGAAACCAGGGCCAGGACCCAGGAGTTCTGAGTCCCAGGCCAGGGTTTTCCCTGACTCTAGGAAACATCCTGACACCAGGACCTCTTGAACAGTTGTCGCAGGCCTTACCCACAGCAGACTGAGTCCACTCCAGGGGCCTTGGACTATGAAGCAAGTCCCACCCTGCTGACCAGTGAGGCCACATAGGAAAGGCTCCGTCAAGGTCACCTGGCCTCACAGTGCTGGGCACTCCATGTCCCTGCTCCTGGAAACAGCACTTTGGGCAGCTTCTTAGGCCACAGCCCTGGCTAGCTAGTAATTCTGTGTCCTGTCCTAAGGGAAAAGCAAGTAAAAGTTTTATACAACACATAAGAAGAAGAGAAGCATGCTATTCCAATGCAGGCCTTGCTTCTTCCAGGGAGGTCATTAACAAACCATTTTCTATTAAAATCAGCCTCCTCATGTTTCTAGGAGCTTTCCAAAACTTTCCAACCTCAGTAGTCAACTTCTTCATTCCACACAGGCTCTGCTCTTGGAGTGCTCCAAGCAATCAGCCACTTACTCTTATAAACAGACGTATGCAGCTGGAATCCGGAGCTCTGGGACTCCTATGTCCTCCTCTCCTTTATGCCTCCCAGGGCCCCTGACTCCCAGGGGTGATCACCCACATGCACGCCAGAGCTCACACAGCTGGCCGGCAGTGGCATCCCCCTTGGAAACCTGGACACTTTCTCCCACCCCCTGCCTGCTATGCCATTTAACTCCACCCTCCCAAATCAGCTACTGAAATCTGAGATAAAGTACCAGGACAAGCACTAAAAACAAAGCATTAGGTTTTATTTCTTAAAGCAAATGCAAAGCAGCCACTGTTCTATATGCAACCACTAATGCTTGGAGGCTCATATAGTGTAAGGACCTGCAGGCTGGCTGGGAGGTGACAATTGTCCCAGGCAAACAAACCAGAGATCAGGACTTCTGGAAGGAAAGTGGCCAAAGTACTAAGCCTCTAAAATGCCCTGTCCCCTCACCTCTTCAGAACCATGCAGAAAAGGTTTGTGGCCAATATGTTATTTTATTTTACTTTATTTTTCTTGCCCACCAAGGGTGTGCGAGACACTTTGATATCACATGCATTCAAGAAGATAACTTTGCTCTGCTACAGCCTAGCTCATCTCTAGAAGACCCCAGAAACCTAACGCTTTGTCAGTGAATCCTTCTGTGGGTCCCTCAAGGTGGAGGGAAACTTGCCCATCCTCTTTCAGCACATGTGTATTTCTATATGCCACACACTGTATGTCCTGCAGTCTCTGGGACAGCAAGAGACAAGGACCATGTGTTCTTCCCTCTCTGTACCTTAGCACCTTGCATGGTGCCCTGGAATATCATTTCAGGCTCAAATGAAAATCAAAACAATCCAGCTACCACCACCACCAACAAAACCAAATAACCAGTAGAACCTAGACTTTATAGTCCAATGACTTCCCCTTTGAGTCTCGGTATTTTTGCATCGAAGTGAAAGGGTTGAATGCAGTTATTTCTAAGGTCATTTTCAGCTTGTAGATGGGAACAGGCCCTGGCAAGGTCACCATGGTCCCTCTCTGCAATACGCATCATTTGGGAGTCCCCAGAGATGTCACCTCAGCTCTACCAGGTTTCAGACCTCAGAATCTGAAACTCCTGGGCCATCTTTCAAAATCTACAAGTTCTGGAAAACGACTTTGCCAAGTGAGTGGGGGCTCCCAACGGCCCTGACCCGCTCTGTGAGAGAGAGAGGGAAGATGCCCTGGGCACGGGTTGGTGGACAGTCCCGCCTCCCTCGATCAGGGCTGTCTATGATGCCAGGAGGGTTTTGGGGGTGGTGCTGACTGTAGCAAACATAAATGAGGTGGGGGCTGTCTTCACAAAGAAAAGCTTTAATGGACCCAAGGCGACTGTCAGAACTCCAAAGCCTCTCATTTTGCAGGGTGAAACTGAGACCCAGAGCCTGAAATAGCAGGGTGCCGAGCTGCAAATTAATTTAGCACTGCCACTGGGACTCAAATGCAACCTCTCTCGGGCCCTGGTCTGGGCTCCTGTGAGCAAAGTAGAGCGTAAAAGAGCTCTCAGACGCTCAGTCTGCGAGGGGACGTGGTGAAGTCTGCACACAGGCTACACCACTGAACAAAGCTGCACGTAAGTCTTATTCTAGAATTCTTTGTGACCAAGCCAGCTCTTCCACGAGCCTGTGGAGCGTGCACACATGCATACAAGACTCACTGGGAAGCCTTTACAAGATGACTGGGGGCCTTTATTTTGTGCTTTCCTGGTTGCTTTTTGTGGTGTGGGAGGGGACCTGGGGTGAGGGTTAAGGTTAGATCCCATGCGGCAAAGCCCTGTCCAAATACAAATCCTTTGAGTCAGCAACCCTTTAGACAGGAACTGACTCAAGCAAGGTTAACTAACCAGGATGTTCAAAGAGTCACATATTTGAGAGGCCCCATCCTGGGGGACTGCCAACTGCTTGCTGTTAGGGCGGTGTCCTGGCTTGGGGGGCTGCTTGGTGAGGAGGAGGAGGAGAGATCCAGACCCTGGATCCAAGCCCATAGATGACTCCGTTCCCCCAGAGCAGGGGGGCCAAAGGCTCCGGTATCAGTGACAGCCAATTCTGTGGAGGTCCCCAAACATCAGGAGGAATACTGGTGAGCCCAGCTGGGGCAGTGGCCAGCCTGAGCCTCCACATCAGAGCACAGCCCTGTCTGCAGTTCACAAGAACGCTGCGTAGAAGTTAGCTCTGCCTGCTGCTGCAGAGCTAGGAAGTGCAGAATCCACACCCTCTAAAGAAACCCTCTGCTATCACTTCCTCCAACACTTCCTGTTTTTCTCTCTCACTCTGGTGAGATTCTAAGGCCTGCCAGCCAGGGAGGTACAGGAAGACCCTGCTCAACCACCCACCCCAGCCTTGCCCAACTGTACCACCTAGACAGCAAATGCAGACCCAGCAAAATGCAGGCAAAGCACATTTCAGGGCTTGTGGGATTTCCGAAAGGTAGGGGAAGGAGCTCTCTATTCAACCTTTCATTTATTTACTCAGCAAAAACTGTACGATGGAACACCTTCCCCTCAGACCTAAAGTCAGGGTATATGGGTACAGACATACACCCATATATATATGTGAACCTATGTATATATCCCACATAATTATATGTATTATAGTCACAGAATTTTCTGTTCTGCAGAACGTATTTTGGAGATAGTAGTAATGGCCCCATTTAGCAGACATGGAAACTGAGAGGTTAAGTCTCACGGCCAAAGTAGGAGAGACTGAGACAGATGATGGGAGACCGGAAGAGACCCCACACCGCACCCAGATCTGGCTGGAAGCAGGGGGCAGGAATTGGTGAACTCAGATCAGTCATTTCAGCCACTAACTGGATTTCAGAAAATGGCCTGGGCCAGGGTGTTTGGGGCAGGAAGGGGAGGTGCCAGGAGGCGCACTGGGTGACACAAGGCACAAGGCGCCCCTTCCCTGCCGCGCAGCCACGCGGCAGTTCCCACAGCAGCCAGCAGGGGGCAGTGCGCCTTGCCTTTTCGAGCCTCGGGGCGCTTTCGGGCAGCACCCGGGAAAGAAAACCAGGGGGGCTGAGCCCGCAGCTTCTAGGAACACGACAGAAAGAAAGCGACACGTAGTAGGTCCTCAAGGCACGTCCAGAAGCCGAAAGGGCTCGACCGAGTAGGTAAATTTGAATTCAGCAGTAGAAAGGGGAAGGGGAAAGGTGGGCGTCCTGGCCCTACCAACACCTTCCATCTTAACGCCTGGGCAAGGAACAGGGCATTGGCACCTACTACGTGCCAGGAGCAGTGGAGACGTCTGGACAGCCTCGTTCCCCGCTCAGCCCGTTTCCCCTCGGCCCATCTCTGCCTCTCGCCACACACACCCAGCCCAGCCGCAGAGCAGGGGTGGGCGCTCGCTGTCTCCCTGGGGAACCATACAGTCACAAATTCGCCGGGCCTGGGGAAGTCGCGACACGGATAAGTCAAGTCGGGGTGAGGTCAATGCTCCCAACACACAAACCTGTGAAAGCCAGGCGAATGCCAGATGTGGCCGGCAAGTTAGTCCCTGACCCCAGGGTCACGGCTGTCTCCCTTGGCGGGGCTCGCCAGGTCCAGGAGACGCAGGGACCTGCCCAGCCCCCACCCTTTGCGCGCTTCTAGGTACGCACGTGTGCCTTAGCCAAGCGCGCCCCAAAGCCCGACTCCAGCAGGGCTGGGGCTAAGAGAGACTCAAAGCTCCCGCAGACGGACAGAACCCGGACGGTCCGGACAGAGACACGGCCGCAGGGCAAAGCGAAACAGCGTCTGGGCGTCCCTGTGCCAAGCTCCAGCGCAGCCTCAACCCCATCTCAAGTTCAGCCGCGCTTCCTCCCGCAAGGTCATGCTCAGAGAAAGGAGGAGCTGAAAGTTGCGCCACCGTCCCGATTCCAAACTAGCTGTACCCCTACCAGGGCACCCTGCCCCAGTGTAACAGCTGCCCGCCCTCGCGCGCTCCCCGAAGGGGCGGCCCTGTCCCGTGCGGGTCACACACGCGAGAGACGCGGACAAGTTGCTAACTTTTGTCAGATTATTTCTCCGCAGCTGGGGCGCCTAACGGGACTGGGGCGGACTCGGGAGTGGGGAGTTGGGAGCTGCCGCTGACACCACTCCCCTCGGTGCTCCCCTATGCCCACCCGAACCCCCACTGCCCACCACGCCGCGTCCTGCTGCCCCATCCCAGGAGCCAACTTCTCCGCAGATCCGGAGCAGCGCGGGCTAGAGGCGTCCCCGGAGCCGACAGCCACAACCCGGGTCTGCGCCTGCTCGCGGCGGACTGGGAGACTAGATCCGGACGACGTCCCGCGACCGCTGGTCGGGATCGTCGGCGGCCTCTGCAGTGTTCCAGCCCGTGACCCCGACTCCGCTCGAGAGCGCCTAAGCCGCGCCGCCCAGTGTGGTCTTCTCCCCCCACCGGGAGACCCCAGCCCGGCGCTGGGTGCAAAGTCACCGGGGCCGCTCGGTAACCGCTGCCCAGACGCGGCGTAGGCTCCCCGCTGCGCTCCAGGCAGCTCCCCAGTTAACGGCTGGAGATCCCCAGCCAGAACCTCCTCCCGACCTTCCTTCGCTCCCACAGAACCGGTGGTCGCCTGGCTAGGGAAGGGGTCTCCCTACGTGAGTCTTCCCTCTGGCGCCTGGGGTCCTCAGTCTCACCTCCACTGTCACACCCTCCTAGTCCCTCCCCATCCCTTCTGTTCCCGGGTCCGGACAGTCACCCTCCACTCGGAGAACACACACGAAACTGCCCGGCCCCAACTCCGGTGGACGCGGCCCCCGCGCGCCCCAGCAGGTTCGGCTCCGCGCTCGCACTCACCGCGGCTGGAGACACGCTGGAGTTTCCGGGATTTGGGCATGAGGGGGGTCGGAGGAGAATCCGGAGGGGGTGTTCCTCACCCTCGCCCCCTTCCTAGCTCACATCGCCTCTTCCTTCTCTCTCTCCTCTTCTTCCTCCTCTTCCTCCTCCCTCCGGTCTAGGGCTCTTTGTCTTTGCAAAGTGTCGAAACTGTCTGGCATAGTGGGCTCCGCCGGCGGAGGCTGGAGCCGGGGACGCGGGAGGCGGGGTGAGGATGGGAGCGGTCTCGGGAACACCTTCCCCCGGGTGTAACGGGAGCGGGAGGCGGGGCGACCGGGGAGGGGCCACCTTCCCTGGCAGGCCAGGGCCCGGAGCCGGGGCGCGCCGGAGCCGGCGGACGCCTCCACGGCGCGGCCCTCCCCTTCCTCCGCCCAGCGCCCGCCCCCGGGCCGCGCTCCCCGCCTCCTCCCCCCGCCGGGGCTCGGCTTTCCCCTAGCTTGGGGCTTCCTGCCAGCCCCGTGTAGCTCCGCCGAGCCACGTGGACCGCGGCGGGCTCGGCTGGGGCCGGGCCAGGGTGACGCGGGCGGCGGCAGTGGCTGCGCGGGGATCGGATCGCCGCCCCGAGAGCGGCTCTGCGGGGACAGCTCCGTGCCTCCCCGCGCCTGGACCTCCGCCTGCAAGCTGGCGAGGTTAAGAAAGAGCGCCCGGCCACCCGGGGCCCCTGGGGTCAGCCACAGGAAGGAGAAGACGGGCACGCACCGAGAGGACGTGGCGGTGCCCAAGAGAGCCCGAGTCGGGTGCGCGGTGGCGAGAAGGGGCCCTTCCCCCTGCCGGCGACGGGGCAGAGCCCGCGACTTGCTCTGAGGGCGCGGGACTCGAGGTGGGATTCAGGAAGGGGAAGGGAGGAGCGTGGCAGGGCTGGGGGACTCGTGAGGCCGGTCCGGCGGTTCGGAGCCGCAGAGCTGGGCACCGCGGCCGGCCCGGCCTTGGCCCTGGCTCGCGTGCCCGCCGCTGTGTTTTCCTCGCAGATGCAGAGGCCGCAGCGCGGTCCGAGCCGGGCCGGCCCCAGGGCGGCCTGGAGCTGGGGCTGGGGGTTTGCAGTTATTTAGCCTTCCCTCTT
The DNA here is from genome assembly GCF_040939455.1 of Microcebus murinus. Classification (NCBI taxonomy): domain Eukaryota; kingdom Metazoa; phylum Chordata; class Mammalia; order Primates; family Cheirogaleidae; genus Microcebus; species Microcebus murinus. The sequence continues at coordinate 34,366,542 of NC_134110.1, read as the reverse complement.
GTAGAGGGAAAGCGGCGGCGGTGGAGACTTAACTTTGCAGAGTGCAGATCTGGATGCTGAATGCTGTACACAAGTCGTGTCAATCTGGTTGCTCTTATCCCCTTACTGGAACTGCCTCTTTCGCAACTTTTCTGTGTTAAGAGGAAAAAGGCACAGCCTGGCCTATGGGGTCAAGTGCGCCCTTCCAGCTCCCAGTGCTGCAGTGGGAGAGCTCAGCCTCTTGCAGTGGAGGAGCTGGATCGCTCCCTGGCCGAGCATTCTCCCGGGGTCGCTGTATAGAGGGATTCAGACCAGGGCTGGCAGGATCAGGTTTCTGGGTCACACTCATCGGTGTGTGATCTTGGGCTGGTTACTGAATCCCTTGGGTAGCTCTGTGCCTCAGTTTCCTCATCTCTGAGAAAGGGCCTAGTAAGTGTCTATCTGCCAAGGTTGTTGTGATGATTAAGTGAATTCATACCCTTAGAACCTTTAGAGCTGTATTAGCATACAGTCAGTGTGCAAAGTTAGCTGTGCAGATGATGCGCTTCCGGGCGCCGGGCCCCTGCCTCCTGGAGGAAGGAGGCCGACCCTAGAGGCTGGGGGAAGATTTCAGGGACTTGGGAGAGAAAAGGAGAGATTTTCAGAGAAGTAGAAGAGAAACCAATTTTTAAAAGGGGGAGAAGGGAGAATGAGAAAATTAACTACTAGAAAGGGAAGGAAAAGAGGAATAGAGACGTGCAAAACACATCAGGAGGGGAAAAAAGCCAGAAAGAAACAATAAAACAAAAAGCATATTGATCTGCCTTTTCGGGGGGCCTACAGCCTGGCTAAGTTTTCTGCCCTCCAGGAGGTAGAGAGAAAAGTTTTGAGTGTTTCATGACCAGCTCTGAGACCTCTTGCCTGACCTTGTTGGGTTTTGTTACTGTTTGGCTTGCCTGGAAGCAGCCAGTGGGCTTTGCTCTTTCTGAAACTCTGGGTCACTGCACCTGGCCTTACCAGATGCTTACATGTGTGGGAGGAGGGGAGCAGAGAGCTCTAAGAGCATCAGTTGCTGTCCTTTCCAGTGGCAGCGTCTTCCAGCAAAGGGAACCTTCTAACCTGGACCACTCAGGCTTTTAGCACCTGGAGGTTGGGTCGGAGCATCATCCAAGCCCACTTCATCATCTGAAATACAACAGTCATCATCCAGCTGTTCTAGGGACAGCCGACTCTGGTGCCCATCGATACACGATTGTGTATCCAGTGACTGTCCCTTGATTTGCGGCTAAGCTTGCTGTGGGCAGGGAATGCACCTGTCTTGCTGCTGGTTACGTATTAGATGCTCAATAAAGAGTTACTGATTGAATTGATAAAAGAAGTGTTGTTTATTGCATGGATCAAATAAAATAATATATGGGAAAGTACTTTGAAAAATAGAAAATGCTATGCTAATATGACACTATGCCACTCTATCCTAGTAGATTCTTTGGAAAGAGGATCAGATTAGGCAAGCTAAGTAGTAGCCCCAGGTCATCCAGATGTTGCACTTTGCAGCCAAGGGCCAAAAGCAGTTCAGTTTCCGCTCTAGGTTATTGGCATTTACTCTGGATGATTCCATTGTGAACTGGAAATCCCTTATTAAGTGGCACTGGTGAAACATGCATAAGTCATCCCATTATCTATATAAAATGTTGTATATTAGATACATCTTTTCTCAGTTTCTGATAGGTTAACCCAGGTAAGGCCTTTTCTCCAAGCTCCACTTCCTTTCTGTCACAACATGTTTCTTCCCAGGTATCATAGACTACCTCTCTCCCTCTCCCTTTTTTTCTGGATTTGCAACATTTCATGCAAGCAGCACTCTTGCCACCCAGACTGCTTTAAGGATTGTTCCCAGAGCCCAGATCTGGGGACTATGTGTCACAGGTGTGTGCATGCATTCCTCTTTGTCAGGCCGAGTGTGTCTCCCAACAGCCCTGCCAGAGAACAACGGGTAGTAGTCATTACTGGGAGTGTCTGCACGGTGGGTCCCCCGGGAGGGCTGACATTGATTTAGTGCTCACTGCCACCTCCCACGTTTTCAGAGCACCAGAAAAGCTCTTAGTAATGATGGTTAAGGAAATTGATTTCATCCTTTTTCTACCCCCTTTCTTGGCACGGCGGAGTGGAAAGATCCTAATGGGTTCTGATCCCATTTCGGTGATTGTGCAGAAAATGAAAGGGCTGCCTTGCTTGTCAGAGGCAAGTTCAGAGGTGCTGGGCATGTGGCATTTTGTGTTTTGAACAGTGTTTTACTTAGAGCTCTTGGGATTGTGAGGAACTTGTTCAGATTGCCTTAGAAAAAAAGCTGTTTAATTTAGGGATGTGCAGACCAGAGCCGAACACGGAAGCTAGAAATCCCATCTCTATGTCTCTCTTTCTCCTCCCCCACAACACTTACACACTCTCCCCACCCCACCCCCCACCCCTCCTCCTCTATTCTATCCCTGCCCACAGGCTTCCTCTGTTAAATCCTGGAATCTACCCTAAAGTTTTCTTCATGTTTGTGGCTCCAGCCTCTATATCCTGACAACTGTGGAAACAACCCTTTTAGTTTCACTTCCTACTGTTGATCCACTTGGTGTCTTAATTTTTCCAGGAGAGGAATCTGATTGCCTGGCCTCATCCTCTGGGTCATGGGTCACCTAGCCAACACTGAATAGACTTCCCAGGCAACATGAGACTCCTCCACAGGTGACTGTGTAGAGGGAGAGCCTTCAGGAGAGTTTGCATTTGAAGGAATATAGGAGACATGGCCCTTAAGCCCCTCTCGACCGTGAGAGTCTTAGTCGGCACTGGAGTTAGCGGATCTGTTTAGCAGGACTCATACAGTCTACACTCTTACATATATAGTCATGTGCCACATATGTTTTGATTAAAGATGGATGACATGTATGACAGTGGTCCCATAAGATCATAACGGGGCTTGGCCAGGCATGGTGGCTCACGCCTGTAATCCCAGCACTTTGGGAGGCCCAGGAGGGAGGATTGCTTGGGGCCAGGAGTTAGTTTACTGTAAAACAGTATCCCGTGTAACACCAGCAGCAGCCTCGTACATCTCATGTTTACCCACGTCTTGATGGCATCATTTTCCCTTGTGCTTGATTTAATCTTGTGTTCTGTTCACGATGGCCCCTAAGCATGCAAAATCCACAGCCTCGGTCGCCAGCAAGAGGCCAATTCAAATGATTGAGCTGCAAACTAAATTAAAAATTACTGAGGACTACAAAGGTGGAAAACCAGAGGTGGTTATCGCACACTGGGCAGGCAGGTCCCGCTCCACCTTAGCTAAGAGCTGGAACAAGGACAAAGCTGAAAGGATCTGCTTCACTGAAGGCAACAGACATATAGAAGGACCTGTGTCAGAGAGGAAGTTCTTATGGCCTGGATTAAAGACCAGACAGGGACATGTATGCCTCTTAGCACCATGATGATCGGGGCCAAAGCAAAAAGGTTGAAATGTGGCAAGAAAAGGCCAGATCCAACTATGATGTTGAATTTACTGCTAGCTCCGAGCAGCTCAAACAATTCAAGGGTCATTATTCATCATATAATGTGAAAGTGAGTGAAGAGTCTGTGAGTGCTGATGTGAAGGCCACTGAAGAATCTTTGGTTACAGAGAAAAAAATTACTTGCCAGAGCAAATTTTCAATATGAATAAAACCTCCCTTTTCTGGAAATGCATGGCTCAAAGGACTTTCATCCATAAGGAGGCCAGTTCCATGCCGGGTTTCAAGGCTTTTAAGGACAGGATAAGAGTCTTGTTTGGGAGCAATGCTGTAGGCTACAGATTGAAACTTTGTGATTGGGCATGGTGAGAACTTCAGTGCCTGCAAGCCTGTGAGTAAGCACACACTGCCAGTGCACTACAGGAGCAGTAAGAAGAAAGGGATAACCCAGCCCGTCTTCCAAAATGCCCTCCTGAATTGCTCTGCCAGTGCAATGGAGAAGCACTGTTTGGAGAATAACACCCCTTTCAAGAGTTTGCTTACTGTTGACAGCACTTCTGCACATCCTCCTTTTATTGGAGATCTTCATCCCGGTATCAGAGTGGTGTTTCTCCCTCCAAACGCCACCTCTTTGGTCCAACCAGTAGATCAAGCAGTTACAGCAGCTTTTAAGGCCTATGACCTGAGGAGGACCGGGGTATTGCTGCAGCCAAGGAAGACACTGAGAAGACACTGATGCAATTCTGGAAGAATGACAACATTTATGGCTGCATCAGGAACCTTTCTTGGACCTGCTGTGACGTCACTGAGGAGTGTATGAACGACATCTGGAAGAAGACACTGACGAGGTTCACCCATGACTTCAAAGGATGTGCTAAGGAGGAGGAAGTAGCAAAAATGAACACAGCTGTGGCTGAGACAACAAACGACGTTAGCCTGGGCGTGGGTGAGGAGGACGTGAAGGTGCTCCCAGAGGTGCTTCCTGAGGAACCGATTCTTGCAGAGTTGTTGGAACTGGAATAGGAATGCAGACCTGAAGAAAAGGCAAGAGAAAAAGAAACTACGGGAGAAGAAAACAGAGACCACCCCCCACCCCAGGAAAATTCACAGGGAAGGGTTTAGTAGATTTTGCAGGCTTTAACAAGCTTCTTATGTGGACCTCAACACCAAAAGGTTTTCATTAATAGAAAGGAATGTTCATAGTGTATTATCTGCTTACAAGCAAATTTCGAATGGAGAAAAGAAACCAACCAAGCCAGCCAACATGGACATACAGTCATGCATCGCTTAGCAACAGGGCTACGTTCTGAGAAATGGGTCAGTAGGCGATTTGGTCTTTGTGCAAACATCACAGAGTGTGCCTACACAAACCTGGATGGTACAGCCCACTACACACCTGGGCTATGTGGTCTAGCCTACTGCTCCTAGGCTGCAAACTTGTGCAGCATGTTACTCTACTGAATACTGTAGGCAGTTGTAACCCAATGATACCTGTGTATCTAAACATAGAAAAGGTACAGTAAAAATACAGCATACATTTTTTTTAAATGGTACACCTGTATAGGGCGCTTAGCATGAATGGAACTTATAGGACTGGAGGTTTCTCTGGGTGAGTCAGTGAGTGAGTGGCGAGTAAATGTGAAGACCTAGGACACTACTGCAGACTTTGTAAACACTGTACACTTAGGCTACCCTAAATTTATAAAGAAATACTTTTCTTTCTTCAATAATAGATCAACCTTAGCTTACTTTACTTTATCAACTTTTACTTCTTTTATTTTTTAGTCTTTTGTAATAACAATTAGCTTAAACTATAAACACATTGTACAGCTGTACAAAAATATTTTCTTTCTTTATATCCTTATTCTATCAGATTTTTTTCTATTTTTAAATTTTTGTATTTTTTTAATTTTCAGACTTTTTTGTTAAAAACTAAGACTCAGACACACACATTAGCCTAGGCCCACCCAGGGTCAGGATTATCAATATCACTGTCTTCTACCTCCACATCTTGTCCCACCGGAAAGTCTTGAGGGACAATAATATACATGAAGCTGTCATCTTCTATAATAACAATGCTTTCTTCTGGAATACATCCTGCAGAACCTACCTAAGGTTGTTACACAGTAAACTCTATGATTGCATATGTTTGCATAAAAATGAAATCCCTAATGACACCTTTCTCAGAATATATCTCTGTCGTTGATCCACACATGACTGTATTAGACCCAATATCCTTACTAAGCCAGCTGAGTAGTCTCAGTCTATGATGACCACTCTAATCTCTTTGCCAGAAATTGGCTCAGGAATGAATAGGTTTAATCCCTATTTGGACCATCAAGATAAAGATAGAAATATACTTGAGTCTTCTAGGAAAAAAGTTTTTAAGAGTAAGCCCTGGAAAGCTCATTTCTAACTGGACATGAGCAAGAAAGTATTTCTATATTTTTTTTTTTTTAAGACAGAGTCTTACTTTGTTGCCCAGGCTAGAGCGAGTGCCATGGCATCAGCCTAGCTCACAGCAACCTCAAACTCTTGGGCTCAAGCGATCCTCCTGCCTCAGCCTCCTGAGTAGCTGGGACTATAGGCATGTGCCACTATGCCCGGCTAATTTTTTTTTGTATATATATATATATATATATATATATATATATATATATATGTTAGTTGGTCAATTAATTTCTTTCTATTTTTGGTAGAGATGGGGTCTCTCTCAGGCTGGTTTCGAACTCCTGACCTTGAGCGATCCACCAGCCTCAGCCTCCCAGAGTGCTAGGATTACAGGTGTGAGCCACCACACCTGGCGAAGAAAGTATTTCTAATGCAGTTTCTCTGGGAGGCATCTTGAAGAGATGGCCTGTGAAGGCCTGTGAAGAGAGCCGAATTGAAGATAAAGTATTAATGGATCCAGAGTCTTGATCACACCATACCTGAAGCCTATATGGACTTTCTGTTTCATGGGTCAATAAAATTTTTTTGTTTATACCACTTTAGGTCATAGTTCTGTTACTTGCACTTGATAACTACTGCCTGATTCCAGAAGCCCCCTCCTTGCCACAAGTCATTCCTAAGCTCAAAATTCTATGACTTTAATGGCTCCTTGTTGCCTAGGAAAGAAAGTCCAAATTTCTGAGTCTAGCATTTAAGGTCCTTCTTGATGTAATCCCAGTGTGTGCCATCTCACTTATTTTCTTCCAATAATCCTCTTCACAGCTCTTTAGTAGCAGATGTGATTCAAACTAGAGGCTCTGATTAAATTACATGCTGTTATGTTCTTGAAATCAACATCTTGCTGGGCTGGCGAGGCCCCCAAGGTGTCCAAAAGTGCAGAGGGCTAATGCAGGCCTGGTGTGAGGAAGGCCCCCTCTTGGCAGTCTTCACTGCCTCCACAGCGCCTTTCACTGTCTTGGGCTGCCGGGTCTGTAAGGCCCATGGCTCCTAAGCATCCTTGTCATAGTGTCCCGACGTCCCAGATATATGAGTTTCCTAGGGCAGCCATAACAAATCACTACAAAGTGGGTGGCCACAAACAGCAGAAATGTATTCTCTCACAGTTCAAAAGGCCAGAAGTCTGGAATAAAGGTGTGGAGGGAGTTGATTCCTGTGGGAGACTCAGAGGGAAACTGTGCCCTGCCTCCTAGCTTACGGTGGCTCCTGGCATGATACCTTCTTGTAACAATACCAGTCATTGGATTTAGGGCTCACCCTGATGCAATATGATCTCATCTTAACTAATTTAGCCAATCACAGGGGCAAAGACTCCATCTTTAAATAAAGTCACATGCTGAGGTTCCCAGTGATCATCAATTTTGGGGGACATTATTCCACCCACCGCACCAGGGACACCCCATCCCCACCTGCCCACCCCTCTTGACTGGGCTGCCCTGGAGTAGTGGCTTCCACTCTCCACAGCTCCAAATGACACCCAACCCTGGAGATCCTTTTTGTCCTTTTCTGTCTAATGTTCTCAAGAGCAGACTCCTGTCCTCTTGTCCTATGTATGTGGGTTTAAGTTTGATTTCCAAGAAGCCAGGTCATCGGCAAACTCTAATTTTCACTCAGGCAGCAGTCTTTGAGGCCAGCAAACATCCAGGGCCTGACTTCAGGCTTGTAATGGGAGAAATGGGAATTTATAGGGGACTGAACCCACAAACCAATATTAAAATAAAGTGCCCTGCCATGCCTATTACACCTATGTTCCACACACAGCAGTCAATAGAACACTCGCCATTCCTTCTAGAATACCCTCCACCAGTCTTTGCGCATGAACTGTTAGTTCCCTGGAAGGGTCTCCACCAGCTGGGTCCCTTTTGTCTGATAAGTATGCCTCCCCTCAAGGGGAGTGGAAGAAATGCTGCTGAGTAAAGCCTTCACTATTGTCCCCTATGCGTCCCTCAGCCCTGCCACTTACAAAATCCTCAGGTGTCTCTCTTAAAACCTGTCATTACTTTCTACCTTTGTGGTTACACGCTTATTAAGCCTATTAGATGGAATGATCCTAAAGAAGAGGTGCAATCCTTCCTCCCTTCCTTCCTTCCCTCCCTCCCTCCCTTCCTCCCTTCCTTCTTTCCTTCCTTCCTCCATTCATTCAACAAAAATTTGTTGAGCACCTACCACGTGCCAGAATCTGTGCTAAGTGCTGGAGAAGTGGAAGTGGACACGACACAGCTGCCATCCTCAAGGAGTCCACAGTTTGGCAGGGGACAAATTTCTGGTTATGTCACCACATTTGGGCAGTGCTGTGATCTGATAACAAGTAGATGTGATGACATCACTTAGAGGGTCTGTTTCCAAGGTCAGGACTCCTGGGCTCTCACCGTGACCTAGGTGTGCGAGCAGGATGCGTGCGGTGCAGCCTCTAGTCTGGCAGAACCCTGGAGGCCAGGTGGAGTGTGGCCTGTTTGAGGCCTGTTTGTTTTGGGAGCCATTAGAAGCTCTTGGAGAGTTTTACGTGGTGGGCACTGGCAGATTTGCTGGGCAGACCCCTCAGCAGCCTTGTAGAAGAGGAGGGGCTGTCCAGACTAGAAGCAATGAGACTGTGATTTTATCATCCATGCCAGAGGTCCGACCTAAGGAAGTGGCAGAAGCCCAGAAAGAGGTAGATGAATTTCAGAAGAGGTAGAACAAATAGAACACAGCCATGATCCATTAGGGACAGTAGTGAGAAGGGAAAACTCCTATCTCTGTTTTCCAACAGAGCTGGAGAGGCATTGCTAGTTACACTGTCCCTAGCACCCATCTTGTACTTTCCTGCATGAGAACCACTTTATTTTTTAATTTTTCCCCCAGAAACAGAGTTTTACTCTATTATCTGGGCTACAGTGCAGTGGCCTGATGATAGCTCACTGCAGCCTTGAACTCCTGGGCTCAAGCAGTCCTCCCACCTCAGCCTCCCAAGTTGCAGGGACTACACGAACACACTACCATGCCCAGCTACTTTTTAAAACCTTAAATTCCAAAGTGCTGGGATTGACATGAGCCACCACTCCTAGCCTCACTATTTTTTTTTTTTAACATACATATGGCATCTGGGGAGGCAGCACCCGTCTTGGACAGCAAGCCCAGCGTGAGAAAGTTGAGGTTAAGAGATAAAAAGAACTCTGGCCCCTGAAGGCATCCCAGAGCACTGGAATCGATGCCAGCAGCGTCTTATCTTAGGATTTATTACTTTATGGGAGAAAACATGCAACAATCCTCAGCCTTATCCCTCTAAGATGCCATTTGTAGGGCTTTTGTTACTTGTAACCCAAGTACAACCCTAACTGACACTTGGTAGCTGGTGGCAATTTCGGGAACTCCCAGGAAGGAAGAGAGGAGATGAGGACTGTCTTTATTTGTCACATTTCAGTTTTTCTGGAACATTCAGTTGCAGATTATGCCAGTTGCCAACCCTGTATAACAAACCAGCCCAAAGTTTAGAGGTATAAAACTGGTATTTCATGATGACCGTGGACTCCATGGGTCAGAAATGTGGACGGTACTCAGCAGAGAGGAATTGTCTCTGCCCCACCCTATCTGGGAAGATGAAGCTGAAGGTAACTCAAATGCCTGAGGGCTGGAGTCATCTAGAGGCTTCTTCACTCATGTGTCTAGGATGACGGATGAGCTGACCTGAAGGCTGGACCCAGCAGGCTCTGCCCACTGGAGCATGTCCGTGTGGCCTCTCCATATGGCCTGGGCTTCTTGCAACACAGGGGCTGGATTCTAAGAGGGAGGCTCCCCAGGGAACCAGGTAGAAGCCACATGCCTCTAATGACTTAGCACCAGAAGTAATGTAGCATGACTTCACTATGCCCTATGTCTCTTGCTTGGAAAAGTGGCAAAGGGTTTGTGGCCGTGTTTCAGAAAGCCATAGAGCCACAGGCGGTTGCATTTTCAGGATTGCAGAACCAGCCTGGATTCACAGGCAACAGGTGGTGGTGGAAGCCAGGTGTGGATGCGCTCACCTGGGGATATCATGGAAAATGAAAAGAGGGCCAAGGACAGAGCCCTGCAGACACAGAGATTCTCAGTAAAGGCTTATGGAATGAATAATTCATTTCAAAAACATGACTGTAATTGGTAACCTCCCAGGTCAACAGTTCTTTAGTGTGGCCCAAGCAAGAGAAGGATATCAGTTGATTAAGCCTCCAGTTACTTCTTGGAAGCCTTAGACAGACAAGGAACCCTTAGAGTCCTGCTTCTCAAGCCTTAGTATGCATAGGAATGACTTCAGGAGTCTTATTCCGAATATAAACCCCCAGCTCCCTTTTCCAGAGACTCTGATTCAGTAAGTGCTATGATCTGAATGTCTGTGCTACTCCCCCCTCCAAATTCACATGTTTAACCCTAATCCCCAATAATATTAAGAGGGGGAGCCTTTAGGAAGGGATTAGATCATAAGGGCAGAATGGGATTACTTCCTTCTAAAAAAGGCCCAGGGAGCTCATTGGCCCTTCTGTTTGAGGGCACAGCTAGAAGGCACCCGCAGTGAAACAGAGCAGGCTCTCACCAGACACCAAATAGGTTGGAACCTTGATTTTGGAATTCCCAGACTCTAGAACTCTGAGAAATACATCTCTGTTATTTGTAGATTACCTAGTCTAAGGTATTTTGTTAGAGCAGCCTGACCAGACTACGACAGTATACCTGCAGTGGGGTCCAGGAATCTGCCCGTTTAAAACACGTCCCTTTGTAATACGACTGCAGGAGCTGGGCTGATCACTCTTAGAGACTCTAAGTCAGCACTTAGCCACTTGCATAAATCCCAAGGGGTCAAGGCAGTCTTTGTGCTAAGATGTCCTGGCTTCAAGGCCTGGCTCTGCTACTTTGCAGTCACCTGACTTCTGGCAGTTTCCCTTTCTGACACAAATTTTCTCATCTGCACAATTAGGAGCTTGAGTTAGAGCAGTGTTTTCAAACCCGGCTCTATGGAACCTGAGGGGTGCCACACTGGACACCCACCTGCGTCAATCAATTTAGCAAATACTCATTGACTGTTGGCTACATTCCAGTTCCTGGGCTGTGTATTGGGCCTACAATGGCATTCAAGATAGGCACTGTGACTGCCCTCAGAGAGCTGACGTTCTAGGAGGGAAGGCTAGGAATTCCAGAATCAGTGATTAATTATCACCATGAAAGGTGTTTCAAAGGAGAAGCAGCACAAGGTGTCACGAGAAGGGATAAGATAGAGAAAGGACATCTTCATCTGCTTCTGTTTCTATAACAAAAAACACCTTAGAGTGGACAATTTATAAACAACAGAAATGTATTTTTCATGATTCTGAATACTGGAAAGTCCAAGGTCAAGGCACTGGCAGATGCAGTGTGTGGCGAGGACTCGCTTTCTGGTTTATAAATGGTGCTGTCAAGGTGTCCTTACAGGGGTAAAGGGACACACGCGTTCCCTCAAGTCCTTTCATAAGAGCACTAATTCCAGCCATGAGGCCTCCACCTGCATGTCCTATTCACCTCCCAAAGGCCCCATCTTTTGATAGCATTATCTTAGATTGCCTATTCGTATGTTCCAACATATGAATTTTGGAGGGACACATACACTCAAAGCACAGCAGTGGGCAAAAATGGTTTACATTGCATGTGTGCACTTCTGCAAGTGGGTTGCCATTTGGGCAAACTGTTCTCAGGATGGAAAACACTGGCTTAGGTGATCCCTAAGAGTCCTTGTAACTGGAACCTTTTGTTTTATGGTGTCTTTCTATGATTTTACCTCCGAGGAAAGTCATTCAGGCAGCATGCAATGACTGGATTTAAAATCTAAGACTCCAAGGTTAGCACCTTCATTCTGGCAAAGAAATTGTGGGGCTCCACAGGGATCAAAAATGCTGTACGTCTTGGTTCGATGACATTTAAAAAACCAGCACCTTGACCTGGGAAATTGAGTGAGAGATCAGATGAAGGAAACTGAGATCAGATGCAGGCGGCAGCGGAGCTGGCGGCTCTCGGCTCGCACACGTGTGCCTGAGCATCTCGCCAGATGTGCAGGGCCAGTGATTGACATCTCCGAGTCTTCACGTTTTCATCTGCAGAATGGGCATCATGGTGCCTGGCTCTTAGAATCACTTTAAGAAGAAAATGTTATATATAGAAAATGACCAGCTCAGTGCCAGACACTTAGTAAGCATTCAATAAATGGCGGCCATTATAAATTTAAGCAGCTCTCTTATGTGTGTTGTACTTGTCAACATATCTGCAAATGTTTTATAAATGAGGATGGAAAATTACGTAGTTTGGGAGTTGCCAAATATCAGAGCTCTGCCAGGCCAACTGCATCTCTCTGGGGAGGAAAGCCCTGTAATTCTTTTTTACAATATGTGCTCAGGGTGGCCTTAAAATTTTATTTGTTCTTTTTTTTTTTTTTTCCTGTTTTGCTTTTGCAAAGGAGAGCAGATTATTTTTTCCCAGCTGAGACCAAGCATAATATTCCAATTTTAGATATACAGTGTCCACATTTAAAAATAATGAAGATAACGTCTATATATGTTTTTGAAAAATTAATAAGAAACCCAGAAATTATGTCTGTGGATTTTTGGCAATTTAATAGGTTAACTTTTCTTACTGAGCCCACAAACCTTTTTTTTTTTTTTTCTTTTTTTTTGATAGTTAATTCAGGGAATGCAGAAGTAAGGGAGCACTTCTTTCACTTAGTGGTTTGTGGAATGGAGCTGCCTGTGTGGGCGTGGGCAAGACATTTAGCTTCAGCTTTCTTGTCTCTAAAATGGGGATAGTGATAGGATGAACCTTCCAGGACTGTTGTGAAGGTTAAATAAGGTGTTGTAGTAAATGGGCCATGCACAAAGTAAATGCTCAGTAATTAGCTATTGCTATTTTTATGTGTATTGAGTACCTCAATATTTTGATGTTGACTTAGATATTTTGAACTGCAAACTCATATAAAATATAAAATAATGTAAGCTTTGTGAATTTAAGGATGTGTATTTAATGATTCTGGAAGCAGCTAAATCAATCTTGAAGTTATATTAGGAGCTATAGCCTCAGTTTTAGGAGATGTGATATCCTACCACTAATATTGGGTGTCAATTAGGTAAAAATGTTTACGTCATTAGGGTACCCTAGGAATGTGTTCTATAGCCAGATATCAGGAGAGGGCTGAATTTTATCAAGCAGTAAAGTAGCTAACTGGAAGAATCTTGTGTGGAATGGGGGTAAGTGTTTGGAATTTCATCTATGTAAATCATATGATAGTGTCTGCAGACGTTAAGATCAGGTTTTGCTGCAGAAAACTCAAAATATCAGTGGCTTGAACAGGTAGAAGTTAACCTCTCCCTTTCATAAGTCTCAGTAGACAAGGCTGCTATGGCATTCAACAGTGTCAGGGACCTAGGCTTCATCTACCTTTTTGTTCCATGATAGTAAATAATAAAGAAACACCATCCTTCCCCAAGTTTACTCCATAGTCCAACTCAGCTGCTCTAGCTCCAGCCATCAAATCTTTATCCCAAACATTCAGAAAGAGAGATGAGAGAATGTCCTCTACCTATAAGGACATTTGCCCACAACGCTTCTGCTACATCTTATTCCTCAGGCTATTAATTGTCTAGTTGCAAAGCATGCTGGTAAATATAGTCTTTTCCCTGGGAACACATATGCTGAAGGGAACTGATATTCAGGGGTCTGTACTGCAGGGTAAAAGGGGTTTGGCCAAGGGTGCAAAAACTAGTCCTGTCTGTAAAGTGTGGACTTGGAGATTCTTGTTAACATAGTAACTAGAAAAAAGACTGAACATGCCCAACTGTGATGAACAGAAAATTGTGTTCCGGCCAGAAATCTCAGGCTGATAAGTCATAAGTTTATCATGAAACTTTCTCGTGATGTTAGACATGACTTGTTTATTCTAGTGTTCTCCACCCTGGGAAAATTTAGAATTTTATATAGTGATAGGAAAGTAAATAGACATAATACTGGTTGGGAAATCAATATTATGTTTGGTATTTGAGCTCTGTATAATAATAAAAACAGTTTTTAACATATTGAAGACAGATTAGCCTTATAATGACAATTTAAAATATAACTGAGTATTTATTAGTTTAATTTAGACATAATTTTTCATTGAAAAACAAAGAAAATACTAAAAAATATTACCATGTTTGATTGTTTAAAAGAACCTGAGGTCCCTCTATCTGTAAGCTTGGTTAACATTTTACCAGATGTTTTGAATACTTTTGCTTGTCCTATCAGTTTAAACATTGGAGGAAATTTAATGAATTAAGTTATTATCTGAACTCATTGTTTAAAGTTATCTAGGTTTATTTCAACATTGAATGAGAGACTCCTTGAAAGTAATGGTTAAAATATAGTCGATGTTTAAATGGATTGCAAATTGAATTCAAAGACCTAAGTAAAACTGGATTTGATTATTCTCATATTAATACATTTTAAAAATCAATCTTATATATTATATTTTCATGTGTAAAAGCTACCCTCATAGATAATAACATATTTTTAAATTTTTTAAATTTATTTTTATTTTCTATAGAGAGAGGGTCTCGCTATTTTGCTCAAGCTGGTCTCTAACTTCTGGCCTCAAATGATGGTCCCACCTCAGCCCTCCCAAGTAGCTGAGGTTACAGGCTCTAGACACCATGCCTGGCCGTGTTATTATTACTAAGACCTAGTTGCTGAGGTTTTCTTTCAATTATGTGAATGAAACTATGTATTTCCATTGAGTAAATCTGTCTCTCTTACTTTTTTTTTTTTTTAGTGAGGGGGTCTTGCTATGATGCCCAGGCTGGCCTTGAACTCTTCGGCTCAAGGAAACCTCCGCCTCAGCCTCCCCAATAGCTGAGACTACAGGCACACACCACTGTACCCAACTACATCGCCCTTACTTTTTAAACAGGGTTAGTTTCTTTTCCTTGTAAGCAAAGTTTTCTGGCCATAGCAAGCCCAGTGTAAAAGATTTCCTTGGTTTTGGAAGAAAAAGCCCTGGTCCTGCCTCCTTGACCTCCCTTGACCTGCCACAGCTTAAGATCACCTCCACGGGTCAAGGGATGGTCCAAATAACACGGTTCAGAACCCATTAACTTCAGTTATGCTAAGGGGCCCTTCTAGGTTTGTGTGCTCTGTTTTCCTTCTCCAGTGACATCTGTGGCCCCGGGCCATCAGGGTGGAATGCAGAACAGTGACTTCACACTCCAGACAGTGTCCAAGGAGGCTCTGTGGTAGTCACAAGAGATCCTCTTATCAAACAAGGAAACAAACTCATTATTTTACAATGTATTCAACAAGGGCTGATTTGAAAAGAAGTGGAAGAGGGAGGAGAAAGAAGAAAGGAGGAGGAAGAGAAGGTGAAGGAAGAGGAGGAGGAGGAGGATGAAGGAGGAGGAGGAAAAAAGAGGAGGAGGAAGAAGGAGGAGGAGGAAGAAGGAGGAGGAGGAAGGAGAGGAAGAGGGGAAGGAAGAGGAAGAAGAAGATCAGTAACAACAACAGCACTACCACTACCACCACAGGACTATGTAGATGTTGTAGTTAACCATTTAACATGTTTTCCTATGATCCCCTCTCGTCTGCAAAGTAAAGGTGACAACCTCCATGCCTCTCAGATCTCATGGACTGCCCTCCATGGGACATGCTTTCTACTCCCCATCCCACTTCCCATATGCCCTCGTCTATTCTCCATCCTAAACCTCACTCTTCTTCTCTCCTCCTCCCACCAGACTTTATGTTCCAGCAGGACTGCACTCCTGCCACATGCTCTCAGTGCCTCCATACCGTGTGTATTTCCTTCCCCCCTTGCCACCTTGGCCCACTGGCAGTGCCCACTTGCCCTCAAGCCTCAGCTCACAGGCTGCCTTCCCTAGAAACAGTCCCTGACTTCTCCAGGTATGTTGTCGAATTGCTTCCTCTGCTGCTCACTGCACCTTTTGCCTAACCCCATTTTTGCACTCATCGTATTTGACCTCTTGAGAACAGGCTGCCTGCCCAGTCCCTGACCCAGAGCTGATGGTCCCGAACATTTCCTGAACTGGTTTCCCACAGACCGCATCTTCCTCTCTGCTGTGTTTTTCCTCCCCGGCCCAACTGTTAGAGCACTTTCCCAGCTGGATTGATTGTTGGTGTCAATTTCTGCTTCCCCTCTTTCTTTCTTTTTTCTTTCTTTTCAGAGAAAAGCTATACAACTTTATTTTAACTTGTATACAGGGCAGCTCTCAGAAAATGAAGATTCAATTATTCAATGCGGTATAGAGATTTTTAAAGAATGGGGGGAAAGCTTTTAAGTCTAACCTGAGATTCCTTGTGGAAAAAAAGCCAACTTAAAAAAAAAAAAGACTTAAATGGCCAATAACTATTCTTGTTACACTTTATGCAAATAATCAGGGCAAGTGTAATGAGACTAAAATTTAATTTATTTTGCAAATAAATTGGTCCTACTATGATTTGTCTTTAGTCACAATGAGAAAATGGAGAGAGGTTATAAGATTCCAGCCTTGTGCATTGTTTTTGAGTTTTTGTTATTTGCCTACAATTTGCATCTCCTCTTAAGCAGATGTTTCATGAGGGCACAGATTGTCTTCTTTTTTTTTAATAGCTGATCCCCAATGCCTAACATGAGTGACTTAAGAAGATGCTCAAAAGAACGTGGTGATTGAAGTAGAATAACAAATTCATCCACTCCTGTATTTGCATATCTCCCTGAGTGCAAGCCCACCATGACCTTAAAAGGTGATCTCAGCCAAATAGATGGGCTTTCATGGTTGCTCACCCCCACGTGAGGGGCTGTCTGACTTCCCCGAAGCACAAGCATGTTACTTGAAATCTGTAGATGCCCAGGTTTGGTGTCAACATGAAATGATTCTGACACCTGTGAACAATGTATCTGGTCCTGTGATACCAAGGTGAATGGAAAGCATGTCAGTGCCACTCTCTGGGGACAGTGTGACAATGTCAAAACAAACTCCCAGCAAATGCCATTAGCTTGGACTGGAGAGATGTGTTAGGATGTCACAGAAAGGAGACCCCAGGGAGGGAGATGATAGCATGGTGCGTGCCTCTCTGCCTCGGCTTCCCACCTGTGACCTCACAGACTCTTCCCTTCTAAACCTACCAAGGAGGTCAAGGCTCTGAAATTCTCCCATTGCTATTCTTCTGTGAAGGTGATGAAAAAAACTATATATTGTTTATTTTATGCAATTATGTCTTTAATAAAATATGAAGTATTTTATGACAACACGCAGACAGCATCTTGCAAAAAGAAAACAACTAACTAAAAAATCACTTATTTATGCAGAATTGTTGAGGAAGTTACATGGAGCCCTGGGCTGTGTGTCCACCATGTACCAGATTTAACATACAGTCTGTCATGTGGAGAAACAAACATGTGAATCCTAATCCAAATGGTATTTTCCCTTCAGAGTTTGTTTCATTCTTTATTTAGACCCTGATATCAAAGCATAAATATGAATCCATCCCATCTCACACATCTGCCTCAGGCCCTTTAGCAATTGTCAGCCTTTTTATTATGATCTAACAAGTACACAGAACGGTACCCATTCAATAACCTAAAAATTGCCAAGAGTGCAACTAGCCTTACTGTTCACGTCTTCAGCACCAAAGCTCAGCTGTCTACAGTTCTATTTTGTCAGTGGACTGCAGACCAAGCCTGTTCTACGGGGCTTTCACTGAACCACATCCAGGTTTGCATTCTCACCCCACAGTTTGCTCTGCTACCATGGACAAGATACTTCACCTCTCTGAACCTTTTTTCCTCACCTGTGAAACACAGGCAAACTCAACCACAACCTCATGAGCTCTCATGGGGATTAGTTAAGGCATAGTATAATAAATCTTGAGACCATTTATATACGATTTTAAGACTACTACTGAGCCACAAAGGTGCTGAATTCATGTTAGTGTCTGGGATCAGCTTAAAATATCAAGAGTCAGAACTGGTCAGAGACTCAAGGATTATTAAATCAAATCTTTCATTTTATTGATAAAGAAACTGTGGCCCAGAGAAACTCACTGACTTCCCCAGGCTCCTGCACATAAATTCAAGGGAGAGGCATGTGTTGATTTGTCCGTTTAATAAAGACATAGATAATGCTTACAATGTTCTAAGTGTTTTATAAATATTAGCACATTTAATATTTGTAGAAACCCTATGACATTTGGGGTTATTATTATCTGTACTTTATAGATAAGGAAACTAAACATTGAGTAACTTGCCCAATTATAGGCTTGTAGTTATTAAAAGAGGGATGCAAACCTGGGCTGTTGGTTCCAAAGTCTGTGCATTGAGCTGCTCTCCACTCCTGTAATACGCATCATTCTTCTTTAATATCCATCTGCAGCCAATCTCTCTCTCTCTTGTTCTTTCTCTCTCCTGCCCTTTCTTCTCTTCCTCCCTCCTTTTAGCCATCCTGATTAATACTAATGAGAGTAGAAGTTACTGTTTCTTAGACTCTCTCTGTCTCAGCCTGGCTTTCTCAGAAAGTGGAGGTTGATGAAAACCTTATGTGCTGCTACTTCACCAGGGAGAATAACCCCAGAGAAGCCAGAGGGAGAGAAAAGGGGAGGCAGGCAGGGAAAGAGGGAAACAGTTCACAGATCTGAGGTTTTGTTATAGAGCTGGCTGCCACTTGGTGCCAAGCGCCACTCATTGTCCTATTTCCTGGGACTGCCTTTAGATACTTAGGGAGGGCCCACTGCACTTCAGAACAGACTTTAGGGGTGGGAGAGGGAGGGAGAAGATTGTATCCACTGCTGCCCACTTCCCACCAGCCCCAGGTTTGCCCCAGGGGCAGTAACTCCTCTGCACTGCCCAGGCTGCTGATTTGTGGCCATGGCTGGGCGACAGGCATCTCCCACCTTGGAATCTGGGGATAGACTGATCCCCTGAGCAGGCTGTCACAGTGGGAGGGGCTGAGCACAGGGAGAGTGGAGGTGGAAAAGTGGCCCTGGGTGCAGAGACGGGAGAGGCTGCGTGGGGAGTCGAGGGCCCCTGAGGCGGCAGGTGTCCGATACACCTGCCCTGTGCAGTGCAGAATCCTCTGGACAGCTAGACCTGGCCAGGAGTCCCCAGTCTGGTGTATTTCCCTCATTCCAATTGCATCCTTAGGCTACTTGTCTGTAAAATGGGCGAGTCTTCTAATTTCTGTCATTTTTCCATTTATGAAGTGAGATATGACACACATCAAATAAGAGCATGAATAGGAAAGGGGCATATAATAAGTTGGTGGTAGAGAGCAAAGAAAATCTAGCTTTCCCAGGAACACTGGGATACTTTTTTTCAAGCGGTACGTCCGGGTTAGAAACTTTTGACTAACTCCAAGCCAGCTGCTGAAAGGCCCCACATGACAAACTTTAAGAGGGCAGTCTGTAAGTGGCTGGTCAGTCCCTTTGGGCCCTGCCACACATTTGGAAGTGGAAGCTCACATGGAGTGAAGAGAGTGAGTCCCCTTGTTTCCTAACGCCTGAGCCATCAAAAAAGGTTTTATGCTCAATTTATAAACGAATGCCCCTGCTTCGAGTTGGTATCAGAAGATGAAAAATACACCCTTTCTTTGCCTTATTATAAAATAGATTAACTAAGCATTTAAGATATTTGGTAATTTTTAGTAAAATATGATATTCTAAGTATAATGATCATTTATTAAGCACCTTGTAGGTACTAGAGACCATGCTAGGTGCTGGAAACCAATCAAATGGTTAGCATGTTTTATGTACTTTTTATATTCCAGACACTGCTCAATGTGGGGCAAGTACAACTCATGCAACCCTTTCAATATCCCAGGAGAGGGGCGCTGCCACGAATATCTCCATTTTACAGATGAGGAAAATAAGGCTCAGAGAAGTTCGGTTATTTGCCTCACATCACACAGCTGATAGCAGGTGGAACTGGGATCACAGACCAGATGTCTGTTCTAGAGCTCTCACTCCAGACTTCTACCAATGCTCTTGAAAACTCGCCACCACCCACATTTGGCCCCTGGACTAACAAGTTGCAATCTTGCCTACAGGACAAAGAGCAAAGGCAAACTCTTTGCAGGATGTGCTACCCTGTCAGGCTCCCCAACCCCTCCAAGCCGTTCTACCCTATGCCCCCTTGACCTGGCTCAGGAAAATTGCAATTCAAAACCCGAATCTGCTGCATTCTAGTTCTATGACCTTGAACAAGTCATCTTCACCTCTCGGAGCCTCCATGTTCTTACCTACAAAAGGAGGAAAATTCCTTCCTTTACAAGGGTCTTGGGAAAAGCAACTAGGCAGTGTGTGAATAAACCCTAATTCAGTGCCAGGACCACAGAGGAGTTTTCTCAATGCCTGTTTTCTTCCCTTTCCTCTTCTGAACTCCTGAACTTCAACTGACATTAGTTTGCAACTTTATCTGCCTGCCTTCCAAATGCCCCAGCCAAGATGCTTCTCTGCACTCTGCACATGCCTCGGGAGTGAGCACACTGTGTTATATTTATCAAGTTATGTGTCCATTCCCAGAGCTATCTGAGGGCAAGGCTTCTGGTTTTATCTCTTAGTCACTACCACAGAGCCTAGCATGTTTTTTTTCTGGTTTTATCTCTTAGTCACTACCCCAGAGCTTAGCATGGTTTTCCACATAGGCAGGAGCTTAATAGCTATATGCCCATTGAATAAAGGAGGACCCAACTGAAGACCGTATTTTCTGGGCCATGATAGAAATTCAACAATTATTCGATGACTTGGGATTTGACTTGATTAGATCTGTGCGTGCCTGAATTGATCTCCAGGAGAACACAATTGAGGAGGATTGTTTTTTTGGCTTTTCTGTGCTCAGTTCAGTTCAACAAGCATTTCGTTCGCATCCACAATGAGGCTGAAGTGGGAAAAGGCAGGGGTGATGCTTATGAATAACACACAGCCCTGCCCTAATTTCTGGGCTTATCATGCCTGTTCTTCCAAACCCCTGCACAAATTAGCCACTTGAGGAGCATTTTTAATGAATGCACGTTTGTCCATGTCTTTTGCTCAGGCGAACAGCTCAGCAGAAAAAGCAAGCAGGCAGCCTCCGAGATAAAAGAAATTTGGGGTGTTCGTTTTCTGCATTCATCTCTCCTTCTCTCTTTCTCTCTTTCTCTCACACACATACACACACACAATAAAAATTTTCCAGGTTTAACAGTGAGCAATCTTATTTCAGTAGCATGGAAACAGAGGACCTGCCTCCTCCTTCCAGCTAGGGTTTTTAATAGGTGTATGACTGCTTAATCAAAGTTTGCAAGAAAACATTTCACATGGAGCTGAAAGAACAGCCCCACCCATCCTTCCACATGCTCCAGCTGCTCTCGGGCTGAAGCAGCCAGCACAGGGAGAAGTGGGACATGAAGGCTCTCTGGATGACATGCACCCTGCTGTTCCAACAGCCAGCCTATTGTTGGATTCATGGGCAGACAATGGTGTCCACACCAGTTAGCAGGATGAGACCACTCAGCAGGGAGTGGGGATGGGGGTTGGCCACAGAGGCTGATGTGCCCCACTTCCACGGTGACCCACTGTTCGAGGAAGATTCCATTCAATCTAATTTAACACGAGCCACTTTCAGGTAAAGAAGTGGAGTTTCTGGGAGATAGTCTGAGCTTGCATGGACAATGGCAGAGCTGAGATCCTTATCTATAAACCTACATCATTCCGTGCAGTAGTGTGATGAGGACCGGCTCAGGTATTAAATAAAAATGGCCTGTAGTAGAAAAGCACATGACAGGGGCCTTTCCCCTCTGCGTCTGGAGTGACTTATACAGCAGGCACAAACCTTAAGTGCAGAGTTTAATGCCTTTTCACACGTGTGTCTTCCTCTGGGTACAGAAATGCCACCCTGATCACGTGTTATACAACATTCCCAGCACCCCAGCCTCCTCTATTGTAGGAATTTTTAATGTAAGTGTCCCTCTTTCTTCCCTTTTCCCCCTCTTCCAAGACACAACCCCACCCCCCATTCCCTTCTACTCTCTCTTCTTCCACTCTTAACTTATAGTGGGAAGCCAAGGATCTCAACATGCAGCACTATACTGAAAAGTAGAAGTTGACTAGCAAATTATCCCAACTGCTTGCTGCTCTTGCTGCTACTATTATTACTATTTTCACTGGGCATGTGTTGCATATGGTCATAAATAATATGATGGTCATGTATGAAGAACTTAGGGAACTCCCCACTGCAGGGAATTTGAATTTCCAAGAAGTCATGATGACACAGCACCATCCTGTGGCCCAGTCACAGTTTACGCAGCTGGGGGAAGAGCTCTGGACCCAGCTCTCCTTGTCTGGTTTCCTACATTTCTAGAAACACCCTCAGAGGCTGCAGGGCCTGGAGGGAAAACTGCCATGAGTGAGGGCTGGTCAACTGTGTTCTGAATTGTGCCACTAACAAGTCCTGTGGGCTTGAGCAAGTCTCTTTGCTTCCTGAAGCCTGAGACGCCTCATCTGTAAGACAGAGACCAATATTTGCTTTGTCTTTCTCTGTGCCTTAAATGTGAAAAAGCCTTATTTCCCCAACCCCACAGGACTACCTCCAAATCCTCAGGCAGACAGTCAGGGTGTCGCTGGCTTATATAAAGTCCCTGTGCATTTAGGAACAGGCACACCTGCTGAGTAGGGCAGCCTGCAGGTGCACAGTTTGGGAAGCTGGAAGTCCTTTATGGAGAAGAAAAGTCACACCTGCTTTGGGCAGGTGTAGTGCTGCAGCAGGCCATACAATTTGGCCACAAAATGTGGACTGGATTTCAGCCCTTCCTTGTCACCCCCTTTATATAATGAGCAACCTGTGGAACTATTTGCATGGTCCAGCACAGGGTCAGTAGTTGCCTCAGTACCTTTGCATTTGCTCTGACTGTGCCACTTTAAGACACAGATCAAATGGAAGCTTGTTGGTAAAGTCTTCTTGGCTGTGCCTGATGAGCTCTGCTGGAGCCTCTCCCCATCTGCCGCTGCTCCAACTTACCTGATGCCTGCACCCACCTCTTCCTTGCCATTGTGGAGTTCTGCCCCATGCTTCTCATCGCTTCCCAAGCTTGCGAAGCTGGAGAACGGGTTTGCTGCTTTTTTGTGTTTTCTTTCATACCAAGTATATCACCTGGCTTTTGATCATACTCGGGAAATATCAGTGAGATGAAGGATGGACGGAGGGAGGGAGGGAGACAGGAAGGGAGAAAGCGAGGGACGAAGGAAAGGAAAAAGTAGACACCAGTGGACCCACCTGTGCTTCCTCTATTGCACTTGAACCCAGTTTGTTGTTCACAGACCTGATCTCTGCAGCCCATCCCCCACCCACCAGCTTGACCTTGCAGGGCAGGGAGTAAGTCTTCCTCCTTTTTGCATTCTCATAGCACCTGGAATCACACCTAGCACATGAATGGGGTGCTGCCACTGATATAATAATTGAGTTGAGATCAATGGAATTGAGGAAGGAATCCACAAAGCCCACTCCACACGCTCATTTGTCTTCCCCAGCATCCCAGCATGTGCTTAGCTTGGCACAATGGCAGCCCCAGTAGCTAGCAGCCTCCTAGGTCTCTCTCTGGTCTTTGCTCCTGCACTGACTCTGGTAACCCACCTGACTTTAGCTTCCCTGACAAGGCCAGGGCTTAGATATCCCTCTGTGTATTCAGTGGCCCTTGGCATTTGTAAATTTTCCTTTTTTGGTTTTGACTCTTTGTCAAATCAATTCATAAGATCCACAATAAAGTGATTTGTTTGAAGCAGTGGTGCCCAATCAAGGCTTAGATTGTCCTGAGCTTTGGGACTCTGGTCAAGTTATTTATGCTCAGTTTCCTCATCTATAAAATGGGGCAGTAATGGGCACCTTGCTGGGTTATTGCAAAGACTAAACATAATATTCATGAAAGGACCTGATGTGTGTGCATGCAATATGGATGGGCTGTTCTTATGATTATTCTCTAACTCAAGGTGAGCAACAAATAAAAAGGAAAAATAATATTTTAGGATTTCTTGACCATACATGGGCTCTGTTACATGTATGTGCATAGATAAATAATTATTTAACAACATAACATTCAGTCTTAGTTTCTGAGCCATAAAAATGTACACATATGGCATGGGTGCATTTGTCTAGTGGGCCACCAACCACTGCATCCATCATATACAAGAAATCGTGTTAAGTATTTGAAGAAGTTATTTACCTTTTTATTTTTTCAGTTACCCTTTATTGAACTTTATACAGGAAAACATGCTAAATTGTTTTGTTTTGTTTTAAGAATTGGGAGATTTATGGCCTTTATGGACTCCATACCTGAGTGATTTACTCTATAATCAAAATACAATCTTCCTCTTATTGAGTATCTGTATGTGACAGGCTTTGCTTAATTAGCTTGGGCTACTATAACAGAAATACCGTAGACTGGGTGGCTTAAACAATAAACATTCATTTCTCATGGTTCTGAAGACTGGGAAGTCCAAGATCAAGACGCTGGCAGAATCAATGTCTGGTGAGGACCTGCTTCTTGGTTTACAAACAGCTGTCTTCTCTCTGTGTCCTCATAAAGTGGATGGAGCAGGAAAGCTCTCTGAGGTCTCTTCTTCTAAGAACATGAATCTCATTCATGAGGGCTCCACCCTGATGATCTCATCCCCTCCCCAAAGCCCCACCTTCTAATACCATCACCTTGGGGGGTGAATTTTGGAAGCATATGAACATTCAGTCCATAACAAGTGTGATGTCCAATATTTTACTTACACCAACTAATTTAACTCGCAGAGGTTGGTATCACTTTATAGATGAGGTCACTGATGCTTGGAGTAGGTAAGTAACTTACCCAATGCCACCTAGCTAATAAGAGACAGAGCCCATCTCATGCTTGGTCCTGATCCACCAGCTGACCTACGCTATTAAAAATCACGGAGATAGGGTGAAGATTCTGCTCAGCATTTCCTGCCTCCATTCTGAGCCAGGTGCCTCTTCTCTCTTATGAGTCTCTAAGCCAAGCAAAGTTGGAAAAGATGTTCTGAAAAAGACCGACCTTCATCGAGTCCAGAAAATCCTCAGAGAATGGAAGGCAGCAAGGGCTAAGACAATGCTGGATCCCAAAACAGCTTAAAGAATCAAAGGTGGCACAAAGCTGTCCCATCTGTGGGAGGAGGACAGGGAGCCAAAGCCACCACTGGGCAGAGAGGACTTTGGGGAACAAGCCATTCAAGTTGTTGCATAAGCCTCCATGCGGTAAGTCAGAAAATCTCATAAACCCATGACAGCAGAGAAAAGAGAGGGGTTTTGCATAATATATGCTAAAAATGATAACTAAATAAATACACCTCCAGAAATGTGATATTGATCTCACTGGGCAAGCAGAACACTGTGTCCTGCCAGAGGTACTGGGATCAGCCATTGGCTGATAAGCAAAGCAGTTTATAAGCTTTTCCTTTCAGATGATATTTTTCCAAGTGTGCGGTAATCTGCGGTTGGATCAGAATGCTAAGCTCAATTATGGTGATCACTGTTATCATTATATTTATTTCTAACAATAAAAATTGTTTTTGAATGTCCAAAATGATATCCCATAGGTAAATGTTTCCTAAACTGCCTTGTGCATACAGATCACCCAGGGGACTTGTTAAAGTGGAGTCTCTCATTCAGGTGGGTTTGTGTGGGCCCTCATTCTGCATTTCTGACCAGCTCCCAGGCATCTGACGCAGCTGGTCCATGGACCACACTTTGAGTAGCAAGGTTTTCTAGACCATGTGTGAGTGCCTTTAGGTGCCCTTTAGGATTCACTTAGGGTCACTTTGGATTTGTTGGTAGCTGTGTTGTAGCAGAGAGATCAAGGCTATGGGTCAGAGGAGTCCAAATCTTGTTCTGTCCCAAATCTGTAATTTGGCTTTTGGTAAATTATTTCGGCTCTCAGTCTCAGTTTCTTGCAGAGAAAATAAGCATGTATTCTACACAGTGGCTGAGAGGATGAAATGATATAATGTGTGTAGAGATACCTGGAGCGTGGTAGGTGCTCAAATGTGTTCTATGCACAGATATAGGAGTCTGCAATCTCTAAACCCCCTCAGGGCTCTCCTGGAGGCCACAGGCTGGGCCCCAGGGCTGCCCTTGTTTAATTATTTCTCCCAGATGGAGTGTTGAGTCTGTGCTTGAGAGTTTGGAAAAGCAGTTTCTTTTCTAACATCTCTTCTTGTCCCTTCCTCAGCCCAGGACATTCCTCTCCTTTCTTTTTCTTTGTCTCTTCCCTCCTCTTCCTTGCTGTCACCTACACCCCACATGGCTGCCCCGGGTTCCCTGTCTTCGTGGTTCTGTTTGGAGGTTTGCCCTATTGTCGGGGTGGTGCCTTTCCAAGCCCCTGCTGTGCAGCTCCTAGAAGCATCTGGAATGGGGACCTCCCAGCAGAGAGGGGAGAAACAGCTGCAGGAGCTCCCAGCCCTCACCTGGAACTGTCTACACAGCCACTGGCCCTGGAGCTCCCACCCCTCACCTGGAATTGTCTACACAGCCACTGGTCCCAGAGCTCCCACCCCTCATGACCCATTGCCCGGCACAGGATGCATCAGTCTCGAGTTCCATGCGGTCCCACCAATCTGCTGCTGGTGGGTGAAGGGTTAAATGTCAGCCCTGAGGACACCAAGGGGACGAGCACATAGGAAACATAGAGACATTGGACTTCAACAAGATGAAAAACTTTTGTGTATAAAGAGATACTATCAAGAAAGTAAAAGGGCAATCACCGGATGGGGGAAATATTTGCAAATCATATATCTGGTAAAAGTCTAGTATTCCAAAAATATAAAGAACTCTTATAATTCAACAATAAAAGACAACAAAACAATTAAAAAATGGGCAAAGGACTTGAACAGACATTTCTCCAAAGAGGGCATACAAATGGCCAAAAAGCACATGAAAAGATGCTCAATGTCATTAGGCATTAGGGAAATGCAAATCAAAACCACAATGACACTCCCCTTCACACCCACTAGGATGAATACACACACACACACACACACACACACACACACACACACACACAGAGAGAGAGAGAGAGAGAGAGAGAGAAATTGCAAGTGTTGGCATGAACGTGGAAAAATTGGAGCCCTCACATTGCTGATAGAAGTGTAAAATGATGTGACCACAGTGGAAAACGGTTTGGCAGTTCTTTAAAAAATTAAGCAGAATTATCACCTGACCCAGCAATTTCACTCCTGGGTATATACTCAAAAGAATAGAAAACAGGTACTCAAACAAACCCATTCACACAGTGTTGATGACAGCATTGTTCCTCGGTCCATAGCAACAGAGCACAGATTGCTGGTTGCCAGGGACTGTGGGGGAGGGAATAGAAAGTCACTGCTTAGTGGGTGCGAAGTTTTATTTTGGGAGTGACTCAGATGTTTCGGAACTAGACAGAGGTAGTGGCTGTACAACATTGCGAACGTACTAAATACCACAGAATTGTACACTTTCAAATAGTTTTAATGTTATGTGAGTTTCACCTCAAGGGAAAAAATAGTATCAGAAAAACTAAAAGATACCAATAAGCATTCTTTCATCATTAAACAACCTGAAAGTGTCTAACTGTGTGGTTTGGGGCAAGTCTCTTTGTCCCTCTGAGCTGTGCACCCTGTTCTGTAAGAGGGTTACAGAACCCTCTTGCCCCGCCTGGCTGAACTGCTTTGACAATTGTCAAATAGATAAAAAAGCATTTGATATCAACCCTCAAGGGAAATTTTTAATGAAGAAATAAAAAGATGTCATATGCCCACTTGATGTCAGTTGGAAATCAATCTCATACATTTTCCCCTTCTCCTTTCTTCTAAAATATATTTTACTCACTGGCTCATATAAATCATCACTTAATTATACCTTCCTTGACACTTGGCCTTAAGTATTTATCCCCAATTATAAATGTCTTTCTGGATTAAGTTTAATTTGTTGTCACATTTGGATATGAGCCTTGAGAGAGTGTTTGTGGGAAGAAATGGCAGCAGAAATGGCAATGACACTGCCCAAGATGACCATTTTCTTTGTGGGTCCTCAGTTTTCCTCTGTGCAATGGGAAAGCTGGATGGCCCCTTCAGTTGCTATCATGGCACGAGCACCTCACTTTAGGGCCTGTGTCCCTCAACTGTGAGCCCAAGGACTGAGTTTTGTTCCCTCTACCATGTATCAGCACGTCCAGATCAGCTCTCAACACCTTTCAGTGTCACGCACGGCCACCGTGACCTGGCTTCTGGCCCCTCTCAAGCCCTGTCCCCTGATATTCCCTTGTCCCAGTCGCTGTCCTCCACATTTCTGCTACACAGGCGACTTCCATGGAGGCGTCTAACAGTGCATCTCTGCTGAGCCGGGATCAGTGATCTGGGTGTAGGAAAGACTCTTGTGGATTAGGAAGACCTGGGTCTTGTGCTGGAGTGGCTCGCCGTAGAAAAAGAGGTGGACACACACGCAGACAATTGCCCCAGCATGGCTATGGCTCCCATTAGGGAGCAGGTGTGGGGTTCTAGGAAAACAGAAAGGAGACACTTCACCCAAGTTGCAGGTCATTCCCCCCCCCCACAGAACTTACATTCCAGGGGTGGAGCCCACCCACAAAGAAATAGATTAAGTTAAACGGTCAGAAAATACACCAAAAGGCAGGTAGGGAGGGAAGGTGGGGGTCAGATGGTGGCCCCCGGCTTCTGTGGGCAGCACCTGCTCCAACCCGATGCTTTTGCGTGGCTATTCCTTCTGCCTGCAGGACTCTTCGACCTTCGCCTGGTGAACTCCTAATGACCTCTCAAGACACTATTAAACCCACCCTATGTTGGTTCTCTGAGCTTTCCAGGAAGATTCTACTTCTCCTATCTGGGCGGTTCCTTCATCTTGTTAAAGAAACCTCTGTATTAGAGGCCTGAGGGTGTTGCATTTGCCTATTTCATTCTCTGTGAACTTTTCCAGGAGAAACTGATTATCTCTGTTTTCCAAGCATTGCCTGAAGGTCCTAGTCCAGGAGTTAACTCTGGGCCAAATCTGGCCACCCACCAGTTTTTATAAATAATGCCTCATTGGAACATAGACACACCTGTATTGTCTATGGCTACTGTCACGCTACAATGGCAGAGTTGAGCAGTTGCAACAGAGACTCTATGATGCCTACAAAGCCTAAAATTTTTACTATCCAGCCCTTTGTAACAATAGTTTGCCAATCTCTACTTTAGAACATTATAAAAGTTCAATTGATGCTTGCTCAAATAAACAAATGGGAATGAATGGGTGAATAACAGAGACTGTTTTCCTGAATCACATCAATTGTGCTTTCAACTGAGGAAGTGGAATGAGCTGGTTATGCAGTGGCTGGAAATTCGGATCCAATCCTGCCAGCTCTAGGGAAAAAAGTGCCTGATATCCTTAACCATCCCCTTTCCTGTTTTCTTCATCTTCTGTTCTGCCTTGTTGAAGGAATATCAGGTTCCTGTGCATGGGTGGTGATTTTAATCCAGAAAGTGGATCTGGCTTGGCTTAGAGTTTCTCCAAAGCACCTCTCCCTGCTTAGGCTTCAGGCCAGAGGCTGACAGCAAGGGATCAGTCATAGCTGTTTTATCACTGAATGTGGACAGGGGAGGGCTTTGCCGTTTCCTGAGCACCTGCCATGCACCTGGCGCGTTACATAGGTCATTGCACACGACGAGCTCCATGATAATCTGGTGGGAATTATAACTCATAGGGAAGCTGAGGCAACTGAGGCTCAGAGGAGCAAGAGTTTCTGAACACTACGCTGCTAAAAAGGGCAGATTTTCCTGAATTTTAAACCCTGCTTTTTGCATGGGAGTACTTTGTGATTGAGCAGCTACAGCTCCATGTACGTGTCGGGGCGTGGGAGGAAACGGTATGGAGAAACAGCGTGGATAGTTTGGGGCACAAGGAGCCCCTCCCTGTTTCCCTCCTGTCTGTTGCCCGGCTGTAATGGGGTCCTGTGTCCTTGGCTCGTCAGAGTCCGTCCTCTGCTCTGGTTGCGGGAGCAACGTGCAACCCTGTTCAGGTCATTGATGTTTTGTCTGAGGTGCAGCCCCCACTATCGGTCACACTGGTGACTGACGGTGGACTGTGCAGAGCAATGTGAGCAGAAGAAATGAGGCGGCACATGGGCTATCAGAGGATGAGGAGTGGGGAGGAGATCTGGAAGGCAGCTGGAGAGTGCTTGACACAGAGCAGGCATTGAATTCCCCGTGTTTTGAAGGACTCCGCATTCAAGTGTACTGCTGCCCTTCCCAGGTAGGGGCTGGCAGGCTCCAGGCATGTGATGGAGCATGAAGCATGGTGGCACAGGAAATCAGCCATGTGCATTTCCAGACGAAAACTGTGATTCCACTGGGGCCTCTATTTGTTCAGCAAAAGTATAAAAATAACAAATTGTGTTTATTAAAAAAGGTGATTTAAAAGCCAGAGCGAACAGGTGAGAGCCAGCCTGTAGAGATATGCACCACCTCTCCGATGGTTCATCATGCCCCCTCCCACCCCCTGCCACTGTAGTCACGTTCTGACTCTGTCCACAGTGTGCTGCACTCGGGACTAGGACACATGCTCTTGCATGTTATTTAGTTAGTGGTTTTCAAATTTGTCCATGCATTAAAATCACCTGGGGAAATTTAAAAAATGTTGATACTCAGACTCTACCTTGGACCAATTCAGCCTGGATTTCAGGACATGAGCATTTTGCTTCATTTTGCTTCATGAGGCTCCTGTGCCCCTGAACTTCGAGAACCACTGGTCTCATATCAATGGACTTTCATACAAATTCTCAGTGATGGTTAATTTTATGAGTTAAGTTGACTGGGCCAAGGGATGCTCAGATTAAACCTCATTTCTGATGTGCCTATGAGAGGGTTTCAGATGAGATTAGCATGTCGATCAGACTCAGTAAAGTAGATCTTCTTCCCCAAGGTGGGTGGGCATCATGCAATCGCTTGAAGGCCTGAATAGAATGAAAGGTGGAGGAAGGAGGAGTTGGCCTCCCTTTCTTCTGCCTCACTGCTTGAGTTGCGTCATCTCATCTCATGTTCTCCAGCTCTCGGACTGGGATTTGCACCAGCAGCTTCCTTGGTTCTTGGGCCTCAGACTTGGACCAAGTTGCATGCCAGCTTTCCTGGGTCTCCACCTGGCACTTGGCAGATGGTGGGACAGCTCAGCCTCCGTAACAGTGTGCATCAATTCCTCATAATGAATCTCCATACATCTCCACTGGTGCTGTCTCTCTGGAGAACCCTGACTCACACATCCTGCAAAGATAGGTCTTTTCCAGCACTGTCAGTCTGATTACCCAGCTCGCCTCTGACAGTGGGTTTAAGACGTGGTGAGGACTCTAGGAGACACTGACTCAGTGACCAGGATGGCTGCGGGTGGTGTTTTTGTGGGACAAGCAGCGTCGAGGTCTTACTCTGCGTGGGAGACTTACAGCATGCCCAAGGCAGAAGGATGGGGTTGATAATTCAGATTCCACAGGAGGAAATGAGGTCCTAGGTGGAAAGTTCCTGGGGTATTACCCAGCAGGTAGCAACAAAAATAATACTAACAACTACCACCATGACAGCTGTCACAACATCTAGTATTTTTCTCTGCCTGGTACCTTGTTTTGTATTTTACCTGGATAATCTTATTTAGTCCTCCTGCCATCCCTCCAAGTTGGGTACTATCAGCCTCATTTCATAGACAAAGAAGTGGTGTTCAGAGGCCCAAGGATTCCGCCTGGTGCAGTTCAGCTTTAAGAGCTGTGCACTGAACCCCACCTCCCACTGTAAGCTGGGCCCAAAGAAGGCAGCTGAGGCTGAACAATAAGCGCAAACCGCGAGAGAGTCAGTTACAGAGTCTCCAGGATCACCGTTTCCCTTTCCTAGTAATATGGGGGAAAAAAAGAACAGAATTCTCAGTTTCTACAGTTTGGGAGAAAATCCTCAGATGACTTTTATCCAACCAGGGACGTTTTCACATGGAGGACCAAACAGAGTCTTGAAGCAAAATGAAATGATGGAAGAAAATGAGGTCCTGAGAGGACCAGTTTATAAGAGAGCTGAAGACCTGGTACATCTTAACTGGATAAAAAAATGGGAAAGAAAGATTTCATTTAAAAATGTTACAACCCTCAGTCCTGACAGGTATCAAAGTGAAAAAGCTGATGAAAGGCTCATCAGGGAAGAGACCTGGACTGGTAGAGGTGGCCAAGGGCTGTGGGGGAGCTGTGGGGTGCAGGTGGGCAGATCTGGGGGGGGCTTTTGCTTCACCTCTTACCACAGTGTGACCCTGTGCCCGTGCCCTGGTCTCTCTGAGGATGAGTATACTCACCTCTCTAGTGGAGATGAGAATGAGGTGAGATAACACACGTGACCCTCCTGGCACACAAATAAAGGTCTATTGAATCTGAGTTCTCAGTAGTAGCTGATAGGATGGACTTAGGATAAAAACATGACTCTTGGAGTCATCTCCATTTGCACAGATAAGGATTTGCCAATGTCATACTTTTGGACACTTGTTCTGTGTTAAGCATTTTTGGGGTGTCATCTCATTTAATTCTCGTAGCTACTTGGGCCCATATTCCATGTGTATTAATAGCCAGGCTTAAACATAATTGATGTGTGTGCACATACACTCCAACCTGCACAGATATGATGGGGTGTGGAGGTGAGAATTAGAAGTAATCCTCTCCAACCAACCTATTTTATTGATGGGGACATGAGGCCTGGAGAAGAGAGATTTCCAGAGATTCCCCATAAGCAGGGTTATAAGTCAAGCTTTGTGATGCTTTTGCACTGGATAAGAGTAAAAGAAGGAAGCCAGAATGCTTGGTTTGGATCCCATCCTACCACTTCCTGCTTTGTAACCTTGGGCAAGTTACTGAACCCCTCTGTGTCTCAGCTTCCTCAATTAATTAATAAGGAACAACAGCCAAATTAATGCCAAATTAATGGGATCATTGTAAGTTTAACTATTCCATCAACTGCAAGTTTATAGGTCAGTAGAGAATGCACCTACCAATCCAAGCACACCTGGCTATGCATCAACTATACATCATGATTACATATTTTTTTTTTAATGAAGTTATTAGAACTAGAGTCTTTGGAGTCAAACTGACACAGGTGTGACCCCAGATGTGTAATCTTGGGTAAGGATCTCCCTGTCTTTAACCTGCAGTTTCCTTAAATGTGGACTTCCTGATTGAGATGAGTGAAAATGCAATCTGCCCGTAAGGCCCTAGCACGCAGCCTTCCAACGCTGGCAATATCTGTTAGACGGCAGGTGATGCAATGATACGACTTTATATTGAAGGTGTTGTTCGTCTTGGCGATTCTGAGGGGGGATGCCTGCTTCTTTCCTACATGCAAAGGAGGGGTGGGCAGCTCTGTCACACCAGCACCATTTCTGTTCATTTGTGTGGTTTTTATGTTTTGTATTTTGTTCAACACATATTTTAAAATCCACAAAATATTACAACTGTTGCTTTATACAGTCAACATTTATTGATCTCATTCTCTCCAGTATTCTTTTTTCACTCTCTCATTTCCATGTTTGTCTCTGGGATTGTTTCCCTCTTGTATGAGGAAGAACACTATTTTGTGTTTCTTTCTGTTTTGGTTTGCCTGAAAATATCTTTCTGCCATCTTCATTTTTGAAAGATACCTTTACTGCCTATATAACACTCTAGTTAGCTGCTATTTTCTTTCTGCTATTTAAAGATGTCATGCCATTGTCTTCTGGCTCACATTGTCTCTGTTTAAAAGCAAGCACTCAGTATTACATTTATTCCTTTAAAGCAGTGGTCCCCAACCTTTGGTGGTGCCCCAAACCAGCACCAGGGACTGGTTTCATGGAAGACAATTTTTCCATGGACCAGAGTGGGGAGGTGGTGGTTTCAAGATGATTCAAGCACGTTGCATTTATTGTGCAGTCAGACCTCTCTGCTAATGACAATCTGTATTCACAGCTGCTCCCCAGCGCTAGCATCACCGCCTCAGCTCCGCCTCAGAGCCTCAGGCACTAGATTCTCATAAGGCGTGAGCAACCTAGATCCCTCTCATGCATGGTTTATAGCAGGGTTTGTGCTCCTATGAGAATGTAACGCTTCCACTGATCTGACAGGAAGCAGAGCTTATTTGGTGGTGTGAGCAACAGAGAGTGGCTGTAAACACAGATGACGCTTGGCTCACTTGCTCACCAATCACCTCCTGCTGTGTGGCCTGGTTCCTAACAGGCCATGGACCAGTACCAATCCGCTGCCAGGGGGGTTGGGGACGGTGGCTTTAAAGAGAATCTCTGTCTCTTCCTTCCTTCTTCCCTTCCACCCTTCCTTCCTTCCTGCCTTCCTCTTTCTCTTTTCCTTTTCTTGTTTCTTTCTTTCTTTAAATACAAATAAATATAAAAATATACAGAAAAGTGCCTTTACATGTATATACGACTTAATGAACGTTCACAAGCTCAACACACCCATGAAGTCAGAAAACCAATAAGGCTACAGATGGTGACCCACACCCCTAGAAGCTTCCCTGTGACGTGTCTACCCCCAACTGCTCCCTGTCACATCTCTCCTTCCAACTACTCTCCAACACCATCACTATAGATTAGTGTTTTTTTTTCTTTTTCTTTTTGTACTTTATATAAACTGAATCATGAAGACTTGTGTTTGGCTCTTTTTGCTCAATACTATGTTTGTGTTCATCATTCATAAACCTGATGTTGTGTGTAGTTATAAAGGTTGTGTTCTCAATGCTTCGTAATATTCCACAATTAGTTCACTTATTCATTCTAAAGTGGATGAGCGTTTGGATGGTTTCCATGAGGAACAGTGCTGGTATGGATATTCTAGGGCACACCTTGGGTACACATAGCTAGGAGTGTAATTGCTAGTCAGAGTTTATGCATGTGTTCAACCTTTGTAAGTGCTGCCCCACAGTTGTAAAAAAAGGTTGTGGTTTCCACCTGCAGTGACTAAGAGATCTACCTGCTGCATACCTCCCTGACACAAGGTAACTTTGTCTTTCACATTTTAGTCATTGTGGGCCAGGCATGATCGGGCTCACTTTGGGAGGCTGAGACAGGAGGATCACTTGAGGCCAGGAGTTTGAGTCAAGCCTGGGCAACATAGTGAGACTCTGTCTTTATGAAACAATTTTAAAAACTCAACTAGGCATCGTGGCACATACCTGTAGTCCTAGCTACTTGGGAGGCTGAGTGAGAAAATAACTTGAGGCCAGGAGTTGGTGGTTACAGTGAGTTACGATTGTGCCACTGTACTCCAGCCTGGGTGACGGAGTGAGATCCCTGTCTTTAAAAAAACAAACAAACAAAAATGAAACAAAACATTTTTATCATTCTGGAGGGTGCAACACAATTTTTTGATCTTTGTCTTGACAGTGTAATTTGACTGGAATCCACAGGCCATTGCAGACCAGAAAACAGAGACATGAGAAAGCAGAGGCAGGAAGAGAGACACCTGACACTTACAGACCCTGACGTCAAATAGAGCATTATCGTTTCTATTTTATAGACAAAGAAAGGGAGGCCCAGGAAACTCAAGTGACTTGCTTAAGACCACATAGCTGGCAGGAGGCAGGACCCGGATTAGACTCAGCTTTCTCCCACTCCTAAACCCCATCAGTATCACACTAGACCTTTGGCGACTCTCTTCACTTTGGCTGCACCCTGTTGTCTGCTCCTCCTGAATCTGTCCACCTGCCATTAAGATCGTGGCTCTGGGTCTCACTTTTCTGCACAAAAATATCAGCAAAGGTGAGCAGGTGAAGTGTGGTTTTCTATTTTATCCTTGCACTGGTTTGCAGGTGAGGAGACTGAGGCTGAGAGAGGTAAGTGACTTGCACAAACACAATACCGACGGGTGGCCCAGCAGACCTCAGGCCTGTTAAGCTGCTGCCACCCAACCTGGTCTGCTCTGTGGCCTCCAGGGCACTTCTGAGAAAAGCAGAAGATGGATTTCTGTTTTATTTCCCAGATATGAATTCATGTTTGTCTTGAGCCATAAGGTGAGAACTGTTTACAAAAGGAGTGAAATCTGCGCGCGCGTGTGTGTGTGTGTGTGTGTGAGAGAGAGAGAGAGAGAGAGAGAGAGAGAGAGAGAGAGAGAGAGAGAGAGAGAGAGAGAGAGAGAGAGAGGATGTGTCTGTATACAGGCAGCTTCACTAGAGTGTTCCCAGCATGTCAAACACAGCTACTATTCTTCATTGTGAATTCTAAATTCTCCCTATAGCAGGTCTTGACCACAGCACGGACCCTGTTTCGTATTTTGTGAATGAACTGGTGACAGGTATAAATATTTGTGTGTATGGGGACACAGACACATGCATTCATGCAGGCATTTAGAAAGCACTCTATCAATGCCCATGTCTTGAGCACGAATATCTATCGTTAAATACTGAAGAATAAAAGTATTCATTGCTCAGGGTGCTGCCTGAGATTCCTGGAATGTTATGAAATACGTTCACAGTTTAGTTCTAGGTCCTGGATACAACCCAGAAATAGGAGAAAGTAAAGGAACCGGGGTGGTGGGTGTCTGCCCACTCGCTCACACATCCACCCGTCAAATGTTTGCTGAATAGCTAATGTTAACCACGTACTGAGCTGGGTGCTGGGCTGTGAAGACAAGCAAGACATAGTCCTGGTCTTCACAAGGTTTTAGAGTGACAAATCTTGAGACATTTGTATGAGAAGTGCTCTGATTGTGTGTGCACAGGATGGAAACTCCACGAACACAGGGGCATTACCTCTCCTGTTCACCTCTGTGTCCCCTAAACCTGGTATAGTCCCAGGAAACAACATGAAGGTGGCACGACTTGACTTAGGGAGCCAGGAT
The DNA here is from genome assembly GCF_040939455.1 of Microcebus murinus. NCBI lineage: Eukaryota > Metazoa > Chordata > Mammalia > Primates > Cheirogaleidae > Microcebus > Microcebus murinus. Next base: position 34,329,833 of record NC_134110.1, on the reverse strand, counting down.
GGTAAAGAAAGTTAGCCAAGGTGGAAGCTTTTAAGCAAATAAGCTTAGCTAATAAGAAGCTGGGTTTCCATGCATTTACTCATTCATTCATTCATTCATTCATTCATTCATACATTCATTCTTCATTCCCTCGGATGTTACTTGAGCCATTTTCTCTTGCAATGCTTATAGACCAGTAGGGAGGGAAGATGACTGAGGATAAAATTGCAACACAACTTAGAAAATGCTCCACCAAGATCAAAATGGTGTGGGGCTCAGAGGAAGAAGGGCCAAACAGCCTGAGAGAGAGTGTGAGGCTTCCAAAGGAAGGTGGCATTTGAACCACAGTTTGCAGGGCCTCGGAGGGCATGATGTGAAGAAGTCAGTGAGACCATGGGGCCAATGAAAGGGAGCTCCCTGAGCCCCGAAGACCCCAACTCTGGTGAAACTGGCAACACATCCCAACATGACCATGTGTGTGAATGAGCTTTATAAACTGTGAAACACACCTGTGAGTGATCATTGTAGACTGAGCAGAGTAATAGAAATTTGAATGCTTGTCTTGAGCATTCAAGCATTCAAGCTTGTCTTGAGCCACTTGTGCTGCGGCTCCACAAGTGCACGGGGGGTGCTGGCTCTGAGTGGAAGCATTACCACTCTTGACACTGCAGCCACGTCTAGAGCTTGCCAGCGGCCAGCAAAATCCCCAGATACTGAATTTGAGACAGATGAGACATCATAACCATTTGAGTTTTGTATTCATTCATTCATTCTTTTATTGACTTATTCATTCATGCATGCATAGCAGTAGATCCCTTTCTTCATAATAATCTTTATGTGCAAACGCCATACAAAAACCAACCAAAGTAGGCTTACTACAGTGGAAGCGGAATGGGACCCTGGCCAGGATCCTGTCCCCTCCATCTGCCTTCAGCCCCGCTGACAGCCCCCAGGGTGCTTCGGGACTTCCAGGAAAGATGGCTGGAAAACTTCACCTCGAATGCACAAAGTCAGATCCAAAGGAGGAGAGTGGCTTGCCCATGGTCACAGGGCATGGTGGGATAGATAGGCCTGAGCAGAAAACCCAGCCTCTTGTCCCCACAGTAAGGCTCTTTTCACAGAAGCACCTAGAAAGTTCGGGCTCACAACAGACAAGGAGAGAAACCAAAGTCAACGGGGCGGGGATGGTGGAGTCTGCTCTGACTGCCGCTCTCTGACCGCCTCCCAGGTGGCGTCTGTTCAGTCACTAGGGCTGGAGGAGCTGAGCACTGTGCCTTTGATCCCTTCCTGCTGTGTGATAACCATGTCACCTTGGGCAACACATTCCCCCCTCAGGCTCGGTTTCGTCATCGTCATCTGTGAGATGGAAACATACTGAGGAGATTAAATAAACAATGTGTGTCCAGCACAAAACCCGTGGCCAGTACAGAGTGTGTCTCTGACAACACAGATCTTTGATAAATGCCGTTTCCTTCCCCCTTTTTGCACCAAATGTCTTGACAGAGATCTTTTCCACTTGACCCTATGATTTCAGACTTATTAAATAATTAGTCACAGGTGTCTCTGTGGTCACAGAACAATATTCTCCTTTCTCAGATTACCAGGTCTTTAAAAAGAGCCATCCTTTTGCATGGACCAAAGTGGCCCCGAGGCTGTCCCTTGTCCATCTTTGCCTCTTGACTCTATTGGGGGTGGTGTGGGCTCCTGGAACAACAAGTATAACAAGAAGGACCAGGAGCAAGCAATAGAAACTCTCCCAACCAGCCCCACTTCCCCCTCAGCTGGGACTGTTTATGGGAAGAATAACACTAGGAGAACAATATGTGGCTTTTTTTTTTTTTTTGATGGCAAAGAACTGGTCTAGAGAGTGTGGAAAATTTGGGGGACTGTGAAAGAAAGTTTATGAGTTTGGTTTAGTTTTATTCACAACCCATCCCTGAAAACCTATTCTGAGCCAAATCCTGCACTAACCGTGGAGAGTCAGAGCTAGATGAGAACAATGCTCCCCGAATGCCACTGAAAACAGAGATTGCCTGATAAAAATGCAGATTTTGGGCTCCCACCCCAGCAGCCCTCAGTGGCAAGGCAGAGGACACAGAGAGAAGCAATGCTGAACTGGAATCACTGCTCAAGGACCTCCGAGTCTGGTGGGCAGGACAGGCAAGCACTTAGGTGTCACTATGGGTCAGGTGTGTCGACTGTCATCACGGGCCCATTGCCAGTCTACAGAGGAGGCACCTGCCAAGCCAGGCTCAGGAAAGGCTCCTGCTGGGTCTCCTGATTCCTTCCCGACTTGCATACAAACATTGAAATTAAATTCCCACCCGACTGGCTTGGTACTTAACTGACTTTAAAAGGCAAGATACATGGCAATCAGCATTGCAGAGACTGTGATTCAAACGTCACTTGGACAGCAGTTCCTAAGGCCAGAGGTGACCCTCAGAGACCATCCCAACGAAAGAGAACCAAGGAGAGGGTGTTCAAATGTTCAGATGTCGGAGCCTGAAGGATTGCCCTGAAGTTGTCTCTGCTGCCTCATTTCCTGTGATGGTGGCCTTGCTATTTCATTTTCCTTCCCATATCCTGATCTTAAATTGGGGAGGCTCACCCCAGTCTGCAGGGCTGTCATAAAAATTTGGTAAGATGGTGACTAACACCATGGGCAGCTCCTTAGAGCTCAGAAAACATTTGTTCTTGTAATTAATTATTGCAGTGGATATTAGATTTCTGACCCATCCCTCTTCATCTCCCTCTGCAGAAACCCAGAGAGAGGATGAAGACTGGCTTTCCAAAGACAAATGGTCACTTAATGGAAGTATGGGTTTCTGTTTGGGGTCACCCTGTTCTCAGTCTTGGGTTCCCACCACTCAGGCCAGAGCCCCCTGGGGCTGTCTTCTCAGGAGCAGTTTCCTTCTTCCAAACACAGATGGTCTGAAGGGCTCCAAAGAACTCATTCCAAAGGGGATAATCCCCAGGTGACTTCCAGGATTTCTGCCAGCTGGTTTCTTTTTTTTTAAAAGAAAACTTTTTAGGTTTCCTTTTAATCTGCTTGCCTATATTAACTATTTAAATAATATTTTTTAAAATGTATACATAGGGACAAGCCATAAAACTGCACCAACAGGATCCTAGATTCCTTTCCCCACGGGCAGCCCATCCTTGGTTCCTTGTTTCTTTGTGGAATTTCAGAGCAGTCGATGCCGGCAACGATGACGCCACTGGCTTGACCAAGAGGCTAACCAGGTGGGTGCAAAGTTCGGTTTGACAAGTCCCTTCTACAAACGTGGCTAGTCAACACAGTAAAAAACAAATGTTTGACCGTTTGTCTTATCTACACAATGAAAACAATTCCTTCAATAAATCTTCCTCCATTAGCTACTGCCCCTAAGTGGTCACTGTCTGATCCTGCCAGTGCCCTTCACCAGTGTATCTTGGGCACCTGCCGTGAGCAGATGGAGCGTCGGGCACTTGCCCACGTTCGTCCTCACTGAGGCCTCACTACCCCCATCTCGCAGCTGGGGAAGCAGGCGGCGTGGCCGGGTGGGAAGCCAGGTCCCCCAACCGTGGGTCCAGTGTCCTTTCCCTGCCCCAGTAAACACCCCTAGCACAACAGAACTGACCGGCCCTCCGAGCCATGTTGACGGCAGCCCAGCTCAGCGACCGTGTCCATCAGCAATTTCTCGGCAGTCACCCCCTGGATTGATGCTGCACCCATTAAGGGCGGCTGTGGTCAGACTGGATGTGCCTGTGGACCCAGAATACTGATGACCTGATTTCTCCCAGGAGGCTCTCAGCTTCTGGGAAGGACCTGGCACAAGGTGAGGGTGGCAATGTGAGTCCTGCCCCCATCTGAGCCCTCAGGGAGGTATGTACCGACTGGGTTCCTTTTGCAGGAGAAGAGAAGATAACAAAGTCAAGATGTAGTGCCATGAGGCTCTACCAGAAGCAGTGTCCTGCAGGGGCACAAAGGTTCAGAAGATTGAGTGGGGCTGAGCTGGGTTAAGACCCCTCTTCTGGCATTTTCTGAGTAAACTCTGTGACATTAGTGCTGGCTTGGTGTCTCCAGGGCTCCATTTCCACAACTGGGAGGGGCTACTAGCAACAAGCTTTCAGGGATGGTAGTGAGGGTTAAAAACCATGCCTCTACCGAAAACTATATTCACATTCCACTCTTGACTGCCAGACACCAGGCATGGAGCTGGCTACACCCGCATTTGTGGTGCAGGGAGGTGGTGAAGAGAATGGGTTCTTCAGCTGGGCAGGCTGGGGTCAAGTTCAGGCAATGACCTTGAAGCAGCTTATCTATTTATTTATATCTTTCTTTCTTCATTTTTTTTTTCTTTTTTGGCCCTGGCTGGAAGTTTTGCTTTCTCTTCCAAGTCACACTACACCTGCCTAGTGGGAAGGCTCACTCTGCTTTTGGTAGTCTCAATGCCAATCTCAAAAACAAATATTTTAAGCTCCACTTACATTATAGCAAGTGCAGGTGAGGACCACAGGCTTTCTGGTAGACAGGCGTGAGTTCCCATCCTGACAATACCACTTGCTAACACATAGTGCCTTGGACAAGAAACAAATGTCTGAGGCTCAGTTTCCCCATTTGTAAATTAAGGATATTAACTGGCTGAATTCTCGTGGAGTGCAAGTGAAATCGCAGACACAAAGTGCACAGCACGGTGCCCAGCTGGTAGCAAATGCTCACTGAAAGGTGCTTTAGCTGCCAGGCGGGGTGGGGAACCTGCGGCCTTAAGGCTACACGTGGCCTTCCTGGTCCTTAAATGCAGCCTTTTGACTGAATCCAAATTTTCCAGAACAAATCCTTTTATTAAGAGGGGTGAAGCAGAGAACGATGAAGCTCTTCTTGCCTCCTTTGGTGCTTAAAAAAGAAAAATCTTGAAATCAGAAGGCTGCAAGCAGGTAGAAGGATCAGGTGCTGGATCAGGCAGTCTGGAATTTTAAGACAAGGACTAGTCCTATCCACCAAGACACCAGAGGCATCCAGATCTGGCTCACTTCCTGCTGCACAGGCCCGCTGTGAGGGCAAGAAGGATTAGTGCACAAGAAAGCACTTTGCCAATTGTAACATGCTCTGTGAATATCAGGGCAAGTTCAGAGCTCGGAGTTGTTATCATTTGCACGGTTGTTCTTCCTCTTCTGGAGGGCTGAGTCTCTAATTTCAAGACCATCCTGGCACCAAACGGAAGCCCAGTTCCCCACAGCTTGTGGCTCAGTGCATGGCACATGGGTGGGGCCCCCTGAGTGTTTGCTGAGTTGCGTGTGTCTGCTGGGTGGTGCTAGATTTCCTAGGACTCTGGGCCCCCTGCACTCTCTGTGGAGTGGAACTGCAGTACACGTCAGCCGCGGCTGCTCCTGCGAATGGTACACACATGTGCACAGTGCTTTGCCAACTTTAGAACTTTGCACATGTTCGCTAATATTATTATCTGCCAGGGGGGTCCCAGATATCATCTACTCCTTCCCAGGAAGGAAAACAAATGGTTATCTGTATGCAATATCCTTCATCTGGTATTTTAAATATGCAGCTTGCCATGTTTTTAGGAAGAAATAAAAATTAAACCATCTCCAGGAACACTCTTTTTCCCCCTCTCTTTAGATTTACTCATTTGCACAATGTCCTTCAATTAAACCTAAAATCAAATCATGTTTCCCTTGAGTGGTCATTTTAATATTTGCAAGTTGCCTGGGAAGAGAGATTAGGGGGAGTGACGGATTCTGCGAGCCATCTTCTGCCTCAGGAGACACACCCGGGCATCAGCACAGACCAGTCAGGGCCCTGGAGCAAAGCGTGGGCCACACGCTTGGTCCCTCTCCTGTGCCTTTTCCTGGAGACTCTGGCCCAGACACAGTCTCTTTCTTTAAATATTCTAGTCTGAACAGCTGCTGGCTTCTAGAAGGCACTGTGCCTTGGATAGCCTGCACTTGTTCCATGCCACTCCCTCTGTCGGGGACACTCTCTCCCCACATATTTGTTCATGCTCCTTCCTGGACTCTGAGCAGGGCATGTCTGTCTTATCTCCCCGGGATCAATCCTCAGGCCTCTGATCAGACCATCACAATTCTCCCCAGGGGCACTGCCTCTCCTACATGCTTTCCAAGGTGCCACACGTTCTGCCCCCACGTCTTTCCTTCTATCACGCGCTCTTCTCCCAGTTGCTCCCCAGGGTCAGGCCAGAGCCCTTCTTGCTGCTCCTGAAAGCTGTCAAGCCCTTTGCTAGCTCAGGAGCTTAAAAATGTATCTTCCCTCTGCCCAATTCCCTCTGACCCCAGAGTCACCTGGCTCAGGCCTCAGTGCCTTCAGCTTCTGCAGGAATGTTGTCTCCTTCTTACTAGACCTTCCCCCACACCCCTTGTTAATACAGCAGCCTCGGCCCCCTCCCAGCACTGCACCCCACTCCTTTGTTTATTTCCCCAGCACTTGTACTCACTGCGTTGGTCCCACCCCGGGTTTCACTCATTTGCCAGCTCCCAGAAGGCAGGGAGTTCTGTTCTTTCTGTCCTGATGCGTCCCCCTCTTCCCTCAAAGCAGTGGTGGGCTCACAGTATTCCTTAATGAATGTTCAGGAATAAATATCATTTGGAAAGGCTGATGCATTCCCTTCCCCCATTCCTCTGAGTCCAGGGATGGGCACAAGCCTGCCCAGGCAGCATCTTCCACCCTGTGATAGCCAAGATCGGCCCCCAGAAAGACACAAGACCCAAGCCAGGTCAATGACAGTTGGCCCGGGACTATTTCTGGGGCTACTGGGACATAAGCTCTTTTCTTCTTTGGAGTTGCTGAACTGGTAAAATGTGGGCTCCCAGCTGTGGGAGGCCACTTTATGATGACTTAGGGACACATGCCAGAGGCTGAAGCTTGGTGAAAGCAAGGAAAACCAGGAGATGGAGAGAGACCTACCTCAGGGTCTTTGACCTGGCCTTTCCCCCTACTAATTCCCCTCTGCCCACCCATACCTGAATCTCACCTCTTCACTCAGGCCAGTAAAATCCTTGTTTTGTTGAAGCCAAGTTGAGTCCGGATCAGCCCCTGGCAACAGAAGGAGTCTTGACTAGTTTCAGTGAAAACACTACCTCCCTGGGGAAGCTCTTCTCTCCTCCAGGAATATCAGGTTTACTTCTTCCTCCTCTCTTTGCTTGCACACTGCACATCTCTCCTGGATGGCTCTCAGCATTGTGTTGCATTGTATTATTGGTTTATCTGAGTCCCCACCAGTCTGGGCATTCTTTGAGGGCCAGAAGCACATACGAGTCTTTTCTAGATGTTCCATGCCTAAAACAGTCAGGTCCATGGATGATGCCCAATAAATATTTGTTAAATAAACAGTTGAGTTAGTGAAATCAGCTTGTTCCATTCCCCTGCCTAAGTCTGGTGTTCATCTATTTTCAAACATATCCGACCCAAACACCTTTCTTGGCGATGGGCTTCAGGAGACTTCTCCAAGAGTGCTGTCTTCCCAGGTGTGTGGCCTCTTGAAGAGCCGACCAAGGACAGGTGAGATGGCTGCTTTATTCCCCACCATACACCAGCCCATGTCCTTTAGGGAAGTGGCATTTCAAGCAGATTAAGTTCAGCAAAGAGCCCCGCAGTGAGTTAGAAATTCCTTTTGATAAAAAAAAAAAAACCTTTTATTTCAAACGCAGAGAGGCCAGGAGTGAGTTTATGTTTTTAATAAGCTGTTCTGTATTCTGAATTTGATTTTATTTTTCAAAGTGGACGAAAGGAAAACTGGGGATGGGGAAAAATCTATTAACTATTAATATTTGTCCACATGGCCAAAGCGCAGCAGGTGGGAGTGAGAGTGGGTGACGTTTAGGGGTTCAGGGGATGCTGCAGCCCCCAGATCGCAGATTAGAGGGCCCTCGGGGTGAAGGCAGTGGCTGTCTTATTTTGAACAATGGAGCAATGGGAAGCTCCTGGCTTGGAAGCCGCCTGTGCCTTTTCCGTCTTCTCATGGCTCGACGTGAAGATGGCCCCATCTCCAATTCCAGGAACCCTCGTTTCAGCCTAGCCGGGCAAGGGCCTGATGGTATCAGCAGCCTCCAGCGGAATTGGAAATTAATTCACGCCCCTAGCATGTCTCCGGGCATCCTCCACTCTGTGCTGAATTATTCCTCCGGAGGAAAGAAGGAATAAATACTATCGCCTGTCCCTTCATGGTATTTTTCTTCCTCCTGGGAAGGGAACATCCTCTGCCATCCACACTCACCTGCTCTGTCACCTAGGAAGTCCAAGCACCGTGTTTGAGCTTTCTGGCACAAACAGCTGGCACAGAGGATGGATGGGGGCAAGAGCTTGAGGCCCCCGGCACTGGATTCTGGAGACCGTGTCCTAATCTCATCTCTGCTTCTGACTTTGTGTGGTCTTGGGAAAGCCTTGAGCCCCCTTCATGCTGGTCAGGTAAAATGCTGAACTGGTGGGTGACCTGTAAGCCCCTTCCCAGTGCTGATGTTTGATTCCCTGTGGGATTTCTGTCTCATGTCTCAAAAATTTGAGTTTTTATCTGTTAGCAATAGGAAGAGAGAACTGATACTGGGTTAGATAAGATTGCCATGTGAGGAGTTGGCTGGTCCATCCAGGCACTTGTAACTTGTTTGACTCTAAGGGCCTGGCTTGGGTGTGTCCTCTGCCCCGCCGATTGCAGCTTGAGTTGTCCCCATTAGCTCCTGGACCTGCTGAGCTGATTAGCTCCCTAGCATCCATCAGTCCCCCGCTGCAAATCCTTCCTGGTCACTGCTGTGTAGGCTGCAGTCCCAGTTTTCATATTTGGTTTATCAATGTCTTTCCTGGCTGGACGCAGCCTGCTTCCAACCCTGCCTCATCTCAAATCTCATCTTCTGCCTTTTCCTGAGCAGGTCATGTTTATTCAGGCCTCTGCATTTAAATACACTGGTCCTTTGGCTGGGAGCACCCTCTCTCCTCCCCTCTGCTCGACAGACTCCTACATGTCCTGCAATAGCTGAAATATCCATTTCTCTCGGATTCTCTTTCTGATCTCCAAACACATCGAGTATATGCAGCTTAATTTCCACAGCATGGCTCATCTTCCCTAATATCCCTGACATATTTATTGAAAAGAGTTTGGCATTGAGCTAGAGATAGATGCAAAAACATTGCTCGTTATTCCAAGACCGAGACACAGATAGACAATTATGGCGCTGTAAAATCAGGGCTTTGGTGGAGGAAAGCGTGAAAACCAGTGGGAGCGCAGTGTGCCTGGCATTCCCGACTGGACTGCAAACATGGGCTTACGTGCCGTCCCTTGCCCTCACTAGACTGTGATCTCTCTGTGGGTAGGGGCCGGAGTGATCATCTCAGCATCTGCAGCGCTCAAACCTGGCGCACAGTAGGTCTCATCAAGTATTTGCAACGTGATGAGTGGATGAGACGTGGAGCTCCGGGTTTGGGGAGGGGTCGCCTGCACAATGATTAATAGTGCTCCGTAGGTCCCCTCTATGGGTGCACAGCGGCAAAGGGATGGGAGTCCCTCAGCTTCCCGACAAATGCGCAGACAGTGAGGGTGAGAGTAGGGACTGAGGTGGGGGGCATGAAGCTAATTTCCCCCCTTTTTAAGGAAATGCATCCCAGAAATCTCTCAATTCCTCTGAGGAACCACACACGCACGCAGCTTAGAGTTAAATCATTTGTATCCACACGCTCTAAATATATACGTAGAAATAATGCATATATGCATGCTTCTATAATTTATCTCTACTAACTAGACATTGAGAGTATTTGCATCTACTGAAAATACATAAATTATTTGTTTCCTTCAATTATAGATGGCATATTTATAACAAGCACACATAAATTGTGAGTGCATGTTATAAATATATAATCCTGTTTGCTGACATTTATCAGCCATATGCTGTGTGCCAAGCTCGGTGCTAGCACTTTGCAGTCATTATTTCACTTCATCTTCACTGTTGTCCCGTGGAGAAGATGCGATGCAGTGGTTTTCAACTTTCTCTTTTTAAACCAAACTTATTTTTAAAATAAAATATTGTGTGGGAATTTCAACATATAGAAGAGACGAAAGCTTTGCTGCAGACCTGGAGACCTTCCTGCCTCCCTCTATCCCCGCCCTCCATGCCAAAGAGGAGGAGGCAAGAGGACTGGATTCCCGGGCTGGGACACTCTACCTCGCCAGCTGTGTGATCTGGGGTAAGTTGCTTAAATCTCTGAGCATCGGTCTCCTTACCTCTAAAAATCTCCAAATGTTAATTATGAGAATTCAATGAGATAATACATTATAAAAAAAGACAAACATCCTAATTCGGTTCCTGGCACATTGTGGGCACCAAATATGTGTTGTCTGTTTTAGGTTGAGTTCCCCAGAAGCAGATACTGAGATAATTCATGTGAAAGTGGTGTATTAGCAAGCGTGCACTAAGAACATTGGTGCAGTTGTGGGGCAGTGGGCCTGGGTAGGGGGGAGGAGCCCAAGCAAGGCTGTGATGGCAGGCAGAGGCCCACGAGGGGTGACTTTGGGTCAATCCTGCAGGGCAACCCTCAAGTATGACCTACACCATCCCCAGGGTTGCCCTAGCTGGGGGCTGAGGGAGCTGGAATATTGATACTCCTGTATCCATCCACTCAAGCCTGTTCCCAGATGCTCTGCTCAGACCAGCAAAGTGGGCTCCGGCTGCCTCGGGGCAGACTTCCATCAAAGGGACGGGGCTATGTGGGAGCTGCCGGGAGTGAATGCACCCGGAGCTGGCATGCCTTCACATGGTAAAGCTTGCCTGGGGGATGCGGGCAGAGCACTGGCAGTGGCTGCCACAGAGTCCTAATATGTTACGATGTGCAGGAGACCCTGGCACTGTCTAAAAGCAAGGTTTTGGTCATCATCGGTGCCTTTGCTGGACGGAGTCAAAGTGCCAAGTACAAGCAGAGCCCTCCTTCCCACCAACTCGCTCCCTGGAGTCCAGCAGCTCCTTCTCTTTAGAGGCTTTCCTAGCAACATGGTGCAAAATTGTGTGTGTCTGGGTACCAGGTTCCCTCAGCACAGAGCACCAGCCCTAGGGTGCTGGGGACACACCCATGCCTTTTGCTGCAGATTAGAACCAGGAGGGAGCATGTTTCCAAGACAGATGTGCCCAGAGGACAGTGACCAAACACGCTCCAGGACCATAGGCCTCGAGGTGACACTTTCCTGAGGGCCAGTCCATGTCACATCCCCGGACACTGCTCTATCCTCTCATCCTCATACACCAGATCTTGGAGGCATTTTGGTGTTTTCATACCCATTTTCTGGATGGAGACTCTGAGGCTCTGAAAGGTTGTGCAACTTCCCCCAAGGTCTCAGAGCCAGTCAGAAGCAGGAATTCCAGCACCCATCTTTCAGGCTTTCCGTCACCTGCCCTTCAATTAACTTAAGAGATGCGGGAGCCGGGAGGCAGCCTCCAACATTGCTAATTAGAAAGAGACTGCGGGGATTTTAACAAATCTGGAGAATGAACTCTGAGATCACCAGGTGCTGCCCCTGGAACTTGTCCAGCTGTCCACACCTGGAAGCGAATGAGACTTCAAGGAGGGACAGTCCCTTTTGTCTACTGAATTAACCTATGTCATTCTATTTCCCGCTCAATTCCAAGCTGCGGTGCAGCAGCTCTAATTAACACTCAGAATCAAAGACGCATCCAGCGGGACCGTGCCGAGGACGTGTGCACATAGCTTATCCTCTAAACCCAAACCTAATGCTAATTAGCCCCACACGTTCTCCAAGGGGCTTGTCTGCCAATTTAGAACCTGGTGATGAGCTCTATCTCTGCCTAGCCTTGGAGATAAAGGACAAGAATCTCTTCATCTCCATTATCAGTGTCATGCCAGCAGCCAGAGGGGACTGCGGAACCATCAGTGACTCCCCATTGCCTGGCAGAGCAATTCCAAGTCCTGCACAGAGTGACTCTGCCTGGTTTGCTGGTCCACCTCCCACCCCGACAAGATGGGGCTAGGTCTGTGGACAACACTGCCAGCACCTAGGAAGTACCACTGACCTCGCCCCCTACCAGACCGACCCCAAATGGAGATGTGCGTTCCAAGGATTTGTGCGCCGAGAGGGGGCACAGCAGAGGAGTGTGGGGGTGGCAGCTGGGAAGCCCACAGCCTATTCCTGGCAGCACCACTGTTTTCCCTTGTGAAGTTTGTCATAAAGTCTCTGTACCTCAGTTTCCCTAGCTGTAAAATTGGGACCTAACCCTTATAAAAGCCTTATCTCAGGATGGCCATGAGAATTAAATTAGAGTTAAAGCACATACAACACTTAGAAGAGGAAAACAGGAAAAACCCGCAATGTTAGTGTTTGTGCCTACCTGTGATTTCCTTTCCCATTAAACTTTGAGCAGGGACTGAGCCTATATCTGTGCACCAGGATGTGCTAAGACTCCAGGCTCCCAGATCACAGTGGTCACCTCCTTAGTAGCTTCCTCTGTCATCTCTTGCCTCCTATAACCTTGCATTGTGATGTCTTTTAAAAAATCAATCTAAGGATACCACTCTCATTATGTGGAATTTTATCCAATTTTATCTTACTCATAAGAGCCCACCTAGCCTAACCTCTGACGACCTGTCCTACCTCATTTCTAACCACACACCACTCGCTTCATGTTTCTGCAGCAGCACTGTGCTCCTTGCTCTTCCTGGGACCCGTGAGCATGCCTCTGCCTCAGGGCCTTTGCACCTGCCACCCTCTCCTGGATCCTCCTTCCTGCAGGTACAGGTTGCTCATCAATTCTCTCATCTTTCAGTTTAAAGCTTGCTTCATTAGAGAGGCCAAGTGCAATATGTTCACAAGACAAGACAGGGTGACCGGGAGATTCAAAATCACGGCTTAAAATAATAGTTGATAAGCAGAGGCAGCTTAACCCAGGCAAGAGGACTGGGTACAGCATTGAGATTGTCACTAAAACCACAGGGGGACACACCTGTCAGCTCAGTCTGAAAGAGCCACAGTCTCCCGTCAGGTCAGACCTGTCCAGCGCCAAGAGATTTGCAAGTGGAGCCAGAGGAACTGTCAGGCGAGAGAGTTCAGCCGTTTTGACTGGAGTGAGGGGGAGGTGAGTGTTCAATTTAGTAAAATTCCAAAGTGGAGGTTATGGGTTTCCTGACTTTTCTCCTATGTGTGTAGGCGCCTTTGTTGTCTAAGACGATGGTCCTTCTGCACTCATTAAACTGAAATAGGAATATCTGGTTCCAGGGTGTTTCAGAACAGTTCATAAGACAGGGAAATCTCTGATCCGGAGCACCATATTGCAGGACCTCCCTGACCTCGGCCCCTCCCTGCCGTGGGCTCCTGGGGCACTTGCTCCTGGGTCTGTCCTGGTAATTGGCACAGTGCATTCTAAGGATGTATTTGACTCCTCCAAAAAATGAGTATCTTATGTGTAGAGTCTGAGTCTCAATTCTTTCTGCACCCCTCATCGAGTTCAATGCGTGTGTGTGCGTGTGCAGGTTAGTATGCGTGTGCAGGTTAGTAAGCAAGATGTGTGAAGGGTGATCAGGATGCATCTTTTAAACCTTAGGCAGTTGAGGTTACTGTGGTCAGACCCTGAATGAACACTCGCGTGGGCTTATCATTTTTCTGCTCATGGAATAGCAGATGTGCCTGTATCACTTTAAGTCTTGATTTAGAAATCCCATGTAATTCCAGTCCTGTGTAATTACTGAAGCTCTCAACCGCCTCGGTGCTAAATCTTCTCTTTTCTCGTAGCTTGGGTCAGTGTCAGGGTGAAGCTTGCAGTGGCAAACAGGGGTGTGGCTGGCTTTGTTCCATCTCTGCCTGGCCTGCTTCTGTTTCTACTGCCACAGTTTCTGATGTGCCTTAGAAAATAGATAGAAATAGATCAACAGAAAAGGTCTCCTTAGAACTGTCCCAGACACAAGCTGGCTTTGTCCCCTCAGGCTTGGCTATTGCTCGAAGCTGATCCTTTCTCCTGTGTGCTCTCTAGAAGGCCCTCCATGGCCCCCTGCACCCGGCAGACTCAGGAAGTCTGCCCCCTGCTTCCTGTCCTCCAGCCACTAGGTGTTCACCTGCAGCTTCCTTCTTCTCCTTGTCTTTCCCACTGTCCACAGAGAAGGCTGCCCTAAGCTGCCCACTCTGGCTTATGCTTTGCAGAGTCACTGACCAAAGGGTCAGGCTTATGCACCCCTTCCCCCTCCGTGAGCACTCCTATTGCGATGCAGCAGTGCACGCACGGCCCGCACCTGAGCAGTTGGTCATCTTCTTTAATCACCTAGGCAGAAGTCAGACCGAGTTTATCTGGCACACAGGACAGCATGGAAAAGGTACCCTCAAGCCACCTTGAAGCCCCTCTCTCTGGAGTTGGAGGCAGAAGGTAACATGTAGCCCAAATAAAGGGATATGGACCCCCACACTGTGGATGCACATCACTCTCTCCGGAGAAGTTTCTCCATCAGTCTCTTCTCATTTTCTTTCTGACCCTGATCCTTCCAACTGAGGGACCCAAAGAGCAGTGGAATGGGCTTTCCCTCATTCCTCTTGTAAATTCTGAATCTGCATGTGTTTCTGTGGGTCCTTTACACACTCTCTTTGGGGTCCTGTTGGGTCTAGTCCAGGCAAGGAATTTAGACGGAGGCCGGAAGAGTCCCACAGGAACAGCCTCTGGCTTGTAGGATCCACTGTGTGCCAGGTCCTTGGTGGTGAACGGGGATGGGGAGGGAATGAGGCCAGGCTGGTGCTCTGGAGGAAGAACGTTCATTCCAAAGGGGGGCGGTGGGGCACAGGGAGAGAGAGGAGAGAGAGACTCTTTAATCAGCCAATGTGTACTGAGTATCTCTAAGAAGTCAGATATGATACTGTGTTCTCTACATGTACAGGTCCCTGACATTTAAGATGACATCGGGAGTTATTTGAAGGTATAGTCAAGATTTGCTGACGGATTTGATGTGGAAGGTGACTTTAGGGCTTTGGACTGAGCTCCAAAAAGAGAATAAAATTGCCGCTAACTAGGATGGGGACAATTGTGGGAGGAGAGAGTTGGGAGAGAGGTGGAAAATCAGGAATTTTGGACAGGTAAAGTTTGAGATGCTTATTAGAAATACAGTGGAGAGATTTGTGTTTGAGGGAGAGGTCAGACCTCTCCAAATAAAATGGTGGGTCATCAAGGAACAGATTGTACTTAAGTCTTGAGGTGCTGACCCAGCTGTTGTGTATAAGGAGGGAAGAGGTCAGGGAATACGGTCTGCGTCATTCCATGTTTGTTGACAGCTGACATAGGGAAGGGTTGGCAAAGGAGGAGTTGATAAGGGAGGAGAACAATCCTCCACTCTGGGCTTCTAGAGTGGTGTCCTAGAGGCCAACTGCAGAAAGGGTTTCACCAGGAGGCAGTGATTAACTCATCAAACGTGGTTGATACATTGAAATATTACAAGACTGAGGCATGACCATTGGATATAGCAATGACCCAGTCACTGGTGTCCTTGACAAGGGTTCTTTGGTTGCATTGGTGGAAATGGAGTCCTGGCTGGTTGGAATGAAATAGGGAATGGGAAAAGGGTGAACACACAATTCTTTCCAAGAGGGAAGAGGGAGATGTGTGAAAAATAAAATATAATATAGTGTATTAACCTGTTGATTAAAATGATTATGCAAGAGAGAAAGATGAGAATGGGGAGAAGGTATGGGATGTAGGAGAAGAATTAGCTGCAGATACGAGTATAGACAATTGGTAGCAGCAGGAAGGCAGAGGTTATGAGTACAGGTACAGGAAGGGAGGTACAAGTGGTGGTGGCAGTACATGGAATTTCTCCTCTAATTGTCTCATTTTCTCAGCAAAGTAGCAAGCTTAAAGTAAGAGTGGAGAGGAGGTTTGGAAGTTTGAGGAGAGAGTAGATACGGAATAGTCTTCTAGGAAAGAGAGAGGTTGGATTGATGTGGGAAAAGTCTAGGATTGCTGGGCAGCCTTAAAGGCTCACTTGAAGTTGGTGGTGGTTACTTTAAAGTCAATATGGCTTTGAGTTTTCCTCCAGTGACAATTGCTTGGGTTCAGGGAGAAAGAGGTAATGATGAAGATTTAACAAGGGTTGGAGTTTTTCCAGTAAAATTTAATGAAAGGCAAAAAGGGTCAGGGAGAGAAAAGTAAATGACAGGGATGATCATGATGATGCCCTGTGACATCTACACTAGGTTGGAGGGAAGTGGCTGCATGAGTGATGTGAGGATAAATAAAAACCCTCCAATGGTAGGACCAATGGATCACGGGCTGTGTTGAGACCAAAGACTTGTTGGCATTAATGTACTGTACAGAAGATGGAATGACTAATATTTAAGAAATGTGGGGATCTGAGCAAAGGATGCCCAGTGTTGAGGTTCTACAAGGTCTAGGGTTGCATAGGAGGTTGGAGAGGAAGTCAAGTTCAGAGGCCATGGTCATTACCTAGGAAAGGCATGATGATGGCTTGGTTTGGAATGGCAAACATGAAGACAGAAAAAAGCATACAGAGATGAGTAAGCCAATATGGCCATGAGAGTCCATGCAGTGTGGTGGTTTCAAGAACTCCAGAGTCTGACTCCATTATTTACCAGTGCTGTGATCTTGGGCAAATATCTCCAAATGTGATGTGGGTTAACGATAGCACCTATCTCATGCTCTTGTCATGAAGATTAAATGAATTCATGCAGGTAAAGCACTTGGCACAGAATAAAATACCAGTAATTGCTAATATGATGTAGCTCCTTGGATGGGCCCACTGTTGTGGACCCCATTGCTCCAGCAGAGGTGCCTGCTCCCCGGGGGTGCATATTCTATGAACAACTGGTGTTTTAGGCAGAAAAATGGCATGGTAGGAGCTAAGTTTTATAAAGATTATTCTGTTCACTGCAGGGAGAATGGTTTGTTTTGAGTTTTAAATAACATTAAAGAAGGGCTTGAGACTTTGGTATTTATGGAAGTGGGGCAAGCATCGTAAAGTATACAGAAACCAAGACCTGCCACAGGAGAAGGTGCTCCTGGCTGTGGTTTGCAGGGGTTTGCCCGACTCTCTGCCTGGAAGCTGAATCTCTAACCACTGCTCCTGCCCAGCTTCGGGCATGGAGTTCCCTGAGCTGAACCTCATGCCTTGGTTTATGGGAGAACTTTCTTCAGGAATGTGTTCCCCACCCATCCTCTCAACACTTTATTTGGCCACACTCCTATCCATCTTTCAAAACTCAGTTCATCTGTGCAGCCTTCCCTAGGGTCCAAAGCTTGGGTGATTCCCAGCTGCCCTCTGCAGTAGGATCCCAAACTGGTTATATTTACTGTCTTTATAGAGGGACGGCCCATAAGACTTAAGCTAAGGTTTTCTTCTCTTAGGGATGAAGCTGACCTTTAAAATCCACTGGCCATTTGGCTCTCTGGCCTTGGAGGAGTCCAGTCACCATCTCTGCTCAGGGGACACGATGGCTGGCTCTTTCGGTGCACACGCTCAGTGATATTTTTGAGATGGCAGAGAAGAACACAGGGGCCTTCTGGGAGGTAGAAGTCTAAGATCAACTTCTCTTTGTGTTACAACATTTTTCTCAGTTTCTGGGGTATTGAGGACAGTCAGTGGTCCATTGGCAGGTCCCTTTTTCCAGAAGCTTCTATCAGATTTCCCACCAAGGCCCAAGGCCCTGACTCACAAATATAATGATTTTTTTTTCTCTCTATGAGTCAAGTTGGAAATGATAAATCGTGCATCTTGTTTATTACTTCTAAGATCTGAGGGTACCTTTTCTCAAAAAGAGAAAAAGAAAGGCGCATCATTTCAACAGAGGGAGCACACAAAGCGGGCGAAGCATCTGTGAGGGTGTCATTGAAATCTCACGGCAACCTGCTGGGGACGTTTCCAAGGGAGGAAGAGGGCGCGCCCACCCCCGTGTGATACCGTGTGATACTGATTTGACCTCAAATCCCAGCTCCAGAAGCCACTGGGGAACAAATGCCCAATTGTAGACAAAATCTTTAGCATCTTCCTGCTTAAGCAGAGGTGGTGGGAGAGGGGTAGTAGTTTTAGATTTACTGGGAATTTTGAAACCAGAGACTTCCCTAAGCAGAGGGCTGGAGCCCACGGGTGGTGTCTGAATGCTAATTGGAGAGAGAATGACGGGGCTGCCAAAGAACTTTCTGGTGACTCTCCATGGCTCTTGCTGCTTCAGTCTTTGTTTATTTTTTTTCCATAGAACTTACCATCGTAACCATCTTTAAGTCCAGTTCAGTGGCTGTTGGGAAAATATGACTGAGGAATTAATGAGATGTGGCTCATAAAACCATTATTTTATTGTATAACCCAATATCACCATATTAAAGACAGAAACAGGAGTTTGCAGGGTTTTGCCCTAAAGGAATGTGTGGACTCAATGGTTCATTTATTAGAGGCTGCTATCATGGGAGAGCTCTCAAATCTCTGGTAGGGATGTTTTCCAGGAAGGCTTCCAGGTATCTCAAAATCTGTGAGCTTCCCTGTGTCTTGAAAGACAAGACAAGACAAGGCAAACATGGCCCACAGGATGGGAGCCGGAGACAATCAGTGCACTTTGCCCAGAGAAGCACCCGGTGGTTATAAACAACCTGTTTTATTAGAGATGGGTTCCCTGCTCTCTCCTGTCTGTCTACCTTTAAGTTCACCATAACTAATCAAAGATATATTGAGTCACTATACCTCTTTTGTTTTACCTTTGTTAATTGACAACTACTTCTTAGAACTTAAAAACTAGCCCTAAAAGACTTTTTACCTGTTTGTTCACCTAGATAGATTAGAAGCCCCTTGAGAGGACTTTTGACCCTAACTCACTACCTGTATTCCCTAGTAACTGTATTCCCTGATATGCAAATATGTTACCCTGACGACTGGTAATTGATGCCTGTGATTATAAAAACCTGTACGAATGTAACCATTTTGCTGGCAGTTATGGAGATCCGCCAGTCCCCTAGGTGCTCCCTGCTGTGTTATGTCTGATTTCTTTATATATAAATATATATTTGTATAAACATATATTATAAATATATATTTATAATATTATAAATATATTTATATAAATATATTTATATAAAAATATATTATTATATATATTTATGTAGTTATATATATATATAACTATAAACTATACCTTAGTCTTTGTATATTCTTTTATTTCTCTCTGTTGCCTATCAATTTCCTTATCCTCTGTGGCGACTCCTATCTTTGGGACCTGGCTCCGTGAGGAGAAGTAGCTAATCTCTCGGGCCTACCTCAACTACTCTTGCCCTGCAAGTGGCATTAAGTATATCCCCGTTACTGTGCAACCATCACCACCATCCATCTCCAGAACTTCTTTCTTCTTGTAAAACTCTGTCCCCATTAAATAATCACCCATTTCCCCCTCCCTCAGCCCCTGTCGACCACCATTCGACTTTCTGTGTCTGTGAATTTGACTACGCTAGGTAACTCATATAAGTGGAATCACGCAGTATTTGCCCTTTTGCGGATGGTTTATTTCACTTAGTGGAATGTCCTCAGGGTTTGTCTATGTTGTAGCCTGTGTCAGAATTTCCTTGCTTTTCGAATCTGAGTGAGATTCTACTGTAGGTACATAGCACGTTTGGGGTTTTACACTTGGGTTGCTTCCACATTTTGGCTACGATGAATAATGCTGCTGTGAATATGGGTATACTTTACTCTGTGTTTTAAAAGAACAAAAAGTAGGCCTGGCTTCTAGCAGGGGAGATGCTTCTACTTTGGCAAATGTTAAAACTGGCCTCTGAGCAGGACTCCCCATGCAGGGTTGGGGATGGTTCTGGGTTTGTACAAGGCTGAGCCTGGGGCCTCCCTGCCCCAGCCTGAGGGTTGGGCCCTGGGAGAACTGGCTGACCACATGGCGTATGTCTTGGGGAGAAGTGTGGAAAGCTAGACCACGAGGGCTGCAACAGTGCAGTGAGCTGTCCGTGAATGAGTTCAGCTTCCTGGAGAGAGGACCCTGCGGCCACAACAGGGCATCGGTGGGCCCAGCATTCCCAAGTCCTCCTGGGGGTCCACACTTCTGCAGAGCGGCAGAGGAGGGTGCCCTGCAGGGGCCAGAGCAGGCTTCTGATGGAAGATGGTGGTGTAGCCAGGCAGCTGTGCTGGTGTCCTGGCTACACTGTGTGCTGCCACCAGGAAAACTGTGTGTCTAGCCCTCGGTTTCCTGACTTGAAAACTGGGACGATAATCACAGTGCCCAGCTCATGTGGTGGCTGTTAGCTTGAAATGTGACAACATAGGTAAAGTAATCAGCATAATGTCTGGTCTCCATGACAATTTCAATAAATATTCGCCGTTGTCGCTGCTGCTGTTATTTCTCTCTTCCTCGAGACTAGACTTACTTGGATTCATTGAGCCCTTTGGACAGACTCATCCCCCCTGGGTTGTTGGACAGGTTCTAGGAGGTGGGGAATGGGCCGAGAGGCAAGTGTGTGTTTTTCTCATGATCATTGACTGACTAAGTAAACCCTTTCCTGCAAGGCAGGGAGGGGCTGTCAGTGCACACTGGTACTTTGCACTGTCACTCTTGGCTTCCCCTGCTTGACAGTGGGCCGCTGAAGACAGGAACTGGGTTTTACTCACCTTGCACCCTGTGTCCAGGATGGAGCAGGCCACAGTTCCGGCACCAATGTGGGCTCAGGGGCTCAGGCCCCAGGCCTTCCTCTTCCTCTTCCCGCAGATCCTGCCCTGGCCTTGGTTCAACCTCTGCAAAAAGGGCAGGCAGGCCCCAGACATAACCAGCAGGGCTTTCCCTAGGAGAACGCTGCAGTCCTTCTGGGGGCAGAGGGAGGAGGACTCGATGGGGTTGGAGATTTGGGGCCTTGGGGATGATTTTGCAAATTGCTGGTGTTTTCTGGGGATCAAATAGTCTCAGGTTCCTGGGGTCAGGGATGCCTGGAGCAGGGCCTAGATTCAGACAGCCCATCAGGGAGGAGTCTCTCGCACCCCTGTCCTGCCCATGCCCAGGAATTTCAGGGTCCCTTGTCTCACTGCAGTGCTGGCCCTGCCGCTGTGCAGTGAAGCTGCTCCTGACCCCTGCCAGGCAGTGAGTCGGGAGAGATGGTTTTGGGTCCTTGGCAAGCACAGACAGGCACAGTGAGAAGGACCACATTGGCCTGAGCCCAGGCTAACTTTCCAGTGCCTTTTCCCCTTCTGTCCACCACCAAGCTCATGTGCCCTAGAGTTCTGCCAAACCTGAGTTCAGTTCCCAGCTTTGCTTTCACTGAGAGTCAACCAAACCTTATCCCTCACCTCAAAACACAGAGGCTGTTGATAGCCACACAGGGGTGCTGGGAGGACCAGACAGGAGAAGATGCTCTAAGCACAGGCCCAGGTCTACTACGGAGCAAGGGCGGTTCCTTCCCTCCCTCCCCCAGTGCTGGGGACACGCATGTGTCCCGGTGCCCCAGCTGCTCTCACGTGTCTCTTCCTGGACCAAGCTGCTCCTCCCTCCCTGGCCCTGCATCTTCCACCTCCCCTGTCCTGAGGCTGAAGTCCACACCCTCTGTGATGCCTTCTCCCACCCAGCTCAGGCAGAACCGATGGTCCTCTCCTTTGGGGCCCCAGTCCTTTTGTAGATCCAACGGAAGAGCATTTTCCTGGACTGTCCATGATCTGGCATTTCTGTGTTGCTGGTGTTTCCAGAGTTCAGGCATTTTTAACGGATATGGTGCTGAAGGGTTCTACAAGGTTCATTAGCACAGGAAGTAGATGTTTACACACCAGTGTATGCGCACAAGAGCAAGTCAACATTCTATGCCATTATTGCCAAAACAGGTTTCATGGATGATCAATATTCATTCACCTCTCTGGCTACAGAGAGCCCAAGCACACCAACTATAGGAATTGCAGACACTGGGCTGACTGCTGTTTGTAGCTTAGCAGAACACACCGTCATTATGTGCCACTCATCAAAGCAAATGTCCTGTCTGTTTTTTCTTTGATATCACTAAAATGTGATTTATAACTACAAAAGAAGCATTTTCCTATTGTCTTAGAATTTGAAGGAAATCTCAGCATGGAGAACAAAGGCTGATCAGAATCCTGACGTGGGAAGTGCAGGCTCCATCCGTGGAAGGTGGAAGGCTCTGTCCAGTGGCCATGCCTCCCTACAGTGTAGGTAAGAGGGGGATAGGGTTCAGGGGGAGACTTGCAGGGGTGAGAGGTGTTGGGCAGGAGATTAAGAGTTGGGATCCAAGAGAACCTCCCCCAGGAGAGAGGCAGCTGTCCCTCAGGGCCAATGCTTGTGCAGCTCCACAAACAGTGGCTGTTAGAGCCCTGGAGCACCAGAAAATCCGGCACACGTCCCAGGGTTTTTGGGCAAACGAAAGACAAGGGCAGGTGCCACCCCTCCCCTGGAGAAGTGAGAGCTAGGAGACAGGTGAGGCTTCGAGGAGGGAGGGGGACTGTTTGAGTGATACAAGGCAATGACAGACGGATGGGTGTCCCTTTGGAGCCCACTCAAGAGACCTGTCCGTTAGGTGTGTGGAACCCAGAAGAAGGTGGCTACACGGGGCTGTCCAGGACAGGAACTGAATACAGGTCCTCAAATGTGAAGATGTGGTTTGGTGCAGGGGTGCTCATGAGGGTCTCTAAAGAACCAGTTCAAGGGCAGCCCCTGGATGCCTGCTGAGCAGAGAGATCCACAGCACCGGCTACAGACAAAGACTTTGCCCCTGTGTCTTTCGTCCTCCCCCCACTCAGCTCCTGACCCTGAGGGTCCAGAAGCTACAGAGAGAGTGGGGGCCACAGCTTGGGGGTACCAGACCTCACTAGTCCCTCTTCTCCTGCTGCTGGCTCCCCAGGCAGAGGGCAGCCTGGCCAATTGGGTTGGGGTGGGATGGAGGATTATTCCTGAAAGTGACCTTGAAGCCATGGCCCCTACCAGAGGTGCCACTCAGGGGTGATAAGGGAGTAAAAAGACAGACTGTGTCTGAGGCAGTCTATTTTACAATGTACTTTACCAAATTTAGCTGTTCAATAGATAATTACCCAAAAAAGCAACGATCATAGAAGCATCTGCCCAGAGTGAGTCTACTCTGAAGATGCTTCCAGTTTTGGACTCTGGCACGTTCAAACTTCTACTGTATGTCTATTAGAGTGTGCATCAATTTGCAAAGCATGCATTTTTTTCATTCCCTCCTGAAACGTGGCTTTGGAGATGACCGTGCGCCGTGTGGGATGTGAACGTGATGAGTGAGCCGGGGCGGGGGGAGATGTGCAAACAGCGGGCAGAGCTCCTGGGCACTGCGGGGACAGAGTGCTTTCAGCCACAGAAGGCTGGTCCTTACCCAAACCTGGGGGGCGGGGGGAGCTAGGGGAGGCTTCTCGCAAGTAGATTTCTAAGCTGATTCCTACCCAACACGTAGGAATTATCTGGAGGAGAGCAGAGCGCCTGCAAGTGAGAAAGCCTCAGAGGCTGGAGGAAGTGCTGTGTGTGGCTGGTATGTAAAGCGAATGGGGCGAGAGCAGGTAGCGGACGGGGTGATGAGCGGGGCCTTGTTCCACGCTCCCTTCTCCTGGAGCTGGAGCAGGTCCTTCCATTGTAGATGGGCAATAGACATACTCGGTGTGGTCAGATTGCTTTGCGGAAGAACACTCTGGCAACAGCTCGGAGAGTGGGTGGGGCGAGCTGGGGAGGGGAGGCAGTGATGCCAGGTCTAGAGGCTGGGGAGCAAGATAGGCCACAGCTGCAGTAATCTGGAGGGAGGACTGCCCGAGCTAAGCAGGGGGTAGTGAGCACCAAAGAGATGCGGCTGGGAAACAGGCACTGCTCATCCCACTGGCACAGGAGGGAAGTGGTTTTTGGAGAGAATAGGAAACTTATTCATGCTCACAAAATTAAATTAGATCATTTGATTCTTTTTCTCGTGGTCTTTGGAGAGGAGGAGGTGGAGGAAAGGGACCAACAAGGCAGAAAAGAATTGAAATGAAAGGAAAAATAAATATAATTTCATCAATACGAGCATGGATTCATCAGTGCACCCAGGTCTACTGGGGGCCTTCTGTTGGGTAATAATGACACTGGAGAGACCTGCGCATGTAAAACTGGACCCAGCCCTTGGCAAATCCCATCTCTGACTCAGCCTCTCCAGTTCCCTAAGATTTGACTATTATTTTCATGTTATCATGTTTCTATGCTAATAAAGAAGGCAATATTGTCTGTGCAAAGATTTAACGTCCATGTGATTTCCTGCGTACATAGAACATCCCTCCCCCCAAAGGTCATCAAATGACTTTGAACTGTGAAGTCTTGACATTTCCTTGTCCCCAGAATTTTTTTGCCATGGAGAGTTGGATACTGGGACGAGCTTCAGGAGCAGCAGGCTGGGGAGGAGGAGGGGAGGCTGCAGCTCACTCCGCTCGTCATTGCTTTTTAATCTCAGTGTACTTGCACTTCTAATTGGCATCATAAAGTGTCTCTGGAGAGAGAAAAGCCCAAAACACTTAACAGCTATCATGGTCCTGGATAAAAAATAATTAGCTGAAAAAAAACCCTTGAGTTTAAAAATTATGCTTTTCCTTAAATGGTAACATCCATTAGAATGAAAGGAGCTCCCATTTACTACGCACCTTCTGTGGGCCAGACGCACTACATGTGTCGCTCTCAAAACAACTCTCAAAACAGGGTTCTAAGGTAGATAATGTCACTCCCATTTAAAAGAGGGGAATGGCGGCTCAGGAGATTTTAGTGACACGCCCAGGGGCAAGCTGTTGTAAAGCAGACCCCTGTGAGTCCAGAACAAACTTTCTGTGACACTCTGCTGATTCCAGACCAGGAGCCATTGTCACATGGCAGGTTGGTGGTTTATGGGTTCAGCAGCAGTGGAGGAATTTAGACTGGGTTCAAGGAAGGACTTGCTGATCATTAAATGGTAAGATGGAGGGATAAGTTATAGGTGGCCTTTATTTAGTATTTTGATTATGTCTATAGGTGTTTGCCAGCACTACTTCCTTGCAAAAATGTGTGTCCTGTTATGTTGTACCAGCATATCTCTGTCATTACAGTAATTGATAATGTGTTAGGCATAGTAATACTAGATGCTTTCAAATACTAGATCTCTTTCTATCCTGACAAATTATTATTATTTTTTTAGTAGAGATGGGGTCTTTCTCTGTCACCCAGGCTGGAGTGCAGTGGTGTGATCACAGCTCATCATAACCTTGGTGAATTGCAGCAGCAAATGTTCTGGGCTCAAGTGATCTTCCTATCTCAGCCTCCCGAGTAGCTAGGACTATAGGTAGATGTCGCCATGCCTGGCTAATTTTTTTATAATTTTCATTTTTGTAGTAAAAAGTTCTCTCTCTGTTCCCCAGGCTGGTCTAGAATTCCCAGGATCAATCAATTTTCCCACATTATCCTTCCAAAGTGCTAGGATTATAGGTGTGAGCCACCACACCTGGTCCCTAACACATTCTGTAGAGTAGTTGTTATAATTCAACTTAAGTAATAAGGAGCCTGAATCTCCGAGATGCCAACTGACTTGCCCAGAATCACACCATGCGAGTACAACTCTCTATCCCGAGAGCTTGTGTCCTCTGCAGTGTCAGGATAGTCTGAATATGTACTGTTTTGCCAGGGTGGCAGGAAGATGCATGGAAAAACTTCATCAGCTGTCCATCAAGGCCTTGCTCTCTAAAAGGAAGATGGTGGCAGTTCAATGACAGTTTCAGATTAAACATTGACCTACATACCTGGGCAGGACCTGGACGGGATACGAGTGTTGGAAATGAGGATCCAAGGAAGCGACTTCTTCGGACTTTTATGTACCCACCAATGGATCCTGTAGTTTCTCGTAGGGGGGAGGTATCCTTTTATTCTGCAGGTCAGAAGGACCTCCACCACCCTCAGCGCTGGCTCAAAGTCCGTGTGCAGCAATAAGCCTCCCTTTTCCTGATTTCCCACATCCCAAGGCTACCAGTCCTATCAAGCCCAGGTTGGGATGACTGGATGCAGGTGCTCTCCTGCCCCTGGTTACCGCCCTGGCTCAGCCTCGTCCCATCCTCCCTCAGCCTCTCCTCAGGCTCCCTCCTCTGGAACTGATCTTCTGCTTTGCTGCCAGATGAGTCGTTTTATTTTTTTAATGGAGTACTTGTTTATTTTTATTTTTATTTATTTATTTTTTTGAGACAGAGTCTCGCTTTGTTGCCCAGGCTAGAGTGAGTGCCGTGGCGTCAGCCTAGCTCACAGCAACCTCAAACTCCTGGCTCAAGCAATCCTCCTGCCTCAGCCTCCCAAGTAGCTGGGACTACAGGCATTCGCCACCATGCCCGGCTAATTTTTTTTGTATATATTAGTTGGCCAATTAATTTCTTTCTATTTATAGTAGAGACGGGGTCTCGCTCTTGCTCAGGCTGGTTTCGAACTCCTGACCTTGAGCAATCCGCCCGCCTCGGCCTCCCAGAGAGCTAGGATTACAGGCGTGAGCCACCGCGCCCGGCCTTTGTTTAGTTTTATATTCAATTAACTATATACACACTCTAGAAAATCTTGAAGCTACCCTCCCAAAAAAAAAAAAAAAATCATTCCAGAGAAAAAACAAAATCAGATTTTGGACTCTATCCTTCCAATTTTTATCATGTAAACATCTTTATAGTAACTGAAATTAAATACCAGTTGTTAACCAGGGTGGGAGGCCACTGGAGCCCCAAAGGAGATGACATCAGAGGAGGGATTCGAGTGGAGAAACCAAGTCATCCCTCCCCACCTCCTCCACCCAGAAGGAATCAAGATTAGGACATTATAGTTTTCCTTGTGTGTACAGCCAGAGAGTCCCTAAAACCCCATGGAGAACCTCCCAGTGGAAGACTATTATTTGTTCAAAATATTTTCTTGAATCCATCTATGCAAGAAGACTATATTTTCTACTGATATGAGATTTGTGCATATGATTTGCCTAGTCCAGTCAAATGTAAGTGGGAGTGACATGTACCAACCCTGGTGGGTGTCTCCAGGTGTTTCTTTCTCTTTCTTTTCCCTGTGTCATGAGTCAGGTTTGTCCTGGATAGAAGCTGCTCCTTAGTCCTGGAATGCAGAGGTGTAGAGCAGAGAAGTACCCCACTTACAGCTAGAGATGAATATGACTGTGAGCAAGAAATAAACCTTTGCTTCTGCAATTCACCAAGACCTGGGGGAATGATTTATTTCTGCAGCATAAGCCTTAAGTTGACTGATAGCCCCCTGTTGATGGCTGGGGCAGCCACTCAAGGTAGATACCTGGGGCAGATCTAAAACCTGAGGACTAGAAACATCCTAATAAAATGTTAGCACTATGCAATTCAAGGAGATCTGGTGGTTGTGAGGATATAGGAGTGGGACAAGATAAGAGAAGCATGCTCTTCCTAAAGTGGTAATTATGCTAAGGAGGACCCAAGAAAATGAGATACACCATGAGCAATGTGAGCCATCATTCATCTGGTGCTTTCTCTGTGTTAGTAGCCCTGCTGAGTGAGATGACAGGCATTATATCATTTGATCTTCCCCCCAAGTTCTAGAAAGCAGATGTCCATTATTAGCAACATTTTAAAGCTAAGGAAATTGAAGCTTAGGGACGTTAGTAACTTACACACTCATGTAACTCGTACACAATGGAGCAATAATTCATCTCTAGCATGTGCCTTCTCATAGGGGTGGATTCCTGGCCACGATGCAGAGCTGCTAATAAAAATATAGCTCCTGGGCAGAGCCATGTGCGGTGGGAGGTGACAGTGGGCAAGGCTCGTGAGAGCAAATCACTCTACTGGAGTACCCAGAGGGCACTGGTTTTGCACCTTTCCTTCTGAGGGAAACCCCTCAAGGCAAGATTTGGTGGGTTTGTCACAGCTGGCAAAGGCTTAGATCTGAAATTAGGGGCAAAGCAAGAAGGTCTAGAAATTTAAATTATATCCACTCATATTCTCAAGATTTGTTCTGATTGTAAAAATAAAGCAAATCCTGTGAATTATTATCAGTTGGAGTGCAAATGGAAGGAATCCCATTGGAGCCTGTTTATGCAAGAGAGAGAATTGGGCTGTGGAAAAACTGAGGCAGTTCCCAGCCCCAGGGACAGGAAGATGGCAGGGCTCAGGGACATCTGAAGCCAGAGCCTGAGACACGGGGAGACTCCAGCCTGCTCTTCTTTCTTCTATTTCAGCTGCCGTCAATTCTCAAGTTCTCCAGCCTTTTGTTTCAGCCACCTGGAAAGAGCCATCTCAGTTTCATTTCTAAGAACCTGAACAAAAGACTGATTTGGTGCAGTTTGGCGTAGGTGTCCAGACCTAAGCCATTGGTGGTAGCCTGGTATGTATGTGGTCACATTGCTCACATGGCTGCTCTAGTGTTACTGGACTTGGGAGGTAGAAAGTTCCAAAGGAGGTGCTGAGGGCGGGGCCGGCAATGCCATCAAGGTTCAATACACACGTGCCCCAGAACCTATCTGGACCAAACAAAAATAATAAGTAAGGGGTGGAGGAAACAAAGAATCCTGTCTCCCAGCAGCAACCAATCAAAATACCCTAGTGTAGTTCACTGTATCTTTCCAGTACAATGTTCCTCTACATGGCTGAAACTGTCTTGTATATACTATGTTAAAGTACAGTTAACACAGGCAAATTCTCGGTCTTGGGTAGAAGACGATATGAAGAGAGGTTTATTGTAAGATAATATTCAGCACCGAGGGGTTCATTAGTTTTTTCAATTAAAAAACAAACCCAAGGCAGAATGTTAAAAATTCAGGACATTGGTTATGAAATTTAAAGTTGCAGTGCACGTAATTACACAAAGGCCACTAAACTTAACATCCTCCTCCCCTGGTTAATTTTTGTTGATCTCAACTGAAATCCAAACTCCTGGACACAGCAAACACGGACTTTAGTCAACAGGCCCTTGTCCTTTCGCCCTCGTCAGTCTAAAACCCTAACCTGATTCATGTGATTGAAGTGTAAGCAAGGATTCATTTACTGACTCACGCATCACACATTTTCAAGATGGGCGCTGGAGGTACAGAGACGAGCATGGCACGTTTTTGCTTGAGAAGGCTGGCAGGGCAGCAGAATGAGTAATCTGGAAATATTCGCACGGGGGTAAACACCGTGATAGAGGGAAGCCAAGGGCGCTCTCAGGCACGTAAAACCTTGAAGACCTCACAGGTTTTCCAGGTGGGGGTGGGGTGGGGAGGAGAAGGCTGGTTGTAACTTGATTTGGCTCATGGAGCCAAGAGCTGGTAAATCGCAGCGTCTTTCTGTTCCAATTTTTCCAGGAAATTGGCACCAAAATCTTTAGTCCCATCTCCCCTGTGGGCTGTCTGCCCTCTTTGCCATCCATTTCTGTGGTGTCCCTGGTCCCCAGTAGAGGAAGTGGCCTGGAGGAAGGGGAATGCCTTTGCCTCGCGGTCCCTCCCTCCCCGGCCTTCCAGAGCCTGTTCCAGCCCCTGCCATCCATCCGTGGGGCTGGTGGCCCTGCTCTCTGTGTCCCCCTGCCCCGTGTGTCCCCCTGCCCCTTCGGCCCTGTTTTCTGCACCCACTAGCATTTGCTAGATGTGACGAGTCAGGCCTGCCTGCCACACTATGGGCCATTATGCCATTGTCAAAGTCGGCATTTCACTTTTCCAGTTGTTGAGTTGCCTTCTGCGTGTGTAATTGCAAAAAGGATCTTTTTCCTTTTGGGTCCACTGCTTATTTAATAGCAGAGTCACAATAGGAAAATGGGTTTAGTCAGTGAAATTAATTATGGAGAACACTTAGTGCCTCTGCCAAGATGTCTGCCCAGAGGTTGTTCTGACTGTAACAGAGAAAAGAAGCTCCTGATCCTCAGATGAATGGGGACTGGGTGAGTAGGTCTGGAAGCCAGGCAGGTCCTGGACTTCAGAGTTAGGTGGGAGTGTGTGTGTGTGTGTGTGTGCGTGCATGCATGCACACGTGTGTGCCTATCTCTGTGTGTCCATGCATGTGTGTGCAGCTATGCTCACACAGACACTGTGTGTAGGTGATTGTGCATGCACAGATGATTTAGGAAGGTGAGAGTTCATTCACTCATACATGTATTTAACAATAGCAAAAATACACTGGATGACTATTCCAGGTTTTGAGATAGGCACTGGGGATTTTTAAATGAATATGTAGAGATTTCTACCCTCAGGCAATGCACACAGTCAAGAGCAGGGTTTCTCAATTTGGCATTATTGACATTTTGGGTCCTTAATTCTTTGTTTGGGAATGAGGGCTGTTTTATGCACTGCGCAGTGTTCACAGCATCCCTGGTCTCTGCTCACGAGATACTCGCAGGGAAATGCCCCTGCTCCGCAGTTGTGACAATTAAAAATATGCCCAAATAATGCCAACATGTTATCTAAGGGGCAAAATTGCCTCCATGAGAAGGACTGTTATCAAAAATATTGAAGCAGGTAAATTTTGACAGTGTAAAAGGAGTAGTTTTAAAAAAGAGATATGCATTGATGCTCTAGGAGTTCAGAGGACAGGGGATAAGGAAGGGCAAAGAGGTTTAAAAGGAAGATGTTGTTATCCCAGGCGACTTTAGCCAATTGGCAAGCCAAACTCCAAACATGGGGCTCTTCCATGCAAGACAGGGCTGGATGGTGAGCAGCTCTGGGCCTGAGTACAAAGGGAATTCAGTCACTCACTTGGTGCAAGGCAGGGCTGTCTCACGGAACTCAGATATCAGGGGCTCCCCTCCAGGGTGGAGCCTGGGCTGGGTGGGGGTGCAGGGCCCAGGAGAAAAGGGGTGTAGATTAATATCACTGGGATCATGGGAGAGGGAAAGAGGGAGGAAGGCCAGAGAGGGATGGGAACCCCACTGTCCTGCAATGAACTCCAGATGAACTTCATGAGAAAGGAGAGGGGAGCTCTGGGCCACGACTTTAATGGTGGTTTCAGATGCATGCATACCCTTATATTTGTCATGGACTAGTGGGAAGCATGTGGCTCATAGAAGGTGGCCATTAAAGCAAAGGAGGAGCCAAGAAAATTGCAGCTTTCCCAGTCTGTATGCTGGTGGAGGCTTTCCACTTCCTCTGTGAACTGTGAGATAAAGTTGCCATCACTGACCTCCACGTGTTCATCCTCCGCCTGCAGCCACAGAGCTGCTATTTCAGGTTCTCTAGCTGCTTCACATTGCGCAATTCCACCCTGCAGACCGCAGGGCACCCGAGTGTGATTCCTGTTTTCTAAATGCTTTGGTGATGACATCACACTGGGGAGGTTTGCTCTTGGTCTTGTGAAGGTCACATCACTAGGGCAGGAGCAGGTGCCACCTGTCAGTCACTGGGGGGAAGGCAGGCCCTTGGCAGGAGCTCAGCAGAGAGAAGGGACTGCCTTTCTGATCTTTCTTTCTTTACTATGAAGATATTTGGATTTCAAAAAGAAGGTAATGCAGGGATCATGCCTTGTGACTCCCGATTGGGAATGGGGATTAGAGCCGGTATGGGTGGATTCCTCAAGGAGACTGCCACAGGCTTGGAGGAAAGGTTCCCTTTCTTATTCTAAAGTCCCGGAGCTCTTGTGGGAGGGCGAGGGGGGCCTAAGGTTGGCGTGGGGGCCCTGTGAGAGCTCTGGTGGGCACTGGGTCCTGGGAAAAACTGCCCCTTGGAGCTGCTGAGAACTACACAGCTCACTCTGCTCAGAGCAAAGAAGGGAGACCCATAGGCCTGGGAGACACGCAGTCTGTGTGGGGCGGAGGGCCACATGGTCATCGTATGCTGTGCCTGGCACATGCCAGGTACTCAGACAACATAGCATTAAATAGAGCAGACTTGTCTAGTCTCAACCGCATCACTCATCCTGTGTAATCTTGGCAGAGCCTCACTGTTCCCATCTGCAAAGTGGGGATCTTAACATCAACCTTGGAGTGTTTTTAAGATTAAATGAGATCATGTATGTAGACACTCTTTGTAAACTTTAAAAGGATACACAAAGCAAGAATGGAAGCTGCCTGTCTGTTGACACTTTTGTGAATATTCCGAATGTTAATTTGGAGTCTGAAAGTGCCAATTTCCTCCCGGGCATTGCCCATTTCTAATAGTTTTCTGTGCTGTACAAACACACGTTATCTGCCTGGGGCCCAGGAAAGCTATTTTCATCTTCAATGAAAAATAAGTACAGCTTGTAAATATATTTTTTCTGTACTAGTCTTTGTGTTCATGAAGGTTGTTCAGAATTTACTAGAATGTCACTATCTAGAGACAATGTCTGGAAAGAGAGCAAGCTAGTTGGGGAGGGAGCAGAATTTTGCTCTTTGTAAGTCAGACTGTTTATTTCCCCGCTATCCTCCTTAGCTATCGGTTAACAGTTTTTGGAAATCTCTAGTAGGTCCCAGCAATACCTGAAGGATGAAGGGCTGGGGTCTGAGGCTCTGCTGCAGCCGAAATGTAGAAGGGCAGGGTGAGGGCCAGAGGGTGAACTGCAAAATTTTCTCTTGCTGCTGTAACAAATTGGCATAAACTTAGTGGCTCGAGAGGTGCAAATTCATCCTCTTACAGTTCTAGAGGTGAAGAGTCTAAACCAAGGTGTCAGTCGGGCTGCCTTCCTTCCGGGTACTCTATGGGCAAATCTGTGTCCCTCGCCTTTCCAGCTTCTAGAGGATGCCTGTGTTCCTTGGCTCCTGGCCACGTCACCCTGACCTCTGCACCTGTGGTCAAACCGTCTTCTCTCACTCGGACCCTCCTGCCTCCCTCTTATGAGGTCTCTTGTGATGACATTGGGCGCACCCAGATAACCCAGGTAATCTCCCATTTGCGAGATCTTTAATTTAGTCACCTCTGCAAAGTCCTTTGTGTTACGGGCTGAATGTTTGTGCCGGCACCCCCTACCCCCCGCCAACAAACCATATGTTGAAGGCCTGACCCCCAAGGTGATGGTCTCTGGAGACGGGGCCTTTGGGAGGTGCCTAGGGTTGGGCTGGGTCATGAGGATGGGGCCCTCACCATGAGATTAGTGGCCTTATTGGGGGCGAGCACAGAAGAAAGGCTGTGTGAGGAGGCAGTGAGAAGACAGCTGTCTGCACCACCGCTTGACCTCTGCCTCCCTCTCAGTGGCATCCTCGGTCCTGGCTCCCTCTTCTGCATTCCCACAGCACTTCTCCAGTGTCTCGGTTACTGGGTCCCGCTTCCTCCAATGATCCAGGACTCTCAACTGCGGAGACAGACAAGGGCTCCAGGACCTCCTCCAGCACCTGTGCTCACTCTGGGGGAAGATTTCCCCCCAAAGCTGCCGGGCCCTGGGAGGCATGTCTGCCCTGTGTTAGGTCCTGGCACAACACCATGGGTTTGCTGGTGACAAGTAACTGATGCAGGGGGGTCTGGAGGTGGCCAGACCTACCACGTAGACCAGATGCCATCACTGACCGGCTCGGGTGTGACCGTGGACACGCCACTTCAACTTCTTCACCTGGGAATAGGGGCTGATGTTCTCCATTTTGAATGGACTTGAGGGACACTGAATCCAACCACTTTTTCAGGTTTTGAGGAAAAAGGTTCAATTTATTCATCTCTGCAACGTGAAGCATAATAGGGTTTTGGGAGGGGTAGAGATAATACATATGCAATGCTGCCACGTGGAAGGTACTCTACACGTAGGAATTATGGTGGCATAATTATGTTTCTTGGTCTCACCGATGTTCTGTGTTCTCCCATTTACTGGAGCCTATGCAAGTAGAGTGTCCAAGAGCCACACCAGGAGCTGCTCCAGTGGTTCTGAGCTCACAAGACACGTCTCCCCAAGTTTGAGTTGGCACTAGTTATGCGCACCTTTGTTCCTTTTATATTTCTGCAAACTCTGAGTGAGGAGAGAATTTCTTTCCCAGGCAGCATCTAAACCACAACATGTTCTCTGTCTTCATTCTCACCCACTTGGTTATTTATTTTTTGTTTTT
Source organism: Microcebus murinus (assembly GCF_040939455.1). Taxonomy (NCBI): domain Eukaryota; kingdom Metazoa; phylum Chordata; class Mammalia; order Primates; family Cheirogaleidae; genus Microcebus; species Microcebus murinus. The sequence goes on along the minus strand of NC_134110.1, from coordinate 34,295,997 downwards.
TTTTCGCCTCTCCCTTTCAGGCTTTTTTTTTTTTGTCCTTTAGATGTGGTGGCCACGCTATCAGGACTGTGGAACTGGTTTTCTGTGATGAATAATACCATGGCCCTTCCCTAAACAACAAAGAAGGGATCATGAAGCTACTCAAAAGAGGCCAATGTCTGCTTCTAGAACATAGGGCTTTGGGAGAAAAAAGAAAGAGGGAGGCTAAAGTCCTGGAGTGAAAAGATAAATGCCTTTATGTACAAATTAAATTAAATCAGCTAAGTAGTAAAATAAATTAAAAAATATAAACACATTTATGTAATTAAAATATTACTAAGTATTGAAATATATGTACATATATTAAAATATTATTATGATAATAAAGATGGACTACAGCTAATCAAAGTGTGAATGATATTTTTCATAGCTGAAAATAACCTAAAGAAATCAATTTTATAACTAATATCCATTTAGCATCCTTTATGCCCTGGAAACAGGTCAGGAGCTTCCCATTCTGAGGCCTGGAGGAGGTGCTCACAAGCATGGTCTGTAGTTCTTGATCAACTATTTCCAGCTCTTGGTCCTCTGGTGAGATTGTACTTCCTAACCTTCTTTAGGTGTGGCCGTGTCACTGGTATTGGCCAATGACAGGTGAGCAGAAGTGACACATGTTCCACCTTCGTGGGACTTATAAATGCTGGTGAGCAATTTGTCAAGTCTGCTTCCCCCACCAATCACGGTCATGAACCTGACGGGGCTGCTCCGTGTGCCAGGTTCTGGAGGGAAGACAGCAGGGAACAAAGACCCCAGCCCAGCCTCCAGGGACTGCCAACATAAGAGGGAAGTAAAAGCAGGTGGTTTTAAGCCATGAGGATTTTGCATTACTTGTTACATAGCACAACCTAGTTTTTTCTGCCTGATGCAAAAATATTATGCTTTTTTGCAGACACCAACTTCTTACTTTGTGAGTCTGTCTCTTAACCACAAATCTGTTGCCTTTATGGTTTCTCATCTGCCACTCACCAGGGAGCAATTGCAGTTCATGGTCTTAAGGTCCTTTATGCACAGTGTCTTCCCTTCTGCAGCCCAGCATTTATGAAGATGCTATGCTCAGGTGGGGGCACGCATTGCTGCATTTCCTTCCCAAGATCTCACTGCAGAAAAATCTGTGCTTTGTCCCTGACCCTAGTCTCCTCATTGTTATTATTGTCAGTGAGTTTTGTAAATGTTGTAAGTATCCCCCCTCCACACACTTGATCCTCAGCATTGTTGAAAACTTAGAGAAGTGAAGGTGAATGGAGTATAACTTTCCCGATGGGAGTCTGAGTTTGTAAAGGGATTGCTCTAGGTTCTTAATTTCCTACGGATGGGAATTTCCCAGAGTCAAGTCTATTAATGCGAGTTTTTCACCAGTCAACGTTGCTCTGTCTGCGTCTGGGCGTAGAGGGTTAGCACCAAATTCCGTAAGTGTTGAGCCAGCGCTGGGGGCCTTCAGGGAGGGGGCACCGTTGTTTCCAGAGACCATATCTTAGCTGGGGCTCCTGAAAGTACAAGGAGCAGGAATGAGGATTTGTGTCTAGATGGTTTATCTGGCAGGTGGTCAAGGAAGCAGAGTAAGGAAACAGGGGGGAAGGACTTGCTAAGGCAGGGGTGTCTTACTGAGGTCGTTGCCGTGGACAGTGGGGCACTGTGTCTCCAGGGATATCTGAGAAACACACGGGATGCTGCCCGGAGTTGTCGGCAGGAAGGGCAGGGAGCGCTCCCCTCCCACTTCCCCTCGTTGACGGCATGCTTAGGGAGGAGAGTGCGCACAGGCCACGTGTGCCCAAGGCAGGGTTCCGCCGACACCGAATGAGCCAAAGTCCCCTGGAAACGTCCATACCAGGAGCAGCTGAAATCTAAGGGGCAGAGAATGGGAGTCACAGGGACAGTGACAGTTGTGTCTGCTTCCATACTGTGATGCGATCTGCAATAAAAAGTGTGTGCCTGGTATTTTTAAACACCACTGCTTTCCTGGAAAGGCAGGCTCACTGCGCCCTGTCGCCAACGTGGTGGGTAAGGGTGACGTGGGGTAACGTGCACTCTCCAGAAACCAGCAAATGCACCTTACACTGCCTTCCATAAGGCAGTCATCGGATCCTGGCTGTTCTCTGTGACTGGGGAAACTGAGGCAATACAGCCAACTTTTCCAGTAAGGTTCTCATTTGACCTGGCCTCAGGGTCCCCTTTTTCCTGCATGGCTCTTCCTGCAGGCCGTGTCTTCTCTCGGTAGGACCTGCACATGTGCCCCAGGTGAGAGGTCTGCCCAGGACTGCGTTGCTGCTGTGCAGAAAGAATCCGATGCCCTTAATCGTGCAGCCTTCCCACACGGAAACAGGGACGGAGACTGGCGCTTGGAATTGCCACTGGTAGGGGTGCTGCTGGGTTCGCGTTTCTTTTTGCAATATGCCATCTGTAGGAGAGAAATTGATTTTTTAAAATAAACAGGCTTTGTGTAAAATGCATACATATGTATGGCACTATTATTAGGCTTTGCAAATGCCTCTCTCCCCCTGAAGAACTGCCCGAGTGCGGCTCCTCTGCTGTCGGCATGCAGGTGCTCATGACCAGGGTTCACGTGTCAAGGAGGGGTTGTGTGCCACTGGCCCCTCCCACAACCTCTGAGCCCTGAGCCTCGGGGAGGGAGGGCCTAGGGTGACCATTTAATGGGCTTTTCCAGGCAGGGAGAAAGCTGCGGAGGCTTTACTGCTCTTGGCCAATGACAGATACAACCTTAAACATTTGTATTGATACAGAATTATAGCATAGGGGTTCAAATAGCAATAGCACCTGAACATATCGGGGTCTTCACTGACCATACCACAACATGGGTTACTAGCATGATGTGGCTGCTTCCAAAAGCAGAGCCACAGAATTCTAATATGACACCTGTGACGGTCACATGTCATCTCAGCGAGGCTGTAGTATCCAGTTAGTTAATCAAGGAGTAATCTAGGCTCCTGGGCAGGCGTTTTGCAGATGTGGCTAATGGCTGCAATCAGTTGACTTTAAATAAAACAGATCACCCTTGATAATGTGGGTGGGCCTTGTCCAATCAGTTGAAGACCTTACGAGCAATAACAGGTTTCCCAGAGAAGAAGAAAGACGGCCTAAAGACAGCAGCACCCACTCCTGCCTGAGTTTCCAGCCTGCTCACAGGCCCTGCAGACTTCAGACTTGCCAGCCCCACAGTTACATGGGCCAATTCCTTAAAATAAATCTCTTAACATCTATATATGCATGCATAGACAAATATAGTATGTCTCAAGAGATGTATTGAAATCTATGTCTGTCCCTCTATAAAATTTCTATATATCTGTCATCGGCCCTCCCCTTACCCTCTGAGGGCCACGCCTCATCTCATCCACACTCATGACTTCAAATCACCTTTCCCTGAATATTCATTTCCAGCCCAGGCGTCTCTCTGATGCTCTAGGCCAGGGGTCAGCACACCACGGCCCTCGAGCCAAATCCAGCCTGTCACTTCCTTCTGTAAATCAAACTGACTGGAACTTGGCCATGTCCATTGGTGTGAGGGATTTCCAGTGACGGCAGCGGAGGTGAGCAGTTGTAACAGACACTGTGTGGCCCACAAAGCCAAGAACATTTACTACTTGGCCATGTACAGAAATAGTTTGCTGACTTCTGCTCTGGACCCAAATATCCAACTTCTCTATGCAATCTATGTGGTCTTCCTATGGGACCCCAACCCACAACTCATTTCCTCCCCCTTCTTTTTCCATCTCAGGAACAAAACCTCCCTCCATCCATTTGTTCCAACCAGAAACCCCGGAGTCATCTTCGACTTTCTCTATGTCTCCCACAGCCGGGCACCCAATCCCATGTCCAGTCTCACAAATCCAGTTTCCTGAGTAGCTCTTGGGTATCTTCCCCCATGCCCTGGTACCCCGGATCCCCTCTAGCTGTCTGGGACAGTCTTCTCAGCGTCTGCTGGCTCCCTCTCCTCCTGTCTGCAGAGGATCTTCCTAAAGCAAAACCAAGAGGATCTTCCTGTGTTCTTACAAGACACTTCAATGCGACGCAGTTTCTCTTAGGACAGTCTAACTTCCTGGGTCCTCTATGAAGCTGTCACTGGCCAGGTCCCGCCCACCCCCTGCCTTCCAGCTCCAGCCATCATCTCCAAGTTTCTAGAAACTTCCATATGCCTGCTGGACTCTGAGGTTTGCACATCTTGCTTCCTCCACCTGCCCTGCTCTCAGCTCTTCCTTTCTTGCTCACCTCCAAGGGAACCTCAGCCCGCTGGAGACATGGCTGTCCTGGGGGAGCTTCCCATGGCCTTCCAGGCTTGGCATGTGCCGTGGGGGCTTCTCTGGTCTTTTCATTTCACACTGTAACTTCCAGTTCTCTGCCTGATCCTCCAGTTGACCGTCAGCTCACCCCAGGCAGGTCCTTCTGTTTGCTCTCCAGGGGACCCACAGGCCTTTTGTGAGTACATGAAGGCATGAGTATCTGGGCACTGGCCTGACCCAGCTGCCAGGAAACAGAAGTAAGGGTGGCTTCCATGTCACCCAAGCACAGAGAAGTGCAGCTGTTCTTCGGGGGAGGCGGTGGCCGAGTGACAGAGCCGTGGACAGTGGCCTGGCTTCTGTGCCTGGGGGATGCTAGGGCAGAGTGGGAAGCTCTGGTGCAGTGGCTCTTTCTATTTAGACTGGCAGCCTCTCTGTGTCCCTTCTTTCCTCCCCATTCATCTTCCTCCTCTTTCTTCCTCTTCCTCACTCCCTCAGTCTCTTCTCCTTTCTCTCTCCTTCCCACCAACCTCCCCTCCCGTCCCGTCCCCTTCCCTCTCCTACAGGTGGGCAGCACTAAAATATGTCACCCCAGTGTTGTGCAACCGTTGGCAGCTTTGTCTGCCTTAAGCAATTTTAACACAAGTTAATAACCTTTTATTAAGCTTATGTTGAATCCTCACATGTGTCAGGCATGTGCTGAGCCATTGTCATGTGGACATGCATCAAACACACAGGATTCCTTTAAAGTGGGTATTGTCATTTAAAGATGAGAAAATCGCATCACCTGTGATTCAGGAGGTGCAAGACACTTCAGGGAATGGAAAAAGCATTTAATTAGTGTTCTGCTGTCTCAAAGGACACATAACCCAATGGAGGGCTAGCAAAACACCCCAGCGTCTAAGGAGAGCTCTAGGGAGGAGATGTCCCTTAAGCATGTCTCTTGCTGTCCCCTCCCCACCCTCTGGCCTGTTTGGTTTTTCTTTACTCACATTGTGGATCTTACAACAAAGACTGCTGGATGCTCAGCAGAAATCTCCAGCACCCTGCTGCACACCGGAGCCTTTGGGGAACACATCTGGGTTTCTATCCTGTTTTGTTGTGTCTCTGTAAGGAATCCTAATGTCTTCTCGTAATGAGGGGGTCTATAAGAATTATTATCATAAATGAGCAAACCAATCATCTAGGTATCAAGCATGCCCAGGTGTGATGTCTGACCCATAAAACTTGTTCTGGTGCTGTGAGAACGCTGGGATGGAGAGCAGAACTCCGGACCTGCCGCTCTGCAAGGTGTGAACCTGGTGGCCATTTCCCAGCCCTGAGCCCGGTTGATGCAAGGTACATGGTGCTGCTTCCCAGCAGGCTACTCGGGGGATTAAAGACACAGGCAAGCGCCTGGTGCTGCCTGGCAGGTGGTTCATTTTCAGTTAATGTTAGTGCCTGTTTAATAATTATTTTGTTACTGGTATTCATTGAGCCTTTCTCTGTTGGACTGTCCCAGTAAATCAAAGGCACGGCTAAAGGTTACGTTAATGAAACCATGATCATAGTGTAACATTTTACCCTCTCGCCAGCCAGCACCTTGCTGAGGGCAAACCCACTCTGGGCTGTGCTGAGGAACAAAGCAGCTTCGGTTCCCGCCCAGTGGATTCCCGGGTGACATCAGACAGACAGACGAAATTAGCAAGTAGCAGCGGACACCTCCGCACGGTGCCGAGGATGGCTTCCAATGATCAGGCAGCAGCCGCACTCCCCGTAGTTACTGTCACCTTCCTGCCTTTATCCTCAATGATAATTGCAGTATGTTTTTAACTGTTCCTTTTTTTTTTCTTTTTAAAACGGAAAGAATGTCATTCTTTTTCTACAGAAGCTCAGCTGCAGCATTGTTGTCCCTATAAAAGAAAAAAAAGAATAAAAAAAAACAACACCCTGGAACAATCTTCCCCTGTCAAGTGGCCACACGGAACCCCGGGCTCACAGCCTGAAGAGAGAACAGCCTAGTTGTATGTTTGAAACCAATTTTAGCAGCTTTTGGTGTCCTGTGTGTCGTGTGTGAAGGCACAAACATTCCAAGAAGAATCGCTCTGAGTTGTTTAGAATGAAGAATGCTCCCCTTTATTCTTTGCCCCACCCCCTTTTATTAAGAGTAGGGAACTAGGAGCTGTAAGAGAATGCCCATGAAACGGGCAGCTTGAGTTTAGGTGACCTGTTTGTTTTTATTTTTTATTATTTTAAATGTTTTATTTTGTAACTTTTTAGATTTACAGCAAAGTTGCAAAGGTACCACCGTGAGTTCCTTTGTACGCTTGATGCGGCTTCCCCTAACATTAGCATCTTACGTAACCACGGAGCAATATGAAAACTAAGAACTGAGTCCTGATCCAGCACTGTTAACTAACGGGCAGACTTCAAGTGGATGTCACCTATTTTCCCACTGATGTTCTCTTTCTGTCCCAAGATCCAACGCCAGCCAAAATCCCACATTGCACCTAGTCGTCACGTTTCTTTAGTCTCTTCTGATCCAAGAAAAAACTTTCTCTTTGACCCTTTTTCTTTGAGAGTTTGGGAGACTATCAGTCAAGTATTTTATAGAATGTCCCTTTGTTTGGACTTTGTTTGGATTACATTGGGGTTATAGATTTTTGAGAAAATTATCTTAGAAATCAAATGTCCTTCTTGTTGCATGTTGGGGCTACATGACAGCAAAATAACTCATCACTTGGTCAAGGTGGATTCTGCCAGGTTTCTCGTAATGAAGTTGCTCTTTTTTTCATTTCCATGCCTTATTCTTTGGGAACAAGTCACTAAATCTAGCCCCCAATCTAGAGGAGAGGAATGGAGCTCTGCCTCCTAAAACTGCAGTCCCCAAGCCCCAGGCTGTGGACTGGTACTGGTCTGTGGCCTGTTAGGAACCCGGCTGCATAGCAGGAGGTGAGTGGCAGGTGATTGCGTATTCATCTGTGTTTACAGCTGCTCCCCATCCTCTCCTCACAGCCTGAGCTCCTGTCAGATCAGCCGCAGCATTAGATTCTCATAGGAGCATGAACCCTACTGTAAACAGCACACGTGGGGGATCTAGGTTATGCGCTTCTTATGAGAATCTACTGCCTGATGATCTGAGATGGAGCTAAGGCAGTGATCCTAACCCTCAACCCCTGACCCCGGTCTGTGGAAAAATTGTCTTCCTTGAAACTGGTCCCTGGTGCCAAAAAGATTGGGGACTGCTGTACCTAAAGGGTATGTATGTAATACATTGTTTGGAATTCTTCTGGAAGGAAGATTTGGGTAGCTAAGCTTTAATGGTAGATATGTCACTATGTAACTTCGGGCCAGTCACTCAATCTCTTTTGGCCTCAGGTTTTACTTCTATGGAAAAAAGAAGTTGCACAAAGATGCATTCCATGATTTGCCCAGCTCAAATGCCCAGTGTTTAATCTGTAGTTAGGCTGGCAGATTCTAAAATTAGAAAAATGAGTCTTTAGGTTTCAGCTCCACCACTTGCTACCAATATGGCCTTAGATAAGTTTCTCAAACTCTGCAACTTTAAGTTGCCTTGTCTATAGAATGGAATGATGCTGATATTGGGATAGTATCCATAAGGCATTTATAACAGAACTTTGTGTATAGGGACACACTGTAAGTTCCAGCTGCTATTTTGACTGAATGGAAGCTCAGTAATATGCTAGTCAAAGTCAGTGTTTAATGATATCAAAAGACTTTATAGAAATATTTCCCTGCCTATGTTATTGAAAAATATTTTAGGTCCTTTTCCAGCCCTGTTGAAATGTGATACCTTTAGTAGTAGCAGGAGAACACCACCCTTATCTTGGCCTCTGAATTTAGCACAATTACAGTTTTGGTGACATCAACAGAGTCTTCCTTGAATATCATGTAGAAAACTTGGCTCTCAGTCCCTGCAACCACTAAGCAACCCAATATCTTCAAGTCTGTGCCTCAGTTTCTTCATCTGCCAAACAAGCATGACCGTTGCAGCTCTTAGCACAGTGACTACCACATGGAGAACATTCAATTCCTGAGCTAAATAGTGGGCCCACCTGTCATAAACTGCTTATTGTAAAAGACTAGATGGGCACACAGCCATCAGCTCTTAAGGTGCAGAAAGCACCATGACATCCAAAGTGTGTGAGATGACAACAGTGGTTTGATTTTAGATAATATAGTTAATGTCCATGCTAGAAAGAAATAGACAATGAAGGCTTTGAAGGGTGATTATCTTTCCCTGTAGAATTTAAATGTATAAAGGTGGAGGACATTAGGTAAAGCGCATGATGTTGGGATATATTTGTCATTTGGTGTTGGCGAAGCTGCGGTGAAACTGTGCATATTTCCACATGAATGCGCTGTAAATGGGCAAACTCTAGAAAGAAATGCATAAGTAAATGTAGATAGCAAGTCAGAAAACTGTTTTGATCCTGTGAATCCATCCATGGGGCTCAATTCAAAAGAAATAGCTTAGCTGAAGAAAATAACAACGTGCATGGAGATACTTGCTGGTGCCTTGCATATAATTATGAGGGAAAAAAAGAAAATGATCTAATGAGAATGTTTAAGCATCTCTATTTCACAAGTTATTCAGTAACAATATGCTAATAAGAAGTGAAGCAACATATGAAATGCTTATGATAAATTGTTTAGTGCAGATAATGGTAAGAACATGATATACATACCATGCTTGGAGCTGTGAAAATACATGAGCATGTGGACAAATTCTAGAAGGGAGTGTGTAAGTGCAAAAACATGCTTCTATTAAGAAAAAAAAAGGGAATTTGGTAAAAGTTAAAGAAACCTCCTTTTATTTTAAGTGTCCAAACAAATCTTCCAAGTTAAGAAAAACAGAAATAAATGCTATTCCAATTTTTCAATGTTTGGGGATAAATTATACCAGCGTCCTCCCAAACACCTTCTGCTTTACATAAGTATTTTCCCAAGGTATTCTCCTTCTTCACTTATATGCCCCTCAAAGCTCCTAAATAAAATTAATACAGTCAAAAGAATTGCTTTTAAAGGGCAAAGAGAAACAATTTCAGGACTCTATACGAGGAGAAAAAGAAAGAGCTTTTTCTTTTTTTTTTTTTCCATTCTTTAGCAGCTTGTTAGAGTCTCAGAGCCTGTGTTATTGAAACCCCAGGGTGACAACCATTAAGGTGAATCTATTGCCAAGCCTGAGTCCTTTAATGAGTGCATTGATCAGAGGACAGAGGCAAGAAAGCACAGTCCGGTGACACCTGAATGAATATAAATTTCGCCGGGATTGAAGATCCTCCACAGTCGGCCTGCTCCATGCTGACTGTTAGCAAGAGCAGAGAAAAGCAATCTGGGTCTTCGGTCTCGATTCTCATCACGCTGTTGGCAGTTTCTAAGAAGAACAAGTTATGACTATTTTACCTCTAAAAGCAACGAGAACTTGTCAAAGATTTCCTCCCTGGAAGTGACAATCGAGAATGAGTCTGCTTGATATCGATTTTGAATCTGAAATCATTCTGTTTGATTGGAGAAGGAAGTGCTAAAAGCCAGTAGAGATATTGGGAAATTGGGCAGGCTGCCTTAGCAGAGAGTGAGTGCCCCGTCACGGGCAGGGTGCAAAGAAGAGTGGGCTGGCCAGTGGGCAAGATGTTTCAGAAGGGCTCACATGTGAAAGGGAGACCTGCAGGGGAGGTGGAGCACTTGATACCGGGTCACCTTTCACATTACTCCAATGTAAGCCGTGTATCAGTCTAGAAAACCAGCCAGCGGAATGAATGGCAAGGATCACAGGTTTTTTGTTTTTTGTTTTTTTTTTTACAAGAATAATAATGATTTATTGAAAATCTCTTCACTAAATGCTTTAAAACATTTTCCTTAATATTCCAACAACATACAAACATACAACATATACAATATACAACATAAACAACATATTAACCTCAAATTATAGAAACTGAGGCTTAGAAGAATTAAGTAACTTGCCCAAGGTCACAGGAAGAAAAAAATCAATAAGAAAACAAATATGGGCAGTATTAAAGAATAATAGAATTTTTTTCCTTTTATTTTATCATATTATGGGGGTTAAAATATTGTTAGGGTTACATATATTGCCCCTGCCATTCCTCCCCCCGCCCCCTGCCTTGCCAAAACATCAAGCGTGTCCTACCCCCAAGTGGTGCGCATGGCACCTATTTTGTAGTATATGTGTTTGCCCTCCTCCCCCCTCCAATCTGCCCACCACCCGATAAAAGTTTGTTTGTGTTTTTGTTTTTTTCCCTTTTTTTGACCTTTGGGTTACATTGTATATCTTTGCCTTTCCCTAGGAAGGGTTAGAGGTATTCCCTCCCCCTCCCCCACAATGCTCATCACAACCCTAAGATGTGTATCCCCCCCCAACCCTGATGAACCCTACCACCATTTGAGCAGCACAGTTTTAATCAGTCAGTACCAATTTGATGGCTAGTAGATGAGGAGCCCATTTTCTTGGATCACAGGTTTTTGAACCAGACAGATGGAGTTTTGGATTCCGGCTTCTCTCTTGTGTGACACTGGACAACTTACTGTCCTCCTCTGTGTGCACCTCTGTCTCTTCAGTCTAATATTACCCAACTCGTAGGTCTGTCTTGAGAGTTTAAACCAGGTAATGCATGAATATAGACTGCTTATCACAGCAACGGGAGTGTAACCTGTTCTTAATAAATGTTATTATCACGATAATTGTCCAGTCTTTTTCTTGAGATTTGGCTACGATGTATTGAGCCCTTCACAGATGCTTGACATTTTCACCCATGTTATCTCACATAAACTTCTTGAGCACTTTAGGAGGAGTGGATGGTTATCTTCATTTTCCAGAAGAAGACACTGAGGTTCAGAGAGGGTCAGCGACACCTCCAAAGGCCACACAGCTCCCTCAAGGAACAGGTGTTTTCTGAGATATCATGTTCATACTTAAGGTGCCTAGCACATAGTAGATGCTCAATAAAAGTGAGGGCCCCTGAGGACTCGTGCTCTGCTCTGCCTGCACGACTCAGCCCCTTTCTACCCTCCTGCCCTCCCTTCCATCCTGCCCTGAAATGCTATTTCTTGCTCATTGGCTTCCCCTAAATGCTAATGCCCCCGACTCTTCTCTCTCCTCTCCCCTTTCTCCCACTCCAGACTCTGGCACATCAGCACCTTTGGATTTGTGCAGCCTCTTCAGAAGTATGTTTGATGCAAACAATAGTCCCGGCTTTTGCTTTTTCAAGAGGCATCAGCACAATCCGAGCAGACACCGGTGACTCATTTTGATCATCGCCTTTAAGCAATTCACTCTGTGAGCCCGGACTTGACAGGCCTCACTGTGCCGTGAAATCTAATACTATTTTTATGCCTTTTAATCTATCTTTTAACAGCCTTTTTGTTTAGAAGTCTGTGCCCTGGATTCACTGAAAGCACATTTTTGAGAGTGCTGAGGACAAACTTGGCCTGTCTTAATCAAAGGCTCTGGGAGACCCAGTCTGGGGTCCTTATCCAATCCTCCGCTTCCCCGACGCCTCCCCCACCGCTCCCTTCTGCGATGGCCTCAGCAGGAACTTTCCTGGCAGCTCGTCAGAGCCACTGGCTGGCTTCTTCCATCTTAATAACTGCCGAGCTCTCCAAAGTAGGAGGTTGTCAAAATGTTTCTAAAGTGCTAGCGTTGCTCAATTGAGTCACTGCTATTGGAAAGTCATTATGGAAATACATTTTTAGGGTGAATGTCAGGGAAGGGGTCAGTCCCTTCCTTCTGAAAGTCTTCCAAGATACCCCCAGGCCAGGCAGAGCTATAGGCTTCTCTCCTGAGTTCCTTAAGAACCGGGTCCGTATCTGTTTGCTCATATTCCATTTAATGTGACAAGCATTCGTGAAGCATTTACATGAAGCATTGTACTGTATTTGTTTCAATGTCTTTCCTTTGGACTATACCATGAGTTCCTTTGTCTTATTAAGGATTTAGGGTAGGGAACGCAGGACTCGGACCCTACAACTCACTTCTGCTGTTCTCTGAGATCCAGACCAAGAGAATTGCATGTTCAAGAATGATAGCAAAATGAGCAACACACCCGCTCTTTATTAACACAATAACTGGGCCAGCATCTTATATATTTTATTGCTGGGATTTCTGGTCAAACCAAGTTGGAGAATGGTATGGGGGCTGGGGTCCCATGGGGTGCTTTGGCTTCCCCCAGTACCCTGACTCTGGGACCCATGTGCTTCGGCCGGGTCCCAAGAGGGCTCCTGAGACCAATAACACCACCTTCAGAGTGCACAGAGGCCAAACAAGACCTCATGGAGCAAGCATGGGGGCAGGAAGTGAAAGAGAAGGCCAGGCTCTGTGTCTGGGGTCTGGGGGCTCAAGGTCACGGCCTTTCAACTGAGCATTAACTCCTCTTGGTGATTTGTGAGGTGGACAGAAATTGTTCTCTTTTCCCTATGAGAAAAACAGGAAGAAATATTTCCTCTTCCCAAACATACCAAAAGTGAGTGAAACTTAGGCAGAGAATGTAGAAGGGCTCAAATCTCATCACAAAGATTAGAGTTGAATGGAGCCTCCAAAAGGCTCAAGCCACCTTTGCTCAGTCGGGAAACACGAAAGGCAACACAGTTATTCATGCGTGGAGCAGTGGTTACAGCTGGCCTGTCCTGACTCTCTCTACCTTCCCTATCCTGAGAGCCTCCAGATTTGGGGACATCCCTTGTCTGATGACGATGATCCAGCCACTTTGCAGCTTGCTCTGCAGTGAGAAATGAGCTGTAACCTCCCCAAATCTCTTTCTCCACCTTTGGCTTTCAAAATAAAATGTCTCTCAGAGGAAGAGGAGGCCTCTGAGGGCTGTGGAGGGACCTCTTTCCTTAATAAACTTTCTTCCCTCAATCACAGGATTATTGTTACAAATTTGCTTTCGTGATATGTCCTAAAGTCATAAATTTCCCTTCTCTCCACTGGCTCTACCTTTGCAGTCCGAGATCAAGCCAAGATATGTAGTCTGGAATGTGACCTTTGAGACAAGTAAAGAGAGAGATAGCAGATGGGTTCGATGTGATGGGTTCACTCTGGGGATGGGACTCTGGGCCAGAAGCCCATCACATTGCAGCAGCAGGAGGTGGGGGAAAGGGACATGCCCACCTCTGCCATGAAATTCCCCATTTCAGCAGCTGGAGGACTTGAGACTTGGGTGGGGCCAGGAAATGGGTGTGTGCAGAGCCCAGATCAAGAAGAGAACCTGGGCATTGGATCTCAGGCCTGCCTGAAGTAGGACATGAAGAGTTAGGTCTGTGTCCCCAGGTCTGAAGACTTGGAGACCAAGTTCTTCATTCACAGAGGGTTGAGACCAAAACAGTGCCATGCATGACCATACAGATTTCCCAGGGTCCCTGCCAACTTCCCAGTTGGCCCATGAACACCAGTCTCTGGCCAATATGCTTAGAAATCCTTTTTCTCTTCAATGGGAGGGGTTGTAGGTTGAGCTTCAAAGAAGCAGCATCTGAACTGATTCTTGAAGGATGGGTAGAAATTCAGGCTCACCAGCAGAAAGGAAAATTCCTTTGGAGCAGAGGGAGTTGCATAGATAAAGCACAAGTGTACAAAGTGTCATGGCAAATTTTATGCTCCACATGTTTATGTGTAGTTGGAATTCATAGTGTGGGTAAAAAGGGACAGGAGATGAGCCTGGAAGGATAATCAGAGACCATTTAGGTACTTACATGTCGCTCCAAGTTGTTGGGCTTTTTTTTCCTGAAAGCATCTGGGAGCTACCAATTATTAAATAAGGAAGGACATTTTTACTTCCAGCCATGATGAAGCAGCATGTCCTGGACTTACCCTTCCACTTTAAATAAATAAACACATGGACAAAAAATTAAATAACAGTTTTCATACATTGGAAAACAGGCAGTGCAGGAGGAAAGTAATCCTTGAGAAAGGAGGAACACATGAGGTACATTTTATGAATACTTCTCTCTATTTTTCTGGGGAGAGTTTCCAGGCTGTAGGTCAGGGAAAAGGAGCCCAGACTGAGTCCAGTGGTCTTCCTGAATTTGGGAGGCAGAATTGAGAATGTGGGAAGGCTAAGGTAGCTGAGATTCTCTGTGCAGTGCTCCAGACAGGAAAGAGCTCTATGAAAGAGAGCTTTGGAGTTTTGTAGAAGAGTCCTTTTGAGGCTAGCTGGGTCCCAATCAACACATGCACTAGAGGAAACTATCTGAGGCCAGGGAAAAAAACACCCGGAAGGAGTAAATGGAAAAATTCCTGGAGCCACATAAGTCTAGGCATAATTTGTGTTGCTGGCAGCCATTATGAGAGACCTCATATTGCTCAGAACAGCAGGTTGAGTACTCAAAAGGGTATTGTCTTACCGAGGGGGAAAAATTAATCTGAGCCACCTGCCCAGGAAAGCATAAAAGCAGGACTTGAGAGGCTCAGCCTGTTCCCAAGTACCTTAACTGTATCCAAGAACGAATTTTAAGAATATTTATAGGAATACAGAAGAAAAAAATGTAGCATCTGGCAAGTTAAAGTCACCAGTACCTAGCATCTTATCAAACATTACTGCATGCTCAAAGAAGGAGGAAAATATGACCCATAATAAGGCTAAAAAATCAACCAATAGAATCACACATAAATTAAATGACATAAATGATATAATTAGTAGACAGGGAAATTGAAACGGCTCTTATAAATATGCTCCATTTGTTCAAGAAGATAGAGGAAGACATTAGCATAGAGACATAGAGGGTATGAAAAAAGATCCTAATCAGACTTCTAGAGATGAAAAAATATCTGAGATGTAAAATGCATGAGATGTTACTAACAGCTGATTAGATGCTACAGAGGAAAAGATTAGTGAACTTGAAGGCAATGCAATAGAAAGTATTCAAAATGAAACACAGAGAAAAAAGACTGAAAATAAAATAAACAGAGCATCAAGGTGCTGTGCGATCACTTCACAAGGCCTAACATGTGTGTAACTGGAGTCCCAGAATAAATGGAGAGGGCAAAGATATATAAAGAAGCATGTTCCACATTTTTCCAAATTTGCTGAAAAGTATAAACTCTTAAATCCAACAAGCTCAGAGAACTCCAAGCTGAAGAAACTAGAAGAAAACTACACTAGTGCACATCATAATAATTTTTCTTAAAACCAGTGATAAAGAGACTATCATAAAAGTATTAAAAAATGTGCAATGAATGATAAGAATGACAATAATCTTTTGGTTGGTGCCAATGCAGACCATGGAGCAACATCTTTAAAATACTGAAAGAAAAAAAGCAAATCTACCTAAAATTCTATACCGAGTAAAAATATCTTTCAAAAACAAAGAAGGAAATGAAGACAAATCAGGGGAGACATTTGTTTAGATACATGTTTTAGAAAGGTCACTCTGCTGATAGCACAATGAATAGATGGGCAGGAGAATATTTTAATAGTCTTGATATTAAATGATGAGAGCATAAATTAGAACAGTTATTGTAGGAATAAAGAAAAGGATGAGTTGGAGAGATATTGACTCTTGTCTGCCCAGAAAATACCCATTAGTCCTCTAAAGTCCATTTTGAATAGCAGAAATTGTGTCTCCTCCGTCTCTTATTCCTTGGGACTTAGGGCAAGGACACGGGTGGCTCTTAGAAAATACTTTTTCAATTCTGGTCACCTTCCTTCATACTGAATCTTGTCTATACCACTCAATTTTACTAGATATTTGCTTCTTTTTGAAATCATGTTAGTTATATAGTTATACATCATTGTTAGTACAACTGAAGTTATTAATTTCAAAATACAATTGTTTGTTTTGAAGGCTTGTCCCTATAGTAAATGTCATGACATACACTTACTAGTCTTTTCTTCTAGTTTTCTGTGTTTTTCTCTGTAAGACAACCTGGATTGCTTTAAAAAATGCTAATAGAATTGAATATTAGAATAGGGTCAACAATAAGCAAGATTCTAAAACCTAAATTAATTTTCAATTAGTAGTAAATATTTCAAAGTAAAATATCTGTTTTTTCAATAATAAAAACTCCTACAATTTAAGTTGCAAATATAACCCTGTTGAATTGAAATCATTATAGCAGCAATTGAATTATTCTTTCAGTACTAAGGGTGGCTTTAATTAATGCATCCTTAATTTATTAAAAAAAAAAAAGAATGAAAGCATTACCAGTAAATTTTCAATTTATTTTTCAAGGTCCTGTCAAATGCTACTATAGCTTTCCCTGATTCTTCTAGGTAGAAGAAAATGCCTATTCCTCTTGTTTCTAGTATACTGTGTACACAATTTTATGGTTTTTATCAGCTTGAACTCTCTTCCCCAATTCCTTGTGAGCTACTCCACATTAGTTTTTAGGCTAGAAGTTCCTTCTTCCAAATAGCATTTCCCAAATTCCTATGCCTGGGCAAATGTCCTCTCTATGTACTGTCATTGACCCAGATACTTCCCCTAGTGTAGACATGACTTAGCTGGGTAATTCCCTATATGCCTGCCCCTTATCTCCACATTGTAGACACAGTGAGGGAGGACACTGTGTCTCTCAAGGTCAGACACATGGATCCCAGTGCTTCTTAGAATTCCTGGCACATAGTAGGTTCATTTTAAAATCAACACATGAGTCTAAATAATCCTAGATCTTCAGTTCTTGATATGTATGGTACTTGACACACAATATTTGTTCACAAATAAGTATTGGCTAGCTGGAATTGAAGCAAGGTCCTTGCCCATACAATCTGGAGAGGGAAACAGGTACATAAATAGACCATAATACAACTAAGAATGTGCCAAACACTGAAAGAATAATTAATTCATATTGGACGCCTTGGAAGTATAATAGAAGATTGAAGTTCTTAACAAATGGTAAGGGAACATAAATGGATAAAGAGGGAACCTAACGTCACAATGTTAAATATATAAAACCATCTACCTACAACCGACCGATCTTCAACAAAGCAGACAACAACATACACTGGGGAAAAGAAACCCTATTCAATATGGTGCTGGGAAAATTGGATAGCCACACACAGAAGAATGAAATAAGACCCCTACCATACACCACTCATAAAAATTAATTAAAGATAGATAAAAGACTTAGATCTAAAGCATGAAACCATAAGAATTCTAGATGAAAATGTAGAAAAATCTCTTCTAGATATCAGGCTAGGCAAAGCATTTATGTCTAAGATCCAATGGCAATCATGGTAGCAACAAAAATTAATAAATGAGATTTGATTAAACTAAAAACCTTCTTCACAGCTAAGAAAACAATCAACAAAGCAAACAGACAATCTAAAGAATAGGAGAAAATATTCACAAGCTATATATCCCATAAAGGGTTAATATGCAACATTTACAAAGAACTCAAGCAAATCAGCGAGAAAAAAGAAACAACCCTATTGAATGTGGGCAAAAGACATGAACAGAAGCTTTTCAAAAGAAAGACAATGGCCAATAAACATATGAAAAAATGCTCAACATCACCAATCATCATGGAAACGCAAATTAAAACCACAATGACTTACCACCTTACCCAATTAGAATGGCTTTTATTAAAAAGTCCCAAAACAATAGATGCTGGCATAGATGCAGAGAGAAAGGAATGTTTATATGCTGTTGGTGGGACTGCAAATTAGTACAGCCACTATGGAAAACAGATTCTTCAAAGAAATAAAAGTAGACCTGGCATTAGATCCAGTAATCCCACTACTGGATGTTTACCCAAGGAAAATAAGACTTTTCATCAAAAAGACACCTGCACTTGAATGTTTATTGCAGCACAATTCACTATTGTGAAGATGTGGAATCAACTTAAGTGCCAATCAATTCATGAGTGGATTAATAAAATGTGTTATATGTATACCATGGAGTACTACTTATCCATAAAAGATAAATTAATACCTTTTGCAACAATCTGGATGGAACTGGAGACCATTCTTCTAAGTATCTCAAGAATGGAAAAGCAAAAACCACATGTACTCACTATTAATTTGGAACTAACCAATGAACATATGTGCACAGAGAGAAGTAAAACTCAGTGGTAATCAACCAGGGGAAGGGGGAAAGCCTGTCTAATGGGTACTATGAACACTATTTTGGTGATGGGCACACCTGTAGCCAGGACTCAAGCAATACAGAAATGATCCATGTAACCTAAAACATTTGTACTGACTTAATATTTTGAAAAAAAAAATTGAAAGATTTTATCTCTATCAGACTTGTAGTACAAAACATGCTTCAGGTCAAAGAGAGGTGATATCAAATAGGAATTCAGATCTATAAGAGAAAATAAAATACAACATAGATATTAATTAAGTAGGTGAATATGAGACACTAAATAAGTAGGTAAATATAAGAGACTATCTTCTTTCTTCTTGTAACTCACATAAAAGGTAATTGACTGTTTAAAGCACAAACAAAACCACTAACAAATAGGATATATAATGCATGTAAAAGTCATGACCACAATTTAAAAAATATTTTGCATTTAATCACGAGGTAATAATCAGACAAATATTGATGTTCATCCTAGAAGACAACTGACATGAATTCTTCAGAAAGAACAATGTTTTTAAAATCCACAAAAGGCAAGAGAACTATTTTAGATTAAAGGAGACTAAAAAGACACAGCAACCAAACATAATTCATGACTCTTAATTGGATAATGGCTCAAATACACACACACATATAAAACATTCAAGTACATGTGTGGATACACACACACAACATAACAAAACTTCTTTGGGGTGATTAATGGAATTTTATTTGAATATGAACAGCATATTAGACAATGTTAATGTTTCAAAGAAATTCTCCAGTGTGATCATTATATTGTGGTTATGTAGAAAAATGTCTTAGTTGTTTGGAGATACATGTAGCTGTGTAGTATAGTGCTCAAAATGCTGTGATGATTGCAACTTATCTTCAAACCGTTTAGCAAATAAAAAGAAAGAAAAGAAAAACATTAGAGATTGTTATAACAACCACAGAAGCTCACTGCTCCAATTTCCCTTCAAGAAAGGACTTGCCAGTCACTTATAAAAAGTGTGGTCATCTGACAGATTCCAGATCCTTCAATAGCCAACTCAGCTTTTGAGCTGAGGCTACACTCTTCTCCAGCAGCTCCTAGCCAGAGACTGACCAGGGCAGGGTACCAGCTGCCCAGTGGGAAATCTTTGCTCTGAAGCTCCCTGTAGGTTGGCTGAGACACTGTGAGATCCTCATCACCACAGTCAGTCTGAGACACTCCCTAGCAGTGCTTCTTCTATCGCCCTCTGTGTTTCATAGACTCTCCTCTTGCATTCCTAATCCCGCCTAATCAGGTGGCTCCTTCCACCTGACACCATTGTCCACCTAGTTGAGGACTATACAGATGTGCATATCTTACTCTTTCAACTCTAGTGCGGGCTTGAAAATTTCAAAATAATAAAAAGTTAAAAGCCATATTACAACAACAACAACAACAATAAGCACTCCTTGTAGCTAGGGTGCCCGAGTGGTTAATCAGAACCACTCATGTGAAGCTTGGGATAAGATCTAAGTTCACTGGTGACAGTCACTGTGCGAAGGTCAATTTTTAGTAGAATGGATGGTGACAGAGATAGGGAGGCTATTTCGGTCAAAAGCTCCCTGATTCGACAGTTTCCTATAGTGGTGGCAGTACTTTTCCATCTCAGCAAGAACAACGGCTTCCTGAGGGCTGAGTGTTGTTCTGGAAGCTCAGCCTAGAGCTTGCTTTTCCAGATGTTGCATCATTTTTTTTTAATTCTACATAATACCCTAGACATAAATCTCTTTCTATTTTAGCAGCTTGTGTGGTTTCCATCTTCAGCTGGATCTTAGCCAATGTGCAGGTAGAAATATATTTTTTTCTCATATGTACCTGAAGAATTTCTCCCTTGCTTTCTAGGTACTAATATGGCTGTTGAAAAGATCACTGCCGTTCTTACTCCAGTTCTTTAAATGTTTTCCCCATGGAAGCTTTTAGATGCTTATCTTTGCCACTCATATAGTTCTGAAATTTCATGATGAAGCATCTTTTTGTTCACTATGTTTGGTGCTAAGTGGGCTCTTTCATCTCTTATACTAGTTACTGGATATTTACTCATTTCAGGTCCAAGAAACGTCCCTGGCTTATATCTTAGACAATTTCACATTATTCTTTATCTCATTGTGGGAGACCATATGTTAAATATCTTGGACTGATCTTCTAAATTTTGAATTTTGAAAATCTTTTTCCCTTCTATTTTGTCCTTATGCTTTCTGAGAGATTTTTCCTTTAGCTTCCAGGCTTTATATTTTTCCCTTAGATTTTAATTTTTAAATCTTTTCATTTTTAATTTGTGGAAACTTTTTTGCTCTCTGTTTCTTTTTATTATACCTATTTTTTTTTGGGGGGGGCAGATGTCATATCTTCTTTTATTCTTCCGAAGATAAAGTGAATTTCAGAAAAGTTTTCTTCCATGTCCTGCATTTGCTTGGTTTCTTCTGAGTTACTTTCCCCTTCCACAGTTGCTGTTGTCTGTTTTTTCCAGTTTGGAAGCTTTTGTTAATTATTTATGATTTCTGGTTTCCACCTCCCAAGTCAGAAGTGAGTGATTGAATCATAAAAAAAAAGATTATTGTGAGCTACTTGTTGGTAGACAGAACTCATTGATTATTGGGTTTCATTTCAGGAGGACTATGTGTGAGCTGACTTTTTCACTGAGTGAAAATGAAATGCCAGTGTCTGGCAATTACTAGTTTCTTAGTAATAGCATTAAGTATTAGGATTACTCACTTTTCTGTGCCTCATTTTCCTTATAGGAAAAATGAGGATAATAATAGTACTTACATTTTAAGATGAAGGTAAAATGAGTTAATAAATGTGAAATGCTTATTAGAACAATGTTTGGCACAGAGTAAGCACTACATTAGTATGCCCTTCTCCGTGAAAATATTAAATGGAAAATTCCAGAAATAATCAATTCATAAGTTTTAAATTGCACACTGTTCTGATTAGCATGGTGAAATCTCGCACCATCCTGCTCTGTCCTGCCTGAGGCATGAATCCCTTTTTGTTCAGTTGTATCAATGCTGTGCACACTGCCCACCCATCAGTCATTTAGGAGCCATTTGGGTTATTGGACTGGCTGTTGAAGTACTGCAGTGCTTCTGTTGAAGTAACCATTACCTTATTTAATAATCACACAAGAGTAATGATGCTGGCAATTTGGAAATGCCAAAGAGAAGCCATAAAGTGCTTTTTAAGTGAAAAGGTGACCTTGGTTTTCCTTGGCTAGGGTTTGGTATCATTTGCAGTTTCAGGCATCCACTGAGGGTCTTGGAATGCAGCCCCCTGTATTTTTCTTCATCATCACCATCATCATCATTATTCTTGTTGTAGCGCTCTTTCTCACTAAAAGCATCCTTGAGTATGCTGCTGGGTGGTCTCAACTTGGTTGCTGGTATTCTAAAGCAAGGCAGGTCTGGGGCTGGTGGTCTCATCAAATCCCCCTGATTCTATTTTGATCCCTTATCCCTCCCCTTCCTGGTGGCTGTTGTCCTGAGTCTGAGAAGTCTTCAGTTCCATTTAGCTGGAAAACAAGCCTCTGATCTCCTGTGTGCGCCTGTGCGTGTGCGCCTGCGTGGCTGGCGGCCTGGCTGCGCAGGGTCTGTCCTGGGTGGGTGGGTGCCCACTTTCTCTGCGGGCAGACTTCCAGCCAACCCGGCTTCCAGCCTCAGCCTTGTTCTCGACTTTGTAAGCACACAGTGCTCTGCGTGAGGGCTTTTCAGAAGGTCTGCAGGGCAATTTGACTCCTTTTTCATTGTTTGGCTCCACTGTTGGCATATCTATTTTTCTGCTTCTCATCTCACTTTCTCTTTTCTAACCTGAAGCCAACAATAGTCTTATTTCCTAGGAATGTTGAAGGAATTAAATGAGGTAACACAGGTGAGAAGCCCTGCGTCGTGTTGTCGCACAGATCACTGATGATCAATGTGGTCCATTTCCTTCCCTCCCAGCCCCTTTCTTCCTTTCTTCCTTCTTTCCCTTCTGTTTATCCTTCCTCCTCCCCAGCATTATGCATTCATACATCCAGCTACCTCGGGCTGCTTTTAGGACAGCAGTTTGTAATTACTGCAGCATGGTGTATAGTGTCTTTGGCAAATTTATTTCCTCTCATATTTCTTGGAAGTGTTGCTGATGCAGAATGAATGCCTCAAATCACTCAGAAGCAACAAATGGGATGGAAAACCTGCTGGTAATAAGACTGAATCAGGAGACATGCACATTTTTTTAAACCGTTCTCTTCTTTGCCTTAAACTGCAGCCCAGTAGAGGCTCGTCTGGGGCCATGACAATCCAGCCTCTGCCTTCCTCCCCCTGGACACACTTGGTCTGGGCTGAAAGGGAGGATGGGGGGTTGGAGCCTGACCTGTGTCAAGGGCTCCTCCTTCCACTGAGTATGGTAGAAACTAAGGGAACTTAGAGAGAAGCCCATGGAACCGTCTGTAGATGAGAGAGGATGGAATCCCAAGACTGGAGTTGACTTCTTTCAAGGTCAAAGCAGTTCATGGCCAAGCCTGGACTAGACCCTGGGTCACACCTGGTCCAAGTTCCTTCTAGGTTCAAGGAATGGCCCATTCCTGTCCTGTTTCCTTTTTCTTTTCCAGCCTGTGGCTGTCCCTAGCACCAGTTGGTTTTGATTCTGTTTTTGTTTTTTTTGTTGTTTGTTTTTTGTTTTTTTTTACTTAACTAATTCAGCAAATATTTATGGTGCACTTCACAATGCCAGGCACGTTCTAGGTACTGGAGGCACAGACAAAAGGGACTCTGTCTCTCCCATCAAATTGCTCATAGGTGGCTGGGAAGACTGACAGTGAACAGGTAGTTTCAGTTCTGTGTGGCTGCTGTCAGAATGCAGGGTAGTCTGAGGCAATAGAGGGGAAAAGAAGCAAACCCATAAGCTTGCCTGGGGTGCTTCTAAGAGTTTCTGGGAAAGGCACTGCTTCAACTGAATGTTGAGAGAAGAGAAGAGAGCTTGTCCAATAGGAGTCAGGAAAGAGGAGGGAGAGGAAACCGGTCCAGGTGGGAGGAGAACTCATGTGTGATGGTGGAGTTGGGATTCCAACTCTAGTTGCCTGGGTCTAAAGGGCGAGCTCTGTTCTCTTGACAACACAACCTCCAAGGGCTGAAGGCCAGGCTGGTCTGGGGACAGTGGTCTTTCTCAGGGCAAGCCAGGACAACTAACACTTCAAATGCAAAACCCTTTCACCTTTTTTGGGGAGAGCCTGCACCCCAAAGACTAGATGCTCCCTTCCCCAACGCAGCACCGCCTAGTCCTCAGACAGCGCCATGAATCAGAGTCACAGGGAGGCATGTCCAGGGTGTAAGGTCCATGCTTCTCATCTTCATGCTGTCAGTTTCCTCAGTGGTGACCAGAGACATGGCACCCAGAAGCACATGGCTTCTTAGGAGAGCACATCCAGAGCTCTCAAAGCACAGTCACACTCCTGACGTCCTCCCAGGCAAGGCACATGGGATCACAACAGCATTTCACTGGGCACTTGCCCTGGGCCAAGTGACCCGCAAGTCCTTGATGGTCTGTTTTATGTGCTGAATCCTCACGGCATTCCCCAAACCTGTGTATTTTACCACCCCCATCTCCTAGCTGAGGAACGGGAGGCTCAGAGAGCTTAAGAAACTTTCCCAAGGTCGCACAGCAAGTGAACTGAAATTGAGATGCAAACCCGAGTCTGCCTGACTCCAGAGCCCTCACTCTGGAAAACAAACAAACAAAAAAGAAACAAATTCTGAGAGAAAAAATGTCCATGAGATTTCATGGGGATCAGTGTAAAACCCCAGATTCAGGCTTGAAAAGCCCACTGGCTTTAAAATAGATGAGAGAGAACTGGCTTAGACACAGATCACGTGTTCAATATCTGAGGCTTTATTTGACCACGTGACGGTGTGACCCAGATCCACAAAGCCGAGTGAGGAGCCGTGGTGAGTGGGTGGCCACCGAGGGTATAGAAACTGCCCTGTGCTGCCCTCGGCTCAGTCCCCACCTGTGGGTGCTGCGGTTTTAGGGATCTCCCATGCTGGGATCGGCCGCCCCTTGAGCAAGTGCATCCCTGCCATCGGGGTGTGCAAGAATGGATGCTTATCCGGGAAACCATAGAGAGGTTCCTGCCCTGCTTAGGAAGTAGCCGGGAAGGTAAAGCGAAGCCCAGAGAGAGGAAGGGACCGTCCGAACAGTCCACAATGCATTAAGGGAAGGACCAGACCCTCTGCCTGTGCAATATTATATTACAGTGATGTGCGGAGCACTTACAGTCTGAAGCCTGAGAACTTTGTATATTCTACCCGGTGTTTCCTGCCCCAGACCAAGGCCCCAGATTTAGGAATCAGGGTGGACATTGTTAGGGATTTGAGGGTTGGAATGCCAGCTTGCGTTCTGGGCTATGTGAGCCATAAGCGTGTGTCACAGAAGCCCTGGATGCACAGGGACAAAGAGCTCTGAGCACAGGAACACGTCGTCTCAAAGCCCGTATCCCCACCCCTCACACCCCTGTCGATCTCTTCTTTAGGGTTGTGCAAGACTCTGGTCTTGCTGACTCCACTCTGCTGTTGCACAGAGTGGCTTCTGGCAGCCTCTGCTGATGGGCCGGAACAGTGATAAGAGGCACATTTCTGGGAAGCAGGAATGTGGTTGGCCTGGCAGGCTGGGGTGGACAGGGGCCCAGATGTGAAACAGACCCTGCTTGCACAGGGAGACACCGTAGAGGTATGTGGACAGGGCACCCCAGAGTCCAAGTTGGGAGGGGAGGCAAAGATTGGCTGAGGACCAATTTGGAAGGGGCAGGAGGAGGAGTCAGGCTTCTGCTCCATATTGTAATGTTTTTTTCAGCTACCACTTTGTAAGGAATTAACAGCAAATTTAGTTCCGTTCTGGAAAATGCTTTTCCACTGGGGGACTTTGCATCAAGGTTCTTGCCCTCTACCTGCAAATTAGATCTATTGGGTGATCTCTCGGGGCCTTGCATCGTGACAGGATAAGACAAGAGCAGAGACAACAACAGGGAAACAATCAGCCATGGTTGGTCTCATTCATCTCAGAAGCTTTCCCCTGCCGCCGGAGAGCCTGTCAGGGCTGCAACAAACAGAAAATACAACTCTTACCTGGTTTGAAAACTAATGTATTGATGCAAATCACCAAAAAGTCCAGGGATAGCTGTTGACTTGGGGTTTGGCTTTGTCCTCCCAGCAGCTCCTGGCTGAGCCTCCTGTGATGATGGCTCCATCATCCAGACAGGCAAGATGGTGGCAGCAGCTCCTGCCTGCATCCTCCCAGGACCACACCTGGTGGAACAGGTCAAGTGCAGGGTTAGCTGGCCTGGGGTTAAATTGTCTGCCTTGAGTCACTTGCTCTTCCCTGAACCCTTCACTGAAGCCAGGAAAAAGGAATGTGCGAGTTTCTCAGACAGAGGTCTCATGCTCCAGCTCCGGCATGGAGGGGAGGTCAGCACCACCAGAATCATGTGGATGAAGAATGAAGGATGGATAGATCCACAAGTGACAGTTGGGGGCTGTTGCCATCATGCATGCAGGAGAATGACAACAGGTGGCCAAAAAAAATCAACAAAAATCCATTGCACTTTCCAATATATTCCATTTCGAGTTAGCCATGCCCTATCATACTTTCCAATACCTTCCAGTTTCAATTCCAGTATGCTCCTTTTCTTTGTAAGTTAGCCACGATCAATTTCTGATGCTTGTACTCAAAGAACCTTTAATAATAAATGAAACTTGAGCTTTGCCAGCCTGTGTGGAGATTTTCTCCTATGCCATGGACATAATGGAGCACTGGTCATGGTTTTGTAACAACCCTATCTCTAAAATCTGGAGTTCCTTGCCTTGTCCGGGAATCAACATTACTCAATAGTTTCCTGATCGGTGATACCACTGGGTTGAAATACCTTAGCACCAACAGGCATCTCCTGTGGGTTTCAGCTGCAGGAAGAGGAGAGGAGGCACACAGGAAACCCAACCCAGCCAGAGATAGACAGAATCTGAGCCTTGGAACATAAAAGAATTGAGTTCGAATCCTGACTTCCTTACACACAAGCTGTGAGACTTTGATGGGTCCCTTAATATCCCAAAGCCTAAATGTCCCCTTTTGTAAAGTGGGGATGATGAGAGTCCTCGGCATGTAGGCCGACTGTGAGGATTAAATTAGAAAGGATTTGTGAAGTGCTTGGCACGGAAACAATACCCCATCTGTGCCAGGAATGCTGTTACCATCATCACCGTATTAGTTTCCTGTTGCTGCTGTAACAAGTGACTCCCAGGTTAGTGATGTAAAACAATACAAATTTATTATTTTATAGTTCTGTAGTTTGTAAGTCCTAAGGGGTCTCACCAGGCCAAAATCAAGGTGTCAGAAGGGCTTTGTTCCTTCTGGAGGCTTTAGTGGGGAATCCATTCCTTCCCTTTTTCACTTTTCGAGGCCACCAGGTCCCTTAGTTTGGGTTCCCCTGCCACCTTAAAGTTAGCCATGTCGCATGTTTCTCACTTTGCTTCACGCCTCTTTCTCTGACCACAGCTGGGAAAATTCTCTGCTTTTAAAGACCCATACAGTTAGATTGGGCCCGCCCACATATTCTAAAATAATCCCCCATGTCAAGGTTCTTAACCTTAATCACATCCACAAATCCCTTTTGCCAGGTCAATGACATTTTCACAGGTTCACATGAATAGAATGTGGACATCTTTGGGGGTCATTCTGCCTAACACAGTCATCATTACTGTCTTCATCATCATCAGTAAGAAGTCACATTGCCCATGACTATGCATGGTTTGCATATTGTGTGACTATAAAACAGATTTTCATAAAATGAGATGAAATCTAGCAGAAATGATTTTAAAGGAAGAAGAAAGGGCAGTTGACCTGGGGAGGGTGGCCAGTGGGCAAGACTCAGAGACCAGTTGCAGAGTAGGAATCACATTTTCTTTTCTTAAGAAATTATTTCATTTTTTAATTGACGAATAATAATTGTACATATTCATGGCATACATAGCGATGCTTCTATACATATAATGTATGGTGAGGTGATCATATCAGAGTAATTAGTTTACCCATCATCTCAGACATTTATCATTTCTTTGTGTTGGGAATATTCAATATCCTCCTTCTAGCTATGTGAAGCTATACAATACATTATCGTTGACTCTAGTCATCCCATAGTGGTATGGAACACTAGATCTTAAAGGATCACATTTTCTGAACCAAAAGCAAACACATGGTCATGTCCTGGTGAGAGTACAAATAGGTAGGAGGGCAATGGGTGAGCACGCTGGGAAGATGTGGGAGGGGAAGTGGCCACAGTTGTAGGAGCAGATTCTGGGGTCATCCATCCTATTAGAGAAGAACTCATGGGCTACTGCACAAAAAGGCCAGCTTCACAAACGGCAAAATAGATATCTTTCAAAATGTGCAGTCTCAAGGAGGAAGGCTGGAGACAAATTGACTAAGGGTATGGGATTTCAGCCTTTGCACTAATAACCACGTTTCTTTCCTTGATAGTCACTCGCTTCGTTCTGTCTCTCTCTGCACCATCCCCATCTCTCTCACAGACACATGTCATTCGAGGCAGCCACAGTTCCCAGGGCTCGTGCCTTAGGGGGTGAGGGGACTCAGTTAGCAGAAGTTCATCAAACTCGGATAAAGTGAGAGGCACTTCCACTGGAAATGTACCCGAGGTCCATTTCCTTGGGAATTTCAGCCAGAATCTGGGAGTGTTACTAACATGGGTGATGCTTTGAGAACTCGGATTCTGGTCTGGGTGAAGTCTCGCCATCTGCTCAGGGTTGTCTGTGGCCCCGAGCTTCTTCCCTGAGGAGGCTGGGAGGCTTTCATGGATGCAGGAAGACCACCTGTGACAAGCAGCACTGCTTGAATCCGTCTGTGGGCTAAGCTTCCTCATTCACTATCTTCCTCATTCAGTATCTAGCAAAGCAGAAGGGCAGCTTCTTGCCATTCACCCAGTGCACACTTACCGAGCACCAAGTATGTCGAGGTCATTGTTCCACGCCCCAGGGACAGGAGCAAAGCACACTAACCCCCCCCACACAGGGACTTATTTCCCAGTGTCCTCTGCTCCATCATTATATTCTGCTCACCTTTGGAGACTCCCCTTAGAAACCACATCAGCCATGGTGCGTGCATGTGTGCGTCCCTACCAGTCCATCCACACTTCTCCAATACCCACCGCTCAGGGCGCTGAGCTCCGCTGTGTGAGAAACAGCCCTGCCCCCTAAGAAGCTCACAGTGTAGAAGAGGAGAAGTGACAGTGAGGAGGAGCTCACGCTGCTGAGGGGACGACGTGAGAATCAGAAGGGAGCGTAGACAGGCCTGACCCAGACTGAGGGAGGAGGCTGCGTCAGAGGAGGCCTCTCTGGGGGAGGATGGCAGGATCGACATTTCCAATGGCATGGGA
Organism: Microcebus murinus; assembly: GCF_040939455.1. NCBI lineage: Eukaryota > Metazoa > Chordata > Mammalia > Primates > Cheirogaleidae > Microcebus > Microcebus murinus. Next base: position 34,267,268 of record NC_134110.1, on the reverse strand, counting down.
TGACTGGGTCAGGGCGGGGTGGGGCTGGAGTCTTTGAGGGCCCATCAGGGTGGGAGAGCAGAGTGGGCGGCGGGGACTCAGGCTGGGCAGGTGAGGGTGAACTGGGGCAGCGAGCAGCCACAGAGAGCCTGTGGCCACATTTCGGGCACTGTCCCGAGACAGAGGACCCAGGAGGTGGCAATGGTCGCGGCTAGTGAGAAGCTGCCTGCCATGGTGGCCTCTACATGACAACTATGACAGTTTGACCATGCAAAAGTGCCCCAACCACCCCCACGGCTCCAGGAAACAGTCGGCCACGGAAACCCTTTGCCCCCGATGTTGAATAACCATTCCTGTTTTGAAACTGAGGAACTGCGGCCTGCCCCTTGCAGCTGCTTGGGGACAGCTGAGTCTCCCTGAAGGCCCATTAGGATGTTTCCCCACGTCCCCAAATTCCACCTTAATAGAATGCTTGTCAGTCCGAGCTTGTCTCAATATTTCCTATTTTTACTTTATAAAACTGACTCTTCTGTGCAACACTTTTGAACCCCTGCTGAAATGAAGGTGACAGCAGACGGGGTCCCCTACTGCAATTTATAAATTTTATACTAATAAACAGCCTTCGTATATTTTATTTCAGACTCAGGTTTGTCTTTGGCACTGGGAACCATATGATGGGAAATTTTGGATAACTATCACAGTGAGAATTTTTGGATAACTGTCACAGTGAGAATAACTAATGCCAGCTGGGGATTTACAATGTGCCAGACCGATTTCAGCACTTTATATAATCTGCACAAAATGTTCTATTAAGTGAGTGCTATTATCTTCATTATCATTGTGACCATCGCCATCTTCATTTTATACATTAAAAAAAAAACTAAGGCACAGAGATGGTAATGAACTTGCCCAAAGTCACACAGCTGGTAAGTCATGGAGCTGGGATCTGAGCCCAGAAAGGCTGGCTACACACCTCCCACTTTTGCCCACTGTGCTATGTGGTTTCAATATCAAGGGGAGGTCTTTGTTCATGTTTTTGAGGGAAAGGAGGGCCCTTGGCATTTTTTGAGTAGGGAAATGATGTGCTAGAATTTCGACCTTTGAAGGGTCACCTTGCCATTCTCAAGGGATGACTGGGTCAGGCTGGGGAGGCCGAGGAGGGGTGGTCTGGACAAGGAGTCCAGGCAGGCATCCCTGAACCAGGGTGGCCGGGGCCGGGATGGGGGCAATCGTTAGCCATGACAGACCTCACCACACACACTGCCACTTTCCTAGGTTCAAGTCCTTAATTCCAACCACAGACCTTGAAGGCAGGTAGGATGGATAGCATTTTATAGAAGATGAAGAAACTGAGACCAAGGGTGGGTCACCTGTCTGGAGTCACTCAGCAAACTTGCGGCAGAATCAGATTCCAGGAAGGGTTTGCTGGCTCTCGGTTGTAGAGCTGGAGGGAAGAGGTAAGCCCCGGGCACAAAGCGGGAGTCCCAGGAGGGCACTGGTCCCTCCTGCCTGCGAGGTGTTAGAGCAGAGCCAGCGCTGTCCTGCCCTATGGCTCATAATAACAATTTCTGGAAGGGACGTCGAGCTTGAGAGGCATATTTGCATACAGTATCACTTTGTCTTCAGGACAAATGTGAGGCCAGGGTTGTGACGTTCATTCTGTGCATGTGGTTCAGGAGGTTAAGTGTTTTGGCCCACGGTGGCACAGCTGGTAGATGGAGAAGCCAGGTCCAGCTCTTGGCTTCTAAGTGGAGAGTGTGCTGAGCGCACGAGCTGCCCGCATTATGGACTCCCCGCATTGAGAATACCGGAAGACAGTGAAAATGACCCTAAGCGCGTGTGTGGTTTTTTTAAGTAATAGCACAAGGGGTAAATCTGAGACTCACAATGCACTGTAAAGTGGGGGTGAGCTCTGGCATGGCCTTTTCTGATCTTCTGAGAGGTCACTTAGATCTTGTCTGGTCTGCTGCCAGGCTCTGCGAGGCACCAGGCTTGCTCTGACTCATTGCCCCCAGAGTTTGTGAGGGTGATAGTGTGATTAGAATCCAAAGTCAGCCATTGGCCAGTGCTGGGTAAACTGAAATCTGACATATGTGGACATGCTCTGTCTCTCTGAAGAAGGTGACATCTCATATGAGCACTTCGGGTCCCCGGAGGATGTTATCTGCTAGGAAGAGAAGAAATCACACATGCCAGGTTATTGGTCTCTAGGTGAAATCCACTCGGGGAAGAAGGCTGGAGAATTTGCTTTGCAGAGATACTGAGGTTCCGGGAAACATGCTAGTGTTGAAGTGTGTGTTCAGACGTGTGTTCATGTGTGTATGTGCATGCCTATGTGCACACATGCGTGAGTTTGTGTGTGCGCCCATGTGTTGATATAGACCCTGTGCACTTCCAGCTCTACTGGGGTCTCAAGGAACAGATCAAGACAGCACTTTAGAAACAACTCCTTGCAAGGCCTTTATAGCAGTGGCCCGGCCCTGGGAAGCTTGGAGCGTCAGATGGTGAAGCCGCATTTTACATTATGACTGGAGGAAGGGAGATGGAGTGTCTGGAGGGATACGACCCAGGAGGCGGGGCCCTTCTGCCTGGCCCCGCCCCCAGCCTGCTGCATGACTGGCAGGCTCATCTCCCTCCCCAGCCTCATTTTCCACATATGTGAGGCTGTAGAACCAAACTCCTTGCGGTGCTCTTCCAGGCCTGTTGTGGACACTGTGGTGTGTGACCCTCCCTCAGGACACTTCCCCAACCTATCTCTCAGCTGCTGGAGTGTGGGAGCTTGTGGCACTTCGGAAATGAAAAGGGTCTCCATATCCAAGGCCACGCTCCCCTCCCTGGGGGGCTGGCCAATGCAGGGGGTCAGGCCCCTGGCCTTAAATCAGGACACCTCTGCAGGCAGCCCAGCTCCAGAGCTCCCTGAGGTGTCCACGAGGCCTTTCTTACGACTGTACTGCAGCCCGACCGCCCTGCTAGACTCCCGCCTCCCTTCTACCCCTTCCCAGCCACCCAGGGCAGACCAAGGCTGGAGATCTGCTCCTCCTGCCAGCTCCCCGCTGGCTGCCCCAGCTACTAAGCCTTCTTTTCTTTAAACTTGCTCCAGCCTTGGGGCCTCCATACATTTCTTTGTTAAGAAAACTCTTCCTACCACCTTTCTGGGGGCTTCTTATCATTTAAATCTCAGCTAAATGGTCATTTCCTCAGCAAAGCCTCCCCTGCCCACTCCCTGTAGAGCAGCTCCTTTAGTTACTCTGAATACATCACCCTGTTTTGTTTTCTTCCAGGCCCTCATCTCTCCCTGACTTTAGGTTTATTCATGATTCAGTTGTTTATTTTCTTTTGGGATGCAAGTTCCCTGAGCTCAAGGCCCCCAGTGGGCTTGTCACTGCCCTGTCCCCCATGCTAATGCTGGCTCACACCTGGAACAAAGCAAGCCCTGGACAGGTCTGTGCACAGTGACTAGGACACAGGGTGATGGCAGAACAGGTTTCTTATCCGAGGGTTTGGGACACCCACGAACTTGGATGATGTATTAATTTCCTGTGAATGCTGTAGCAAATGACCCCAAACTGGGTGGCTTAAAACAGCAGGAGCTCAGACTCTCAGTGTTCTGGAGGCCAGAAGTCCTAAGTCAAGGTGTTGGCAGGGCCATGCTGTCTCTGAAGCACCCCCACCCCTTGCCTCTCCTGGCTTCTGGTAGCTTCCTTGGCCACATCACTCTAATCTCTGTCTTGTGAGTTACATTGCCTGCAGCTTCATGCCACCTTTTCCTCTTCTCTGTGTCCCCTCTCTTCTGTCTTTTATAAGATCACTTGCTGTGGGAACATAGGGCCCACCAGGGTAATCCAGAATGATTTCATCTGGAGTGCAACTTAATCATGTCTGCCAGGACTAAAGAAATTTACATTACCTGATTTCAGATGTTAGGACACTGACCACCATTCAACCAAGTAGAGATGGGAACAAAAGTCTATCTTTATTTTCACTAACTTTTAACTGACATTTAGGATTTGCTTCAATTATGAATGTAGGTGCAAACCCCAGTCATATTGGCTGTGCCTGTGAACTTGTCATCAGTTGCTGTCACAGACATTTCCACTGTGGTGGAAATGCTCACTACTCTTGCAAAAATGGTCCTTATCGGACTCCCCATTAGCTCTTGTTATAGGATGTAGTAATAGGGGAACATGCATATTGATATTTTACCAATTTCTTTTTAAACTATTTTGATAACCATATTGCAATATAATTATATGTGTGTTTTATTTTACACATTTAAAAATATTATTCTGAGAAGGAGTACACAGGTATTTCCAGAAAGCCAAGGGGGTTCATGACACAAAGAGAGGCTAAGATCCTAGAGGGTCTCTGATGTGTGTTTGTATGTTTTTTACCTGCACGGGTTGAGCATATTTTTTGATATGTGCCAAAATATCAGAGGCAGGACAATGGGCTCTGTCCATTGTAGTACTGAGATAGAAGAACAGGTGGCTAGCCTTTGAGAGAGGAAAGGTTGAATCTGTACAATACTTTACATGTCTCCAAGGTGTCATGGTCTTGACAGAAGCTACAGGAAGTGCTTTGGGATTGGCAAGAAGAGGACTAATTCCACTGCAGAGCTCCTGCACTCATAGCTCGCCCGAGAACATTCACAACATGTATACACGCATGAAAGATGGTCTGTGTAATGGGCCAGCAAGGCACAGCTCCTGCTCAAGAAGAAACCCCGGATGAACAACTTCAGCCCGTTCCCAACTCTGTAGAGTTGCTGTTGTTGGAGCCTTGTGACCATGAACTGCTCCAGGGCCCGGTGGATCAGGCAGCCTCAGTCCATTAAAGTGGTGATAAATATTGCATACTCTGAGCTGCAGGGCACGCCTGGCTCCTGCTCACTTCCCCAGCTGTCTGCAGCTGTGATGGGCTCATCTTTCCATTAACTGTGCGAATTATGTTAAAGCCAGCCCTATGCCAGGCTGGCATTATCATCTTGCCTGCGAAAGAGATTAGATGACTCTCAAGACCTATGTTTATCTGCCCAGAGATTATTGCTCAGCCTGAGATATTCTGACAGCAAGGATGTTAAGCTTTAAGAGGAACTGTGGGTGATTTCAAATAAGAATCTCATGCCTACTGCCCTTGGGGATGCACATGACTCTGACTCAGAAGAAGTTGTGTTTCATGTGTACCTGCCCATTGAAGCCACCTGGGATTGGAACTTTCGATGTTGGACTTGGAGTGAGCTATGTCAGCTGCTGAGGACACCGCTCAGATCCCTCTCAGTCTCAGCTCTGTTACATGTGAAATGAGCAAACAGATCCCTGATTCTGCCTACCTCACAGGTTGCTGAGGGGCTGGAATGAGAGAGTGGATGTGAACTCCCGTGAGAACGTGAAGCGCTGCTTGTGGGAGGGATGATTTGTTGCTGTTTCTCGTGGCTGCAGGTTGAGAAAGTCCCATAACTGTGACCAATACTGGGGCTTCCATAGCAGCTGTCCATCATCCTGCTTATTCCTTGTGCTCAGGGGTTAGTCCTCCCACCCCCTAAGGTGGCCCTTCCCATGTCACTCACGGGGATTTTCTTTCCCTTGCTGGATCTTGAGTCAGATAGGGCCATGAGACACAGCCCCAGAGGAGCAGATAAGAGGGAAGTCTGCTTGGATGCTTCTAGAAAGGTGCTCTTCGTTTTACAAAAAATAGCTCAAGATGAGAATTCTCCTCTCCTTGATTTTGGACAAGTCACATGAGGACGGCTGTGACAGCCATCTCAAAACCATGAAGGCAGCTTGGCCCAAGTGCTGAACATGGCAGAGTGGCAAGATGCAAAGTCTCAGGGCTCCTGCTGAGAGTGCCTAACTGGTGATGAACACTGGAGCCACCTTCCCCTGATCTTGTTCTGTGAGCTTATACTGCTTATTGTTTATGCCATTTTTTAAGTTTAATATGCTTTTTTCTAAAACATAAAAAGGCTTTATTTGAGGAGAGCAGGAATTTAATCGAATAGGCCAAATCTCATGTCATCATCTAATTCTCCAGACCCCTCCTTCTTCTCATCTTTCTTCTCCTCTGCTGTAGCAGGGGCAGAACCAGCAGCAGGCGCTGCAGCACCTGGGGCAGCAGAGACGGCCACAGCCCTGCCAGCAGGTACACTGGCAAGCTTGCCACCGCCCTGGGCAATGACATCTTCCACGTTTTCTCCATTCGGCTCACTGGTGACCTTGTTGAGCTGGTTGTCTCCCTCGATGCTGAAGCTGTCTGGGATCTTCTCAGTGTCTTTGACACTGGGGGAGGGGCTGCCCCAGAGAGCGGCCATCAGGTAGGAAGCCACCTAGGGTAGCGCATCTTGGCTTGGCACAGAGGCCTCACATGTGCGACCTCTGCAGTGTCAGGGAGGGAAAGCTAGTTGCAGCCTCAAGCATTCTAACTGATACAGAAGGTCTGTTAGAATCATGAGCAAATGGTGTAAGTCCATTTGAATAGCCCAGAAGGGGAAACTTTAGTGCATGGGTTTGGTCATAACTGTTCTGCCTATCTAAGGATGTTTCCCCCTCACTTCCGGGTTCACAGCTATGATCCAGAACCCAGTGATGTGGAACTATATAAGCAAATGTGTTCAGAGCAATGGCTGAAGATGCCACCTTGGCCACGCTCACTCTGGCCCCCTGGAGCTCCGATCAGCGTGGTCATGACAGTAGCTCCGAAGCCACTATGAAGGGCAGATCCACCTGTGTTTCCATCAAGTCCCAATTTCCTCATTATTTTGCTTAGCTCCCATGCTGAGATTATTATTAATTAATACACCTATAATTATTAATGTGTGGTGACATTAATTAACTCCAGTCTACTCTATGCCTCCTGTGTGCCAGGTCTGATCCTCAGCATTGGGCTGTAGCTTGTCATTGGTCCTCCCAACAATGTGGCAAGGTGGGTATTGTTAAGCACATTCTAGAGGAAAAAACCCAGGGTTCAATGAATTCATTAATGTGCCCAAAGGCCCACATTCTGATCGGAAATCAGCAAAGGTAGGGTATCTCTTCTGTGATTCTGCCTGGTTCAACTGCTCTGAGAGGCGTTTTGCAGATGGAAGCATCTGTTTAGGATTTACACCAGTTCTTGGATAATTCTGGTGGTAAAGAATAAACAACATGAACCTTGGTGTCAAGGACCTGGGATTGAATGCTCCTCTTTCTATGGATGGTGATGCAGGAAGTTGTCACGGGTTGGATTGAGTTTCTCCTCCTTTCTGAGTTTTAGTTGTTTTTAATTTTTAATCTCTGAAAGGGGTAATACTACTTACAATCTTCAGGTATTTAATTATCAAAGGAAATCACAAATGTTACTTGTTACAGTTATAGTATATAGGTGCCACAAACTTATTTTTAGTCCATTCATTCCTTCATTCGTTCACTCTTCACTCATCCCTGATATCAATTTCTGGATCTGCAAGATGCAGAGTGTAAAAATCTGGCACTGGAGTTGAACAGACTGGGGCAGCTGGCTCCACTGCCAGCTGTCTGTGCAGTGGTGGGCAGGGCGATCACCTCTGCAGGCCTCACTTTCCCATCTGTAACAAAAGCACTTTCTTCGTGACAGCCACACTTTAATCCCTTTACATGCGTTAATTCAGTATCTTTCCAGTAGCCTTCAAGGTTGACACATCATTACCTTCTATTACAGATGAGTAAAACTGAGGCACAGGGAGGTCAAAAGTGTGGCCACGTCACATGGCCAGTGAGTGTTGGAATTGGAAAGTGAACCCATGGAAATTGAACTGCAAAACTCATGGTGCCGTGCGGCTATTTCTCCTCCTGGAGGTACCAGGGAGATTCAGCAGGAGTCAAGTGCATGGGAAAGTGTGGTGACCACGTAACCGGAGTTCCACGGCTGTCAGCTTGACATGTCAGTGGGAGGGTGCAGTGGTCACATGAACAGGTTCCAGGGCTGGGCTACCTGTGTTCTACCCCATTGCTAAGTTGTACAGAATCTTGGGCAAGAGTCCCATTTTCCTCATCAGCAAAAGAGTGACCATAAGAAAGTTCTACAAACGCAAATTTTTGAAGATTAATCAAACTAGAACAGGTAAAGTATTAGAATAAGACCTGGACCATTTTAAACACATTCTAAGCATTGGCCTTTATTATAAAACTTCTGGCCACTTTCTGCCTGTGTCAGAGCTATCGGTGCACACGTTACGGGCCTCTTACAGGGGTGGTGTCTTACTCACCACTGTCTCCTTGCAGCCCAGAGCTTAGCACTCAGCAGTGAGTCAGGATGCGCATGCTCACTATAAATTTGAATATCACTTGGGATGTTTTGGGTCCCGCTACCTCTTTGTGGCCCAGAAGTCCATAGGACCCATGCATTAACAAAGTCCTTCCTGAGCAGTCTGCTCACATAATGGGCCCCTGTGGGACAAACAGGTGCCTAGCAGCGTGGCTTGAGAGGGAGGGGTCAGGGCAGAGAAGCTGGGATCTTTGATAATTCTTGGAGCTCTGACATTGAAGGCATTTGTAATTCACCTCTCCATTCATTCAATCATCCACGGTTGGGAGCGTCCATTTCTGTTTATCTCTCAAGAGAGGAGAAGCTGCACATTTAATTATTCCTTCCTTTCTTCCTCTCTCTGACAGCAAAGAACCTGCAGTCAGGTGGGCATGGGACACACTCCAACATTTGTCTCTGGGAGAAGCCAGGTTGCACATACTAAAATTCTCCCTCTCCTCTCCTTCCTCTTCTCAGTGGCTTCTTTTAACTCAACCTCTCAAGTATCTCTCTACTGCACCCTCCCCTGGTGCACACACACACACACGTGCCACCTGACCTCTGGTTTTCTGCAGTGGTCCTCTCTTCCCACCTGTCCTCATTGCTTTGATCTGGACTCCCAAAATTCATCCTTCATCCTGTGGCCAGAGCCATCTTTCTAAATTTGGCCATCTCCCTTCCCTGCTTGACAGGCTTCAGTGGCTTCTACCTGCTCTATGCCAGGCCTTGGGAAGAAAGTACACACAGGCACATCCTGTACCCTCCTGGAACTGGCCAGCTAGTCTCTGCTTTTGCACACAGACATGACATCATTCAGATGCCGGGGACTTCAAGTGTGTACACCAGGAAGGCTCCCCTAGTCTGTCTAGTTGGAAGAGATAACAGGCTGCCTTGGGAGATGCCGTGGGAGCTGAATGCTGATGACGAGTAGGAATTGACCGGGCTCTGCAGGGCACACCAGAGAGAGGAAACAGCATGTGCTAGGACAAATGGGCATGGGGACACATGCCTCTGTGTCCACACAGGCACATGTGCATTTTGTCGCCTGAATGATGACCACTTGTTTGTTTGTATGCATCTGTCCCCAGAGTTTCCTGAGGCCAGAGGTCCTGTCTTCCTCTTATTCTGCATCCCCAGTGCTTAGTGGACCCTCAATAAATATTGTGGTAAGTGGATGACTAAATAAAGAAATGGACAGCCTCTCTTTCACTCTTCATCATTTGTGTGCAAATTCTCCCCACCTTGCCCCTCCGCACCCACCCTCCCGACTCCTTTATCGCATTCCTTGCTCAAAAATTCAGAGTCCCTCCTTCCTTCTAACTTGGCTCGAGACCCACCTGTTCTGAGTTACACACAGATAACTCAGTGGGAGCAACCATAGAAGGACACAAAATTCTGCAAACACCATCATTTGGAGACTAGGTGCCTGCACTCCCTGTATTCTGAGGGACTGTGTAGTTAGAGTGTTCTGTGAAGTAGCAGGTGTAAGGTGTATGTGTGTGTGTGGTGTGTGCACGTGTGTGTATGTGATTCCTCATGATCTAGTGGAAGTTATATTACAATCTTTGGATCCAGGCTGTAGGTTCTAATCATCTACATGATCATTTATGGCAATATGGTCACTTAATTCCTTGGATCCTCAGTAAAGTGGTCATAAATATCCCTGTGGGAAGATTGTTGTGAGGATTAGCTATACTGCATTCAAAGCACTTGCATCTAAAGTTTTGATTATCATCACTTCTGAGCTCTCCTGTTATAATGCTCAGGGGTTTGTCACATGCCAATGAAGGACACTGACAGCATCAGGTTTGAACTGTGAGCTAGACATGGCCAGAGGCCCCTTGAGCCATGACAAGGACAGACTAGCACCATGGGCTCTTGACCCAGCAGGGTATTAGTGAAGCTTGGTGTCCACTCTGATGTCTTCTGAACAGGCCTTGGGGAGGGGCTGGCAGAAGTCGGCCTGCAGAATCCAGCTGTGCTGGATGACTGAGTCTGTTTGTCTTCACTGGGCCCTGAGTCTGGACGCATTCAGCCCAGCACTGCTGTTTCTGAAGCTGAGGCCTCAGGGGACCCTTGAGGAGCTCTGTGAGGAGCCTGGGGCAGCTCCACGCTGTTTCCCAAACTCACACCTTCCTCCAGGCCCTGATTTGTGTCCTGAGGGAGGATACAAACCAAAGTGGCTGCTCTTTATGGTGTGTCTGAATGGACATGCTACATGTGCTAAACATTTAATTCTCACCTTAGTCCTTTAAGGTGGTGGATTTCAACTAGGGGTGATGTCTGCCCCCACAGGATGTTTTACAATGTCCAGAGACATTTTGATGAACAACAAAACACATGATAACTGCAGAAAAGCATTGTGCAAGATCTGAAACTCCTTCACTATAAAAATGTTCAACAAATTAGAGACGGAACTTTCCCCACTTGATAAAGTTTATCTATGAAAAACCCAAGGCTAATACCCTGTTTAATGGTGCAAAACTGAAAGCTTCCCCCTTCAGAACAGGAACAAGACAAGGATGTTTGCTCTCACCACTGTCATTCAGCATCATACTGGGGGTTCCAGCCAGAGCAATCAGGCTAAAAGAAGAAAAAAAAAAGTCAAAATAATAATTAAAAAGATGTCCAGATTGTAAGCGCTGGTGAGAAGAGGAAGCGCAGGTGTCTGCCCGTGTCTGCAGCAACCAGTCTCGGCTGTCTCTGGAGTTGCCAGACATCCGGGGGCTGCTCAGCTGGCCCCAGAGCGAGCAGCAGCTCTCACATCTCTCCTTCCACCCCTCCCTCCACCACCCAGGAAACTTCTGGGGACAAGGGCCTGGCAAGTCAGCTGTTGATCCATTTACCAAAACTTTATGCCTCTGATACAGAGATAATTGGCTCCTACTTCTCTCCAGACATGATACTGCACCCAAGAAATACAGATGTGACTAAAATGTGGTGCCTGGCCTAGAGGAGTGCTCCATGGAGTGGAGGGGAAAGAACCTGATCAAAGCAGTGCAGGTGTAGTGCTGGCTCTGATAGAGGTATACACAAGGAAGTCTTCCTAGAGGATGAGGAACTTGGGATATGCCTAAAAATCAGAGTTTGTTTACCAGGCAGAAAGACACAGAGGTGGGAATCATTAGATCGCTGGCTGTCTGCTCTCTGAGCTAGGGTAGATTGTATTCCTGTGCCCCTTGATTTCCTTTAGCCAATGAAATATGAATTGAATGGAAAGTTTAGGAGACATGCATAGTTTGCCATGTTCTTTACTTCTTGCTGTGATGCCCGTGGAAGTACAGGCGGAGATGAAGCCTCTATCAGTTAGAGTCGTAGAGTGACCACCACATGCAGACAATTCCCCACCCCTGCTCCTCAGTGGCAAATTTGGGCATGTAGACCGAGATTAGGGGATGTTTGTTTCTGCAGCATAACTTAGCTCGCCCTGACTAATACACAAAGTCATCACCAAGGGGCAGTGAAAAAAAGCAGAAGAAAATGCCCGGAGGTGAGAATCAGCCTTTTGGATCTGGAGAATGCTAAAAGCTTAGTATGGCTGTTGTTGTATAAAGTCTGACGCAGGAAAGTGGAGATGTGGCAGGGTGGAACGTGGAAGCTCTGCTGTGCCGTACAGAGCAACTGCGTCTTTTCCCCATGAGCAACGGGGAGACACTAAGAGTTGTATTTTGGAAAAATCACCCTCGCTGAAATGTGGAGGATGGATCTCAGGGGAATGGACTTCAATGCAGGGAGACCCATGGAGAGCCTGTCTGATCAGGTGAAAAGGGCAGGGAGCCTGAGTTAGGGTGCAGGAGAGGAGACCCACAGATAGAGAGCTCACCAGGGCAGAATCTGCAGAAATGTACACAAGGATGACGGGGAAGAGAGAGAGAGAGAGTCTCACTCCTATGCCTGTGTTGTTTCCAGTCGCTCAGCTAGTTTTCTTTGGATAAATGTTTTTGCATTCATCGTCTGATGTGATCCTCAAAATCACCTTCTAATTTAGGTTGAGCACATATTATTTCTACTTTACAGAAGAAGAAACTGAGTCTCAGGGAGGTAACAAGATGGATTGCTTTAAAATCAAAGTTCTCAAGCCTCCTAATAGCCTGCTCTTTCTCTAAATCTCTGACTTCAGTCACTTAGATATTGTCGGAGTGGAAGTAAGTTTTTGATGGTGGGCAGGGTGGCAAGGTAAGAGGATTGGTATTGGGTGGGGCTGTTGCTTTTCAGCCATAGTTACCCAGCTGATTGATCTACGAGTGCTCAGGCAGGTGTCATACATAAGAAGCAGTATGCTCAAAGGGAGCCCCATATACCAAAGTCTGGATTTATAAGACTCAAATGAGTGATTGTTATTCCATTGTTCAAGACTTTTTTTCCCCTTCCTACTCTATCAAAGTATTCCTCATAGGGTTTCTTAAAAGAGTAATCTCAGTCTCCCACGATGATTTTAGAATGCAATTTATTGCCAACATTTTATTAGCACTCCACTGCTTAGCAATGCAGTCTATGCTCAAAACGGCATGTATGCTCTTGTGGAACTGCGCCAGCTTGGGAGCAGGCACTGGCTTGGTGTTTCCAGCTGTCTTCACAGTTGCTTCAAACAGGGACACGGTGAGAAGAATCAATAGTGTATTTTAAAGTGGCCCAATTACTTCAAATGGACTTAGTGTACACCACCCCATGGAACTGCGTGGGCAGAGAGGACGTGGAGAGATGGCAGTTGGGGAACCTGGTGCTTTGGGCTCTCCCTGATTTTGAGCAAGCCCACACCTGGGCCAGCATGTTCCTTCCCTGCATCTCACTTTTATCTTCTATAAAGTGGAAAGATGGATCAGCCAACAAATTGACACTCTGTATTTATTTCTTTAATTATTTGTCTGTTTGTTTAATTTTTATTTTTTTTCAGCTACTGAAAACCTCTTCTCCCAAAACACAATAGTATGCAGAAACCCCAAATATAAAACAAAGAAGAGCAAGCAGCTCTGGGCTTGGAGCTCGTACCCTCCTGGCCATCCTGTTATTCCCTTGGCAGCCCTTGGGAAACCACGCCATGGAGAACAACTGAAATTCTCAGGGCTAGGTGGTCACTCTGGTACCTTCTAGTTTGGGGTACTCCCAGAAGGTCTGCATCTCCAACCTACTTCAGCCACTTGGTAGCTCTGAGAGCTCCAATAGGTCCTATAGGTCAGCGGTCCCCAACTTTTTCAGCACCAGAGACTGTTTTCATGGAAGACACTTTTTCCATGGACTGGGGTGAAGGAACGGTTTTGGAATGATTGAAGTGCATAACATTCATTGTGCACTTTATTTCTACTATTATTACATTGTAATATATAATAAAATAATTATACAGCTTACCATAGGTTGGGGAGCCCTGCTCTAGGTGCATCAGGTGTCTGCTTCTGCAAAGTGGAGGCTTTCATATTGCACACGGAGGGTTCTGATAAAGAAAAAATCCAGCACATTGTTCAGAACACACGTATGTTTACTCCGTGTGCGTGCGTGTATAGATGCTGACACCAACTCAGCACCAAGTACATGCTGCAACTCACTAAAGCACTTTACTTGTAACACATTTAATTCTTTTAGGCTGTGAAGAAAGTGCTTTTATTTCCTCTCAGTTTATTCACTCAACTGAGTGAATAAACTCAATCTCAGAGAGATTAAGTAATTTATTCAAGGTCAAAAAGCTAGTAAGCAATGGATATGAACACTGGAAGTTTTGTACATATTTGGTACAGACCTGGTCTAATAATTGAGTAGAATGTTTTAATAAGCTGGAAACACAATCCCATACTCACTACTCATGTGGTCTGACACAGCAATCTGCTGCTCTGCGGGACAGATTGCAATGCGGCTTCCATGACACCTGCTTCCTCGTGTTCATTCTTCTGACCAATACAACACGGCAAAGGATGCACATTCCATAGGCTTGCAGAACTTGTCTTGCTGGAGTTTTCCTCACCCTTGCTGGGTTGACACAGCAAGCAGTCCTGTTGGAGGCCCGCATGGTAAGGAACCCCGAGGGCAGCTGCTAGGAGCTGAGGGTAGTCCCCAGAGCTGAGGCGAGGAGCTGAGCCTTTCAGTCCTGCAGCTGCAGGGAACCGAATGCTGCCCACACCCACGTGGGCTTGGAAGTGGCTCTGCCCTGGCTGAGCCTCCAGATGGGAACTCAGCCCTGACTGATTGTTCCACTGCAGGCTTGCAGCCACCCCCGAACTCCTGACCCCCAAACTGTGAGATAATAAGGGTGTATTGTTTCAAGCCACTAAGTTTTCAGTGACATGGTTAACATAGCAGTAGATTACTAATACAGTTAACCCTTTTGTTTTTTTCTTTTTTGTTTTCATCACCATAATAGTTATTATTTAAAATATTCTTCTGTTAGACTAAGTGCTCTTATGGGCAACAATAAAAGACACAACACATTAAGTGAAAACTAGAGACAACAGAATCCCAGACGACAGAAGAAATAGTACAATACTTGATATCCTGAGTCCGGGTCCAGGATCCCCAGTGCCTTTGGCTCTCCTTCCCCAAGGAGTAACATCCAGCCTCCTCCAAATGCAGCCGCTTTGCTGAGCATGGCACGGCCTGCCTCTGTCCCACTGGAGACGCTGTGGCCAGAACGGAGCGCGTGCTCTGCAGAGTGAGGGGTTTCTCTGTGGCACTGATTCTTCCCTCTTCTGTAAGCTGCATCACTGATTTCTTTCAGAGAACCATTGTTCACTGCTCTTGGTCCATGTGGTTTAGGCAAGGTCTAGGACGAGTTGGGTGTCATCCTGGTGTCATGCTGCATGTCCTATTTTCTCAGGCATCTGGATGGATCAGAGATGAACACACAGCCCCAGGCAGGCCAACGGGATTCGTGGCTGGCCCTCCTGCTGTACCTCCTGGGAAAGGGGCAGCTGCTCTCTCTGCAAGGACTGTTGTCTTCCATGAGGTTCCTGCCAGTGTAGGAGTGGCCAGGTGTCCAGATGTGCAGAGAGAGCCAGTTCAGGGGTGACACCAGCAGAGGAAAGCAGAGTTGAGAGACAGAACAAGTCATCACATCCTTGCAACCAGTCCATGCCTAGACTTTTTAGCTTCCTAAGTTGATACATTTCCTTTCATGCTTAAGCCAGTTTGATGATGGTTTCCATCTCTAGCCACAGAAAGAGACCACTGGCACACACCTGGTGACGGTTAGCAGTCGCCGTAGTTGACCATTGTTCCACAGAGATGCCCACAACTTTTGATGCAGGCATTAACACAGGATGGCAGTTACTTTTGTCAGACATCTGACGCTGTTGACCAACAAAACTAATGGCAACCATTCCTACCATGTGCTAAACATGACCAGCTTTGTCACAGCTGAGAATCATCCTCTTCTACAAGTGATCTCACAAAAGCCCTGCACGGCCATGTGAGAAATGATGACAAGGACAGCCAGCCTTGGCGGGCACCTGCTGTGTATCTAGCCCCATGCTAAGCCCCGCACACACAGGATCTCATTAAATTCCCGCCAACTGTCTTGCAAAGGAGGCGACAACTTCATCCCTGTTCTAAGATGCGGTGGAGTCTACATTTTGATTCTGCAGAAGCCCCTATGTCTTTCTCACAGACACAGCTACAGGCCACCCAAAGTCCTCAGGTGCTAGCTGGAGGGAAGGCCACCCTCGCCGGTCCCCAGGGCACACATGCTGATGGCACAGAGGGCTGCACGTCTCGTGTCCTGTGCTATTTGTCCTGGGCAGACATGTGACCCCTGACCCAGGAGGCCCTCTGGACAGCTGGTTGGGGAGCTGGGGATTGATGCCAGGCATGGCAGTTACGGGGATCTCTTATACCACATAAAGTGGCAGGTGCTGTCTATAAACACACCAGTGTTCGTCCGTCACCTGTGGGTGCTCTGTGTCCTGTGTAGGGATTTAACCCCCTCTGAGGCCTTAGGCACATCTCTCTACCGTCCTGGGTTCATTTGGTTATTGGGGATCATATAAATTCACGCCTGAGCTACTTTCTGGCTCTGACACACAGGAGAACAGGTCTCTGTGGGGCAGTGCAGGTGGATGAGGCTGCAGAGGACTCAGGGATCAGATTATGAAGGATTTTGGATGCCAGCCTTAGACTGGGAAAAGAAAACTCACCCAGGAACTCCTCACATCTTATCTTCCTGTGTCCTCATAGCAACCTCAAAGGGCAGATGTATTGTCAGATTCTGCTGCAGCACAAAACAATCCCCAAATGTCAGGGATTTACATGAGTGGATTCCAAACTTGAGGCTGAATAAGAATCGCCAAGGGGGCTTGCTGAAACTCAGCCACTGGGCCCCACCCACAGGGTTTCTGATTCACTAGGCTTGAATGGGGACTGGGAACTTTGCATTTCTAACAAATTTCCAAGTGATATTGATGCTGCTGGCTCATGGACTGCATGTTGAAAATCACCAGTTTGCAATAGCAGACGCATCCCTCCCTCCCTCCCTCACAGCTCTAGGGGTGGGCTGCAGGGCTCTGCTCTAGCAGTAGATGGGGTCCAGGACTGTGCCACCTGTTTCTTGCCCCAGAACTTGGGCGGAAGGAGCTGTGCCTTCTCGAGTATGATCTTTTAATAGTGACTGACGGGAGCATAAGAGGTCAAGCTGAGCCAGCCATGCACATGTAGTGCTTCTCTTTCGACTTGGTGTGTGTCTCACTTCATTGGCTAAAGCTAGCATCAGTGGGATGGGGAAATATACTTCTTCTGCTGAGGCAGTGGGAGAGAGTAAATACACAATATATTAGGTAGATACTGTTACTACTTCCATTAGGCAGATGCTCTGAAATTGAATTTCAGAGCTGCTAACTGACTCGCCCAGCATCACACGAACGACAGAACCAAGATTTGAACCTGGAGACTCTCTGAATTGGCAAGGCAATGTGGAGGTGGGGTGATGAGTTGGCCCAATGGCTGCAGGTGGCAGGCTTCCTCCTGGGTCCTTAGGGGGCTGTTGTGAGAAGAAAACAAGCTCTGCATCCACACGCACCTGGAATCCAATCTTGATTCTGTGTATCAGTTGTATAATCTAGGATAGTCACTCACTTTTTGAGCCTCAGCTTTCACTTTTGGAAGAACAAAGGTAATAATCCTTAGTTCACAGTATCGTAGTAAGAATCAGATATAGTGCAAGCAAAGTGTGACTCAGAGGGTGCCTTGAAAGGAAGAACATTTGAACTTTTAAAAGAATGAAGCAGGTGGCCAGGACAACCAGCAGTAGAAGACATGTTATTTGGTGCTGAGGGCCAGAGGCACTACCCACTCCTCTCCCCACTGGCCCTGCAGACGTCTGCCTGCTTAGTAGACCAGCCTCTCTCCATTGCCTCATCTGCGTGAGGCTGGTGAAGTAGTTGTCCTTTCTGAGCCCTGGGGCCCAGACCAGTCTCTGAAGACCTGGGATCCCAGAATGGCTGACTCTGCGTTTTCTCAGGCATCGTCCAGGATTAGAGAGAGGACCTGAGACTTGGCATGTGCTCAGTAAACACTGTGTGAATTGCATTCTTGCCCACACTTACAACCTCAGTTCTCTCCCTGGCAATGGAGACTTGGGCATCTTTCAGTTATATTCAGTGAGCCTTTAGTGAGCTCATTTTTTCTTTGGCATGCTTTGCACTAGAAACTCTTTTCTTTCATGTCATCTCCTGTCAACTTGGCTAGCCCAGAAACGTGGGTCACCTGACTCAGCCAATCAGAGAAAATAGGACTCATTATTGGAGAGTTTGTGGGAGCTATGGGGAGTAGACTTAGAGTTGTGGGCAGCCGTCTTGCCATCATGAGGTGAAACACTGTCTGAGAACGGAGCAAACACAGAAGACAGAAGTGATGCGGGGAAAGTGAGACCGAGTCTGAGAAACAGTACTCGAGGTCTGGGTTGAGACATGCCTCAAGCCAGTGAGGCAGGAAGGACTTCCTTCCTTCCTTCCTTCCTTCCTTCCTTCCTTCCTTCCTTCCTTCCTTCCTTCCTTCCTTCCTTCCTTCCTTCCTTCCTTCCTTCCGTCTCATAGGGTTTCACCTCATTTGTGAGTTAGATATCATTGGCCCCATTTATAGATTTAGAAAAATGTGCTTTATAGGGTCAGACAGCTATGTAGTGACATAGTGCGGTGTTGAGAGTCACCTGGTTCTCTTCACCAGACTTCACACAGAAAGGAAAGTGCCAATTAGCAAAGGCCAAGCTTGTTGAACCAAGCTTGCTTGCTTTCTTTTCTTTCTTTCTTTTTTTCTTCTTTCCCTCCCTCCCTCCTTCCCTCCCTCCCTCTCCCCCTCCCTCCCTCCCTCCCTCTCCCCCTCCCTTCCTTCCTCCCTTCCTCCCTTCCTTCCTTCTTCCTTCTCTCTCTCTCTCTCTCTCTCTCTCTCTCTCTCTCTCTCTCTCAGCTAGTATGGATGCAGATGAGCAAGGTAGCATACATATATTGTCGTTTGACAAACTTTCTATGTGCCAGTGACTGCCAGACACCAGGTATATGGCACTGGATAAACAGAGATGTCCCTGCCTTTTGGGAGCCTTGCTTTGGTAAGGAATAGAGATGATATGCAGGATACACATACAATTATAGCTATGGCAGGTGCTTAGGAGGAGAGCTGCCAGGGGCTTGCATACAAGGGGGTTTGACCTAGTCAGGTGGGTCTCTCTAAGGCAATGGCTCTCAGCTGGGGTGATTTTGCTACCCCAGAGGACACTTGGAAATGTCTGGAGATATTTTTGGTTTTGTAATTGGAGAGAGGGTGATGCTACTGGCATCTAGTGGGAAGAGGCCAGGGATGCTTCTGAATATCCTACAATGCACAGGACAGCATCCCATGACAAAGAACTACCGGGCCCAAAATGTCAGTAGTGCTGTGGTTGAGCAAATCTATCTTAAGGCAATAAAGACTGAGCTGCAAATTGAAAGATAAGAGGTTAACAAGGTAAGGGGAAAGAAAGGCACCCAGTATTTCAGGTATAGGGTACCCAAAGGGGAAAGAGCCTCATTCAGGGACCTTAAGGACAACTAGCACAGCAGGGGTGGCAAGGCATGGCAGGGTGCAAGTGAGGTTGGAGAAGTTCAGGTAACATACTGGACCTTCTAGACATATTAAATATTTTGGTCATTATTCTAAAATCTCTTCGAATATTAAGAAAGAGGTGTTAGTAGGGACATGATATTACTTGCATTTCAAAAAGTCCTCTCTGGCTGCGTTACAGAGAGTCAGTTGTAGCGGAGGCACAGTGACATGCATAGACTGATTAAGAGGGCATGCCTTGATTCTAGGTGAGATGTGATGGCTGCTTCTCCATCATAATCCTGGTAGAGTTGGAAAGAAGTGAAAAACTTTGAAAGCCATATAAGAGGTGACATATATGGGATGTGGTAGTGGATTGGAGGCCTATGAACAGCCACATGAGTGAGTTTGGAATCAGGTCATCCTCAGCTGAACATTGAGATGACGGATGACTGGGGCCCCAGGTGATCAATTGAGGACAACTTTCAGAGATACCTTGAACCAGAACTATCCAACTAAGCCACTCCTGGATTCATGACCCACAGAAATGATGAGATGATCGATGTTGTCTTACACTTCTAAGCATTCATTTGTTACACAGCAATTGAAAACAAATACAGGTGCCTTTGAAACACCCTAGTGGATAAGGCTATAAAGTCTATCTCAGTATCATCTAGATAATCTGATGAAATCTCTCTTGATATTCTTATGATGTGATTATAAAATATGGGACGAATAAGAGTACACTTAGCAATGACATTGTAGAACAATTCATCTCCAGATGGATGGAAAATTAATGTTAAAGAGTAGGGTTGCTTGGTTCTTATTCTAGTCCTACTCAACGACGATATGATGATGTCAAAAGCCCACAGAGCACATCCAAAGATACTGCTACCGAAAATGAGGTTGAGTTTGCTACATAATCCCCATAATAAACTAGAAAAATGGAATGGAATGTTCAATGCTACAAGAAAATTGCACTGGCATTGTCTTATTGAATCTTCAAAATTGTACAGTCTATTACAACAGATGAAGAAACCAAGATGAAGCCATTTGTTTAAACTCATAAAGACAGTGCGAGCCACACTGTGGCTCGGGCCACAGCTTCAGCCCACGCCCTGCGGCTCCTGGCCCACCCTTCCTTTCACCGTGTGGGAGCTCTCTGAGGGCAGCACCAGGGCTGGGAGAGACTTTGAGAGTCTGGAAGAAAAATAGGTAAAAAAAGTTTATGTTAATCTCTTTAAAGTGTGTGACTCCGTAGGACTGTGCTGTCCAATATGGTGGCCACTGACACATGTGGCCATTTAAAGTTGTTATGATTAAATGAACTTAAAAACTCAGTTCCTCAGGTGCAGTAGCTACATTTCAAGGGCTGGATAGCCACATGTGGCTAATGGCTGCTGTACTGGACAGTGAGGATACAAAACATTCCCATCACCACGGAAGGTTCCTTCGGGCAGCGTTGCTGGATGGAAATGCTGCTCCTTGAGGAATGGAGGCAAGTGCCTCAGTGTGAAGGATCCTCAGCTGCTCTTCACCACAACACACACACATTCACACACACACACATTCTCTCACACATATTTTCTTTCACACACACATTTTCTCTCTCACACACACAAACTCTCTCTCACACACACTCACAAACATACCCACACACTCTCTCACACACTAACACACACACTCACACACACTCACACATATTCTCTCACACACACTTTCACACACACTCTCACACACACTCACACACACTCTTACACAAAGTCACGTATTCTCTCACACACACTCATTCACACACAAACTCTCATACAGACTCACACTCACACATTCTCTTACACACACTCACACATTCACACAGATTCACACACGCACACTCACACACATTCACACATTTTCTCTCACACACTGTCACACACACTCACAAACATACCCACACACTCTCTCACACACTAACACACACACTCACACACACTCACACATATTCTCTCACACACACACTCTCACACACACTCTCACACACACTCTCACACACACTCTTACACAAAGTCACGTATTCTCTCACACACACTCATTCACACACAAACTCTCATACAGACTCACACTCACACATTCTCTTACACACACTCACACATTCACACAGATTCACACACGCACACTCACACACATTCACACATTTTCTCTTACACACTGTCATACACACTCACACACACTCACACATTCTCTCACACACTCACACATTCACACACATAAACTCTCATACAGACTCACACTCACACATTCTCTTACACACACACACCTCACACACACAAACTCTCATACAGACTCACACACATTCTCTTACACACACACACATTCACACACAAACTCTCACACACACACTCACTCACACACTCACATACACTCACTCTCACACACACTTTCGCATACACACACACCCCTGACTAGAGGGGAGGCTGTCTCTGTTGGTGTCTCCTCTTTGGCCCTCTCAGCATAGTCTATACTACCTGCCTGCTTTTGTGCTACTGAATTGTGAGGACGGCTGTGGAATGACAGAAGACAGGAGCTGACATAGGAAGGTGTGGGCGTGTGGCGCAGGGGTGAGCAGGAAGGGTTGCCAGGAATGACAGGTTCCCAAACCAAGCTCTTCTCATTCCAGGACAGTGTGCGATAGATTGGAACATGCTGTTACACCCAGAGCATGGACACGTCCTTGCATACACCCTATTTCCCGTCCTCATGACTTCACAGTGGGACTTCACCTAGGGAAGCCCCTCTCTGCCAGCCTTCCTGTCTCATCCCCCCAGGCCCCTTTCCTTCCTGACTGCCAGGGAGGAGTGGTAGGAGGATACATCTGACGGGAGAGTGGCTAAGACTTGTCAGCCTTTTATCCTGTAGTCCAGGCTGGATAAAGATTAACGTTTAGTGTGCTGGGTTCTCTCTCTCTCTCTCTCTCTCTCTCTCTCTCTCATTCTGTATTGTCATTACCTCTTAGCAGGCATGAAACAGTGATTCTCTCTCCACCCTTCAGATATCTGCTTTGCAGACTTTCTGAAGTCTTTGGGGAGACAGAAAACCTTGGAACACCTGATTGTGCCCACAGACCCACGCTGCGTTATCAAGTCCACTTTTAGCAGCATTATTATCTTCTAATATCCACCTTTCTGACTTTTGTATATATTTCTTAATTGGTCCTTGACTTGAAGGGAAATACAGGAGTGATTAGTTGTTACTTTTGAATCTCAATAGTTTTTAAGGCAGAATTGAAGTGTATCAGTCTTCCTTATCAATTGGATCCACTTTAACGCCGTTTAAGAGATGCAAGAACAAAGTCATAATCAATGTCTAATTACTGTGGGTTGTTGAGTGCCACTCATGGAGTCTCCTGGGATTTCAGGATATCCTGGGGTTACCCTGTGAGTATCATGGTACTTTCTAGTATAAAGGAGCACACAGCGGGGCTGAAATGGGTCCAGTCCCGGTGGCTCTTGGAAGATGTCTCTACTTTCAAGGCATTTTTGTTCCTTTTTTTTCCCATCAATAATGGAGTAGAATGTTTAGCAAGGAACTGGGGATGCTTCAAGAAGGCTCTTTATGGAAACTGGTCCAGAATTCCAGGAAAAAAAAAACAACAAACATTTTGCTTGAAAACTACTCTGGGCCTGAGAATACAGTGTGGTCTGGACTGTGAATTATCCACCAGGTTCTGCTCCTCCATGGAGCACACTGAGGCTGAGAGAGACAGGTGATAGTGACAATAATAATCACAGCCACAGCCAACCTCAAGTGTGTGTCCCCTGCAGAAGGTGCTTGCTAAGAACTTTCCTTCCATGACCTGAAAGAATCCTTACAACAACCCTCTGAGGTAGGGACTTAGGTTTTTCTCACTTTATAGAGAAGGAATTTAAAGCAAATGGAGAGGTTTAGTGATTTACCCAAGTTCTTCAGCTAGTTAAGTGGCATGAGAACCAGGAGGCAGCAGGCACCTGCTCTCAGGCACGCCTCGCTGGCCCCTACCTTGGGTTTGTACAAAGAACCAGAACATTAAACAAAGGGAAGTGTTACATGTGTCTTTAGGACACACATTTTTAAGAGTCAGCAGTAATCAAGCAAGTTATACAAATAACTTGTATGACTTGAAGTAAGTAACCCATGAGGAAGTAACCCATCCTCATCCTTAGAAGTGGGAAAAGTCAAAGATTACTTAGTGATGCTTGTTCTAAACTATCCGAATATCATCACTGCACTCAGGCTGGGAGGGTAGAGAGAGACACAAACGCTCATTCCTGCCTTCTACAACCCCACGGTGCTCACAGGGAAGAAAACCATATCCTTACAGGGCAGAAAGGGGTGAGGAGGTGAATGTTAATTATAGGTGTGAGTGGAATGGCCAGCCATGGCTTGGTGTGGAGGAAGGGACGTGGGGAGTGGAGCCAGGCAGAGCTCAGGGTGAATCTGTCTGGCTCATTAGCTCTCTGAGTAACCTTAGTAACACGTTCAAGCTTTCCAAGCCTCAGTTTCTTCCCTGTAAAATGGGAATATTAAATTCAGCCTATAAGCCATTTGGGAATTAAATGAGCTGACACGTGTAATTGTTCTTGACACAGCACAAGTTCTGGATACATCGGTTTCTTCCTTCCTCTTCTTCTTCCTTCTAAAATCCTGTACCTACTCATCTCCATCCCTCAGTCCCATGCCCTCTGGGTCCCATGACAGTTTGGGCTCTCTAGTCACAGTGCCTGAGAGAAGGTCTAGGGTACAGGTAGTTTATTTTGAAGGTAGCCTAAGGAAGCAGGAGTGAAAGAACAGAGAGGGTCAGAGGACGAAAAGGAAAAGCTAATGTGAGGTTATGTTTCTCTCATTATGGGTCTGTGTTTTGTTGTGAAACAGCCCGTGAGTGAATTCCCTGCCCTAAGGATAAAGTTCTTCCAATTTCCCCTGCAGCTAGGAATGCCACAGTAATGACATAATTGCTGGAGTGACAGCATCCATCTTGCAACCATGAGGCAACAAGCACAAGGCAGAGTGGCAGTACGTAAGGATGGCAGAGGGAACAACTCAATGGGAATTGGATCTGTAATGTTGAGGTCAAAGAGCTGAACCAGCACTGGGAGTGCCCCAGCTCTAGACCTCTCCCCACACGCAAACATTAAACCCCTATTTGTTTAATTTAAGCTACTATCAGTCCAGTTTTCTGATATCTGCCTGAGAGCGTGCTCCTCACTGGCAGACATATCTTTCTGAAAATGAGGGTAGTGGTCATGTTGATCCAGTGGTGTTTTTGTGAGCAATGCATGAATCACTGCGTGTGAAGCACATAAGAACAGCACAGAGCACACAGTTGGTACTCAACAGGCTGTGGCTATTGTCACCTCCCAGTGTGGCCCTGACTCCAATCTGAGCGGCTTTTCCTGTTTCCCAGGCTTGTCTCCAGCACAGGGCAGTGGCAGCTGTGGCAGGCATGCCTCCAGAGTCTGTCCCAAGCTAATTAGCCTTTGGCTTTTGAACCCATTCCTCCCTATCTGGCATTCATCATCTTGTCAGCCCGTCCCAAAGGCTGTGCCAGACCAGTATGTGAATGTCCTAGAGGAGCGTCCCAGGCACGAATAGTGGATGTCTCCTCCCTCGTGGCTCTTCCTGGTGTCTCTGCGTGTGCTGTGGTCCTGGTGCTTCTCCAGTCTGGAAAACATTTCCAGAGTGGTATCAAGCCAGGCTTTCTCCTTTGCAGGTGTAGAAGCAGTGAGCGGTGGGGTCCCACAGAAGCAGAGCTGGAAAGTACTAGGGCCAGGCAACCAGGCTTCCGTGCTGCACACTCCAGGGACATCATTCCCCTGTACTGCTGTGAGTGGCGCCAGTGGAGTTGCAAAGCGCACGACTGGCACCACCGTGCGGGCTGCGCGAGCAGCCCTGATGGCTGTACAGCTGCAAGGCCTCTGGATGCGGCCATGTTCCACCAGCCCTTTATAAAGAGGACACTGAGGAGCAGAGAGGTTGAGTGACGTGCCTGAGGTCACAAAGCACATAGGGATTAGAGTTTGGGTGTTAAAAGAATCTGTCTGGTTGCCTCAAAAGCCTTTGACCTGCAAGGCCCCATCTGATCGGGCACCCGCTGCTTGTCAGGGAGTATCCACTCACTGTGCTGTGGCCAGGTCGATGTTAACTTATCCGCATGAGTGATCTCATTCATTCTCTCAGCAACTCATTGAAGTAGGTACTATTATTTCCTTCCTTTCACAGATGGTGAAACTAACCGCCTCCCCCCTGGAATTAATTGATCGCATAGATAAGGTTATACAACTAATATGTGGCAGGACCAAGATTTGAAGCCAGGCAGTGTAGGTGTAGATCCTGCGCTTCCAATCTCATGCCATACTACCCGTCTATGCAGAAAGAGAATCACAATGTCACTTCCTCCATCTAGACCCCTGTATCCTCTGACAAAGTCAGTTTAGACTTATCAATAAAAGTTTGGAGCCTAGCAGAGGGTGGAGGATTGATCGTAGCCGTGGCCAGCTTGCCCACGCCTCTGTGTTGTCCCTTCTAATCGGATGCGCCTCCTCTGCTCATGCCTCCCACGCTGCCCCTGGACTTGCTTTGGCTGACAGGGCAGCGGCGAGCACGAATCAAGCACGTGCCGGTGCCACCACGTGAATAAGCCCAGGGCTTGCTGGAGGATGAGAGACCTCATGGGACAGAGATGAACCATCCAAACTAAGGCTCTCTTTGACCAGCCAGCTGCCAGCCAGGAGAGCAGCTGGGCACAGCTACAAAACTCGTCCAGCCAGATCAGCTGGCTTGATTCTGCTGCCAAGCAAGATGACTGCCTAGCTAAGCCCAATTCCAAATTGCCAGCCTACGGTGCTACATAAATAATTGTTGTTTTACACCACCAAGTTTGGGGTGATTTATTATACAGCAGAAACTAACTGATACAAAGGGGGAAGAGATTGGCCAAATACAATAATGCATTTAATCTTCGCAACACACCAGAGCTAGATGTATTGTTATCTCCATTTTGCAGACACAAAATGAGATAAAGGGAAGTCAGATAACTCTCACAGCTAGTAAGCAGTGAAGCTGAGCTTCAAATCTGAGCAGTCTGGTTCTAGACTCTGTCCTCTTAACCTGTATACCATATTGCCTCTCCAAGACAAGTTAAAAGCTAACTACATGCCAAGAATAATGTTAGGTTCTGGGCATACAGAAACAAATAAAACAAGACCTTTCACTATTAAATTCTTTCATAGATATATGAAGGTATATATTCAGAGAAAGGGCTATTAGTCAATGTATAAATAATTTATGTAAATTAATAAGGTAAAACATCTCATAGAAAAATAAATTACACAGAGATAATTTATTAAAAAGAATGCATATTATGAAAAATATTAACTGTATCAGATTGAAAGGCAAGTCAATTAAATCAAGAATGAAAAATCATTTTATGCCCATCAAATTAGCATATTAATCAAGAGTAAATAAATGGAATACTTAATTCTTTTGGTGGGAATATAATAATATGGCAAGGCCAATTCTGAAATATCGCTGCAAGAAAATAGCCAAAGATGCAGAGGCATACATCACTGTGGTTTTTAAAATAGTAAAGAATATCTAATAATAAAGATATTATAAGTTGTAATATATTAAAAGGACCAGCTATTGTACAGCCATTTAGAATTCTATTATATGCCATAAAAATACACCCATGTCATAATTGTGTATAACATATCTTGCCAAATATATTATAAATGTATATTCAAGTATAGAAGAAAAAATATTGGAAGAAAACCCTAAAACATAATCAGCAATTATACCAGGGTGTAGGATCATGAGTGACTTTCATTTTCATTTTTACACCTTTTCTTGAATTTTCTGAAGTTTCCTCATTGAGCATGAAAAGCTTTTATAATCAGAAGAAAAAGAGCAAGTTGAAAACAAACAACGTCATGAAATCCAGATAATGTGTGGAGCTGAGCTAGCAGTAATATTAATTAGTTGTGACAAATGTCCTCTAATAATGTAAGATGTTAGTGATAAGAGAACCTGGATGTCTGGTATTTGGGAACTCTTGGGACTTTTCTGCAAATCTAAACCTATGATAAAATCAAAAGATTATTGAAAGCAAAGAAACACTATCACCAACAAAAACCAGGCGGGACTGTGGTAGCTCAGCCCTGCAGCAGGGCTGTGGAATGTGGCCATGTAGTGGGTGCTCGCAGAGTCCCTGATGGAGCAGAGGAGGCCTGGAAGCTTCTGCAAGGTCTGCATCTGCCCAGAGGAGCACCATCCTGTGCGTATCCACCCAGACAGGCCATCGTCTTCTAATGCACCCAGACTCACTTAGAGCCCAGAGGCTGCCCTGCCTTCTCCCCACTCACATCTCGTCACCTGCTTTTATTTTTGCCTCTCGCTGTGCCCATCTCCTTTAAACAAACAATGTTAAACCTTTTCATAGAACTCCACACAGCACTGGTACTCACCGACCTTCCAGGCTTCTTCTGGTCATTCTAATTTTGGAGATGGAGTTTCACGCTGGCAGAGTATATACTGCTGAGGAATCACCCATGCACCCTACAGCGGACCTGCTGCTGTGACTGTCACCTTCTCTTCTTCCCTATGTCACCATCCACAGTGGCCTCCTGTGGTACAGTACAAGGAGCACTTGACCAGGCCTCCCAATCTCTGGCTGCGCCTCCTCTGCCTCCCCTACCAGCTCCTTTCCCCTCAATGAACTTCAGTTTCTAAATTGTTTATGGTTAGACTTGTGACCCTGGGCAAGTTGTTCTAGCTCTCTGTGCCACGGGCTCCTTGTCTGGGAGTCGCGGACAGTCGCAGTTCTCACGTCATGGAGATGTCCTGAGTTAACATGAGTAAAGCTCTGGAAAAGTGCCTGGAAAATAGTAAGTGCTCAATAAGTATTAGCTAGAATTATCCTTGTGTTATAATGCACATGGCATATGCTAATATGGCAACGTGATCGTTCCCAAATACAGTTCTGAGCACGTTCTTCCACTGCATACAGTCTCCCATGGGACTCCATCCTCTGCTGGTTTCCAGTTGCTGCTGTAACTAATTGCTATACCCTTAGAGGCTTCAAGCAACACATATTTATTATTGCATAGTTTTGGAGGTCAGAAGTCCAAAAAGGGTTTATGGGACTATAATCTAGGTGTAGGTAGGACTGCTTTCCTTTCGGGAGCCTCTAGGGGACAGTTTGTTTCTCATCCTTTTCAGCTCCTGGAAGCTGCCTGCATTCCTTGGCCCTTGGCTGTGTTAGTTACTTGAACCCCTGCTTCTGTTGTCACATCGCTCTGTTGTCACATTGACTCTGACCTTCCTGTCTCCCTCCGGTAAGCTCCTGTGATGACACCTGTCCACCTAGCTAATCCAGGAAAATCTCCCCATCTCAAGATCCTTAACTTTATCAAACCTGCAAAGTCTCTTTCGCTATTTAAGGTGACGTATTCACAGGTTCCTGAGAACTAGGAGCTCTCAGTTCCTGAGAACTAGGAAGTAGACATCTCAAGGGGCATTATTTTGCCTATGTGATCCTCTTTAGGATAAAGCCCAGGTTTCTCAGATTAGCACTGGAGCTCCTAAAACATCTGGAGCATAATACCTCCAAGTCATCAGCTCTTGGTCTTGCTGCTTCGTCTCCACGACATCGGCTATTTTCCCACAGGCCTGAACTTCCCACTTTCTTGTCTGTATCTTTCTGTTTCCATCCGGAAAGTCCTCTACCTTCTCCAAACTCAAGTCTTATCCTGTTTGCAAAATCCACCTTAACATCTATATACGATAGCAGTGACCACAAAAATGCTGCATAACACAACCACCCTGAAGCTCAGAGGTTAATCCCACGTTCATTCCCACTCGTGTTTCTGCAGGGGGCTGGAGACCACTCATCCAAGTGGGGCCCGGCTGGACTTGGCTCTGAGCAGTAAGTTGGAGTCAGGTCTGTTCCTTGCATCTTTCGTTCTCCCCATAACAGGACTGATTTTTGTCATGGTGAGGATAGTAGCATGAGGGCAAAAAGCCCCACTGTGCAAGCACACTTGACTCTAACAACCTGTGGGACAAAAGCAATCACATGGCTCAGCTTAACATCAGTGGACCCATACTTTGCTCCCAGGAGGAGCGGAAAGAGGGTAAATACTCGCTGAACAATGATTCACTTGATCATGATGCCTCCCTCTCCAGGAAGCCTTCCCTGAGTTACCCAGCTACAAACTCTTCTTTTGCCTACTCATAGTATTTTAACTGTGCTTTTCTTATAGCACAGCATTTATCTATAGCATAGCTCATTATCTCTACCAGAGTAGAGATACCTTCTAACTAGGAGCTGCTTGAGACCTGGACAAGGGGCTGATTAATGTTTACATTGCTACTAACCTCACCCTCTGCCTAACTCCAACCTTCTATCAGCTACTCAGTAAAGCTGTTTTGAACAAGTAAACCAGTACAGGCCAGGTGCAGTGGCTCACACCTGTAACCCCAGCACTTTGGGAGACTGAGGCAGGAGGGTTGCTTGAGCCTGGGCAACATACAAAACCCCACCTGTACACACACAATTAGCTGGGCATGGTGGCATGGGCCTGTCACCCCAGCTACTCGGGAGGCTGAAGTGGTAGGATTTGCTCGAGCCCAGGAGTTCCAGGCTGCAGTGAGCTATGATCCAGCCTGGGTGACAGAATGAGATCCTGTCTTTTCATGAAGCTTAGAAGTAGAAGCCCCACCAAGCTCATCATTTGGGAATTCTCTTCTTGATGGTGGCCGAGTTTGTGATATCTGGACTACCAAGTAGGAGATGATGCTTTCTGTGTCCTGATTATCAGAGGGAGAAGAAAGGACCGATTATTTGGCTGAATGACTTCAAGCTACATTTTCAATGAACATTTTCTTCAGGAGGGACTTTAAAACAAAAGAGGGGTCTGTTCTGTTTTAAATCCTGTGGAACTAGGGGATGAGAAATACACTTTGGGAATCACAAGCTTATCCATGAGTTCATTTAAACCTGGGTGTTTAAATGGACAGGGAAATGCCCAACTCTGAGCGGCTTGTAGACTTTATGCTAAGAGCTCACTGTCTGTTAGGGCAGCACCTGCTTGGGTTTCTCATCAGTTAGATGACCTTGGGCAAGCAGCTGGCTCTGTGAGCTCCAGGTTTTCCATCTGGTCCATGGGGAATGCTGGCCCTTGTGTCTGCAGGAGTTGGTGAGCACTGAAGTGTGAGGTTTGCAAAGTGCTAAGTGGCCAAGGGAGGGCTCTGGCTCCCCACCAGGAAACCACCCGAATTTCTCTGTGCACCTGTGATGGGGCTGGCCCCATTGGGGAAACCTGGGTTCTTTCCCTAGCCTGCATGACCCTGTTGGGACGTTTCCAAATTTCTTCCTTGCAGGTTGGGTGGCCTCTTCACTCTCAGTCAAACCATTGGAGCTGCCATAAAGTGAGGGCTTCTGCGGTGTGTGGGTTTATGCCCTCGAGGCACCTTCTCCTCGCCCTCCCTGCCTGTGCTGTGCTCAGCACTCACTCCCCAAAGGGAAGGGCCCACTCCTGAGCCCTGCAGGGTAGGCTGGTGAGTCTCCTCTGGATCCAGCCAGGCCCCAAACCCTCCCGTTGTATGTCCTGGTGAAGTGGAAAATAACATCATGTGAAAGAGCTGCTCAAAACAGGACGTGGACGGAGCTGGGATTCTTTCCTATGGAGGAAGCTGGAGGAGGGAGGTTGAGGGAATGTGACTAATAATAGCAGAGTGTTGAGCATTCTTACAGTGCTCTCTGGCTCCTTTCCCCCTCCTCTGTAACAAGC
Organism: Microcebus murinus; assembly: GCF_040939455.1. Classification (NCBI taxonomy): domain Eukaryota; kingdom Metazoa; phylum Chordata; class Mammalia; order Primates; family Cheirogaleidae; genus Microcebus; species Microcebus murinus. The sequence goes on along the minus strand of NC_134110.1, from coordinate 34,236,240 downwards.
TTCCGTAAGCTGAGGCAGGTGAGGTCGGAGTGGAATGTGATGACAGGCGAGAATGGGACACAGTCTCAAAGTGAATATCAGACATAGAAATTTGGATGTGCGTTCCCCACCACGGGGACTTTCTCGCCACCATGGGTCTGCTTTGGCCCTGCCTTTCTCATGGGCTGGGCATCGCTTTCCTCTTGTTCTGAGTTGCAGAGCTCGCCTCCTGCCCCCCTCTGGGTTTGTCACGTCTCAGTCTCACACCATGATAAAATAACACATGATTACATAGCCCCAAAGATATGCTGTGCATATTTCTAATCATTTTACATTTATTAGCTCATTTAATCCTGATAATCACCAGAGAGGTGGCTCCTGCTATAACCCCATTTTACAGTTGAGGAAACTCAGTGATGGTTGATGTTTTAAAATGTAGCTTTTCTTCTTATTATTATTATTATTATGCAGATATGGTGAGGCCACAGATCAGAGGGTGATTGCCATTGAAAAGACAACTTGTCATTTCCAGTTCCCAGAAGGAAGGGGCACAGCACGCCATGGGGGGCCGCTGGGGAGGGTCAGGCAGGAGGCAGAGGGCATGGGGCAGGGCCTGCGCTGTGGTCTCCGTGGGAAGGAACAGTCAGCAAGGCTGGGGTTGGGTAGTTTGGAGACTTTCAGTGGGCTATGGAGCACAGGGTATGTCCCTAATTGTCTGGTCCCTGGCCCTGGCGTGATGAGGGCAGGGGAAGAGTGGCCCCAAGTGTGAGGGCCCGCCCCATAGAGGAGGTGGGGGTGTGGGCTCTAGATTGGTCAGTGTATACAGTTGTGCACTGTCTGTAGGAATTGGCCCACCCTGGGGGAACAGTCTCTCTGGTACCGAGCAATGGCTTGCTGCATGCCTTGCACAGAAGCCAGCACTGTGGCACCTGTCTTGGAGAGAAGAAAAAGCTTTACTGCAAGGTCGCCCAGCCAGGAGACAGGCAGCAAAGCTCCAATCTGTTTCCCTGAGCTGGGATCTGGTGGCAAGTTTTACAGGAAGAGAATAACTATGAGGGAAACAGGAAAACACAAGGAGGCATGATTTGACTGGGTTGTGCAGAGAGGCGGTGCTGGGTCCTTGGCTCTTAAGTTCATACTGCACCAAAATAGGGTTTTCCTCACTTCTTAATTTGGCCCATGCTCCTTGGTCGAGTACTTAGGTTCTGTATGTGATTTTCTGTATGTGAAACTTTCTGTTTCCGCTGGCTCTGGAGTATAATTGGGCAGGCTTGGTCCATTTGCACATGCTCAGGTTATGTGATTTGCAATCTAGGGTTCACTGCAACTGGAAAACAATTCATCATCCTATTATTGACAAAGTCAATAATAGGATGTGTGTGAACTGGCTCTGCAGTTACATCTTCCATACAAGTGAGGCCCCAGATGTCAAAGCATCAGTATAACAAGACGTGCTTACTACATTGAAAGTCTACAGTGGGAGTCTACCAATCTATGGGATCACACGCTGCTCACCCCCCTGCCAGGCACCTTTTTGGAGGCTGGAGATAGTTAAATAAATGGGAGCAAATGTCTCTACCACCAAGGAGTTCCCGGCCTAGTGAGGAAGCAAGTATGTAAATTTCTGTGTGTCATCTGATGTCGTTAAGCCCAGGCTGGACATCAGTGTAAATAGAGTGCTGTTTGACGAGGGAAGTAGGGATGGCAAGAAAACCACAGAGCTGAAAGGCAATAGGAGCCAGGCACCTGGGACAAGGAAGAATTGTCTGCAAAGGTAAGCATTGCGGTCACGTTCAAAGAGGAGGGACAGGATGAAAGATTAGGGAAGTGCACGCAGACATGCCACCTCTAGGCACTGCACAGAGGCCAAAGTGGTTAGAAAACAGGACACGTGGACAGGAGAGGGCCCCAGCTCAGGCTGCTGTGGAGTTTACTGTGCTTAGGATGATCATAGCCCTGACATTTACCAAGCACTTTCTACACACAGGAGGCCTCCAAGCAATTTCAGTGACATATTTCCAGTGGCAGTGGTAGCTTTTTCTCATCTTTCATCCCAGGAGGAGGAAACTGAGGCATCACTGGCTCAGATCATAGAGGAGGAAGGGTCAAAGTTGAGGGGTTTGACTCCGGTGCCCACACCCTTAACTGCTGCAAAGGGGGCTCAAGAGGGTCTTGCAGTCTGAAGGTGATAGCTCTAGAAAATTTCTCTTGTCAGCTCTCTGGTATGTTTATCAGAGGGAGATACTGGAGGCAGTGAGCAATTAGGAAGTTGTCGCGCTGGTTCAGAGGACAAAAAGGGAAAGAGAGAGGGAAAAGCTGATAAATGGAGGTGATGTTTCTGGCATAGAATTGACTGGAACTGGTGACAAGATACACTGGGTGTTGAGCTGAAGGAACAGTGAAAAGGGACGGTTGAGCTCCAGCCTGGGGGACCGTGCGGGTACCAGCGTCTTTGCCTGGTGGGCAGATTCTCTTGGGAAGGAGTTGGGCTTAGGGGGAGGCTGGGGGTCGGTGGACCTTGCCTGAGGAGGCAAAGCTGGCTGGCAGGGCTGGGGCTCACCCTGAGGACCCCCCTTCCTGGTGTTGCCACGTCACAGCAGAGTCCTTAGCCGGGCGCCCGTGGCTCTGCAGTGGGGCCGACAGTCCATTCCCTGCTCCGTCTGCGGGTGAGGGGCGCCGGGCACTGTGGGGCTATGCAAACCCACGCAGGCGCAGGCCCAGGTTTGGGCACAGGTCTCTTTCCTCCCTCACCCCCGGGCTGTTCCCTAGCTCCAGGACCTCGCTCTCCAGGTGTGTCTCCTCCACCCACCTGGCAGGTCTTACTGCAGATGTTGCCTCTCAGAGGAACTCTGGAAATCGACTCCCGCAGGAGGCTGGGAGTGTGTCTTTCTGCGTGAAAGATTTGTAGGATCTCAAAGTTTGTCTGCAAAGGCCCTGGGAGATCACCTTTCAGCCCGTTTTACATTTCCCTCCCACAGCAGTTATACACCTGCTGCAGTTGTCTGCCTGGAATTTCCTGCCCCAGCCTGCTCCCCAGCCAGACCAGGGGGAGTCATTGTCTCCAGTTCCCCCCTTGCTCCTGCTGGTGGCTGGCAGGACGGTTAGACAGTGTCCTCCCTGCCATCTGTACCCTTGGCAAAGAAGAGTCCAGTGGCCCAGGACGTTGTGGGAAACCTCACAGTGTTTGAAAGTTTTAACAAAGCTCTCCAATCTGGTGCCGCCAGCTGTAACTCTGTGAGGTAATTTGTTCCTTCCAATACCTGTTGCCTGTTTGTTTTTGAAACCCCATTGGAACTTAGGACTTGTTTACCAGATGAATGAGGAAATGAATGAATGAATCCTCAACTGCATTTTCAATTATCCATAGAAATCTCCCCGTAGAAACTTCTGAATGTTACCGCACACACCATGCCCAGATTCCATCTCATTTCCCTCTGCCCTAAACTTGCAGGTGTTAGAAGAGAATGTTCTTTGGGTGGTAACATAGCACAGGCTAGTGCAGTGGCCAGTTAGGGACAGTAATAACAGCCAAGAATTTAACAGGTCGATAGACGGAGATTCCACAGTTAAATTGTAAATATTGAGCAGCGATGAACAGATGGAATTAGCTTTTTCCACAGTATATATCTCCCCAGATACAAACAAATTAACTACCACTCTGCAAATCATTGTGAGGCATAGAAAGGAAAAAAAAATAACAGAATCTGAAAGATAAAAGAGGAGGAGAGGCCAGAGAGAAGTATTGGACTATTTCCCCAGTCGCACTTAGCTAAAGGTATCAGCAACTCTCTAATAAGAAGAGATTTGAGTTAAGAAAAATACATTTGCAAAAGGTATTATATGCTGAAGTTATTACTAGGCTCAAATAAACTTTATACACTTAATTTTTGGTGGTGTTGATTGATTCACAACTAATCTTTAATATTTTCATAAAGCCCTTAAGAAAAGAGAGCCCCTAGGTTGTGGGTAATCTGAATTGATGAGCCTGATACTGAGTAAAGCTTTAAAAATGCTAGTGCCTGTATTGGGAGAAGCAGAGAATAAACTTGTGCTACAGAAAAGTGCCTGGCACAGCTTATTTGGGGGAGAGGGTGAGTCTCACAACACCAATGATCCCCGCTATTTTTGAGTTCCTGCTGTGAGCAGAGCCATACACAGAGCATAGAAGATGGGGAGAGAGGTAAAGTTCAGTCCCTGCCCTCGGGGAAGCTCCAGTCTGTTGGCAAAAGCAGACATGGACACCAGCATTAGCCCAATGAAGTAGATGCCATAGGAAGCTTTGTCCAAAGGGTGGAGGAACCCTCAATGAAGGCCTGATGGAAGGATTTGGGGATTTTGGGGATTTAGAAACTCTCCATACATTTGGGACCATTTCAATGATGTCTAGAAGGATTAATTGCTGGCGATAGGGCAGAAGAGCCCAGCAGGGGCCACTTGGGAGCTTTTGGAAGAGAGTGACCCTCTCATCTTAGTAGCTCACCAGGCTGAAAAGTCCACAGGGCCATTCTAGGTGGCAAAAACCCTATTCAAGGAAGTCACACCTGTGGAGCGTTGAGTTTCCTTGGAGTGCAGGAGGAAAGAATGGGGGCTGGTGGTTGATAAGGCTCAGGAGCAGGTTTGTGCTGGTTCATAGGAGTGGGTTTATGCTGTGTGTCTCATTAAAGATGGTTGGTCATGAGAGCCACACAGAGAGATCTTCATTGGCACCAGCAGGCAGCTGACGGCATGGAGGATAGGGTGGACCGAGACCAGTGAGGAAGCAGCTCTCTCATTGCCTTGGGGTCAAAGAGCTTGATGTCCCCTGACATGGGGCTCTGATTCCCTAGGGCTAATCAAGTGGGCTTGACAAGACCCTTCTCTGCCCCAGGCTTTCAGAAAAGGTTGGTGTTAGCTTCTCTTCCAGAGTGCTGTTAAGCTAGTCATTCTCCAACTAAATTTTAGTGTATGCCTGACTCTGCACCAGAAGCATTAATCTGGATTCTCCCAGGTACTTGGAACAACTCCAAGAACTGGCCTCATGACCCCATGTTGAGAAGAGGAAACTGAGGCTCAGAGGTCACAGATGAAGAGGTGTGGCATAAATCAATTCCTCTGACTCTGAAGTTTCATGCTTTTTCCATAGACATACATTACCTGATAATTTCTTTCCCTCCCTCTCTTCCTCTATCCCTCCCTCCCTCCCTCCCTCCCTCCCTCCCTCCCTCCCTCCCTCCCTCCCTCCCTCCCTCCCTCCCTTCCTTCCTTCCTTCCTTCCTTCCTTCCTTCCTTCCTTCCTTCCTTCCTTCCTTCTTTCCATCTATCTTTTTCTTTCATTCATCTATCATATTCCCTGAGAAGCATGAGCCTCTGCCTTGGTTCCCTGTGGTCATCAGCTACGGGATGGAATCCTGTAACACCTGAGTTGAGTTCAGTAAATATTTCTGGAGCAGCTTCTATATGCCTGGCATCTTATAAGCTCCGGGGAATCCTGTTATGGTAACAACATGGTTCCTGCCCCAAGATCCCTGTCTAATACAAGAAACAGACGCACAAGCCAGAAATTACCGTTCGCTGAGGTAAGTGCTAGAAACGTGCTATGCACATACCCTCTCGGGACCTCATTTCCCCGCATTGTAAAATAGATGAATTATGTCCACATTTATTTTCAGTTCCGACTCCCCTGTGCACATGCTTTCAAAACAAAAAATGAGAACAAGCTATACTGGATCTTTCAGCCTGTGTTAGTACTCAGGTGAAACATTCCTGTTCTCCATTGTCTGCCTTCCAGAATTCCTTATCAAGTAAGGAAAAAAATGTGAAAAGTTTATATTTTAAGGCTTAATGTCTTATGCAATAATAATAGACTCTGCAAAAAACATTTCATTTGAAATTATGGAGTTCTTTATATCAATGTATCAAAAGATGCTTCTTGGATGTGCTTAGTGTCTTATAAGATTGAATAATAAATAATTTCAAGAGAGGTGATAAATATTTATATGAGGTAGTAAAAGTTTGATTCACTCATGAAAGAATTTGAGGAAGAAAAAATTAAAAATATTGACATATGCATAGGAAAAAGATAAAATAAACATTAAGGGAGTCAAATGAAATATTAATAGTGGTCGTTTCTAGGAGTGAGAATTATTTGTGATATTTATTTCCTTTTCCATATTTCTATGTGTCTTCCCAAAATTCTGCAGTGAGAATGTACATTGCTTATATTTTTAGAAAATGAACAATACTTTAAAAATTTCTTGGTGACTTCAAGATTGTATTCTGTTGGTGGGCTTCCATCTGACCTGAGATTTCCTGGAGGAGATTTGGAATTGACTGCTATGAAGCTCTTTTGCTTCTAAAATGGAAATTCAATAGGTCTGAATCAACCGCATGAGTAGGCCTCCTAAGTAGGTGGAGGTTGCTTCCCTTATGCATGGTGAGCTGAGGTTGCTGAAATGACAGCCTTCTACGCGGGAATTCTGCCACAGGGCCTAAAATCCACTAGCAATATAAGACTTCGAGGGGGACTTTCCAAGTACTTAACAAAGGACTGAATCACAATGAGTTGATACTTGCTATCGCAGGTAATAATAATCCTAATAACAACAATGGCAAACGCTTACTTTCACCTAACATTTCCCTCATGCCAAGCTCTGTTCTGCATTCCTCGTATGTTAATTTATTTTGTTGATGATGATTAGATGAGTGAGCCGAGAGAAAGGATTCAGAAAAAGTTCGGGTCACGTCACTCTGATTTTCTGGGCACAGTTCTTTAATCTGTATAAGGAGCAAAATGCTGTCCTTTTGTGTTGAGTTTATCAGAGGGGTGAGGCGGGGAGATTATGTGGGTGAACCAAACTCTCTCACTGCCTAACTCATCCATTCAACAAACATTACCGTATGTTTAGCTTAATCCTAATATTGCACTCTTCCTTGGGAGACTTACAGCTCCCCCATTCTCCAGTGACCCTGAGACTTTCCGCCACAGGGATGTGTCCCAAATAAGACCAGAGAGTCTGGGGAAGACCTTGGGTGAGTCTCTTCATTCAGGATCGCAGATGTAGGTATAGGATACATCTGGTAGAGAAGGAGGCAAAGCAGATCTGGGAGAGGGGAGAGACCCACAGCAACCCGAGACTGTGGAGTCGGCTGGGTTTAAACCATCCTCCCTCCAGGAACCCTCAGTTGCATGAGCCATTACATTTTGTTTTTGTCCCCTGATAATTGTACCTGAAAAAGCCTATATGACCACTTACAATGAAAGCTGAAAAGAGAGATCAAAATATTAGCATGGAGATAAGTTTATACTTATTTTCATGTTCTTTTTTCTGTATTTTTAGAAGTGTTTATAAAGATTGTTTTTTACTTTTGTGATAAGAAAAAATAAAATGTAAATGTTTTTAAAGGTTGTATTTTGATATCTGCGTGGGACACACACCGTTCCTCAGCACAGCTGGGACTGCAGGACAAGAATGTTAAGGCTTTACCGCCTCTAGTTGGGGATGGCCTCAGAATTTCAATATGGCACCGCCACCAACTGAATGTTTGTGTCCCCCTAAAATTCATATGTTGAAACTTAATCCCCAGGGTGATGGTATTTGGAGGTGGGGCATTTGGGAAGTGATTAGGTCACAAAAGTGGGGCTCTCATGAACGGGATTAGTGCCTTTATAAAGGGACCCTAGAGAGATCCTTGTCCTTTCTACCACCTGAGGACACAGTGAGAGGACAGCTGTCGAGGAACCAGGAAATAAGCCCTCATCAGACAGGGGATCCGCAGGTGCCGTGATCTTGGACTTACAGCCTCCAGAACTGTGAGAAATAAATTTCTGGGTTTTGTGTAAGCACCTAGTATATGGACTAAGATGTTGTCTACTGACCTGAAATTTAGAAATTTGAATTCTACTAGTTCCATTCTCAGCTCCTACTTAGCACTCCTCAAATGTCTGTGTTTGTACTGTCCTTCTCATTTCTAACATGCCCTTGGTCCCTTGTGTTTGTGTTGCTTGTTTGCCTATACCTCTCTTTCACCTGGGAGCTCCCAGGGAACAGGTACAGCCTGTTCCTCACAGCTTCCCAGCCCAGGAACTGGCCATATAAGGCCATCAGCCCTGTTTGCTGAATCCCATAGACTGGTTCACACCCCACCCATTCCAAACACCTTCTCCTTCCTCTTCTCTTGTAGAAGCTGGAAAGCCAAATGCTTTATCTCCCACCTTTCCTTACTGCCAGGACTGGCTAAGTACCTGATGTTGGCAGAAGCCTCAGGAAATGCTTTCATTTCCAAATGAAAGAGCAAAATCTTAAGAAGAAAAAGTAATTTGCCTTTGTGCCCTGCCCCTTTCCTCCTGTCTGCAATGCTGATGTTCTGCCTGTGGTGTGCACACAGTAGCCGTCTTACATCCATGACGCACCAAATACAAGGAGAAAGCCAATGCCCTCAAATAGCAGGAAGTTAGGAGGGTGGACCTTGAGATGCCACCAGCAGCACTGAGAACATGTATTGGCCTTCAACTACCTGCCACTGGGCTTCTTGCATTGGGAGATACACAAGTCCTATTTCCTCTCACCACTGTGGTCATTACTTCCGTTACAGGCAGCAGATCCTCTATCTAACTGATACTGCATGAAGAAATGAGGGGCTCTAGGTGAACAACTAGGGGTGCATAAAGGACATCGAGAGGATCTCAGGATTGAATTTGGCCCAATGCCCCAGATCAAGGGCTGATATTCATGGTGTCCCTGGACTTACAGAGGCTTGGTGAGGAAGATGGCTTGCCAAAGAACACACAATTCAGCACAATTAGGCACAATCAAGACACTTTCTTTACTCTGTTCTATAATGTCTCTTTTGCAAGCATGTTGCAATGTACTGGGCATACACAAGGCACCCCCTTCATTGCCTAGCCTAATAATAATAGCGGAAATAAAAGAAGCATTGGTTGATTGGGAAGTCACCTTTCTCTAAGTGGCCATAATGGAATTGAACACATCCCAACATGCTTTATATAAATGCAATATCAATTCTTTTTCTCCCCTGTCCACTTCTCGGAGTTACTGGACATCACCAGTGCTATTGATTCTTGGCCCAGTGCAAATGTAGATGGGTTGTGTCACACTCTAAGGAAATGCCACTTGAGGAAACAGATCAATAAGGCTGATTATTCGCATTACAAAGGAGTCCAGGCTAGTTCACTGGAATAATTGGTTGTAGGAAATGAATGACTATAGAAAGGCAGTGTGACTTGGTGGAAAAAGTACCAGGCTCTGAGACAGGTCTGTCTCTTACTATGTGGGGGACCTCTCCATGCTCTTAACAGAATAATAGAAGCAGCAATATTGGTCATGGGAGTAGTGATCGTATTAATAACAATGACGACAATGATGATGATATTTAATCGTGTAGGGTTGTTATATTGTGAACTATTTAAAATGAGTGGGGAAAACAAAACCAAAAAATGAATAAACAAGCAAACCTAGAACAGCGCCCAGCCCCTGAACAGCTCTCTCATTTGTGAGATGGGATAAAAACAATGCTCACTTCATGGAGTAGCCAGTAGGCGTAACTAAGATAAAGTGAATAAAGTTACTAGCAAGATGCCTGTCAAGAGCCGAAGTAACAATAGTTCCTCTTCTAGTAAGGCACTCTCCTATGCTAGCAATTGCAACCATGCACTAGAATGATGGAGAACCAGCTCCCAGCTCGGGGGTGCAGAGTGCAACATGGTCTGCTAAGAGATGAGAAAAGCGAAGTTCAGGGAGAGGCGGGACTGTCTCAGGTTCACACTGCGCGTTAGTGCCTGGGTCTGGGCAAGACTATGTCTCCCAGTTTGGTCAGTCTCTGAACCTCCCACTCCTCCCTGCTGTTACTGCTTAATGTCCCCAGCTGCCTCTGTAGTCCCCACCTGTCAAACGGAGCTGGCCACCCCTTTCAGGAATGCATTGCTTTGCTATGTAATGTCTTTCTCTTGCACCTGAGTAAAGCTCCATGGGGCCGGGCCATGCCTGTTGGTGTCTGCTGCACCCCATCCCCAGCATGGTGCCTGGCACAGAGTGGGGCTTGATGCATTCTTGTATAAAAGCTACAAACGAGTGCACACATGCATGCATAAATAAGGAGCTCTTTGAGGCATATCACAGGCTTGCAAAAAAGGTAAGGTTAGGAAAAGGGGAGATGCAGGAAGTAAGGAAAGGCAGCACAGAGATGACAAAAAGATATAGAAGGTAGCTGTGGCCTCACTGGGGGGGCTGCTGCTGCCACTGAAGATAGCAGGGTCCCCAGGTGCAGTGGCCAGCCCAGGAAGACAGTGCCATTCTTATAATCCTTTTCTGCCCTGTTGAAAAACCCTTTTACATTTATTCAGCAAAGGGAGGGATACTTCTGGGCCAGAGCCCAGGAACTGATGAGGGAGGGGGTGAAGGGGCAGGAGAAATGGACAGAAGGCATCCTAGCAGGTAGTCACAGCATGAGGTACCTGAACCATTGGTGCAGGTCAGGGGAGCTTCTCAGAACAGGGGATCCTGTTGGAATCCTCTTTATAGAGAAGGAGGGACTCAGCTTCAGGCTCCCTCCGGGTCCAGAATCAGCCAGGAAAACGCCAGCTGCTGTGATCACCCTGTTACACCCAACTGGGCCAGCCAAGGCCCTTTCTGCTCTGCATCAGTCACACGGGAAGCCATCCCTGGTGCCCTGGCACTGTCTTAACGTGTACAGCAAGCCTCACTGGGTGTTAGGAGCACAGAATTCTCAGCAAGAAGAACCTGAGTTCAAATCTAAGCCATATCAGCACCAACTGTGAACTGCACATCACTCCACCTGTCTGGATTTTAGTGTTTTTGTGTGCTAAATTGGAAAAATGCAAATACTTGTACATTTTTCATGAAAGTGAGATAATTCATATGAGTCACTATTAGAAGTCACTATTATGGTTGCTGCTATTATATTTGTTTTTTTTTTTCCTTTTTCTGGTTTTGCGCTTTCTGTGTTTGTATCTCAGGCAAGTTTTGGTGGCCTCTCTTCCTTAGCCTAGACATACTGTTCAACCGAATGATTTGTGGCTTTTTCCTTCTCAGCTTGCATAGTAGAAGCTGAGCAAATGAGACCCCTGCTCTGTGAGGCCTCAGAGAAGCTGTCGGCATTGCCATCCTTCCAGCTTCAAGTCTGGGCTGTGCTGGCTTCTAGCAGGACAGTGTGGTTGGTTCCCAAGCAACTCCAAGGCCCTGCTCTGTGACTCTACAACAGCTGGTGATTATCAGTGGGGAAGGGAGTTTCAATCTTAAGCAGGAGGCTTAAGGCAGGGCAAGTATGTCCTGTCAGTTTGTTTATTTACATGGCAAATTGCATTTTCTACTTCATTAGCCACCCAACTGCACCCAGAAACTTCCGCTGAGCACTGGCTCTGACCAGAGCTTGGAGTGTTTATGGTCCAAGACTGGAGGAAGATGGGCCGGGGGATGGGGTCTGGAGGGTACTGCCAATTCAGGAGGTATCTGCAGAAAGAGGACTGGCTCTGTGAACAGGGACAAGGGATGCTGAAAACCATGGGGCTTTTCCAACATGCGCTTTATTGGAAATGAAAGTACTACTAAGTGGATATGAACCTAGGTACATTTCTTTTCTTCTCTGAGTCACACTATTTTCATCTACAAAACATAACTTCCTCCAAGGTTGTTGTGATGTACATTCTCACAAATCATGCTTATGAGAGCATTTCTATAAACTCCAAGTTCAAATGCAAGGAGGGTGGGTGGTAAAGGAGAAGACCTATGGTTTGAATGATTTTGTCCCCTTCAAATTTCATGTTGAAACTTAATTCCCAGTGTACAGTATTGGGAGGTGTGGCCTTTGGGAGGTGATTGAGTCATGAAGGCTCTGCCTTCATGAATGGGATTAGTTGCCTTAATTAAAGGAATCGATGGAAGGAGTCCAGTCCTTTTGTCCTTCCGCCTTCTGCCACACAAGGACAAACTGTTCCTCCCTTTTGGATGACTCAGCATTCAAGGCACAATCCTAGAAGCAGAGACCGGAACCTCACCAGACAACAAAACTACTGGCACCTTGATCTTGGACTTCCTAGCCTCCAGAACAGTGAGAAATAAATTTCTGTTATTTGTAAATTACCCAGTCTGCAATATTCTGTTAGAGCAGCACAAATGGACTGAGATAGGAACAAAGCTCTCTATATCTCATCACAGCCACCTGAATCCATCTTGGGGAAGATAACCACAATGCAAAAATTCTCTCTGCCTTAGTCTATCCACCTTCAAAATGGGGGCAGTGACACCTACTTCCGAAAGGGCTGTGAGAATCAAATGGGATAGTGGGCATAAGTGTTCCAGCACACTCTCTGGCACCTGAAAGATGCTCAGTTCTCTGAGCCTTGGTTTCCCTCATTTGTCAAATGGTCAGGTTGCAGGTCAGATGAATAAACAAAGTCTCCTTTTATTATACCTGATGTTATCAAATTGGCAAAGCCTAGAGCAGCTCCAACATCAGCTTATCTCGGGTTCCCTCGATTCTGACTTGTGATGGATCTTGGGTTGATGTGAATGACACCAACACTTCTGAAGTGCTTCCCAGAATGCACACTTCATGTGCTCTGTGTCCTACCTTACTTATTCCTTACAAAGGTGCGATGAGTTAGAGTGTTGATCATCCCATTTTATGTATGAAGAAAGTGAAAGGCAGAGGGTGAAGTGTCCTGTTTACATTCACAGTGCTGGGAAGTGACAATGTTAAGATTTTGTCTTCAGATCCTGGGCCTTCATGCACCGCCCTAAGTTGTCAGTAGAAGTTGGACTGTCCTTCAGTCCTTCCCTGGGCAGCTGTTATAACTGGAAGAGCCCTGAGGCTGATTTAGCCCAACAGTCTGCAAGCTGAGTGTGCACTCCTCTGGGCTGAGTGGAGACTTTTGGGGGTGAGGATAGCTTCTCAACATCTCACCTTCCCAGCATCTGTAAGCACTCTTTAAAAGGTGACCCATGTGATGTATACGGGCTGTCAGCTTTCCTCCCCTTCCCGGCCTTGGCAGGGCTTCTGTTCCTGCTTCCTGAAAGAACGCCATTCTTCTCCTTCATCCTGAATCCAGCCTCTGGGGCATCAAACAAAGGGAGAAATTCTGAGTGCCAAGCAAAGGAGCTTCTGTGAGAAACATCGAAGGTGGTGGTACCTTATTTCATGCAGACATCAAACACACACAAGCGCACATCTCGGTTCTATCTCTCTCTCTCTCTTTCCCATTTTATCTATTTGTTTTCTTTTTATTTATCCACTATCATCTTCTCTCTCTCCAATCTTTCTTTCTTTTTTTTAATTGTACTCAACAAAAACAAAATTTTATTCTTTTAAAATATACTTGGAACGTGTACTAAAGGAGACTGTATGCTAGATCATCAAGCAATCCTTAACAAATTTCAAGGATTGAACTCCATCCTTTCATTCATCCATCCACATCCATCCCTCTTAAAATTTGATTTCAGGAATGAAAAGGTTAACAGAACTTGTGTATTAACAGATAAACTTAAATTTTAAAATAAGGTCAGACTTTGCTATCATTAAGTTGGATTTGGCTGATGTGTTTGACAACAAAAATGGGCTTTGCCAATTAAGCTACATGACAGATATCTTTAAATAAGTTAAATATGAACTCCAAGGTTTTGGCAACGAGTTAAAGCACTTTTACAATATTCCAGAACTGCATTGTCCAACATGATAGCCACCAACCATGAGTGGTTACTGAGCACTTGAAATGTAGCTAGTCAAAATTGAGATGTGCTGTAAGTGTAAAATGCATACTGGATTTCAAAGATTTAGTATGATAAAAAGAATGTCAAGTAGCTCATTAATGCTTTTTTTATTGACCACATATATAAATGATAATATTTTTAATATATTGAGTGAAATAAGATATTTTATTAAAATTAAATCACCTGCTCCTCTTTTACTCTTCAAATTGTGGCTACTAGAAAATTTAAAATTGCATATGACATTTTCATTGTATTTCTATTGGAGGGTACTGCTTTAGAAATACATTGCTTAGAATTATTTAAATTTGTGACAACTTTTATATGTCTATTTTTAATATCATGGTGGTACACTTCTTCAAAATTCTCAGAATATATTCAGACAAAGATTCCAATTTTTTACGGGTGGGAAAATTTTGGCCTAGAAAAGAAGCATGACATCTAATTTTGTGGCTTTGTGAGAATTCTATAATGGGCACAGAAGATTCACTTGCAACCTATTGAGTCTTGACAAAAACAGGGACCTTGACCTTAAAAAATTTCCACGAAGGTTAAAAGAATGCTGTCTCTTATAGAGCACATCTCTTGGCTGTGCTCTGAGACCTTCTAGCATTTGCCAACTATTGAGAAACTGTCTGTCCTTTGGTCATGCCCCACCCTCTTGCCCACCCCAGGTATGAAAGAGAATGTGGGGTTAGGGGAAGATCATTTGCTGGGAGGCAAGAGGGTGGGAAGAGGGTGGGTCTAGCTCTGTTTCCAATCGCTGATTTGCTGAGTGACCTTGAGAAGGCCTTTCTCTCTGAGTCCCAGTTAGATGGTCTAGAAAGAGATAACATTAAACCCCACTGATTTACACACTCCCTGGATCCTGACTGTAGTCTAAACGTTTGTGTGCCTCTAACATATATTTGATTCATATGTTGAAATCCTAATCCCCAAGGTGATGGTGTTTGTAGGTAAGGCTTCTGGGAGGTGATTAGGTTATGAGGGTGGAGTCCCTCATGACCGGATTTAGTGCCCTTATAGAAGAGACCTCAGGGAGATCCCTTGCCATGTGAGGTTACAGCAAAAAGACAGCCATCTAGAAACTAGAAACTGTCACCAGACACTAAATCTGCCAGTGCCTTGATTATGGACTTTGAGAAATAAATTTGTTTTTTCTTAAATACTTTTTTGCTCATTAATTTTTTATATTGACTACATGTAAAGATGCTAATATTTTATATATATTAAATTAGATACATTTTAAAAATTAATTTCTCCTGTTCCTCTTTTACTCTTTAAATTGTGGCTACTAGAAAATTTAAAATTGCATATGACATTCTCATTGTATTTCTATTGGATAGTACTGCTGCAGAAATACATTGGTTTATTTTAGAAATGGGGTATGTTGCCCAAACTGGCCTAAAACTCCTGGGCTCAAGCAATCCTCCCCCTTCAGCCTCCAGAGTAGCTGGAACTACACCTGGCACCCAGTTTCAATATTTTTTAATAAGCCACCCATCCTATGACACTTTTTTTTTTATAGCAGCCTGAATGGAATAAGACATTTTTAAAGTAACTTTGTTACAAACTGTGACATTCTATGACTTGTTACTTGTTTCCTCTTTGGTGTGAGGGCATAATACTCCCTCTTGCCTCCCGGGGCTGCTAGGAGGATTGATTTAGTCAATACATCACTTTCTTAGAAATACATTTAATCAATATATAATACACTTAGTCTATACCTCAGTTTCTTAGAACACAATGTATCCCATGGTGTTAAAATGTGTTTGCTTTTTCATGAAGTCCTCTCAAGTCTGTGAAGACACAATTGTTCCATTTCACAGATGACAGTGCTGTGCTTAGCCTCAGAGAGATGCAAGTCCATCCAGCATGCTAAAGCTGAAATGGCCCAGAATTTAACCTCAGAACCTAGGGCTCCACTCTCAAGGACTCTTTTTTTTTAATCATGGTAAAATATATGTAATATAAAATTCACCATTTGAATAATTTTAAATGTATAATTCAATGGCACTAAGTATTTTCACACTGTAGTGAAAACTATCACCACCATCTATCTCCAGAACATTTTACTATGCAAAACTGAAACTCCACACCCATTAAACAAGTCTCCTTCCCTCCTCCCCCAGCCCCTGATAACTGCTGTTTTCATTTCAGTTACTATGAGGTTGAATACTCTAGGAGCTTCATGTAAATGCAGTCATACTGTATGTGTTCCTAGTGACAGGCTTATTCACTTAGCACCATGTCCTCAAGATCCATCCATGTTGTAGCATGCATGATTAGAGCCCAGAGCCATGTGCGAAAATCTAGACACTGAAGTCTGGAGTTGCCATGCAGGTTTCTAAGGCCAGAGAACTATTAACACCTGCTTCTGTCAGCTCACACAACCTCGGGCAACTAGAAAATTCCTGTACCCTTCCCCCAAAGACTGGTCTTTATGCAGTCTTCCCATTTGGGTAAATGGTACCTTCACTTAGCCAGGAGGTGAAGTCAAAACCTTGGAGTCACATGACTCACGTGTTTTTCTCACACCCAACCCCGTCCATCAACAATCCTGTTGGCTCTAGCTTGATTGTCTATCCATAACATGATCACTTCCCATCTCCATGCCCAGGCCAACCTGGTCCATGGCAACCTGGTCCATGGCAACCTGGTCCATGGCAACCTGGTCCATGGCAACCTGGTCCATGCCACCTTTATTTCCCACTAGGGTCCCATTGAGGCCAAAGGGATCCTCTCAAAACCCAGGGCAGCTTAGAGTGTTTACCTGCTCAGACCCTCCAGAGCTTCCTCTCTCACCAAGGTCAAAGCCAAAGGAAGCCCTCACCGTGGCCCACAGGCCTGTGAGATCTCCCCCCTGGCCTGGTGATTTCCCCTCACTCTCTCTCATGCTCTCACTTCCTTCCATTGCCTTTGCAATGGCTGCTCCTTCTAAAAATATTCTTCCTGGCATGACTGTTTCTTCCAGTAACTCTGCTCAAGTGTGTCTTGTTGGTAAGGACTTCCCCAACCTCCCTCTATAAAATAGCACCACCCTACCCTGAACCCCACAGTTCTCTTACCCTTTGTGCTAATTTTCTGGGGTGGCTGTAACACGTTACCACAGATGTGGTGGTTTAAAACAACAGACATTTTTCTCTCATAGTTCTGGAGGCATAAGGGGGAAATCAGGGTGTCAGCAGAGATGTGCTCCCTGTCCAAGCTCCCAGGGAAAACCCTGCCTTGCTTCGTTTGACTTCTGGTGGCTCCTGGCATACCTCAGCTTGTGGCTGTGTCACTCCAGCCCCTGCCTCTACTTCTCCATTTCTCTTTTCTGTTTCTTGTAAGGACATTCTCATTAGATGTGGGTCCCCCCAATCTAGTATGATGACCTCATCTCCATCCTCACCTTCATTACATTGCCAAGACCCTATTTCCAAATAAGGTCACAATCTGAAGTTCCAGATGAACATAACCTTTTGGACAACACTATTCAGCCCACCACCCCTTTCTCCTTTTCTCTTTCTTACACTTAAGCCATCTGATATAATCTTTATGTAGGCTTTTTTTGACTCTCACTACAGGCACATGAGGGATCTATAGGGATCTGAGTCTGTCTGTCGCTGCAGCAACTCCCTGTGGGGCCTGGCACAGAATAAGGGCTCCGTAGCCATGTATGGGCTGGAGGACTGAGCGCCACTGTCCCTCAGGGGCTGTCTCTGCCTTTGCCACGGGGCCACTTAGGCTGAGGGTTCCCTCAGTCCCCGGGGCTGGAGTCCCTGTCTGCCCGGGGGGCACCCTCCCCAGAGAGCAGTAGAGACTGAGACTCCCAGGGGGCTGCCCTCGCAGGCGGAGCTCTGGCCGTCTGCCCACGGCACAGCGGTTTCTAAGATGAATTACCTTCTCTACCTGTGTTTTCTCAGATTAAAAAGTAAAGTGTGGGGTAGAATTGATTGGGTGGATGGGCAATTATTGATGGCTTTTTTGTTGTATTACAGGATGTGTTAGTTGCTTTTGCATTACTTTTTAGAGTTTAAAAAATGAAAAAGGCAATGCATACTAACTGAAAGAAAAAAGACAAAAGCCTAATAATAAATTATGAAGAAGGAAAAACTATCACTCGTAATCCCACAACCCACAGGCAATCAATTGTCTTTGGCTAATTCTCAATCAGTTTTCTAAGCAGCATGAACGGTAGAGATCATACCCCATATGCAATTTTAAATCAGGCTCTTTTCCCTTAATGAGCACTTTCCCACAGTATTGAAGACTAATGATAGCTACCGTTTGTGCAGTGCTTACCACGAGGCAGGCCCTGCGCCCGCTCTCTGCCCAATTCACTCTTACTCCTCACAACGGCCACCTGCAGTACGACAAGAAGTGGGAGTTGAAGGATGGCCTTGGAGCTGGGCGACTTGGGTGCCAGTCCCGGCTCTGTCCTCTGAGCTGTGTGACTTTGGGCAAGGCGGGTCTATTAGTTTCCTGTGGCTGCCGTAGGAAATTAGCATGGGCTGAGGGTGGGGATGGAGGCTTAAAACAAGAGACATTTACTCTCTCACAGTTCTGGAGGCCAAAATCTGAAATTAAAGAATTAACTTGGCCATGTTCCCTCCAAACGGGAGAATCCTTCCTTAGCTCTTCCTAGCCTCTGTTGGTCGCCAGCAAGCCTCGGCCTTCCTTGGCTTATAACAGGCATCACTCCAATATCTGCCCCCATTTTCACATGGCTTTCTCAGGATGACATCAGTCATTGGATGTAGGGACCACCCTAATCCAACATGACCTCATCTTAACTACTTATAACTGCAAATATTCCATTTCCAAATAAGGTCACATACTGAGGTTGTCTGGACATGAATTTTAGGGGGTACTATTGAGCCCAGTAGAGTGAGTAACCCCTCTGTGGCTCACCTTTCCCGTTTGTCAGCGGCAGAGACTAGCTCCTATCCTACAGGGTTAATGCAAGGATTAAATGAGGATATATGTAAGTGTATGCAGCATGTTGCACCTTCAGGGCTAGGTTTGCTGTGACCATAAGTAATGGTTTTACAATCATCCACCTCAGCTTACAGAGGAAGTCACGTCTCAGCAAGGTTACAAGTTGCTCGGCGTCCTCACCCCAGGAAGGACAGCAGGGCTGGCAGAGGTGGCAGACACCTGCGCTGCTGGATGAATTCCTGGGAGGTGCCACCTTTTTAGGAGACAATATCAGAAAGTGATCAACAGAAGAGACTTTGATTCCAGCCTGGGCTGAGGACGACTCCCAGTTTTAGTCACCACCTGTGGGTGACTCACTTAAACTCTCTGAGGCTCCTTTCCTCGGCTCTGACATGGAGTGAACTAGCCCCATGTCACAGGGCCATTGTGAGGCCAAAGCAAACCTATGTGGGCTTCTTGGCCCAATAGGAGGCACAAAGCACTCAGCAAATGACAGCTGATCTTAAGTCTAAATCTAGTTCTGCTGGTTTGACACATTCACTTGTTTGTTTTAAAAATAACCTTCATTGTTTTTCTTATTGTAGAAGTCACATATGTTCCTTATTGGACAGTCAGAGCATATATTAATAAATAAGCAAAGAAGAAGTATTAATGTTACCATCCAGAAATAAAACCTACTAACTACCCTTCTAGTATCGTGTGTATGCTGATATGTACATAAATATTTGCATATATAAAACATGCATTTTAATGAGATATTGTGGGCTGTCTTTTCTTAACTATGTGCTATGAGCAGTGTGTGTATTTGTGTGTGTGTGTGTAAATATAATTTGGCATAGCTACAGACTGCATCGAGTGGCTGTGTTGTGGGATACTGAACCACACCCTTATTTAGACAAGTGGTTCTTGCCTCATCTTTGGTTCATTTCAGTAATGCACTCGTTTCCATATTGGTGATATGGTCTGTGATGTAGCGATGGGGCCTCTTCTGCATCTAGCCCAGTGGCCACAAAGCAGAGTGGGCATGTCATCAAGAACACATGTGCAAAGGCTGTCATGGTTCACGAAGCACCTCCACATCCTAATCCTAGTGGGTCCTTGCTGTGTGTAAGTGGGGCTCCCTTTTGTAGGTCAGGGAACTGAAGGTTCTGGGGGAACAAGAAAATATCCAAGAAAGGAAATGGCAATGCCTGGACCTGAATGCAGGACTTCTGTCTCTTAGCAGAGTCTCTGTTCAGCCAGACACAGGGTGGGACTGAAGGACAGCAGCCTCTGTCTGTGCTCAAGGCTCCCCTCCCCTGCCCTGGCCACCATCCGGGGGAATAAACAGATCAACTCTCCCTGTGCTTTTGGGGGCCTCAAGGTCTTCCACCACCAGGACTTGAGTATTTGGTGGAACACCTGGAGAAAGATTCCTGTTCTAGAAATGTCCTCACTGAGCAGACTTCTATCTTGACAGCGCTTTCCCTTTTCCCTCCTTAGCAACTATGAGCCTTTTAAGCAGGGATTTGTGTTTTCTTCAATCTGAACTCTTGCACCTAACCAGGGAATACAATAAGAATTATGCTGGTTGAATTGACCTAACAAAGAGAGATTAATGGTGGAATCTCAGGCTACAGCTGTCTGCCTGGCACTATTTGGCTGCTGTGTATTAAAAGACCCTTATGGGCCAGGCGCGGTGGCTCTCGCCTGTAATCCTAGCACTCTGGGAGGCCCAGGTGGGCAGATTGCTCAAGGTCAGGAGTTCGAAACCAGCCTGAGCAAGAGTGAGACCCCCGTCTCTACTATAAATAGAAAGAAATTAATTGGCCAACTAATATATATATAGAAAAAATTAGCCGGGCATGGTGGCACATGCCTATAGTCCCAGCTACTCTGGAGGCTGAGGCAGAAGGATTGCTTGAGCCCAGGAGATTGAGGTTGCTGTGAGCTAGGCTGACGCCACAGCACTCACTTTAGCCTGGGCAACAGAGTGAGACTCTGTCTCAAAAAAAAAAAAAAAAGTAAAAGACCCTTATGTATATGTGACATTACACAAATTAGAAAGGGCTTTGCTCACATCTGTCATCCTGTAAAGTAGGCTGAGTTTAAATTATAATGATGTAGTTTCACAACGAGAGTGATTTTTTCCCTCTTGTATTCGTTTTTCTCTGAATTTTGTACATTACTCGTGACACCCTCAATGGCATTGTGGATTCTTATTTTTAAATATTAATTTAATGGGAGTACTTCTTTACGTTAATTGATTTTTGATGAGTTTCAATATTTTTGGAAAGTGTTCATTTTTGTTGTTTGCTCCTTTATATCTTGTGGTCTCAATGTACTATTTTTTCTTATCAACTTGCATGGGCACAATCG
Organism: Microcebus murinus; assembly: GCF_040939455.1. Taxonomy (NCBI): domain Eukaryota; kingdom Metazoa; phylum Chordata; class Mammalia; order Primates; family Cheirogaleidae; genus Microcebus; species Microcebus murinus. The sequence continues at coordinate 34,215,262 of NC_134110.1, read as the reverse complement.
TAGTTGTGACAACTCCTCCACTTTTTAAAAAATTGTAGTTAAGTGCTTATTTTCATAAGAGAGTTTATCATTTTTACACAGTCATATCTCTTTATCTTTTCATTTGAGAACCTTCAACAGCTTTAAGGTTTAGATAGTCCTCCATGTTAAAGAGATTTGATAAGAGGAAAATTTAGTCTAGCATAGGTTTGTGTTTTAATTTATCATAGCTTACTTTTTAATCTACCTGGAAGTTATATTGCTGCTTGTTATGGAAGGGAGTTATGAACACTCCAAGCTGACTTTTCCTCCCCCAAATTAAAAGCATTCTTTCATTTTCCACTTATTTGTTTATCTTTGCCATCTAAGCACACACACAAATCTATGAAACCTTCAGGTCCTAAACGTAGTAAATAAATATCTGGGTATCTAATGTGTTTCTACTGGTAGCTGATATTGAGAGTCTCATTTGTTTTACAGGCAAGAATGTTGAGACAGAAGGATTTAATTTTCATGGACTCACCCAGTTAGAGGAACATCTAAGAGGAGCACTCGTTTTTGTGGATTCCCTACTGTTCTGTTTCATCGCTCTCATCCTTTCTGTTATAAGACGCCACAATTAATGACATCAATATTTCTATTCTCTGTCTTTCCAGTTAGACCGACACTGTCTATTATGGTATCCACCAGCCACATGTGGCTATTGAGTATTTGAAATGTGGCCAGTACAAATTGAGATATGCTGCAAGTATCAAATGCACACTGGTTTTTGAAGACTTAGCATGGAAGAAAATGAATGCAAAATCCAAAATTAATAGTTTTTATGGTGATTACCTGCTGAAATGATAATATATTGGATGTATTGGATTAAATGAAATATAAAAATTATTTTTACCTGTTTTTACCTTTTTAATGTGTTTTCTAAAAAATTAAAAATTAGATATATGTCTTGCACTACATTTCTACTGAACAGTGTTGAATACTAGATTAACTCTATATGGGTACTGTATTTTGTTTTTTTTTCTCACCATTTTATCTTAGCAATTAGCATAATTCGTAGCACATAATAGATGCCTACTAAATATTTGTTAAATGAATAAGTGTGTGAATAAGTGAACTACACAACTACAACCCATGCCCTTTTGAAAGGACCTGATTCTCAAAGGCCATGGTGGCTGAGGTGTTTTTTAGTGATTTAAAGTGATTGGTTAGGCCACATGACAGTGATCAAAAAGGGTCCCTTAGTCACTAGAGATTAACAAGGAGCAATCTAGGATGGGGCATGAACTCTGGCCCCAGAGGCAGCCTGTTTGGGAACCCCACATTGCCAATGGGTAATCTCATGCTGTGGTTCCAATGGCACCTTGGCAGGGCGCCGCCAGATCTCAGGTTCCTACTGGCATGATGCCATTTGCGTTTTCTCGCACTCTCTCTCTTTCGGGGATCACTGCATAATCCAGCCCCCTCTTTTCATGTGTTTTCTCAACTTCTCTCTTAAACACGCAGGCATGACTACACACCTCCGTGTTCAGCCCCCTGCCACGCCTGTAGGGAGAACAGCGTGACAGCTAAGGGCACAGGCTCCGGAGCCAAGTGACGTGGCTTTGAGTCATATCCTTCCTATTTATCCTCTGATCTCAGGAAAGTGCTTTTTTTTTTGGAGACAGAGTCTCACTTTGTTGTCCAGGCTAGAGTGAGTGCCGTGGCGTCAGCCTAGCTTGCAGCAACCTCAATCTCCTGGGCTCAACCGATCCTACTGCCTCAGCCTCCCGAGTAGCTGGGACTACAGGCATGCACCACCATGCCAAGCTAATTTTTTGTATATACATTTTTAGTTGGTCAATTAATTTCTTTCTATTTTTAGTAGAGACAGGGTCTTGCTCAGGCTGGTTTCGAACTCCTGACCTTGAGCAATCTGCCTGCCTCAGCCTCCCAGAGTGCTAGGATTACAGGCATGAGCCACCACGCCTGGCCTGACTCAGGAAAGTGCTTTTACCTCTCTGTGCCCCATCTTCCCCATTTCCAAATGTAAGTAATCATTTTTAAGTGTTTAGGGCCATGTCTGGGGCACATTCATTACTTAATACATGCCCTTTCTCCCCATCAGAAGATGGCAGGACCACCTAGAACTCATTCCAATTAGAAAACCGCACGTACCTTTTTCTGTTTAGCTTTGCTCCTCCCTGGGTCTGAGAGCCACAATCTGGGAGCTCATGTTTGTTTGTTTGTTGTGTTATAATTAGACAATGCGCATCTGCAATGAGGTACACTTCTACCTGTTGCAGCGAAAGGCTTTCAGTCGATCTGTGTGGCAGATGTTTACCAATTGTAGGGCCTTGGGTAAGTCTCTTAATTTTGTGAGTTTTGCTAAATGGGGAAAATAATACTTATCTCTCTGAAGTCATTTGAGAGCTAAGTGATAAAACATATCTCGATCCTCTTTGTAAACTCTAACACACTAAAATAAATCAATAAGCAAAATATCAGACATATGAACAGTGTAACCTCATGTCCAGAAGAACAGGAAACGGAGTTGGCTAAGGGACAGCAAGAGGGAGTTTTTCTAAGTCTTCCAGGTACCTTATTTATTTTAAGATATATAGCGTGGCACGACGGTTCCGGGTTTTGAGAGCACGGGGAGTTGTAGTTTAACTGGGCTCAGGGTACCAGTCCGGGAGGATGCAAACATCTGGAGATGGATGGTGCTGATGGCTGCACAACACTGTGATTATACTTAATGCCACTGAGCTGCGCACTTAAAAGTGCTTAAAATGACAAATTTTGTGTTTTACCACAATTTGAAAAATAAAAGTAAAATTGAAAAAAAGTAAAAAATAAGGGGAAAAAAGTACATTGTGGAATTCTACCATGTATCTCCAGGCAGTAGGGAGTCCACAGGGAACTGGGACTCACAGGATCCCACCAGGGCTGTGCCCACCCTCTGGGGGTGGGGAGACAGGGGAGTGGAGGGAGCTTTATGATACAAAAGTGTTTGAATTGTAGACCCCAAGAACCCATGGGTGCACAAAGGAGGGGCCCAGTGATAGATTCTGGGGGTGGTGGTTATTTGGAAATGCTTCCTGGGCATCAGCCAGGGTTGGAGCCGGGCAAAGGGAAAAGCCAGTGTGGAAGCTGGAGGCAGGAGAGCCCAGGACGCGTGAGAGCAGAGTGTGGTGGGGACCTGCAGGCTCACAGGGCCCTGTGAGTCATCTCCCCCAAGGGCACTAGGAAGCTATTGAAGGGCTGGGAAGGGGAATGACACGTTCAAATGAGCCTTGATGACAGCGCCCTGTGGCAGATGCCCAGAGAATGGGCGCAGGCATTCAGAAGCAAGATGACATGGTGAGGACACGGGAGGCTCCTGTAATCCCATGGTGGCCTTTATAAATAAAGAAGAGCAAGTGAGAGCTGTAGTAAGGACCTAGCTGAACATAAGGCACAGGCCCAGCTAAAATAACGATAATAATTAGCCTCTGTCCCCCTGTTTACTTCTCTACAATCCCTATTCTGGAGTCACAAAGCTGGTGGTCACAAAGATTCTTAGTTTTCTCCATAGATTACATCACCTATTCAAAACCTAGGGGTCGTCTTTGAGATATCTTTCTGGTCCTATATTCCAGCAGATTGGCTGACCCACCCAGGGCAGCAGTCCATATCAAAGAACTGACTCAACTGGTCTTGTGACCCCCACTCAAGAACCTGGCCAACAAAGAAGACAATTTCTACAGCCTGATGGTTTTCCCCTGAACCCAGCCAATTAGCAAACCTAATTGCCTAATCCTTTGCCCCGCCAAACTATCCTTAAAATCCCTGACTTCCAAATTCTTGGGGAGACAGATTTGAGAAATTTCTCCCATCTCCCTGCTTAGCGCTATGTGGAATAAACTCTTTCTCTGCTGCAAACCCTGCTGTCTCAGTGTATTGGCTTCCTCTTGTGCAGGGGGCAATGGACCCAGTTGGATGGCAACACAAGCAGGGAGATTGGAGGATGTTCAGGAGTCAAGGTGGGACATGATTCCCTGGCTTGAGCAACTAGGTAGATGGGGGAAATTGATAAATATTTGCTGTTGGGATATTTGGGTGTGTGGATGCTAGGATGGTGGATGGATGGCTAGACGCCGTGCTTTGTTTGAGCCTCTGTGCCTTTGAATACATTTCTTGTCTTGAGATGGTCTATTTCTTATAGTCCTTGACAATCTATCTCAAGCCTCTTCTGACTCTCTCTTCCCAAGCTCCCTCCTCTGGGGGCTCACGGCATCCTGTGCTTTCCTCTTTCTAAGCACTCCGCTGAGACTGTCTTGTGCTTCTCTGTCTCCGCACACTTCAGTAAAGGAGGGCTTATGTCTTCCTCCTTTGTGCTCCCAGTGTCTGCCTAACAGAGGATGCTAAATTAGTGTGTGTCCAGTGAGTGAATATGTTAAAACAGTCAAGTTCAACGGATGACAGGATCCATGAGGGCAAGAGCCTTAGTCACCATCCTGTCCCAATTCTGCCTGCCACCCAGGCAGGTCTCATGCAAGGGTAGAATCGGGGCTTTCTTAAAGGGTAAGGTATGGAAAGTGTATCAGAGCAAATGTGTGCTCCCAAGAAACTCCCCGAGCACCACGGGACTGCAAGTCACACCATTCTTGCTGCATCTACTAGTACCTATTGTAAGATACTGGGCTATAAGGACAATAGACATCTTCCAGCCTCTGTTTACTGCTTGTTTGCTAACCGCAAGGCATTATGAGTATATTATGAGATGCAGAGGAAAAAGACAAAGAGAGCAGAAACCTGAGTCTCTCAGCTAGGACCTGGAACAGGTTAGGGCCTATCAGGAGCAGGCTGAAGTAAACAACTAAGTTATAAAAGGGGACTAACACACAAAGGAGGGTCCCTGCCGGGAGAAGAGGTCACTGCACTGGCACTCTGGGGGCTTGGACCCTAGCTCGAGCTAGACAATAAAACTCCTTTTGGTAATTACAGCCCCGGTGACTCTGTCTCTCTGTCCTGCGGCCTTGTGAATCTTGAACATAACACTATCAGAGAGACCTTTTCTACTCAGGGCTTTGGGACCTGGTGCAGGTCTTCACGCCTTCATTCATTCATTTATTCTTTTAATTTCTTTCTCTCTGCTCTGGCCACAAAACCCCAGGTGTTGTCATGTTGTTTCTGGATACTGTCCCTCATCAATCAAGTGGGTTGATGAAGAGGTGGTGTCCCAAACCCAGGTAGTCCTGCAGGTGTGGTCCTTGCCCGGGTGTTTATTCTAAAGACCACTGGAGATAATCTTTCTTCAGGCTTCTGAAGACCTATGAGAGAAGGAATCGTCACAGGGAAGCAGATGTGAGCTCCCTGGGAAGGAGCCCCCCACCCCTAGCCAGGGGAGGCTTCTCTATGAGTTGCGGTCCTCTGTTCCCCAGGCATAAGGGGTTTCTTAGTCAGTGACTAGGGACCTGGCTGAGGTTTTTTTTGTTTTTGTTTTTGTTGCTGAGACAATTCCACCCAGGCTAGAGTGCCATAGCTTCAGCCTAGCCTGCAGCAGCCTCAAACTCCTGGGCTCAAGGGATCCTTCTGCCTCAGCCTCCTGAGTAGCTGGGACTGCAGACACATGCCACCATACCCAGCTAGTTTTTTCTATTTTTAGTAGAGACAGGGTCTTGCTCTTGCTCAGGCTGGTCACAAACTCTTGAGCTCAAACAATCCTCTCACCTTGACCTCCCAAAGTGTTAGTATTACAGGTGTGAGCCACCATGCCTGGCCCCCTGGCTGAGGTCTTACAACTACCACATGAGCCACAGGCCAGGAGGTTGGGAGAGGTGGACTCTAAAGTCCATTCTAACTCTAAGGTTCTGGAATTCTAAGGCTAAATGTCTTGCAGTGTTACATTCCTTCAATTCATGTTTCATGTTTTTCAACTAATTTGTTAGCATTAGTTGTTGAATTGTAGTAGTTGTTGAATTTGTAGCATTAATAGTTGAATGGAGAAGCCACGTTTCATAAAGCCAGGGCCCTGGTCCTATATATATTAAGTTTGAATCTTTGCTTAACTGCTTATTAACTGTGTGACCACAAGGTAGTTACTTAACCTCTCTGAGCCACCTTCCTCCTTCTCCAGTGAGAAGCCCCACTCCTCCCTCATGGTTTTCCACAGGAATTACATGAGATATTATATGTGAAAACACCCAGTATTGCCCCAGGACAGAATGCCGTTTACCGAGTCCAGGCTCTGTCATTTTTGGCTGTCTGACCTTGAAGAAATCAATAGAACCCGCCTTTGGGACTCCATTCCACTAGCTGAGATATGCAAAGCTCTGAGGACAACATCTGCCACGTGTAAAGCAGCACTATATAAATGCCGGCGATGACTGTTACCTGTACGTGCCCTGCTAACTTTCTAGGTAGCCCCAGCCCGGCTCTCATTAGAGCACCTTTGCATCGCCTGTCCTCCCTGTCCGGCCCACCACCTGCAGCGGTGCCTCCCCGCCTCACCCCCGCCCCAGCCCCTGAACAGAGCCTGGGTCGCGTCAAAAGCCCGTGTCATCCATGGGGATTAATGAATGAAGAGGCCACCGTTGCCTGATGCCCAGCTCTGCAGCACTGTGTCCAGCTCTAGGACTATCGGACTCCCAAGAGCACTGTCTGAGGAGTCCTGCCTTCAGGCCCCGGTGACCACATTGCACAGCCCCAGTGGGTGGCAGGACTCATGCACATTTGAGTCTCAGAAAATGAGCCCCGGGGACACTGTTTTCCATGTGGATACGCTCCCTGGGAGCTGTGCGACCTCCAGGTGCTAATTGCTGTGCAGGCCTCGGGTGCCTGCACAGAGCCTGAACTCTGGGCTCTTAGGAGTGGGCACAGGCCGGGTAACTAACTCTTCTCTGTGAGGTGTGACATTCCTGGGAAGCTGTGACTGACTATTTACACTGAGTCTGGTGCTGATCAAATATTCCAGGGAAACAGGAAGTGCTGGCAGCCACGTATCATCTCCAGCTCTGAAGCTGGGCAGAGGTTGGTGTTAGGGCAGGTGAGAAAGGGAGCACCCGGGAGTGTTGGGAATTCCAATTACCTCTGGGCTCAGGGCTGACCCTGCTTGGAAATGTTTGGCCCAAGAGGTGTTGCCTCGAAGCTGTTTGTGCACAGTTTGTCTCTGGGAACTAAGGCTTCAAAGGTGAATGTAAAAGGGGTTTATTCTCTACCCGTCACGTGGAGTCCCCTGCTAGGAAACTGTGGGAGTCTCTAGGAAGACGCTGTGAAATACACCTGGGCATGTGGTGCGGTGGAGGTGGGGTACTTTGAAGTTATTTGGGTCGTGTGCAAGTCACTCTACCTTGTCGCGTGCAGTCAGCTCGCGTGTACAAGGGGGCTAGCCAAATCTGTCTCCAAGGGCCTGGGTGCAGAGTGTCTGGCACGCAGCAGGGTTCGTGAGCTGAACGACAGTGGCATTACCCATTCTGCAAGGCTGGTGCCAGGACGTGAAGGGCACCTTGGATCAGAGGCTGGCAAGGGCAGGAGCTCGAGGACCTGTGGAAACAGGTGGAGACTCCTGTGTGAAACCGAAATCCGTCTCTTCCCCTGGGCTGCTTGAGTCATCGGTTGTCCTAGACGTGTCCCCGGGCGGGAAAGCCACTGTCTTCACCCCTTTGTGACTTTTCTAACAAGCCAGGACTTCACACATGTGTGGATGCGGTCAGGACCAACCCACACACCAACCCCCAGGAGAGTCCCGGCCTCTGACTCTCGGGCTCCTGCCCCTGTTCTTCCAACAACCAAAATGGCTGAGTGCTGGGCCTTCAATTACACATGTGTGTCCATGTTTAAAAAATGTATTTATGTAAAAATTATTAATTATGAATATACTGATTAATGTATCTATTTACAAATAAAGATAATATTTACTGATACTATTTATTTAAAAGAGCTTATATGAGCCTGGCTGTCCCTGCTCCCAAGGAAGGAAGGCTGTTGGGAAGAGCCTTTGCCCTGCGTGGCTGGGTGGGGCAGGCTTCTTCTCTCCTGTTACAACCGCGTTTCCAATGAATGGCCCACCCCGCAGACACTGAAGTTTGGAGGCAAGTGCGATTGTTGCCATTGTTGGGTACTGACTCCTGCATTTGTGGATAGAGCATTTTCTCAACTTCTCTACCCTGCAGGTGTGTCAGCAGCCTCTCCAGATCGCAGGCCACCTTCCTCGAGCTGCCCCGCCCTGGAAGGGAGCAGGACCTCTGCTGCCCAGACGGGAGCAGAAAGCAGTGTCTACATCTAAACTCACAGCTGGTTGGGCAGGTGGACCAAAGGAGCCCAGGGAGAGGTGGGAATTCCAGTTTTAGGGTGCTTCCATTTGGAGCTACTGGAAGGCTGCCTCTTGGGGCTGCCTCCTTCCTCTCCCATCAGTGTGGTGAGGATAGCCAAGCCGTGGGGCAGAGAGCCAGGGTGCGAATCCCAGCTCTGCTCCAGGGACAGGCATAGAGAGGTTCTGAGCCTCAGGGTCTGACCTGAGAGGCGCAGGTGTCCTCCTGGGAGCAAGTCACTTGTGTGGCTCATATCAGGGGCTTGGGTAAGACCATGTGCCCTGTCGTCTATCTTGGCCCTATGAGAGTACTGACTGAGGGAGGTCGATGCGTGGCCATGTCTAGCTGATGGGTGGTGAGAAAAGGCCTCACTGAAGCCCAGTGTCTCATGCAGTGTCTTTACCGCAGGGCCCTGAGCTGCGGAGTGGGGGAAGGGAGATCTGGGGAGCACAGATGGCTTTAGAGCCTCTGGTGTCAACAGTGACTGCTGCTCAGGGTGTGGCTCCAGAGGAAGCACATAGCCAGTCTTCCTGCATCGCTTAGGTGTTTATTCAACCTGCAGGGCCTGTAAACCTGGTGATGAGCCAGGCACCACCCTTCTCCTATAGACATCTCACTTTAATGGCTACCTTCTTTCAGGACAATCTCTGGACATTTTGAGGGTGGGGAAGGATGTCCCACGTTGTCCATCGCCTAGCTGAGGTGAGTGACCATTGGCCCCGGACACTGTGCCAGGCAATGAGGACATGGAGTAAGGGGGACCCTCAGCCTGGCCCGGAGGCACTCCCTGTTCTGGGCACACACTTGGCTGCTGCAGAAGTTGATCTGTAGCAAAGGATCCAAATGACCCCAGAGAAGAGAGGGTCTCCAGTGGGTGCCAGCATGAGCTCTGTTCTGGGCTGAGCCTCATGGAGGATGTGAGAAATGAGCATACCTTTCTTGTCCACTGTTGGTGTGACTCTAAGCCTTCCGGCTACATGGAATTGTCATTTAATACTTAAATAATTATCCCATGTGTATATAGAAACGCAGCCTCTTCCCTCACTCTGGGAGCTCCAAGGATGCTCAGATGCTTCCCTTTTTCTTTAGTGTCTCTTGCTCCAGTTTTGTGCTTTGACACAACAAATCAATCATCACAGAGGCATTCTCTCTCACGGTCTTGGCTCGGGTCCCCTGAGACCCAAGGCAACGGTTCAGTGCAAGCGGTTTGTTTAATGACTCATCCCAGGAAACACTGGTCCTGCAGGGACATGAGGTAGAGGAGCAAGGGGACCAATGAAAAGTGTCACCAAGCAGGTCACCACTGTGGGCAGCGGGTTCAGTCCAATGTGGACTCTTAGAGACCGTGTAGAACAAGATGTTGCAAAGCCGTCCCCACTGAGTGGTAGGGAAGCTGGGAGGTTTATACACTACTTCTCAGGCTGAGGGCTGGTTCTGAGGCCTTAATTCTGGCTGACAGCCTGTCCTGGGTGGAATCCACCCCGAGGCAGAGGATGTGGGTGTGTGGTGGGCAGGTTCCTAGTGCCCACCCAGGGTGGAGGTGTACACATCATCTGGTCTCATTTCCCCTCTCCGTTGGACCCATTCTCTTTTCATATTTGGTCAACAAATGCAAGAGGTTTCACAAGCAGACTTTCATGGAAGTTTGAAGAAGACAGGGGCTGGTGGTCACTTCCAAGTGTGGCTATTCATTGAACATCAGGCACCCCTGGCCCCCTCTGGCTTCTCAGCCCTTTCCCCTCTGAGATCTTCCCTACTCTCTTCTTTGTTGCTCTTTTAAGCATCAGAGTGGCAGGAAACACCAAACAATGGGGCTTGAAGGCAATAGAGGCTCAACAACTAAACATAGGACAAATGGCAGCACACAGGCACAGGTGCCCTAGGGGCACTTGCCGGCATGGACACACATGCTCCAGTTGGTGCATGACAACTAGAGCAAAGGGTGAGTGTAGCTCCTGAGACAAGTCCCTTCCCCTCTGTGCATGTCAATCCCCCTATCAAGGAAGGTGTTAAAAAGGATGAACTGGAAGATTCCATCTAGCTCAGATATTTTATAGTCTACACAAATTTGTTAAGACCTAGAAAGTTGGAAACTGTCTGGGGGAGTCAAACCCCTGGGTGGTCTGGCATGGTGTCCCCAGAGTAACCGCTGGGAGGTCAACCTGGGGCCATGAGAAGGCTCTGGAGCAGCAGAGAGGGCCCAGCAGAGGGTGTGACTGGCAGGAGAGGAGGGGGTGAGTCTCTGGATAAAGAGGAGTCAGAATGAGAGAGAAAGCCTCCGAGATTAACCAAGAACAATTCACCACTAACCCAACAGCCACAGAGTCATCAACACAGGCCGTTTAGTTTGATTTGCCAAGTGCTTTCTGCACAGCCTCTTGTCAAAGGGGACACAGAGAAGGAGATGTGATGATGGAAGTAGAGGTGCGAGTGATATGGCCATAAGCCAAGGAATGTGGGTGGTCTCTAGAAGCTAGAAGAGGAAGGTCCACCCAGAGGAGCTCAGTGGCCTTGGGAGAGCCCCGATATGGTGACAGCTGTCCACAGTGTCATGCAAAAGGTGGGGTACGAGCAAGGATGGGGAACCTTAGGAGCCAAGACAGGCTCCTACACTGGCCTGTGGGAACTAAAGAAGCTTCCTAAAAGACAAGACAGCTGGGCTCTTTGTGAAAGTTAACTGGGAATAAGTCAGGGTCGAAAAGCAGCCTCAGGACAGTCAACTCTAAGGAAACTTGGTGGACAAGCCATGGTGGAGAGAAACAGCACAGTGCTTTAGGAAGCCATAGCGATTCAGGCTGAGGTGGGAGGTCAGGCTAGAGGGGTTGCCTAGAGCCAGAAGGGAAGGAAACAGAAGGGCAGGGCAGAGTAGGCAACTCCAAGGAGTGTTGGGGCCAGGAGAGGGGCGTCACCATCTTCCTCGTATCCGGCCAAGTTTGGAGGGAGAAGGGGAGGGTGGAGCCCACTCTGCCTCTTGGGTGTCTCCCAAAACCTCGTGCTGGGCAGCTGGGCAGTGGTATGCCAGGTCCAAGGCCCGTGCATGGCGACTGCATTGCTCATGCCCTGAGTTCCAGATGGCCAGTGACCCGCTGCCCAATGCAAAGGCTGTAGGCACGTGGGCTGACATGAATGAAGAGTCAGGCAGTGTTACAGGTGACCCTCCCTCAGCCAAGCCTTTGGGGTGAGCTGGGCTGGGTAGGAAACAGATGAGCTTAGTGTGCCTGCATTTGTGTACACACATGTGAGCAGGGGTACACAACTGAATTGATTTTTTAACATTAAAATAGGATTTTTCTTAGCATGGATTAACCTGTCACTCCTCAATATGTAACAAACACCTAAATAGTGCTTGTTGTGTACCTGGGATTATTTTAAGTGCTTTATAAATAGTGAATCATTTACTTTTCATACCCACTCTGTCCAGTAAATGTATTATTTAATCCATTGTGCAGATGGAGAAATCAAAGCACAGAGATGACTGTGCTGAGGTCACATAGTAGAATATAAATGCAGCAGGCCAGGAGTCCCAGTAGAGATGTAGCAGATTGAATAATGTCTCCCAAAGAATGTCCGTGTCCCAATCCCGGAACCTCTGACCATGTGACCTTACATGGCAAACGAGGCTTTGCTGATGTGATTAAGCCAAAGATCTGGAGATGAGGAGCTTACGAGCATCTTTAGAAGAGGAAGACAAGAGTGTCAGGGTCAGAGGAGGAGTTGTGACAACAGGAGCAGAGTTCAGAGTGACACAGCGATAAGCCAGAAATACAGGCGGCCTCTAGAAGCTGGAAAAGCAAGGGACAAGCTTTCTCTCCCCCAGAGACGCAGAGGCAGCCCAGTCCTGCTGACACCTCGATTTTAGCCCTACAAGTTCATTTTGTACTTCTGACCTCCGGAACTGTACACTATTCAATATATGCTGTTTTAAGCCACTGAATTTGTAGGAATTTGTTACAACAGCAATAGGAAACTAATGCAATAAATAACCGGCTCCAATCTACCTGGCAGGTTGAGCTTGGATCTCAGCGTGCCAGTGAGATGGGAAGACAGATGTGCAGAGGGTAGTTTCATTGCAGAGGGAGGACAGAGGGGGAGAAGAGAGTGCTACAGCTCAGGACGTCTTGCATAAGTCACCCTTCTGCGTGCTGGTCAAGATCCTTCACAATCTGCTTGAACCAACATTGTCCCATCTTTGCTCTTCAGTCTCCCTCAGGCCCTGGCGTTTCGGCTTCCCCTGGCGGGGCCATGTTATTCATCTGAGCCTTAACTGTTCAGAGGGACCTCTGCCTTGCCGGTCCCCCTACCTGGGGACCACTTCTCCCCAGGCTCAATCGACTCAACTCATTCTCTTCTTTCAAGGCCAATGGCTGGCAGCAGGAGGTTGTCACACATGCTGGACAATAGGGCTGGTCTTTTGGGAACTTGACTATTTATAAGATTTTTGAGCTTTTAAAAAATCCTAGAAGGGAATATAGAGGAATTTGTTCTTCTCTATGGAGAAGTCTGTTCTTCTGCGGGGTTGGCAGACACCTGCTTTTTAGATTGAATTAGTCTAGAATGCTCCCAGGTGGGCGAGGCACAGGGTGGGAGAAGGGACTCGTTCCCGAGCACCCGCTTTCTGCCAGGCTCTGCAGTGCCCTTCCCCTTTGCATGCCTCTATCCGCGCTGGCAAGTGTGGACTCCAGAGGCAGAACGCTCAAGTTCAAATTCAAGCTTTGCCAGCTTCTATCCATGTGACCTCAGGCGATTTCTGAAAATCTGTATTCCTCAGTCTTCTCATCTGCAAAACGGATGAATAACAGCATCAGCCTTTTTGTGAGGATGAAATTAGTTAGAGCATCCTTAACATTGTTAGCATGGTCCCGATAACTGGGAAATGTGAAATACGGGCCCATTGTTGCGATGACAATAATCAGTGTCATAATTACACCATGTTTATTTTTTATTCCTCTAGAGATATTTATTCTGGTCTTTATTTTGCAAGTGGTAGCTGAGGTTCATAGAGGTCTGTTGCATGTCCAAAGTCACAGGGAGCACGTGTCAGAGCTGGGTTTCAATACCAGAGCTCTCTGACTTTCAGCAGCTGAGCAATTTCTAAAATGTCATTTTTCTCTCTACAACCATGACACATACCACTCGGGCTGTCTGTTCCCAGTGATTCGACTCCCAGGCCCTTGGGCTCTGTCAGTTCAGATTCCTGGCTTGCTCAGAGGCTCTGTCCTCCCATAATGACTTCTCTGTCAATTACCAGCTCCTGCCCAGACTGGCCTCAGGACTCTCATTGTTCTGTCAGGCCGGGACCTGGGCAGGGAGTCTCAATTTGGGCAGCTACTCGGTGGTCAATCACAATGTAAAACAGAGATAGCAGGGCGGCCTTATGCCCAGCGATTTCTGGAAACCAGCCAGCCCTTCTTCCCAATAAGACACTCAATTTCTCAGCGTGCAGTTTTCTACCAGACGTTTCATGCTAAACTGAGCTGGTCCTAATTGTAATTGGTTCTGGGTAGTTCCAGGGAAGCTGTTAAAGCCTTTATTTGCTCACCCTCTGAGGCTGTTCTTTACCTTTGAGACAGAACCCCTTACACCTCAAGGAAAGGTGTTTCCCCTGACCCTTGCTAGAACATATTCTTTCACTCCTGTTTGTTGCCCCTCTTTCCAGCCAGCAGTCATCTTTTTAAATGGACTATATCTTTGATCTACTAGAACAATTAGTGTACCTTGATTCTTTTGAAAGATCTTAAGCTTAGGGCTCCAGACATCTGCTTCTCTGTAGGGAATATTTGCTGGCAAATCGACCTTCTATTCAATAAAGACTAGCCAGTAGAAGGCCTGCCAAATTATCCTTGTGGTTTCTACAGGTTTAATTGGAAGTTTATGGGGTTCAACATGCACCATCACTAAGTTTAAATGGCACATTGATTAAGGATTTACCTCTTAGCTGAAGGTGGTTCCTTATCAGCCCAGGATCTTAGTAACTGCACAGGTTTGGGGTTGTCTATGATTACAAAGCACTTTACACTGCTGTGATCCTATTTGGTCCTGACAGTAAGTCTTCAATGTAGGGGTTATTATTATCTCTGTTTCCTGGATGAGGAAATGGGGCTCGGAGCAGTTAAGCACTTTGCCCTAAGCCACACAGTTATGACAGACCCAAGATTAGAACCTGATTTCATTTGGATGCTGAGTCTCTTGTTCTTTTCACTGTGTCCGTTTTTGATTTTTCATTCATTTATTCCAAACCTATTTATTGGAGGCTTACCGGATGATTCAGGCACTGGGAGTCCGTCTGCAATGAAATGGTTTCCACCCCAGAGGAGATAAACAACCAACAAACACTACTGGAAAGTGGTACTTGCTCTGCAGAGGGTTAATACAAGGTGAGGCTGGTGCCATGTAACCTGGGACAGCCTCTTCGAAGGGCCACTGGGCAATAGCGGTCAAATTTAAAGTATGAACCCACTTGGATCTAGCAGTTTGGCACCTAGGTAGTTTATTTCACAAATGAGTTAGCACACATGCAAAGCAACTGATACAAGTACAGGGTAGTCATTGCCTCATTGAACTAGCGTAAAGGGAGAAATGAAGTAAAAGTCCATCAGCAGAGAATATGGTATATTCCTACTTTGTGGCTAATAAAAAAAAAGAGGAAAGCAGTTTATAAATAGATAGATGGTTAGAAATACAAAATGACATCTAAGATGTTTCATTAAGTGAAGAAAAGTATCTGTGAAACATCATATTCAACATGTTGCCATTTAATTATGAGAAAATGCAAACGAAAGTATACACACATGTGTTCTTAATCAAGTAGCCCATGTTGTCAAAGTCTGCATGAGAAAGTAGGAACAAGAGTTACCTCCAGCGACAACTGGGATGGCTGGAGATAGGAGAAGGGGAAAAACTTTTGCTTTTTTCCCTCTGTATAACCTTTTGTATCTTTTGAATGCATACGTGTTACATATTCCAGAATGTATATTAAATTAAAAAGAAAACAGATCGATGTGAGTGACTGGTGGAGGATCAGTGAAGGTCCCTGTGTGGACGAGAGGTGACACTGAGCTTTGCATGAGAAAAAGGGGCAGCCAGTCAGGGGCTAAACCTTGCTGGCAAAGGGAGTGGCAAGGACAAAAGCTGGACAACTGGAAGGAATTTGTCATGAGAAACCGAAAGGAGACCACTGGCGGATGCTGACCAGGTGGGGAGAGGGCCACGTGGGGTGTGTCAATGATATAAGCAGACTCCAGATTAGATAGATTTTTTTGTGAAACCAGCATAAGAAGTTTGGATTTTTTCCCCCAGTTTCCAAAGTCTTTATTGGTTAGTATACTTTAGAAAAGAATGATCCATCCTCTTGCTTTAGAGTCTGTGGAATGAGGAGGTGTGGCCAGGGACACACCAAGCAGTGGCATTTTGTCCACCTCCTGCTCATAGACATGGACGCAGGCACAAGACTTGTAGTCAGCCAATTCCTCTGGCTTAAACCGGAGGCTGCTTTCTTCTTCAGCAATTTTTACTGAATCACTGCCTTGAATGATGCTCCTGCCTACTTGAGTGCAAATGTCCCTGCAAATGGTGCCCACCTTAGAGTCTGATGGACGGGTCTTCCCAAGCCAGGAATTTGGATTTTACTGCAAGGATGATGAGAAGACATTGGTGGATTCTAAGCAGGTAGCAGACAGGGTCAATTTTCTTTTCAAAGTGATAACTCTGCCAGGGTGAAGAGAGAGAGAGTTGGAGGAGACTAAAGTAGAAGCTGGGAAATCAGCTGGAAGCCCCTGCACTCATCCCTAAAAGAGGTGATCATGGTATGACCCGGAGGAGGGCGGAGGTGAAAATGAAGAGGACACACATAGATTTGGAATAGGTTTTGGAGCAAGGGCCACTAAACTTGTGGAAAGAACAAATGAGTTGTGGGGTCTGTGAAAAAGAAGGTCTCAGATAATTCCTACTGTTTTGGCTGGAGCAACTGGATAGCACCCACGTGCCAGGGTGAAGAAGACTGGGAAAGAACAGCTTCCACAGTAGTTCCATTTTGATCACATTAACCTTGACATTCTGGTTGAGAGCTTTTTGGAATGTCAAGGAGATATTTGTACATAAGTAGTTGTAGAGTTAGGGAGAGGTAAAGACTGGAAACAGAGACTTGAGTAATTAGATAATATTTATGACTGTAGGACCAGATAAGAGAAAGTTTAGTGAAAGAGAAAGGACTTAGGAGTCTCTGACTTTTCTAAGTGAGGCAGAGACACACAAGTAAAAAATTGGGTGGGGGTAGGGGAATAGCAACAGCCAGGGAGGAGGGGGGAAACTCAGAAGTGTGGTGAGATGGGAGGTGAGAGAAGGAAGTGATTCGAGAAAGAGGAAGAGGTCAGCTGGGCCAACTTCTGCTGAGTGGCTACTGGTGCAGGGAACAGTCTTGGCTGGGTTATGTGGACAGAAAACCGGCCAAAATGAACTGAGAAGACCTTGGGGACAAGCAGTGGTTTTATGCTGGTTTCCAAATACCCTCCAGTGAAGGGAAGTGGATGAATGGGATGGAGCTAGAAGTGCTATAAAGGCAAAGAAGATTTTTGTTTGTTTTATTTGTTCTAAGTTGCAGAGATGCTGGAACATTTTGTATGCCAATGGGAATGATCCGGTAGGAAGGGAATAACTGAGGATTCAGGCAGGAGAAAGAGGACTTTGCTATTCAAGAGCAAAGTCCTTGAATAGATGAGCCTGGGTGAGATCTATGAAAACAAGTGGAGGGTTCACCTATAAGTATCAGAGACTTTTTTTTTTTTCATAAGAAGAGAGGATATAGAGGGAAGTGAGTAGGTGGTTGAAATGGGTGGAGGGAAGACGAACGGGGTTTTACATAACTCTTTTCATATTCTCAGTGAATATAAAGTGTATTTTATATGTATAAATGAAGTAGCAAGCAAGACCACATTCTGAGAATGGAGTGGAGGTGAGGACAGAAGATGTAGAGGCTCAATGACAAAGATGTGAAGTCATCATTTTGGAAAGTAGAAAGAGTGCAAGATCTCAAATGGTTTGAGATCTATTGCTCTGAATTTAAAGTCAGGCCAGTCAGCAAAGTAGTGTGTTTTCCTCCAGTGATGTTCCCCTTCTCAGGTGTTGGCTACGGCATGGATGAAGCGAATTAATTAAGAGTGGGCTCTCGGCCGGGCGCGGTGGCTCACGCCTGTAATCCTAGCACTCTGGGAGGCCGAGGCGGGCGGATTGCTCAAGGTCAGGAGTTCAAAACCAGCCTGAGCGAGACCCTGTCTCTACCATAAAAATAGAAAGAAATTAATTGGCCAACTAATATATATAATATAAAATCAGCCGGGCATGGTGGCTCATGCCTGTAGTCCCAGCTACTCGGGAGGCTGAGGCAGGAGGATTGCTTGAGCCCAGGAGTTTGAGGTTGCTGTGAGCTAGGCTGACGCCATGGCACTCACTCTAGCCTAGGCAAGAAAGCGAGACTCTGTCTCAAAAAAAAAAAAAAAAAAAAAGAGTGGGCTCTGACCAGCTAAGAAGGATGGAGAGGGGGAGGCAGGCAGAGGAGCTAAGGGTATTTTCAAGGAAGTGATCGGAAAATTCTTCAAGAATTGCTGCAATGGGTATAGTAGGTAGGTAATGGGAGGTGATAGGGAGTAAGGGGCTTGGAATAGAGTGTCAATGGGTGCAGTTATTAAAACTACAAGGTCAAGGGGATGACCACAAAGTGTAGCTGAGAAGATAGAGGAATAGATTATTGGAGGTGAGGTCAAGGTGATTTGATGGATCACATGTGGATTTCCCAGATGACTAGGAACCCGGCAGATTGGAGTTGGCTCCAGACATGTCTCCATCCTAGGGTTCACTGGTTACTTTCAGTTACCAAGGGGACTTGTCTCCCTCCCTCAGCTGCATCTGAGTTGGCTTCATTCCCAATAGTCTCTCCCTAAGTGGAGTAAGGAAACCCCCAGAAGCTTTAGGTTTCAGCATTCTTAAAATGGCAACCCAGCAAGAGAGAGAACCCTCTTCCAATAGCTACTCAGAATTTCTGCATCTAATTCTGACCAGTCCGGCTTGGGGGTCCTGTGCCCAAGTGTAAACCACAGCTAGAGACATGGAGTTCTCTGATGGGCCAGCTCAAGACCTCACTTTGGGGCCAGGAAGAGGTCAACCCTATTAAAGCTCATAAATAGAATGTGGAAGAGCTATGGTTTCTCAAAGGAAGACTGGGCTGTTATTATCAAAGAAAGTGGTGGAGGCCCAATGGGCAGGCGCAAAAACACCAGATGTTCGCACATGCTCAGAAGCTGCTCACCAGGTTACTGCAAAGATTAAACGAGATAAAGTATATAAAGCCCTGCTGTGCGTGGTACACAGTGCCACGTAGGTGTTAAATACATTTGTATTCCCTATAGCTCTTCTGCTGCTATATTCTGGGCTGTGACCATGTCTTGCTGTGTGACATCGGATAAATCTCTGACCTTCTTTGGGATCAGTGAGTTTTTCTGTCTGAGGTCCCCATGGTAGATCTCAACAAAAAACGGCCACAATGTTCTCCACCCCTCCCCAGTCCGTATCCACATCCTGTGCTACCTGACTTGCAGCTCCAGCCATCAGAAAGTGTAGTCCATTTATTATGTCACAGCTGGAATTGAGGCTGGCCTGGTGACTCCCTTTGGCCAGTAAAATATGGTAGGCGTAGTGGGTCAGTTTCATACCTAAGTCACAAGAGGCCCTGTGTTTCTGCTCACTGTTTTGGGAACCTGCCTAACTGCTAGTAAACAAACCTGAGCTCACCTGCTGAAGCTTGAAACCATACAGAGATGAAGTTCTGAGTAAAGGTGCATCCTAAACTAGCCAGGTCCCAGCAGACCTGCTGCAACTGCAGACTCAGAGTAAGCCCAGCTGACAGGCCCGGCCCAGCCCAGATCCACAGAACTACCCAGCTGACCCACGGCCACATGAGCTAAGTAAATGCTTATGATCTTAAGACACTAATCCTTGGGGTGGTTTGTTGGCAGCAATAACAATTTGATACCATACCTTCATAACACAGGTCTTCTATATTTTCAATTATTGTTAAGTACCACTTCCTGCTCACTTTCTGAATATATTTGATGATATAAAGGCCCTTTCCCCCTGACAAAGCCAAGTTTCCTGAATATTAAACAGCTTTCTCTCTGCAGCTTCAGTCCCCAGGGTTTTGATCTACAGGTGTTGGGCAGCAGTCTCTGCAATAAAAGCAGGTTCAAGGACGCTTTTCTTTATCAACTATGTGATCTGTTGATTTTTCTGTTCTTATTTCCTGGAGTTTTGGTGAACATTTTAATGCTAATGTTTTTCCCTTCCCCTGGTTTTTGCATCGTTCTTATATGTGGGTTTTAGAAGCTTATACTTCCATTCTTTGAATTTCAATGCTTTACTGAATGAGCCTTTGCAGTTGAATGTAGAAGACACAGGTACAAAGTCTAGCTCTGCCACCATGGGCTGTGCCCCCTTGGGCAGCTGTAAGTCTGGAGTTTTCTCGCCTGTGGCATTGGGGATAATGAGCACAGGATTTCAGAAAGGATCGAATGAAACCAAATGCCTGAAGGTGTCAGCACAGTGCTTGGCATATGGAAGGGACTTGATACATGTTACTTTCTTTCCTTCCTGATGGGGTTAACTCTCTTGAGCTCCCTACCATGTGATGACTTTCGGGGGTGCAGAGATCAATGAGACACCGAGAGGTCACCTTTTAAGTAAGGTGATTGTTTTTAAAAGAGTCATTTTAAAGAATGCTGTGTAACAAGCTCAGAGGATGAGGGAACATGTGTAGGGCCATCGACTCGCATCTTCGATGCAGTCATGGGATGGTTGAGGTGGGAGGATCTTAGATCTCCCTGTTGGGTGGTGGTTAAGAACTAGGATGTGAGGTCAGGCATGCCTGGTTTCACATTCTGGTTCTGAAATTGACGACAGGTGTGAACACAGGAAAACTGCTTCAACTGCACAAGCCTCAGCTTCTGCATTTGGAAAATAGGTGAAATAACAGTATCCACTTCACAGGGTTTTTGTGGGAATGAAATGAGACGGTACTTGGCTCTGAGCACAGTGCCTGGAAACTAGCAAGAGAGATTTGATTCATCCACATTTTCCCCTAATGTATGAGGAAGGTGAGGCTCTGAGAAGGTCTGCAGCTTCCTGAGGTTGCACAGATGAGTTAGGGACAAGGGCTGGGCCCCCTGATTGCTTATTTTAGTATGTGGTAATTTGAGTTGACATCTCCCAGGGTATAAAATTGCCAAGCAGATTCTCATCAGGGAGAAAGTATCTCCTCCAATTTCCAAATCAAACAGCTATTCTTCTAGTTTTGAAATAGAATTGATTTTCTGAGTTTAAAAAAGTGATGGAAAATTAAGCCAGTAAACCATCAGAGTCATTATGAAGTTTAGCAATCAACCTGCCACCCAGGAGGACTGATTTGGTTTCTGTGGTGGGCTTGGTGTCCTGTCACAGCAGGTGCTGTGGGGACAGGGGAGTAGCACAGACAGGGACAGGGGACACAAACAGCTGGAGGACCTCAGGCATACCTAGGGAGGATTGCAAGACAGGGACAGTCAAAAGTAAAGAGAGAAGAATAAGCTCTGTCTTCTAGGAACTTTCCACCAGCAGCACATTATCCTAGTGACAGCCAGTCCTGGAGGGGCCGGGCTGAACTAACACAATGTGAGAATTTAATGACATTTTTTTAGAGTCATGTTACGTTGTCACTTCTAAATTAAGCATTAAAACTCAGACTGGCCTGATTTAGTGAGGGAGGAAGGGTAACTTTATAAGTCTCTGAAGGGACATTTCAGTTGACTGCAGTTGTGATTCAACAAACTTTTATTGAATTTCCTTGGAGCCCTGCCTTTTGCTAGGCGCAGGAGGCCAGGATGCAGTCCTTGCTCTCCAGTTATATAATCTAGCAGTCAAAACAGAGGGAAACACAGAACTTGGCAGAAAGCTAACTTAGAGGGGCAGAGTCACTTCGGCAGGAGGAGGGGCAGCCAGCAAGCTGGGCCTTGGAGGATGGACAGGAATTGATCAGGGGGCGATGAGAAGGAAAGGAATTGAGAAGGTAGAAGAAGGAGTGTGTGAAGGCATTAAAGGGCTGTGGTGCTTGAGAAGTGTGAGAAGGTCAAGGTGCACCTGGGGGCAGGGCTGGTCCCAGAGAACAGGGAGAAGAGGCTGGATAAGTACAGGTGGACCATATTATTTAGCATTCAAAGGGACTATGTCTTTTTCACTTCTACATCTCTTATGAATGCCATCATGCTGCCTAAGTTTATATCAGATCAATGCATGAGTAGCTAACGTGCAAACACTTGAGTAGGCTGTCTGGTAGAAGGGAAAGGGCTTATTAGAGATGGAGGGGCTTTGAGTGAGGCATCTCCAACAGCAGTCGGAGAGAAGGCAGGTGCGGAGACAGCAGGAAGTGATGAATGCTTGGATGCTGTGGAGTCAGAGGATCAGAGGTGGAACTCAGCCCTGCCAAGCACCCTGTGCGTGGTCCTGGCCAACTCATGGAACCTCTCAGAGCCTCTGTTCTTTCCTCTATAACGTAAAGATAATAATGTCAACCTGGTTAGTTGATGCTCCTTTGGTTGCAAGGGACAGAAAACTCAATTTGGGAGTTGGGCAAGAGGGGCCTGGCCCACGCAACTGAAGTGCCGGGTGTGGTTTAGTCCAGGAGCACAAATGAGGTTCCTATGACCCAGTTTCCCCCCCTCTCTTAGCTCTGCTCTCTTACAGGCTGGCTTTGCTCCCAGAAGCAGTGTGCTGGCAAGCGAGGTAGTCGACCCCTGTCATAAACAGAACCTCATGTCATACATTCTGAAAGTTCAAACACCAGCTGCCCAGAGATCATTAACGTTTTATTCCCTGGAGTAAACACTGGGACCCCTTTCCAGGTCTTCAATGCTTTACCCACCCCCAGGCAAATTTTGTGACTCCTTTTGTTATGGTTCATTTTATGTATCAACTTGACTGGGCTGAGGGATGCCCAGGTAGCTGGTAAAGCGTCCTTCCTGGGTGCGTCCGAGCGGGTGTGTTCTGGAACAGATTCGCATTCGAGTCAGCATACCGAGTAAAGAAGCTATTCCTCACCAATGTGGGCAGGCACCAGCCCATCAGCTGAGGGCCTGGTTGGAACAAAAAAGCCGAGGAAGGGTGGATTCTCTTTCTCTTTGCCGGAGCTGCGGCGTTCATGTGCAACATCCGATGCCCTGGAACATCGGGGCTCCTGGCTCTCGAGCTTGCAGACGACATGTTTGGGACTTCTCGGCCTTTCCAACCACGTGAGCCAATTCTTACGATAAATCTTCTCTTATATGTCTCTATATACTCTATGATTCTGTTTCTCCGGAGAACCCTGACTAATATAACTTTAGAACTTGTTCATTTTTTAATGTGTAATTACAATGACTGACCTCTTTCAAGGGTATTTCATCCTCACACCTCCCAGGTGGCCTTCTTCAAAGGTTGTTCACTTGTGTTCACACAGGTGGGCAGTCCCCCCTCCTCTTAGGGCATCTCTAGATGTCTCCCCCTTCTTCTGAGTGCAGTGAGACCCCTTCTCCCTTGCTAACCTCAAGGTGATTACTGGAGGGTGTCTCAGGTTGCATTAGTTAGCAAAATAAAGCTGAGGATGGTGATACATTAAGGACCAACACCCCCCTCCCTCTTTCCTATAATACAGTGCTTAGAATAGCAAAGTCTTATTCTTAAATGTTGACTCTGAGTCTTCTTTTCCATAGCACAAAATGCTGCCAAGAGCTCCAGGTGTGCGTCCCTCGTCCTAGATTCCAGGGTGGTAGGTAAGAAACCTGCTCTCTTTCCTTCAACTCATGCACAGGTCTTGGGCCTGATTTTTCTTACTCTGAATGTGATCCTGTGCCCACTCTGGTGCCCAATCCCTGGAACTGGTGGGATGGGCCACATGGATTGGCTTTTGCCTTGATTGTAGCCCACTGTAGCCCATTGTAGCTGGAAGGAGGTCAGCCACACCAGTGACCAGGGATACAGCAGTGATTTCCTGAGAAGCCACTCAGGGTGCTATTACCAGAGAAAGAAATGGCTGCTGGACCACAGCCAACAGATGCCTAATGGACATTACTAATTGCTGACGATGTGCAGGTGTATTAAGATGACATATCCAAAGGTCCTGACACATGGTGTGTACTCAATAAATACCCAGTATCAGTATTTTTTACTAGTGCAGTCACTGCTGCTAAGACAGCAGTAGTAAGCATGACTTCTTACTTCAGGTAGTTCATTATTCTAGGAAAGAGGATGCATTCCAAAGAAAGCCTACGTGAGTTTCAGTGTCACCATTCCTCTCTCCAGCTGTGTGTCCCTTGGTCAGGTAACACACCCTTTGGAAGGCATAATAACTATCTCATACCTTGTGAGAATGCACCGAGCTAGTACATATGGAGTATTTAGAACGGTGTCTGGCACACGGGAAGAGCTAAGCATTTGTGGTTACTACCCAGAGGAAGCCTGTGGTCAATTATACAGCAAAGGTCTCTGATCTCTGCTCCTTAGGCAGTTAACTGTGCAGAAGGAATGGGCTCCAATTATAAAGAAACCTTCCCATCTCCCTCAGTGCATGCACAAACAATCCCAGATCCCTAACCAAACAGTGCAGAGGGCCATCTGGAATTCCTCAGGCTAATGTGTGAGAGCTGGGGAAATTCATGGCCTTCCTGGTTAGTGAACTGTGGTCAGAGACAGACAAAGTCCAGCTGGAGGCACAGAGTCTGGGCGGGTTGAAATAGATGGAGTCCAGAGGTCTGTCTCCAGCTCTGCAAGTATTTGGGAAACAAGTCTTTTGAGAAGTGACTGTAGCCCATGGTGGTGTGCTGGTAAACGTTTAACAACTGGATCTCTAGGAAGAAAAAAAGCCCTATTTGCACTACTAGTTCATCACCATGGCCGACTTCAAACTATCAATGCTATATCATTAAACAAGAAGTTGGGGAAGAGATCACATAGTTTCTTCTCCCAAGCCTGTCAACACAGGCTCTACTAGCACACCACTGCCTGAATCCTTCTTGGTGATTTTCAGCTCTGCCACATTCCTCCAGCATCATTTGTGGCTACTCTCCCCCTCAAATGTATTCCCTGGGTACGCAACGCAGCATGATGTGCAGTTCCTTGAGCACATCCTGCCTTTTCTCACCTCTGCCCAATCACCTTTCCCTCCTTTGCGCCTGGATGACCCTCACTTTCCCTGAATGACTCATCCCAGTTAGGATGCTCTGTAAGCTAGAGCAGGGTGTGTGCTGCACAGCTCCAGGGCAGCCATCAACACAGGCTGGAGTTGTGCAGTGCACAACCTATACAATCACCTGTGGCAGCTCAGAATCCCAGGTTTTCCCTTCTCCAAGAAGTCTTTCTTGTCCTTTCAGGCCATGTTGTTGCTGCTTCTCTGCACTCTTATAGCATCCCGAATTATTCTCTGTTCCCAATCTCCCTAAGTTAGGAAAGGCATCTTCCCTAATATATTTAAACGGTCTCTTTTAGTGTCCATCTCCACTTCCAGATTATATGTTCTCTAAGAGGGACCAAGTTGTCCCCAGCACCTACTAGAGCATGTGATCCTGTCTAGGGTCTCTGTCTGGACTGTATTAGGCTGGGGCAGAGAAAACTCAGGGGACACAGTTAGAATTGTGTCTGATGACCAGAAGGGACTGCATGCAAAGGGGTAATTGAGTTTGTTCTGTGAAGCCCAGTGCATTGATATAGGTCTATTAGAAGAAAAATATTCTGGAAAACAGTTGACAATTATAAGGAACAATATTTTAACTGATAAAACTCTTCAAGGGCTGCACTGAGAGGTGGTGAGCTAATTGTCTCTAGTAATATGTAAGCCGAGGTTGGGATATGTACTGAAAGTAAGGCTATACAGGGGTTTCTGGTGTTAAGAAATTGATGCAAGACCCTTCGTGAGGCAGTAAAGGAGGAAGATAAAACATGTGAGTGGGGGCTGACCTGGCTGTAGCTTCATAACTAGTGAGGTTTCTTTAGAGACTCCATATGCAACTCTAGTGTATCATGGGGAAGAAGGGAGAAGACTGTATCCCTTGGCTCCTGTCTTCCATTAGTCAAAGTTCACAGCCTTGCATTCCCCAGTTGTACTACCTGGTCCCCTGGCAGCCTCTGAAGAAGCTGGATCCAAAAGAACTGTGGAGTCATTCTCAGGGCAAACCAGCAGGTGGGTGAAGACCAGCAACACTCCCAACTGCCTTCCTGGAGCTTACAGGATGGTCTGGGCAGTTAGAGGCCTGGCTGGAATGACCTGTACCTCAGTGGCAGCAGGGAAGCCCCAAATAGAGAAGTGCAGGCCAGGATGTGGGGGACAAGATGCTATCTGGTCACACCCATAGCCATACCCATGTGTGGGTCCAGGTTAGCATGGCCAGCTGAGAAAGAGGGACACCATTCTGGAAATGGCCCATTCCCAAGGGATGGCAATAGAACTCTAGATTCTCTCTGTAATAAAAATGAAAACCTCCTCTCTACAGCCTATGTGAATTATATTGATTGCAGAGATCTGCCTGAATGTTCATCAGCAACATCACAAAAACCACAGCTGAGAGCATCCAGGGAGGCACTTATACTGAATCCAGTGCAAACTCCACCATCAGACATGCAAATAGTCAACATGGAAATTTTCCTAATTCCCGGGCATGCATTTTTCCAGGATTCTAGTAGTGAAGGAACATGCTACGTTCCTTCTGACACTTCCCCTTTCTACAAATTGGAAGAGGAAACCCAGAAGGCAGATGAGGTCTGCACCAGGAAATGGAGATGGAATTTTACAATACAGGATGACTGTGTGTGCACATACACGTTATAAGCAAATGTGAGCTTGTATTCAAGTGCATGTGTTCCATGTGTTGGTATGAATATGTAAACTTGATTGTCCTTAAAAGTACACATGCATCAGAACAGCGGGGTGTGAACGTCTTTGCATGAGCATAGGTTTGTGTGTGGGATGTCTGTGCACATGCACACATGTGTGGGTGTGTGCATGTATATCTGAGGCTGCAGTGGGAGTGCACCCTAGTGTGCATCGTGCATGGAGTAAAGAGGTCAGGTGTGTTGGTTAGTTGTATGCAGCCTGCTCTGCAGCTTCCCTCCCACCCTGCCCACCCCTGCAAGGACCTTTGCTCTCCGTAATCAGGAAACGCTCTGCACTGCTGCATGCAAGGCAGAGCAAGGCTCTCTCTCCCAGCCTGTCCCCTCTCAGCTCCAGGGCCCTGCCTGTGACAGTGAATCTCACTGTTGACTTTTTCCTCAAAGAAATGAAAAGCCCATGTCCAAAGTAAATATTCAGCAAGACAGTTTACAGCCTGACTGTGCTGGTAGAAGTGAACATCTGGGTGGTAACGGTGAGCAGGCAGTTGGCCCTCACTTACCGCCCTAAGGGTTAGGCCAGCATGGTACGCAGAGCTCCTGCCGTCCCCACCAGCTCTGTGTCTGCTGCTGGGACTGTCGCTGCACCTGCCCCTCCCCAGTTGGACTCCACCTGTTTGATTTCCAAATCCCAGCCCCTTTTGGCCTATCCTGTCCACTGTCATTTGGTTCAATGCAATTCATTTCAAGGGAAGTTGACACAATCATGAAAGGAAAATAATAAAATAAATCTTTAAAACCAAAAACAGGTTTTGAGAATGTGCAGGTGTCAGACTCTGAAACTGAGACTTACCATCAGGGGCTTTCTTGGGGAGTGCCGTCCCCCCAGAATAAGATCTCCAGAAGGGGAGGGAAGCAAGTTTGAGCAGAAGGAGAAGCTGTTCTGAGGTGCTTTGCACCAGAGGCTCAATCCCATGGGCAGCCCTGGGGCTGAGCAGCCTTCAGAGTTGTCACCAATTGAGGACAGTTGTCTGCTGTGTACCCATCACCACCAGCCATCTCCAGAACTCTTTTTATCTTGCAAAAATTAAACTCTGTCACTATTAAATAATTCCCCATTTTCCCTGGCAACCTCTGGTCTGCTTTATGTCTCTGTGATGTTGACTGCTCTAAGTACTGCACGGGAGTGGAATCACGCAGTGCTTGTCTCTCGTGTGCCTGGTGGATTTCACTTGGCATAAGGCCCTCAAGGCTCATCTATGTTGTAGCATGTGTCAGAATTTCCTACCTTTTCAAAACCAAATAATATTCCACTGTGTGTGTATATATATATGTATACATCACAATATTATTTATCCATTCACGCATTGATGAGCTTTTGGGTATTGTGAATAGTGCTGCTATGGACATGGATGTACAAATAGCTCTTTGAGATCCTGTTTTCAATTCTTTTGTGCATATACTCAGAAGTGGAATTGCTGGATCATATGAACCATGAAATTCTGTTTAATTTTTAAGGAACTGCCATACTGTTTACCGTAGCAACCTCACCATTTTATATTCCCACCAGCAGTGCACAAGGGGTCCAATAGCTCCCATCCCCGCCGACACTTGTCTTGTTTTACTTATTTATTTACCTGCCACCCTAATGGGTGTGAGGTGCTCCATTGGGCTTTCACACATAGAGAGAAAGGAGTGGAGGAGGCGAGAGCAGGTTTAATTTACTCTCCTTACCCAGTTCCATCATCCCGTGCACATCTGTGCTTGTGGATGCGAGATACAGAGGAAACTGGATTATTAGGCAGACTTGGGGGCAACGATTCTAGGAGGCAGAAGGGGAGAATAACAGAGGTGCAGAGTGAGTTAGGATGGTCAATAGAGTCTGTTGTTCTGACATTCTAGTCTCTTCTTAGAAATACTTGGACTCACCACATTACTGGAATCACAGTCAGGGAACGTACCAGGATTAGGCATCTTTTCATAAACACCTGGTGACCCAGAAAACTGTTCCTGGTCTTTTGTAGCCATTTCCTTGACACCTGCAGTTGTGACTGCTAAACCTACGGATAGTCACGTCCTGAAGGAAGCAAAAGGCCCAGCCAGGGCACTGCCCAGGGATCAAATGTCATATCCCTTGGCACCCAGAAGCAGAAGGTCAGTCCTTGTTGGTTGGACGGTGGCCAAACCAGGATGTCAGGAGACACAGGAACAAGTCCAGCTGCTGAATCCCGTGAGCCCCACCTATGGCACCACCTGACCTTGCGTCACTTCAGCTGGCAAACACCCTGGAAGTCTTAGTACACTGGGTTTCAGGCCCTACCTTGGGTCCCGCATGCAGAGGCGAATAAGATCCAATCTTTGCTCTGCAGTACCTTGTGGTCTTACCACATAAACACCAACTATAACACAGTGAGTACGACTGGAAGGCAAAGAAAGGAGGAAGGTGAAGGATGAGTAGACTTGAGCTTGGTGTGGAGGGAGGACAAAGGAATTACAGTCAGCTGCAGATCACAGAGCTGGCTGTATTTGGGTGCTCAAAAGATTGTGGTTGTTGTTGATGATGAAGATGATGCTATGACTCCAGAGTCCAGTACTCTTCTCTGAGTCCCTTCCCTGGCAGCCCCTTGCAAGGAAACACAACTGCAGCAAGTGTTGAGAATATGGACGGAGCCCTCATTGTGCATTAACCTCTGCAGCTTAGCATGGACTCATGCAGCATAAACGCTCCATCAGAAGGAGTCTCACTTCTTGCCTACTGCTGCCTGCCAATGGGACCTCATTTCCATGCATTTGCACCATGAGGCTGGGGAATGAGATAGGGTTTTATGGTTTTTGTCATCTGCCCTACCTCTCTCTTACACTGAGAGGAGGCCTGTGTGATGGCCAGTGCCCTGGGAGAGCCAGGAGCCCAGGGAAGGGAGCTCCCCATTTGCCATGGGCTCATAGGCGACATGTCTCTACCCACCTCTGGGTCTGGTGAGGGTGGGAGTTTGGTCTGAATAACCACAATTGTGGGCACAATTTACCATTTTTGTATCTTACATCATCTCCTTAAATCTTCTTAGAAGAACTCTGATGTAGTTGGGGGAATAGTGATGTCACCGGAAGAACATTGTCCCTGGGCTCTCATGAGTTCCATGATAGAGGTCATCCGCACTAAGCCCTGGTTTTCTCATCCACAAAATGGGACTCATCGTGCCTCTCACTAAAATTGTTTTGATGATTTGAACGAAGCCTAAAAGTAGTAGTTACAGTTGAAAATTAGTGGGATCCAGTGTGTGTGTGTGGAGGGGGGAGGGGGGATATTGCCATCCCATTTTTTTTTTTTTGTCTTTTTTTTTTTTTTGACAACTGTAGAAGATGAATGCCATCCCATTTTAAAGCTACTATCCAAGGTAGCTTTTCTCTAAGTTGTCAGCATCTTTTGTGTTCTGGAGGTCTCTCTGGCACCACCTTTTGCTCAGGTATCCAAACAAATGCTTTTCTTTTTTTTAAGAAGTTCTTCTAGGAGGCTAAATATTTATTCCAACAAAGCCACTGTGGGTCAAAACATGATCAGCCTCATCTGGAAATGCCCTTTGGAGCAGAGCTGTCTAGAAATATTATGTGAGTCACATGTGCAATTTGCAAGTTTCCTAGTAACCTCATTGAAAAATATGGAAAGGAGCAAGAGAAAGTAATTTTAATCATGTATTTTATTCAACCTAAAATATTAAAAATATTATCATTTCAATATGTAATCAATATAAGACTATTAATGAGATATTTTACATTCGTTCTTTCATATTAAGTCTGTAACATCCAGTGTGTGTTTTATACTTTACAGACGTCTCAATTTAGATGCTAAATTTTCATTGTAAGTACTTGATTTATATTGTAATCTCACAAAATTTGCAGTGGCAAAAATAGATTCCTATAGCCACATCGCTCCAAACATACTGAAAAGCTCTTCAATAAAGTTGCGTTAATGAGAGAATATTTTATTCCACTTCAGTTTTTAGATTTAAATTTAAATTATTTAAAATGAAAGAAAATTAAACATCCAGGTTCTCATACATAGCAGCTCTATTTCAAGTGCTCGATAGTCACACGTAGCTAGTGGCTACTTATTGGACAGCACGGCTTTGGGGCCTGGGGATATTCCTTTGAAGCTTCTCAGCAAAACTCATCTTTGAAGTTGGTTTTACATTCTTTGAAAAACACCCTGCACTCACTGAGAATCTTGTCATTGGGGGGAGATTGTGAAGACCGATAAAGTGTTTAAGCTCCTAATGAAGACCGACTACCTTGAGAAGGGGTCACTTCCCTAGTGTGGCTCCTGCCTGGAAATTGTGTTTGTGGTCATAAAGCCAGTTTGGGTAAACAGGTCCCAGTGTGTTTGCTTTAAAGTTGTTGGCATTACTTTATAGTCACGTCTGGGTCAGATCACAAGATAGCCGGTGTGACCCGAAAAACAGAAACACAGGAGTTTCGGCATTACTCATGAGTGCACTGGCTGGGAAACTGAGGCCCAACTGGGGAATAGGAGTTATAATCTGTCCCCTTCCTCAGGAGGCAGGCTCGGGGCCGCACGAGGGATCCACAGACTGCTAAGGCAGGGCTCTGCTGTCTGATGGTGGACACAGCAGCCGATGACCTCCTCTTGGTGCCTGGCTTCGTACTCTATCTCCGCTCTGGTTATATTGAACTGGTTTTGGAAACAACCCACAGGCAGAATAGCAGCTTTGCTTCTTAACATTCTAACCCATAATAATCTCAGCAGGTACACAAATGGAACTACAGTAAAAAAAGAATTTTGGTTAATCAATCCAGAGTTCCCCTATTTAGCTACTCAAATAACCTAGTATAATTTTGTTTTTTTGCAGTTGACTGTGTTAAGTAGTACCAGGATTACACAGGTGCAAGATATACCAATTCCCAACCCCGCCTCAAGCATGGAATGGTTGTACCGGGAGCCTTAGTGTTGATTTCCCCCTCGCCACCCCTCCCCTCCCTTCCCATCCCCTCCTCTCCCCTTTACTTTCCTTCCATTTTATTCATTTAATTGACTTTTTTAAAGCACCCTATCTATGACAGACACTGGGATAGGTGCGAAGGTTTCTAAGACTAATGAGACAGGAGTCCTGTCCTTCTCTTTTAGCAGATGCAAACAGCTGTATAAACACATAAATATAAGTATACACATAACAGTAACTGTTATCTGTATCACTTTAAATGTTTCTCTATCCATTATTCCATTCACACACTGCATTGGAAAGAGCCCAGGATTTGAAGTAAAGTCAAAGTTCTGACTTTCTCATACAATATTTGTGTGTCTTTGGGCAACTCACTTAACCCCTTTGAGCCTCAACTTCTGCATCTGTAAAGCAGAGACAATAACAGCCCTACTTTCCAGGGCAGTTTTGAAGATTAAATGAAATGATTCAGGTAAAACCCAGTGGGGCCCCTGGAACACAGCTGGCACTCAATAAATGCAATACTACTGAGGATTATTTGTAATCATCCCTACCTGCAAGTTTCAAGTGGTCTTTACTGTCACACAAGTTGAAGCCCAGAGGGGAAAAGTGTCCTGCTATTGACTCAAACCTTACATGCCAACATCGAAGTCCCTGCCACTGGAAGACCATGGCAGCCTTCACCCTGTCCCAGAGTGCCAGGAGCATGTGCTCTAGGAACACTCGACCCAAAGGGAAGCAGGAAAAGTCTTCCTGGAAGAGATGTTTTCTAAGGAAAGATCTTAGAAAATCGCTGAGGTCAGGGAAAAGAGAGGAAACAAAATGGGAAAGAGATAAAATAGTGCCTAAGGCCAAAGGGCAGAGAACAGGCAAGTAACCAGAGATAAGGAAAACATGGCAACTGCAGATAATAGAAAGATATTTAGCAAGGCTGGAGTTAGTGTGTGTGTGTGTGCATGCACACTCACATATGTGTACAGATGTGCTTATATGTGCACATATGTGTGAGTATACACGTATGTGCATGCATGTGTGCACGTGCTCTTGTGCATGCGTGTGTCATGATTGGACAAGTAGCTAATGATCAGATCACATGGGGGCTAATTTAAGGTAGTGTGTTTATCTTTACCAAGCATTGAAGAGCTTTCAATTGATCATACTCGAATTTTAGGCAGAGCGTAATGACTGCTGTGTGGACAAAGGGTAGGAGAGAGGCCGGAGGCAAAGCAAGCAGGCAGGGCACTGTTACTGTCACCCAGGTGAGTGGTGATGGTGGCCTGCTCCAGGGAAGGGGCAGTGGGATGGAGAGCAGTGCATGGGCTTCAGAGATATTCAGAGGCTGTGACGGGTTCACAGCCATGGTTTCTGCTCCATGGTCACTGATGCAAACAGCCGTAAAAGCAACAACTCGGTGTATTCCTATGGATCCACAGCCCGTGACTTGTTTCTGGGTGTCTTGCTCTAGCCTTCTCTTGGTCTTCTTTTGATGCCAATGATGGGTGTTGCCATTGGAATGAAACTCACGTTCTAAAAACACCCATAGATTGGGTAACTGTGTCAGTCAGGGTAATTAATGCTGGTTGTTATAATAAATAACCCCAAAGTTTCAGTGGCTTAACACAATAAAATTTTGTTTTCCTCTGATATGAAGCTCAATGTGTTTGGATGGATGACTGTTCTCTGAGCCCAGGTGACTCAGTAATCCAGGTGCCTTTCAATTAGTGGCTTGGATGTTCCCAGGGCCTTGGAATCGCATGCTCTATCTTCTGCCTCCAGCTACCCCGTGATCAAAGGGAAAGGACACAGAGAATTGTGTGGAAAGTTTGAGAGGCTGGATCTGGAACTGATACAGATCACAGGTGCCCATATTCCATTGCTCAGAACCAGGCACGTGGCTCATACGCAAATAATCAGGGAAATACAGTTTGGCCATGTGCACAGGAAGCTGAAGTAGGGTCTGGTTAACATCTAGCCAGATTCTGCCATCGTGTGAGAAATCACTGGATGAACCAGCAGGGGGATCTTCAATGATGTTTCCTTTCTCTAACCTAGAATGCACTGGGAGATTTCTTTCTCTATCTTAAATAACTACCACTCTTAAGAATGTGAACAGAAAGTGTGTTTAAGGCTGGGCCTCATCCTCGGCTTGGTTTTGTGCCAGATGCAGCAGGCAATGTAGAGAATGACAACAGGATGCTGATGTCAATAGCAGGGTGAGACAGGCACTCATTAAGCTCTAAGATCCTGGTTTCCTTGTCCTGCCACTTGCTGGGCTGATCCATGCAAAAATTACCTGTGATTTCTGGCGTATTAGTGGATCTTTAAGACCTCCAACCTTTTCTGAAAATGATAGCCACCCAGGAGAGTGAAGAGGAGGGCAAGAGGGATGTAATTAGGGCCGTGTGATGCAACACAGAGCACTCTTACCTGTCAGCAGGAAAGGTACGTCTGAAATGGAGCTTTATTGCTCATCAGATTAGCTCTGCCAGCTTAAATTGTTGTTTCCTATAGTTTTTCTTCTCATCCCCATTGCATGCTTATCTAAAAGTCCAGTAGCTCCTTATTTAAATTCATCCTCTATTTGTTATTGACTGGATTTTGGAAAGCTCTTTACCCCTTTTTATAATAGCTTCTCTTTTGTCATTTCTAGGTTGGATTTGACACTGTCCCAAATCACTTTGGACTCTAATCTTTCTTGCCTCTGTTGGGGAATCCTGGAAAGAAAAACGGTGGAGGGGAGTGGCTGAGAGTCCTTGCCTCCATCCTTACTGAGGAACACACAGGAAATTGACATCCCCAGAATGGCCTGGGATCTAATATGTTGTTGATCAAACTGTGGTTAAGGAATTAAATAGTTGGGTCCAAACTGACACACCCAAGATAGCTAGGTCTCAACACTCTATATGCTGTGGTCCCTCATCTGTCTTGGCAACACCACGTGGGTGAGAATGCTGGTCTCCCAGTTAAAAACAAATCCTTCCCTCCACAGGGCCACGTGAAAAGTATGGGGACTGATGGTGAATTTCCAACCAGAACCAGAGTTCCAGAAGAAACCATGGGAGTTGCAGATGAGCAAGCTGCCCTCTCCACCATGCAAGCCAAAAAAGGGCCCTGTGACGAAGGGTTGGCTCCTCAACCACTCAAGAATTCCCTAGCGACGGGAATAAAGAAGCAACACAAGGGGGGAGGGAGGCAAGGGCAATATACGTAACCTTGACGTTTGTACCCCCATAATATGCTGAAATAAAAAAAAAAAGAAGCAAAACAGAACACAGCTTTAGCAAGAGGACAACGTGGACGTCGGCTGTTTCCCCTGTGCCTTCTCCTTTCTCCTGGGAGAGCACTCTGACTACCATGGAAATCTCCTCGTTTCCCTCTGCCATTCTCTGTGGCTCTGGTGGGGTAGCCCTGGTCCATTAGCCCCAGTCCAAAGCCAATCACATCACTCTGGCCAGAGGATCACTTTGAAGGTGGTCAAAGACATTTCTTGAGACTGATGGAAGAAAATGTCTCTGCTAGGACTATGCAGAAGAAGATAGTTGAGGAAAGAGCTGCTAAGAGGAATGCCAGACAAGAAAGCAGAGAAATGGTCCTGAGGACCTGTTCGAGATCTAGGATTTTGCTGTCTCTGAACCTTGAGTGCCCAATAGATCCTTTATTTTACTCCTGATCAAAGATATTTTGAAGGGGCATGGGGCAGGGCTGTCTCTTACAACTGAAAGAGCTCTGCCTAATGCAAGAGGGCACCAGATTACCCATAGTATTGGAATAGTGATAATTACAATTACATTAATAATGACTGAGCTCCTGAGCTCTCTCAGGAGCTCTCTGAGCTCCTGCTAGGCACTGCACAAAAATTGACTCCTTGTCTCCCAAAAACTTGCAAGAGATATAATCATCACCATTATACAGTTGCAGTTACTAAGGTTCTGTTATGTTGAGTGACTTAACCATGATCAAATTCTTGTAGCAGGAAATTAAATCTAGTTCTGCTTACACCAAATTCTATGATCTTATCCCTCTATCACGTGGTGTCTCCTAAAGGGAAAGGGTGAATAAACATGGGGACAAGTAGGAGAACCAGAGAACACGGTTGATGATTCTCCAACAAAGACACAAATATATAAGAAAGGTGTTATTGTTATAGCAAAGAAAAAGATTGAAAAGCAACAAACAAGTATACTTGAAATAAGCATTTACCTAAATAGAAAGAAAGAGTTTAGTTTGTGCCTAATATTTTGTTAGGATTTTTTGATGCATTAATAAAAACCAACTGGAACTAATTTGTTCCAAGGACACACCAAGTCTTGCAGAGATGAGTTGTAGATTTAGCTGTTTCAGAGAGAGTTTGGAAGTGGAGACCAGAAGAATCTCAGACTCCTAACTCTTATTTCCACTTCCCTCTTATTGTCTATTTTGTCCCTTTCTTCCTCTGTAGATGGGCTTCCTACAATCTGCAATGTGTGGGGCAGAACCTGGCTGCCTACAACCCCCTGGTTGGCATGTGGCACAGAAACCCAGCTGTCTTCCTGTCTCAACTCCCACTTCCAAATTTCTCAGAAAAGAGTAACTCATTGGCTTGGTGGGGTCAGCTGTACACCCTAGGACACTCGATCCTGGATTGCTAACGGAGTGAAGTGGAGAGGAAACAGTGCCAGGACCCAGGAGTTAGGAGCTCACAGGGAAGGGTGCTGAGATGCCCTGCTCAGATGCCCCAGCAGGAATTGAAGATATGTCACCTCAGCTGGTATCAGCCCCGTCTGACTTCACCTTGTTGGAGGTCATGACATTTTCGTGGAGAAGAGGGTTCTTCCTCCCCCAGTTGGGACATCTTTGAAGGTCCCTTTCAGCTCCAGAAGTCCTTGTGGGCCAGTGATTTTGGGCTGACAGCTCAAGTTATTCCTCTCCTTAAAAGTATGTTCTTCCCTTCTGTCCTATGATATTACTCTTAAATAAATGTCCTACATTCAAAGTTCCATCCGAATCTGCTTCCTGGATAACCCAACCTGTGACAGCTTGTTTCAAGAATTGTCTAAGAAAAAAGACACTAAGATGAGGTTCTGGAGCTGGAAAAGCCACCGCTTGTCTGGCAGTAGGAAACCTATTCCTGGTGGCAGGTAGAGCACAGATGCCCCCAGAACTGGGTGACAGAACAGTTTCTGACCTTTCATTTGGGTGATTTGGGATGGCTACTGGTGGAAGGGGATGCATTAGCTGGTGGATTATATCATATGTTTAGAAGTATGGGGTGAAGAGTAAATAGAAGTGGAATAGAGCAGCTATTGCTAAGCTCAATTGACATTCTGGAAAATGGAAATGAAAAGGTAAGAGAGATTAATTGGCAAGTTAAGAGCTAAGCCAGCTACCTCCTGGTTAGCATACACAGAGGTTCTCATCTCCTATAGCAGGAGGGTAGAGAAAGCTGGTGACTTAATTGTCAGGATACCTGAGCTCCAAAGAAAGTTAAGCTCCCCACTCAGGCAGGTCAGATAGCTATTCCAAGCTCACTAGATCTTCAATCTCTAGATTCCCCAGAACCTCCAGACCACTTGCCCCTATTAAGGGCTAGCACTCCTCCTTTGCTTGAAGATGATGTACAGGCCTTGCTCCTGATAGAGAACATGAACTGCCCCCAGGGTCTGCACCCACCTCCCCCCAGGCCCCTGGCTGCCAGGCTAACAACCCAGCCCAATTCACCTCTTGGCTTGGGACATGCTGACAAGGGAGGAAAGAAGAGGAAGGAGTTGCAGGGTCTCATCAGCCTGTATTAGCAGAAGCTGGGAGAACATACAGGAGATGAGATTTTGAGGGTGTGCAATCAAGGAGGAGGAAATAGAAAGATGGATAGGGCAGAGTGTACTGATTTGGGAGGACTTTCCCTGGGTATAGGAGTTAGCCCCTTGGAAAGAACCTTGGAAGACACTGAGAAAACACTGGTTCCAAGAAGCATGGAGAAAGCAGTGGCCACCCACACTTCAATGTGGGATGAAGCCAAAGGTCCACAGCTGCTCCAGAGCCGCTGTGGGGACAACTGAGGCTTTGCCAGAGCTGCAGAGTAACTCCACTTCTCCTTCTGCCAAATCCTGCCTCTTCCCCTCTGTCTCATGGGTCTTCAGTGTGAGAGCAATTTCTCAGTAAACCTCCTGCACCCTGATTGTCATTTCAGAATCTGTTGCCATGAAAATCCAACCTGCTACAGACACCACCCCTCTTAGTAGGGCTGAAGATCCCAGAGCATAGCTGCTGGACATCTGCTCCCTACGGTCTCTACATACACAAGGGTTGGAAGAGCAAGTGATTTGCCCAAAGAAAATTGGTAGTTCTGCCAAGTTCAGATTCAGGTGCGTCTGTCTTCAAAGCCATTGTTCTCAAAGCGATTTGTATCTTGTTGTATTTTCTTATTTAATACATATTTTTAAATAATCGATCTGTTGGCAAAGTGTCTAAATTTATAGGCAGAGAAAAACCAAGCTGATAGACATCAATTGCAGCAAGTGGTTGGAAACAGTTGGAACACTATGTATAAGATGAGTGAATTGTCTGGGGATTTGTTCATTCATTCTTTGATTTATTCATTTAACAAACTTTTTTTAAGCTCTTACTCTGTGCCTGCCCTAGGCTGGGAGCTGGGGATACAGCAAGGAATAAAGCCTAGATTTTGATTTCCAAAATTCATGGTCCAGCAGGAGAGTAATAAATCATTTAAAGGCTGATAAAAGATGGTTAAAACTTCTACTTTGAACCCATTTGAATAACTGGGCCCCATTTCTTGAAGACAGAGGCCTATAGTAGTACTGTGCTCCCAGGATCAGTAAAATGCTGGTATAGATCTGGTAATAAAACTAATAACCCTATCTTTCTTTGCACAGCTCATCCTGGGGTGAGCCAAATACCATGTGCAGTACTGCATCCCATATTGCTGAAATTGTAACCAGTGCTTCTTGTGTGATGGCACAAGTAGGTATGGCCCACTGGCAACTTTTGGTTAAAGCAGAATATGTTGATATTTAAATTTTAATCTCCTCATTTGATGATGATTTCCAATGCCAAGAAGCATGAGATAGATGCAGGACCCTGCCAGTAAGATAAAAAGTGTGGTTGCATTGGATGCTCGTAAACACATGGCCATGCGTGACACATGGAGATGTCTTTTTTCTTTTTCTTACTTTTCTTTTTCTTACCAGTTTCTTTTTTCTTACTTTTCCCCTATGATTGGTCACCTGTAATCTATATCTGCCCTACTGCTGACTGAGTGGGCACATACCAACTTCTGATGATAAGAAGTTCATGAGCAAAGGGCAAAGTT
The DNA here is from genome assembly GCF_040939455.1 of Microcebus murinus. Classification (NCBI taxonomy): domain Eukaryota; kingdom Metazoa; phylum Chordata; class Mammalia; order Primates; family Cheirogaleidae; genus Microcebus; species Microcebus murinus. The sequence goes on along the minus strand of NC_134110.1, from coordinate 34,176,881 downwards.
CTCTTCGGGAAGAGAAGAAGGTTAAACAGTCGTCTCTCAGTGTCCATGGGGGAGTAGTTCCAGGGCCTCCTGCAAACACCAAGATCCAGGGATGCTCAAGTTCCTGATGTAAAATGGGATAGTATTTGCATATAACCCCCACACATCCTCCTATATACTTTAAATCATCCCTAGATTACTTACAGTAACAAATACAATGTAAACACTATGTAAATAGTTGTTATACTCCATTGTTTAGAGAATCATGACCAGAAAGAAAAAAGAAAAGCCTGTACATCTTCAGTACAGACGCAATTTTTTTCCCAAATATTTTTGATCCTCAGCTGGTTGAATTCAGAATGCAGAACCCATGGATACAGACAGCCGAATGCAGGCAGAGAAGAAAGATGGAGAGGGAGATATTTAATAGTTAACCAGCAAATGAGTACTGCATTGTTTTCCATTCCAGAGCCCAGGGCCTTGAGTAGTCAGAAGAGATGTGATCTAGCCATGCAAAGTGGGTTGGTTAGATCCGGCCACAGAGGCATGTCCGATGCCAGGAAGGAAGGCCAGTGTAGGGCACCGAGAGAGGACAGGGCGCAGGCGTCGTGGTTAGGGTAGACAGCTCTTGTTGCCCACAGGATCATCCGGCTCCTTCAATTGTCAGGCAAAGCCTTTCTCCAGCTAATGTCAATTTGCCTTTGCATGTATCTTCCCTGGCTTAGCGCCCATCCCACATGACCCGATGCTTCTTAAACTCCAAATAAACTTAACCCATCACTGTTCCCACACATGCCAGGCCTTCAATGGCTCAAGTATTGCACAAAAGCCTCCTTTTGTTGCAGTGCCTCCTGTGTTCTCTAAGTAGCAAGTGCTTTTCACATCCGGCACAAAGGCCAGCATCTACTTGGCTCCTCTGATGCGCCTGGGCAGTTAAGCCCTCTGCCCTGTGGGCTCCTCGCTTCTCATTTGAAGCTACTGGTGCACGAAGGTGCAGCCTCACTCATTGCTGAACCAGTGGCTTCCAGCATAGAGCTCAGCATTGGCCAGTCACTCCACTGGCCACTGGGAATTAATGATGGCCAGAAGAAATTAATGAGTGGGCATCTCATCCTGTCACTGCTCCAGGCATCTGTAAAAGGGTTGCATGGAACAGTTGTCCCAAGCCTTTTTGGCACCAGGGACCAGTTTCATGGAAGACAATTTTTTCACAGACTGGGGCTGGGGGGCTGGGGAGATGATTTTGGAATGATTCAAGTGCATTACATTTATTGTGCACTTTATTTCTATTATTATTACACTGTAATAGATAATGAAATAGGTATACGGGTCACCATATTGCAGAATCAGTAGGAGCCCTGAGCTTTTTCCTGCAACTAATGCCCCCACTGATCTGACAGGAGGTGGAGCTCAGGCAGTGATGTGAGTGATGGGGAGCGGCTGTGAATGCAGATGAAGCCTCACTTGCTCATTCACAGCCCACCTCCTGCTATGCAGCCTGGTCCCTAACAGGCCACAGACTGGTACTGATCAGAGGCCCAGGGGTTGGGGACCGCAGGCATGGAGAACAGTGCATGGGGTTAGTGGTTCTCACCAGGGATGCCCACCAAAGGAACTAGAGAGCATTTTGGGGAGTCTGGGTCCACTCAGAATGAAGATATCAGACTCTCTGGGTGTTTGGCCCTTATGGAGGGAGTAGGGTGGCAACCTCTCTGTTAGAAATCAAACTCTGGGTAGAAGGTCTCTTGAGGCCCTTTCATTTTGTACATTTAATGAATTCTATTTTGTTCTGTTGGTTCCGGTATGAGGAAGGTAGACTCCAACACGAGGACGCACTGAGACGCTCCTTGGATTTTACAAGGGGTTGCCTTAATTTGCCTCAGCAGGGACGTGCAAATCCCTAGATATTTTGCAGTTTTCTCTATTACTGTCCTCGCCACGGCCGGCTTTGTGTTGTCTCTATTTGTGTAAGAGCTGACTCCAGCCGTTTACAAGTCTCTACAGCTCAGGGCTGTTGTACTCATTTCTGCTTCTGCTGCAGGCAGAGTGAGTAATGGACGCCTGGCAGGTCCTCTGTCCATGTTTTTACTTGTTTTTTCTCCTCATTCAAATAAAAGTGAATTCAGTTGTGTGCTGCCCTCCCAACGCTAGTCACGACTTTGACCTTTAGAAATATAATTGGAGGTGTACAGATTTTCAAATTAACGAATTAGTCATTTCTCTGGGTAGGTTTTACAAACCAGAAGTTCCAGGTAAATGCTACGACCTTGGAGTTCACGGCAAATTCTAGGAGCTTATGGTAGCCTCGGGCAAGTGGGAAGTAGGCCAGGTTAAGTGAGTCGCATTCCCTGGGCTCTGCGCTGGGTGCGTTCCTCCACCAGCCCCAAAAGGAGGGTGCTAAGGGCTCACCCTTCCCAGGTGAAGAAACTGAAGCTCAGAAACATATGTGGCGTGCCCCTGCTCACCACAGGTGCCGGTGATTGGAGAGGCAGCCTCTGACTAGCACATCCTCCCTGACTAACCGTCAATTCCATCACCTTCCGAGTAGCTGCCCGGTCCTACTGAGAGGAGGGCGTCTTTGGTTACTGAGGATTCTGGGATGTTGAAAGGAGCGCACTTGGAAAAGGATCCAGAGGCATCCTCTAAGGATGAACTGGAAGAAGCCTCACATCAAATAGGCAGGGGATGGAGCCGTCACAGGGAGAGCTGGCCCCAGCCCACCTCCAGTTTCAGCTCCTTAGAGTCCCCACAGCCCCTGCCTCTGTCTACATTTACCCAAGGGCCTGGGATTGTTCCTCACATGCAAATCTTTCTCCGTCTTGGACTTGTTTCCTCTTCCTGAAGAGGCCTGCTGGTATCGTTGGCTCCGTCTGGCCGGCACCTCTTCACCTGTAGCAGGCACTGTTGATGCCTGGCCCGTTTACCTTGGCAGCTTCCAAGTTCACCTGCAGCAGCAGAGAGCAGGACATCCTGCTTCCACCCTCCTGCCTCTGCTCCTCCGCCTCAGGGCTTTTTCAGCAAAGAGCAGGTGGAAACTGCCAGAGATCTGGCGCCCCTAGGGCGATCCTAAGCCAATGAGGGAAGAGAATGTGTGATAAATGCCCTGGCATCCTGGTCCATTGAGGGGACAATTAATTCTGTTATGCGTTCTACACAATTGGCACCTGTTGCCTACAGAGTCACCTGCCCTTCCATGCCCCTTTCTTGGCTTTTGTCCTCTCGGATTCACCTTTCCCTGGCTCAAGTTCGCTTCCTGGATCACCTCCCAAATAACTGCCTGTCCCTGAATCCTCCTCTCAGGGGCTGCCTGGGTCGGTGGGGGGACCAGACTCTAATAAATAATAGCACATTGCAGATTTCAAAATTGCTGAAAGATTAGATTGTAAATGTTTTCACTACAAAAAATTGGTTAAGTATATGAAGTGATGGATTTATTAATTAGCTTCATTTAATCATTCCACAATGTAACCACACATCAAAACATGACATTGTACCCTAAACTATATATATAATTATTTGTCAGTTAAAAATAAAATTTAAAATGCACACTCATTAAGGTCCACCCAGTCCTCCAAGCCTTACCAGGTGGCCCCAACCTAGTCAAGAACTGGGGGTCTCCTCTTTAGAGCACCCATGGTCCCCCATGGCCCCTGGAGTTGCCCCTGTGCCTACATGAGCATGAGCGATGCAAGGGTCTCTTTGCTCCCCCAAATCACCCACCAGGCTGTGGGGTCCCAGAGGGTGGGAGCCACATCTTTTCATCTGTAGACTCCCAGTGCCTAGAGACAGGAGATTCTCATAAGTGTTTACTCTTCAACTCAGCAATTCACTAACTCTGTGGCCAAGTTTCTCTATTAGTAAACTTGCCTGTAGCACCCCTGAATTTGTGAGTGTTCATGAGGACAACAGGTGGCATGCCAGTTCTCACCTGGGAATCCTGCCACACTGGGGGGGGGCGGGGATCCCAATGTGTTGTAACTGTGGCTATAGTCACGGTGTGGGAAGAGGTCCCCCAGCTCCTACAAGGAGGCTCCTGTCAATTTCTCATGTTTTTTAAGGGCTCTTATGTGTCTCAGGTTGTAATGGTCTTTTTTGCACCTGAGGCTTTTTCTTTGTACAAATATTGCTTTGGGGATGGGATTAAGATGCCATTTAGAACAATCCAGATCATATCATATAAACTCACAGACACTGAATCTGTACTCTCCCACAGCCTGGAACCAAGACCTGCAGAGTGATTCCTCACACTCCAGCTCAAAGGAAAGGGGTGAGAAGGTGAAGACGGGGTGGGACAGAGAAGTAGGACCGAGGGCAGCCTGCCCACTGCACTGTGCCCCTGGCACCCAGACCCGTCAAACATGAGCAGCAAGTAGCTCAACTAGTTAGGTCAGCCACTGTTCCCAGCTCACCCACTGCCTTCCTCTGCAAATATTTCCTCTCAGGTAAGCAAATCAAATCAAATCACCTGTCGGATGAAGGGAAATGAGTGGAGATCTTAGACACTAAGCCAATTCAGACACCACCAAATCCCCAGACCCTCCAATTTGACAGAGCCCTTTGATAGTATCTGTTTGAAACCTACTTTTCATATTTATGGCCCCCGGTTCTATCTTTGGGGACATGGTCAGAGCTGCAGTCCCCTTCCTCCCGGAAAGGCACTGCACACACACCGTTCACTCAGACACACCCTCAGGGACGCCTGGATCCCCAAGACGCGGTGGGTCACTGGGGTTGAAGGACCCTGCAGGGCGCCACGTGCCGAGCACATACAGAAGCCCACACTCCAGGAAGGTCGGGGCCTGCTGCGCCCGCCACGCCAGTGAGGAGCAAGGAGAGGCTCAGACACAAAGCCGGGAGACCTGGCTCCTTACCCACCTTTCCCTCATCAGAGAGCAGCACAGGGTAAACTCACCCATACCATGGTCATAGATATCTAATGCATGCCCAGGTTCAGGGACAACTGTATTTTAAAAATAGGGGTTTTTTTTAGTGATAATTTACATACCATAAAATTCATCCATTTAAAGTAAACAATTCGGTGATTTTTTGATATATTTACAGAATTGTGCAACCATTGCTGCAGTGTAAATTTAGAATATTCCCATCACCCCAAAGAGAAAATTCATGTCCCGCTAATGGTCCTCCCCATTCCTGCCTCCACCCTAAGTAAACACTAATTTACTTTCTGTCTGTGTAGATTCCCCTATTCTGGATATTTCATAGGAATGGAATTACACAGTATGTGGTCTTCTGTGTTTGGCTTCTTCCACTTACCGTTTCTTTGTTTTGTTTTGTTTTGTTTGTCTGAGATAGGGTTTTGCTCTGTCACCATGGGTAGAGTGCAGTGGTGTCATCATAGCTCACAGCAACCTCAAACTCCTGGGCTCAAGTGATCCTCCTGCTCCAGCCTCCTGAGTAGCTGGCACTACAGATGCACACCACAGTGCCCAACTAATTTTTCTATTTTTATCAGGGACGGGAGCTCCCTCTTGCTCAGGCTGGTCTTGAACTCCTGAGCTTAACTCCTCTTTCCTTGGCCTCCCGGAGTGCTAGGACCACAGGCGTGAGCCACTGTGCTCAGCCCCCTTAGCATACGTTTTTGAAGTTTATCCATGTTGTAGGGCATAGTAGTACTTTGCTTTTTTTTCCCCTTAATTGCCAAATTATTCCCAAGGCCAATTGTTTAAGGTATTAATAATAGCATGTGCTCTTGAGTGTGTGTGTGTGTGAGAGAGAGAGAGAGACAGACAGACAGACAGACAGACAGACAAAGAAAGTGTGTGTGTGTAGGCGAGATACGTGGAGTTGGGGCCCTGTGGGCAGGGCTGGGGTGGTGGCTATATCACGGTTATTTTAGTGTCTATCTGGTCTCACTGCTGAGGCTACTCAAATGCAGTGAGTTAGCTGGGGAGGGCAGGGCAGGCATCCGGTGGCTCTTTCTACTTCAGAGGCAAAGCCTGGCCAGCCCAGGCTGTTTTATTTGTCTGTACCAAGTTCTCGGCACATTTCCTCTGAACACAATAGGGAATTTTGGTTGTTCAAGCTGTAGGACTTTGGGGTCTTCTCCCCGACAGAGCTGAATTTCTTTTGTGCTTGACCTGCCTGAATTCAAAAGCTTGGATATCTGTAGTCTCCTTCCATACTTGAGCGAATATGGCCTCACGACGCTCTGTCCTGGGATAAGAGGTCTGAAGGGAGTTGACAGGGTGGTCAGTGAGGCGCTGCCTTGTGAAGCACCTGCCGCAACCCTCGTGCTCCATGGGAGGCCTCATGGGAAGCGTATGTGGCGTTCTGCCCCAGTGTGGCTCCCACCTTAGCTGGAGTCAAGGCACGCCAGGGGCTCCCCAGGCAGTGCCCAGTACGATGCTGGCAGGCTGGAGCCCAGCCCCAAGAGACCCGGAGACCACCATGCCCAATGGTCCTACAAGCTTCTTTAGATTCTGAAGGGCTGTCACGTGGGAGAAAGGATCTGGACTCACCCCTGAGGTTCCAGAGGACTGGACAAGAACCAGTGTGCCTGAGTTACAGCTTGAGGACAACAGAAGAGGGGTGGTGGCAGGAATGAGCCACTTGAAGAGGAGCTTGGGTCTGGGCAGAGCAGCAGGCCCATCAGGCAATAGGTATAACCCTGATCGTTTACACCTGGGAAAATTCATCGTGGGCTGGGGGGACGAGGCTGCTGTCCAGGCCTTATCCTCACCCACTTTTGCTGCGTGGACAACAGGCTGCAGGTGTGGAGGTGCTGGGACTCTGCCTGTCCTTGGGACTGACTCAGGAAATGGGCACGACTGACCCTTCTCGGACAGAGCCCCTGGCTCTACCACGGAGCAAGCTTGGGGAAGTTAGGGTTAATTTCTTTTTTGTCACGGTAAGCATTTTCCCATTTCCCTAAACTCTGGGTTTTGGGGTTAAATGACAGGGGATAGGTAATAAGAAAGAAGGAAATCCATGAGTCATCCCCTTGTCTGTCTGATGTCCTCAGCCCCATGAATCCCCAGTAAGTCCTCTTTAATATTCCCTGTGCTGTGGAGGCAGTTTAATGGCTCCCACATTTAAGAGGGACAGTGAACTTGCCTTGCAATCATTCTTCTAAGATCCTTTATGAATAGCAACAATGTCCACATTACACTTTTACATTCCTCTTTAATAAGGCTTGCATTGCCACGGGCGATTTTGAATGAGCTGGTCTTGGCTTCTTAACTGCGGCAGGTCTTTCTGGCAGCAGCCTGCTCCCTTTCCTGGCTCTTTACTTTGATTAAATTAACTTTCCTTGCTGTTCAGCCCTTAACCCTCTTTGGGGTAATAAGCCAGGTAGACAGATGAAAGGGTTACAGAATTTTGGCTACCCAAGTATTCTTAGAGGCTCCCTGCCCCAACAAAATGCAGAAATCCTGAAAACAGCAGGACAGACCAATAGATGGGCCGATCTCTGCTTGAGGCTGCCAAGGACCCTTCTTGTTCTGGCTGCACGCAGTTTTTTGCTCAATAGCTCCAGTAAACTCTCCTTACGTTAAATAGAGTAGAATGCACAAGGCAAAGTGGTTTTTCAGGTAAACAGGTCTGAGTTGAGCCTGATTCTGTTGTGTAACACTGAGCAGGTTATTTAATTTCTCCATGTGTCAGTTTTATTATTGGTAAAATGCACAGAATAATGTTGACCATGCGTGGTGTGGAGGCTTAACTGTGATAATAGGTGGGAATGCTGAGCATGGAGCAGGTGCTCAACAAGCTATAATTATTTTTATGCATAACAGTAGTGCCCTGGCAGGTACTAAAGATAGGCTCCTTCAAGATCTGTTCCAATCCACTTCAAACTTGCCTTTATATGAAAGACTAGAAAACTCAAACTAAAACAAATCTAAAGAAAATCAGCATCCCCTGATCTCTCTTGTATGTGATCAGCCTCTACCAGATACTTGGGGCAGTGGTGAGAAGGTAGAGGTGGCAGGGTGCTTGGATCCTCTGGCAGGGGTGATGCCTCCTTTCCCAGGGCAGTTTCCTTATGGTATTTCTAACACCTGGTTTCCTGGCTTCACAGGAGCTAAGTGGACCCCAGGGAGAGAGTTCTCCTCTGGGGTCTGAGATGGGCATCTCCTTTGCCTACATTGTTCCTGGACATATATTAATAGAATCTAAGTCTGATTCCCTGGACTTCTGGAGAGGTTGTGAGCTAAGTTTTTAATATATATTTTTTATTAAAGACTTCTAAATCAGCTTGAATTTTTTTTTCTTTAATCTGTAGCCTAAAACAATGACCAATGCAATTGCTTGTAACAATTTCTCTGCCTCTAACTGCTATCTGAAATGCTATTTGAAGTAGCACAGAACAAATCCGTGTACAAACAGCCAGCAGTGGAAGGATCTCAGCAGCTCATTAATCCAGACACTTTATTTTCAGAGTGGGAAGCTGTGGGCCAGTCTCTCCCAGAATCTCACAGCTCTGTGTCTCAGGTTTGACGTGTTTGCTCCTACTGTGCCGGGCTGTGTACTCAGGACCATGTTTGTTCTCTCATGTAATTTACAAGTGGAAAGTAAGGCTCAGAGAGGTTATGGAACTTTCCCCAAGAAGTCAGATATGGTAAAGCAGAGCTGGGACTCTGGCATGGAACTAACTCCAAAGCCCCCATGCTTTTACTCTGAACATGGGGCTGCCTGCTATCATGTGGCTTCTCATATCACCCTTCATAATACTAACTAACTGATTTTAAGGTGATCATGAACGAGGAAGGAAATATACAATGGCACTGGTGCTCCTTCTGTGTCCAGCAGTGGCGCGGTAAGATGCTGAACCCAAGCAAAGTTGTGCCAGGGTTAATTCTCTGAGGGCAGATGAAGGCCTCACTGCCAAAGACACATGTAGGTTCACTCATGATCAGAGACAATGACCTCCCCCATGGAACCAATGCATGGTGAGAAGAAACCCCGTCATCCCTCCCACCCTTCTTCCCACCATCTGACCAATTCCCTTGCAAGGGGGAGCAGTCACTTCTAGAACGGGTCTGACCTGGGACCCAGACTGGATCACCTTTTACTAGTGCCTGGACAGGGGCTTCCTGCTTGGGGGCTTCGTCAGATCCCCCCACCCCAATTCATCTCTATGATTGCAACAGTATGCATCATGAACCCATAAGGTAAGGCACAGGGGTGCAGAACACCATCGTGTTTGCAGAACCGCAAGACCAGATCACACAGGGCCATAGGCATCTTGGAGGCACTCAGTCATCCAGTCCCCGAGACTCAGCAAACCCCACATGTTACTAAAACTACATGGAGGTCCTACTTCAACTTCTGTTTACCTTGCCCTAGCTTCTCCCCACCTTCCTCCCTCCTAGTCTCTGATTCTCTTTTGGTGCTTTTTCTCTTCAAATACACCTAGCATGGTGAGTTTAATGGGATTTCACTCAGACTCACTGTTAAAGGCAAATGAACCCTGTAGACCTCTGCCCCATCCCCATTTCAGAATGTCACAAACAAAACACCCACTGTAACCAGACTCCATGCTTGTGACTTTCATACACTCATACCATTCAACGGTCTGAACACCCTTGAATTAGGAGTCACAGCCCCTTTAATAGATGTGGGAGGTCCAGAGACTTGGTAAAATGTTCAGAATTGCTCAGAATCTTAGAAGCAGAGCCAAAAATCATGATAGTTGGGAGTCCAATGCTGGTGCTCCTACTAGGGTTGGGGATGATGCACTCTTCCTCATCCTTGGTCTTGACCCTCCTGAAACCCATGGCAATGTCCTGCTGAACGGGGCCCCGTAGAATGAGCCAGGTCTGGTCTTAGGCTTGCTATCCTCTTTTGGTCCTTCTCATCTTGTTGGAGAGCTCCAAAGACCAGCAGGAAAACTCGAGGTTGCAGTTGTCAGGTAGCAGTTTAGTGGGTTTGGTGGATTAGTAGGTGAGAGTAGAGCTAGAGCACCTAGCTTCTGCTTTTCTTAGTTCCCTTACCTATAAAATGAGGGAGTAGGGTAAACAGTCTGCCTTAGCTCTGATTGTCCATGGGTCTATAGAAATGGAAGGTGGGGGGGGGGAGTCCTGTAGGAAGGCTTTTTCCTGCTTCCATGAGTCCACCCCGGAGCTTCAGCCTTGCTCAGTTTCTGAGCTGATGAGTGCCAGGGACCAACATGAACATATGTGTCATCTCATGGGAAACTCAGATGGGTTGATGGAGCTTGCATGGATGGTATATTGAAAGAATTCTGAGGCTCTCCTTGGGCTTAAGGAGGAAACAATTCTGTGACTGATTCATACTGTCCACCACAAAAGCAGGATTTGGAAGTGCTGGCCCACATGTCCAAGAGTAGCCAACTCTAGCCAGTGGTAGAATCACCTCATAAGCTGGAGGGGAAAGAATGATTTCATTCTCATTGGCCTTGATTGAGTTCTCCCAGGAGTGAGCTCTAGGTCTTCTTTCATCCTCAAACCATACTTCATGGATAGCTCTCATGATTCTTATTTTATATATGAATAAATCAATGCTCAAAGTGGTTGGGCAACTTGCCCAAGGCCACACAGCTAGGACATGAAATATCCAGGATTCAAAAGCAGATGAGTCCAATTCTGATCTGTTTTCTTTCTACCCATTAGTACACTCTGCTTCTTATGTTTCTTCTCTGGCTGAGGCTGAGTTAAAATTTTACAAGTAAGTATGTATTTTTTAATAAGACCCCACATCCGCTAATAAAAATTAATTTGAAATTATCTTTAAAAAATATTTCTTAGCTCAAGAATAAAAATCTTGATTTGAAAAATTAAAGCCATAGAAGAATTACATGGGCACTCATTCATTAGGTCCTTTAATATTCGCTCTTGAACTTGAGAGGGAACAGCTATTGAGAGCTACTTACTATAGATGCTTGAAAAGGTGACCTCAGGCCTTTTCGGAGATTAGCCCAAAGCAGATAAGGATAAAATGCTTTCATTAAGGCAATTAGAGCTAGTGTGGGATGCACCCTCCCAGGGAACATTGCCTCTGGGCCACTTTAGATGTGAGCTCCAGGCATTTGACAGTCACAGTACCTTAAGGCAGAGGGAGAGTTTCTTCTAACTGCAAAAGCAGGGAAACTGTGCTTTGAGTTCAGCAAACAGTTCATCCTTCACTGGTCTATTTTGATATTACATATGATTAAATTTTTTAAAATTTCTTCCCAATGTCTACTGTATCACATGGCACATAACATGACTAAATGCAAAGCAAATAGAGATGAGAAAGGTACCAAATAGTGCCCAAGAGTTTATAGTCTTGAGACTGTTCTCTTAAATAATACAACTCTGTAGGATGTATGATGGGAATATCTGTTTTTAGATACAGACTGGGTGTGGCAGGTGATAGACCTGAGAGCTGGAGGCTAGATTGTGGCGACCATGAGTGGTGCTCCAGGGTAACTGGACTTTATACTACAGGCACTCTTCAAACAATTTGAAGGAAGGGATTGGTATGGGCAGGTTTACATTGTACAGACTGGAGGCAGGGAGACAGTCAAATAGCAGTCAGAAAAATGTCTGGTTGCCCACTGACAGTCTCCATGAGGGCAGGGGTTACACCTGATTTGTTTATTGCTACTTCACTAGTGCTAAGGTCAGTGTCTGCACTTAGTAGGCCTACAATAAATATTTGTGAAACAGTTGAATGATGTAACTCTCTCACTGAGTGAGATGGGGACAGATAAGGGGAGACAATGGTCTGGGGTGCAGCTGAGATGACTTTGAGACATGCAGGTGGGAATGTCTTAGCTGTGGGCCACTGGGCTCCTTAGCATACATTGTTCTCTCTAGATTAGAAGCTCTTCCTCCCTTTTGCACTGTTAGCTCTTCCCAAACCTTGGACCCAGCTCCACCTCACTTCTCCAGGGAAGTCTTTCCTGGACCCAGCTAGGCCAGTTCCTTGGGTCCAGTTCTAATAGACCCACTCTTTCCCTTCCGGCCATGGATCTCAGTTGGTAACTCAGTTGTGTGTGGATTATGGATTAATGTCTCTCTCTCCCTTTAATGGGTCAGCTCCATAAGAGCTAGGAGCATGTTTCTTTGTGGTTATTAGTGACTTCAAGTAATAGGCACAGTGCCAGATATATTGTAGGCACTCTATAAATATTTGTTGAATAAATGATGAAATGAGTGAATGAACAAATGCCTGTATAAATAAGTGAGTGCATAAATAAGCAGCTGTCAGGACTCTATCTCTTAACACACTATATGGTTTAAGTCCCAATTAGTTTCCCAGATGCAATCAAAGAGGCAGTTTTGCAGAGCAGGAGCAACATGAGTTCCTAGGTTTGAATCATTAGTCCACAACATAGTAGGTGCTTGGTAAATACTCGCTGAGTGATTTCTAGCTGTTTAAAAATCATCTTATCTGAATATCCTTGGGCAAGAAATGTAATGTTTTGGTACTTCCATTTTCTTACTTATCAAAATGGGAATAAGAAAACCTATCTCAGTTTTCTTAAAAATAATTTGGTGAGATAACTTATGTCAATACAAGGCACATAAGAGACACTCAATAAATGTTAATGATTGACAACTGGGCTAACTGTTTAATAAAAGTTGTCAAGAGTTTGCAGAAGACAACCAATAAGAAATGAGTGCAGAATCGAGAAGCCCTGAGTCCTTCCACTCACTCAGAAGGATACACTTGCCTTCCCTACAAACAGCTCTAACCCCAAATCTTCCCTCTATATTTCCCACTGGCTTTCTGCCTCTGGTCACACTCTTAGAAAGAGGCTGGATTTGTTGCTGTGAACAGTTCTCAAATATTTTCAGCCATGACTCAAATACAGTGAAGTCACTGAGTTTGTGAATCTGTGTGTGTATGTGTGTGTGTGTGTGTGTGTGTGTGTGTTCAACCACGATGCCCACAATGCAATAAACACTTAGTACATGCTTCCTTCCTTCCTGTTCTATTTACCCTTGTCTTCTCAGCTCTTTGCACAAGGTTTAACATGTAGTAGGTGTTCTTTGCAAGTTTGGGGCAAGGATGAAGAAAAAGAAGAGAGAAGTGTGGGAGGAGAGGGAAAGAGGGAGGTGCACATGTTCATGTTTTGCTTTCCTCCCAGGCACATCATTGCCACAGGCGTGAGTCTAAGGAGAGAATGAAGCATGTGGCAGCTGTCAGAGAGGGCGGGCTCCCTGTCTGAAGCTGCCTGGCACCTTTTATTTATGATAAACACCATGTGCAGCCCCCAAATGTTGGCTGGGGTTTGCTGGATCATGTTGCCCGCTGTGCCAGAATGTTGATCCTGCAGCTGTTGCTCAATCACCAGGGGGTCTTGGACACCTCCCTGCTAATTGCCAGACTCTGTAAATGAGTGACAGGATTTGGTGATCCTCTAACAAATGGTAAGACGAGCAGCAACAGCTCTTTTATTTGTTCAGCACTCTAAAGTTACAAATCTCCCTGCAGACCAGAGCTCCCTCCTGACCCACCTCCCGGACATCTCAGCGTGCACAACACGGATCTCATTATTTCCCAGGCCTCTACTTTGTCCCTCCTCCTGCGTCATACAGCTTGTGCAATCTGGATGTCATCCTAGAAGCCCCAAATCAGTGGCTATTGAGCCTACCAGGCTTCAAATCCCAGCTCTCTCCTTTACCAACTATGTGACCTTGAGTAAATCACTCAACTTCTCCTAGCCTCAAGTTTTCCCTTCTGCAAAATGGGAAAGAATGGACCTTGCTTATTCATCGTTGTTTGCAAGGATGGTTAAAAGATCATACCCACAAAAGATTCACCCCAGTATATACGAGACACAGAATAAACGAGTCTCTTCTCTCCTTTGCTCATCCATGGTCACATCTCAGAAATTGACAACCATCCCAGGATGGCTACTTCTCCTTGCAGTCTTTCAGGGTCTTACACCTCAGTGTGCTTCAGCATCATGAGGGACAGAATTAGAAATGCAGGTTTGCAGCCCTGGCTTTTAAGATGTGAGGGCCCTCGCGCAGCAGGGCAGGGAGGCTGCATGTATAAAGAGGGCTGTGATGCTGCAAAGACCTCCCCATGAGAAAGCCCCACATTCGGCGAAGACTTGTGGTTTAATTGGAGCTCACTGGCTCCCTGGCTGACTGGCTTGAGGGTTTGTGGAGTAGGAAGAAGGAGAGATTTTAAAAAGGCTGAGGAGATCAGAGAGGGAGAGCCCTTCCACAGTTGTCTCTCACTTGATGCGAAAGGTTGACAAAGCCCTTGTCTCTCTTTGCCCGTGAAACGACGATTGTGCTTAAATTGGCACTGCTCGGGGAAAGAGGCACGCCATCCTGGCTCCGGAGCTGAGATCCGGGCTCTCCTAATTACGGGCTGCTGGCGGAAGACTGGCCTGGCGTCTGAAAACTCCCCCGGGTGCAGCCACGTTTCTGCACGCCAGCAGTTAGTTCTTGGAGCTCGGGGGAGGAGAGCTCCCTGAGAGCTGGTGGGATCTTTGTTCGAGAACAGTGTTTGTGTCTTCTTATCAGACTCAGAGAGCTGTGCAGGAGGACGAGGGGCTGTTGGCATCCTCTCCCCTCCCGCGCCCTCAGGGTCCTGTAAGGACTGAGTAGATAAATGGCTCCTCCTGCCTCTGCCCCTCCTCACTCCTGCTGGGGATCTGAGGGCAGTTTCAAGGACGGGAATGAAGTGGCCCAGGAGGAGAGCAGGAGGGGAGGCTCTGCACACAAATCCCAAAGTTCAGATTCGAGATCTGATTTGCCCCCTCGTTTTTGGCCATTTTGTTGTTTCGTGGACCTTTAAGAAGTGACTGCAAAGTCATACGAATGATTTCATTTGCTGCCCATTTAAATTTTGTTTTACAGAAAGCTTCCAGAGAAAGAGAGCTAAAAGGAAGAGGTTTAGGAGTTGAAAGTCATGGGTTCAAATTCGATGCTTCGTGTGCCTTTCAGCAGGAGGGTGGCCGGGAAGCCCTGGGGTGTGACTCTCCGAGGCTGTGCGTCAGCGCCCTTAACATCTGGCTCAGAGTGTCGGCTAGAGCCAGTCCTCTTCCACCCAGCAACGCCACTCCGCAGTCATCAGAAATGTAAAAGTGGCACACAAGAATATGCATGTGAAGGTCCTTGCTGCCCGGACTTCAGTCGCTGGGGCCAGTGAGGTCTCGTGAAAGGTCAGTTCTGATCCCATCAGCTTGACGTCTGGCTGCCATCGAGGCAGGACCTGGGGCCACTTTTGAGATTCCTAATCTCCCCTTGGATACCCCACTAAGTGGTAAGATATACACGGGCTGTTTTATTTTGTTTATTCTATCACTGTATCTCAAGGCTCAAGGCATATAAGATACATATATGTACATGTACATAACACGTGCTATACACATATATGTAAAGACACATGTTTCTATGCATAAATACATATCAAACACATCTAAGTATATATATTTCATATATAAATATGTGTATATGTACATAGACATGAGCACCCACACTTACATCACCTACACATCATCTACATACATGTCCACATCTACACATATGAGCAATGTGTGCTTGGGAGTTCTGGGGGTACCTCAGAGGGTCTCTTTGTCAGTGTGGGGTCCCAGGCCCTTCACTGCATTCTAGGCCATCACCTGGGAGCCTCAGAGGCTGATGTCCCTGTCAGCCTGGCCTCCTGGCCTCTTGGCCTCTGCTGGCACTCTCAGGCCATGGTGCTGGTGGGAACAATGCCCTCTCTCAGTCGCTCCTGACTTTGGAGGGGACACACCACAGAGCTGCTGGGACAATGAGTGCTTAGCAGGCCGGCTCTTCAGTTCTCCATGGTCCTTTCTCCCTGAGCAGGGCTGGGGCAGAGCAAGGCTGTTGACGTACACTTCAGGGCCACAGCTGAGTCCCCCTTGCCAGGTCAGTCCCCTGCAAGGACCTCCTGAAACCCCTCGCTGCAGGGTGCCCTGACTCATGCTGCACCTGGCCCCACAGAGCCACAGGCCTCCGAGTGTTTGAACCCTAAATTAACATCTGGCATTGCTCTTTTCCCAGGAGGTGTCTTGGCTGCATTTCGATAGTGCATGGAAATCTGACCTTGCAGAGATAAGGGGAGATTAGAAACAGAAAAGGCAAGGTGACTGGCATAGCATGGTGGTGTGATAAATGAGGGGTGGCCCTGCTGCCCTCATTTCACAGCTGAAGAAGCAGAGAGGTGACTGGAACTGCCCGATGTCACCCAGCTGAGAAGTGGAACACTGGCACTGAGCTCAAGTCTGCCCATCTGACTTGGAAACCTCGTGGTGCAGTGGCAGAGCGAGGAGATGCACCGGCTCTTTTCGCTCTGGGCCCAGGGTCCTTTGTGCAGTGCCAGGTCTTCTCTAAGTTGAAACCAGAAGTCACAAGCTCAAAGCCCACAGAGCCCAAGCAGCTGCCAGTGTCGGTGTTGGCGGTGGGGACCAGAGACCCCCGAGAGTGAACTGGCATTAAGACCAGCTCTAGGGGTGGTCTGCCTGGCTGCCGGAGGCCGCACACTCCACCTACAGTGGCAGCTGCCCCTCAGCCCCCACCTGTGGGCTGGCTGGGAGTGAAGGCCTGGCATTGCCTCATCTGCTGATGCCTTAAGGGAAGTCATACATCAGGGAGTTTAGGTAAAATTTCCCAAAGGTCGGCAGCTAATTCGCATTGTGTGTGTGTGTGTGTGTGCATATAATATCAATGAAACAAATGCATGTGTTAGCAGAATCTTGCTGGCAAGCCACCACTCTGCCTCCTCTGCTGTTTTACGACTGAATGGAGGTGTTTTGGTTAATTTTTTTCTTCTTTTGCAGATGAATCTAACAGACCTATCTCAGCTACCTCAGACCTCCTAGAACCAGCTTTAAACTTCCAGTCAGGGAAACTGAGGCAAAACTGGTGATGGGAACTGGAGCAGGTGGGGACAGGGGTCTGATGGTGGCCCTGGCTCTGTGATCCCCCAGGGCCCACCTCAGCTCTGCAGAGTGAGCTCTTTGGCTGAGCAGGATAGGAGCTCTGCTTCCTCATCCATGATTCAGGAGAGCATAAGTCTGCAAGGCCAGAGGCAAGACTGCAGGTTTGTGTTTGCAAAGAACCTAGGGTAGTACTTGGGACAAGGGGGTTGCTAATAGCTGTGGGCACAGGACTGGCTGCATGATGTTTGGGTCCCAGTACGAGACAAAAATCTGGGAGTCCTTGTTTGAAAATCATCAAGAATTTCAGTACAGTGTTAGCAAAGCATTAAACTGAGCCAGGAGCCCTTCTGAGCCCAGGCCCTGCGTGACTAACAGGTTGTAGCCCCGTGAAGCCAGTCCTGTGCAGCTGTCACAATTAGCTGGCAGAGACAACATTTCAATTCCTGTGTGCTAGATGCCATTCTAAGCACTTGCTGTGGTTTTATGTAATCCTTGCTACTGCCTTAGGAAGGGGAGATAGCTATTATTCCCATTTAACAGGTAAGGAAAAGGAGGCATGGAGAGGTTAAATCACTTCTTCAAGATGGCACAGCTGGAGAGCAGCAGAGGCAGATTTGACGCAGGCAGCCTGGCTCAGACGCCCACGTTAGTAACCACTGGGCTGTATTATACCATTTTTATGGTTGTCCTCTTCTGAACTTGGCCAGGGGGCTCTGCATGACCAGGATGGCTGGAGTGCCCAGAGATTCCCCGGGCCAGGCACAACTACCACACCCTGGCATCTTACTCCCAAAGCCAGAGAAGCTCAGGCACAGGTGGCAGGACAGGGTC
This sequence comes from Microcebus murinus, assembly GCF_040939455.1. Lineage (NCBI taxonomy): Eukaryota > Metazoa > Chordata > Mammalia > Primates > Cheirogaleidae > Microcebus > Microcebus murinus. The sequence goes on along the minus strand of NC_134110.1, from coordinate 34,159,237 downwards.
CTCCCCAGACACGCTACCTGTGAAGTGCCTGCATTGAGAGATCTGGGACCTGAAGAGCAAGGGGAAGAGAGTTCAAACAAGGACACTCCTGCTGTTCATCAAACCAAAGACAGCCCTCCCCACCACCACCACCCCGCAGGACTGAAAGCTCACGGCTTTATTCTTTATTCTTTGATCCCAACCCTGGAGCCGAGCTAATCAACCGCAGGGAGATTACTCACGTTACACAGCGCGGGCTGACTCAGCACCTCCTGCACCCAGCTGGGTAACAGATCTTCTCTTCCACTGTCCTTCCCAGTCCCCAGGCAGCGGGGGCCGCCCCGCCAGACAGGGGGCTGCAGCAAATGCTCTCGCGGTCAGACAGGTGCCTGCTCAGACCACGGAGTGCTTTTCCTCTGTGATTTCTCCTCCTGGCACGGGGAAGTAACGGTGCCTTTGTGGTTTCATCTTTTTCAAATAATCCCATGAATTTAAGATTCTAAATGGCAAGAGAGAGGTTGATGTATCAGCAGAATTCCTGAAAATGTTGAAAATGAAGAAAAAAATGTACCCCAATTTCAGTGATTTTCTTAGAGTTGATGATTTAATTTCTTGACCGTGAAATAAAAGTGGCAGTGGTAATGATGATGATGATGATGATGATAGCTGACACATATTGAGCCCTGACAGTGTCCCAGTCACTTTGCTAAATGCTTGGCTCAAATTAGCTCATGCATGTGTACCTACTTGACATAGGTGTGACTCTGCAGTCCAAACCACTTGCGATCTTTGTTCAAATCACACTAAATTACTGCTTAGGCAATTTACATGCAATTAATCTCTTTAATGGAACATTTATGGTTGGATAATACGGCCGTGGTACAGATGAGTGGTAACTCATTCAGCTCCTCTGCTCAAGTTGGATCTTGCCCGTGCAGAGAAGGGTGTGTGTGTCGGGGGGGGGGGTGGAGAGGAAGCAGGACTGGGGGTGCTGACCTCAGTGACCCCTGCCTGTCCCTGCCACATCTCCCGTCACTGCGCCCTCGCCCTCACTGAGCTCCAGCCACACCGTCTGCCCTTGTCCTTCTTTGTTCCTTTAACTCTCTGTGCTCTGCCCCTCTCCAGGCACTTTGCAAGGGCTGCTCCCTTGGCCCCAGACCCCTTCATCTTCCCTTGGCCTAGGCAGTGTCCCCTCGTCCTTCCAACTCTCAGCTTGGTGTGGCATTCTCAGGGAAGCCCCCTCAGACCCCGGGTCCTCGTTGTGCTGTGCAGCCTCCTTCATAATGCTTGTCAAAGCTGTGGTTGGACATCTGTTTTGGATTTTGTATGTTACTGCCTCCCGTGGACTCTTTGCGCCATAAGGACAGAGACCATGCCTGTCATTACTACTCATTATTATTGCAGTGCTACCACCAACACACAGTATGGATTCAGTAAACGCTTGCTGAAAGAACAAAGAAATAGGAAGGTGTGTTCAGGGAGCAGGAGTATGTCAGTTGCATGGATGTGGGTGATGAAATCATGCTAAACTGGACCATAGCCAATCCCTGGGGGAGGGGGATAGGGTGTCATGGCCTCAGCCAGGGGTAGGGCCCTGGGTGCAGGGTTAGGCACATTGGATGCTCTGTAGGTCAATGGCAGCGGCATTGAGTCTGGTCTTCCAGAGCGTGGGGCTGGCCCCTACGCGGAAGGAAAGAGGAGCTGAACTTCAAGTGCTAGACCTCCCTGGCAGCTCCCAGGCAGGTGCAAGGCTAGTGTTCCTTCTCTGGCCCAGAGGTTTTCTTCTGTCCAAAGCAGAGGTGCTGGAGGTCCTCAAAGTCTAGATCAGGGGGTTGCAAACATTCTCTGTGAAAGTCCACATGGTAAATATTTTAGGCTTTGTATACCATATGGTCTATGTTGCAACTACTTAACTTTGCCATCATAACATAAAAACAGCCGTAGACAATGCATGAGCAAATGAGCCTGGCTGTGTTCTAATAAATATTTATTTGTTGAAATTTGAATTTCACATAATTTCTATGCATTATAAAATATTTTTCTTCTTTAGATTATTTTTTTCTCCCAACCATTTAAAAATGTCAAAACCTTTATTAGCTTGTCAGTTGCACAAAACCAGGCAGCCTGCTGGATTTGGCTCACGGGCTGGTGTTTGCAGACACTGGTCTATACTCCTGCTCCAAATGCTACTTCCTCTGCCATTTCACAGATGGCACTTCCAGAGGGCTGGGTTCAGGTCTTCATTTGCTTTGTACTCCTTGTGCGACCTGGAGGGTGTTGTTGGATCTCTCAGGGACCCAGACATTTGAGGATTGAGTTAGATGAGTTCCAAGGTCTAGCTGTGGTCTTCCATCAAGTGTTGGGGACTACCAGTGTCTGGAGTCCTGCTGAGGTCTCTGCTGTGCCTCTCCAGGCTTGGGGGGGCCCAGGGAAGGCTCTGTGCAGCTTTGAAGAGGACGCTGAGGGACAGAGTGGGGTTGCCACTCCAGGGAGCTACCAGTAGCTGGAGCAGAGGATACCAGATTCCTGAGCCGTGGGCGCCACCAGGGTTCTTGGTCACCAGAAGAGTCTTATTCACACTTGGAATTGGATCTGAGCCACATCTTCATTCATTCCTCCCCTCCTCCCAGCAAAAATGTGCAAGATGACGGGAATCCATTCTTCCCTTCACACACATTATTATCGCAAAATAAGGATCTGATTGGTTTCCATCAAGCGTGGAGGTAAGATGCCAAGGGGGATAAGGGACTTAGGGAGTGTCACCACACTATGTGTGGGGAAGATCGCAGATTACAGCTGGCTTGCAAAACAAAAAACTTGACCAACCTGTTTTTTCCTCTTAGAACCTTATTCTCTTAAATGACCCTGGCGTGTTCCCAACCCGGACACCTGGGCTTACCCTGGAGTCTGTTCTCTCTCCCACGTGCAGTTAATCCTGGTGATGTGTGTGTTTTCCCCAGGACCTCATAGAAGTATGTGGTTTTTCTTGGACTCCAACACACACTTCCCTCATGCAGCACCTTTTCCCTCACCTGGACCAAATTTGACCCCTGAAATCATCACTTATCTCCTGCCTTTAGACACTTCCTACATGACAGATTTTGTTATTACTGTTTGTTTGCTTTTTTTTTTGGTTGTGTTTTATGTTCCAAAAAGGAAAATGCGATACTATCACCTACCTCACAGAAATTCTTTAATGGTTTGGGATGATGAAAAATTCTGGAGTGGTGATGGTTTTACAACAATGCAAATGGGCTCAGTACCACCGAATGGTACACTTACGAAATGGTTAAAGTGTCAAGTTTTATGTTCTGTGTACTTTACTACAGGAAAAATTCTTTAATGGCTCTCCATCATCACAGAACACTTTTGTAAGGTTTATGGGGACCTGTAGAAACTTGCTTCTCCCCCATGCAAACTTTGTTCTTGACATACTGATCTTATCTTTGCGTTCAGCAATCTGCTGTTCCCATTGTACCTTTTTGTCTCCCCAGGTTACACTTCGTCCTCTGGTGTATGTTCCAACTTCTCCTCTTTCCTGCTTCTGGAACATCCACTCAACCTTGAAGACCCAGGTCAGCAAGGAACTTGTCATCTCTCCAGCAGTCTCTTCTCATTAACCTAACTTTTTTCTAAAAGTAGGATTCAAGGATTGTCTGTTTAATTCAAATATCAGATACTAGACTATTGGGGGTTTGTGACATCCCCAATAAAGATAGGGTCCCCTGGCAGACTATATTGCAAGAAATAAAAGAAACAAAGACACAGACACAAAAATAATAGTTAAGAAAGTGGGGAGGTCAGGGGACCACCAGCACTCCGGTGCCAAGGTGGCAGTGACTGAACCCCAGCACTTGCTTTTTATTCTCTTTGCCATGTTGCAAAATGCAATGATCTCATGTGAAAAAATCATGGGATACAATGATCAAAGGTTTTGGGGCTCTCCCCAAAATCACAAGGTGTCTTGGATGATTTCCTTCTCCTTTCTAGAAGTGAAAAACAGGTAATTCTTTAGTAGGTACAACCCTTTTGATCAAGGTGAACTGATTTATCCCATGCTCAAGCTATGTATATGGATATCAATCTTTAATGTCAGTAGCTGCGACCCATTTGATCAAGGGACAAGGGAGCTACATGCTTCCCACTGGGAGACTAGTTTTACATTAACTGAGGCATTGTTGAGGGAAAGGGAGAGAAGGAACTTGGCCCAGGGTGGAAACACTATGGAAGCCTTGAGACCCTTCTCCGGGGCTAACATATGGCAATCTATCTCTACAGCTATGAGAAGTTTTCGTATCAGCCTCCTGCAGCTTTTCATGCATGAGACCCCTTAGGCTCTGAGGTTGGAGCATGCTTTGTTGTACTCCCAGATCGCTGATATATGTCCCCCAGTGAGGCAGTTAACATCTGCACTTATTTCAGGCTTCTGCTCAGGCAATTCCTTCACCTCCTCTCCTCTCACAGCCCCAGACAGAGCATCCCTAAGTCCCAGTGGTCTTAATCCCATCACTAGACCAGCAAGAGAAAGGAATATTCATAAGAAGTATGTCAAACACATGTCAGATAAAGAGAACCTCAGTAAAATGAGCATCTGTGTGTCCACCACTTGGGTGTAAAAGATGACCATCACCTGTGCGGATTCTGTAGGTCCCTCCCCAAAATACTTCCTTTCTTTCCCCCTTCAGACTTGGCTCTTACCATGAATTTTGTATTTGCCATTCTGTTTATTTTTTTCCATTTTACCATGCTCATTGGTGTCCCTGAATAATGTATCATGTAGTCACATATGCTTTTGAGCTTTTTCTAAATGGCTGCATGTTCTCTGTGACTTTTTTCCTTCTCAAAATAACATTTATGAAATCCATCCACTCTTTTTCATGTTGTTGTAATTTGTTCATTTTTACTGCTATATACTGTTCCATTGGATAAACACAACATATTTTTAAAAAATCTATTCATGCTGATGATGGAAATTTCAATTATTTCCAGCTTTTGCTGTTAAAAATTGTGCTGATGTGGCCATCTCTGTGCAGGTCCTTTGGGGTAAATGAAAGATTCTCCAGGTATATACCCAGAAGTGGAAATTCTGGTACAGACATATGCATCTCTTTAGCTATATTTTATGATGCCTAATTGCCATCTGCTATGATTTTATCAAGTTACACTCCCACACAGCATTGGTTAAAAGGAGTGATTGTGCCACTTCTGTGCACTATTGTGATCAGACTTTAAATTTTTACTAATTTGGTGGATGTGAAATGATATCTCATTGTGGTTCTATTTTATCTAATCATGTGATTTCCCAATGATTAGAGAGGTTGAATTTCTTTTTGTATGTTGATTGTTGATTTGTATTTATTTTCCCTCCTACTGAGTACAATTTGTTTTGTCCATTTTTATAATGACTTATTTTTTTCGTATTGATTGTTTTTTCATATATTCTAAAAAGCAGATTATATGTCCATTTTATGTGTTGAAAATATGTTTCCTTAGTTTTGGCTTATCTTTACACTTCCTATAGTTTCTTTTGATAAATTGAAGCTTTTAGTCTACTGTAGATAATATTCTATTTATTTTCCTTTATTGTGTTTACTTTTTTTGCCTTATTTCATGAATCCTTTCCTAGCTTGAAACCATAAAGCCCTCTTTGATGTCATCTTCTAAAATCTCTATAGTTTTAAGTTTAAGCTTATGGTATCCAAGTTTCTTGGAGTTGGTTTTTGTACATAGTGCAACAAAGGGGTCCCAGGTGAAATATTTTTCCACGTGGTTGCCAATTATCCCAGAATCACTCATTGACTATCTACCCTTTCCTTGCTGATCTGCTGCAGGGCTTTCATAGATGGAGGTTCCGTTCCTGGGCTTTCTATTCAGTTGTCGTGTCTATCCTGGGCCTAAACCACACTGTCTTGGTTCCTAGAGCAGGACAATAAGTTTCCATATTTGTTAAGGTAAGTTACACCACCAGTTCTTCCTCTGAAATATCTTGTCTATTTCCATTTCTTTGCTTCTTCATTTACATTTCATATTTAGCTTATCAAATTCTATTTAAAATGATGTCCCTTTAATATGGTGTCAATCATATGATTCCTAATCATTGCTCCCATGGTGTTTTATATGATGCACATAAAACCACACACTTATTTGTTCACAGGATTCCTGTCTTATCCTTATAGCTTTTCATACTGCATGATACATAGCATGTTTCTTAAAAGGATGAATGAATGATCAAAGTCCTCTATTCAGCTGGGGTTCATTCTTATACAACATCTGAAAATTAATGCAATTAATTCATTCACTTTTCAAGAGAATCTTTCACTCCACAAAAGAGTGGAGGAAGAAGGAGCACCTGTCATTATTTGAGCATCAGTTATGTACCAGGAATTGTACCAGAGAGAAGGAGACAAAGAGCCACTTTGGAGTCCTGTAAAAAGTCAAGCACCTTGAGTGCTTTGAAAGTAGACTATAATTTTCAAAAATTAGAATTCGCACCAAATTCTCTGGACATGTGGCTTGTGGAAGACAAGGACTCTCTTCCTTAGCCTTCCGTGTGTGGGATTCCCAAGCAGCTCCCAGAGCCAGCTCCCCTGTATCTTGTGTTTGAGACCCAGACACTCCAAACATGGAAGTTCCATTCAAGTCTCACCATAGACCAAGTGTTCCGCCTCTTATATATACACAAATAAAAGACCCACTCCCTTTTAGGAAGTTGGTGCTTTGCTTTGCTTGGGAAATCTTGGGAGAAAACACACACACACACACATACAATTTTTAAAAGTGGGGGCAGGATTTTGCTTCCTTTTTCTTTCTTTTTTAAAAAAATTTACTCTTACAGTAATTTGAAACACAGACTTACCCTTGGCAAACAAAGAGCCTTGAACTGGAAGTCACCAAGGTAGGAAAGCAATGCCCCAGATCACACTTGCCAAGCTGGAAATCTGTAGTCTTAGAGCCTGGGTTCAAGTCCAGGCTCTGAAGTTATCTGCATGCATGTCTGACAGTGGGTGGACGCTTGACCTCCAGGAGAGGCAGAGTCGTCATCTGCAATGGAGAAAAAAAATAACTGGGATGGTATTTGGTAGAAGATAAGAAGAATCTAAAAAGCATCCACTTGCTAGCTGTCTCTGTTTCTTCTCTTAAGGAACTTTCTAGGAAGTCAAACTCCAAAATATTTCACGTATATTAGCCTCTCTTAGCTACAGGGGAGGTTGGGAAACATAGTATTATAACGAGCACATTATTGCTGGGCATAAAATCAGGTTCTGTTTTAAGAATGATTATGGTAGGTAGTTGGGTAAGCAGCTAGTTACCTCTGCCACACATTTCCTACTACTCCAATACCATTCTCTCTGCCCCTCTTGATTCTATCATACTGGATTTTAAAAAAATTGGTAGGAAACATTACTGTTTGAAATTGTCATTCTCTATTGTCTCCCCTCTTAGACTAGGAGCTGAGCATGAAACTTTGCCTGTTTTGATCTCTGCTGTATCTGCATTTCCCATAGAGATCTTAGAACACATCAGTTCTCATGTCAAAAAAGTCTCAGTGATAACAATATATGCATGAATTCATTCAATCATTCATTAACTTATTTATTCTACAATTTTTTAAAAAGTTTTATCCGTGTGTCAGGCTGTATATTAAACACCAGGAGAGGTAAACTGTGAATAAAACATGCCCCCCAGGGGAGATTGACATGGAAACAGAGAAATTAAACTATGATATGAAAAAACTGACATCATGAGTAAAGGCATGCACAGGAGCCTGGAAGGGAGAGTGACCACCTGCCCGGAGTAGGGTCTCACTGGGGCATCATAGTTGGGTCACAAAGCTATTCGGTAGTTCAGCAGGTAACAGGCATTTCAGCCTCAGCTTCCCTCTCTCCTAATGGGCTTAGAAAATGCAAGATATGATGGAAGCAAGACAAGGCAGCCAAGAGAGCCCTGGTTCTCTTCTTCCACAGGATGCTATGCATAAGGACTGCGGGGCTCAGGTGATGCTGACGGAGGGAACAAAGGGTCTCCTCGGGGTCTCAGGGTATTGTGTCTAGGAGGGAGGAGGGGGATGGCAGAGAGGGGAGAAGGTGGCGCACCAAAGGCTGTATAAAAAGTCATTATGGGCTTTTAAGTAAATTCTCAATGATAATTATTCTAATGGATTTAATAATAAGTCTGCAATGTGGAACTATGATGTTCTAATGTGTCAGCTGTCGTATGCCTCAGCGAAAGAGTTTCTTTCTTTTTTCCCTTGAAAGCCAATAAAAAGAAGAGGCCACCTACTGTGGTGAATTCCATCAATTTCTCACTCCATGGGGTTGGGACCTCTTATTTTAAGCCCAATTCGGCCACCAAACAAAAAGCTACAGTGCACAACCCTCAGGACTGTCTACCCCGGACTCTACCAACTCTTGGCATTAAGTGATAGCAGCAGAGAATGTTCCAATGGGAATGAGATATTGTGGTAGATGCTGCAGGGCAGATTCGGATTCAAATCCTCTTTCTGCCTCATAATAGCTAGGAAACCTGGGTCAAGCCGAATCCCGTGTCTGGTTCTCAGTTTCCTTATCTGTAAAATGAGGACATCAACGAGGCCCACCTCACAGTGCTGGAGGAATAAACGAATAAACAGCCCCGTGTGTAGGAAAGCCCCTACTTGCCATATAAGGACTTTTCCCATGACAACCAAATTCCCCTTTTACAGATGAGAAAAAAGGACAGCTAGTTGGCCAACATCACTTAGCAACAGAATTGCTAACACAATGAGCCACTGATTCATGACCAAAAGAACACCTTGGATTTTGGCATCACAAAAACCCGGATCAAATCTTGGCTCTGCATTTATCACCTGTGTGACACTGAACGTTCTCTCTGGCCTCGGGCATCTTTCCCGTTCCCTTCCCTGGGCAGTTCTCCCCAGAGGACTTCCTTTGTTGAAGACATTCTCAACTCCTTCAGGTCCGTGCTCAAGAGGCAGCTTTACTGGAGAAGATTGCCAAGCACCCTCCTTCAAACAGCCCCTGTGTCCCTCCCCAACTCCCTCTCCCTGCCTGTGGTGGCAGCTGACAGAGCGACTTGTTTATTCTGTCATCATCTGTCTCCTCCAATTCCAATGCAAGCTCTTTGGGATCAGAGATACCTGTTTGTTTTATTCACTGCTGCACCCCCACATCCTAGAATAGCACCTGGCGCAGACCAGGTACACGATGCATAGATGTGGAATGAAAGGGTCTTAAGTTCTCCAAGCTTCAGACTCTTCAGGGGCATGGAAACACCCACCTCCTCGGATAACCGTGGAGGTGGCTTGTATTAACTGCCCCGCGTGGGACACTGCATGCAGGAAGAGGTCGGTCAATGGATGGGATGACAATGGCCCCTGTGGCATGCCTTCCTGTGGCCTTTGTCAGAGGAGGAGGATTTGAGTCAGCGTTTCCCAAATCTGGCTGCAGATCGGCGTCACCTGGGGAGCTCAGAGGACACACAGCTGTCCTGCTGTGGTCTTTCTGACACAGATCTCTGGATGGAGCTGCGGGGTCTATGTTTTTCAAATATAGGAGTAACCATGGCATTTCCCTTTCAGGAATGAGAAAGGAGGCAACTCTGGGGTGAGAGATCATGATGCCAATATTTCATGTGAGGATCATTATCATTATAAAGAATAAACACTTTCTGAAGGAAGTCAAGGCTACGTACAACAAGCACAATTACAAGAGAGGGAAAGAGAGTGAAAAGCCATTGCCCACAGAGACTGGCTGGCAAGGAGCAGGCAGCTTGATCACAGAACCTATTCCAGCCACATCCTCAGCCTGCCGGCTGCATTTCTGCAGGTGAAGCCAATGAATGCACCGTGCTAGTTACATTTCTTCTTTTAAGCTTCTTTGAGGCTGCTGAGTAGCAGGTAGGTCATGAATGCTTGTGAGACTGTTTGCATTTCTGAGTGTTTAATCTTTTAATTATTGCTCTTGGAGTTTTTACGGTGTTTGCAAATAAGCAAACACGTGCCCTCTTTCTTGAACTTAATTTAGTGCAGAAGAGCATTTACACAACTGTGAATCCCCACAATGCAAAATACTGGGGCCAACAGTTAAACCATTGGGTAAACAAGCTGAAATCATTTCGTGTTTACAGTAAAATAAGTGTATAAATAAGTAACCAGGCTGATATTTTCTTAGTAATTATCTAGATTTGTGCTGTCCTATACTGTAGCCAGTAGTCACATGGCTACATTTAATTAAATTAAAATTTAATTAAAATTGAATTAAAAATCCAGTTCCTCAATTGCACTAGTCACATCTCAAGTGCTCAGTAGCCACCTGGGGCTGTGGGCTGTGGGGTTGGACAGTGCAGATTAGAACATTTCCATTATTACAGATGCTGCTACCGGACAATGCTGATGTGCATTTTCTAGAAGTGTTTTCAGCAGACTGCAGCAAGTGTGTGGAAATTTGCAACCTATGGTATGTGTCCAATAAGTACTAAACACCAAAAAGGGCCCAAAACATGAAAGGTGTGTTGTTGAGAAATTTGAGCCTCAGTGCAAGATTTTATAACCTTTTTATTATCTTGGGTATTTAAGAAGAGGCTGGCAATTATTGATATGAGAACACTATCATTACGTTGAACAAATAACACAAGTGGCTGTGCACAGATGTTTGGACGTTCCCTCCCCGAAAGTGACTTTGCCTGTGCAGGTAATGGAAGGGTGAGATCTTTGTTCTTCCAGGTTCCCTTGCAAGGATGGCTGTGCTGCTCACAGTACTTCTCTAGCGGGAAGGAAGGTGAAATGGGGAGCGTTCATTTTGGGGTTGGTGTCTGCATTGCTATGCCCTAAGAAAGAAAAGCATGCTGAGTTTGAGAGTGATGGCTACCTGAATTCACACGTTCTCCTCCCCTTGTCAGTTACTTTCCCTTCCCATATCAGAGACAAGCTGGAGCCATTCAAAGTGAGGGCAGTATACTGTAACATTTAAACCTTGGAATCTGGCCTCGGTATGATCTGCCTGTGCAACATTGGCCAAGTCTGAACCTCTCTGAGCTTCAATGATCTCTCCAGTAAAATAGGGATAATAATGTGTCTGTCTGATGGAGCTGTGAAATGAGGCAATGAACGAAAAGCAACGAATGCAGCATCTGCCTCGTCACCCATGTATACTACATGGTTTATTGTAACATGAGCATGCGAGGTTGCAGGTCAGGCAATACTAGGCACCGACCTCAGCTTTGCTGCGAATAACTGCCTGCTTCACCAAATCTATTGATGCCTTTTGCATTGATTCCCTCATCTGCAAGTTGTCAACGACGCTGTTACCCGTGTGGAAGTTTGTTATGGGGACCACATGAAACGAGATACACCAATGAGCATTGAGACGGCCTGAGCCATAGCAAGAGCTCCAAAATGCTGCTGCTTCTCCTGGCCTGAGGCAGCCTTGGGAGAAAAACCTTTTCAGTCCCCAAGCTTTTGTAGTTTCTCTGTTAAGGACAACACTGAGCTGGACCACATCCAACCACAAATGGATTTCCCTTCTACCCATGAGCTCTGTTTTGCCCAAGCATCCCTTCTCCCAGGGGGATGCGGGTGGAGAGCTCATTCCATTTCCAAATGTCCGCGGCTGGCTAAGAATACCTCAGTACCATGGGCATGAGGTTGCAGGTCAGGCAGTCCCAAGCACCAACCTCAGCTTGGCTACGAATTAACTGCCTGCTTCACTAAATCTATTAACACTTCTCATGTTGTGGAAGGTCAGTGCGGAGAGAAAACTTCAACTGGGCTTGTGGCTTGAGCCTTGATTTCTTATGTAGAGAGACCTCATCCACCTGCAGTTTAGCATGAAGCTGCCTCTTGGCAAGGGCTGGGTTTGTGTGCAGTGGGGAGAGGCACCAGGAAGGGAGGTTCCCTCTGGTGGGCTGGACTCACTCATCTCGCAGCAAATGAAAGTGTTCTGGGCCGCCTCTGCCTTTCACCTCCAGAGTAACTCACCTGCACACTGACCCAGGGATTTCCGTCACCCCAGGCTATTTTCCTGGTACCCCAGGGAAAAGAGCAGGTGTAGAGAGGTTCCAATTCTGTTGTACAGAGGTGGAAGCTGACCCTCAGAAAGGAGGAATACATTGCAGAAAGACATAGGTAGTACATGGCAAGGCTGGGCAGGGCTGGGCCCAGGACAACCCAACCCTACCTTTGCTTTGCTTTGTTTTGTTCTTTCCTCTAAACCTTCCTTCATGCTGTCTCTCAGAGTTCCTTCTGTATCCTCTGTGGCTCCCCCAGGGCCTGGCCTAGCCTGCCTCTACCCCCTGCATCCCATGTTCCCCCCCATGCTTCCTTTCCTCTAATAGCTTCATCCTCACAGCATGGCCAAAAGAAATGTAATTTGACCAAAACAATTATCTCTAAAAGCTCAATGACTAATATTTACCAGCTCAAGAAGGTTTTGAAAGAAGAGGTCAGATTACTCTAATCAAATCTCATCACAGATAATGCCAGACACTTAGTCACACCAGATCCTGTGGCAAGAGGCAGAGCGTGATGCTTTGCTGCTTATTGGATGGGGACATTGGGTTGGCCTCTTACACCTGCACCGCAGTCTCTTCACGTATGAAGGGAAGTGATTCAACCCTACACCTTCACAAGGCCCTTCCAGCTCTGGGCTTCTGAGACTCTTGAATTGAGCGGGAGAATTTCGATGTTTGAAGAGGAGGCTGTGCTGCTCTGTTCTCCTCCTCCCGTGCTGGGGAAGGATGCCCCTGGGTTTGGAAAGAGTACAGGTGTGGTGGGCTCAGCCTCCCTTGACATCCCTGAGCAACTCCCTGTGCGGGGAACTCGGGCAAGTCAAGCCCAAGATTCCTCCCTCCTTGGAAATCCCTAAGAATTCTCTCTCTTTTTTTAGTTTCTAGGGAATCTCCTATTTCATTTTGGATCAGGTCCAGAGGCTTTTTACTATTAAATTCTGAATATCTGTCTCCATATTCTCTCCTTCTATAAACAGCCTGCACAACTCCCCACAGAGCCAGGAGAGGGGACTTTATGTGTCTAGGGTTTCTTTAGTTTTTGACACAGCTACAAATAAAATGTTTAGGCAAGGAAATTAAGCTATAATAGAGAAGAGAAAACTATCTGCAACAGTGAGGATGAAATACAAATTAATACTTCAGTCCTGCCACCCACATGCATATGTATATATCAGTCAGGGGCTAATGAGCTCAATTCAATACTCTTCAAACATCTATTGAGCACCTGCCATGATAGGTGCACATTTGCAAATTGCTTTAGAGTTTTACAGAGCATAGATCATGCTCTGAATTAGTCCAGGTCCTGTTGTTGGCAAAAAACTGAAACCAGTTCTGCCTAACTTAAAAAACAAGTGTGTTTGTATGTGCATGCATGCCTGTGTGTGTGTGTGTGTGTGTGTGTGTGGTGAGTAGAATTTACTAGAAGAATAACATCTAAGACATAGGATGGTAGAAGTCTAGGCCCTTTGAGATAGCCAAGGGCTATCAAGGTTAAGCTGGGTAAACAGAAACCATTCTAGGTCTTTCAAACAGAGGATATTTAATATAGGAAAGTGGTTACCCAGGTGATGAGAATCCAAACAGAGGACAAGGTCACTCAGATTAGCAATAGCAGAAAGTCTGCAGCTCCTAGGGATAAATGGAAAACAGAAGGAGGAGATGCTCACATTCAGAAGTGGGGCCTTATACTAGCAACTGTAATCATGGTGGGGTGTCTCTTATTAGGTGCTGGGGCAATGAGGTGAGAAGCTTACTCTTAATTGACACTGAAGCTGCTGAAGAGAGATAAAGTCACTGATGAAGACACCAGGGGGGGACAGAAAGGTGGGAGGAATACCTGGATTCTTCCCTTCCCTCACCTACCAGTCTTCTGCCAGAGCATCCCATTGTCAGAAGGCAGCTAGCAAGGTAGGCTGGGATGTGCATGCAGAACAGAAGGGTCCAAGAGGAGACAGGCAGGTGGCCAGCGTGGAAACCTCAGGTGTCCTCACTCTGGAGCATGGCCCCCAAATGACTCAGCCCAGCCATCTTTATTCTCTCATATGTTCTCTTCAGTGTTCAAGTTCCCCAGCAGGGGGCTGTGGTTGCCCAGCTTGGTTCAGGTGGTCCCTCTGGGTGCTCAGCTGTGGCCAAGGCCCCGGGTCAGTAAGGGAACTGTTGAGAGCCTCCCCTCCCCCAATACAGGATCATTGCAGATGCATCATCTCACTTGGTGGCCTGGGGCTAGTCTTCATTTTCAGCTTATTTTACAGTCAAACATATTGAACCTCAGCAAGACAAAATAATCTTCCACATGATAAGTGATGGCCAAGGGCTACTTGGAGTCACAGGAATTTGGGTTCAAATCATGGCTTTATCCCTCATTGGCTGAGTGACCTTGAACAGACAATTTGACCTCAGTGATCTCATCTGTGTAAAAAGGATAGCTGTATTCACCTCATAGCATTGCCGGGAAAATACAATGAGATCACACACACACACACACACACACCTGACAAAGCTGGTATTCAAAAATGCCTACTTCCAAGAGAGCAGCTGCTTTCATTTGCATGCCATGACCCAGTTCATGGAAGGTTTTAGCCAGGTCGGTAAGCTTCCCCATCTCATTAAATAAGCCAGTTCTAATGCAAAAGGTCACTCAGAGTGTCTGCATCACACAGAAAGATGGGATTAGCATCTTTTAATCCATGCATTCGCAGTGTGGGGCCAGGGTGGTGGTGGTGCAAAAATTTGTTCTTGAGGACAGAAAATATCTTACTCTTTTTGTGTATAAGCACATGCATACATAGGGTATATGAACAAATATAGAGTATATTTTTGGTTATTAAAATTTCATGGGAGTAGGCGGTGATTAGGAAAATCATATCTAAAAGGCTTCTTAGGCAGACAATAATTAAATGCCCTTAACTCTCTCTACAAAGTCTTATATTGTTTGATAGAAAGTCATCCCCATTGTGTCAGGAGAGACTTTGTTGGGCAGGTAGCTTGTAACTTCCGACTTAAGAGAAGTGCCTGGCATGGAGGGCATGGTATGGGCTTTCGAATCAGAAATGACATAGAATCCAGGCTCTATTCCTTCGTAATCGCAGGCCCTGGGAAGCTACATGACCTTTCTGGGACTCAGTTTCTTTAACTCTGATTTGAGGATGGTGATTTTTCCTTGCAGAGGGGTAAGAATTAAAGGAGACAAAGCTTGTGGGGCACAATAATCAACACGTGTGTGCTGCTCCATGCAAGGCACTCAGATCATCCCAATTTCGCTCAAGGTTGAGTCTTGGAGCCTTTTCTTCATTCCTGATTTTTCATGACACACTGTTTCTTGTTCTCCCTCTCCCACCTCCTGACCCTTTATTCCCCTTCCTGTCTCACATGCCTGATGTCTTTCCTTGGCTCTGACCTTCCTATACTGGGTAAGACCCACCTGGCGCCCACACAGCCCTATTGAGTTCTGGGCTTGCCTTGTCTGCTCTTGGTGACTTTTGAGGGTGGATCAGACAGCCTTGTCCATCCCTGAGTCCTGTGCACTCACCCTCGGCCATAACACCATGGACACAGCAGTCATCCCATGCAACAATTATCCTGTGTTGCTTAGAAGGTGCATCTGCCTCCAGAGCTCCAAGGCAAGACTGGGGACACTGTTCCCCACACAGCCTCAGAGGCCTGGCACTGCAGAGCCAATATCTGTGCTGTGTCCAGACTGGCACAACTGGACTTTCTCTAGCAGGCTGCCTGGTGCTGGGCCTTTGATTACAAGCGAGTGGTGGAAAAATTCTCTGTAAACGCTCACGATCTGCCTCCTTTACAGACGGCTGCTTCTGTTTTGTCTCAGTTCACCCATAGGTTCTTCACCTACAGACCTGACTCTGAACCTCCTTGCATTGGTGTCTTTCATTTGTTCATTCATCCATCCATTCACTGAATCACTCGGCAAACATTTATTAATCACCTACTGTTTCCTAGTGCTGCCATAACAAAGTACCACAAAATGAGTGGTTTGAAACAACAGAAATGTATTCTTTCACAGTGCTGGAGGTTACAATTCTGAAATCAAGGTGCAGGCAGGGCCATGCTCCTTCTGGATCTGGGGAAGAGGCCTCTTAGCCTGTTTCTAGCTCCTGGCAATTGCTGGCAACCCTGTGGGTTTCTGGCTTGTAGATGCATTACATCATTCCTTCTTCACATGGCCATCTTCCCTGCAGGTCTTTCTGCCTCGTCACACAGCATTTCCCTCTCTCTGCATCTATGTACAAATTTCCCTCATTTCATAAGGACCCCATTAGATTAGGGCCCACTCTAGTCCAAGTATGACCTCATCTTAACTTGATTACATCTGCCAAGCCCCTATTTCCAAGTAAGATCAAGTTCACAGATACAAGGGTTTAGGATGTCAACATATCTTTTTAGGGCAACGATCTCCAACCTATGGTGAGTTGTATAATTATGGCATTATATATTACAATGCAATAATAGAAATATGTAAAAATAGAAATACAGCGCACAATAAATATAATGTGCTTGAATCATCCCCAAACCATCCCTGCCTCCGCAGTCTGTAGAAAAATTGTCTTCCATGAAAATGGTCCCTGGTGCCAAAAAGGTTGGGGACAGCTGGTTTGGGGGACGCAGTTCAACCTACAACTTGAACTATTTGCCAAAGCCTGCGCTAGGCACTGCTGTTCAGTCCCTAGTATGGGCTCTGTAAGTTCCCACCTTCTAGGTACATTCAAGCCATGAGGATTCATCACACTCTGTGGTCCCCAACCCCCAGGCCATGGACCAGTACCCGTCTGTGGCCTGTTAGGAACCAAGCTGCCCAGCAGGAGGTGAGTGAAGCTTCATCTGTATTTACAGCCACTCCCTATCGCTGACATCACTGCCTGAGCTCCGCCTCCTGTCAGATCAGCGGCTGCATTAGATTCTCACAGGAGCACAAACCCTACTGTAAACTGCGCATGCGAGGAATCTAGGTTGTACACTCCTTATGAGAATCTAATGCCTGGTGATCTGAGGCAGAGCTGAGGCAGAGATGCCAGCACTGGGGAGTGGCTGCAAATGTGATGTTAATGTACTTGAATCATCCAGAAACCATTGCCCCTACCAACCCACCCCCAGTCCATGGAAAAAGTGTCTTCCATGAAACCAGTCCCTGGTGCCAAGAAGGTTGGGGACCGCTGATCAAACTCATTCTTTGAGTTGAGAATCTATTGTATGCAAGCCTCCTGTGCCCAGTCATCATTCTCAGGCATAGCTGCCTGATCTCTGGCTTTCTCTTTCCTCTAGAGCTAAATTTCCCAGTTTTTATAAAAATATATTTTTTTAAATCACCACAATGTCTGTGTCTAATCTCTAGGAAGCAGAAAATTTAGCTCAGTGGCGTATCTGTGCAAACATCTGCTGGAGTGAGGCTGAGCTGCTAGCTCAGGGTTTAATAAGAAGAAATGGGAAAAGGAATTGAATTAGAGGGAAAAAGAATAATCACTCATCTCAGGTTCTCCTGGGGAAAAAAAAACAACATGTAATTTCAATCATTTCCAGGGGAATCCTCACTCCCAACCCCACAGACCTGACAGTTCTGTTCAATTTTCCCTTTGGAAACTGGCAGATTCAACAGCTACCCAGAGAAATGAATTTGGGTTACCATAAGGGCTGGCAAACACTTTCTGTAAAAGGCCCAAGAGTAAATACCTTCAGCTTTGCTGACCACAGAGTCTCCGTTACAACTGCTCAACTTTGCTGCTGTAGAGTGAAAACAGCCATAGACAACACATAAAAAAATTTGTTGGGGGAGGGGGGAAAGGGCATTTATTGAAACCTTAAAATCTGTACCCCCATAATATGCCGAAATAAAAAAAAATTGACCTGGCTGTCTTCCAATGAAACCTTTTTACAAAAAGAGGTGGTGGGCTGGAATTGGCCCATGGGCTATAGTTTGTAAACCACTGGCAAAAAATTATGAAGAACTTCCAAGGAACTGAACCTGAGAACCAGAAAGGGCCTTGAATATAACCCGGTGGCAGGTGGCTGAACTGTCTCTGCACAGCCAGCTGGAGCCCGCACATGTCTCACGACAGGGGTCTCCGCTGCGCCAGACTGCCCGGTCCACCCCCTCTGCAAGAGAGTTATTACTCATGCTGACCTGAACTGTCTCCCTGTGCCTTCCTCTGGTGGTCCTTGGGGCCACCTGGCCCCACCGCAAACTTTCTTGTGCTGATAACCCTTTGGATGTTTCTATCCCCAAATCTTCTTTCCTCCAGGCAGAACATTCTAATTTCTTGTGATTATTTCTTGCCCAACACGGTTTTAATTCCCCTTTTTCAGGTAATCCTCATCTTGTGGGATGTTGGCTTCAGATAGAAAATCAAGAAAGCAGAAAGACAGAGTTGCTATCTTGGAAATTCACCTGGAGGACGAGGTGATTGGCTTCTGGGCAATGCAGGCTCTTACCTGTGGAACAGGACAAAGGTGCTCAGAGCAGGGAGTTGCCCTGAGGAAGAAATGGAAGCTATTTGCCTTGATGGTGCCTGGCACACAGAGGGCTCTGAGTAAGTGATTAGGGTCATATCTTGGGACACCAGAAGGAATGGCTAGGGCTGATGAGGAGGGATGTGACTCCTGGAAGGTGCAGAGAGTGGAGGAGTCCCACCTGGGGAGCAGAAATGGCCTCAATAGTTCTGATGCAGATGTGAGCAAGAGAGGTAAAACCAGGCAAGTGCTGGGGGACATCTGAGTCTACCTGTCAGGGGAGATTTGGCGTCTGCCATCAAGCAATGCCGGTGTGCCAACGCGCCAGCAGAGAGCAGAGCAGAGGTGGTCTCCAGCCTCGAAGGGACTTGGCAAAATCTCAATTTGCCCTTCTCTATGGGAAGAGTGAGGGATTCTTTGTGTCTCCTCAATTATGAAAATTCTGGTCTTGCTGGATTCTGTCTGCGAAGTGTGCTTGATTAGGAGAATGGGGCTGGGCTGGGGGTGGAGAAGGGTCCTCCCTCTATCTCTCTGTCCATCTCTCCTTCTCCCTATCCTCCTTTTCCACACAGGTCTGGAACAGTGTGCTCGCTTTGCTCCAAATATCATAACTCTCATCCTTTGAACAGAGGTGTTCAGATGAAGTGCTCAGATTGCACAGGAGGGATGGGGCCAAGCTTGGCTTCTAATAATTTTAACAATTGCTCCCTTGTATATCTAAGATTCTGAGAACAGGCCTGACTCTGAGTGATAAACTTCCTTTGTTCCTCCAATATAAATGAATTATTAAGCCCCCTCTAGCTTTATCCCTGCCATGCCCCTCCCTTAAGGAAGCGAAGCATTAACTACCTGAGGTTACTCTTCCTAGTGTACTGAAACACACACTCTCTTCCCCGGAAGCGCCAACTTGGGGTTCATGCTGTTCCTGGTCCCTCCCCTGGTAGATAAAGTTGACATAGGGCTTCTGATTTAATCTAATTGTTTTGTCATTTAAAAGCATGAGTTGAGAATCTATGGTATGCAAGCCTCCTGTGCTAGGTACTGGAGAGAAAAGTATGAAAATATGGTCTTTGATATAGAAAGTACTACAGTTCAGTTTGAGTGACAGATACACAAGCAACCATTATACTATGACAAGATGCTAAGGTATATATTTGCCGTATTGGGACCATAGGAGAATAAACTTAAACACTATTGGCGGAATGGAGATGCGGGAACACAGGGCTAGGAAGGAGGCAGCCTGAGAGCTGAGTTTCCTAAGCAAAGACACTTGTTATTACAAAGGAACAGCTTGTTCCAATGTTGATGCTGGAAGGAGCATGGCGTTGGGACATCTGACCTGAGGATGGCAACGGTTTTCAGCACAACTCAGTGGTATTTTAACTGGATGCCTTTTGTGGAAAGTACAACCTCTGCTGACTCCGGATTGGTCTCCTGCTTGGCACGCTATTGGTGCGTAGGCTGTGGGGCTGATGTGTAATCTAGGTTATCTTCATGCATTAGTGATATTTGCTGAGCACCTGCACCATGCCAGGCACTGGGGTAGGAAATTGGGGCATCTTGATATCAGTTTGGGTCTCTGGAAGCAGATGCTGAGGCTGAGTTTGGAGTGTAAGATACGATTTTAATTTGGGACCAATGCCTGTGAAAGGGACTTGGAGGAAGCAAGGGGTGGGTGAAGCATTTGAATTCTGAGGTAGACTCAAGGATGGTTATATTAGTAAACCCGGAATTTCTCACCCTTAGCACTATTGACATCTGGGCCAGATAATTCTTGACTTTGGAGGCTGCACTATGCACTAGAGGGCATTTAGTAACACCATCGGCCTCTATCTACTAGATGCCAGTAGAACCCGTCTAAGTTATCACAACCAAAAGTGTCTCCAGAAATTCCCAAATGTCCTCGTGGGGGAACAGTGGCCGTTGGTTGAGACCCACTGGCTGTGGGGCTGTGGATCAAGAATTGTCCATGAGAGCTGCTGCAGGGCAGGCAGAAGCATCCAGGTCTTCACAGCTCAGTCACTGGATGCGGCCATCCTGCTAAAGCTTGACCTGGAACTGAGCTGACAGAGGCAGCCAGTGACACTCCCCACGCTGGCTCCTGTCCTTCCTTGCAGGGATCTGTGGGGTGTCTCTCCTGCCCACTGCAGTTGCACTTGCTTCTTCAGCTCCACTTCTCTGTGCACCATGGGAAGCAGCTCCTCCCTGTAGGATCCTGGCTGGCTCTTTGTGCCAGGGCGGACGAGCCACAGTCTCTGCCACAGCAGCTGGTATGGGGGCCACAGTCAACACTCGCTGTTCCCCTCCTCCGCTCTCCACTCTAAACTCCCCTTGCCTTCAGCTAGCACTCATCCCAATTGCCACCTCTGAAATCTCAGCTTGATGGATCACCAGATGCAATACCCCAAACTCTGCTCACTGGGAGGAACTTCTCTTGCAGCTTTCCTTGGAGGCCACCATGGGGTGGGGCTACAGTTCATGTTTGGTTTGTACTCACACAGTGAACTGACCCATCCATGGACAAGCTCAGACTTGTCTTGCAGCCCTCAGCTGGTCAAACGTTACCTCCATGCAGGCATGGGGTGAGCTGGGGGGTGCCCTGCTGTGGCAGTGGGCGAGGCCAGGGCAGTCTGCGTACCTGTTCATGCAGCTGGCATGTGCCCTCGGCCCTGCTTGAGCTTGGAGCCTTGCTGCTCATTCTGCCCAGCCTGCGACTTTGTGGTTCTGACTAGATATAGCTCATGATGGGTAGCTCGAGCCAGATGGTCACATGGTGTTGCCCGGCCAGTTGTTCTGTCTCTACCAGGGGCCAGCAACAGGCAGGGGTTGTTCTCAAAAGGCATGTGATTCTCCACTGTAGATGGCATGGCAGGGCCTGTCTCAGATCTGCTCCCTGGAGCCTGTTACAAACTCCTTGTGGCATCTCTTGCCATGGCTGCCACCTCCACAGCAAGGCTCTGTTGAGTCCTGTGGTCCATGAGGCATGGCTCCTGGCATGGCAGCCGGGACCTACCACAGAGGCCCTATGTGCTCCAGCCCCCACTTAAAGTGAGTGGCCTGCCACGCCCCCGGTCTATGAGTCAATGCAGTATTCTACGGGTGGCCCATGGTCTGAGCAAAACCTGAAAAGCTCCACCAGATACCGCGCTTCCTTATTTGGGGAAGGAGGTTCAAGATGCACCAACTTTAGCTGTACTCTGCTGAGGACATTGAGCCCTGCTGAGGCCCCTGAAGCCCCTAAACATTCTATGGCTATGGCAGGACTTGAATTGCAGTAAAGTTTTTCTACCAATCTGGACACACGTACCTTATCAGTGTCTACAGCATGCCAGCCACCTCTTGCTCAGCTAGTCCTATCAATAGAACATCATCAAGGCAGTACATCAAATAGAAGCTCTGGGGCATGTCCAGTGAGTTTCAATCTCTTTGATAGTTTCATGAAAGAGAGCCAAAGAGCATGGGTTGAGGCTCCACTATGTGCCGGGCACTTTTCTACGCTTGGTGGACACAGCTGGGAATAAAATGGACAAATCCTGTCTTCATGCAGCTTGTATTCCAGAGGCAGAGATACAGATGATAAACAAGCAAATGCGGTATGTCAGAACGATAAAAATATTGTATGGAGGGACACACACATACGGAAGAGGCTGGGGGACCTGGCTGAGAGGTTGGTATTTTCAACATTTTGGCCAGGACACACCATATGAAAAGGGGACACTGGAACAGACCCTGAAAGAGGCCCAGCAGGGGTCCTGTGGTCCTTGTGGCTATCTGGCTGGGGGAGCATTCAGGCCGAGGGATGAGAAAGGACAATGACCCTGCAGGAGGAATTGCTTGAATCACTTGGTATGTGCAAGGCACAAGAGGAGCCGGTGGGCTGGGCTGAGAGATCCCCTGGAAAGACTTGTGGGACAGGAGGTCAGAGGTGAACTGGGCTCAGTCCTGGAGTCCAGTGCAGGTCAGGGAATGGAATTTGGCTCTTCCTGAGTGAGCTGGGGCCCTTCAGGGGCCCTTGGGCTCAGGAGTGTTGCCCTCTTATGTGCACTTTAGAAGGTTCCCTCTGGCTGCTACTTTGAGGACAGACCTTGGGAGACAGAGCAGGGACACTGGTCAGCTGGCCCTTGTCACCACCAAGCAGCAGAAGAGGTGGGTGGGGCCAGGGTGCCTGCAGCGGGGGTGGGGGATGGGGTCCGGTTCTTGGTATCTTGTGAGTGTAGCACTGAAGGAAGTTGCTACACTTTGGGTGTGAATGGAAGACAGGGTCCGGGTTTGGGGCCTAAGATCTTAGACAACAGGAGGGACCATTTACAGAGATGGAGAATATATTGGAAGAAGCAGGTTTTATAGGAGAAAGATGAAGAGTTTGGTTTTGATGCCATCCGAAGTATAAATCATTTGCTGTTACAGAGCATTTTAAATATATATTCTTTCATTGGATTTCATCCTTGTGACAGCCCTGTAAAGTAAGTAGGAGCACACACACACACACACACACACACACACACACACACCACAGGTTTCCAAATATATCAGGATACTTTTCAGAAAGGTGGGGGGTACCTTTCAGAGAGGGCAGTTGCCACAGCAATTGCTTTTATCTTGTCACCTTTATTGCAAAATTATAGAAGTTTATTTCTCTCTTATGTAACGGGCTAGAGCTAAGTGTTCCTGGGAAGCCTACTGTCCTCGAGAGCTAGCTTCTGTCTCTGGGTCTGAAGCACTTGGTCTACTCTCACCTGAGAGGGGGGAATGCGAACAGCAGGGTGACAGCAGGGCACGTCCCTTTCCTTTGAGGGGCACAGCCTAGACAGTGCACACGGCACCTCTGCTCACATCTGTTGGCCAAACAGGGATCACAGCCTGCCCCAGCTGCAGCGGAGCTGGGAAGCACAATGTTTGCTGCTGGGTAACCGGGTTCGGAGCTGCAGCTTGGAGATGTCTACCACTAAAAGAAAAGGGGAATGGGTGTGGGAAGCACTTTGTAGTCTAACCACACTGACTCTCTGCCATTACCATTTAACCTCCAACTTGACCTCAGCAAGATGACAAATTTCCCAAATCACCAATCTGATTGTTAATGTCTTGAAGCCTAACACATTCCTTCCATGATTTTCTTTTTCTAACAAAGGCCAGTGAAAGAATGATGACACTTTATAACATCCTATGAACCTTCCTAAAAGACTTCTTTACCCAACACTTCTCTCTCTCTCTGAAATCTCAACCTCAGTGCAGCTCATAAAAATCATTTTAGATTCTAATGACCTTTCCATTCCTATTTCAATGCAATCACCAATTAGCAAACAAAAGCCCAGAAAAGCAATGCAATCAGATTCTAGCTTAGCAAGTGGGAGAAGAGGAGGGGAAGAAGTATAAATAATGATAATGCAATGTTTTGACATGTATATGTGCATACGTGTGTGAGCATGCATTGGAGTGACCCTTTTACCTCTTGATAAAAGCTCCTCGGATCATGCACTGAGGCTGAGGTTTTCTCTGTCCAAGCCTCTACACGGATCCCTTCTTTTAGGTGCTTCTTTGTCAACCAGGACAGGAGGAGCATAGCATGGAACCCAGAGGCTTCTGCCAATTCCCTACCCTAAGGTCTGTACTTCCTCTTGGGAAAAATATGCACATTTCCCCCCTTTGCTTTGCAGTGGAGTTCCATCCCAACTAGGAGGAAGCAAACCTGAGCTTGCATCTGCAGGATGAGTTATGGTCTGCCGGACAGGTGTGGGCTGGCACTCCAGCAATGCAGCCGGGACAGTGGATGGCCTCTGAAGCCTTCCCTGCCTAAGCTCCCACGATGTTTGCGTTTCATGCATATTGTTTGGGCTCATTGAACACCTTCTCCCTCTCCTTGCCCCTGGAGATGCTCAGTTTTCTCCTCATTCTTGGTGTATCTTGAATCTTCGCAGGAGGGAAAGCAGTGCTGTTGACAGATTGTGTGCAGCATGTGACAAGAGAGCAACCCACAGACAAGCTAGAGCACCACAAGGAGACTGTGCTGAGAAACCTGCTGGTGCCACCTTGTTGAAGAAGTGAGCCCCACTGTTCTGGGGGAGCATGGCTTGGGAGGAGTGGGGCAACCCTGAAGGGACAAGGGGACAGTGTGGGTGGAGGCTCAGAGGGTCTCGGCTCTCTTCTGGCTCTGCCACATCATGCCCTGTGCCCCTCCCTGCTCCTCTGTGAGCCCCCACCCTTCTCCTCTTTCTCTGCTTCTCCCATTGCCTTGTAGGATTCGCTCCTGTCTCCTAAGTCAGATTGATGACAATGACGCCCAGGCCCAGGCTGGCCAAAGCAGGACGGGCCACCTAATTTGTGGAGCCCAGCATAACATGCAGGTCCCCTTATGCAAATATTATTAAATATTCCAAGACAGCTGTAGCAGAACATTGAATGAAGTGTAGGACTATACTAAGTGCCAAGTGCCAACTGTCCAGGTGGCACACCAAGGATGCTCCCTGGACCAAAGGGCATTCGTCTCTGTACCTCCAGCACCAGCACACTTCCTGGCCCAGAATAGGAATGTCTAAGTCTATTTGTGTTTCTATAACAGAGCATCTTACTATGGATGATTTAAAAAAAAAAAAGTTTATTTGGCTCACCATTCTGGTGGCTGAAAAGTCCAAGTCTGGGTGGCTGCGTCTGGTGAGGGCCTCAAGCTGCTTGCACTCATGGTAGAAAGTGAAAGAGGGATGGGCTGTGCAGAGAGATCACATAGCGAGGGAGGAAGCAAGAGAGAGAAAGCAAGCAAGAAAGCCATGCTCTTCTAAAAAACCTGCTCTCATGGGAACTGATTCACTCCTGTGACAGCAAGAACCCACTCACCCCTGAGGGAAGGCATTAATCTACTTACGGGAAACGGGCCCCTATGACCCAAACAGCTACCACCACTACGCCCCACCTCCCAACACTGCCACATTGGGGATTAAATCTCAACAAGAGTTTGGGCAGGAACAAATCACATGCAAACCACAGCAGCGGCTTTCACAAACATTTATTGAACTTAACTGACCCTACAGTTTCCCATTCATGTCACATATAACTTAGAGAGTTACCACACATATTCCATGCAACGGGAGAAGGGAAAGGACTCAGCACAATGCCTGGTGCAAAGTCACTGTTCAATAAATGGCAGCAGCCTCTGGAATGGAATAAAAATAACAGCAGCTACTTCTTATGTAGTGCTTACCATGTGCCAGGTGTTAGTCAAAGCACTTTCCTTATATATTAGCTCATTTTAGCCTCACATCCATTTTATGTGACAGGTACTATCATCATTTCCACTTTATAAAACTGAGGCTGTGCATACATCGGGTAAGTGTTGGGACTAAGATTTAAATGAGGGCAGCTGGGTACAGAGTCTGTGATCTTAGCTGCTAAGCTCACTGCCTTCCTATGAATAGCAACATGATATCAGCCGGGGCCCCCAAAGTGGCCACTGATGGGACAAGGTACCTGCAGAGGTCCAAAGCTGCATTTCTTTACTTGCTAGTGATGCCATTTGATTATTTTTAAAATTTTTTTTAATTTAAATTTTTGAAAAATTTTAATCATGGTAAAATACAGATAACATAAAGTTTGCCATTTTAACCATTTTCAAGTGTTCAGTTCAGGCATGCTAAGTATATTCACATCGTTGTGGAACCAATCTCCAGAACTCTTTTCATTTGCAAAATTAAACTCTATGTCCGTTAAAGAACAAATTCTCATGTCTTCCTCCTCTGCATCCCCTAGAAACCATAATTCTACTTTCTGATTCCATGGAATTTGACTACTCTAGACAGCTTCTGGATCACACAGTATTTGTCTTTTTGTGACTGGCTCATTTCACTTAGCATGATGTCCCCAGGGTTCATCCATGCTGTAAGAGAATTTCCTTCTTTCTAAGGATGAATAATATTCCATTGTACGTATATAACGTGTTTTATTTATCTATATGTCCATTGATAACCACGTGGCTTTACCATAGTATCCTCTTGGTTATTGTGAATAATGTTGCTATGTACGTGGCATACAAAGAACTCTTTAAGACCCTATTTTCATTCTTTTGGCAGAATTGCAGGATCATATAGCAATTTTATTTCAATTTTTTTAAGGAATCGCCATCCTGTTTTTCACAGTGTGGCTGTACCATTTTACGTTCCCACCAACAGTGTACACGGGTTTCAGTTATTCCACATCTTTGTCAACATTTGTTATTTTTTAAAAAATAGTAATCATTCTAATCGGTGTAAGGTCATATCTTAAAACTATTATGGTTTTGATTTGCATTATCCTAATGATGAATAATTATGATCATCTTTTCATGTGCTTGTTGGCCATTGTATATCTTCTTGGCTCATTTTTAAAACCAGGTTATGTGGTTTTTATGGCTATTGTTGTGGGGTTGAAGGAGTTCCTTAAATATTCTAGATATTAAGGCTTTATCAGATACATGATTTGCTAATATTTGCTCTCCCATTCCATTCCATGGGTTGCCTTTCACTCTGTTGATTGTGTCCTTTGATACACACTTTTTATTTTTATGTATTCAAATGTGTCTGTTTTTACTTTTGTTTCTTGTGCTTTTGATGTCATAGTCAAGAAACGCTTGCCAAGCTTAATGTCATGAAGCTTTTTCTTTACGTTTTTTCTAAAAGTTTTATAGTCTTAGGTCTTTAATTCATTTGGGGTTAATTTTTCTATAATGGTAAAGGTAAAACCTCATTCTTTTTCATGTGGATATGCAGCTTTCCCAGCACCATTGTTGAAGAGACCTTTTCCCCATTGAATAGTCTTCATACAAGTGACATATGGCCAAGCATTTGACCGTATGTGTTGGTTTATTTCTGGACTCTATTCTGTTCTATTGGTCTATATGTCTGTCTTTATGCCAGTAACACACTGTTTTGATTATTGTACCTTTGTAATTAGTTTTTTTTTTTTTTAATTTCAGGAAATTATGGGGGTACAAACATTTTGGTTACATGTTATCACTTTGCCACAACCCAACCATGATTTGAGACATCCCCTCCCCCCCAATGCTCACTGCATCCATTAGTTGTGAGTTTACCCACCCCCAACCCCTCTATCCCCAAATAATATTACTACTGTGTGAGCACCTTAGTGTTGATCAGTCAGTGCCAGTTTGATGGCGAGTACATTTGATGGGAGCCCGGGCCCAATCTTCCTAATTTTCCATTCTTGTGATACCTCATTTTGGAGGATCACGCAAGCTCTATCCAGGAAAATATAAGAGGTGCTAGATCACCATCATTTCTTATAATTGAGTAGTATTCCATTGTATACATATACCATATTTTATTAATCCACTCATGGATTGACGGGCACTTGGGTTGTTTTCACATCCTTGCAAGAGTGAATTGTGCTGCCATAAACATTCGAGTGCAGATGTCTTTATTATAGAATGAATGACTTTTGTTCCTTTGGGTAGATGCCTAATAATGGTATTGCTGGATCAAATCGCAGTTCTACTTGTAGCTCTTTGAGGTATCTCCAAATTCTTTTCCACAGAGGTTGCACTAATTTTCAGTCCCACCAGCAGTGTTAAAGAGTGTTCCTGTCTCTCCACATCCTCATCAGCATTTGTTGCTTTGGGATTTTTTGATACAGGCCAATCTCACTGGGGTTAGGTGATATCTCATTATGGTTTTGTTTTCAGCATATTATGGGGATACAGATGTTAAGGTTACGTATATTGCCCTTGCCCCCTCTCCCCCCTTGAGTCAGAGCTTCAAGCATGCCCATCCCCCAGTTGGTGCGCATCGCACTCATTATGTATGTATATACCCATCCCCTCCCCCCACCTGCCCAACACCCGATAAATGTTATTCCTATATGTCCTCTTAGGTGTTGATTTGCATTTCCCTAATAATGATTAGAGACGTTGAGCAAGTTTTAAAATGTTTGCTGGCCATTATTCTTTTTTTGAAAAGTTTCTGTTCATATCCTTTGCCCATTTTTGATAGGGTGAACACCCCTGCCCTCACAGGTGCAGACACTCAATACAGGACCCTCACTGAGACCACGGACTTCACAGGTATGGACAGTAAGTTGTCACCAAACTCTAAAGGCTGCTGTCCTCACAGGTGCAGACACTGAGTACAGGACCCTCACTGCAGCCCCATGAGCTCACAGCTGCAGACTCTAAGTAGATTCTTACCACGAAAGCCCCTGTCCTCTCAGGTGCAGGCACTCAGTACAGGACCCTGAGTGAAGGCCCTGTCCTCACAGGTGCAGGCATCAGTAGAGGCCAGACCCTGAATGCCCCAGCCTTCACAGCTTCAGAGAGTCAAGTCCACACCCCGAAGGCCCCTGAGCTCACCGGTGCAGACACTGAGAGTACAGGGCCCTCCCTGAAAGGCCCTGACCTCACAGGTGTGGACAATCAGTAGAGGCCCCACGTTGATGGCCTCTACCCTGACAGGTGCAGACACTCATTATAAGCCCCAAACTAAAAGGTGCTGCCTCATAGGTGCAAAAACTCAGTAAAAGCCATACAGTGGAGGCCCTGCCCTCACAGGTGGAGATACTCAGTACAGGACCCTCACTGCAGGCCCACGACCTCACAGCTGCAGACTCTAAGTAGAGTTTTTACCATGAGGGCCCCTGTTCTCTCCGGGCACTCAGTACAGGACCCCAAGTGAAGGCCCCTGCCCTCACAGGTGCAGGCAATCAGTAGAGGCCCCACCCGTTAGGCCTCAGCCTTCGAAGATGCACTCGATACAAGCTTTGCCTAGAGGTCCACTGCAATCACAGGTGCAGACGCTCAGTACTGGCCCCACCTTAAGGCCCCAGCCTTCACAGGTGCAGACACTTAGTACAGTCCACACCACGAAGGCCCCATTCTCACAGGTGCAGACACTCAGCACAAGCCTGAAGCTCAAGTTCCTGCCTCACAGGTGGAGACACTCATTACAGGACCCTCACTGAAGGCCCATGTCCTCACAGGTGCAGACAATCAGCAGAGACCCCATCCTGAAGGCTGCTGTCACAAGTGCAGACTGAGTCTAGGACGCCCACTGATGGCCCCTGCCATCACAGGTACACACAATGAGTAGAGGCTCCCTTCCACCCCCGTTGTCCTCACAGGTGTGGATACTAGGCACAGGCCCCACACTGAAGTCCCCTGCTCTGCCAGGTGCAGACACAGAATATAGAACCCTCCCTGAAGGCCCTGTCCTCACAGGTGCATACACTTAGTGGTTATCACAGGACATGGCCCACAAATAAATATTTGTTGAATGTGAGGACAGAAGAATGAATGCATGAATGCATCAAATGAAACAAATTCTTCTTCATCCAAAGTAATTTCAAAAGGTCGTTTATAGTTGGTTAGGGGAAGAAATTACTGTGGAGATCACTAATTCAATCTGTCTCTTTTGATGCAAAGGAATCAATGAACAGCAAGATTCAGACATTTGCCACAAATTACCTGGTGAGGTTGTGTTCCTTCTGTTTCTTCCTGACCGTACCTTGTACCAGCTGTTATGGACCAAATACTTGCATTCCCATAAATTAATATGTTAAAACCTTACCCCTTAATATGATGCTATTAGGAAATGGGATCTTTGAGAGGTAATTAAAATTAGATGAGGTCAGGAGGGTGGAGCCCTCGAATGGGATTAGGGTTCTTATGAAAGTCCCAAGAGAGCTTGTTTCTTTCTCTGCCATATGAAGACCGGAAGCAGGCCTTCACCAGACACCAAATCTGCTGGCACCTTAATCTGGGACTTCCCAGCCTCCAGAACTATGAGAAATAAATGCTTATTGTTTAAGCTACTAGTTCATGGTATTTTGTTATAGCAGCCCAAGATAAGACACTAGCTAACACTGACGTCTGTCCTTTTTTCTAATATATTCTGTTGACAAAAACAAAAATGTTTCTATATGATTATTAAATATATTTCTAGAGGGCTTGCTCTAGGATATATATCTAATTCAGTTGCATGGGTAAGATAAAATTCACAAGTAGTTTCATCTACTTTGGAAAGATCTTTTAGGGCCTAATCTGCCATTGAGTCCCTCCTTGTAGCTAACCTTAGTCTCTCTGTGAGTTAATTCTAATGATCCTTAACTTAAATGGCCACTTTCCTCCGAGCTCTCACAGTGCTATGCCTACCTCTGCGATGACAGATCTTATACTCAAGATTCAGGGTGCTTTGTGTTGTCTTCCTCACTACAGCACATGCTGCTTCAGGCCAAGGATCCTGCGGGTACAGTGCCAACCAGGGACTGAGCACATGCTCAGGAGATATGTTGGATCACACCAGCCTAGAAGGAGCCCCAGAGCCCAGAGGGTGCTGCACCTTCATTTTACAGTGAGGGAGACATAGGATCAAGCAGCTTGAGCAACTTATTTGAAGTCACATTGCTGGGACCCCAATTATTTCAGGTACTCAAAGGACAAAGATGATGACTTCATGAAAGAGAATAGCAGCACATCTTTCATTTCCTGACACTTTGCCATTCACAAAGAACACCCGTGTGTCCAGATCAGGCATCCTCACAAGAACTTCATCGTTAGGATGGGTCAGGCAAAACCACCCACAACTCTGAAGGTGCTAAAAGTTGAATTTGGGGAAAACCCTTCTCAGAAATTGCTCTGCCACCCTCCTGTCCACCTGAAACTCCTGCTCATGGAACAGGAAGATGGTAGCATTTCTCTGTAGCATTCACTGAACTTCCTGCTCTGGGCAAAAATCAGTGCCCCACATCTATTTCCCTCTTTGTGTTTTATACACTCATTTACCCGATATGCTTTTTTAAAAAAACAAAAAACCTCCAGAGAGCATTCTCCCTACTCTCTCCATTAACTTCATTTATCCAATTTAACTTTTGAGTGATTTGAAAATTGTTTTAGATGCCTCAATGAATTACCTGCATTTTTATTAAGAACTACATTCTCTGGTTTGTGATAAAAATACCAATTTTACTTGTATGTTTGCACACACACACACACACACACAAATCAGACAACTCCTCTCATATAATTCCCAGATCTTGACCACATTCTTGTCTAGATCCCTCTGTCTATACACTCTTTCTTATAGATTGACACCCAGAATAAATCTTCATGGTGTCCCAGCCTCTGAGTATTTTGCAGAAGAGAAGGGGTGACGGGGCAGCCTGTCCATCTGCAAAGGATGAGACAGTTTTTGATGAGGAACAAACATCATGGTCCAAGCTGCTTGTCCACATGCAAATTGTGTATTAGTATGACTGGCCAGATGCATTGAAAGGGATGTTGAACTCAGAGCATACAGAGAAAGGGAGAAGAAGGAAGGTTAATTTCTTTCTGACTGCTCTTGTATATTTCTTATATCGGTAGGGAGAATGGTGCCTCGACTCACTATTAAGCCACCTTCTACCGCAAGGAGCAGAAACTCACACCAACCATGTCCCCCCCTTCTGCCTTCTTTCTGATGTGCCCCTTGGTTGTTGTCTCTAAAATCAATGGCTTGGTGGGTGGGGTGGAGGGAGGGAATGCTCCACACACAGACCTAAGACATTCTTCTTAAGGAAATGCAATTCTTTTTATTATATGGGGAGATATAAAAATGCATATGAGTAGGCAATTTTATTGCTTGATTTGAGCATTAAATTTTATTAGTGCATTGGGTGTGTTTTGTCATACCCATTACCTTCTGTTAACGATGAGGATCAGAGCGCTGTTCTAGCTTGCAAGAGGAGATTCAGAACAGTGTGCAAGGCAGCCCCCTGCAAAATTGCACCAGTTCTCCAAAGTGCCGATTCTACGAATCACAAGTTATTTGATGTTGCATCTATTAATATCTCTGCAGGCACTACGGGACACAGTCAGTTCCCTGAGGGCAGGGACAACTTCTTCACTCTCTTATCTACTGTGTTCCTGGTATATGATTGATGCTCAATAATTATCTTGATTTCAATTTCCTTCTTTGGACTCTAATTCCAATGTTTTCCCCTTTGCCCTGTGCTGCCCTTAGATATCTAGTAGGCTTGCTGTGCTTCCTCCAAAAGCTCGTGTCTTCTCATTCACCAAACCACCCTACCATGTGCATTCCCTTATGCTCAGGATAGTGCTTTGTGACCAAGGGTTGCATGTGGCTTTGCTAAGGCAGCTCTCCTTGGTGAGGCTCAGCTCCAGTCTGATGCCCTGTGAGGGTACAGTCAGGCCAAGTCCCATCCTGGCACAACTGATCTCTGTGTGAACCACTCAGGAAATGAATTGGTAAGCAGCTTGGGAAATGCTGTAAAATGAATGATCACTGATAAATGAGAGCTGGAGGCGGAGCCCACAGGGAAATTTACTACCAAGACCAACAACACTAAGACTCAGTGAGAGATTCCCCAGGACACCAGCTCCTATGCTGAATGCTCTTGCTAAGTTATCCAAGCCCTTGCAGGAGAGATACCTGCAATCACAGAGGACATGGGGAGTAACCCTGAGTCATGGCAGGACAAG
The DNA here is from genome assembly GCF_040939455.1 of Microcebus murinus. Taxonomy (NCBI): domain Eukaryota; kingdom Metazoa; phylum Chordata; class Mammalia; order Primates; family Cheirogaleidae; genus Microcebus; species Microcebus murinus. The sequence goes on along the minus strand of NC_134110.1, from coordinate 34,126,344 downwards.
CCCTGAGCCAGATTACTCTGGGCCCAGATCTGACCCTTCCACTTACTAGGTAGGCTTTAGGCAAGCTGCTTAAGGTCCCTGAGCCTCATTTTCTTCATCTGTAAAATGGGTATAATGTGAGGAGTACTGAATTAGTAGAGTTCTGCACATAGTTGGTGCTCAATAAATAATCTATTGTGTGAGTCACTGAATATAAATCACCTTTTCCAGTGTCTGGTTCATCATTTATGCTTTTAATGAGTAAATAAATGAAAATAAATTTCCTGCAATAGTGTATGGTATATAGTCTGTTTTTTAAAAATAAAATAATTAGCTCTCTCTCCCACCAAAATTTCTCCCCTCTAACCTATTTGCTTTTATGGTTTGTAAGGTAAGGTATGTCAAGGTAACAGAGACAGAGCAAGTCAGAACCCACACTGCTGTCTCCTACTCCAACTCCTCTGCCCCATCTGGCACCCTGTATTTTCCTTTCTGTATAATTTACTACCTTGCACTGAATTTGTACTTTTCCTGTCTTCTTGTCTGTCTGGGAGCACCTTGCAGGCAGAGACTCTCGTTCATCTCAGGTGTTCTAGCACAGAGCAAAGTTGTGTTATAAAAAATAGAAGAAAAAGAGAAAGACAGGCAGGAGGCCATGATAAAAGGAATAAAGGAGGGAAGGAAATGAGGATGGGAGAGTGGAAAGAGGGAAGAAACCTAAATGGCCAAAACAAATAACATCACCCTCTTATATGAGGGGATGTCCCAGGAGCAGAGGAACCTACTGAAAGACTTGGAACAACTTGGACAGCAACATTAAGTAGCATTGGGTTAAAACTCAAGGTATAACATATTCTTGACTCCATGCCTGATGGGATTAAGACCGCTGGGACTTAGGGATGCTCTGTCTGAGGCTGTGAGAGGACAGGAGGTGAAGGAATTGCCTGAGCAGAAGCCTGAAATAAGTGCAGATGTTAACTGCCTCACTGGGGGACATATATCAGCGATCTGGGAGTACAGCAAAGCATGCTCCAACCTCAGAGCCTAAAGGGTCTCATGCATGAAAAGCTGCAGGAGGCTGATACGAAAACTTCTCATAGCTGTAGAGATAGATTGCCATATGTTAGCCCCGGAGAAGGGTCTCAAGGCTTCCATAGTGTTTCCACCCTGGGCCAAGTTCCTTCTCTCCCCTTCCCTCAAAAATGCCTCAGTTAATATAAAACTAGTCTCCCAGTGGGAAGCATGTAGTTCCCTTGTCCCTTGATCAAATGGGTGGCAGCTACTGACATTAAAGATTGGTATCCATGTACATAGCTTGAGCGTGGGATAAATCAGTTTACCTTGATCAAAAGGGTTGTACCTACTGAAGAATTACGTGTTTTTCACTTCTAGAAAGGAGAAGGAAATTAGACAAGACACCTTGTGATTTTTTGGGGGAACCCCAAAACCTTTGATCATTGTATTCCATGATTTTTTCACATGAGATCATTGCATTTTGCAACATGGCAAAGAGAATAAAAAGCAAGTGCTGGGGTTCAGTCACTGCCACCTTGGCACCAGAGTGCTGGTGGTCCCCTGACCTGCCCGCTGTCTTAACTATTATTTCTATGTCTGGGTGTTTGTTTTTCTCTTCTCTTGCAACACAGTCTGCCAGGGGACCCTATCTTTATGGGGGACGTCACGAACCCATGATACATGCTGATATAAGTAAATAATTGAATTAATAAATGAGGAAATTTTTTTCAAATAATATATGTAGACATTCTACCCTCAAAGAGGGGAAGCATACTTCCTCTTCCTTAGGTGTGGACTGCACATAGTGACTTCCTACCAAAGAGCAACGTTCCAGTGGAGAAAGCTGCCCAACACCACCTCAGCCAGCTGCTCAGGGTGAGACATCAACAGTCATAGATCACGTTGATTGTATGTGTCCTTGATACAATGTGATGAAAACGGCACTTTAACTCTTCCTCCCCAAAAGTCCAATCATGGGGAAAAAGCAGTCTAATCATGAGGAAAACATCATAAAAAATTCCAGTGGTGGGACAAGCTGCAAAACATCTTCAAAACCGTCAAGGTCATTGAAAACAAGGTGAGTCTGGGAAACAGCCAAGTGGAGCCTAAGAAGACAAGTAGACGTCATGTGTCCCGGATGGACCCTGGGCTAGGAAGAGGACATTAGGTAAAAACTAAGGAAATCTGAATAAACTACGGACTTTAGTTGGCAATATGGTGTCAATATCCGAGTTTGAACTGTAACAAACGCACCACGCCAATGTAAGACGGTGGGAATAGGGGAAACCGAGTCTGGAGTAGGTGGCAATGCTGCACTGTCTCCCCAATTTTTCTGTAAATCTGAAGTTTTCTAAAATATAAAGTCTATTAAAAGAATAGAAAAGTGGGACAGTTATCAAACTTCAACCAATATCAATGTCTTGACCTTCCTTATCTGAATCCCGAGTCACAAAAAAACAAACAAGGAGAGAGAGAGAGAGAGAGAGAGAACACCAGGACTTAAACCAGGGCTGCTCCTTTAAGTAAGACTACGCTGATTACCTGTGACACTGTGGAATGATTTTTGTTTCTTTTACTGATTTTTCCCTTTCCTTAGAAGATTATTCCCAGGGCTTAGTTTAAATAGCAAACTCCAGTCTGCCCTCAATCTTTCAGGATTGAGAGAGTAACTTCGCAGGCATTTATCTCCCCCAAGCCTAGGCCTTAGTTGAGATTTGCATTTTGAAGACGGAAGTCAACTAGCATGAGGAGGTGAGGACAGTACCCAGATACCATCACCTGTCAGGGCAACCGCTGCCGGCTCATCAGCCACCGGCCAGTTCGCGTTTGCTCTCTAGCTCCACCTACTGGGCCTTCTCTGAATCGCCTGAATGAATGCACTTGCCCCGCAAGGCACAGGCTAGGCACTGAGGGAAAGGAAACAGAATTCCGCGTGTCTGCTAGGATTACAGGGAACTTTTAAGCTAGATCTCCTCTTTTACTGAAAAGAAAGAATGCTATAAATGTCAGGGGCATTGGGCGTTTATTAGGTGTGGAGTCAAACTGGCCAGGGTTTGAACTCTGGTCCTGCCACTTTCTAATCCTGGCGCCACAAGCAAGTCACTGTCTTTCTGTGGAATTCAGTTTCCTCATCTGTGAAATGGGTACAGCGAACCTATATCCCATGGATGCTGCTAGTTTAGTTATTATTATTATCACTTAGTTATTGATCTTTAATACAAGTGAGAAGACATTTTTGACAGATGTTTCTTGGTTGATACTTCAAGTTATAACTGTCTTTTTTATTAGGTCCCTTACACACACATGCGCACACAGAAACATGCATAGTTACACGTATACATCATCCATCCCTTGAGAGTTTGGGAGAATGGACCGACAGCAGGTCTTGAGAAGGAACATTTCCGTCTAGGCCAGGGCAGGTGAGAAGGCGAAAATGGCAAGAGATAAGCAGCTGGAGCCAGCAAGATTAGCAAAAGTGAACATCTGGCTCCATCTCAGTGTCTCATTCCATCAAACCCAGTACGTATTCATGCATTCAAAAATGTCTACTCACACCTCCTACGTACCGGACGCTGAGGGCAATGGCAACCCTGTCCTCATGTCACACCATCACCATCTCCCGGCTCTGACCTCGCACTTTCACTGCAAGGAAATTCCTGCAAGAATGACTTTTAGTTTCCCTACTAATATCCAAGGGAGACAAGTAACTGGCTGGTAAGCAGAGTCTGGTCAAGGGAGAAGATCAGTCTCTATGGCCATCTGTCGGCCATTGCTCCACGTCTATGGTCCTTAAGATCCCAACTACCTCCCCTCACTCCACATCCACGTGGGCAGGAACTTTTGGATTAGTAACAATAGATCTTGGGGTAGTTTTAGTTCCAGAGAGCAGATGTTCTGCCCAACAGATGCACACAGTCTGCACTTCCTCCGAGTTAAACATCCTGGCCGCTGTCGCTTGATGGGGCAACATAATGATTTACACATTGTAGGAGCTCAATTGATAGCTGTTGGATGAATAAATGAATAAGTGAATGTCAGTCCCTAGGTAATTTAGTAAATGTAGATCCATACCTAGAGACAGGTCACTTCTCATTTACTAGTCAAATGGAGTTTCTGATTTAGAGATCAGAACTTAGCTTCTATACCACCAGGAAAATTTCACCCATTTGGTTGGAAATGAAGCACACAGACAGCATTGGTTTTTTTATGCCTCAACACATTACATACAATTTGCTGCCTAAAAGTCATATTAATTGTGACCTGTATACTTGCTTATAGTCCTAGTTAGATTGTGAACTACTTTCAGGAGAAAAATCCTCAGGGCATGTCCTGAAAGTAGGGCGCCAAGGTCCTGGCCTTCACATGGCTCTTTCCTGCATCCCATTCATTCACTTTGTCCACTGAGAGTCCGCGGCACGCCAGACCCTGTGCTAAGCTCTTTGAAGTAAAGATCCATCTCAACACTCTCTCCTCCCATTCTCTCCTGATGCCATCGCAATTTGTTGTCTTTTCCCTCCCACCCACATAAATGTATCTGACAACAGAAAACATTGACCTCTTCATTGCCAAACCTAACAAACACATCCCTTTATTGCCCTGTCAGACCTCTTTGTTGTGTCTGATTCCATTTACCATTCATTTCTTCTAGAAATTCTTTGTTTCTCTCTCTTTTTGCCTTTCATGTCACCACTATCTTCAAGTCTTCTTCATTTTCTTTCTGGACCTTTGAACCAACATATCCAACTATATATCCATTTGAATAACCCCTCAATCATTTTAAATTCAACAGGTCCAAAACTAAATACAACATTTGGGTTCATCAAAGAATGGTATTGAGGATAAACAGGTGCTTTCTGAGTGGAGAACTCTGATTGGGTAGACATGCTGATGATGGTCTTAGGTTTTGAAGTCAAAGATGACACAACTACTCCAAAATCAAGTATGCAAGGATATAGGTGCAGAATGGGCCCCCAAAGTGGAGGAGATAGCTATGAAAACACGAGAGCCAAAAAGGAAGGCACAGCCAAGTGGGGAATGGAAGGCAATGCAAGAAAATTATGATGCTGACAAGGAGATTCTAATCAAGTAATCCTTAAGCTTGTTCATATAGATGCATGTAGTTCATGTAAATGGGCAGCCTGTCTGCCTTTACACTACTATAGATTTCAGAGAGGGGAAAGTAATATATATGGTCAATGTGAATGATATCAATGGGAACTCAGCAGAGCCATCTTTGGAATGGACCATGCAAACCCTACAGCAAAGGGTGCTCAGAATTCTCGATACAGAGAGACAAGCACATTAGTGACCACATCTGTGGTAGTCTTCTCTTTCTAAAGAAGTTTAAATTCACTTGCAGAAGTCCTCATGGTTGTATGCTGTATGCAGACCTCCAAGTGATAGAGTCAAGGAAAGAAATTGTGGCAAGACTTGTCCTGCATGTTGAATCTTTTGCTTTAGGGGAATGAGAGAGAGGGGGAGAAGGAGAGGTTAAGAGAGAGAAAGAGAGAGAGAGAGAGAATACTGTGAAAGGTTGATTAGTATTTAAACACATAGTTGTGTTTTCTATTTGGTCTGACTGAGAAAATAAATTATGTTCTTCAAAGCACAGGCTTGCAAGCTGTAATTGAAAATGGGCATGGTGAGTAGAGCTCAGCTAATGCTGCGCAAGAAACAAAAGAGAAATCAAACAGAAGCAGCAGAGGTGTGGCCCCCAGCCTGGGGCTGAATAAGAAGGTGGAAGGGGGGATAGGGTAGACAGCGCCAGTGTTTTACCCTGGCCCGGCCACTTCCCCCAGTTCACCTTGGGCAGGTGACTTCACTTTACTGAACCCCTGGGTTTTCATACTAAAAAAAATAGTAATGCTTTTGCTCAGTGTGCTCTTAGGATTTAATGAGATAATGTTTGGGGGAAGGGCTGGCCTAGTATCAGGCACAGAGTAGATATTTGGTAAATGCTTATCCCCAGTAACTGTTCAGCCTACTTTCCTCTCCCTCCTTTCTGAATTTCTATATTTCTATAAAAGCAGAGAAAAGCCCTTAATGAGATATCTTCTTCTATTGTTGTTTAATTGCATCATGTTTAGGTTGCAGCTTTGTCAATTCAACCCAATTTCATTCTGTTTACTTTAGCTCAATTAAGGAATATTTGTTAAGAGGTGACCATGTTCCTGGCACAATACTGGGGACTTCAAAGATAAATAAGATCCAATAAATGCCTTCAAAGAGCTTCAGCCACGTTGACAGAAATAGTATTTGAGGGGCTCCCATCAGCATTTGGTCACCCATTACTGGTCAGCAGAGTGCTCTCATGGGGTGACGCTGTCCACTAAGACATGTGATTTCATAGCAAGCTCATGAGGTGCTGATTTTACAGATAAGGAAGTTGAGGCAGGAGAAGGTAACAGACTTGTTCAAGGTCAAGACAAGAGGATCGGGTTTGAATCCACATCTGGTCCTGGTGCTCACTCTGTGCTTGGGTCTCTTCTCCGGGACCGTGGCCCCCACCCCTGCCCAGCCCAGGGTCCCTCTTCTCATGTCCAGCTGTGCCTGTGTTAAAGCCCAGCTCTTTGTTACCCTTCATGTTAAACTCATGGGCCAAAGACAGGTGTCATATGTCAAATATGTTCACTGCTAAGGACAACGAAATCAGGATTCTCATCAAGAAGACTTTCTTTTTCTATGGCCATCAGAGAAGCACCCCGAAGGTGACTTCCTCCTCCTGTGTAACACCCTACCTACCATTTATATGCTCCACCTGTTTCTAGGGAAAAAGGTCTGAAATGACTCTCAGCATTGTCAGCCAGAACCAAGGTTACTGTAAGAATACATTATAGTTTATCGCAGCACAATTCACAATCACAAAGATGTGGAATCAACCTAGTGCCCATCCATTCATGAGTGGATTAAGAAAATGTGGTATCTATATACCATGGAGTACTAATTAGCCATAAAAAGGAATAAAACAATGTCTATTTTTATTTCAAAATATTATAGGGGTACAAATGATTTTGGTTACGAGGATTGCTTTTGTAATGCTTGAGTCAGGGTTATATGTGTGCCTGTCACCCAGGTAGTGTTCATTGTGCCTGTTAGATAGGTTTTCATTCATCCCCATGAAATAATGTCTTTTGCAGCAACTTGGAAGAAACTGGAGATCATCATCCTAAACAAAGTATCTCAGGAATGGAAAAACAAACACCACATGTACTCTCTAATAATTGAGAGCTAAATGATGGGTACACACAGGCACAAAGAAACATAAAGGTCATTGGAAACCAGGAAAGGGAGAGGGAGGAAATGAGCGAGGGATAAGAATTACCTGTAGGGCACAATAAACACTATTCTGGTGATGGGCATGTTAAAGGCCCCAGCTTAAGTATTATACAAGGTGACCATGTAACAAAAATATTTGTACCCCCTTAATACTTTGAAATCTAAAAATAGATAAATAAAAATAATAAATTATAGTTTAAATTAAAAATCTATATAAAAATCTATTTGTATGTCTTATTCATCTTTAGAAGGGGGCTCTTCGCAGGCTAAGTATGTGATATATATGTTCATAGTATGATGATGAATAAATATTTCTATTATTTCTGTGGTTAACCTTTATTTCCAATATTCACATTCGGCTATTCGTTTTTCTAACAAATTGTAGATTGATTCTTTATCTCAATCATTCTCATAAGGCACACATTATCTCAGACGCTTTACTTATTAAACATCCCTGTGTCTTACTTATTATTAATTTTAATTCTACCATCTTTGAAACACAAAATAGTAATCAGTATTAATTTCTTGCAATCAGTTGTTATAATAAATACATTTTCCACTATATTTTTCTAATTTCTGTGCTCACCTGTATTTTCTCCACCCCTGTCCATCCTCGTGCTGATTTTGTTTTGCTGTAGGGTTTGCCCTGCACTTGCACAGCCCTGGTAGTGAGGGTCCTCTTACCACGGTCTCGGCCCAGCCCCTGCCTTGCCATAGGCTGCCCCTGCCCCTGGAATGCCCTTATTGTGATGGTGACTTTTAGGTATCGACTTGACTGGGCCACAGGGTACCCAGATATTTGGTCAAACATTATGCGGGGTGTGTCTATGAGGGTGTTTGGATGAGATTAACATCTGCTTGGCAGACTGAGTGCAGCAGATGTTCCTCTCCAATGTGGGTGGCCTCATTCAGTCAGTTGAAGGCCTGAAGAGAACAAAAAGGCTGGCCATACTGGGAAGAAGAGCAAATTCTTCCTGCCTGATTTCCTTGAGCTGGGACATTGGCCTTTTCCTGCCTTCAGACTCTTAACCAAAACATCTGCTCTTCCTGGGTCTCAAGTCTGCTGGGTTTCAAACCAGAGCTACACCGTGGGCTCTCTTGGTTCTCCAGCTTGCAGACTGCAGGGCTCGAGACTCCTCACTCAGCCTCCATAACTGTGAGAGCCAACTCCTAAACAAATATCTCTCCGCACACACGTGCACACACACACATCTATATCCATCTATCTAATCTATTGGTCTCGTTTCTCTGGAGAACCTCGACTGACACACAGCCCTTTTTCCTTCTGTGCTGGGCAAACGTTAAGGTGGCCCCAGCCCCTGCCTCCTGGTGCTCATGCCCTTGTGTTGTCCTCCCCTTGTGGGCGTAGAGCTTGTGACTTACCTCTAGCCAGTAGACTATGGCAAAGGTGATGTGATGTCACTTCATAATAACATTACATAATATAATTATATACTATAAGCCACTTTACTGTATCTATTCACCCAGAATATTTTTACCACAAATGATTCTGGCATATACTGGCTACCCGATCAAAAATGATTTTCTGAGAGAATAAATGAATGTCGTGCCTCCAGTTTATCTGCTAAATCTGTGATAGGGTATTGCTCAATGCCTGTGTGTGTGTGTGTGTGTGTGTGTGTGTGTGTGTGTGTGTGCGCGCGCACATGTGTAAAAGCTGGAATCTAGCCTACAGCTCCACGCACACCACTTTCCTGTCGCCAGGAACTGGCTCCCCTCTGTGATTCTGGAAGCCAAGGCAAGAGTCAGTGTTTGAAGGAGCACAGCAGCTCTGAGCCTAAACAAAGACTGCACAGCAGGAGCCTGCAGGGCTGAGCAGAACACCCCACCCATCCTGGTCTGCAGAAAGTCCCCAGCACCTGTCCCAGAGGGACTTCTCTGATGCGGAAGCGAAACTCACATTGTAGCTAAACAAACAGCAGGGCTATGTGATGCCTCCATGCTAGTTATCTCTGCATATGCTGTAGAAGAAAAGGGGACAACAGGAACCCTCCCTTGTCCTGCGCCCATTCTGCCTGTTTTGGGCAGTTGTTCTGGCCCCACCTCCATGAGCAAAAGAAGCTAGATAATAATTTTCAGGGGAAATATTAGAAAGAGTGATTGTGGATTCAGACTGAGCAGGGTTTCAATCCCAGTTTGCTCTCTGACAAGCTGTGAATCTTAGGTAATGTATTTAATTCCCCTCTGCTTTGGCTTCTTTATCTGCTAACTTGGGATGACAGCAGCTTCCTTTCCAGGTTAGTGTGAGAATCAGAACGCAGTGCCAAGCTCAGTAACGACTGGGTATGTATCTTATGACCACGCTCCCGTCATCCCTACACAGCCACATGCCTTGATGAACATCACCCTGGGCCATCCCTTTACCCCCTCTCTCCCTCCCCCCACTTTCAGCATTTCTTTCCTTCTACTTGGTGCTTCCAGATGCATCTTCTTAAAGTTCAATCTCAATAATGTGATCCCCTTGCTCAAAAGTATTCTTGGCTCCCTGTTGCCTACTTGATTATGTACAAATTCTCCAGCATAACTCTTTATGGGAGCTCTGTCCTTCATTTCTTACCTCTTAAAGCTCCATCCTGATTTCCTGCAAGAGGCTCTTCCTACAACACCAGCTTGCAAGAAGCTGCACAGTTCAGCCTTTATACCCACGGCCTCTGGATCCAGCTGCCGGGGCTCATCTCTCAACGCTTCAACTCACTGGCTGTGGGATCTTGGGCAAGCTGTCATGATAGTGTCAATTTCAGGGGGGCATTGTGAGAGTTAAAGTAGCTGACTCTGTGTAAAGTGCTCACACAGTGTCCAGCACATGCTGAGTGCTATATCATGCTTGCTGCAGTCCTTGTGTCCTTGCATTAAAGTCCCTGGACACTTCGTTTACAATAGACTTCTTTTTTTAACTTTATGCCTAACATTCTAGATAATTGCATATTTTTAAAATCTTCTTGACTCTAAGCTCTGAGAGGGCAGAACAGTGCTTTGTTCATCTTCTGTAGTACATCCATTGGAGGCTCAAACCAAGCCTGTTGAATGAATGTCTGCGAAATTGAATGACTTGTCAAATGACGGTCCAGAATGCACAGGTTCAGATCTGTTGGTTGTACCAACAGCCCATCGGGATTAACCATTCTTCTTTGTTAGCTCAGTTACTGTGCACTGGACTATAAATACTGTCAAAGAAGCCTCCATGGCATATTCATAGAATAGGAAGGATACCGGTGAGAGAGGCTTGGAGTTCAGGGTCTGAGAGCAATTATGTTGGACCAGCCTTCAGGGATGCTGGAGTCCCTCCCTCAACCAGGTGCACCTCTAACAACTGGACCCAGAAGTTTCCATAGTTGACTTGGGGTTCCATGACTGCCTATAAGTAGATCTGAGTTCCCCTTCTGTTTCTAAAAGTTTTCCCCCAATGGGGAAGTGAAGCAGCACATTTTCTGCCTACTGCAAGAATTCTAGAATATTACAAAAAGAAGTAATTCCTTTTATAGAGGATTTGGACATTACTGTCAAGTGGGATGGAAATCAGGTGTCCATCCTGGCTAGGTGGCTCTGAGCTTGCCGTGTGGCCAATGGAGCTACCAGCCTTAGCCTTGCAGTTCAACTCCAATCCTCTCCCTGTGGCTGTAAGCCTGGCCAGAACCCTCTGGAAATGAGAGGAGCATTTTCCTCTCTGGTCTGTCTAATGTTTCCATCAGTCCCTTAGTGAAGAGAAATAGATTCAAGTCAGAACCATCCTTCTTTGCTGTGAAGTTTATTGAAGTTATGCACGGTTACATTACCTGTGGCATAATCAATGTGACTCATTACTCAGCATGTGTTGTATTTTATTTTTTAACTTTTAATTTTTGACTTTTATGAAGTCTAGATTAAAAGACCCTTTTGGCTAGAACAAGCCAAAGTAATGGCAAATCCTGTACTTAGTGCAGCTGAATGCTGGTGGGACTATGAATTCTAACAGCTGTTTTGGAAATCAACTTGACAATATATATGAAGACACTGTAGGATATTGATTACTTTTTTTTCAGTAATTTTACTCCTAGAAATTTACCGATGAAAAGAAGTGGAAATGTGGACAAAGATTTATGTTTATGTGTGTGTGCATTTTGGGGGTGACTTTTTTGATAGGAGTACAAAGTGGAAACATCCTATTTCACAATAGTGTGTGATTAAGATAATGATAGTGTACTGGAAGGATGGAATATGACGCAGCCATTAAAAGTGACATTTATCATGAATATTTAATGATGTGGAGAACTAGTATGATGTGACATTAAGTGAAAAGGCAGAATATAAAATTGTGTGTGGATCTGAATTGTGATTTTTTTACATGTGCACTTGATTCAAATAGATTGTTTTTGAAGAAAGGACAGGAATTAGAATATGATGGATTTAGGTCAATGGCTCTTGCCTGGAGACAATTTTCCTTGCAGGAGATATTTTGTAATGTCTGGAGACATTGTTGATTGTGGTCCCTTGAAGGTGGGGACGTTGCTAGTGTGGAGTATATAGAGGCCAGGGATGCTGCTAAGCATCCCACGAATCACACGACAACCCCCATGACAGGGAATTACCCAGCCCAACATGACAGCGATGCTGAGGTTAGAAAACCCCACTCTAAGTCCTCCCCTTCTTTCTGTCTCTTTCTAACATGGGTAAATTTCCTTACCTCTCCCTCCTTCCATCCCTCTCTCCCTTCTTCCTTCTCTCTTTCCCCCTTTCCCTTTCTTCCTTTCTCTCTTTCTCATCCTACTGTTTATGGACAGTGTAGTATGGGCCAGACCCTGTTCTAAGCATTTTACCATGTATTAACCAATGTTAATGCACAACAACACTATGAGGTATGTGCTCTTATTGTCCTCCTAGGTGAGATAATCTTTCCAAATGTTTTGAGGTTTCAAATAACTTATCAATATTACCTAGTACAGTGTCTAATACACAGACAGATACATACATACGGATATGTATGTGCATGTGTGTGCTTATACACAGCATGTGTGTGTTATCTGTGCATATTATGGTACAACTATAAAAATGGCTAGTTTGGAATAATAGGATTAAAGAAAAATTTTGTTTTCTTCTTTATACTTTTCTCTATATTTTTCTATATTTATATTTTCCTATATCGCCACACTTTTTTTCAATACATACAGATTACTTTTGTCACGGAAACAAACTACTAGTGTATTGGAGCCCCGGAGGGCTAAAGAGCCGCCTATGAGAATAGTCTCCGTTGTATGAAAAAGTTGAAAGCAACTCTATTCCCATCAAGCCGGGCCACATAATTCTCTAAAATAGAGCAGTAGATCGCGTTGCCAAAACAAAGCTTCAGTTCCTCTGGTTCAATGCAGGCAGCATTAGTGTCACAGATTCTGCTTGTAGCGATCAATTTGCTTGCTGTGTTTTACTGTGGCTGACTCCCTCGGGATTAATTATTTCCTATTGATTTTATTATGCAACAGGAAGCTGCTTCATGTACCCTTCCAACGACCCTTCTCATTTCCTCTCACACAAAGGACACTCTGTCAGGGCAGACACGTCTTAACCTCGTGGGTTTGCAACCTTGTTTACATATCAAATTTATCTGGGGAGCCCTTAAGAAATAAGAGTGGCCCACCCATCCCTGTCGGACCCCTGGATTAAGATTTGACATGTAGGCCGGGCACGGTGGCTCACACCTGTAATCCTAGCACTCTGGGAGGCCGAGGCGGGCGGATTGTTCGAGGTCAGGAGTTCAAAACCAGCCTGAGCAAGAGTGAGATCCCGTCTCTACTATAAATAGAAAGAAATGAATTGGCCAACTCATATATAGAGAAAAAATTAGCCGGGCATGGTGGCACATGCCTGTAGTCCCAGCTACTCGGGAGGCTGAGGCAGCAAGATTGCTTGAGCCCAGGAGTTTGAGGTTGCTGTGAGCTAGGCTGATGCCACGGCACTCAGTCTAGCCTGGGCAACAAAGCGAGACTCTGTCTCAAAAAAAAAAAAAAAAAATTAACTTGTCTGGGGCTGAGGATCTTTTTTTCTAAGCTCCCCAGAGCTTCACATAGGTAGCCTGGTTTGAGAATCAGCACCTGAGCCACAGTCACATTCATGAGCCTTGAACCAGCCCAAGAAGGAGAGAATTAGCCTCCCTCAGATACCACCTCCATCAGGGCAGCTGTTGTCATGGGTACAGGATCCCGCAGAGGCTCCAGCTGCACCCCCCTACACACACAATGATTGCATCGGTCATCATAAAGGTAGCTGGCAGCAAGCCTCCCACCCAAGTCCACCCCCTTAAGGCCCCAAGGAACATGCTGGAGCCTTCCTCGCCAGGCCAGCCCTTCAGCTATATAACGGTGGGCCTCACCCCCCTCCCCAGTCTTTTCTCCCGCAAGTGCACATTGCCAGTTCCTTCAACTATCCTTCGGGGACAAGCACGCTCCTCGCACGCATTCTGTTTTTCTCTTGGGTCCCGTTTTCCATCAGACAGGGTGTTTATATCACCTGGCTGATCCTCACCATATGTTATTGTTCATTTCTGGAGTTGAAAGAGTCTGGCTAATTATCATTTCTCCAGGGGCAGAACTTTCCAGGGTCGGTCACCTGTGGTGCGAGCTGAGAGGCAGCACCCAGGTGTCTGGGAGGGCTGGCAGCCGGCGGCTCACAGCTAGGTCCCTCTAGAGGGATTTCTCTTTGCCCTAGGGGGGAAATTCATCTAATGACTGGCTGAAGTGAGAAACACAGGCCTGGCCCATTGCCTAATATGTGAAATCTTGGAAGGGCCCTGCCAACTTAAGAACTCTCTATGGACTCAACTGAGACCTCGCCTCGGTTTTAACTGCGTTGCAGGTTGACCTCACCGTCTGCCCAACTCTGTCTCCCTCTTTCCTTACCAGTGCTGTTCCTGGTGGCACAATAAACTTTCTGCCTAGAAATGTCCATCTCAGCGTCTGTTTCCCAGAGGATCCACCTAAAGGGACTTGTTCATTAACTATAAAATGAGCCTTTGAATTAGAACTGCGGGAGAATCAAATAGTTAGAACTTGTGGCTGGCCACAATTATCTTCAGGAATAAACAGCCAAGGAAAGAAATAGAGATGTTTCCCTTATAAAGGAGTGAGGTGAAAGCCTGTCTTGGTCACCATGGCCAGAATCAGATGCTTTCAGATTCCTTTGCCACCCTGGCTCCCTTCTCTGCTTCCATCCGTGGTCTCAGAGGTATGAAATAGGACTACAAACTTCAGAAGGGATCTGGACAGTGAGGAGTGGAGTTGGAACCTCAAACCCGTAGCTAGAGATATACATACCACCAATTTATATACTATTGATAGTATATAAATAGCTACAGGTACACACAAAACAAATCTATGTTTATTAGCCTAAATATGGCAAAAAGCCATGGGATAATCTGGCTTCTTTCTCTGACTGTATCTCCTGATATAACCCTGGGTTGTGCCCACTGCCATTGCCAGAACACTCTATTACTTTAATATAGACAGTTACACTCTATTACTTTAGTATAGCCAGTATAGCCATCACACAGGTAGCACTTTATAGTTGCCGTAGGGCTTGAACCTCTGCACCTTTTAACTGGCTATTTCCTATGGAAGACGCTTCACTTCTGGCAGCCTGAACAATTTCTGTATATCCTTCAGACGGCAACTCACCCATGCTGGCTTCTTCAAGCTAGATGGGTCACTCCTGCTTGGGGCCTCCACTATGGTTCCTCTATAGACTTTCTGTCCTTGCACTAACTGTTGTGCTGTGCAGTGCCCTGTCACTCATGAACTCCTTCAGGGTACTGGCCAAGTCTCATTCATCTCTGTACCCCCAGCAGCTAGCTCAGGGCCTGGAACATAATATAGTAGGTGTTCAATAATGTGTGCAGAATTGAAATGACTAAACTCAAATTTTGAGACTCTTAGCCTATTGGAGAGCTACCAGTTCTGCCACCCTACCACATTGCCTTGTGACATTTTAGGCAACTTTGCAAATAGTTTGAAAGTTTCCATATGTTGCATATGAATTACCTAGCCAGCTGTTCCTGAAACCCACAAGAGGGAAGTGAGAAACGGCCTTGATGTTTATAATGATAAAATTAGCCGTGCAAGTCACTCCCTTTTGTTTTGGTTCAGAAAGACTTCAGCACAGAACCTTGGATTAAAGGTGAGGCCTGAGGGAGGTGAGCTGCATGATCATCTTGATTTTCTGCCTGGGTCTACTTCTGAAGCATAGATCAGAAAAGTGGAATCCAAGGAGAGCACAACAGGCTTGCTAAGCTGGGGAGGCATAGATTGGAGTTCAAAGTTTATGAAGTGGTGAGATAACAGAGAAGACAGAGCTACATCAAGGAAGGGCTCTAGAAACTTGTGTAACCCCATTAAGGCATAGGATGGAATTAAAATAAACAAGGGCGAGACTACCCAAGGCCTGGAAAAACCAGCTTCTGGGGAGCTATGAGATGAACGGAGAGATCTTTGATATTGCATAGTGCTGAGACAAACAGGCATTTCAGTCATTCAGAGTAGAGAGAAGACCTCAGCTGAGACCCTAGAAAGGCCATATCTTAGGAGCGGTGCTGCTCTAGTCCTAGAGTAAGGGGGATTCTAGAACCACCCTAGCAAATCCTGACAATAAGCCTTAAAAGGATCAATCTGCCAGTAAATTAACTGCCTGCCAGAACAAAACTTAGCATTCTATGAAGGAAGACAACAGAATCCAGACTCTCAACAATGTAGCATCACAATGTCTAGAATACAACAAAAATTAATAGACTAGCATAAAAGCAAGAAAATGTAATCTATAACAAAATAACTGATAAAAACTGATCCTAAGATGACTCAGATTAGCATACAAGAATTTTAAAGCAGTTCTTATAAATATGTTCAAGTACTTAAAGCAAAATATAGTGATAATAAATAAATGTATATGGAGTCTCAATAGAGAAATATAAATTATAAAAAACAAATGAAAATTCTAGAACTAAAAAGTAGATCATATGATATAAAACAATTAACTGAAGGGCTTAACAACAAATTGGATACAACAAAAAAAAAGGATTAACAAACTTTTTATAAATCAATAGAAATTTTCCATCTGAAATCAACTGCCAGAAGTGTCAATATTCTGTGTTTTTTATTTTAATATTAGTTTTGCCACCCCCAAACATTCTCTTTTTCTCTTTTTCTGTATTCATAGCAATATTTCCAATTCCAATCCATCATCATAGGGTTTATTCTAGTCTTCTCTTTCCTATAGTTGTCCTTCCCCTTTCTGACAGTGAGAAACTTGGCTCCCATTTTCTTTAATACCATTACTTATTTGATCAACCCCCCTACCTATGTCCCATTCATGCCTAGGTCCTCTCACCATCACCATCCTCTCTCTCATGCAGATGGTCTCCTTGCTCTGCTTAGGCTCTGATACCCCAAGCCAGACCACAGTCGTCTATGGACACTCTCCTCAATCCTGCTCTGGCTTAGGAACCCCATTGCGTGCTCCAACACTTGCAAGTGGAAGACTCAAAATTTTTGAACCATTTAGATTTACAAAATATGCCAGACTCAGTTATACTTCTGCCCACACTCAACTATCATTCCTTTAGCATAGAAAATCCTCTCTTGCATAACCACTGGGAAAAGCCCTCTGTTTAAGATTGAGTTGAAATATTTTCTGATCTGTGGAGACTTCTTGAATGTCCCTGGAATGGTTGCAATGGTCCTTTGTCATGTTGCATGTCCCTCTATTGCTTAGGTGTTTTCAGACCCTTGTGCACTCTGGAGTCTCTAATAGTCTCTGAATTTCTTGTAGAATGAGCATTTTCAACATTTAACACGTTGCAGATGTCTGATGACATGGCTGCTGAAATTCATCGCTGTTGCAACAGTACCAGAGAAGTGCGAATGGCTGTGAACAGCGTACAGTGCATGAAGCCAATACACCAGCTTCAAGCATGTCCTGGGCCACACACACATCTGTCTCTCACGCCTTCAGCTCTACCACCATGTGTCAGATCCCACCCCCAGGGAGGACCCTGAGAAATTCAACATCATTTTACTCCTTAGTGGTTCCTCTGGCTTAGGCCAAAGTCTGCTGCCCACAGAGCAGCTTTTGTCCTTTCAAAGAACTTGTGAATAG
Source organism: Microcebus murinus (assembly GCF_040939455.1). Lineage (NCBI taxonomy): Eukaryota > Metazoa > Chordata > Mammalia > Primates > Cheirogaleidae > Microcebus > Microcebus murinus. The sequence continues at coordinate 34,108,944 of NC_134110.1, read as the reverse complement.
TTCCATTTTCACAGCTAAATGAATATGAACCTTTGAAATCCATAAAATAAATAGAATGAAAATTTAGTCCATCAGATCTGGCAGCTTCACAAAACTGACCTAAACCTTCTCGTGCATCTTGGGTTCCAGTTTCCAGCTTGAGGCGGGGAATGGGAGCTGCCTGATGCATTTAATACTCATGAGAACCACCAGGCGGTTGGAAAGAGAACCCAGGAGAGAAAGGCTTTATGAAGAAAGAAGAGGGGAGAAGGGACTTCTTTCTGCCCTCTGCACTTTACACACAGACAGAGACCGGGTTTTAGTTTGGAGCTAGCCTGCACTTCTTCATGGGACGAACTAAAGAAAGAGGTTTCAGTTGCAGGGTTCAGGATTCCCCGACAGAAAGATAAGAGTGAAATATTCCCTTTCCCCTACCCTGCAGCCTCCACCGAGGGCAGCCGCCATCGGATCTCTCTGGGGTCCGCAGGGGCCTCTCCCTTGGCCTGCTTGATTTGAATCTCTCTCCACTTTGATCGGGTAACTTGTCTCTTCCCCAGATCTGGGCTGCTGACCCAATAAAATGGAGACTCTTTGACCTGCTATCGGGGCTTTCCCAATGGGCCCCCACTTGGCAAGCCCGTCTGGGCTCCAGCCTCCTCCTTGCCCGATAACTCTAGCAAATCAGCTTCCCTCTCTGCACCTGCCTTCTCAGGTGTAAAATGGAGACATAGGCCTATTGTGGAAATCAAAGGAAATAATGAAGATAAGCATTTGTAGATGGTCAAGTGTTAAAAACATCGCTATGGCTATTGACACAGTAAGATGAGTTTCTCACTGGCTTGGGTATTACAGATTGTAAAAATTACTTGAGAGACAGGTAGAGCCTCTTTGGGTGGATCAGAAAATCGAACTGGCAGAAACCTGCAGTGGTGATTAAATCCTTCACCGCAAACCATGCTTTTTGATGCGTATGAGCATTTTGGTATTAACCACTTTGGCACCGTGTTCACCGGCTGTGAAACCTTGCCCACAGCCGGCACTCACAGTCCGCAGGATAGTTTGTGCTGTGCATTGACGACGAATCCATTTTGCTCTTGTGTGATGAGGAAAGCTTTAAAGCACTGAAAGCTTGTTTTACTTTACAGGCAGCTTTACTTGTAATGTAAATCAGAATAGGTAACACATACATACACGTTTTCATTATGTTATTTTTAAATGTTCACAATTTTATTTTGATATATGAAAAATTAGAAAAGTCATATCATGGCTGTCAGCTAAAGTCGCTGTGTGCATTCATCTGTGGGTATGGACTATAGTTGACGCTAGTACTGATGTGGTTAAGAACGATGCCCATATCAGTTCTATAGACATATGGAGCTTAAAGGAAGTCCAGGATCCTGCAGTCTAACCCTGGTGCTTCATAAATGAGGAAATAGAGCCCCAAAGAAGCTGAACGGTTTGTCTGAGGTTGTCCAGCTGGCAGAAGTGCAGCTAGTAATGACAGCAGAGGGCTGTACAGCTCTCAGCAAAACCCTGCTCCTCCGCTATCTCACTCCGGCCTCAGCACCACTCAGGACGATGTTATTTGGCTGACCGCAGTTTCTCAGCTTCTCATTTTCAAACCAATCTCTGAAGATAGGCTTCAGGGGCTCTTTAAAAAAAAAACCCAAACTATTATAGTTATTTTTTTCCATCGAAAAAATGGAGATTTAAATGCTCTGGGAATCCATTTAGTGCTTTTATCTGTTTTATATGTTGGAGTCTTGTTAAAGATTTCCTTTGAAACACAAGGTTCTGCCACCAAAAATGCCATGAAAACCATTGACCTAGAAAAGAATAAAATAAAATGCTGAGAGAAGCAAGGATAAGAGTGCACGTGGGTGGGTTTGTCTGTAAGTGTCGAGGGTGGGATGGGTTAGGAGGGTGCAGGGGAAAGTGAATTCATTCCTTAGATATTTTCCAAGTCCCCGATAGGTAAATGTGTCACCCATGGGAAGCAGACTTCCCAGTCCCCAGGAAGTCTTTTCTGTACCAGCCACTGTTACTGAGAATCTCTCTGGAGGCAAAGCCCCCTGGCCTTGTGTAGCCAAGTCATCTCCGAACACACACATGGCTCCATTCTGTGAGGACAGACTGGTCCCACCCTCAGGCTGTGGCTCTGAACACAAGTTAGTCTCTGTGTTCTTCAGGATGATGCCAACGAAGTGTTCTTATGAGGAAACATGTCAGGGATTTCTATTTTGGGGGGTTTTGTTTGTGTTTTGTGTTTTTTATTTTTTTTTTCTTTTTGCTAATAGCTTCTTATCTTAGAATGAGCAAAGAGAGAGCGATGAATAATTCCAGTCAATAAGGCTCCAACATTTTGTTATATAAGGGCTTAGGATACTGCTTTTTAAAAAACACCTGTCCCATGACCTACAGCAAAAAATATGTTTTATGTCATCATGACCCAATGCACACACACACGTAAAAGACATACGAAACAGGACTAAATGTATTACACAACAATACTTACCTTACTGCATGAGATGCACTCCTATTCTAGTCCATTCTATTCCATTCCATTCTGTTTTATTCCATTCCTTTCATTCCATTCTATTTCATTCTATACTCTGTTATTTAAAAAAAAAATCTTAAAAAAAAATCTTGGAAGTACCCATTAAATTGACTTTAACACCCACCAATATATTATGAAGTTTTAAAATATTGATTTAGGGGCGACAGTCTGGGAGGTGGTGGCTTGTCTTAAAGCTGGGTTTGCGCTGTGTGTGACGGCAGATTGAGAACATGCCAGCTGCCCTTACCAGTGAAGGGGACAGTGGAGACCATGGGGCAGGTGTTCACCCCCATCCCTCCACCCCCACCCCCACTGCCTCACTGACAGCCGTGCCTGCTGGTTTGCCGCGCATCAATTCTGGCGTGTTCCTGGCGCAGTGCAGCCAGACGGAGAGGGGCTTGGCCCCTCAGGAGGAGCTGGGGACTTGGGAGCAAGGTGGCCTGGGGCAGTTGAGCAGGCTGTGAGCATAGACTCCCAAGGACTAGGCCAGCTTAAAGGACATAAACTCCAGGGAGAGGGACTCTAGGGCACTGTGAAGGCTGTGCTCTCTAGAAAGCCATCACAGCCTTCAGGGGTTAGGTGGGGGGGGGCAGGGGGAGTCAACCAACATGGGGGTGCAGAAGCCAGTGAGAGGGAATTCCAGGCAGGCTGTGTTGACTGTACACGCACATTTCCTGCCTCTTTTGTGGTTGTTATCCACCTACTGATTGTTAGCATCAGCTGAGCGTGCATAGACGTCATTAGGTGTTAATCCTGTTCTGAGTGCTTTAAGTATAACTCACTTAACCCTCATGGCAACCCCAGGAGGCAGGATTTGTTGTTGTTATCTCCACTTTCCTGACGGAGGGGAGATTAAGTAAATGGCCTGTGACGGCCAGTCCAGATTTGACCTGTGTCTGGCTCCAGAGTCCACCACTCGCCACTGCTCTGCGCAGCCCCCTGCAGGGGAGCCTGTGCCCCAAGTGCCGAGGAGGGGGTGGACTCACCGTTCCTTGCCATCGTCCTCTTGGAGCACCACGTGAGGAGCTGGGGTGATAAGACGTGAGGCTGCAGAGACAGACGGAGGCCAGGCCTGATGCTGAGGGCCATGTACATCCTGCCCGAGACCTTGGGGTTCTGGAACACCGACTGTGAAGGACAGGACCAAATGAGACTTGAACATACGACAGTTAAAAAAAAATTAAATAGGCTCCTCTAGTGAACTAAAATAAAATTTTAAGCCCTCCAGCTGCTTGAATGGACCCCTCTTGGCCAAGGAGACCCCAGAAAAGCCTGAAAGCTGAGTTGCCAGCCATGAGGGGAAGGGAGGTCAGACAGGCCTAGTTATGCCCTGTCCCTTATGGAGTTACTCTTTGTAACAAGAACTAACTCCTTAACAAGCCTGAGGCCATGTAAGACAAAGGTTAAACCACACTTGCAGGTTATCAATCGACTCCACAGATCACTTGATTCTTGATATATGTCCAGTGGCTTGTCTCTGAGTAACAGACGTCCTTAAAATATTTCCAAGCCTGTAGACAAAGCTGCACTTCTTTAACCAATTGCAAGTCAAAGAATTTTTAAACCCACCTATAACCTGTGAGTTCCGGCTGTGAGATGCCCTGCCTTTTCACTCCAGACACCTTCCATGTATTAATTTATGATTTTATGTGTAATTCCTGTCTCCCTGAAACATATAAAACCAAACTGCAACCCAACCACGGCGGGACCACTTGCTCCAGGCTTCTTGGGCTTGGCTCTCCTCGCCACAGTTGCATGTATTCGGCTCAGAATAAACCTCTTTAAATTATTTCACAGAGTTCCCAACAGATGTTTGACCATGCAGTGATTTTTGCCCTGAGCGTTTTCACCCTCCGGTCTTGGCAGCACCTGAAGAGGGAAATACTGCTCTAGACATGGAGGCGTTATCGTGAGGTTTAAAATAGTGGCAGTCGTACTGATACCATCAGCCTGCGAAGGAGCTCAGGAAATTTCACCCGCAAATATGACTCCTTGGTATAAAGAGTATTTTGAATTAAAGGCCCTTAGAGATCAACAGGCATAGCATGGGGCTTTCTCTCTTTCTTCATTAAAAAACAGGCCCACCGAAAAGAACAACGGACTTCCCTTCCCCTCCCTGTTATCTCAATATATTACAGCAAAGAAGATCAAGAATGAAACCAGACCTGGCCCAAATCATTTTAAATATAATACCTGTCTCTCAGGTTAATTTCTAAGGAGAATCATTTATAAGTCAATCTGTTCTGCCATTCATTCATTCTCCCAAGTATCTATTCATTCTCCCCAGTAACCATTTATTGCCCCTAAACACAACTACCTACATTCATCATCTCCCTCTCCCCTCCAAAATGAGGGTATATAAATTTCTGGACCCCATTGGGATGTTAGGTAATCACTCTGTGATTCTTCCCGTGCACATGGTAAATAAATCTCTTTCTCTTATTAATCTGCCTTATTGTGAGTTGATCTTTTAGCAAAGCTTCCTGGGCAAAGGGGAAGTTTTCCCTCATCCCCACACTTGCATTTCAGAAAGATTATTCTGGTTTCAGAGCAGAACATGGACGTGATGGGAGGCTGGGTAAGGGTGCGGGAATGGTGCCCAGAAGACTGGTTAAGGGTTAGATGTGCTGACTCTGAGTCCTTGTAGCAGGAATCATGAGGTGGGATGAATTACAGAAACATTCAGAGGACAAGATTAATGAGAGTATCTCACACGCAGGGCAGGGGAGGAGTGGATAGAGGTGACATCCAGATTTCTGAGGTGGGTGCTGGCTTCCTATGGCTTCTCCTTCCTGACTTAAATGACAATGGAATAGGTGGGGGAGGGGAATGAAGGGTCATTGGAGACTTGTGGGGTGTAAGATGCTAATGGGGACTCAGAGAAGCCCAGCAGGAAGACAGCTCTATTAGGGACTGAAGTTAAGGAGGGAGGTCAGGCAGGAGGTACAGACGGGATTCATCTGCATGCGCTGGTACTTAAAATCACAAAAGAAGTGTGAACTCAAATAAAATCTTAAACCCCCTGGCTGACTCAACAGATCCCCTCTTGGCCAAGGGGATCCCAGAAATACCCTAAAGGTGAGTGGCTGGCCATGAGAAGGAGCCCCTTCCTTCTTGGAGATATGCTTTGTAACAATAAGATGTAAAATCCTTAACAGGCCTAAAGCTATACAAGACAAAGCTTAAACCACACCCGTAGACCATCAATTTACTTAACAGATCACCTGAGTTTCAGTAAAGGTAAATGTCTGGTGGCTTGTCCCTGATTAACAGACATCCTTAACTTAAGTTAAAACATTCCAAGCCTTCAGACAAAAACTTCATTTCTTTAACCAATTACAAATCAGAGACTCTTTAAACCTAACTATAACCCGTAAGCACTACTCCCTCGCCCCCTTTGAGATGCCCTGTCTTTTCAGGCCAAAACCAATGTACACTCTCCATGTATTGACTTAAGATCAGACATGTAATTCCTGTCTCCATAAATGTATAAAACCAAACTGTAACCCAGCCACTGTGGGCACATTTTCTCAAGACCTCTTAAGGACAGACATGTGCTCCAGGCTGGTCACACACATTGGGTTCAGAATAAACTTCTTTAATTATTTTACAGAGTATGGTTTTGTTGTATGTTTGTTTGTTTGTTTCCATTAACAGAAGCCCCATCATCTAGAGAGGAAGGCCAAGGTTCCAGTGAATGCAGAGAGGAGAGGACAAAGGATGCCCAGAGATACAAATCTGGCAAGGAGAGTTATGTCGTAAAAGCCAAGGGGGTAGGGATTTAAAAATAGGAACTGGCACCCCATGAGCTTTGCAGGGTTCATTCCACTGTCCGTACCTTTAGGGACTGGGTTCTGAAGTTCTCACAGGGGCAATGTGTGGTTAAGACAACATGTATAGGAAGGTCAAAGTGAGCGGGAGGGGTGAGGTCATGAGTAAAGGTTTGACATCACTTAGAGATTTTATTTTAGCAGTTACCAGTTAACTAGCACATTATGTAAAATAATTTGTATCTTGTGTAAGTAGCAAAAATGTTATCTAAGACTTGTAGAGTGCTTTTCTGGTTCCATTGGCAATACTAGATATTTTCACGTATTAAATGAGATTAAATGATCTCATTCAATACTTAAAATAATCCTACAGGGAATATACTATTTTCTGTCCATTTTCCAAATGAAACACACACACACACACACACACACACACACGAGGGTTTGGACTATTTAAGTGCCCAAGGCCACTTTATTAGTAAGTAGCAGAGCAAGGATTCTAACATGGATTTGTCCATACACAAAACCTGAGTCATTAGCCACTGCACTGTGCAATATCATACACCCCATGACATACATATCTAGCTACAAATTCCTTCCTCACTAGAAACTGTTCAGGATGTAACTTCCCTCAGAGTCTTAGTAAGATGCCTGTGCATTCTGCTCACTTTTTGCAGGGAATACATAAACTAAGAACAATCTTTAGCTCTCTTTTTTTTAAAAAAAAAAAAAACTAATTGTTCAACATCTTTTAAGCTAATGGTTCTATATCTCTCCTCCTAAGACATCTCAAGGAATGCCTTGAAATTTGCAAAAATTCAATTGGAAATGCTTAGGTCCATAGAAGATAATCTGTTGTACCTGCTACAATCACATATGAGAGACAACTGTGGATGGGGGAGGATTGCAATGGGTTCTAATTTTCCAATGTAATCATTTGTGCATGTTGTAGGAAGGAAACAACCCAGTTATAGCAGCCTAAGGTGAGGATAGTCATATTTCGGAGTTGTCATTTTCCTAGAAACAGAGCCCCCAGATCATGGCCCCTTTCCACAACATGAACATTGTCAAGAAGTAGAAACGACAAAACTATTCCTTGTGGGGGACTTACAGGCGTTCTCTCTGATCCTTCTTCAGGTTGATAAGAAACTAAGAAGCAGACCCCTCGACTACACTTTTTAGAAATAGAGAGAAGATTATATCTTTTTACAACGTCTGTCAGCCTGAAAGAACTATGAGTCACAGCAAAATGGCATTTTATATTTAGTTATTCATTTCCCGTGCAGATCAAGGTGACAAATCTTGTGCAAAATCATTCTCCATGACTCACATCAGCTTTTTAAGATGTTGGTAACAAAGTTTGATGAATCGTTATCGACTCAGCTTTGATGGTGTACACAATTTATCTCAACTATTAATAAGATATGCAGTCTTCGTTGGGCTCCGCACATAATTATTATTTCTTTCCCTCGGCATATCTCCTGTGACAAGGGAGAAGATGTATTCCAGACTTGACAGGGCCTTCGTGGGCCGCGTCGAAAGAAATGCTTCGAGATTTTACCACACCTAGAAAACTCAGGATGGGTTCCAGATATAGGACAAAGTGAGGCACACATAAAAATAGACATAAAATAGTATAATAACAAAAATAATTTGTTACTAATAAATCAATAATTCATTAATATTAAAACTTACATAATTAAAAGTGCAAAAGTTTGAAGAGATGTTAATCATGTAGAAGGTTCCTGTTTCCTGTGGCTGGAGCTTGCATTTTATTCTATCAGCCCCTCTGGTTGGCTGTGCCAAATCTAGCCTTTGTAAATTAATTAGTTAACTCATTTTTTTTCAACTGACATTTATTCAGAAAACTTATTAGGTGTCAGGGTATGAAGCTGGGTAAGGCCTGGTCCCTGGCTGAGAAGATGCTCACGGCCCTGCTGGGGAAGTCCCTGATATTAACAGTTATATCTTGATTCTGCACAGATGTAGGTAGGCAGGTGGGACCATGGAGAAGAGACTGAACAATTTTGTGTGTGTGCCCCAGTCAGATTTCAGAGAGGGGCAGACATTTGATTTACAGTATAACACAGGAATGAAAGCACAGAACTCTGAGTTAGTAGCTAGGCTTGAATCTTAGGTTAGAAACTTTGGGAGTTGGATTTACCTTTCTAGCCCTCAGTTTTCTCATCTGTAAAATGGGGTTAGGATAGTACTCATCCTCTCAGCAGTAGAGGGAGGATTACCTGAAGCTATGCATGTGAAGCACTTAGCAATGGCAATGCGTGTTTAGAGGAAAGTCATGTATAAGATCTGCTTTTTTTTTTGAGACAGAGTCTCACTTTGTTGCCCAGGCTAGAGTGAGTGCCATGGCGTCAGCCTAGCTCACAGCAACCTCAAACTCCTGGGCTCAAGCAATCCTTCTGCCTCAGCCTCCCAAGTAGCTGGGACTACAGGCATGTGCCACCATGCCCGGCTAATTTTTTCTATATATATTAGTTGGTCAATTTATTTCTTTCTATTTATAGTAGAGACAGGGTCTCTCTCTTGCTCAGGCTGGTTTCAAACTCCTGACCTCGAGCAATCCGCCCGCCTCGGCCTCCCAGAGAGCTAGGATTACAGGCGAGAGCCACCGCGCCCGGCCAAGATCTGCTTTCTGAATGAGGAAATGAATGCCCACTCTGGGTCACAGGCACTTGGCAGTCTCTGGAACCTCCTTCCAAACATGAGCTGGATGGATGGACTTGAATACAGACTTGAAGGATGGATGGACTTGAATACAGAGCACAAGACCCCATACTGGGCAGGTAACCACCCTCTCCTGGTGTCTATACGCACATGGCATGGTAAGAGATGGCTCCTTTAGCTACTTTCTCTTCCTTCCTTCCTACCTCCCCTTTTCTCCTGCCTTGTTTCTGTCACCATCTATCTAATCCTTACCTGTCAATTAGGGACGCATTCAGTGGCAAATACAAGACAATCCAAGTAACAGGAGTTTCATCGCCAAAGGATTTATTTGTCTCACATGACATTCTTGTGTTGGCTGTCACTAGGGGACCATCCCCTAGCATCTCCCCATTTGGTGTTGTGACCTTTATCCCCATGGTCCCAAGAGGGCTGCAGCATCTCCAGGCCTGATGTCCACATTCCAGGCAGGGAGACCAGGGAAAGGTGCAGGAATCAAAGAGTGCATGCAGGACTGAAGGGCATGCCAGCTGAGTCTCTCCTAAAGAGTTCTACCCAGGACTTCCTACATTCCACTGGGCACAGTGGCCCATGTGGCCACTGCTACCTGTAGGGGGGTCTGGAAAAGAAGGCAAGGAGAAAAGGAGAAGGGCAGCTTTGGGGTTGCATTAACGTGACAACTGCCACCATTGCTATTATCCCTGTCCCATTAAAGTCCAATGCTAAGGCTTTAATGGGTTTTTATAATGAACTAATACTGATGATATGCCATTCATGAGCACATCACTTCACAGTTTATGGTATGCTTTCCACCATGACTTCCTATTTGACTGTAACAACCATCTAGCATCGTACATCCATTCTGAGGAAGAAGGAAGCTGGTCCAATCTTACACAACAGGATGGTGAGAGATGCACTAGATTTGGAGCCAGAGTCGGAGCATTTAGTCCTAGCTCGGGAGCATCTCGGAACCAGGTGGAACAGGAATCCTGTCTTGGTTTGGCCACTTATTAGCTGTGCTAACCTAGTGTACTAGTCAGTTTTGTGCTGCTATGACAGAATAGCAAAGACGGGGTAACTCATAAAGAGCAGAATTTATTTCTCACAGTTCTGGATGCTGGGAAGTCCAAGATTGAGGGACTAGCATCTGGCGAGGGCCTTCATGCTGTGTGATACCAGGGTGGCAGGCAGAGGGACAAGAGAGAGAAAAGAGGACTAGACTCACTCTTTTATGATAAGTCATCACCCACGATAATGACACTGATTCATTTGTGAGCAAAGTCAGACAAGAAGGTTCAGCTTTGAACAAGTAAGCAGAAATGGAAACAGAGTATGCAAGAGAAAAACATAAAACGAGGTTGCAAAGCACAGGTGCCAAGTGCTGCATAATCCACTTCACGCGGATCATTGTGAAGGGCTGATACTAGGATAGAAGTGCTTTGCTCAGCCCGCCTGCAATGCCAGGGACCAGATACAACTGGGTCCCTAGTCCCAGAATACCTAGGGCACATGTCTTTTCAACAAACTTATCCTAAATAAACCAAACAAGCATCTGACGCCCAGAGTATACCTCTTCAGCTTTGTGCAAGAGGAAAGATGTGGCCATTTGTTCAGATGTGCAGCTGGGACCTCAGAATGGAGTGAGTAGTAAATGCTGCCGTGAAAGCCCCATTCAGTGCTCAGACACTGTGGTTCTATGGAAGGCCGTATTGGTTTTTTGGTTTTGTTTTCTTTTTCTAAAAGCCATCATGCATTCATTCTGCTACAGATATTTATTAAGAACCTACTATGCACCAGGGACGCTGTAAGGCACAGTGGATGCCACACTTATTGGAAGGGACTGCCTCATGAAGCTTAGAGTCTGGTGCAGAAAGAAACCAGGCAGGTAACAGACAGATAAGCGCATCATCACAAACAGAAGGGAAATGCTGGGGAGGAAGCCTCCATTCTGGTGTGAGGGGCACAATTAGGCTGATCCATGTGGTTAAGGAGGTTAGGAAAGACCCTACGGAGGAGGCAACATTCAGTGAGATGGACCAGCCTCAGCCCCTGGATTCTGCTTCCCTCTGCAAATCCAGACTACAGAGCCAGGGATGTGGCTGGAGCAGGTGCTCAGGGACCAGGTAACCCAGAAGCTTCAGAGTGACAGGAGTCACCAGGCTGGAATGCAGATTTCCTTTCATTTTCAAGCACTAGACTCTGCTGCTGAGCAGATGCACACATGCTCCTCAGCATCTGAGAGGGTGGCGGCGCTGTCAGGAAGGCAGGCAGTTGGGATGGCACTTTGGCAGGAAGTCCCAGCTTCTCAGTGGTCCTTTGGGAAGGCCACACGGAGATGGCCTGGTGACAAAGCCCATGTCAGAGCCCCTGGGAAAGGAGGGCACAATTGGTACTGGGACTGCCAACAGCACTGGATGCTCCATCCTCTGGCTCGTAGAGCATCTTGTCCCAAAGCCTCTCACTGCCCTGATCCTGAGACCCGGTGCAATTCACTTCCACATCTCCGTCCCCGCGTGGAGGACATTTCTCAGCATGCTCTGAGTAGCACCTGTGCTCCTCATCCCCATCATCCTCAAATCTCCCCAATTGCTATGGTTTGAATATGTGTCCCCTCCAAAACTCGTGTGGCAGTGTGGAGAGGTAAGTCCTTTAAGAGGTTGTTGGGTTTTGAGGACTCTTCTCTCATGAATAGATTAATCCATTCACAGATTAATGCGTTATCACAGGAGTGGGACTGGTGGCTTCATAAAAAGAGGAAGAGCTCTGAGCTAGCATGTAAGCACGCTCAGCCTCCTTATCATGTGACACCCTGTTACTATTGTGGTAAAAGTAGTAACAGTAGTAGCAGCAGCAGTGACAATAGCAGTACCACTAGCAGCAGCGATAGTAGTAACCGTGTTTGTAAGAGCAGTAGCAATAGCAGCCGTAGCAGCAGTGGTAGTAACACGTTCTGAGCACTGCCTACAACTCAGCGCTGCTCTGCGTGAGCTCCATGAGTCAGCTCATTTAATTTCAGAACAATACTAAGAGGTAGGGAGCATTTATGTCTCCCTGTTTTACCCTGTGCTGAGGATCACAGAAGGTAAGTAGCTTGTCTGCAGTCAGACAGCTGGTTGCTATCTCTATTCCGGCCCTACCCTCCCCCCAACTCTGTCTCCTTCCTAGATGTTTATCTAGATGGAACATCTTCATGTCATAGATTAGAAAGTGGGTGACCATAGATGAGAGCCAGGGCAATCACACTCTCACATGTGCAATGTGCCCAGCACTGGCATCGCCAACCCATGCCACCCAGCTGCTCTCGGCCACCTCCTCTGCAGGAGCTCGGACTTGCAGGAACCTTGCTGGCACTTTCAGAGGCTCCCTCTCTGTCATCGCGTGCAGGTCTGTCCCGCACCTTCCTCGGCCACGGCCTTCCAGCTGCAGATGCATCCGCTGTTTGCATTCACCAAACGCTCTGCTTTTCCAGCCTTTGAAAGCGAAGGAGCCAGCACGAGGAAGGAGCCAGGCAGTGTGGGGCAGTGAGGGGCCAGGTGGGAGGTGAAACCCTGGGAAATGGGATTTGAAGGTTCAATTGTGGAGGGCAGGTGGAGACAGAGAACACTCAGGTGGGTCACAGGGGACAGACTGATGCCTCAGCGCATCGATTATTTCTGAAGAAAGAGCAGGAAGATCATCACAACTACTCTGGGGGCTTTTATGCCCCTTATTGAGTGTGCACCTGTTTCTCCAGCATCTCTGTACTCCAGGACCTTCAAGACAGAAGTGTGGATTCTGAGATGTGAGCACATTGCCGCTGCCCCTGGCCGATGGGGCCAGGTTGACTGTCCCCAGCTCCTAGCTGAGGAAGAGACACCCATCCCCACCACGTGTCCCGCTGCCAGACTTAATCCTCAGCCTCCCTCTCTCCTGCCTGTCTCTCTCAAGTCCCCACCCTTGATCTCTCTGCTTTCTGACAATATTCCTCAATGATCCCCGGCCCTTTGTCCCTCTCCCATCCCTCCCATGTGTTTCTCTCCTCTGACATTCTGGATCTGACTTTATTCTTTGTGCATCTCTCCTCTTCCCTAGTTCTTTTGATGTCCTATTTCTCTTTCTCTGCCTCTATCTTTTCTCTCCTTTCTCACTCTCTGTATCCCTCTCTGGTCTCTGATTCTTCACCTCATTCATTTACTCATTCATGGATTCATGGAACATCTTATTTAGCACCTATCGTGGGTCATGCACCCCAGGGGGGCTGTGGGGACATAGTGGGGACTTTACATGGAGCGGGGAAGGCACTCGCTGGCCCATAGCTAGCACCTTCTCCCCTCCTCCCAGCTTGGGACACCTGCTTTCTTTCAGTCCTTGTGGAATGCTGTCGGAAGCATGGACCTCAGTCACACAGAACCGAATTTGAACACGGACTCCCTCACTCATAAATGGTGACCTTGGGCAAGGCTCTTGGTGCCCCTGAACTCTGCTTCCCTCCACTTTGTGTGTGGAGCATTTGGTTATTGTGGGTGCTTAGTAGATTCCACTCACCATCCTCCCTTCTCTAATCCTTACTGAATTCGGTGACGCTGGGAGCCTCCATTACTGCAGCATTGCGCTGAACACTATCAACAAGACAAGCTATACTGCACTTTCCAGCATCCTGTAATCTAGTGGAAAAGAGAGATCATGCATAAATTATGCTACAATCCAAGTATAATCTGTGTCCACATGTGGGCCAGACCCTTGCATGAAGTCACATTTAAAGAAGCCCAGTCCAGCCACAAAGTATCATTTTCAGAAAGCAATTCCAAGCTTCTCTTGTGTCTTTTGAGGAACTTTGACAGAGATCCAATTTGTGATCCCTCTGAGCCTTTTGCCATTTCTTCCATGATTCCCTGCTCATTAGAATCTACCCCTGCTCCAGAGTCTTCCCCTTCCAGAATCTGCCCCTTCCAGAATCTGCCCCTTCCAGAATCTGCCCCTTCCAGAACCTGCTCCTTCCAGAGTCTGCCCCTTCCAGAATCTGTCCCTTCCAGAACCTGCTCCTTCCAGAATCTGCCCCTTCCAGAATCTGCCCCTTCCAGAACCTGCTCCTTCCAGAATCTGCCCCTTCCAGAACCTGCCCCTTCCAGAACCTGCCCCTTCCAGAACCTGCTCCTTCCAGAGTCTGCCCCTTCCAGAATCTGTCCCTGCCCCTGAATCTCCTGCATCCACTGGCCCAACGGCTCCTTCCAGCTCCCAGGCCATCGGGCTTCGCTCCCCCATCCTCCTCTTTATTCATGACCTCTTTAGTATGTACGCTGACTTAATCTCTTTGGCTAAGATCTCTTCCCTTTCCTCTCCTGCCTCATGTTGGAATTCTCCTTTTCTGCTCTTGTTCTTTTGATTGGACATTAAAAATACCTTGTAACCACTCTGGCAAGTACTTGCCTATCATTGAGAAAAGATTGAGTCCAGAGTAAATTCAAAAAATGCATGCATCAATAAATCCTTCACAGTTATAATGCTGATGCAACACACTTTTTGTAATTACTTCTAACAGTCACTATCAAGAATATGTTGCTTTCACATACGTTGTCCTTTAAAACTCAGGGCACGCTTGCCAAGGGAGTGTGGTGCACCAAGCTGCATTTGTTCCCCTCCCTCTCCTTCTCACCAGAGCCTAATTAACCCATCCAGGAGAGTGTGAGACCACGGATGGAGGTGGTTCCACTTTCTTCTGCTGGAGTTGAACGTGGCTCTTGTTGTACAGGGAAGCAACCTTGAGGCCAAAATGAACATTGACAAGAAGGCAGAAAATCATAACAAAACAGGCGGCAACTGACCACTCATGGCTGGACTCACACTTCCTCTTGATTTCCTGCCCAGAAATTTACTTAGTTTTCAAGTCACTTTTAAGTGACTTGAAATGTTAAAGGCAATTAACACGAAGGTTTTGGGTGATCGAAGTTTATTCTTCACAAATATGCATTTTCTATATTTCCAGCACTCACACATGTAGGTTTTTAAAAATGAAACCAGGAAAAAATATCTATAAGAAAGACGCAATTTTTATTCCCAGCTAACCTCAGGGCCTTTCAGTTTGGAAGTGACTCCGAGGAAGGGCCGGGCCGGCTGCTGCTGACTTCACCGTGGCTGGTTCCCGGGAACTGACGTCACTGTTGCCTTTGGAACACTTTCTGGGCTCTGAAAAGAAAAGACAGAGTCTCCACCAAGTAACTCCCTGGGATTAAAAGCAACTGCAGGCAATGGTTTCTTTTGGAGATAAACTCTGGAGAGACTCCGTTCACTTTATAATGAAATGAGATCAGAGGGTGAGAAGGCGGGCAGGCCCAGCAGAGGGTCCCCGTGGGACCTGTTGACCTAAGAGTTTGAGAAATCACTGAGCAAGAGCTTGTTTTAAAAGGAGAGGCACTTTCAAGACACATTTGGTTCTAGGGCAAAGGTCCTGTGTTGGAGAGGAACAGTGGCCAGACTTCAACTGGGGTCTGTAGACGCCCAGCCAGGCCCCGTGTCTTCCTGCTTGAGTTTGGGGTAAGGGTGCTATTGCCCCAAGACTCTCTGAGACACTGGGAGCACAGAGCCTCTGTGCCTTAGGGTCTGGGGGCACAGTGGGGTGGAGAGATACCATGTCCTTGAGCAGAGGACACTTAGTGGCTTTGTTGATCACCGTGGCTGTGCCTTACCTTCAGGCTAGTTATGGGATAGCATCCTCCGCTGGCCATCGGCAGGTGTCAGCAACAGGGTCCCAGACACCAGGAAGCCAAAAGCCCAGCAAGAAAAGCAACTGAGAGGCCCTTGAGTGTGAGCAGGAAGGCAGTTCTGCCCCCACCAAGCTCCCAGAAATGACTGGAAGTCCCTGGTCACAGAAGAGGTTGAAAGTCTTTACTGAGTGATCTCCTTTTCCTCTCCAGCTGGAGAAAGCTCAGGGTTAACTCCGGTTAGAAACATAAAGACACGTCGAGCTCTGTAATAGAAATGTTAGATAGTACTGACTTCATTTCTTTTTTCCACTCAGAATCCTAATTCCAAAGGAAACTGGTTCTCCCCTGACTTTGGCTGTCAATCCCAGGCTCCTGCCCTCTCTGGGCCCAGGGGAGAGGACAAAATCCAGGTGCGGAACGCAAGCAGGCAAATCAGAACGTTTCTATGAAAAATGATGTATAGATTCTAGGGAACCAATGTTCTTTTTGAAGGATCACAAGCTGTGAAAATCCAGGTGTGGGATACACAGAAGGCGTCTTTTCTGCTACCACTGCAGAAAGCCCGGTTGGGATGAAGTCAGCACGCAGGGAAGCAAGTGAAATGCTGTTACAAACACAGAAGCAGCCGAGCCCCTACATCTGGATGTGCCTGTAGCCAGTGTCCTTCTTGGATTTTCTTCTGTTTTAAGCCTATATTGTCCTCTCTCCCTCCCTCCCTCCCTTCCTTTTTAATTTACATTTAGTTGATTTCCTTTAAGAGAGTTCTGTTTAACTGAGAACTTAGCGCCTGGACATGGCAGGCTCCATAGTACGGGCTTACCTGGGTCCAGGTGGGGCGTAGGGCATGGGGAGTCCTCTGCTGCGCCTGGGAAGCTGGCAGTCCCTCTTCTGCGGCAGCGGCAGAGCAGTGGGTTAAATCGTCACTACGTGTCTCTAAGACCTCAGACACTGAGCCTCCTGACACTGGCACTTGGAGGACTCGGTAGATGATATCGGGATGTCAAGAAGTCTTTCCAGGTTAGACAATATGGGGGTGTTGGGAAGTGCTTCCTTGGTAGATGATATCAGGGTATGAGGAGGTATTTCCATGGTAGATGATATCAGAGCGTTACGAAGTATTTTGCTCCTCATACAGCTTTCACTATCACACCACAGTGGAGAGGCAACCCTCTATCCAAGCCATTCCCTTCTAAAGAAGGAAAGAATTGGTGGACATTTTGTTCAGAGGCATTTTCTGCATCTGGGCAACTCTCCAAGATCACTGAGAATCAGATTTATGAGGCTTGTAAATTTGCAAAAGCCCAGTTCCATACCCCAATAAAGCTGGTGAAGCTGGGATATATAACTGGAAGTAGGATCGTGGCCCAGAAGGAGTTGGAAAATCGGGGAAGCCTGACCCCTCGTATTCCTCCAGAACGCCCTCTCTGCACACGCTGATTTCCAGCCTGGAGGCGGAGCAGGGGGACAGATTAGCTCTGCCTCCCACAGAGCCAGCCACCCAGATGGAAGCCATTTGGCTCAGGAATACAGGAACAGGCAGAGCTTTGCAATCCCTTAATAAGCAACAAAAACTTCAAGGGTGTATCCAGATTCATGGACTCTGACTCAAAAAGCTCTTGTCTTTGGTGACCAGCCAGTGATGTTTCCAGAAACTGAATCAAGAAATGGATGACTGAGATTGTGGGGGATTTGCATGGCAGGAAGAACGTCAATCTTGGTAAATACAGGTCAGTGGGCTCACAACTCCCCAGGCCTCTGAGACCAAGGGAGTGTGCCGCAAAGAGATTGTGAGCCAGGGAGGGAAATCCTCCTTGGGGCCTGTCTCAAATGTGGGACAGAGAACAGAAAAGACAGAAGAAAGCCTTTCAAGGAGCAGAACCAGATGGGCCAAGCTGACTGATCTGGAAACTCTCTGTCCTGCTAAAACAATGGATTCTGACTACACTGCCTGACAGAATGACTATGCAAACATAAGCATTTCCCCTTTCCCTTTACACAAAGGTGGAGACAACCTTCACCTTATTCTTTTTTTGTTTTCCTTCCACTACTATATAGTGGGTGGACCAAGACTAGTTAAAATAATTTCTAATCTCACAGGTTGGTAGATCATGAAAAAAATACCCGAAGAGAACTAAGGGATTTAATCAGAAAATGTGAATTTGGAACTAGATGTAATAACTGAAAATATTTGGGATTATCTCTCTTTGAGGAAGAAGTGGGTACATTTTCATTTATATATGGGATAGTTTTCTTTTTTGTAAAGATAGGAATATTTCTAGAACTTATGGAAAGCAGGGTACAGGAATACACAGGCAGACAAGGGGTGGAATGTAGTGGTGAGAGCACGTCTCTTTTGTCTATTTCCTTTAGGTCTGCTACTCCGCCTCTTTGCTCCACATGCTCACACTGAGATTGTTGATCACAGAGCCCCACTCTCATTCTGTACAAGTGTTTCAGTTATCAATTGCTGTGCTTAACACACAACAAAACTTCATGGCTCAACACCAGGATAATTTATCATATCCCATCACTGTGGGTGGGCTGGGCTGGGCTGAGCCTGGCCTCCTGCTGCTCTGCTTGGTGCCTTGGCCGCAGCTGCCAGGAGCTCCACAGGGGCTAGCTGAGAGGTCTGGGTAAGACCTAATCCCCAAAGTCACACCATGTCCACTTCCACCACATTGTGTTGGTCAAAGTGAATCACAAGGCCAGCTCAGATTCAAGGGTAGGGGACCCCGACGCTGCGTCTTGCTGGGAGGAGCAGTATGCATAGGCAAGGGTGAGGAGATGTTAGCAGACCTGTACTACACGTCACTCCCAGCTATAAATATTTACGTCTCTCGTGAGTGCAAAGTACCCTCAGACCTGCCCAAGATCCCCAAAGTCTCATCCAATCATAGCATTGGTGTGAAGCTCCAACTCCAAAATCTCATCAACTAATGAGGTCCAGGGGCTGATTAAGCTTCTTAGGTGTGAGTCCTTGAACGTCACTCCTCCGATGCAGCACCCATTGATCCAGAGGTCTGAGCACTAAAAAGACAAATTATCTTCCACCCAAACATGCAATATACAATGATGCGACAAGGGCCAGGTAGCTGCACGTGACACTCCTGTTTATAAAGGGGAAAGCAGTACAGGAAAGCGGAAAGCACACTGCAATCGCTGGCCACTCTGAAATTTAGCTGGGTCTGTGTAACCTGTACTCCAAGCTCAGTCTTAAAACAATAACCGACACATTATTCTTGGTTCGTGATTCTGTGTATTGGCTGGGTTCTTCCTGGCTGTTGGCTGGTGCCACTCACGTGGCTGCAGGGCCAGCTTCGTAAGTGTGTGACCAGTCGTTAGCACAGAGCCCTGTGCTTAGAAGGGCCTCACACTTGAGGTTTAATACGCTGTTTAATACACAATCTTCAAATTCCTAATACATTTACCTTTGATTTTGTGTTTTGTAAATAATGGGACAACTGAGTGTTCACAGAAGGCTTGGAACATAAGCTCACATGTGGCCCACTTCCCACCGTGTCTCTCCTGGCTCCCTACTCCCTCCCCAGGCTGGTTTCCAGCCACCTTCTCCCTGCATCTTGGTGTCTGGGCCCCACCAGGCACCCCACTCCTTGCCTCTGTCTGACCACCACTGTCGCCCTCCTCTGGGATGGGGACCAGCCTGAGTCAGCAGGACAGGCTTGTGTTCTACCATCTCCCTCTGCTGCCCCAAGGGAAGGGGATTTGGGCACAGAGTATAGACAGGGTCCAGGTCAGTCACCCACGCCGCCTGGCATCTTAGGTGAGTCATGGTAGTGGCTACTCCTGCACTGGGCTGGCAGCACCATAGCACCTTTTGGTGGATGATTCAGCACTGGTGAGTCTCTTGCCCCTAATTCAGGTGACTAGTGTGCCTTGGCCTGGAGGTTGCAACAGTCTTGGGGGCCACCCCTCTGCCACCGTTGGGGTGGCAGGCCATGGGATGGAAAAATGCCTGCTTGACTTCCCTACCCTCAGTCTGGCCCTGGACATCATTCCAATAGTTGTGGGAGGAGGAGTCCAACAGCTGTTAGGGATAAGCCCCATCCTAGGTTGCAGGGCAGGCCCCAGAGACACCTGTGAGGGTCTGTACCCGTGCCATGGATGTCCTGAGGGAGGACTCCTTTGGTCTGTTCTATGCCTGGGGAGACCCACTCTTCCTCCTCCCAAGCTTTTTTTCTGGTCATCTGAAGACACTCACCAAGGATGAGCCGCAAAATACAAATTATAAAATTTCAATGATTCTGCATATGAGTTAAATGCTTTGATGTTTGCACTTAAAACTGTAATTGCACAAGATGAAGATAAATGGTAAAATTCATGCTAATAATTTAACATTTTAATTTTCTTTATTTAGAACAACATTAAATAGCAAATAAAAAATGCCACAAGTTAAGAAAGAAACCATGAACTAAAGAGAACAATCTTTAATACATTTAATGGTACTTTTTTCTGATTTTTGAACAAGGGGATCCATATTTTCCTTTTGCATTGGGCTCCATGGATTCTGTGACCCGTCCTGTGAGCCTGCAATTAGCTGAGAGCTTGGCTGGTGCTGGAATATTCAACAAGGCTTCGCTCACATGTCTGTGGTCTCAGCAAAGACCCTGAAATGGCTGGAGCTATCTGGGTGTCTCTGTCATGTGGTGTCTCATCATTCAGTGGTCTAGCTCAACCTTCTATATGTGGCAGCCTGCTCCCAAGAAGAGGAAAATGAAGATATTAAAACTCTGAAAACCTAGGACTGAAAGTCTCTTTCACTCCATTCTATGGATCAAAGTAAGTCGCAGGGGCATCCCAGGTTTAAGGGAAGGGATACAGATACACTGCTCCATGGGAGAAGTGGCAGGTGCCACAGGGTGGAGAGGAATTGTGGTGAACCCTACAAGAGTGAGCATGGGACTGCTGGCTGAAGTTAGGCTAATATCATGCTCCTCTCTTGAGTAGCAGTCAGAAAGTGGTCCCCAGGAAGACTCTTGACCCAAGCAAGCCTACTCAGTCTGTAGTATCTAGCATTTGGACTCTGGGAGAGAGAGAGTTTCTCTTCTGTTCAGATTGCAGTTGCATGGATTTAGACTGGGTTTATCAGCTGCCATTTTTCTCTTAAGGTAAAAAGAGCCAGGTTGTCACATGAAGCAGCCCAAGAGACAGTGTCTGCCATTATCGTTGGATTCCTGGATCCACTTATGCATACAACCAGCATAACCCCTAACTTCCCACTGTGTGAGACAATACTGTTTTTATGCTTAAATCACCTTGAATTTGGTCTCTGTTGCACCCCCCCCCCAATATTCAGTAACACAGCTAGGCGCTATAGAGAGGTCATACACATTGTTGTACATCTTTCTCTTAAGAACATAATTCATCCTGTTGCTTAAGCCAAAATCATAAATTACCCTTCCTTTCCCCTTTTCTCCAGACCCTAAATCCAAACCATCAGCGCAACTTTTTGACCCTATTCCAAACCAACTCCCAAAGTCACCTGCTGCTGACCACCCTCTAGCCTTCCTTTAAGCCAGCATCCTCTTTCTGCCTATAGTAGAATCTGAAAAATCCCTCCCGTTCCTACTCTTGTCTCCTTTTAATAAATCCTCATGAAGGAGAAGGAATTTTAACATAAAATGAGATCATAAGCTTCCACTAATTAGGACCCTTCTATGGTTTACCATTGTTCTTAGATTTAAATCCAAATGGTTTAACAGCACCTATAAGTCCTCCATCCTGGTTCCTGGCTAACCCTCCAAGGAACAGGGGGCTGTGCGTTGGACACTGCTGCTTTTTCTGTCTACAAGTCTCTTCTCCTTCATCCCACGGTTTCCCTATAACTGTCCTAGTCAGCACTAGAACAGGACTGGCTCAAATGTTTCCTTTCCAGAGAGGCTCACCTGGAAGCCTCTATATGTGTCTAAATGAGCCTCTTTCCACTCACTCTATCCCATTATGGGATAGAGATAATGTCTATGACATTATCTTATTTTTTTGAATTTGGGTTTGTTTGTTTATTGTCTGCATTCTTCTCTTAAAATATTCCATGGGGCAGGTACTATTTTCAGTACTTAGCACAGTTGGCTAGGCATTCAACAAAAAGTAGTTATAATTTATTTAAAAAAAAAACAAATAAAGAAAACCAAAAACAAACCAATAAAACAAAAATCAACCTTTATGAGCCACATGTTATAAACTCCATTTTATAGATTTGAAAACTAAGGCCCAGAGAAGCTAAATGACTCATCTAAGATCATGCATCTGGGGAGTGGTGAAGCTGGTATGGAAGCCAAGCCTTGCCTGTGCCCAAACCCAAGAGTTTGCTGCTCTCTTGTGCCCCCTTTGCAAAGATTGTCTACTCAGGGGTCATTTTAAAAGGTTCTGTGGATCAAGACTCTCCCCCAGGGGCCACTGAGGCAACCAAGGGGCGTGTTGCTGCCTCCAGCTTTGCTCTTCCTACTGAACACAGAGGGACACTTCTCAATCAGGGCTGCCGGGGCGAAGGAGGCAGCAAAAGGGTCAGCCTCCAGGTGTGGACAGAGGGAATTCTCCTGACCCTGGGGGAAATATTTAGGAACTGCCTTTATATTTGAGGGTTTTGTTTCACCATCAAATGAGTCACTTTCTTCCCTCCATTTAGGACAATGGGAGAACACTCCCCTTGAAAGCTTGGGATAACTGAGTTAGCTCATGCAGGATGCTCCTTCCTCACCGTTCACAGGTCTTGCTCCCTCACCCTGCTCAGGTTTCTGCTGTAATGACCTCCTCAGAGGGACCTTCCTCCACCACCCATGTTTGTCTGTGTCCTGATCCTGTTCTTTTTATTCTGCGAACCTGTCGTCACCTGCTACATTTTCTGTGCATGTGTCTATGTCTATCTCTGTGTCTCCCAGGACAATGTGAGCTCCCCGGCATCAGGGGCTTTGTTTTATTTACCCATCTGTGCCCAGGGCCTGGGACAGTGTCTGGCGTAGAGTAGAAATTCACTATATATTTGTTGAATGAGTGGGTAAATATATCAGTGAGTCCTTTCACGTAGGGATTTAGAGTATGCTAACAAGGACCCTCACTGCCTGCAGAGAATGAGAAGGAATTGCCATTTCTTGAACCTCCAGGATGCCCCAGGCTCTTTCTCCTTGCTCCTCCCAGCTGTAGAGTTAGGGTCATAATTATGCTCATTGTCCTGATGAGAAAGCTTAAGGGTTAGAGAGGTTGGGTGACATGTTTTCTGCCACAGCTGGCAAATAGCGCTGCCAGGACTCAATTCTACTCTGTCTAAGTCTAAAGATCATGGTCTTTCAGCTGAGGAATATTACACAGGCAAGGTGGGAGACCAAGACTAATATTAATTACAATACTGAAATAGAATTGAAGTGATTTAAAAGGACCAAAAAATGTCAAGCATTCTCCTGCTCCCATTCTCTGCTAGGCATCTGACATTTTCCCTTCAAAGTAGAAGGAAATTTTATAGCTTTGGATGATCAGACTTTTCTTTTTTAATATGGCTCAAAATTTTTTTTTTTTTTTTGGTTTTTTGGTTGTGCCACTATTTTCTTTGCAGTAACACTGTTATTTCTAGAATCCTTCTTAGCATAATGGATCCCCCTGGTGTGTGAAATGTATTGAACTTGGAATTTTAGTTAGGTAATCTGGAAAGCTGAGCTCATCAATTGAGTTATAAATCTTTGAAAATGAAGGATCGGACCGAGCCTGTGAACTAGAACCATTCAGGAGTTGGACGCTGCTCCACCTGCTCCATGTCAGCAGGCTGCCAGGGTGAAGGACAAGGAGTAATGAGAGGATTGCCCTGGGACACTGAATAACGCAGATGTTCCTCGACTTACAATGAGGCAAGTTCCCAATAAGCCCATAGTAAATTGGAAATATCGTGAGTCGAAAACGCATTTAACCACTCAACCTACCGAACATCATAGCTTAGCCTAGTCTACCTTAAGAGTGCTCAGAACATTCATATTATCCTACAGTTGGGCAAAATCTTCTAACCCAAGCCTCTTTTATTAGATTTAGGGAGTACAATCATGTAATTTATTAACTACCATACTGAAAGTAAAAAAACAAAAAAAACCAAAACAGAATGGATTTATGAGTACTCAGCATTAACGCACACAGCTGAAAGCACACGGGGCCTGAAGAATGTTTGAAGCATTGAACTAAAATTAACTGCTGGGTGGTGGGGAGACTACAGTGACAGAGTCATCAGTTTCTTTCTCTTCTGATGGGGCTCAAGAATCACTGGTAGAAGGCACCAGGGAGTTGACATGTGCTGATGGTTTAGCAGATGTAGTGTTCTTCAGCAAGATATCAAGTTTTTTCTTTTTTTTTTTTTTTTTTTTTTTTTTTTTTTGAGACAGAGTCTTGCTTTCTTGCCTAGGCTAGAGTGAGTGCCGTGGCGTCAGCCTAGCTCACAGCAACCTCAAACTCCTGGGCTCAAGCAATCCTACTGCCTCAGCCTCCCGAGTTGCTGGGACTACAGGCATGCGCCACCATGCCCGGCTAATTTTTTGTATATATATATTTTAGTTGGTCAATTAATTTATTTCTATTTTTGGTAGAGACAGGGTCTCGCTCAGGCTGGTTTTGAACTCCTGACCTTGAGCAATCCACCCGCCTCGGCCTCCCAGAGTGCTAGGATTACAGGCGTGAGCCACCGCGCCCGGCCCAAGATATCAAGTTTTGACTGTACAGTTTGTTTCTTCTTTTCATTATCTATTTCTCTATAGCAAGCAAGAGCATGGTGTATCTGCCGGTGAATCTCGTAAATCTCTCCTAATTGATTCCCTTTCTTCTAACATTGGCAGGCCACGGCTGATGGGAGCAAATGCCTCGACCAGTTCCCTTGCTGTATACTTTCTTGGTGTTCCAGGTGTAATTCTTCTTCCCCTGCCTAAACTTCTCTACTTCTTTCTTCCTCCAGGATGATCAGTTTCTGTTGGAAAACTCCACAACCCCAATGCCAACAAGCTCATGAATATCCTCTTCATGAATGTCCAATTCTAGCTGTTTCCTGAGCACTAATGTCTTGTTACTTACTATTTCACCACCAGCAGGATCTTCCTTAAGAGACTTTGAATGTGTTCACATATGTCTTCAACATTTTCTTTCAAATGCCATTCATGTATTGCTGTGTGGCTTTCCACACTGAAGCTGTATTCATTTACAATGCGTAAATCTTTACAAAACTCTCGAGCATTCGGCTAGTTTCTTCAACAGTCTGCACAAATTTTGGTGCAAATGTACGCTTCCAATGTAGTAGCTATTGTGCCCTGGTACAATGGTTGAATTAGTGTGGTTGTGTTTGGTGGCAAATACACAACCCTTTTGTCAGGATGCATGTCCTCCCAATAAACTGCGGATGCCCTGGAGCATTGCCTAAGATGAGGAGAATCTTGAATGAGATGTTGTTTTGCCTACAATATTCTCTTGACTATAGAATAAAACAATTCAAAAATCAGTCTTTGAACAATGATGACGTCATCCAGGCTTTTTTGTTATAGAGGTAATAAGTGGAAGTATATGCTTGCTCTTATTCTTGGATGCTCTAGGGTTCTTTGAGTGGTAGATTAGGAAAAGCTTTAATTTGAACCCTGTGACACTTCTATTCCAAAGTGGTATTACATCTTTGAATGCCTTGAATCCTTGGACTCTTGTTGAACGTACATAAGCTCTGGCATATGCTTTCAGAACAAGATCGTTCATTGACATTAAATATTTGTTCTGGCAAATATTTCTCATCCAATATTATTCTGTGCAGCTCTTTCCTAAAAGCTTAGGCATTTTCAGCATTGGCACCTGCTGCCTCACTGCTGACCTTATGTTATGAAAGTGTTGGAACCACCCATGACTGGCTATCAACATTTCCGTTTATGAAAGATCATTGGCAACTTCTTTTAGTTTCTTGAAAATACTTCTTGCATTACTCTGGATTATTGATAGGCAAAGTGGTATGCACTTATGTATCTGACCTTCCATCCGCATGACAGGTAATTTTTTTATCATCAATAGGCCCAGCTCTTTTCTTCATGATGATGGTGGATTTAACCGATGCCAACAATTTTACTGCAACCCTGATTCACTTTTATCCTTTAAGATGGTCCAGGTGGTGGACTGTGAAAGTCCTAACTCATGTGGTTTGGCCATTATGGGGTTGCTGCCTTTATGCTGGGCAATTATCTTGAGTTTCATCTTAAAGGTATTGTCCTCCTCTTCTTCTTCTCACCAAAAGCAGGAGACACAGATGGGCATTTTGTAGACACAATGGGATGCAAAAACACAAAGCCCAACATCCAGAAACACTGGCAACACAGTACATGGTAGAGTATTCATCATTTACCAACATGATCTCGAGGCTGGCCGGGACCACTGCTGCTGCCCAGCATCATGGGAGAGTAACGTACTACATATTGCTAGCCTGGGAAAAGATCAAATCTGAAGTACAGTTTCTACTCAATGCATATCACTTTTGCACCATTGTAAAGTCGAAAAATCATGAGTCAAAATATCATAAGTAGGGGATTATCTGTAGTCCATTTTATAAAAGCTTTATAATTGTTTTTCTCTCCATTAAGCTTGCACTGAAATGTTACCTAAATTTCATACACACACCCATCTAACCTCTACCCAAATGAAGAAATAGGACAATTCTGAAATCCCATAAACTCCTCTTAGACCACACCCTGCTATACCCTCATTCCTCTCAGAGGTAAGCACAGTCCTTGCTTCCCATGCCATAGGTCAGTTATGTTGCTTTACGAACTTTGTATTAGGCAATAATGTGCCTAGTTACTTACTATGCCTAGTTTCTTCCCCACATAACATAAAGATGAGCTTCATTATACGGTTGTATATGGCAACGAGATTCACTCATTCCCATTTCTTTCCTTTGTATTGATGTATCATGACATGTTGGTCCATTTTCCTATGATAGACATTTGTATGACATCTAGTTTGGGGCTTGTCATGAATCACGTTTCCTAAAAGCAGAGCCCGAGAGACATGAAATCTTGTACAAACGATTCATTTAGGAAGTTCTCTTAGAAGAAACCAATAAGGAGGTAAGGGAAGCAGGATGAGAAAATTTCTGGGGCCAGGAGAGAAGCTTAGGATGAATGTAGGTTCAGGTAAAGTCTAGCCCCAGCCTGCTTGTATAGAGAGCTCCAGAGCATGAATTGCACCACAGAATCTATCCTGCCTTAAGCCAAAGGAGTGGAGCTTTGCAGTCTGCAGTAGTCAGTCCTGGCTGCAGGCCACCCCGAATAGTGGGTATTGGGTTTCTCTTAGGAGCCTTCGAGAATGGCAGTTCCAATGTCCCAGAGCAGTGCTCTGAGAAGGTAGCAGGTACAGGCCATTAGCAGTGGCCCCTGAAGCAGGGAAGCAGGTGACCTTAGGGGCACTAACAGTGTGGGACTTCACAGCTGGTATGAAACATACTGCTACTAGGAGTCAGGACTAATGTAAGCCAAGTGAAGCAATGGAGAGAACATAAAATTTAAGGAAGCACTCACTCTCAAGGCCATTCGTAATGCGCTTGTATGACCCAGAGAACAGCAGCTTCCTTAAATCTTGCACCCTAGGTGCCTCACTGGCTTCACCCTAGTCCAGGGATTACTGCTACAAACACGTTGTATGTCTTTGGTGTGTATATGCTTGTGCACCTGCTGCATATAGACTTAGGAGTGGAATTGCTAAGCCATTGGGTATGTTTATGTCTAGCTTCAGTGGATACTGCCTAACAGTTTTCCAAACATGGCTGCATCAATTTTCACACCCACTAACAGAATATTGAATTCCAGTGCTACACATTTTAGGTATTTTCAATCTTGCTAATTTTAGCCATTCTGGTCAGAAGTATTGATATGTCAGTGGGTTTAATTTGTATTTTCCTGATGACTAATGATATTGAGCATATTTTCATTTTCATCGACTATGCATGTTTAGCGCTTTGCTTTTCATTTGTCCAAATGTGTTGTCTGACTTTTATTGATTTATAGAAATATATGTGTGTGTGTTATCCTGTATATAAATTCTTTGTAGATAATAATTATTAAAAAAATTTTGTTCCCACTCTGTGGCTTTCTATGTTACTCATTTAATGGTGTCTTTTGATGAACAGAAGTTTCTAATTTTAATGTTGTCCAACTCTTAGCAATCTTTCTTTAGGGGTTCTGGTTAAGAAAGTATTGCTAACCTCAAGGTCATATACATTTTACATTATCCTCTAGAAGCTTTATTTTTTATATTTAAATACATTTTTATTTTAGAATAGTTGTAGATTTCCTGACAAATTGCAAAAATAATGCAGAAAGTTCCTATCTACCCTCCACCCAGTTTCCCCTATGGTTAGCATCTTACATTACTACATTTACCATGATAAATGAACCAGTACTGATGCATAGTTATTAACTAAAGTCCATACTTTATTGGGATTTTCTTAGGTTTTTCCAGTATCCATCTTTGTTTCAGGATCCCATCTGGGATGCTACATTACGTTTAGTCATCTTGTTTCCTTAAATGCCTCTGGGCTGTGACAATTTCTCAGACTTTGCCTGGTTTAATGGCTTTGACAATTTTCAAGAGCGTTAATCAAATGCTTTTTAATAGTTCATTCCTTCTGATTGCTGAATAGCTTTCAATAGCGTGGATGTACCACAGTTCGTTTACCCATTCACCAATTAAAGGACTTCTGGATGGCTTCCAATTTTTATGGATTATAAATAAAACTTCTATAAACATTTATGTTCAGGTTTTTGTGTGAGCATAAGTTTGCAAATCCATTGGGTAAATACCCAGAAGTGCAGTTACTGAGTCTCATGGTAAATCTATCTTTAATTTTACAAAAACCACCAAACTGTCCTCCAAGGCAGCCATACCATTTTGTATTACCACCTGCAATGATAGAGAGTTCTTTGGAGTCCTACCCCAAATTTGTGTTGTTTTAAAAAAATTTTAGCCATTCTAATAGATACAAAATGATAGTTCATGGTTGTTCTAATTTGCATATCTGCAATGATAATTAATGTGAAGCATCTTTTCATATGCTTATTTACCACCTGTATAGCTTCTGTACGGAGGTGTCTATTCAACTCTTTTGCCTGCTTTAAATTGGGTTGTTTGTCTTCTTTTTGCTAAGTTTTAAGACTTCTTTGCATATTCTTCATTTAAATCTTTTATCAGATGTGATTTTCAATATTTTATCTCAATATGTAGCTTTTCTTCTCCTTCTCTTAAGAGTGTGTTTCACTGGGTAAAAGTTTTGAATTATAATTAATTCCAACTTAACAATTTTTCTTCTATAATAAAGTCAATTTTTCAATTTTACAACAATTTTTGGGGCTGTATCTAAAAACTCTATGTGAGCAGAATATACATCTACAAAAAAATAATAAAAATAAAACAGTAAAAACTCATTGCCAAACACAAGGTCATGCAGATTTTCCCCACAGCCTCTTCTAAAAGTTTTACAACTTTGCATTTTACATTTAAGTCTATAATCTATTTTGAGTTAATTAGAAGCTTTATTTTTTAAGCTTTTACATCTAGGTCCAAAAGCTTCAGGGACTGAATTTTTGTAGGGGACAAAATAGGGGTCAAAACATAATTTTTCCATACGAATTTTAGTTAACACAGCACTATTTATTGAAGATTGTCCATTACTCACTACTCTGTAGTGTCACCTTTGTCATAAATAAACTGTCTTTACCTGACTGGCTCTATTTCTGGACTTTATTCTGGTTTGCTGGTATATTTGTCTGTCCTTGCCCCAGTGCCAGCTTGTCTTATTAATGCAGCCTTACAAGAAGCATTTATATTGGTTAGTATAAATCCTCCAACTTTCTTCTTCTTTAAGATTGCCTTGGCTTTTTTTTTTTTTTTTTTTTTTTGCTTTTTGCATTTCCATATAAATTTGAGAATCAGCTTGAAATTTCCATAAAGAAATTTGGAATTCTAGTTAGGATAGAATCCAATCTGTCAATTAATTACAGATAACACAATGTTGAATCCTACTAATATTAACTTTCTCAAAGCATGTACATAATATATCTTGTCATTTATTTGGGTCTTCTTTAAGTCCCCTCAATAATGTGTTATAATTTTTTGAGGTCTTGAACATCTTTTATTAGATTCATTTTTATATATTTGAAGTTTTTTAGTTATTATACATAATATATAAAATATAATTAATTTTGATTGCTCATTATTTTAGATAAAATACAATTAACTTTTTAAAAAATATTGATTTGTGTGCAGTGATTAATTATAATAATTTTCTGTATTCTTTCTTTGGGTACTGGGCTGGATATCTCCTGTTTGCCTCTCTAGATACACATCGCTTTTTTTCACTCTTCTGGGCCCTAATGGATCATATAATCCAAGGATCCGGTAGCCTTTGGCTCCCTGCTGAGTTTGATCCATGGGAATCCCTTCAAAATGGTATGAGGGAGGGATGAGAGTGTAGCCAGAGTGCTTACTCCTCTGGTTCCAGCCCTCTTGGATTGCCACTGGCTGGCTGTGTCTCTCAACAGAGGGTCATAGCTCCTCTTAAAACAGCTGATTCTATGGGATTCTTTCTCCCTGTTTCTAAAAGCCCTGTTCCCTTAGGTTTAAGGCGACAAAAGCCCGAGTGCTGTTGGCCCTTGCTTCTTTCACTATCCGTTATGGTTCAACTACATCCTGCCTACAATTTTGTAGTAGTCCTCTTTAGACAAACTCTACTTACAGTACCCTAATCTACACGTGCTATCCGTTCCTCTTGAGATCTTGACTGATACAAGTATGGAGACTTCCAAAGCAATGCAGCCCATAATTGCAGAAATGAGAAGCTGAGAGTTTATAAGCAGGTTCTTAGGAAAATCAGAACTACATCATTTCCAGTTTTGTTCCTTAGTTTCCACCTCGCTCTATTCTGGCAATGAGAGGAATGGCACTCACCATCAGTTGCTGGTTCAGAGCATACGCTACATGTGCAAGCCCGTCCTCACACTTACAAGATGTTGCCCCCATTCTGATTTCCAGGCTGAGCCATTGATAGGCCCCTACCCCTTCAGGAGGCCATGTGCTTGCTTGGGTAGTGAACACCATGGGCATCCCTCCATTGTCTAATTTCATTGCAGTGGCAACTGCTCCCTGGTGTAAGATACCAGAGCAGAGCGTAAGGCATTTAGTGGGGCCATAGTCTAGGTAAGCATCAGAGACTGAGAAAGCAAATTCAAATCTAGAATAAGTGTCAGCTTCCGTGGGGACAAATTCCTACTTCATCCAAACTAACGAAATTCATTATGATCAGTCTTTCTCAGCTAGTGAGCGTCAGCTCAGTGACACTCTCACAGAACGGCTCCATCAAAGGCCTCAGGACTGGTTGTTGCTTTGGCAACAACAGTGTTCAATGAGCAATGGCAGAGACTGGGTCAGCCCAGGTGAGGGGAAGCCATGCTTTCAAGAATAACCTGTGGCCATTCTGCTATGGACACCTGTCCATAAGCCCTTTGAGCAAGCATGGGAATTGTAGGGAAAGGAGGCCGAATGTTTCTGGTAAAAATCCTAGCTACCTGATTATTAAAGACCTCTTCCACAAAAAGTCATTTTGGTGAATAATTTCAAGGGACATAATTCAAATGTTTGCTATTAGTGCAAGCAAGCCACAGATTAACTTAAGTAAAAAATAATTTATTGGAGAGGTATGAGGCCACTTACATAATTGAAGGGGATGTTGGAAGAGCCAGATATCAGAAGGCTTCCAGGTTGCAGAATTGGGATGGTAGTTAGGATAACTGCAAAATGTATCATCTCAAGCAGGACCCGTTGGGCAGTGAAGGAAAGTGCTGCTGGTCATTGTCTTGGGATGCAGGCATGCATTGCAGCACGTGATCTCACAGGGACAGCCTCCTCAGACTTCCCAATTAGGAAGCTTCAGGTCCTGCTGTGTCTCATCCCTTGGGAGAGAGAGATTGCAGAGCTTTGGTAACATGTCCACATCATGAACAGGGGAATGTAGGAAAGTCTGATTGACAGTCTCGTTCAAACTACACTTAAAAGCAGAGCAGCACCATATGCTCATCCTAACGTCAAGTCGAAAGAGTCCTAGTAGATTTAAAAACAAAACAAAGCACTAAGCTGACAAAAAGAATGAACGGCTAGTTCTCCAGAGGAGGTGTGTGAAGAATAACTGAACCCCAAGTGACATATCTTCCTGTAGACAAATTACATGCTTGAAGGTTCTTCTGTGCAGTGTCATGCAGTGAAAAGAACACGTTTATTTGGAGGCAGGAGATCTGTGTTGAAGCCCTGACTCCAGCCCTTTCAGCTGGTGCTGCCTCATGCAAGATATTTGACTTCTTTTAGACTCTTTTAGACTCTGTTACTTCACCTCTAACTTTGGGACCAAGAAGCCTGGCAGGAATAGGATTGCTCTGAACACCAAATTAAATAATGTACATTCAGTGCTTGCTGGGGGCCAGCACACTGTAGGTTTTCACTAACTCATCCCTCTGGCACCTGGACCTTATTCTTTTCTCAAAAGGGAGTCCATTTTCTTCCAATAGAAAGAGTCCAGTCTTTGGAGATGGACAAATATGCATTTGATTCCTGATGCTGTGTATATGATCTTAGGTGGGTTTTATAACTTCTCCAAGCCTTAATTTCCTTAAAGGAAGAAAAGTATCCACCTCCAGGGTTTGACAAGACAAGGCTTAAATGAGCTGAAGGTTTCAGAAGTGCCTGGTGCCCTCTCCAGCACCAGTGGGGGTGCAAAGAACATGTGGAATTGGCATATTCATTTTCGGCTGATCTGAGCTGCTCAGCACTTCTGAGGTAAACAAGAACCCCTGCAGCAAAATCAAATGTTCTCAAACCACAGAGCAAATAAGCAATTTGTCAGGAAGTCCGTACGATAAGAAGGCATAAATAATTCCCAGGTGGCCTCCACGGTACCATAACATTCTCTGGTGGTCCTTGGAAAATCTGCAGAAATCAGCTGCCAGCAGGAGCCTACTTGACCAGAGGGGAGCTGATCATAATCCCCAAAGATATAATCCCACATGTTGAAATCATGAAAGATCAAATTTCCAAAAATATAATGCTGAAAAAAATAATCACAAATTCTTTAAAAGATATTTATTTACATTTTCAAAAAAAGGATTTATTTGAGAAACAACAGGACTAAACACTTTATAGGCCACTTTACACAATGAAAGAGGACATAATAACATACATATTTTAAGAGAACATAATAACATACATAATAACATACACAAGCATAAACACTCAGGTATACTAACGGCAGTCGCAAGGGTGTAACGGTGATGAGCAGACGAACCATATTTATAAAGAAATAGCTTATATGACTGTGGCCATATGAAATACCACGACGGAAGTCTTCTGAAGAGATCAAAAACCCCGTTGGGTCACCAATGCACATACAGTCACCTACAGAGCTGAGATCTTGAGAAATTTTATCTTTCACAAATGCGAGTATACAGAAAGGACATCTCCTAACTTATCAAGGAAGTTTAGGCATTTTACATACACACACAACGATTATACACAAAGTCGACATTGTGATAATGCTCTTTCGTGGAGTCAATCATGTAAAAAATGCATTAAACAAATCAGAACTCTCTAAGTCTTTACACAAGTGATATCTCCAGTGTTGGAAATGATGTGAATATGAAATACATAGTATAGCAAATTGTAAGAAATAATGCTGACAACTTGAAATAAAACTAATACATAAAACTTAGATAAATAAATTAAATTAAATTAAACTAAAAGAAAGAAAAATCCCAAGACAACAGATAAAAAAGAAAATTCAACATGTAAAAGTGTATTAAAGGGCTGGGTTATGGACAATTGCATGGATGTAGTCCAAAAGAGCTGGTCGACTTTCACAATCATTAACTGTATTTTGAAGTCTTGCATCAGGATGAATAATTGCTTTTTTTCTTTTAAGGCATGGCTTTCCTCAGAGAATACATTCACATTCATTTTCTACATGCTGCTTTTTTGGAAATTCTTCTATGATGCACTGACACAAGCATTTCCTATTAAAATTTCCCATCCTCTGTGGCATGCTTATCTGTTATCTGGGGTTTATGGAAATCCATTCTGCATGTGCTCATATACAGACTACAGATGTGGTAGAAACAATACTTGTGATCAAATAGCAACACCGTGACACAAGTGTCTTCTTATCCTACCATGCACATAATTATTTTCAAGCCAGTCAGTAACTTCACTGGCTTCTTCAGCAATTGTGGCTTTAATTTATTGAAAGCTCCTGGAATTTCATCAGCTAGAAGGAATGCCAAGGCAGACAAATGATGCATTTTTAAACTGAAGTTTTTGTACTTGCTGTATCATATGGCCAATCCTTTCATCTGACTTTTCCACCAAATATCTTAGGCTGAATGAAAGAAACAAACTTTATTGATAACACCTTAAAATTGACTTTCAGTATCCTCAATCACACCTAATTCCAAATCTGTCATTATGTTTTGGGGCTTCAATTAGAGGTTAGAGATTGAGACTTTAGAGATTTTGATCTTTCAGCATTTAGGATTATGGCATTCAGGATTGTGGCGTTTGGGATTATTATCCAAATCCGAACAGACAAATTACTCCTCTTCTGGAATGAAACTTTGGAATCCAGTGGACTTGTTCTTCCTGCCCCCTTGTCCACCAGCTGCCCTGTCAGCTGAGAAGCTTAGGGGAGCAAGTTGCTCAGCCTCTGGAGCCTCAGTCTCTGTCTACTTAAAATGTGGACATTGACACTTGACTTTTCTGCCTTTCAGGACCAATGAGGAAATGGCTCTGTGTGTGCGGAGATATGAAGTGTTGTCAGGGATGTTCCTACCCTAATTCCTCTTACTCGTTTCCTAGTAACCTGCTTTGACTTCATTCTTTGTGCCCCGGCTCCAGACCTCAGGCACCCCAAACACCATTTGGGTGTCTGCTCTGGATTCTTCAGTTTGTTAAAATTTTTCCCAAAAGCAAGAAGCACAGTTCGTTTCTTGGGTGGCCAGCATCATCACTTTGGAGTTTCAGACTTGTTTCCTTCTTGAAAACCCTGGGTCTGTACATCTTCATTCTTCTCTGAGTCCTCCCACCTCCACTCTGATTTCATTTCATTTCAATGCACCTTTGACATTTTAATTTTACTCTCCTTTCATTTATCTGCCGCCTGCCCAATTCTCCCACGCATTATTCACAATTTTATTAAGAGATTATTGCTTACCTACGAAATAAATCTCTTCACATCTCAGTAGCTGCCAGTTCAGGTTCAGTTAATAATGTCCTCCCTTGATCTTCTGCAAACAGTTTCACACTTCATTAAGAATCTTGGTAAACCTTCTCAACACACATACACACAGAGACATTTACCCACACACTAATATGGAGCAGGAGACCAACTTCCTTATTCATGAGACATTCTGATAAGTAGAATATTGTCTTTATTAGGAAATAATGCTTTTACAAGTGTTTTGAAAAATAGAACAGAAGGTGGGTCCAGTCCCCAGCCCAGACTGACTACCCTGCATTGGCCTAGTCAGTTACCCAGGAAGGGAAAAGTTGTTTTGCATAACATATGGAGAAAAGTCAGAAATTTTAGGGGAAAATCAAGGAGAAAGTAGAAAGGAGGTACCTGGTGACTGGGTGGGGCAGTGACAGCCCATGGAGGGGTGACCAGACAAGGACTTTTGGAGAAAAGGAAAGTTCCCCTAACTTTCATCTCCTTCCCATCTTTAGTAAAGTTTACATTGATCGCTAACTCTTTTTGGGACAGTGGATTTCTCTAGAGGAAAGCAAAGCTTTGCCAAGTTTGGTATCCAGGCTTTGAGAGGTCCAAAGCAGTGAGGGTTTGGGCCCAGGAACCAGAGACAGAGGAGGTCGTGGAAGGAAAAGTCTGAGAGAATCGAAGACATGCGAGAGAAGGCTTATCATTTCCACAGGCCATGGATGACCTCTGAGCTAACAGTGTTAATTCCCCAGGATGCAGAAGTCCTCAGCTGTCCTCTTAGTTATGCATATTTTGACATTTATCTGTTGATTAAAATATCATTTGTCTATATGTATATCCTTAAAGTTAGCCAAGCAAATACTTCTGTAACATATTGAACAACAAAACTTCACCCATAGGTTGGAGATGGAGAAGCAGTGAGTGGGTTTTATAGACTCACAGAAGTTAAGAAATAGAAGAGAACTTAAGGATTCTATCTTCAAGAGGTGTCCAAATCTTCACAACTCCGAGAGCCTACATCTGTAAACTATATACATTTAAACACTTCTATTGGAGGGACTCACTTCTTGAATTAGCCCAATCCATTCTTGAGCAATTATAAGAGAGAAAATATCCTCCTTAGACTGTGACAAATTTCCTCTCCTGTGATTCTATCTACCTGTTCTAAACCTACACCTGAGTGCACCTAGAACAAACACATTGCTTTTGCTATAAGTTCTTAAGATATTTTAAAGATGAACAAGTTCGCCGACGATTTTCTTTGCGTTAATTAGTTTCACTTTCAATGTTCCTCCTAAAACAGGATTTTGACACCACCCCCCCAAAATATTCTAGTAACTCTTTACTGGATGAGCTCCCGTAGGTGTGTATGCTAAAACAGACACAATACTCAGAACTGAACGTAGTACTTTAGACATGTTGTGATCAGCATGGTGCCCCCATGAGATCCACACATGTTATGATGATACGGAAAATGTCAGGTGCTGGGTCGCACCCTCTCCGTTGCTCCCCATCTCCACGGGCCAGCACTGCCCGTGGCCAGTTGGAGGGCACGCTGCTGAGGCCCGCTCCGTGGCAGAGAGCCACCAGGGGCCCCACATGCTAGAATGTCCCCAGACACGCGTGCTGCTGCCTGTTTCCAGCCATGCTGCTTGCAAGATCCAGATTGGGTAATTTTTGAATCCCACTGTTTTTGATTGGATGTTAAAGCTTGTTGTTGATTGGATGTTAAAGCTTGTTGCTGATTGGATGTTGAAGCTTGTTGTTGATTGGATGTTAAAGCTTGTAGTTGATTGGATGCTTTTTGAGCCCTACCAAGGGTATAAAAGCAGGAGGAGACCAAGGAAGGGGGGCAGAAGGGAAGAAGATCGGAAGACAGGAAGAGAGCTATCACACTAGGTGTGCTGACTCTGCTGTGGAAGAATAAAGGCTGTTCTCCAGTGCGTGCCGCTTGGTTCTTTCCTTGGTCAAACGAACAAGATCTGTGGCAAGAGCTGTAACACTAGCTGTAACACGCTGCCGCAACAATGACTTCACCTTTTACTCTCTGGCCATGGAGAGTTCTCACATGCATGTACCTCCTCCTAGTAAAAGGCAAGGTAAAATAGTTTTTTACCTTCCAGTTTTACAGCACACATTTTATAGTTAGAATAACTTCCATTTCACAGGATTCCTCCAAAGATCAGAGTCTTTTCTTAGGGATGGAAGCTGTAAACCAACAGGAACAGAACCATACAGTGATCAGCCTAATCAATAGTTCTAATTTCTATGAGACCTTCATAAAGGAGTCTGAAGTTGTTCTGACTGACTACTACAAGAACTCAAGTTTCTGGAATGAGTGTCAATAGAGGCCATGCAAGTCAAGATAGGCTCAGCAAAAACATGACTCTCTTTTCCCGATCTCTTATCATAAGAGGAGAATTCAGTGAAGCTACCGTCGTCTTAGTGTTTATGTTGCCAATTAAAATTTTGGCTGTTTTGCATATTTTAAGAAATT
Organism: Microcebus murinus; assembly: GCF_040939455.1. Taxonomy (NCBI): domain Eukaryota; kingdom Metazoa; phylum Chordata; class Mammalia; order Primates; family Cheirogaleidae; genus Microcebus; species Microcebus murinus. Next base: position 34,071,527 of record NC_134110.1, on the reverse strand, counting down.
AAGTTAGCATCCTGTAAACCCCCCCCCCCCCACTTAGTCTGCAACAGCCAGAACTGAAAGGAGGGTAAATAAGACAGATACACAAAAAGGAGATTTATTTTTCACTAAATTAAATCGCTACTTAGTTGCCATGACTTTTGTTGCTGTTATTCTAGACGTGCAACAGTAGTGAAGTTATGATTGTGATGGAGCACTAATTGAGTGTATGTTGACACTATAAAGGCATTTTCTCAATACTCACAGCAACCCCTTGGAATGGGGGGCAAAGGCTTAGGGCAGGGATGTACCTTGCAGTGAGTGTCTGTCCACGTGTGCTGGTTGAGCATCTTGCCAGATGCAGGCGATGGGGAACAGGGAAGAATTACCCCCACACTTATCCCACAACTTCAACACTGCATTATTTTACAATTTCTACGTCACTGAATGGCTTCCCTTTTTTCCTGAGAAAATAAGCTACTTTATAAGTTGCTTCAGTGGCATTATTTCCAGGTCTTATTGATGTTTTAAAGAATTATCTTTGTTTTTGCTTTTCATCTTTTTAATTTCTGCAATCCAACCTTTCATGCCTCTCCCTCTAATTTAAAATATTTGTGGTACTTATGAGTGTTATAATACTGATGGACATTGAATGCCTTTAATGTTGATATTGCAGTATCACAAAGCAAGCTAATCATCTTATCTTTAGCAGAAAGAAGCTAATATTGCAATTCCCAATCCTTATTAAAAAATCTGTTTTCTTCCTTCAGCATTCTCTTGGTCTTTTTTGACATGATGGGCTGTTAAGCAGACAGAATTAAAAAATACTGTTGAGCTGTGCAACTATTCACAAATGCCACTTACTGTTGTCAAAAGCTGATAACAGACTGACATACTCAACCCTCATAAACTCTCACCAGCCTTGTGCAGTAGTGATGCCAGTCAGGCAGGGGGAGTTATAACTAAATCATGAGAGTAGCAGCCATCAATTTAGCCCTTATGACTTACTAATGTTCTAATTGCACAGGTCAAGCTGGGAGGATTATTTTGTTGAAACTTATTTTATTCTTTGGTATTTTACATATGTTCATTTTAAAAGTAAAATAAAAAGATAAAGGATTAACAAAAATGTATTAACAAAAAGAAAAGGATTTATTCCATAAAATTTGAATTCAGCCAAAAGGCTTCACTTAAGGACCTAGAAGACCACATATGGCCTTAAGGCTACAAGATCCCCTCCCCTGGTCCATAGTATGTGATCAATAAATATCATCCTAAAGAGCATAAAGTTCAGTGGGACAGTCAGAGCTGCATACTTTTATTTGTCGTACAAGACAATTTCAACCAGAGATGTTCATTCATTCAACAGATATTTGTTGAGAACTTAATAGATTCCAGGCAAAAACAAAGGGGGGGGGGATCTTCTCGTGCAAAGTCCTTGATGTTTTCTGAGCAGCTTTATTACACCCTTTCTTAGAGGAGAAAATAGACACTTAAAGCAGGTCAATAACTTGTTCAGGGTCCAAGAGCTGATCACCAGCAGAGCCTGAGTTAGAACCTACGTTTGTTCGATTTACCCAGACGCTTGATGCTTCCATTGCACCCCTGGGCCTCTCTGGAGGAAGGCTTCGGGTTTCTGGCACTTGCTCTGGATGCTGCAGGGATTGGGAAATGAGGGCACATGATGGAGGGGGGAGGGAGGAGGGTGAACCAGGGCCTGGCTCCGTTTGTACTCACAGGTCCGGGCTGCAGGCGCTGGGATCCCTGCCAGACCACGGGGAAGCCCCTCGGGCCTTGAGAGATCACAAGGCATCTTTCAGGGCTCTGACCACGCTGCTGAACTCCCTGCTCTGCCCTCAAAAACAGGCCTTCACCTCCTGGAGCCAGAGAGGATATGAAGAACTAAGGAACCAAAAATTTAATTTGAGAACTAACATAATCCTGAGGGTGGGAGCCCAGTGTTGAGGTCAGTGTTTACGAAACACAAGAGGCCTAGATCATATCTGAAAAGTCCAGGCCTGAGGGAGTGATACTGGCCGGAGGGTCTGTGACCCATAACCATAATGTCCCCTGTTCCTCTGTCCCTGAGTTCTTTACTCTCCTGTCTCATGGGAGGATGTGTGGGGTTGTATCAAGAATGAGGGTTTGGAATTAGGTTCTAGTCCTGGCTCTCCACTTAACCTGCTGTATTATTTTTGGCTTTTTGGTTGCAAGTGTTACAAACAGCAGAGAGACAGCTTGACCTGGCTGAGGACAAAAGGGAGATTACACCTCCCTGAAGAATGGAGCTCCAGTGAAAATTGGAGGCCTGGGTGCTGCCAGGCCCCTCTCCCTTGTCTTTTCTCCCTGGGCCTGAATCTCATCTGATTCTCCTGTAGCTCTAATCTTTCCAGGGACCACCAATTCCCTGGCTCCAGAACCTCACAGAGCACACATTGGACATTAGAAAGGGACTAGTTATGTCCATTAGTATCAATTCAAATATCCCAGGAAGAGAGTGATTGGTTCGACAGGGGACACGTGCTCATCCTGGGCCAATTAATGGTGGGCAGGATTGTCAATGGCACTGGTATCACACAGTTGGATGGAGGAAGGAGCAATTCCCCAAAAGGATTACTGAGCTCATAGTAAAAGGAAGTAAGGTCAGAGAGAAAAATAGATGCAGAGAGAAAAATACATATCACTTGCTATGTACCTTAGGGAATTCTATGGAACCTCAGTTTGCTCATCCATAAAATGGGAATAATAGCAGGTTACTTTCCATGTCTATTGTAAGGTTTGGACATAATAACATTTGTGTATTAGGCATCCGATGCATTATAATACATTTTTATTATCTGTACATTAAACTACTTTTATCTTTCATACATTTTATTGTTTTTCTCCCATGTCTAATTTATGCTCATTATTGAAAATATGGGAAATTGAAAAAACAAGCCACTCATATTTACTCTATGTAATATTCTACACATGACTACATAAACTATCTTACCCTGTTCTTTTTTTTTTTTTTTTTTTTTTTTGAGACAGAGTCTCACTTTGTTGTCCAGGCTAGAGTGAGTGCCGTGGCGTCAGCCTAGCTCACAGCAACCTCAAACTCCTGGGCTCGAGTGATCCTTCTGCCTCAGCCTCCCGAGTAGCTGGGACTACAGGCATGCGCCACCATGCCCGGCTCATTTTTTTATATATATATATCAGTTGGCCAATTAATTTCTTTCTGTTTATAGTAGAGACGGGGTCTCGCTCTTGCTCAGGCTGGTTTTGAACTCCTGACCTTGAGCAATCCGCCCGCCTCGGCCTCCCAAGAGCTAGGATTACAGGCGTGAGCCACAGCGCCCGGCCACCCTGTTCTTTTTGCTTTGTATAATTCCCAAGAATATTTTTACATGTGTTTGCAGAAGAGGGTAGAGGTTGAACTTGGTCAATGACCACCGGTGGGATCAGGCATGTCTACTGAGAAAAGGGGAGAAAGTTCAGATGTATATTTGCATGTGTTACTTTGCAAATAAAAAGCCTTCATTGAGAAGGAAAAAGCCTTCACTGAGAAGAAAAATAGAGTGCAGATGGAAGAAATACCGTCAAGGTCTGGAAGTGGCTATGTGGACTGATGCCTGAGTTCAAGGGAGAAAAAACCTTCCACTTAAATTTGAAGGGGGGTTCTCATGAGGAAACTTCATGAAAGGGATGGCACCCCCACTTCTTAGATAAATACGACCAGGTATGGATGAGTTAGGCTTTGAAGTCCTTGCTCCTGCCTGGTACCCAGGACGACTGGGGTTTCAGAAGCATCAAAGACAGCTCTCTGAGGCCAGATTTGGGGGTGGGACTGGTGAGCCCTGGCTGAGGACTTTTGGGGGTGGTGGATGTCAGCAAGTGGTCAGGGAGGGGAAAGGAAACAGAAAGATTGCCACGTGTGAGCTTCAAGGACAGACTTCCTGGTGAACACAGATGAGACATTCTCTTAGGACATACAGAAATGACTGGTGAGATGTCATGAACAGGTGGGGACACAAGCTAATGGCTTTTGACATATTACTATCATGTACTCTAGTGGGGCATGGGGAACTCACATTTTGTTATTAACTATGAGTAGGCATCAGTTTTATGCCTGCATAAGACACTACCAGAGATACATTGGAATTCCCTCTATCATGTCCCCTGTTTTTTTACTGCTTGGATGGCTTCCAGTTGTTTATTATCACAAATTCTGCAGTAATGAACAGTGACCTACTAAGCTTTTTGTTGGGCTCGTGTTAATTTTAACTGTAGTATCAATGAGGGAAAATAGACTTTTCTCTCCTCAAAAAGAAAAGAATGAGATCATTAAACAGTGATGGATCATTATGAAAATTACTAAATGAAGTAATTAAAGTAGATCAAAATATGTTATTTCTTTAAAGTTTCTATTTTTTACTTCATGATGCATTCAAAAGTAATAAATGTTGCAGTGTATATACATATGCATATATAACTATATATTTATACATAACATATATACATACACATTGCATATATTCAATAAACAGCTATAAATGGCAATGTTAGGAGAGTAATTCTTGGATCATGGGCTATTCTTGTATTTTTGTATTACTTAAACTGAAGAAGAGCAGATTTTCTGCTGGTATTAATCATGACCCATCACCATGATTGATTTTATGGCAGTGATTGCCTTTTCTGTCAGATCAAACTCTGATATTTTAAACTAAGCTGCCCCATCTGTGAGTCAAGATCTCAGTGGCCCACAGAAGGTCATAAGGCCCGCTTTGAAAGAAATGGTCTAAAATGATGTGCTTGGAACCTGTGGTTTTTGCAAAACCCCTTTGGGATTTTGCCTTTGGGACTGGGCTGGGTTGTAGAGTGTCCTCAGAGCCTCTCAGTCCTGCTTCCACCAGAACAAATGGTTTCCCATTAGTTTTATTGTTTTTCTGTCCCGTAAGAGGTTTCCTTGTAAGCCAGGACTCCCTGAAATCAAAGTTTATACAGCTCCTCATGCTAAACAACCCACAGGAATCCCTCTGGCTCCCAGCTGGTTACTGCTGCCATCCCTGAATTTTATCAGGAATAACTTATTTTCCCTTCTTTCCCACCACTTATTAGATAATTTCCCCCCGCCCCTGTCCTTACCCATATGTACTCACAAGTTTTTCAAAATTTATCTATATTTATTTTATTTTAAATCATATACATAATTATATAGAATCACATATGTGCATATAATCATGTGTGTGTGTGCATGCGCTCAGTCATTAAATGTAATGAGTTACATCTTTAAAAAGTGACTAAGGTGGATTTTAATTATTAAAGAGGAAATCCATATTGAGGATATATATATATATATCTCCTTGGATATATAATACACCCCCACCCGGTGGAATGGATCTGATGGTAGTGAACGATCTCTTATCAGAACAAACACTGTACCTTTGATTTCTTTACCAGTTAAAAATTTAACTGGTACATTTACTCAGTTGGGGTAGAAGCCCATAAATGTGATTGCTGGGGCAAAGAACATAATGTTTTCTTTCTTATATTGAGAAAGATATTGCCATTTTATTCTTCAAAAACCTACAACAATAAACATTTTCACAGATGATATGCAATGCTAACTCTATTTTTATCTTCCATTCCTGCCAGCAGTAGGTGTAATTGCTCTCTCTACTTCTGTCAAGTTATGGATCTAAAGTGTCATATTGTGGGTTAATTTGCATTTTTCTGACTAATCACTGGATTCAGTAACTTTTCTTAATTGTATCAGTTACAATGGTTTTTGTTATTTTGTGATTTGCTTCCTCATATTCAATGCTCATTTTTGTATTAGGTCTTTTAGTTATCCACTGGAAAAGATTCTTTATATTTTATAATAATCTTATCAATTACATATATTTCAGATATTTTATTTTGAAATAATAGTTTTAAATTTTTCTGTTGACTTAATCCCTAGTATTTTCTTTTTAATTTTAGGATTTATTAAATTTACAGCATTTAGGTTTCCTGTTCTAGTTAGAAGAGCTTTCCCATCCTGAATATCCATGGTTATATTGAAATTTGCTAAGACTTTCATTATTTGATATTTTGTAGTTAAAACTTTAATCCACTGCTATTTTTGTTTATCATTTGAGGAAGAGATCCAGACATACTTTCATGTGGATGGATAGATAGTTTGGCCAGAACCTTTTATTAAATAAACCAACTTCCTCTCTCTCTGATATAAAAATCATCTTTATCATCCACAAAATTTATGTTTAATGGGATCTCCTCTTGGACTCTGTTTTATTTATGTATTTATTTATTTCTATGCAAACATCATACTATCTGGGTTGAAGTGGTTTTTTTGTATGTTCAGTGCATATGAAACTATATCCCTTTACCAATTTTCTTTTGGTAACATTCATCAATTTCAGGCAATATTCCTTTAAATAAACTTTGAGATTATTTTATAAAATTCTGAAGAAAAGTGTTATAATTAATATTTCACTTAATATGCATGTATATCGACTTTGAGAGGCTAACCCTTTTTAGGATATTTCATATTCCCAACTAGGGGCACAGTTTCTCTTTCCACTAATTCAGATCAAATATTATGGCCTCCGTAAGATTTTATAGTTTCTTTATATATGTCTTGTACAGTCTGATGATTTTATTCCTAAAGATTCTACAGCTTTGGTCACCATTTATTCATTTCCATTTCAAGCCTGTTATATTTTTAATTGATAAAAATGTATTTTTTAGTCAGCCAACTCATAAAATCAAAACTTACTAATTTTAGGAAGCCTGTGTTCCTTAAATAGTCTCTTGAGCTTTATAGGTACGTAAAAATGTCATCAGAAATACATAATTTTATCTCATTTACTTATTCATTCATTCACTCATTCATCTTTATTGATTGGGTTCATACCACGTGCCAAACACTTTTCTATGTGTTTGGACTCTATTAGTGAACGAATTGCCCAAGATTTCAGCTTTAGTGGAGCTTATATTCTAGCAGGGTTAACTACAAGCAGAAAGGAAAAAGAGCTATAATTGAGCAAAGTTATTGCGATAAGAACATGCCTGGTTTGCTCCAGGAACAGTAAGGAGGTCAAAGCAGCCAGAAGGGAGTAGGAGGAAGGGGGAGAATAGTAGGAGGGAGAGAGATAGAGATATAGAGATAGAGATAGAGATAGAGATAGAGATAGAGATAGAGATAGAGATAGAGATGGAGAGTGAGAAGTAGGGGGAGAGATACTAAGAGTAGAAGGAAATATTGAGAAATGGAAACCATTGCAGCTTTTTGTTGTTTTGTTTTTCTGCTCATAAACTTAACAAAAAGCTTTAATCATGATATGAGAGTAGCTGAACAGAACTTGGGTTCAGACAGGTAGTTTGTGAGTTCCAAGGGGCCATAATTAATATATTTCATTATTAATTAATTTACATATTATATATATCAATAGCTTTTATACAGAGATAAAAATATAAGGTCCATTTCTTCTTTTACCTCACGCCATTCCCCTCTCAGGCTGACTTTATCCTTCATCATTACGCATATCCGCCAACACTGGGACATCTGAGGAACGCGGAAGTACCTGGCAGGACACTCCCAGGTGCCTATCCTGCAGGCCGTCAGCAGGAGAAGCATTCCAAGGAGCTGACTGTAAAGGTGGAGGAGTAGGCCAGCGATTGTTTTCTCTTGGATGCTTATTTGTCCATTGCAGCGTTTTGAGCAAATAAATGACATATTCCCATTTATGTTTTGAAATAATCATTCTGGCTGCTCTTTTTGGAAGAAAACAAAACAAAACAAAACAAATCTTCAGGGAGGCTCCAGAAAGAGCTATGAGGAGGCTCTTTTAGGAATCTGGGACGAGGGATGGCAGCTCTGAGCAGAAGTATAAGTAGTGACTGGGATCTGGACGTAATCTGATGGTGGAGCCAACAGGAATTATTGTTGGACTGGATGCTGGGTCTGAGAAAAAGATAGGAGTCAGGGGTGACATTAGGGTTTGGGCTTGAGAAACTGGGAGAATGGAGTTTTCCCCAGGTGAGACGGGGAGGCTGTGAGATGAGGATAAGGATCACAGATGTGGCTCCAAGGCACCACAATATCAAAATGCAGGAAGAAGAGGAGCCAGCAAAGGAGTCTGAGAAACATGCCTCAGGTAACAGGAGGGAGCCCAGGAAGCCAAGTGTGTCCATTGAGCAGGGATGGCCAACAGTGTCAAATGCTGCGGATCGTGTCACAGGTCAGTGTCCCTGGGAAATGGGCACTGGCACAGAGCTTTCCAGAAAGATGGATTTTTGAGGTGTGTTTTCAGGAACACCTAAAAAGATGCAAGGAATGCAGAACTGGTCAGAGGGAGAAGTTGGACAGTGATAGAGTCAACAACAGACAGAGGCTTTGGCTGCCCTGAAAAGAGCTCTGGAGCTGCGGTGGCCATTCAGCAATGTCCTGGATTGGGGTAAAGGCAACAGACTTAGTAGCATCCCATGGACCAGTCACTGGATGTGAGCTGTCCCCAGGAAGAGAACAAAACTTGGGGTGAAGTCCTTTGGGGCAGTCCTGAAGTCGCAGCTATGAGCTGTGAGCAGCCGACACTCCTGGCAGCTGTGGGAATGAATCCCTTGTCCCTGCAGGGGGAATCTGGGTGATACACCACTGCACCCACGCAGGGTAAAGATGAAATTGCAGACTTCTGTTGAAGCACAGGCTTCAACAGCATGAAGGCTATTCGTGAACTTCATATGAGCACTTTGGGGGTGGAGTGGTAGGGAAAAAATGCCAGCTTGGAGTAGGGTAAGAATGAATGGATAGAAAGAGACTGAAGAAAAAGCAAGCGCATAACAGCCACTTTAACGTCTCTGATACAAAGAGCGGCAGAGATAGCTGTGGTGGCCGGGGCGGGGCACGTGGGTCAGGGGGACTGGCAGTATGTTTGCATGCCACTCGTCCTGATGCTGGAGGAAGCAGAAAAGGTCATCGTGCAAGAGAGAAGTTTAGAACTGCAGGAGCAACATCTTGAAGGATTCTTTTATAGAGTTTTACATTATTATTTCATTTACATCACACATTGCATTTACAAGAACCTACAAATGTGTTGAATATTGGTTGAGTTGATGGACCTTCCATATTGTGCTCGGTTTTAAGAGCAATGGCTTCAGAGTTTAACCATTTAAGACATCACATTAAACAGCGACACTTTAGAGTAGATTTACATAAAGAGTGAATCATGACTTAGCGTTGATTAGTATTCTTCAATATAGTCATAATAGCTATGAATTTTATCAAATTCCTTTCTAGCACCTGTCCATATGATTTTATCCTCCAACCCTGCTACCCTCAACAGACACCTATCTTTGTAGTGCAGTGGTTAAGAACAAGAACAGAGGAGCCAGACTTCCTGGGGGATGTTTTCAGCTCTATCATTTACTGTCTGTGTGATCATGGGAGTTTAACTTATCTTCTTTACGCCTTGGGTTTCTTACCTTCAAAATACACTGTAATTATGATTATAGTGACCAAGACATGATTGCAGGAGCAATTGTGTTAATACATGTCAATCACCTAGCAGAGTCTCTGGTGCAGAGTCAGTGTGAATATACGTTCATATCAACATTTTTGTTATTATTATATTAATAAATTTCCTGATAGAGCATTTTTGGAACTAACTTTACCAAGTCATAGCCTTATCTTATTTGGTAATAGTGCAAATTTTGCATCCTGAGTCATAAATGAGATTGACATACAGTTTTTGTAGTTATTGCCCTTGTATCTTTTTCAGGACTTTGCAGGTCTTAGTTTTAAGGTTATACTGGTTAAAGGGTTGCATCATTAGCTTTTCATTTTTCTCCTGTCATCAGAGGTTTCTAAACAGCATTGGAAATTTGTGTTCTATACAGGTTATGTATAACTCAGTTGCAAAACCATCTAGTCCTGATGTCTTTTATTAAGGGTAAATTTTTAATTATGTTTTCAATCCATTGGCCTGCTCAGATTTTCTACTTCTGAGTAGTTCTGGTAGTTTGCATTTTGGTCAGGAGACAGCCATTTTTTTTCTAGGTTTTTGTTTTTTTTTTAACATGTTTATTTCTTTATTTGAAGTAGATTTATACATATTCATTTATAATTGTTAAACATCTTTTTCATATATGTAGTTAAGCCTCTCATTTCATTTTGAACCATGAATATTTTACTTTTTATTTTTTTCCTTATTCAGTTCCATAAGGCATCTATTTATTTTATCGATTTTTTTTCAAAGAACCAGATTTTATATATTTATTCTAAAATGCATATCATTATTATTATACATTTCATTAATTTCAGTTGTCACTTGAATAATTCTTTCTTTATTCAGATATTTTGGTTTGGTCTTATTTCTTATTTTCTATGAAAAGAATTAATTTCCTTTGTACTTTATCTTCCTTGTTACAAAACAATGCCATCATAGGTTCTAAATTTTTTCCTGAACATTGATTTTATCATGGGCCATGGGTTTTGATAATATAAAGTTTTCTCCTTGTCATTGCCTTTTAGAGAGTCTGTAATTTCACTTGCACTTGCCACTTTGTGTTCTTTCATTCCAAATAGTCAATAATTTTGATCCTCTTAATCATTTATTATTTATAGTCATTATGATTTTTATTACAATATATAGTCCACTATGCCCTTTTTACCCGTGAAAATCATTGCCCATTCTACATAGAAGCTGAAATGTTTTCTCTTTATACCTAAGATCCCAAATGTATATTTTTCATAAATGGATGTTAGGTATATGTAAAATGTATATCAGTTTGAAGAATAAAGAGTAATACATATACATATAAATTACAAATATGTATACAATATACAAATTACATAATTCTGTCCTACACAGTACTAATACTGCTACTTCAGTTTTTGTGCTGAATGTCATATCTTTATCCAACTTTTTTATTTTCTACTTTCTTTATTACTTTGTATTAAATTCATTTTTTGGTCAACAAAATGGGGATGGGTTTTATTTTTAAAACAAGTTTGGCAACTTCTGCCCATTGACATACAGTATCAGAATAACTATTTATGATGTGTTTCTTTTACTTTCTTTGTCTTTATTTATTGCACTTTGTTATTTACAGTTTTTTTCTTCTATTTATTTTCTCTGGTCTGGTGTAGCTACTATACAAACCTATTTATTCTCTTTGTTAGTTTAGAATTTATGCCGCACCACTACCAATTACCTGCCCTTTTCTGAAACTCAAAATCACTCTTCTACTATTATTATATTAAAATAAGACACCAGTGATCACTCCTAGCCAAGGTTCTTTAACCCTCCTCCCTATTAATTTCTTCTTACTTCAATGTAACAAGAATTTAGGAATGCTTCTACTTCTCCTCTCTGATCTATTTCATGTCATCAGGGTTTTACTCACAGAAGGAGTTTTGTTCTTCCAGTTTTAAACATTTTTCCTTGTAGCATGTGACATCTATTTCCGGATTTCTCTCTGGTGTGGCTACCATGCATTCCAAGACTTATGCTAACTGTGTGTCTCTATCTCAACTTCTGTCTTGATTTACTTCTCCCTCTCGTCTCCTCTCTGTCTTCCCACCTCTTGAGGTCTCTCATTACATTCATTTGTTGTTTGATTCCTGACTTCAGGATTTTCTCTGGGTGAGTTGTGTGGGTGATATGTTCTCTGGGTCCTTGTATGTCTGCAGATTATCTTTCTTTCACACCAACAAATAAATATTACTGTGTTTTGACGTAGAATTCTTGGGTCAAAATCCATTCTCTTAGCAGTCTCACAATTCTATTCCACTCTCTCCTTTTCACCCTTAAAAATGATTGCCCTTTCTGCATGGAAGCCAAAACGTTTTCTATTTATTGCTGAGATCCCAAAGTGAAGAATACTGCCAGACTTTGGCTTGATGTGTGTGTCTTTTCTAATACTAGTCTTGTCTCAGATTGGGTGAGGTTTTCAGGCTTCAGACTCAAGCCTTTCTTTAACTCAGTACATTGTGGATGTATTAATTGTTTCTCATTATTACTTCTCCATCTACTGTCCTTTTGTTCACCTGCAAGCATTAGTATGCAAATTAACTCCACCCCACCTGTTCTCCTCATCTCTTATTTCTGCCTCACAGCTCCGTTTCCTCTCTTAACTTTTTCTTTTAGTTTAAGCTTTTTCTCTTGTCTTTCAGGGTCTAACACCTTCTTCTTCAACTACTGAAGTTTTTAGGTTTAAAAGTGTTATTATATACAGTTGATTCTCATTATTCATGAATTATGTGTTTGCAAATTTGCTTATAATCTCATGGAGCTTTCACTGTCATTCATGGACATGTGCAGAGTGGCAAAAAAATTTGGTCACCCAATGCACACATTCCCAGATGAGGTCAAGCAACGTGGCTCTCTGCCTTCTTGTTTCAGCTCTCATACTGTAAACTAATGTCCTTTTCATAGTCGATTAATACCACACTTTACACATCTTGGGGTTTTTTTTCTGGTGATTTTTCTGTTTAAAATGGCCCCCAAGAATAGTGGTGAAGTGCTGTCTAGTGCTCGTAAGTGTGAGAAGGCAGTGATGTACCTTATGAAAAAAATACACATGTTAGATTAGCTTTGTCCAGGCCTGAGATATACTGCTGTTCAGGCATGTTAATGGATCCACAGTAAATACTAAGGTTATTTTTAAACAGAAACACATGTAGAATAAGGTTATGTATTGATCAGTTGATAAGAATGTTGTGACCAGAGCCTCACAGAAACCTAACCCGGTACGTCCTGTAGGAGCAATGGTTCATTATTCATGTTCACAATGACTTTATAAAACAACTACCCTAATAATGAGAATGGACGGTCCTTGGTTCTGTGAAGTCTTTTCTCATACTGCAATACAATCTTAGGTGTTGTTATTTTGTTTGCTTGCTTAAGTTACCTGTCTTCTCCAGCATATTTTTTTCTAGTAGACGGACTTTCATAAGCTTCTGCCTGTGTTTCCTTTTCTAGCTATTAGCTCTCTCTTGAGCAGACTGCAATTTTGCATTACCCATTCAGTGGGGCTCAGGTTCAGCTACCAGTGTCTTAGCTTTCATCTTTAAAGATGAGAAAAGCCTCTGCCCTACAGACTTATAATCTACTCGATTCAGCTAAACAAAGAGACTCAGTGTACATGTCCAGATTCTACAAAGCTACTTAGACCAGGGAGGTCAATAGATCTTTCCAGAAACATGCTTTCCAGCCCCAAATCTTTTGAGTTCCAAGATCTCTGCAGGTCACACCATGTCTAGTTCTGCCATGTTCCACCACTCAACTCTCTGCATTGGTTTTCCAGGCTTTCATCTAACCCAGGGGAGCAGAAATCCTTCAGCAGAATTTTCCGTTGAGATTTCTGTATGTTCCAAGGCCTTGCGTACCCTCACTAGGCCTCATGTGTCTCCTGACAGCAAGTTTGTTACAGGTGGTTGGCAATTGTGAAGGGGACGTGGATATGTAGCCGCTGTCTTTCTAGAATTGGATTCTGAAGTGCATTGTGCCTCGGTGAATACCACCATAGTCAGTGAACAACGTCTTTCTCCAGCAATAAATTATTTGGAAGTGTGGAGCTAAATGCCACCACATCAACCCCAGATGTTGTCACAGGAGACTTGCCTCTCTTAATGGCTCTTGTTCTAACAGTGCTGTTCATAATGTTGCGGGCAGATTGGTTTATCTCTTTTTTATTTATAGGAAAGTTGCTTGTATCACATGGAAGCAGCTAAACTCTGTAATTATGAGCATCGAAGGGGAGGAATTTCCATAAATGCCATATGTTTTACCAACTCTGCTTCTGAAGAGGCTCACCCATGAGTTTTTGATATTGCACTTGTGATGACACTTCTATTATTATACAGTCTATTATTTTCAAAATGAAGATACCCTTAGTGGTCTACTAACTCCTGTTAGCTCACCAAAAAATCAATAGACTTTCTGATGCTATACACACCTTCCATTCAGGGTAATACTCACAGAAGGACTATTTCAAGCAGTCCCCACCAACAGTTTTTATATCCACTCGGGTATATCAGTTTTAACTAATGTCAGTGTGGGCATATTTTACCACCTGTTTCTTAGTATATTTTTATAATATTTATTTTTATTTATAAAGGATTTTTTAAATTTTTTACTTAACCATGGTGCTTATAACTCATTAATTTTGTAAATTTTTCTCCAATTAACTGTATTTGGCCTTTATTTCAGTATCAAGCATCTTTTAACACTTGTAGACTGAATCTGAATCCTTCAAAAGCATCATTTCACATAGGCTAAATCTGATTCTTGTTAAATATTCATGACTTCTGTTGAAGTGTACTTTGTTTGGTATTTGATACTGTGACAAGAACACTAGATTTAAAGGCAAAAGGTTTATGTTTAAATCTCTCTCCAGCTGGGAAGTTTGTTTATTCTGCCTGTGTAACTCTGATTATGCTCCTTAACCCCTATGAACTTTGATCTTCTCACCTTAAAACCAAGGTGATGAGAATACCAACCTTACAGAATTGGTGATGAGAATACCAACCTTACAGAATTTTCATAAGTTAGGTATGAGAAAGTATCTGCTCATAGTGAATACTTGATGAAATATTAACTTGAGTTTGAAACCGTGAGAAAAGGCCTTGTATGTCTAATGAGTCATACAAACACAACTTTCAAGGAGAATGTTTTATCTACTTAGGAGAAACAAATACTTTGAAGCATTGAAAGAAGCCAAAGTGTTAATTCACATCACTGTTTCTATTTGTTGAATTATGTCTGGCTTATCTCCGTTTCAGAAAGATTTTTTAATCCATTTTTCAATTTCCCATAAGTGTATTTACTCTAAATCATATAACTTTAAAAAAAATAATTCTAGAATTCAGAAGTTTTGCTAAATTAGATTTCCTTTTGCCTCACATTGTATTATTATTATTTTAAATCTCCTTAAAGCAACAGAAAAAAAAAAGTACTTGAGTATCAGAAGACCAGGGGAAATACTGGCAATGATATATAACAATGAGCAAATGAAAAAAAAAAAAAAAAAAGCATGTATCTTTCAAATAGACACGACTAGCAAATGCCTAAATCAAAAAATGGTTATTATAAAACAGCAATGGTCTAGTTGGAGACAAATGGTGCACCCAAAGCAGTGACTGGAGAGAGTTGAAAGAGAGGGCTGTTTGGAGAGGTGTGGGCAAGGTTAAGAAACCCACAAGGTTGGAGAGAACCCGGGGAACAACAAGAGCAGAGTCCTTCCCCGTGCAAGGCCCCATGGGGCAGGGGTGGGAGGGATGTTACCAGAGCCTGGCTATGACACAGGCCCACAGAGGAGCATGGTGGCGCCAGGCAGATGAGTGCAGCAACTGGCAAAACCCTGGCCCCACCTGGTGGAGGGAAGAGGGGAATCTCCCGCCTACCTTTTGGTTCTCTTCAGGGGCCACCATTAGACTGAATCCAACAAGATGCTGGGAGGTAAGAGAGCCTGGGTGAAGCTGTCCTCTGGGACACGGGCCAGCACAAAGTGAACATGCAGCCATCGTGCACAAGGAGGATCAGTAGCACAGCAGGATTTTGAAGGAGATAAGCAGAGATGGCTTAGGAAGATGGGGAAATATTCAATATCACTAAGCTAAGCTGGTAATGTACAAAAGGATGACAATATTTGGCTTACATTTTCTTTAAGCTCAGTGGGCCTGAGTGTTAAGCTCCAGAGCACCCACCTGGCCGCTCAGTCATCCTCTGGTTCTCACCTGATGCTTTGACGCTGCCTTAGTTCCTTGTCCTCAGGCAGCACGGCCTGCACCATGCTTCATTGCCAGAGCCGGCTCACTCCTTGTTGCCCTGACTCCAGTTTCATGTCTATGGAGACAAAGACGGGACCCTATCCATCTTGCTCTCAACTGTCTCTCTAGTACTGTCTTAGTCCATGTTCTGTTGCTTATAACACAATGCCTAAAGCTGGGGAATTTATAAAGAAAAGAAATTTATTTCTTACAGTTATGGAGGCTGAAAAGTCTCAGGTGGAGGGGCTGCCTTGGTGAGGACTTCTTCCTGGTGAGAACTCTCTACAGACTTGAGGCAGCACAGAGCATCACATGGCCAGGGGCTGAGTGTACTCACCTGCTAGCTCAGGTCTCCCTTCCTCTTCTCATAAAGCCACCAGTCCCACTCCCATTAATCCATGAATGGATTAATCCATTTATGAGAGCAGAGCCCTCATGCTTCAATCACCTTGTAAAAGCCCCACTTCTCATTACTGCCACATTCGGGATTAAGTTCCATCATGAGTTTCTAAGGGGACATTCAAACCATAGCAGGTACCTTGCCCATTTGCTGGCCTGCAATAAGCATTTAGTGGGTTTATACTGATTAAATTAAAAGGTACTGTCAAACCTTGGCTCTGACGCTATTAATCATTTTCCTTTCTAGGTCTCCATTTCCTAAGCTATTAAAGAGTTTTGTAGTGACCAAAAGCTTAAACTCTGGATTCTGATTGTTGGATTCACACCTTAGAGCTGCCATTTATAAGGTATGTGATATTGTTAAGTTCCTCAAACTCTCTGTCTCAGTGGGGTATCAGAAAATGGGGATGCTGGCAGGGCATGGTGGCTCACACCTATATTCCTAGCACTTTGGGTATCCGAGACAGTAGGATCCCTTGTGCTCAGGAGTTTGAGACCAGCATGAGCAAGAGTGAGACCCTATCTCTACTAAAAATAGAAAAATTAGCTGTGTCTTGTGGCATGCACCTATAGTCCCAGCTACTCAGGAGGCTGAGGCAGGAGGATCCCTTGAGCCCAGGAGTTTGAGGTTGCCATGCGCTACAATGACACCATGGCATTCTACCTGGGACAACAGAGTGAGACTCTGTCTCAAAAAAAAAAAAGAAAAGAAAACAAAATGGAGATGCTAATAGTAAATAATACCTAACATAAGATTGTGGAGGAAATTAAATGATTTAATGTGCACAAATCACTTAGTGTTGTGTTTGTAAAGTGCTGGCAGTCATCATCATTATTGATGTCATTATTATTAGAAGTTGATGGCTAGATTCATCCAAACCAACTTGTGTTTATAAATGACCAAGATACAGGATGGATTTATAAGATGAAACTTACAATTGTGTACACCAATTTGTACATAAGACACTCCCTGCACACACCCTCACATATTGTCCATAGAAACTCTTCCTCCAAGTGAAAGAGCTATGCATCTCAATGTCCTCATGGACTCCTTGCTCACACATAGGTGTCTGTCTGTGGAAGTGTGTGCTTTCAGCCACTGGCAGATGGTACTTGTCCCTGTAATTGCTGCACTTGCTTAGTAATTTTCCAGTGGACTTGATCAGTGGAAACACATCTTTTTGGAAATATGAATTTCATTATTTTTTAAAATAGATATTGACTGTGAAGATGTAAAGTTTGTAGAATAAAAATTCACACCAAAATACCAACAAAATACAAAGCTTTGTTCTGATACTTCACATAATCAATAAACAGGTATTGAGGACCTATGAATGATGAACTCAGGACTTTAACATTCACCATCAGTGAGTAGCTGTCAGTCTCTATGTATCTATGGATCCATATTTATGTATCTTACTTTACTTGTCAGTCTATCTGTCTCCTGCCTCACTCAACAAATGATTTGCAGTGGGTTAATTCTTATCTTATTTAGCCTCAAAACCCTCCAGTTAGAAATGTGCTATTATTATCCATTTTACATATGAGAAAGCAAAACCCACCTAGAAATTAACTTTCCTTTTTCATTTCTTATTAATACATTTAGAAAATTTAGAACCAGACACTGCATAATTTTGATAAATTTCATTGTGGAAACCTTCTTGTTTATTTCTGACCTCTATCCAAAACTCTCACCCTGAAACCGCTGGAATATCATTCTCAGTGGAGCTCTGCCTATCTGGCTGTGCTGGTCCTGCTGCATCCCATTATCAGCCCTCGTGTGGCTTGACAGCTTTGAATAATAGAAGGCTGTGTCCAAAAGGATGGAAATAATATTGGAAGGAGTGTCTCCTGTTCTCACTTTCCCCAAATCCTGATGATTACAGGTATCATTTCTGAGCCCTGGATGCAGATCCAGGTGGGGATAGCAAATTAATTTCTGAGGCTGTGAATGAGGGTGTGTGTTTGAAACAAGGCCCCCAAAGATGTGGACAGCAGACTCCAATTTGTGCAAAGAGCCAAATGAGGCATCTGGCACCACTGGTGGAATTGCACTTCCATATTTTACTTTTATGCTTTGAAATAGTTCACCCAGCCCTTGCCAATCGTGTGTCTCACGCATTGCGACATAACACTGGGCCTCCCACTACCTCTTTCCTTGATGTAGGCAATGACAGAGGACTGTACTGGGAGGCCAGAAGGATCTTCTGTGGGTTGCATCAGGCTTGATTTTAGCATGGTGCTACACATGACCTGTGGGCTCCATTTCATTATAGGAAGAAAAGCCCAGGATCACCCATTTGTATCTGGGGATGTGCTGGCTGATAAAAACCAAGACTGCATTTGTCAAAGTGCTCTCTGATGCATGTTTTATCATGGTGCAGTTAGGACTTTAAAAGATGTTATTAAAATCATAGCTGCAGAAAGGTACAGATTCTGCTTTAATTCAGGCGATCCTGCTTCTTGTGTTATTTCTGAGAGAATACAGACATTTCTTTAATTTCATTTTACTTCACATGTCAGTAAACTGATCAGTACCTCTACTTAAGTATTGATATAGTTTTTCTTTATTTCAATGGGATAAATTTCAAAGTACTAAAGAGTTTTATGTGTTGTTAATTTGTAATTTGCTCTAAAACTGATATAAACAATTCAGACCGTATTTTCATCATTGCTTCTCTGGAATGGGTGAGCAAAGGGCAGAGTAAGAAAATAGCTAGGTATTATATAATACGAGGTCATTTAACATATTTCTTAGCCACAGGATGCTTGTTTTCCAAGCATTGTTCTGGCAATTCACATGCCACCAGCAATGATTGAGGATACCCTCTTCCCTGCACCCCATCAGCAGAGGCGTGGCCATATTTAATTTTTGTTAATTTAATGGGCAGGGTTGCTATTCAGTTGCCATGCATCTATATAGATTCTTGAAAAATTGAAACACATTTGTACTGTTAGTAAGAAGCTCTTTAAATGCCTGCTCCTTGACCAAGTCACTCCAGACCCCATCCTGGGCCCTTCAGCATCCCCAGGGATCCAGGAACTATAAGATTGATACCTGGTGGAACAGCTTCTCAGGAGCTCTCTCTGTGCTGTGCCCATTAAATAATGTCTTTACCTATCACTTCTGCTGATAGGTAAGATGTTATTCTCTCAGCATTACTTTAATTTAGGTTTATAAGGTTTATAATGATAATATAAAATATAATAATAATTATAAAATAATTTAGATATCTATCAATCTATATCTATGTATACATAGGTGTAGATTTTGAGAGAGGGAGACAGAGTATATATTCAGAATGTGTGTGAATATATATATGTTTGTGTATATATATTTATATACATATATATATATTCTTATTGTTGTCTTGGTTTTTTAATTTTGTTTTTACGATAGAATTGTCACTTAAAGTTTCCAGAGGGTAATTATGTCCAGACCAGAAGTCACATTTGAGAATGTCTTTATTCTAGGAAAGATTATTTATATAGAAAATCTTCAAAAGAATGTAACAGGGTTTTTGCTTTGCTTTTGTTTTTAATATATACTTTTTCTCATGTAAACATTGGTTAAAGGAAACTGAACTTTGAAAAAGTGGGGGTGATGGAATCTGTAGCAGGATCAAAGGGCCTTGTGAAGAGCTAGCACCTTGATGCTTCTTCCTGTTTCACATTTCAATGTCAGGAAGAACTGAGTGGGTGAGGCTGTGCTGACTGGGGTTCAGCACATGGGCCACCACTGTGTCACAAAGGACAGAAAGACACTCAGATTGGGGATCATGCGCACAACCAGGACTAATTTATGAGAGGGGAAATCTCACTTGTGATATGCTTTATAGCTGAGTCCATACTGTTCCCTGACCCAGTCGTCTTGTTTATGTAGGTAGGAAAGTAAGACATGCGCAGAGGAGGTACAGAACTGGTTGTGTAAACAAACAGGATACAGAGTTAGAAAACACACTGCAAGATAAGGGGAGCTGTAAGTGTCACAGCATATGATAAGTGAGACATAAACAGAGAAAACATGAAAGCACACAACATAAACAAATGGGATGCTGAGTTGGAGAACATACTGTGACAATAATACAGATAAGGGCAGCTACAATGATCACAAGAAACATAATAGAAACAACACAGAGCACATTATACATTACGGCTTGCCCTCCCCAACCCCATGGACTTTGTACACCACAACACATCTAGGCCTAACCAGGATAAGATGGAAAACTCCCCTCCCCAACAGCAAGAAGAAGACAACATCCCTACTGGTCAAGAAAAAAAAAGAGAAGAGTGAAAGATAGTCTTATTAATAACCTATCTAACATAGTAAAATAAACTATCAAATAGAAAGTAAAAGAAATAAATTCACAGTACAACTACCCTTTGTTTAATTAAAACATGTGCAGCCTAACTTGTTATCTCTGAGTTCTTTCTCAGCCATGAAGAGCCCCAAGTGGACAGTAGGGGTGCGAACTCCCTACTCTAGCTCTCTGCTTCAGTTTTTGCCAAGAACACAGATTTCAAGGACTTAGATAACCCAGCCTCACAGAAAAAGAAAAAGAAATAAATAACTCCCTTACATCCTGCAGACTTGTTTGTTATCAGTCTGCTGAAGCAGAGGGGGAAAAATCCATTTTTACCTTTTAAAAGCACCAAGCAACTTTCCTCACCAGCAGACATTTCTTTCTTCTCTTGATGTGTCATGGCCACTCTCTTTCTGTTTCCCTTTCTTTCTTTCTTTGAAAAATAAATAAACATTTACTTCTGTATATCCTAATCACTGTCTAAGAATTCTTTCTCAACTGTGTATGAACTTCCCTAACAAACAGACAACATTATGAAGAAGGAGAGGACAGATGGAAGAAAAAGAGACGAAACAGAGACTCCAGTGTCACTGCCTGCTGGGTTGTGTGCCTGCTCCTACCCCTTCTAATCACTTACTGATTAAAAACCCAAAGACACCCCATAGAGCCATAGTCTATTCAGATGTGTGCCCGCTCCTAACCCCTTTAGGAGTGAACTTTCACTTTAATAAACTTTGCTGCGTTTTGCTTCAAAATTGTCTCTAGGTTTCATTCTCTGTGAGAAGACAAGAACCAAGGGGTTCAAGAGCCAGTAACAGTCTTTCCAGAATCCCGGTGTAATGGGAGAATCAAAGGGAACATGTACAAGTAATTAAAAACTGTGACGGTGGGAGCTTGTACTGACTATGCTCTAGTGTCTGCAAATCCATTCTCTGTCCTTCCACCTTCCCAGGCAAGACGACCTCCAGGGTCTGCATTAACAGGCTCCCTAGCTTCCTGACATGTGCTTAAACTTGATCGATGGGTTTACGAGCATGAGATGGAAGGTGGGGAGATAGAGGGCAGAGTGTTCCCCAGCTACCTCCCTGCCTCCACACGGACCTGGCAGCAGCTGTGTTCCACGTGGTCACCCCTGCTGGGTACATTGCTGCCATGGCTCCTGCGTGCTCCTCTGGCCTGGGGTGGTAAAGGCTTCTTATGGGTGCTGGTCCCTGTGTGCTTTGCTAACCCTTGTTAGTTCCCTCAACACTGACATCTCCTATGAAATTGCTCCCTTTGTTAAGCTTTCTTCTGTTAAAGCCCTTGGGTGTGACTTCTGGCAGAGACACTGACCCATAGGGAATCCACGTCTGCATGGATGTGGGGAAATCAAGACAGAGTGGACAATGAGACAAGACTTCATCCTCCTTTCCCTGAACTTCCTGTGTAAGTTAGGGCAGGACCAGTGGTGGTGGCATGTTTAGATCACCATAGCGAAGGGAGGTCAAGGGCGTCTTCTAGAGATGATGAGGGAACCCCTGGTTTTAAGCTTGTGACATTGACTTTGGCAATGGGGTACAGCATGACCTCCAGTGGATAGAGAAGATTTTCTAGGTTCCACCCTGCATGTCAATTTGCAACTAGGACTGACCTGTGTGGATCCTGGGACCAAATAAACCTCAGGGACTTGGATTTGTTATTAAGTGGGAAACACCCACAGAGAAGCAAATGAAGAGTTTTCTTGTGATAGAAGAAATGGAATATCAAACACTTAACTCAAATAGTCAATTGGATTTTTCTTGAAAGGCCTTATATTGAACCTTTAAATTGAAGCATATTCTTGTGGGGAAAAGCCTCTCAAACTGTGTTTTTCCCTCTGCTCGCACACCCTAACAATCATCAACACAGAAGAAGGCTTCTGTGGCCAAATGCGTGTGGTTTTCCCCATACACAGAGCAGTGGATGCCAGCTGGGAGTCCTCTAATTTAAGTCCTACGCTATCTACCTGGAGACGGTGTCCTGTCTCACTGGTTGAGGACTCAGTCCCCAAAACTGCTGCCTGCCCCTTCAGGCACCAGTCACAAGTCCAGGCATGTGGCACTTCTTACCAACTGGCTTTCAGTTGGGGTTTCCATGACACTATTTTTGGGTTCAATTAACTTGTTGGAGTGACTCACAGAACTCAGGGAAACACATTTAGTGGTTTGTTGTAAAGGATACTACAAAGAATGCAGATGAAGAGATGCGTACGGAGGGGTGTGGGAAGGGCGCTGAGCTTCCCTGCTCTCCCCAGGTGGAAACCCTCCAGAAACCTCTGCGTGTTCAGCTTTTGGGACACTCTCCGAACCCCGCCCTCTCAGGATTTTATGGAGGCATCATTATGTAGGCATGATTGACAACCGTGCAGAAATGTGATGGGACAAAAAGCTCATGATCTACACCCAGCAAGTCCTGTCTGTTCAGACTCTTCCTGGCCTCTCTGTGCAGCATTCCTTCCTCCGGGGCAGGGGCAGGACACTCTCTGGAATGAGGATCTTTTGACCCACAATCAGATTAGAGTCCTGCCTTGTGCAGATGAAAGGAGACCAGGAGAAGATCAAAGAGAGAGCTTCTGTCTCCTGAGGCTGAAAGCTCCCCAACATTGTAACAGGGACTTGGGAGTTATGGGCCAGGAACTGAGGGCAAAAATCAACTTATATATCATGACACCAAATGTACCAATGGGGGTTGTGGTGACCATGGGATAGTTTTGTCAAGAAATATCCTTTCATATGTCTCAAGCATATTTTCATTTCTGGATTAGTTTGGGGAATGTCTGTATTTCCTTTCTGTTTAGTTCCTGCTGCCATGCAATGACCAGTATCATTTAATGACTTCAAATTTCCTCCCTTCTTTCCTTTCGTAAGTTTTTATCGATCTCCAATTCATAGGAACTCTGCCAAGAGCTGAGAGAAGCAGCTCCAGAGTGCACATTCCTGCATTCCAGAATAGAAGGAATTGAATATTTATTTAATACTATCTCTATAGTTAAGTACTTTATGTACAATGTCCTAAATGTTCTACCCAACTATGCAAAGTGACATCATTTTTTATTTTAAAGATGAGAAAGCTGAGAATAAGAGAACGAATTGATGTGCTCCTTCACACAGACAGTGAGGGTGGACCCAGGGCACACTCACATCCATCTGCTGTGAACACCTATGACTCTCCAATGAACCAGGAATGCCTGATTCTCACATGAGGATGAACACGTGGGACAGGAGAATTGGCAAAGTGCTAAGAACACAGAAGATGACTGGGAGAAGTTTGCCACCTGCAAGGATTAGGAAATACTTACTGGAAAACATATCAATTGTGTCACCTGCAGAGGTTCTTGCACCAAACTGGGGAGCTTAGTCCTATGCACAGTGTTGGACCCTTGGTAGTTGCTTAGTTTGTTAGACTAATAACTTCAATCAAATAACAAAAGCCCCAAACAGTAAGATATTAATATACTGTGTGCTCTGCAGAAGGCTTGGTGAGAGACCTTCCCTGTCTACGTGTGTCACGATTGATGCTTGTTAGTAAGATCATAAACCATATGCTTACGGACCTTATGGTCCTCTGAAGAAAGCTGGTCTATGAAATCAAGATTCGATTATGGTCAATCATATCTCATCAGGCAACATAAATGGGAGACTGTTTTCCCATGTGCAGCTCATGATAACTCTTACGATTGGGGACCTGGCTATGTTTTATTGCCTATAAATCCTTACTATTATACTAGCTGGCAGCACAAAGCTACCATTTGGAAATCACAGTAAGTTAAAAAACAATAGCCCCACAGATCCTGCCAATTCTAATTTCTTTAATGTTTAGGGTCATTAAGTGACAGAAAGATATCGCTATGAAGTCATTATACTAACAGCATTTGGATCTAGACAGCAGTTGGTCTTGGCCATTATGGATCCACTCTTCAAAAAAAGCTGAAGACAGCTCCATGTTGAAGGGCACATAGTACAAAGAATTATCATAGTAACAGTGCAAAATGGACACATGAACCCTCAACCTCCATGTTGCCTTCTTTCCTTATTAATTTAGAGGTGCTTATTACTTTAACAAGTATTTGTTGACCGTCACCTTTGGACTGGGTTCTCTGTTAGTTGCTTAGTATGCAGTAAAAGCAAATCAGACATGAAGCTTACTTTCAAGTCAGGGGAACAAGTAGTACATATATGTTTACAGAAAGAAATGTAAAATTATGAACTACGTTAAATGCTATAAAGAAAAGCACAAGGTGCTATGGAAAAGTATAACAAGGAAATCTCCTCGAGATTTTTGAGGCTGCCAGTTGTTATGTAAAAATGCAAGCCCGGCCTTGTCACACCCCTCAAGTTCTCAAGAGAGGCCTGACAAACAGATTTGTGTACAAAATTATTAATTCCAAATTAAAATATAAAAAACCCTTAGAGATATTTTGAAGGTCACAAAAACTAGTCATAGTTTAATTACTACTTATGCTGTTTATTTTTTTATGATTATTGCCTTAAAATCTAGGATAATGCCATCTTGGAAAGGCAAAGATCAAGCTAAGAGATGACATTAAGTGTGTGGGTCAAATGCAGATTAGGGCAAAAAATTTTGAAGCTTTGGAGAAACTTTAGCACATTTTATGTTTGTGACTTGCTGGGTTATTTTTATATTATTACTTGTCTCAAGGAGGGGCAGAGGGACAGTCCCATGCTTGGGCTTTTGAATCCAACAGACCTGAATCATAAATGAGTTTCTAAAGCTCTTTGATCTTCCATTCTCTAGTCTTAACAAGGTAATAAATCTGTCTCTCAGGACAAGTGGGAAGATTCACAGAGATCATCCAGGCCAAGCACCTATTACAACACTTGAGAAATAGTAAGGACTCAACAAGTGTTAGCCGGTAATATAACTATTGTTGCAACTCATGAATTATAATTACTTCTTCAAAAGAATTAGATGA
This sequence comes from Microcebus murinus, assembly GCF_040939455.1. NCBI lineage: Eukaryota > Metazoa > Chordata > Mammalia > Primates > Cheirogaleidae > Microcebus > Microcebus murinus. The sequence goes on along the minus strand of NC_134110.1, from coordinate 34,046,146 downwards.
CTTACCCAATGTCACAATTAATATATGGAAGAATCAGTGTTTGAGATAAGGTTTGTCTGCTTCTTAAGTCAGTTTGCTTCTCACTGGTTCACTTTTAGGACATTTGAACCTGCCACGTCATCTAGGTAGACTTCGGGAAACGTTACAGTGAGTGGGAACAGAGACTTCCTAGGATCCCTGGTTCCCTAAGAACTTTATGCTTACCAACAGGAAGCTCTTATGAGCTGCACAAATCTTCCATCCACTCTCCATGTGAGCTACTCTTGGCGCAGTAATCACATTATGGTTGTGTTTCTTTCTGTTCTATTTACTAATGAGGTTGTAGACTCCTTGAATGAAATGGCTTAGATTGTACATAGGTACCCTCCTCTCCTCACAGTGCCTAAGAAGGGCTAACCAGGTGTTATACAGATTCCATATTTACAATTCCAAAATCCAAAGAGTTCCAAAAGCTGTATTTTTTTTTATTTCAGCATATTATGGGGGTACAAATGTTAAGGTTACGTGTATTGCCCCTCCCCACCCCCACCTGCCTCCCCACCCCCACCTGAGTCAGAGCTTTAAGTGTGACCATCCCCCAGACAGTGCACCTCACACTCATTATGTTTGTAAATACCCATCCCCTCCTCCCCCCTCCCACCTGCCCAAAAACTGTATTTTTAAAAACTCATTGACAGCTAGACCAAATCTAACCTTAAGAATTTAGAGGAAAAATACCACCTAAATTACCAAGAAGCTATATATGTGTAGTCCTTATTGATCTCAGGTAGGAAATTCATATGTTTTGTGAATAAATATTGATATATTTTATGAGGAGCTTCAACCAGAATTGCCAGATTACATGACTGTGTACACCGTGGATAACACTGTGGATATACCACCAGTGGGGTATTTACTGTGAAGCTGATGAAGCTTAAGTTTCAGAGATTTTGTATATAATTTTGTATTCAAAATTTTGTCATCTTTAATTTGATGAAGCACCCAAATTACATAAGCTTCAGGCCTCAGCAAGGATCAGCTCTTGTATGCCACATTAATGTTGTAAAATTTGAAAAGTTTTAATCCAAAGTACATCTTACCTCGATGGGTATGGATTTGTGCAACTTGGCAAAGACTAAGGCAGCAGGAAGATGGAAGGAAAGGGAGGCAAGAAGGAAGGAAGTAAAAATGGTAGAGATACCTATGTCATTTTAGTGAGAAAATGCTATAATGCATAGGCTTTAAAATTCAGTGGCTGAAAACATAACACAGCACATAAAGTGGTTCATATTCTGCTCAGTTAACTGCCCGAAGTGAAGGTTTCAAGTCAGGGGAAGCTCTGCTCCACTGGGTCATTAAGGGATCCAGGATGCTGTTGTTAACATGTGCCTTCCAGGGCTGCTCTCATCAGTACCCTACAGGCCATGGGCAAGTGGAAAAGCAAGAAGAATGCATGGCAGTGTGTGTGTGTGTGTGTGTGTTTCCTATGAGTCAGTTTAGAAGTGTTGCATTCTACTTCTTTTTATACTTCACTGACTATAAGTTTCATAGCAACCTCTTCCTGCAAGGTATGGGAAGTGTGGCCATGACTTGGGGGAAAAGGGAGAATAGGCCTTGGTGGAAGGGAGACAATCTTTGTTACACCAGCTGGTCTCCAAATGGGGCCTTGTAGACAGTGCATGAGTTACTGCTTCTCACAATCACCCAGGTAAGCACTCTGGTTTCTCACATCTTAAGCCCCTGTTCAGTAGCCAAATCACCACATCATATAAAAATAGAACTAGACAAGAAGAAGGATCAATTAGATAGTGCTTGAAATGTTCTTTGAGTATGTGTTGGCCCATGAAGATAGTTTCTTTCCTTATTTGACAACTTTCCAATCTTAAATATGTAGTTAAATAAGTGAATGAATAAATGAATAAACGCATGCCCCTCTTACTAGCTCAGGGTGTGGAATATGAGAGAAGGCTACAGTCTGAGTCTAATAATAATAATAACAATAACAACAATGATAATTGTACCACATATTTGACTAGCAAGTCAGCTTACAAAGCAGCACCATGTGTGATATTTTGATCTCCATCACAGTTCTCCACTGTAGGCACAAAGCCATTTTGTAGATGAGGACACTTAGGCACAAAGGGTGATGTAGACAGCCTAGGATTACCTAGTAAGTACCCAAAGTAGGAACTCATCCTGTGACTTCTAATTCCACAAACAGCATCCTTTTCACATTGTTATATTAAATATGTCCTTGCATTTTTGGCCCAAGCAAGAAAACACAAAATCTAGCCCCTGGAGCAAAAGGTACATGCAATGGGGCATATTGGACTTTTATTTGCATCCAGTGGGCGTCTCAGACAAGAAGAGAGCACTTGGATGGAAGAGGACATTTCAGAACCAAGCTTGAGCTCAGGATTTGGAACAAATATACTTTTTTAATATTCATTATACCAAGTTCCATGTTACGTGGGCGGGATAGAGCAGGGGTCAGAAACTACGGGCCATGGATGAATCTGGCCCACTCACTGCCTGTTTTCATAAGTTACACCCTATTGGAAACACAGCCACACTCATTCACTGACCCATGGTCTGCTGCTGCTTTTGCAGCACAACAGCAGAACTGAGTAGTTGCAAGAGAGACGATATGGCTTGCAAAGCCTAAAATATTTACAGTCAGGCGCTGTACAAAAAAGTTTGCTGAAGCCTAGGATAGGGCAGTGCTGAGTGCAGGGGCCAGAGATACAGGAAGTAACAATTCAGTATGAAAGCCTGACAATAGAATTATAACAAGGACACAGAAAGGGAGCAGAGGAGGGAGAGCTATTTGGCTCCATTTGGCTCCAGAGAAAGGGTGACAGTGGCCTTCCTAACAGGGAAGGAAATGCCATCTGAGTTGCATATTAAAGAATTGATAGTAGTTTGCAAAGCAGTGGGAGGACATTCCAGGCACAGGGAGCTGTTCATGCAAAAGTACCAAGGTAAGAATTTAACTGTGCTACTTGGATCATCATACTAGGTAAGAGCAAGGATAGTCAGAGAAAACTGAAATCTGTTGGGCCCCAACTATGGGGCTAGACAAGGGATGTGTGTGTGCCATCGCATTCAATCCTGAAAACAAACCCACCAGGCAAGTCTTAACCCCATTTTACAGAAGAGGAGGCTAAATTAAAAGAGATTGAGTAACTCACCTCAGTTTTCAGAATAGGGGTGGGTGAGGTTTTGTCCCAGGCCCCTAACGTTTCTGTCTGGCCCTCCACCACTCTGCCAGGTAAATCGCCTCTGCTCTGGCCTGCCTTGCCTCGTCCCAGCCAGCCACCACCGTGCCTGCTCACCTGTTTGGCTGCAAGCACTATGGCAGAGGTGACATGGCAGCAGGTGGTGGGACCTCTCCAGGCCAAGCCAGCCTTTGCAGCAGCTGTCATGACCAGATTTAACTCCTGGGCTGTTGAGGCTGGCTCTCTCCTGCGTGGGAATGAGCCTGGATTGATGTGAGCAGGGACCAGTGACCATTAATCATGCTGAAAAGCAGCCACAGTCTCAAATTCAAGGTGAGCTCATTTCCCTGCAGCTCATGCTGTTCCCTCACCTTATTTCACCCAGCAGTGCAGCTTTCAAAGTCTGCAATCTACTCGGGCCTTAAGTAGCTGTGGGAATCAAAGCAGGTTTCATTATATCCACTTCACCTTCACACTCCAAATCCAGCAATGAAAATGTGTGAAGGAGCTACTCCTCGTTTTCATATTAATGCATATTTAAAGGACCATAAAGAGAGATAGCATCTAAAGCAATGGACAAAGATGAGAAAACTATTTTTTGAGAATCTTAATTAACTTGTTTAAGCTTTAAAAGGAGATCAACTGGTTGTCTGAAAATCTTTGCAATCATCATATTGAGATAAGATATAATAGTTTCTTTTTCTGGAAAAAGGAAAAAGTGGTGATCAGGCAACTTGATAATAAGAACCATGTTTGATTTTTATGGCTGTTTATTGTGGCAGAAAATACATAACAAAATTTACCATTTTAAAGTATACATTTCAGTGGCATTAAGTACCTTTACAATGTAGTGCACCAACCACCATCATCCATCTTCGGGACTTTTCTCATCTTCCCAAACTGAAACTCCCAACCTGTTAAATGATAACTCCCCTCTCTCCCCTTCCTTCAGCCCCTGGAAACCCCTGGCAACCACACTTCTACTCTCTTTTTCTATAATTGACTGCTGTAGGTAACTTACATAAGTGGGATGGAATCATATAGTAGTTACCCTTTTGTGGCTGCTTATTTCACTTAGCATAATGTCCTCAAGGTTCATCCATATTATAGTATGTGTCAGAAATTCCTCCTTTTATAAGGCTAAATGATATCCTATTATATCTATGTATTACATTTTGTTTATTCACTCAGCTATGGATGAACACTTGGGTTGTTTCTACTCTTTGGTTATCATAAATAATGCTGCCATGAACATGAGTGTACAAATATCAATTTAATTTCCTGCTTCAATACTTTGAGGTATATACCCAGAAATGAAATTGATGTGTTAATATCATATAGTAATTCAGTTTTTAATTTTTGGAAGAACTGTTTTCTATAGTGACTTCACTATTTTATATTCCCACCAGTAGTGTACAAGAGTTTCAATTTCTTCATATCCTCACTAATACTTGTTATTTTCTAACTTTTTGGTAATAACCATACTAATGGCTGTGAACTTTGATTTGTATTTTCCTAATGATTTGTGATGTTGAGCATAGTTTCAAGTGCCTATTGGCCGTTTATATATCTTCTTTGGAGAAATATCTGCTCAAGTTCTTTTCAAGTTCTTTTTTATATTGGGTTGTTTCATTTTTTGTTGTTGAGTTGTAGGTGTTCTTTATATATTCTGGATATCAATCCCTTATTATATACATGATTTTCAAATATTTTCTCTCATTTCATAGATTGCCTTTTCACTCTGTTGATAGTGTTCTTTGAGTCACAAAAGCTTTTAATTTTAACGGACTCTAAACATATCTATTTTTTGTTGTTACCTGTGCTTTTCCTGTCATACCTCCTGCCTTATTCCTGATATTACAGGAAAAGCTACCAATCTTTCACCATTAATTCTGATATTGCCTGTGGATTTTTGTAAATATGGCTTTTACTATGTTGAAGTAGTGTCCTTCTATTTCTAATTTGTTGAGTATTTTTATAATGAATGTTGAATTTTATATCAAGAGTGTTTATTTTGTGAAATTCTTTCTTTGAATTAATTGAAATAATCATGTATTATTTTTTTTCATTTTGTTAATGTGGTGTATTACATTGATTGCTTTCCATATGTTACATTGATTCTTCTTAGCCAATGCAAATTTATTTAGGTAAACTTCAAACTACTTCCACGATTGCCTTTTTAACAATATTGAATATAATTTTTGGCAACCCGGTATGGCCTTTAACATTTTAAATAAGTCTAATTGCTGAAGTGCTTATGCAAAATGCCGAGTATAATGGTTTATGTTATGGAGGACTAGTTAATGAAATCAGAATGCAATATAAATACAATATATGTACTACCTAGATAATTGTAAAATGCAAATAATTTATAGAATTCTTTATATATCATCTGTATTTATAAAATACAGTCCTATGAAGTATATTATACTACTAAGGTTGAATTTAAATAATTGTACAATTGCTTAAATGCCAGTAGTTTAACTAAAATGAATAATATTGCTCTGGTTGTAGACCTTTAGAAGGAGGCAGCTTGGAGGGTGAACACAGCCCTGCAGAGACTCACTTTCAGAACTTGGTGGTGAGTGGGGACATGCAGTGCTCGTACAGAATGACAAGAAAACTCCTTTAGATTAAATAACATCATAGGGTGAAGCCCTATTCAATAGGACTGATGTTCTTATTAAAGAAGAAAGAGACAGAAGTTCACTCTCTCTGTCTCTACACACAAACACGCACGCACACACACACACACACACACACACACACACACAGAGTCTTGGGAGAACATAGGCAGAAGGCAGCTGTCTGCAGGCCAGGAAGAGAGGCTGCACCAGAAACCAGCCCCGCTGGCATCTTGATCTTAGACTTCTAGCTACCAGAACTGTGGGAGCTAATTTGTTTTCTCATGGTTCTGTTGTGTGAGCCCCCACTCTGTGGTATTTTGTTATAGAAGCCCCTCCTGGGGAGAGGAAGAATAAGAGATCATCTCCTATTACCTGCCCCCAGGGATTAATTCCTAGTGGTGCCTTCTAATGATTCATGAGGTGGAGAATAAATCCTGGTTCATCTGCATCACTTTCAATATATCAGGAGACCCTAAAATATCAAAGGCATCATTATCACCATTTTTTAGGATCTTGGGTTATTCGCTCCACTAAAACTCAAGTGCCCTGCTGGTCTGGAAAGAAAACAAGCTGGAAATAAGAGGTAAACTCTGCTCTTACTTTCAGGAAGAAGAGTTGTTCTAGGATGTGGTTGTCTTGATGGAGAAATCGTCATTGTAGGATCTAAATTCTGTGGAAGTGACATCTGGTCCACATAATACACCTCGGACCATGGGTGCCTGGGCCATCTCAGCAGAACATGCCTCTGACCTCAGTAATCTGGTAACCTAGAGGATTCCCTTATTCTCTTAAGTCTCTGCCAGATGCTGATCTGAAATTACCAAGATCTTGAATGTCTTTTATAATAGCCCAAATTTAATATCTGCTTCAGGAAATTTTGGTCTGCTATGTGCACTTTCGTTTCTAAATTCATTGGGGTTTATTTGACCAGTCTTCCCAGCCTAAACTCTTAACCACTTACTAGGAGTTTTTCTATCAAGGGCAATCCGTTGGCATTTGAAAGAATTAAAGAATATTTTCATTTCTTCTCTTAGAGCTGTAGCTTTTTTACTAGAGTTCTCTAGCTCTTTAGGGGCAAGACTTCAGTTGGCCTGGGAAATTTCTCTGGGTTTCTCTAAACTGTCTCTCTCATCTAGATTTAATTTCCTATGAGGTCTCCTTCATTTTCTTGAGAGAGAGCATTCATTCATTTAAGTTTCTGCTGAACCTTTTAATCTTGCATTTTGTGATTTGCAAAGATATATTCTTCCTCTGGAAAAATTCGCTATAATACTGTACGATACCATCTTTAAGTATTAATATTTTTAAAATTTTATCTCCTCTAACTCAATATTTATTTGGTTACTTTCTTCTTTGAGTTTTTGTAAGGAGACATTTATAATAATCTTTTGTTATATTAAGTTATGTTAAATAACAAGCTTTATTATATTAAGTTTTACTACTTATTGTAAAGTTGGCTGTTCGCAATAAGAAAGCTATAGTTGCCTGCATTGCCAGATCTCAGTAAAGCTCCAGCCACCTGAGCCTGGACTTCATGCAATGTTGCCCATATATTTGCATGTCGTCTTTGTTTGTCATCTTAACATTATTCATAAACAAAGATGACATGCAAATATATATTTTAAAAAATGTGCATGTGAAGTACCATTTTATACCATTTTCTTGATCATCACATCAAGAGAATTGTGATCTGTATTTGCAATTACTGGTGAAAAAATTTCTGTGTTTAAGAACAAAAATGAGACAAAAACACCTTGAGGCTGAGTGTTGTGCCACAAGCAGCCTCTCCATGCATCCATAGCTTGTCCAGAACCAGGGTAATTAGATTCCCAATTTGACTCAGAGTAAGGGTTTCCTTGGAATGAAGGATTGCCCATGCTAAAACCAGAGACGTCCCAGGCAGCGTAGGAGAAGTTGGTTACCCTATGTAGAGTCCACACCAGCACCTGGCAGCCAGGACCAATTAGCAGGGAGAGGTTCAAGGGGAGGCAGGGGCGACAAAGCACAGTGTTCTCACCATTTTCATGACACAGTTAGACATCGTGAATACTGTGAATATTCTGACAAGCTCTGTGGGAAGCAGGCAGGGCTGTCCTTGAACAAAGGGACGGGCACATGTCACCAGCTCTTTACTTGCTCACCGTGGAATGTTAGAACAAATGTCATTCTTCTTGATTCACTTGATACCATCTGACTGAGAGAACAAGGTCCTTGATGAAGAGAAGAAATGGCCATGAAGGGACCTCACAGGTGCTATGCTTTTCACATTACCCCTTCTGCCTCTCTCTTCACTCACGCCCACATCAGACTCCCGCAACACAGACACAGAATTTCCTCTGGAGATTGTTTCTGAACAAACCTGTAACAGAAGATTTCATGGCTGAGAAACTGAAGACCTTATAGCAAGAGACAGAGTTAGAATAATTGAGATTATGCATGCATGACTGTATAAAATAAGAAAGAAGCTCACTAAGACAATATACACATTTTACTTAATGCATATTCATCTTACTTAAGGCAGATGCATTCTACTTAAGGCTCACATAAAAGTGAGCGTTTTCTAGTATATTCCCATTACCATCCCTTGCTCGTTTGTTTCAATGAGATGCTTGTGAATAATGTGGTATATTTTTAAAAATGTGCATATGAAGTACCATCTTACACCATTTTCTTGAATATCACGTCAGGAGAATTGTGATCTATATTTGCAATTACTGGTGACAAAATTTCTGAGTTTAGGAACAAAAATTAGGCAGAAGCAACTTAATGTCTCTGTACCCGAATATTCCTAAATCGCCTAGAACTTGTAGGATTCCTTAAATACTCCCCAAAGAGTTTGAGCCTTCATTACATATCTCCTATAATAGCAGGGCTAACATTTGTGAAAATATCTTGGTCTTTCCATCATGGTCACAAGATAATCACCATAGCTCCAGCCATTACATTCAGGAAGGAAGAAGGAGGAACAGGGCATGTAGAGAAGGATGGAATAGCTCCTGTAATCAGGAAGCTAAGACTTCCTCCCAAATCCCCAGCAGACATCTGCTCGAGCATATGAGTCTTTAGCTTCCCAGACTCTGAAGTAAAGGAACGGAAGGAAGGAAGTAAAACGTTGGGATGAATATTGAGTAACCTATTCTTCAGGATCTGCCTTGAATAATCGTTTAAATGGAAGGTCTGACATCTTGTTCTTAGATATTTTCAGATGCTTGTTCCTATAAGGGAGTTTCAAAGGCTAAGTCCCTCCAGAGATCTTGTTACTCATCTTGTTGTTGGGGCCCCTCCTTTGTCTCTGGAGATCCCTTCCCTCTCTCTTTCTTCTAATTTTAGGCCCCTAAGTCTTCTCTCCAGATGTTCTCAACAAATTGAAAATTCCTGTTGTAGGATGACATGTGTCATTTTAAGCTACACTCTGTCTAGTTTACCTTGAATGGCTAAATAAGTTCAATAAATTATCTTCTTAAACAAAGGAACAATTTTATACCTATTTTAAATGATGTTTTCTATATAGATCAACCAGTTTTTGTATAGACCAAACTGTAGTCAACTTTTAGCTTTTAATTATACATGTTTACCAGAATTCATGGTCGGCATGGCAGTGCCATACTAAGGGTAGTTACTATTCATGGCTTTCTCTTACAGAGAAAATCTATACTATGGCCTGACACCTCTCACATCATTCTGACTGCATAGTTCTCTATCTCTGGGCTGTGAGAAGCTTGAGGAAGAAGGGAAGGAAGGAAGGAAAGGAGGAAGGAAGGAGGGAAGGAAGGAAGGAAGGAAGGAAGGAAGGAAGGAAGGAAGGAAGGAAGGAAGGAAGGAAGGAAGGAAGGAAGGAAGGAAGGAGAGGGAGAGAAGAAGAGAGGGAGGGAGGAAGGGAGGGAGGGAGGGAGGGAGGGAGGGAGGGAGGGAGAAAGGAAGGACAGATCAACAATTACAGACTGTCAGCCTGTATGTACACAGTCATAACATCAAATACCTTAAAGAGATACAAGTAGATCTACCATTTGATCCAGCAATCCCATTACCAGGCATCTACCCAAAAGAACAAAAGAGACTCTATAAAATAGACATCTGCACTAGAATATTTACAGCAGCACAATTCACAATTGCAAAGATGTGGAAACAACCCAAGTGCCCATCAATACATGAGTGGATTAATAAAATGTGGTATATGTATACCATGGAGTACTATTCAGGTATAAGAAACAATGGTGATATAGCATCTCTTGTATTTTCCTGGATAGAGCTGGAACCCATTCTACTAAGTGAATATCACAAGAATGGAAAAACAAGAACCACATTTACTCACCAGCAAATTGGTTTCACTGATCAACACCTTAGTGGACATATAGGAATAACATTTATCAGGTGTAGGGCAGGTGGGAGGGAGGAGGAGGAGGTGGGTATATACATACATAATGAGTGAGATGTGCACCATCTGGGGGATGGACACACTTGAAGCTCTGACTCCTGGGGGAGTGGTAGGGGGAAGGCAAAACACCGTAACCTAAACATTCGCACCTCCATAATATGCTGAAATTTTAAAAAATGAAAAAAAAAAGAATAATATATTGCCTTTATATTTACTCATCGATTTTCAGAGCTAGAAATTTAAAGCATTTTATGAGTTTAATGTGTTAAAAATCTGTGTGTGTGTGTGTGTGTGTGTGTGTGTCTAGCAGTTTGCAGCTTGAATAAAATTGCTCTATCTCTTTTAGTTATTGGCTCAAGTTCAGTCAAGGGCAAAAACAAATTCCTTTGCAACTGACCAAGGCAGAGTGTAAATCTAGTGAAAAACAAAATAGTAACTTTCACTAAGTTCAAAATCAATGGGGTTAATATAGCTTACTGATTTTTCTTTTGATCTCAGGGAGATTCTTTTTACCTACCATAAATTAGACAACTGTATTACCCAGGATTCTCCAGAGAAACAGAACCAACAGGATGAATATATATATATATATATATATATATATATATATATATATATATATATATATATATAGAGAGAGAGAGAGAGAGAGAGAGAGAGAGAGAGAGAGAGAGAGAGAGAGAGAGATTTATGAGGGGAAGTGGCTCATGCAATTACGGAGGCTGAGAAGACCCACAATATGCTATGTGCAAGCTGGAGACCCAGGGAAGCCTGCAGTGCAATTCAGTTTGAGGCTAAAGGTGTAAGTCCCAGAGTCCAAAGGCCATAGAACCAATGTCCAAAGACAGGAAAAGATGAATGTCTCAGCTCAAGAAGAGAGACAACAAATTTGCCCTTCCTCCACCTTTTGTTTTGTTTTGGCCCTCAAAGGATAGGATGCTGCCCACTAACACTGGTAAGGATGATCTTCTTTATTCTGTCTACTGATTCAAGTGCAAATCCTTGCAGAGACCCTCACAGATACATCCAGACATAATGTTCTACCAGCTGTCTTAGTATCTCTTAGTCCAGACAAGTTGACATGAAAAATCAGCCATTATAACAACTTTGCAGGCACTAGTACCTAAGCTCTTCTTTTCTTTCTCTTCCTTTATGTGTCTCTTTCTCTCTGTGTGTGTGCATATGTTTAAATTAATATAGTTTATTATTTACAGCAATTTTATATTTCCTAAAACATTGAGCAGAAAGTACAGAAAATTCTCATATGCTTCTCCTTCCATAGTTTCCCCAATCACTAACATTGTGCATCTGTGTGGTACTTTTGTTGCAATTGATGAACCAGGACCAATCATTATTATCAACTAAAGCCCATAATTCACATTAGAGCTCATCTTTGTATTGTACAATTCTATGGGTTTTGACAAATGAAAAATGCCATGTATCCCTTTGTATAGCACCAAACAGGATCACTTAACTCCCCTAAATAGCCCATGATTCATCTATTTTCCCTTACACACTCCTCCCCTTATCCATGGTAAGCACTGAGTTTTTATTGCCTTTATAATTTTATCTTCTTCAGAATATCATACAATTTGAATCATAAAGCCTTTTCAGATTGACTTCTTTCACTTTGTAATATTCACTTGCCATTCCTCTGTGGGATTTTTTGTTTGCTTGTGTGTGTGTGTGTGTGTGTGTGTGTGTGGAGGGGTGGCTTAATAGCTCATTTCTTTTTTATCACTGAGTGATATCCCATTGTATGGATACACCACAGTTTGTTTATCTATTCACATATTGAAGGACATCTTGGTTTCTTCCAATTCGGGGCAATTGTGAATAAAGCTGCTATAAAAATTTCTACGAAGATGGTTTTGTGGACATAAATTTTCAACTCCATGGAGCACAATGCTAGATCCTATAGGAGGACTAAGCTTAGATGTGTAAGAAACTACCAAAAAAAATCTTTCTAAGTGGCTATACTAGCTTGCATTCTACTAGTAATGAATCAGATTCATTTGCTGCTGTCAATGTTTTGGATTTTAGCCTTTCTTATAAGTGTGTAGGGATGTCTCATTGCTTTTCACTTGCTGCTCATGAGATATAATGTTGGGCATCTTTTGTTTGCTTACTTGCTATCTATATATCTCTTTTGGTGAGATGTCTTTTCAGATCTTTTGCCTACTTTTTAATTAGGCTGTTGTATTATTGTTGAGTTTTAAGAGTTCTTTGTACGGTTTTGATACCACTCCTTTATCAGTTTTGTGTTTTGTGAATATTTTCTCCTGGTCTGCAGCTTGTCTCTTCCTTCTCTTAATAGCATCTTTCACAATGCATACGTCTTCATTTTAACGAAGTCCAACATATCAATTTTTCTTTCATGGATTTTGCTTTCAGTGTTGTATCTTAAAAAATCATTATCGTATCCAGGATCACCTAGAGTCTCTCCTGTATTATCTTCTCAAAGGTTTTTAGTTTTTTGATTTATATTTAAGTCTGAGGTCCATTTTGAGTTAAACTTTGTAAAGGGCACAAGATCTGAGTCTATATTCTTTTCTATGCAGTTTTTTTTTAGTATCATTTTTTATTTTTAATTGTTTCTAGTTCAAAATATTACAAGGGTACAAATGTTTTGGTTACATAGATTGCCTTTTTACTGCTTGAGACAAAGTTATAAGTGTGCCCATGTCCCAGTGTACATTGTACTCATTAGGTGTGATTTCACCCATCCCCTCCTCCCTTCTCCCATCTGTTTGATTTCCATTGAGGTTTACTTCCATCTGTGCACATGAATGCTGTTTGGTTAGTTCCAATGTCATTATGTGTGCATGTGGTGTTTGTTTTTTAGTTCTTGTGATACTTTACTTAGGAGAATGGTCTCCAGTTCCATCCAGATTGTTACAAAATGTATTAATTCATTTTTTATGGCAGAGTAGTACTTCATTTTATACATATCCCACATTTTGTTAATCCACTCATGAATTGATGAACACTGGGTTGACCCCGCATCTTTGTGATTGTGAATTGTGCTGCAAAAAATATTTGAGTGCAAGTGTCTTTTTGATAAAATGACTGCTTTTCCTTTGGGTAAATACTCAGTACTGAGATTGCTGTGTCAAATGGTAGGTCATAAGGGCAGGGCCCTAATCTGATAGAACTGGTATCCTTGTAAGAAGAGGAGACTCCAGAGAGTGAGCCGCATTCTCTCTCTCTCTCTCTCTCTCTTTCTCTCTCCGCCACCTCCCTCATTCTCTCTCTCTGTCCCTCTCCCTCCTTCCCCAGGTATACACAGAGAAAAGACCATCTTAGGACACAGCAAGGAGACAGCCATGCACAAGACAGGAGAAGAGGCCTCAGAAGAAACCAACTGTGATGGCACCTTGGATTTTGGAGTTTTAGCCTTCAGAACTGTGACAAAATGTTTGTTGTTTAGCTATTCAACTACTGGGAAGTATACACTAATATATATTCAGTGTTATAAATTTCCCCCTAAACATTGCTTTTGTTGCACTTCACAAATTTTGATAAGTGGTGTTTTTATTTTCAATTAGTTTGAAATATTTTTAAATTTTTCTTGAGACTTCTTTGATCTATGCATTATCTAGATGTGTTGTTCCAAATATTTTGGGATTTTTCAGATATCTTTCTATTACTAAACTAAACTTCTAGTTTGGTGCCATTGTGATCTGAGAGCATACTTTGTATACCATCTATTATTTTAAATCTGTTAAGATAGGTTTTCTGGCCCAGTAGTCTATCCTGGTGCGTGTTCCATGTGAGCTGGAGAAGAATGTGCCTTCAGTGTTGCCGGCTGAAGTGTTCTGTAAGTGTCAATCAGATCAGTTGATTGATTGTGCTGTTACAATGTTCTACCTTCTGGATCTGTCCGTTACTAATAGAGGGGCACTGAAGTCTCTAAGTGTAATAGTGGATTTGCCTATTTTTCATGGCTGCTATCCCGTTTTTGCTTCAGGTATTTTAATGATCTTTTGTTAGGCATATATTTATTAAGGATTTTTGTGTCTTCTTGGAGAATCGAGCCCTCTATTATTATGTAAAGCCTCTCCTTATCACTGATAATTGAAGTCTACTTTGACTGAAATAATTATAGCTACTTCATCTTTATTTTCATTAGTGTTATCATGGTATATCTTTCTTCACCCCTTTACTTTTAACCTATTTGTGTCTTTACATTTAAGGTGGGTTTCTTATAGACAATGTTAGTTGAGTCCTATGTTTGATCTACTCTTACAATATATCTTTTAATTGGTGTATTTACACTATTCACATTTAAAGTGATTATTGATATAGTTGGATTAACATATGCTACATTTGTGATTATTTTCTATGTATTGTCATTTTTTATCCTTCTCTTTTTTCCTGCCTTCTCTGATTTTAATTGATTGTTTTATATAATTCCACTTTCTCCATCTAAGCACATGAATTATACTTCGTTTAAACAATTTGGCAGCTATCCTAGAGTTTGTGGTATACATTGACAATTAATCTAAGTCTACTTTCAAATAACACTATACCACTTCACAGGTAGTGCAGGTACCTTATCACAATATATTTCCTATTTCTCCCTCCTTTTTCCTCTACCTTATTATATGGTATCCTTTATTTTATTTATTTGTAAGCTATAATCAACCAATACATTGTTGACATCATTATTATCAATTAGCAATAATTGTGCCTCAGATAAAGCTCATCGGCTACGATTCTGTCACTGTGCAAAGCTGGCATCGTTATTTTGAACAAACCGTTATTTATTAGATCAGTTAAACACATAAAAAAGATGTAATGCAAAGTACAGGAAAAATAAAGGGAAAAAGAAAAAAGAATAAGAAAAGTAAGTGATTTTATTTTATCTTCTGTAACAGACCAAATTGTATCTCTCCAAAATTCATATTTTGAAGTCCTTACCCCCACTATCTCAGAATGTGACTGCATTTGGAGACAGGGTCTCTAAAGAGGTATTTAAGTTAAAATAATATTATTAGGGTGGACCCTAATTCAGTTGTCCAGACTCATGTCCTTACAATAAGAGAAAATTAGGGCCAACACACATAGAGAGAAGACTGTGTGAAGAGGCAGGGAGAAGACAGCCATGAACAAGCTAAGAGAGAGAGCTCAGAAGAAACCAGCCCTGCTGACCCCTTGACCTTGGGCTTCAAGTCTTCAGAACTGCAATAAAATAAATTTCTGTTTTGTATGTCATTCAGTCTGTGATACTTTGTTATGGCAGCTCTAGAAAACAAATATACCTTCATTTATTCCTTCTCTTTATACTCCTTCTTCCTTTAGGTATATCTTAGTTTCTGAGCTATATCACTTTTCTATTCCCTAAAGATCTTTATTTTTTTCTATAATTTTTTGCAAAGTAGGCTTACTAGTGACAAATTCCCTTGGCTTTATTTTCTGGTCTAAGAATCTTTTTATTTATCCTTTACTTTTGAAGGGTAATTTTGCCTGATATAGAATTCTAGGCATTATTTTTCTTTCAACACTTTAAATATTTAACTTTACTCTCTTCTTGCTTGCATGTCTTTTGAAGAGAAGACTGATATAATTCTTATCCTTGCTCCTCTGCAGGTAGAGTGGATTTATTGTCCCTCTTGCTTCTTTTAAAATTGTCTTTGTCTTTTATTTTCTGCAGTTTAAATATGATACGCCTGTGTATAATTGTTTTTAGTATTTATCCTATTTGGTGTTCTCTGAGATTCCTGTGTTTGTGGCTCAGTATGTGTCCTTAATTTTGGAAATTTATAGCCATTAATATTTCAAATACTTCTTCTTTTCTACTTTTTCTATTGTCTCCTACTGGTATTCCCATTATGTGTGTGTTACACCTTTTGCGACTGTCCCACAGCTCTTACATGTTCTGCTCTGTTTTGTTTTCATTCTCTTCTGTCCCTGTTTTTCAGTTTTTGAAGTTTTCCATTAACATATTTTCCAGCTCACTGATTCTTTCCTTGGCTGCATCCAGTCTACTGATGAGCCCATTAAAGGGATTCTTTATTTCTGTTACAGTGGTTTTGATTTCTAGCATTTGCTTTTGATTCTTGGAGTTTCCATCTCTTTGCTGACAATATCCATCTGTTCTTTCACGTGGTCCACTTTTCACATTAGAGTCCTTATCATGTCAGTCATAGTAATCTTAAATTCCCAGTTTGATAATTCTAAAATCTCTGCCATATTTCAGTCTGGTTCTGATGCTTGCTTTGTTTCTTCAGACTGTGTTTCTGCCTTTCAGTATGCCTTATAATTTTTTGTTGTTAAAAGCTGAACATAAGGTACATGGTAGAAGGAACTGAGTTTCCTTGAATGTGAAGTTTTAAAAGTATATGGCTATCAGTCAGGCTGCTGACTGCTATACCTCTGGTGTCAGAAGCTAAAATTTCCTTTAGAGAACCCACAGTTTTTGCCTCAAACTATTGTCATTGGGTTTCCTGAAAGAATCCTTCTAAAATAACATCTGAAGCTTGCAGTTCCTCTAGTGATAATTTCTGTTATTCTACAGGCACCCTGTGGATGGGATGATAAGATATAAGGACAGGGGAAGGACTGTAGGACCATAAAACTATAGATTAGGTTAGTCCTGCGATTAGGTTTCAGTTTTCAGTTAGCTTGTGTCCCGAGACTGTAGCCTTCACAAGTGCTTCTCAGCTTCCCTCTTCCTCCTTGCTCAGGAGAGCTGTAAAGGCTGAAAGCAGCTAGAACTGGATATTTCCCTTCTCCCAGGTTGGTGGGCTCTGGTAAAATAGTTTCCCTTGAGAGTAAGGTATAATAAAGAAACCAGAGAGCTCTGGGCATATTTCAAAATGTCCGCAGTTTTCTTTTTTCTGCTGGAAGCATGAGGAACTTTTTCTCCAAAATATTAATATGCCCTGAGGACCTGGGGGCTTGAAGGCAAAGCTCATGAAAGTGTGGGTCTCCTTGAAGGCTGCCCCCTCCCCAGAGTGTTTGCTTCTCAAAGTAGTCCACACTGAGTCTCCAGCAATTTGTCAACTATAATTTAAAATGTTCCTAAAGATACTGGTTCCAGCTATGGACTTCTGACCTCACTAACTTGTGATTCCCTGTGTCTCTGTTATTTCAGTTTTGGGGGCGGCAGTTTGCCCTGTGACTTCAATTCTCTAATGGATCTAAGAAGAGTTGTTGATTCTCGCTTTGTCTGTTTGGTTTATTTGTTTGTGGGGATGGAAGTGACAACTCCCAAGCTCTTTGTATGTCAGACCAGAAACTGAAGTCCCCTGTGTGTGTCAATTACATTACTTTTAAGAATATAAATCAAAGTTTATTTCTGAATTTGAGTTGTGAAAATAGAGCTTACTTACAAATGAGGTGTCTTCACAAACTCAGACTCAAAGCAGGCTGCTTGGCTAATGAATACCGCAGGGAGGGAGAGGATATTACTCTGGACTTAGAGCTGGTAGAATCAGGTTCACATCCCAGCTCTGCCACTTCTCTTGGGGTGACCTAACGTCTTTGACTGTCACTTTTTAAATCTATAAAATAGAGCAAAAAGGGATAGTGGTTTAAGAAGAGTTTATAATTAATCATATTCTTCCTTCCTCCATTATGGATTTTTAACCAATAAAGGAAAAAATATGAGTCTTATGATGATAAAATATGATAGTGGTGTTATTCCTGGTTGAACAATATCATTAACACAGGCCAGTATGAGAAGCATGTCTTTAACATGCTTTGAGAGTGGGCAAAAGGAACAGAATTATTCCTAGTAAATCCAGAAGAAAACCCCTGTCCTCAACTTCTACGGGAATATAAAGAAGAAAATAATGAGTACCATAGCCTCAAAACTTATATTTCACCATCGTTGTGAATACTAACTAAGACAAAGCAATGTGATAGTGATGACTGGCAATATTTGTTGAAAAGTTACTTATCGTGGTAAGAGCTCTACATGCTAATCTCTAAACAACTGTATTAAAATCACCTTCTCACTACTCCTTTTTTATAAAGAACTGAAGTCTAGAGGGATGAAATAATTTACCCAGATCCCTCAGTCATCATGTGGTTTAGCTCAAGTATCAGTTTACAGGTGTTATCTAGGCAAACGGAATCTTTAGAACTCTGAGAAGTTTCAAATCCCTCAGGGAAGACAGGAGCTAACACAGCCTGACACAAGAAAAGCACTTCATAGATACTGGTGGAAGTTAAAGCATGTATTCAGAAATCACTGGCTGTTTTACCCATATTTAGATGTGTATTGATGTATATTCTACAGCTAGATAGTGTATCCCTTGCAGGGATGGGATAACTTTTTTTAAAAAAAATTAATTGACACATAATGATTGTACATATTTATGGGATACAGAGTGATATTTCAATACATGTATACAATGTGTAATGATCAAATCAAAGTAATTAGCATGTCTATTACCTCAGACACTGATCATTTATTTGTGTAGGGAACATTCAAAATCCTCTCTTCTAGCTATCTGAAAATATACAATATATCATTGTTAACTATAGTCAACCTACAGTGCTATTGAACACTAGAATTTGCTCCTACTTGGTTATAATTTTGTATCCATTAACCAATCTCTCCCTATCTCTCTCCCACCCCTCTACCCTTTCCAGCCTCCAGTAACTACTATTCTACTCTCCAATTCTATGAGAACTACTATTCTACTATTATTCTACTATTCTACTCTCTCTTCCAGTAACTACTATTCTACTCTCCAATTCTATGAGATCAAAGAGACTAGAACAGGGGTTACTGGAGGCAGGGAGGGAAGGATAGGGAGATGCTGGAATAACTATTCTACTTCACTGAATCTACCTGCTATAGGGATGGCTTCTTTGCAGTACTTAGTAAATATGAGATTTCTTGATAAATGACTTTTAATATTTAATAATTAAAATAAAGGTTTTGGAGAGGAAGAAAATAATAAAATTAGCCAAATAAAGTGTATGCAATAGTCAAGATATGAAAACAACCTAAGTATGCCTGTTGATGCATGAGTGGATAAAGAAAATGGAATATTACTCAGCCTTAAAAAATAAGGAAATCTTGCCGTTTGCAACAACAGGGATGAAACTAGAGGGCATTATGCTATACGAAATAAGCCTGACACAGAAAGACAAATATTGCATGATCTCATGCATATGTGGAATCTAAAGAAATAGAACTCATAGAAACACTGTAGAAGGGTGGTTGCCAGAAGCTGGGGGCTAAGGGGAATGGGGAGATTTTGGTCAAATGGTACAAACTTGCAGTTGTAAGGTAAATAAGTTCTGGAGATCTAGTGTACAGCATGGTACCTTAGTTAATAATAACTAATAATGGGCTACAGTTAATAACATATCGTGAACTTGAAATTTGCTGAGAGTGTAGATCTTAAGAGTTCTCACCACCAAAAAACAACAACAAAAAAGATAACTATGTGAGGTTATGCATATGTTAATTAGTTTGATTGTGGTAATCATTTCACAATGTACATGTGATTGTATATCTTGAACATATACAATTTTTATTGGTCAATTTTACCTCAGTAAAGCTGGGAGGGAATTAGAGAGTGTGTGTGTACATTTGTCTTAGGGAGGTGAGGGTGAAGTAATGGGAAGACAGAGATGGGGAAGGAATTAGCGTTCACTAGGAAACCTCCTGTCTTAGGTGCTGTGTGCATGTTTTCCTCCAGCAGCCTTTTGGGGAGTGAGTAAGAAACATGATAATGACCGCTGAAGGCCCACAGCTACCATCCATCTTCTCTGAAGCACTGGCCTTTAGCAACTGCAGCCATGTGTCTGGAGGTGCCTCGAGGTGCCTGGCACCCAGTAATCCACAAATATGAATTGAGCACCTTCTATGTAATGAGAACTGTGCTGGAGAAACAAACATGAGCAAAACTAAGAAAGCCCATGTCCTCACAGGACACCCAGAGAGGTTAAACCAATTGGAACACAGTGACATAGACTATAAATGTCATTATAAGGCATACACAATGGGTTTTGGCAGCAGATGGGAGAACTATGAACTTCTGGGCTAAAGATAAGTCTTCCAAGAGAAGGTGATGTCTCAGCTGAGGTCTAACTGGTGAGTAGGATAAAGTGAGGTGGGGTAGTCATTTGAGCCAGGGGCACAGAATATACAAAGGCCCAAATCACAGATGTTAATTATTAATGCTACTGTTATCTCAGTTGGTGTCACGGGCTTTAGAATCAGCAAGATCCATGTTGAAATCCTGGTTTTTCCCCTCCAGGTGTATGCCCTTGGGTAAGCTACGTGGTCTTCCTGAGCCTCTATCTTGCTTTCTGTATCACAAGTACACTCACACATAACTCACAGCAATGACACGAGAAGAGAGTGGGTAGATAGGTGCACAGACCTCAGCACTATGCCTGGCATTTAAAGTGCTAAGACACACTTCTCTTTCTGATCTCTGCAAAGAGTTTTCAGTTTTTCATTTTCTGGATTCCAGAGTCTTCTTGGACACCAGATAATTTTCATCAACCAACATTTGTTGAGAGTTATGAGAAGATGAGCAAATTCTCTGTATAATCACATGAGAGCAGCCCACTGGAGGCCGCAGAGTGAAGTGCTCCCCAGCCACTGGTGGAAGAGCATGCTATTAATTTCAGGAAGAGCCCCCGAAACAAGTCTACATGCCGGTAAAGTCCTGCTATGAATCAGTAAATAACATGCACTGCAATTCCAGGCTTTTAACTCAAGGTCTGCACAATACCTCCACCTCATCAGACTTTTGGACTTCCCTTTAAAATGCATAATTCACATCCAGAAGAAAAAAAAATTAATGTCTGTTTAGTTTAACACTGGAGAAGGTGGCTGGGGATGGATGGATCCCGTCTAACCCAAGGTGGAATCTAAACTTCCCCTTAAACTCCTTTTAGGTCGGTGAGTAAATTGTAGTATGTTTGACACAAAATCAGTATCTGTCATGCACTCTTAGGCAAATGATAATTTTCTACTGAAAACTATTTCCTTAGTGATGGTAAATCTTCAACCACTCTTGACAGGTTCAATTTTTGCAAAGTGCCAAAAAGTCTACAACATGTGGGGAAGTGTAATTCAGCTTAGCGGATATTATTGAGCAGTTACTGTCATTTGCTTGTTTGTTCTCACGTTCACCCCCTCCTTGCCTTTTCACACAAACAGACCCTCCACGTTTGACTTCGTGAGTCAAGTTCAGCCAATGGAAAAACTGCCAGAAGATAAGAGAGTGGGAAGTTGGGGTAGACATTGTTGGTGCTCCACTCAGATCCCTGGGGTCACTTTTAAGTTTGGGGTGCCCATCTCCCAGCTGCTGCATTGCTGCTGAAGGCTCATAGCTACCACCGATCTCCTCTGCAGGATTGGCCTTTAGTGGCTGTAGCCACATGTCTAGAAGTGCCTAGGGGTTTCACAGCTCCCTAGGAACCCTTATCTGATCATGACTTGTGTGGGGTCAGTGATTCGATAAGAGCCCATCTCCATTGTCTCATGGAAGAAAAAACACAGAGAAGCAATTTGTACTCCAGAGCTCCCTCCAGGATCTGGCTAAGGTTAGACATCACTTAGAACCCCAACTTTGCTTAAATCCTTCCTTTTTGCTGGCATGCTTCCCTGGCCATGCAGACTTCCCCTGGGAGCTTCTCTTAGTAAATGACTTTTGCACACACTTCCCTATTTCAGGCTCGGGTTCCAGGACACAAGCCTAGGACAAGGGGAGAAGCCAGGGTATGTTTCCCTTCTTGCTCTGCTGCTGGTGGAGTCTGATGCACTGGTTCTGGCTTCATTATTCCAGCTCTCACCCTGGTAGCTCACACTAGTTCTAGCTTCCTCCTGGTCATTCTACATGACCGTTATCTGTTGTTTCAGTTTCCTTCTGTAGATTCATCTCCTGCCAGGTAGACCTGTGTGCTCAACAACTTGGCTGGATCTTTGGAGGCCCCACTGCCAAGGTTTGGGCTCCCTTGGGCAGTGCCTGTGCTGGGCTTTGATAGCATCATCCTGCTCTTTGCCCTGCCAGCCCTGGGGGTGGCCACAGCTTCTTGCAGCTGCTGATCTCTGGGTTGCCTTACCTTCTCCTGCTTTCTGCTTTTCCAAAACCAGGTTCTGTGCTCCCTGAATAGTCCACTAGGATTCTTGCCTTGTGTGGGACTGCTTTTCTCAGCCAACCTTCCAATTAGGTCAGCCATAGACTGAGTTTTGGGCAACGAAATGTGCACAGAACCCGTAACACCTCTGAACAGCCCTCTCCACCCTCTCTTTACTCATTTGCTGACAGATGTGTGGTGTCTGGGGGAACACTCTGAGGCTCTGGGGGCATGGCAGATACCCAGATGGAAGGAGCCTGAATCCATGAGTGACCTTGTAGAGCAGAACCCTTTCTCACCACCCCCACTGTGATCTTCAACAGACTGTGGCATGCATTAGAAAGAATATATCTTTAATTTGTGGTGCATATCAGAAAACAATAGAAAGCAAAACTCAGAAGCTTGGTGTATTGGTGAGCTATTCTTGCATTAATGCTGCATGATTAAACAATCCCAAACTCAGTGGCTTATGAGCACACTTATTCCTATGTTCATGGATCTGCTGCCAGCTGCAGTTCAGCTCTGTGGGCTGGTCTCTGCTGGCAGACCTGCTCCAGGCAGCAGGCTTGGCTCCAGGCTGCGGTTGGGTCTGCTCCACCTGTCTTCATTAAGGGGCCCAGGCTGAAGGTGCGCTAACTTTCCTGGGCTTGAACTTCCCAAGGCAAATCACTGGAGCCCAGGAGCCCAGCCAAACTGTGCAAGCACGTTTAAATAGTGCCTGCATTATCTGCTCTTATTAAATCTGCCCACCTTCTGTCGTCCAAGCAAGAGTTAGTGGAGTGGGAAAATGGCCACCCCAAAGGGCTGGGGAGGGGAGTGAATATTTTCCAGAAAAAATCATCTGATAAGAAATGTGGAACCACATATAATTATCACTGTCACAGCCGCTGGTCTTAGATTCTCTCCAGCAATACCCCTGGACACATTCTTCCTTCTATCTTGAAGGAATGAGTGTAGTGAATTCCCCCTGTTTCCAGATTCTGCATTGCTTTAGTTTTTCTTTAGTTCCCCACCTACTCCAACTCCACTGTGACATAAATTAGGGAAGCATTCCAAGCATAACCAGCTCTCAGACTCTGTGACAGATAAAGCAGACTGTGGTCCCCATGTCACCATGGCTCCTAAATCATGCTGAGCGAATTACGAACACATCAAATTGTCCCCTACATTATAAAAATATTCCTAATACAAGTAAAGGAATGTAAATTTATTTAAAAATGTATCATTCTGAAGCTTTATACTTGAATAGTAGAAAATGACCCCTAACACCTCTCCTGACTGATACATGCACATCAAAGCATTTTCACACATTGGCAAGTACAGGTTGAGCCAACTCTTTCCTTCGGGAAGATCTTTTAACTGAAGTTAAGTCTGACTTCACAGTCAGGGAAGGATGGAGGTTGAACCAGAGTCCTCTCTGGAGCCAATTTTCTCAAGTTTCATGTCTCTGGACCTCACATTCAATAGCACCCATCTCAGCAGGCTCCTGATCATGCACAGAATTTGTGTGATAGAAATGTCTAAGTGTCACACCAATATGTGCTTTAATTCCCTCTATAGTAGTTAAAATTTTAGCCAGGTACATGGTGACCCAGCTCAGTACTGTGTTTCCAAGCTTCTCTTGGAGTCAGTTCCCAGTCAGTGGGAGACAAGCTGAAATTGTGTAGTAACCTTGTCTTCCTCCTGCTTCATTGACTGGCTCAGGTGGATAGGATGCAGAGAGCTGGAGCAGCCATCTTGAACCCCAAAGTCAGAGTCATGTCAAGACCGTAGAGCAACAAGACACAGGGAGCCCAGGTTCCAAGTGCCATTGAGATGCTGGATCAACCCTATACTCTTCGTGTTCTGACTATTGTAGGAGAGAAAGGTAATTGTCTCTTTAATTTAAACCACTGTTGTATTTGGTCTTTATTACCATAGCCAGAACCTGTATCTTAAATAACATACCAACCATTGTGTCTTAAATAATTTGTACTTCCATAGCCATGTACTTGGTATTCTCCTTAGGGATGGGCGCTGGACCTTTCATTCAACATTCAGCAAGAAATTATCTGTTGAACAGCAACTGCACACAAGCCGTGGAGGTATGTGCTCTGAGACAAGAGTGCCCGTGTTAGGCTCAGTCTCCTGACCCTCCCCTGCCATGCTCTTGGAGCACTAGCCATGCTATCTGCCCCCAACACACCTTCCGACCTTTACACCTTAGAGCAAGCTCTTCCATCCAATTCCCCTCTTAGCCTAAAGAACTCCTACTCACCCTTCAAGATCCTGCACCAGGAAGATTTCTTCAATTTCCAGGATGGAGTTAACTCTTTGCAATTCAAGTTTTTACAGAATTTTTTAACATATAGCTTTATTATAGAATTTGTTTGATAACTCTGCTAAAATGCAGGGTCCCTAAGGGAAAGGACTCTACCTCCATTTGACATTCAGTGAATATTGATTGAATTCTTGGCATGTGCAGGGCCTCACACTAAACACGGTGACTGAGCTGAAACAGACACAACTCCTGTTCTCCTGGGGCTTATGGGTTAGCAGATGAAATAGTACTTAAATAGCACACCTAGTATAGACTTCTAACCTTCATAGGTGCTGAGAAGAGGTCCTGGTCTTATAAGAACTCATGATAGGAGATCTAATCTAGGCAGAGAAAAGGCACCCCCTTTAATGTGATGCTTGGGCTGAATTTAAAGGCTCTACATCACCTTTGGACCATGTCAAGTACCTAGAAGAGCACTTAGCACACAGCAGGTGCTTAACAAATATTGGCTGAAGGAAATAGAAATAGGCTATTGATAAATGTTTAACTGATAATTATATTTATTTGGCATTGCAGTTTCGGCCCTTAGCAGATTTTATTTTATTTAATCTCACAATAATAAAATATATTCAGTGATTATCATTCTCATTTTATAGATGAGGAAACTAAAACACAGAGAGTTTAAATAATTTTTCCGAGGTTCTATATCCAGGAAGAGGTAGAACTGGAATTTGAACCCAAGCCTTCTGGCTCCAGAGCTCCAGGGTTCAGCTACATTTTTGGAGAAGAACATCTCTTTTCTGTGCACCAGCTTTGTGCTAGTTATTATACTTGGGTTACTTCATAACATGCCTGGGAAAGGTAGGTACCATTGGTTTTTTTCTCTTTTAATAGATGCTGTAATTGGAATTGAGGGATAAAAATATTTCCATCCCAAATCATAAAAGTTATAAGTAGCAGAGTTGAGAATGGAGCCAAGATTGGTTCCACATCCTGTACCTGGATTCTTTCCAGTTGCCAAACTGCCACCTGGTGATTGAGATGGTGACTCCCATGGTCAAATGACTATGGAAGATGACAAGAGGGAGACGAAGGAAGAGGGGGAGCTGGGAGAGGGGAAGTGCAGTTCTATTAGGCCTCTTTCCCTCCTCTTGGGACTTGGGATGTTAAAATAATGTAGAAGTTAAAGACAATCAGCTTGTCATGAACACCCTGAAGCAAATTCCCATTTCCTTATTACTCTCTACCTTCATGTCACTTCGCATTTGTAAAAAGCGTCACATTCACTTGTAATATTGTCTGATTAGAAGCTGGATCTATTTTCCTACGAAAATATGAAGCTGCCCGTAAGATGAAAATGTTATAGAAAATTACCTGTACTGAATGAAAATGTTTAAAGAAAAATTATAAGCTGCATCTGCAGGTTTTAAATCCAGGGATTTTTTTTTTTTCAAAATGCATGGAAATAATATTGAGCTATTGTCAAATGCTCTAAAAGGTGTGTGAGTAGGAAAGTGACTACAGAGGGGGAGGATGAAATCTGTGCTGACTCAGCTCCTGAGCTGCAAGATGAAAGTAACAAGACCTAAGCTGTCTTCGTAGATTCCATACCAATCATGTTAATTGGAAACTGGAAAGAGGAAATGGTCACAATCAACAGATTTATCACCCAAAGGGCTGAGCAGTTCATAAATTTAATCCGGCAAAGGAATTGGAAAATAGAATTGATGCTTGTAAGAACCAGGGGCGGGGAAGAAGGGGGATGGCCTCTCTAAACAACCTTTTGCAGCCAGATGGCCAGGAGTGCTTGAACATATTTTATTTGAAGCTATTAGAAATATGAAAAGGCACTTCCTCCGGGCCCCTGGCTGAAGTATTGTAGCTTCTTTTTTATGGTCCTTATAAAAGAAGAGCAATAAAGAGACACAAGCAGGGTAGTTAAGTTTAATGGCAGTAAAAACCAGACACCTGAATATATGTAATTTATTTTCCTAAGAAAATCTCGCCCGATTGGGGCTGTATTAATTAGCATGGAAATGTATTGCAGAGCCAACATTGCTTGAAGTTTGTTATCTTGGCTACTTTACGAAAAGGAAAAACAAAACAACCAGAAATATCTTTGTCACTTCATTGTAAAAGGAGGGGGAAGAAAGTCATCAAAAACAGCTTAGGGGCTTCATCTGGAAAAATAACTGCATGAAATCCCATATCTCTGGAATTCAACCAGGAGCCTTCCTCAACCACCTAGCAGTGTAGGTGGAGGGGAAATACATGTCAGTTAAGAACCCACAATAGCCAGAAGCAGGGCCAGGCACTTGTGACTATCTGTGTTTCTCAGATGATGCAACGGAAGCTCAGATAAATTAAGAGTGTTGGCCCAGGGGCTGGAGCTCATTAAGGAAACAGCCAAGATCCAGACACAGGTAAGCTGATTCCAAAGCCCATATTTGCCTGGCAATTGGTTGTTTCTCAACACACAGTCCGGATTCCACTACCCTCTGTGCTTTGCTCAATTCCAAGCTGCCAAATAGATAGATGATTTACCTGGTTGTTGAAACATCAAAGAAGCAGAACCCGAAAATGACCAAATTACTGTATATCTAAAACCTTCATTTACCTGTCCGTGGGATGAGTATAGTTCTCCACTTACCGCTTGTTTTGTTTGCACTATGCGTCATCACAGGACTGGGTGGAGATAAAGAAGTCAATGAAACTCGATGAAGAGGTACAGATTCTCTGGCAAACTGTTGTTCAATAAATATTCAACAAAAGATGTGGTCAGAGCTAGAAAGATTCTTAAAAGTGATCTGATCCAACCACATTATTATTTTTAATTAAAGGGCATTACGGGGGTACAAACATTTTGGTTGCATGAATTGCTTTTGTACAGTTTGAGTGACAGTTAAAAGTGTAACCATCAGCCAGATCATTGTACCTGTCAGAAGTGAATTTACCTGTCCCTCCTCCCCCCTCCCACCTGCTTTATTTCCATTGAATTTTACTACCATATGTGCACATGAGTGTTGGTCAATTAGTTCCAGTTTAATAGTACATGTGGTGTTTGGTTTTCCATTCTTGTGACACTTTACTTAGACGGATGGTCTCCAGCTCCATTTAGGTTGTACAAAAGGTATTAGTTCACCATTTTTTGTGTGGCTGAGTAGTATTCCATGGTGTACATATACCACACTTTATAATCTACTCATGTATTGATGGGCATTTGGATTGTTTCCACATCCTTACAATTGTGAATTGTGCTACTGTAAACATTTGAGTACAAGTGTATTTTTTATAAAATGTCTTTTTTTTCCTTTGATTAAATACCCAGTAGTGGGATTGCTGGATGAAATGGTAGGTCTACTTTTAGTTCTTTGAGGTATCTTCATATTACTTTCCATAGAGCTTATACTAGTTTACAGCCCCACCAACAGTGTATAAGTAAGTGTTCCTTTCTCTCTGCATCCACACTAGGCTCTGTTGTTTTGGGACTTTTGTATAAAAAACATTCTCATTGGAGTTAGGTAATATCTCATTGTGGTTTTGATTTGCATTTCCCTGATGATTACAGATGTTGAGCATTTTTTTCTTATGATTATGGGCCTTTAGTCTATCTTCTTTGGAAAAGCTTTGTTCATATCTTTTGCCACTTTTTTATGGGGTTGTTTGATGTTTTCTTGCTGATTTGCTTCTATTATTTGTAGATTCTGGTTATCAGCCATTTATTGGATGTCTAGCATATGAATTTTTTCTCCCATTATGTAGGTTGTCTATTTACTCTATTGATTGTTTCCTTAGCTGTACAAAAGGTTTATAATTTAATCAGGTCCCATTTATTTACCTTTGTTATTGCTGGGTGTTTGTTGCTGAGATTGGCTTTGAGTCTTCTTTATAAATTCTTTGCCTAGGCCGTTATCTAGAAGAGTTTTTCCAATCTCTTCTTTCAGAATTCTTATAGTTTCATGCCATAGGTTTAAGTCTGTTATCCACCATGAATTAATTTTTGTGAGTGGTGAGAGGTACAGATCCTGTTTCAGTCTTCTACATGTGGCTATCCAATTTTCCCAGTACCATTTATTGAATAGCGATTCTTTTTTTTTTATTTCAGCATATTATGGGGGTACAAATGTTAAGGTTATATATATTGCCCTTGCCCCCTCTCCCCCCTTGAGTCAGAGCTTCAAGCGTGGTGACCATCCCCCAGATGGTGCACATCTCACTCATTATGTATGTATATACCCATCCCCTCCTTCCCCCTTCCACCTGCCCTATACCTGATAAATGTTATTCCTTTATGTCCACTAAGGTGTTGATCTGTTAATACCAATTTGTTGGTGAGTACATGTGGTGCTTGTTTTTTCCATTCTTGGGATACTTCACTTAGTAGAATGGGTTCCAGCTGTATCCAGGAAAATATAAGAGGTGCTATATCACCATTGTTTCTTAAAGCTGAATAGTACTCCATGGTTTACATATACCACATTTTATTAATCCACTCATGTATTGATGGGCACTTGGGTTGTTTCCACAACTATGCAATTGTGAATTGTGCTGCTATAAACATTAGAGTGCAGGTGTCTTTTTTGTAGAGTGTAATTTGTTCTTTTGGGTAGATACCCAGTAGTGGGATTGCTGGATCAAATGGTAGATCTACTTGTATCACTTTAAGGTATCTCCATATTGCTTTCCACAGAGGTTGAACTAGTTTGCAGTCCCACCAGCTGTGTAAGAGCATTCCCATCTCTCCGCATCCACACCAACATTTATTGTTTTGGGACTGTTTGATAAGGCCATTCTTACTGGAGTGATTCTTTTCCCCAGTGTATATTTTTGTCTGCTTTGTCAAAGATCAGGTGGCAATGTGAGAATGGTTTCATATCTGGGTTCTCTGTTATGATCCATTGGTATATGTCTCTCTTCCTATGTGAGTACCATGCTGTTTTGGTTACTCTATCCTTGTAGTATAGCTTGAAATCTGGTAAGGGGATACCTCCTGATTTTTTATTTTCTCTTAAGGTTGCTTTGGCTATTCAGGGTCTTTTCTGGTACTATACAAAGTGTAGAATTATTTTTTTCTAGATCTGCAAAAATAAAAGATGTTGGCATTTTAATAGGGATTGCATTGAATCTATAGACCACTTTGGGTAATATAGGCATTTTTGCAATGTTGCTTCTACCATTCCCTCTCCCCTGCATCTCCCTGCATCATTCTCACGTCTGAGGTGGCACCAGTTCCAGCCTGCCTGTCTAAGCTGCCAGCATGCAATTTCATGAAATGCCTGTGGGCAAGAAGCTCACAAATTGCAGTGGTCCCACTCTCAGTGGCATGCTCAGCTGGAAACATGCAACCACCAAAGAGATGCAGCCATTTATGTGCTACTCAGTTCAGAGTATTCTCACAGTTGCCATGGGGGCATAGGGGCCACAGCTACCAGCTAGCTTGAGAGCTAAAATTATTCTCTAATGCCATTATTGGAGGGGGTGTGGAGGAAGAAGTGTCTAAGTGTAAGGAAGCCAGCATTCTGACCTCCTGTGGTATTCTCCTGTGGAGTGTCCCTTTTGAACACCCAAACTCCTGTGGATCACTAGGTTCACTTTACTGTTCCTATTTAGCTGCTATGCCTGGGTTCATGAAGGGTGGAAGTGCCTCCAAAATGTTTTATGTCTTGATATTCACTGAAGGTACCTCTGTGTGGGGGAGGAGAAACCCCTCTTACCCTTTCCCTAGGCTCCAAGCCTCTTTGAGTTCAAACCGTGCTGCTGTCTTCTCTTCTCTATATTCTTCTTTCTCAGTTTAGCAGTTTTTCTCAGTTGGGTCCCCAGATGTCTCTGTATGTCTTCCTGTGACCCACACCTGAGCTGCAACTGCTCTCCTCTTTCCTCAATCCAATATTCTACCTTCTGCCTGGGATGATTCAAAAAGCGATGTTTCTAGTTGGCCATCTTGGCTCCCATCCCCCATCCACATTATATTTGCATCCTTTTGATAGATATCCCTTACTTAGGTGCTTGATTTTATTTGCTTGTTTGTTTGTTTTAAAGAGGGGCCAAAGCATGCCTTTGGCTTTACCAGTACGACTGTGAAGTTCCAGACTCTGTCAGGGGAAAGAGAGATTCAGGGCTCATCTTTATTGCTCTTCTGCTGTGTACCATTGAGCAAGTTACTTTCCCTCCTCATCCTCAGGCTCTTCATATGATAAAATAGGAGTAATAACTCCATTTGATGTTTTGTGGGGTTCAAATAAGAGAACACACGCAAAGGTAGGTGTTTGGAACCCAGGTCACAGTAAATACTCAACAAATGCCAGTCCTTCCCTCGGGTGCCATCTCAACTTTTGGGATAGAATATCTACTACTAAAGTTCCACATTGTTTTATACAAACTATAAATTGGCTTCATGGCTTGTTACTTCACCTGATATTCACCCAAAACCTTTGAAGTTGGTAGGACAGAGAACAGATTCCTCAGTTGCACACACAGATGAGCATACCGAAGTACAAGGAAATGAAATGCCTGTCTGAGGCCACACTGCAAGTAAGGGCTGCCTGGGGCTGTTCCAAGGATCCATGCCCTGGGGTGCCAAGTGGACGCACTTCCATCACTTCACATACGACATCCACTCACCTCCTTCTGGTCATGCAGACACCTCACTTTCTCTCACCACCCTGCTTTCTTGTGTGCAAAATGGCAACCACAGCTCAATCTTGCAGAGTTATCATGCAGTCGATTGGCTCATGTATGCAATGACCTCAGCACCGTGGCAGGCACAATGCTCAATAACAGGCAGGATGAAACTTATTATAACTTGACATAGCAGTGATTGTCTTGTGGCCAATAAATATTGATCCTTGTATTTAGACACAGACAAATATCCTATCTATAACTGTTTCTGTCTCATACATGAATATATATGCACAGAAATGAAAGACAAAAAAAACCCAACAGACTCTTTTGGCATATAAATAAGAACATCACGCTGAAGAACTTCTCTGCTTCCTTGAATTGAGAAAATGTTAACAAACAGTGCTACAAATTGAAGGAATAACTTAATGCCTGGTGAGGAAGGCGAACATTAAGGAGGTGACATGTGGCAGTCACTTGGTATTAAACTCTGATTTGCT
Organism: Microcebus murinus; assembly: GCF_040939455.1. Classification (NCBI taxonomy): domain Eukaryota; kingdom Metazoa; phylum Chordata; class Mammalia; order Primates; family Cheirogaleidae; genus Microcebus; species Microcebus murinus. The sequence goes on along the minus strand of NC_134110.1, from coordinate 34,014,509 downwards.
GAATGGTATATTCCTTCAGATAGCAGAATTTCTTGCCAAAATAGGCAATAGAAATGTTCCCATAATTAACAAGGTGCCAACAATTGGCCAATAATTCAGAGAGTCAGCAAACACAGCTAACAGCTGGCCTGAAAACATTGGGAAAACAATTTATGAGCCACTGCTCAATTCAGAAGGAGAGACGATGCAAGTCCCAGCATAATAACCATATTTCTTACTTGCTTTGTCCAGAGAGAATCTTACCCTAGATTAAGAGGTGGTTTCCTTGTTGCTTCTGATTAGAGAAACATAAACTCTTTTGTGATTATCTCTGCAATCTAGTGGCTGCTGGAGAGGAAACAAAGCAATATTATCCTGACGCCATAAATATCAATATCGTTATAAACCAACTCTTTACTGATGAATACTAGTTTGAAGGGTCTTGAAACACAACTGTATATTTCAGATGAATGATAATATAAGTTCCAATCAAGCTAATCATGAGATAATCAATAGAGCTGAATTGCAAAAGAGGGAGAAAATAAAAGGAGGAGAGGAAGAAAGAATGTATGTGCTAGGAAAAAAAAGTACATAAGGAAAACAAAAGGAGAAAGAGAAGGACAGAGAAAGGGTGAGAATTAAGGAATTAGAAAGAAGAATGGCTCTCATTTATTAGGCATTTATTAGGTCCAGGCAGGTTGTCAAGGACCTCACAGACATTTCTCATTTAATATTAAAGGTACAACTATAAGTTAGGTACTGTTAGTTTACAGAGAAGGAAATGGTCCAAAGCAAGTTAAATAACTTGACCAAAGTCACTCAATAAGCAACTGGAGGAACAAGGATTAAAACCCAGGAGGGAGGTGAGAAGGCAGAAAGAGGAGAAAATTGGAAGAAAATCAGTCTTAGAGAATGACTGATAGAGACCATCAGCCTCTGCTTTGGAAAATTAGTGGCTTTTCTGTCATAGGAGAATAGGCGTAAACAAGGAGGCACTTTGTCCCAAGCTTAACTTTCTACTCCAGAAAGTAAAACTCCAGTTAAAAGTAGGACTGGGCTGGAAATTCACACTCCTAATACGGAAGAGAGCTCTGCTTAATGGACCAGCCGATGTGTTAGCAGGGGACCCTGTCTGCAAATTCTAAAGCCTGGAGAAGGATTTTACAAGTTTTCATAGAGCGGAGGTTTTTCTTGCATGCTAGAAAGAAAAACTCCAGGGAGCAGGGAACATAGCATCTCAAAATAACATCCCAACATCTATTTAGTCAAAAGACCTAGGAATATATGAAAGTTCTAAATAATCATCCTTTTCTTGGGCTTGGGGAGAAGAGCACTAATAACACAATTACACTAGAATCACAGTAGATTCATTTTTTCCCCTAAAAATAAAATGAAATAAAAGGAACAAAGGAATGGGATTACATAAAAGCAGCTCAGGCTTTCTTTGGCCCAAGGAAGAAAAACTCCAGTAGAAGCAGAGCTGAAAAAGGAACCAGACACAAATATGCCCCCATAACGTATTCTTCCAATGGCAGGGGCAGGCCACTTCTATAGGCACTGAACACAGTCTCTGTCCTCAGGGAGGTTATCATCCAGGTGCATGTGGAGCCAACATTCCCACCTGGGCACCCCAACCTCAAATGTCAGGGATGCTGCTTGCTGACTGTCATTGATCCTGTCAACCCTAACACTCAGCTTTGCTTCAACCAAAATACTTGACATATGTGGTTTCTGTATCTTTGCCTGAGCTTCTTATAAAACAGAAGATTTAAGGTGTGCTCATTCATTTATTCAGTGTACATTTATGGAGCCCTGGACACTGGGTCCAGCAGTGCATAAGCCAGACAAGCACAGGGACACACAAAAGGATGTGGGCAAAGCCCCAGGGACAGAGAAGAGGAGCTGCAACCGGAGACCCGCTCTGAAGCACAGAAGCAGGGTTCTGAGATGTTCTGAGACGGAGACTAACCTGGGCAGGCAGGTGGGCTATAGTAGCAGGCTGGCTCAGATCATCTCTCTAATGGGGGGACATTCAGTGGATGTCACCAGGATGAGAACAACGGCTGCAGAACTGCCTTCTCCCATCTCAGTGATAGCATGGGGAAGGTTCTGCAGTGGAACGGTGAGTGTGGACAGCTGGAGCCAAAGACTGTGGCCTGCCCTCTGCTCATTCCTTCCCTTCAGCCCTCATGTCAGTTTAAGTACGGGGCCTACTCCAGAGATGACACAGAGCAAAGGGCCACTTGGGGTCCACAGCTCTCCGTGGACAGCCTGCAGGTAATGGGGAGAAAGTGTCAAACCTGCCGCTCTGTCTGGGCTCCTCCGTTGCCTCTGGACACTAACATCGGGTGAGTTCACATCAAGCAGTTCCGGCCCAAAGCTCTTTGGTCACATTAACATCTCAATTTGGAAGTTGGAGGCTGTGATTTCTGTTTTTCCGCTCTGCATCGACCTTCCCTGCTCAGTCCCAGCCCTTCACCCTTCATGGCCACTCGTCACCCCCACAGGGCTCTGGGCGCCTCCTCTGGCCCTGAGTTGAAAACACAGTGTGGGCACGTGGCCGGTTTCCAGCTCGCCTTTGGGGAGTGAGGCTGGGAGGAAGGAGTATAGTGCACACACCTTCACGCCCCAGTCCCCCTGCCCTGATGGCACGGCCTGCGTTCTTGGGGGACAGCTCTCTGCACCAGGCAGAGCATGAGCGCTGGGAAGAGCAAGCACGGCCAGAACTCGTGCTCCATCTGGGCCTGTCCCTGCCCTTACCCACCCTCCCTCTCCCTCTTCCTCGGAAGCGCACGGCTGCCACACTAATGAACACATTCCCTTTGTCGGATCATCTTCCAAGAGGAATCCTGCCTTCAGACATTTCGCTCTCTCACCTGAAGAGCTAATCTGAGCTGGCAGCTCATTTACCTGCACATTTGGTGAGTGGGTTAATGGCGTCCCCAGGGACTCATTCATTTGTGCAGTTGGAGGAAGCTGGGAAGGAGGACTTAGCACAGGTGTGGGGGCTGGGGGGATTCTGAAGCCCAGGCTGCATGACAGTTTCCCACATTATTTGCCCAGAGGATGGCAGGCTGGTTACTTTTGTCATGGGTTGGCGGTGGCTCAGGATGGGACTTTGGGCTATGAGACTTGTGATGGGCAAAATAAAGGCCCCTCAGGAATGCCCACGTTCTGATCCCTAGAACCTGCAAAAGTTTCTTTATATGGCAAAAGAGACCTTGTAGATATGACTGAGATGAATGAATTATCCTGCGTTATCCAGGCAGGCCCAGTGTAATCGCAAAGGTCCTTATGAATGGAAGAAGGAGACAGGAGGTCAGAGAGAGACTTGACAATGCTGCTACATGGCTGGCTTTGCAAATGGAGGAAGGGGCTGTGAGTCAGGGAATGCAGACAGTCTTCAGACACTGGAGAAAACAACTGAGTTCTCCCTTGCAGCCTCCAGAAGGAATGCAGCTTGCTGACACCCTGATTTGACCCAATGAGACCCATTTCAGATATTTTATCTCCAAAACCATAAAAGAATACATTTTTTTGTTGTCTTAAGCCTTTTAAGTCCGTGGCAATATAGTCCAGCAGCAGTAGAAACTAACATAGGAGTCTTGGTGGACGAGTTCTCAAGCCAGGGTGTTTGTTCATTCACTGCCCCATCCGTGCGCTCAGTCATCTGGTGCCTCACAAACACTGAGTGCACACTCCATGCGAGGCCATCTGTCAGATGCTGGGGCGATGTGTTTACTGCTCCATGCTGTTCTCAGTTGTTAAGAGAAATTTACAGGCTAATAGCAGTAAATGGCAATGTGTGCTGGAACACGGGAGTACCTAAGATCACAGGCAAGCACAAGAGGGGTGCACTGGACAGGAACTTAATTTCATTTTGAAGAATTCGGGAAGGTTCCTGGAAGAGGTGAAATATGAGTAAGGCCTGAAAGGGTGAATAAATCCCAGTCAGGTGTGAACGGAACAAAGGTATCCATGCAGCAGGAACTTTGTGTACAGGGGCAGAGAGGCATGAAAGATCGTGGCCTTCTTAAGGAGACTGGTGTCACGGGAGCACAAAGTGCTGAGTGGGTGGCTATACGGGAAGGCAGGGCCACGTCAATGATAGTCTTGTCAAAAGAGTAAGGGGCTGGGATTTTCTCTCCCACTTGAGAGCCCCCAAAGTAGAGAGGTATGAAGTTTCAGAAGGAAGTCATCCAAGTAGCTCAACACAAGTTTGAAATGGATTTGCGGTCTGCCATATTCTTAAAATGCAATATACATTGAGCATTCATTTCTTCAACATCACTGTATTTCTTTTAATTAAAATTGGTTTTCCACCAAGATCTCCCAGAAAAATTTAGAATCCAGGAAGATTTATGTTCTCTCTTCCTTTAACTTTCTGTTCCCTGGCCCACTCTCAGCCCCTTGTTGTCCTAGTTTGGAAACTGCTGCTAGCCGGGGATCCCTGATGGGTTGTAGGAAGATGACCCAGTAGGAGAAGGTGTGGGAAATTGCAGGTTTAACATCTGCCACATCAGAGTGAGATGAGAATGCAAAAGTGAGGCAGAGCAGACATGAAAGCAGAGCCAGAGGGTGTCAAGTTTAAAGCTGTCATCCAGAGCTCAGAAGCTCCATAGAGATGGGACCAAGAGAATGCAGAGGTGGCCTACTTGACTTCATTGAACTCCAGATCAGGTGGATTAGGCCTGCCCATTCTGGGTGGAGTGGGTTGAAAAGCGTCCTCCCATTCTCCAATTCATGTCCACCTGAAACCTCAGAAACCTTATTTGGAAATAAGATCTTTGCCAACGTAATTATTAATAGTTAAGATGAGCTGCACACTGTCTGGGAGATGGACACACTTGAAACTCTGACTCAGGTGGGGCAAAGGCAATATATGTAACCAAAACATTTGTACCCCCTTCATATCCTGAAATATAAAAAAAAAAAAGATGAAGTCACAGTGGATTAGGGTGGGCCCTAAATTCAATGGCTAGTTTCTTACAAGAAGAGGGGAGACACAAACACCCAGCAAAGAGGCCACGTGAAGACAGAGGCAGATTAAAGAGGTGCAGCCCCAATTCATGGAATGCTGAGGGTATCCAGGAGCTACTGGAAGCTGGGAAGAGGCCAGGGAGGATTCTCCCTTAGAGTTTTGGAGGAAGCCTGGCCCTGTTGACATCTTGATTTCAAACTTCTGACCTGCAGCACCATGAGAGATGCATTGCTGTTGTTTTAAGCTACACAGTTTGCAGGAATTTGTTGCAGCAGCCTTAGAAAACTCGTAGCCTGGGATACAGACTCAGTCCTAGCTTCTGGGAAAGGCATGAGGGCAAGATTCCCATCTGTAAAGACTAACAGAAAGTTGCAGATTTGTAGGAGGTTTTTTTTTATTTAAAAAATACTTATTTAGCCCCTGTATGTACCAGGCTCTGGGCTGGTGGGAGGCAAGGCAGGGTCGGGGAAGGGCGTGGAGAAACGGTGGATAAGCCAGAGCCTGCACCCAACAGTTGAGTGCAGTCTTGTGGAGAGGCCCCAAAGTGTGGTCCCAGACCCCCTTCGTCAGCATCCCCGAGGGCACTGCTGCTCCACATGTGGTCCACGGGCCACGGCAGCAGCCTCACCCAAAGCTGGTTAGGCATGAGCCTGGCCCCATGCCAGACCTACTGAACCAGAGTCTCGGGGTTAGAATCCAGGAATCTGTGTTTTGCAGAAGGTCTCAGCTGGTTTTAATGAGTACTGAGGTTTGAGCATCTCAGGTCTAGTGTTGGCAGTTTAATAGAGTGAGACAAATTGGCCTAAGCCAAGGGAAAGTAAATACCAAGCTGAAGGCAGCCAGACTTTTTCAAGAACCACCCCCTTCCCGACTGGTGAGTGTGGCTTGGACCAGGGGTCAGGACCTGCTGAGACCATAAGTGAAGACATCAATGTCCATCTCTAAGAGGATAGAGGGCTCAAGAAATTCCTACTGATCGGAAGCCTCTGCAGTTTGTGCCCAGCTCTGTCACTCCTGGCTTTCTCCTTCCCCTACCCACTCATCATTCAGTTTCCACTGAGCCTTGCAGCTGAGCACACTAAGGGAAAGCTGCCGTGCATAGTAACGGAGATCACCATACTGTACCACCAGTGTGGCCATCCTTGTGTGCACTTGCTTCTGCCATTTCTCGGGCACCATATGCAGTCGTTTTATACACATGATATTGTTTCTGTAATCCTCACACGCACTGGATATGGATGTCATTGTGTCCGTTTTATAGATAAGGAGATCAAGATGATACAGGGATTAATTGCCCAACGTTACAAACCCAATAAATGACAGAACTGCCTTGCACACTCAATCTTCCTGTCCACGCCTCTCCCTCTAGGCTGTATTACCAAATATAATGGCAGAATAAAGGACATAGTTCCCTCCCATCATGGAATCAATCGGATCAGCACTTCTCAAATTGTCTATGCACAGGAATCACCTGGGTCCATCCTAGAAACAGATTCTGGGTTGGCAGGTCAGGGTCGGGTCTGAGAGTTCACTCATAGAACAAGCTCCCCAGGGAGGCCAAGGAGCCGATTCCCAGACCACACCTTGAGTAACAGGGAATCAGAGCATTTCCAGTAAACTTCATTTCTAAACTGGGCAGAAGAGAAGGCTTATAACTTGGTCAATAACATAGCTGAGGTCACTGGATCCATTACACGTACAACCAGGCTGATTTTCAAAGTGAAGTTGCTATCGGAACCAAGGAAAGCAAAACACATTAAAATGAATCAAGTGCCGAAACTCAGATCTTGTTAGTAATTCAGATGTTGTCAGTTCCTCTTCTCCCCATTCTCTCCCAGCTAGCGCTAGTCAACACCTTCCCAGAAGACGCTGCCCCAGCCATCAGCAAGCAAGGTGTGGACAAGGGTGGTGGTGACTCCCACCTCTCCAACAGATGGGTTTCAAAATTAAAGAACTGCCCTCAGACTGGGGCTGCTGACTTCTGCTCAACCTATGGCCTCTTGTGTTTTGTCATATACACCAGAGACCAGCCATCTGAACATTTTCTCAGGTTTTGTGACTCAGTTTCCAACTTGATCCTCTGATTTCCTTGCCCTGTGCCCCCCTGCTCTCGGCACCTCCAACAAAACCATGTTGTCCATCAGGAGTCACAATGCAACTACCTGCCTTGCTTACAGCGTGGGTTCCCAGCTGCCCAGGGGCTTCTGCTGCCAGGCTACACCCATTATATCCAACTTTCTACACTGAAGGGTTCTTCTGCTTCCCCGAGACACTGCTATGGGGACCCCTCCCCTCAAATCAGCTGCACAGCCAGCTGAGTACCCTAAACTCCAAGTCTACCGATCTTGACTTCTCCCTTCTCCTCAGCAAGAGGCCATTCAAATTACAGCAATCTTTAAGATGACACCACACCCCAGGGTAGAATAAAAGAAGCCTCTTTGTCCTACTATGGTGGCTCAAATAAAAGGTATTAGGAAAAAAGTCTACACATTCATTCCTTTAATAGACAGAAATAGCTGTAGATCACTCTTAAGCATGAAAGTGGTAATGCATGGTAAAATCTCAAGGAAGTTAAATTTTATTTAGATTTAGTTGCTTTGATAAGTTTGTGTGCACACAGAGATTAAGTTTGTTGTTTTATGATAAGATAAGGATATCTAGAGTCAACCCCCCTGGGACATGATTGACTACATTCCTTCAGATGAAATATGAATGTTGTTAGAGCCAAAAAGGAAGGAGGAAAGAAAAGTCAGTTTTTAAATGTAAACAACGTATCTCATATTTGATTAATTTATGACTAGCAGCAAATACAATAACAGGATGAACAAATAATGGAATGGCAAACTATAAATCAGATAATTTGTTAAGCTCAGAGGGTTCTCACTCTATTCATTCATCTTTCAAGTCATCGGTTCAAGTGTTGTATGGGCATGGCCTTGGTTCTGTGGTGCAGCCTGTGAAAGGAGTATATAATAAATGGATTGAGGACATGGGCCCAGTATCACAAGGGCTTGGGTTCAAGTCTTACCCATATAAGCTGGGTGTTCTTGAGCAAATTATGTCACTTTTCTTAGTTTCTGTTTCGTAATCCTAAAAATGACAACAATGATATCACCAATCTCTGGTTATTGTGAGAGTGAAATGAGATATTTTAGCAGAAGGCTCCAGAGCATGCCCTGAGACTTTGCCAAATCCTATCTAAACCATCTTGTGTTATAATCAACCCTCCTTTTTCCCAGAGAAACCAAAGTGGGGTTCTTGGACGTGCTGGCAGGTGGCAGTGATCTGAAGGGCTCAAGTGACAGCCTTGTGCAGGGTCTGAAACACAGTCAATACAAAATTCATGACAATTACTATTTTTAAGATGGAGGAGTCATAGCTTGACTTTGGGGGCTTATAAGTCAGAAGCCCTTTGCAGCACCCTTAAAAGCAGAGATAAGAGTATGTACAGAGAGTGAGAAGTAATAAGAGGGATGAGGCGATGCCTCTTTGTCCAACAGATTTTTGCCTAGACTTCTATAAGCAGGTTGAACTCTGGTCTCAGAATGCCTGGGTTCAAATCCCAGCTCTACTGCTTAAAACTGTGCAATCTTTGGCAAATCATTTAACAACTTTAACCTCAATATCTGCATTTGAAGCATAGTAAAAAAATCAGCACCTGCTTCTCAGTGTTGCTGTGAGGATTAAGTAAGTGAACTCAGGGAGTGTTTTAGCTGACATTTTATTATCTTGTCCCAGGCCCCGAAACACATGCTAGAGAAAGGCATGTTTGGGATTAAGTAAGTACTTGCTTTGGAATCTGCCTATGTGTCTTCTTGTAAGCCGAGTTATTTCTGGTGAGCTTTTCCCTACATCCACATAATTTGAGTTTCTGCTTATGGCAGCACCCCACTTTCAAACCTCAATTTCTATACTATAGTTAAGGCTCAGTTTAAATGTAACCAAAAGCCTCCAAAGCAAAAGGCAGGAAAGAAATAAAAAATGTATTTCTATCTATAGGATAGATCTGAGGTGACTCCCCATGTCTGTGATGGCTCCTCTAAGGAATCATATCTGGGACTGCTCTGTCACTCACTGTGGCTGTCCTTGTCTGCATGCGTGAAGCAGGGTCACAGCCATGCTCATGCTCCAGGTTGTAGGAAGAGGAGAGAGCCTGGAGGAACAGACACCCATGTCTTGAAAGTCCAGATAAAGAAGAGACACAAGTCACTTTGGCTGGCATCCCATTGCACTAGCTCAGTCACATGACCACACATAGCTGCAAGGGAGGCTGAGAAATGTAGTCTCTATCTGAGCAGCCATCAGCCCAGCTCCTACTCAAAGGAGTGAATGAATGGATTTGGGGGCTGCCATGTGCTTTCCTCTAGCTGCCATCCTTGGTCCTCTCTTCTCCTGAAGCTTTCTCAAAGGGCACAGGTAAGAAAGGCAATCCAAGCTCAGGAATGTGAATAAGCAAAATCCCTTTATTTACTCACTTTCAAAATTGAGTAAGAGTGTGGTAGGGAAAAAAATAAAAGAATGTTTGCAAAGGGTCAAACACATAACCTGGCACATACAGCACACACAGCATGCTTAATTACACTTAGCTGCCTTTCCCACCACCCTCGCTCCCCATAGCATCTACATTTTTGTTTCTGGTCCTTAACTCCTAGGCCCAGAAGTTCCAGCTATGGTTCTTTTAATTTGGGCTTCTCTGGGACATCATGGCATGTCAGTTCTGATACCAGCACCCCAGTACATTCAAGAGTTTCCAGCCACACTGGCCCCTTCCTATTGTTGAGCATGTTTTATAGGATTATGTCCCATGTCACCTCATGTGGGCAACCTCTCTTTGCCTATCTACACCCATAAAAATCCTCTGTACCTTTAAAGTCCAGCTTAAAAGCCTTTCTCCATGTCACCATAGCCATTTGCTTGACTTTCACGTGAAATTTTACCCCAGATGGATGAGTATTATCCATGCCCCTGAGAGCAAGGTGGTGCTATGGGGCATAGCACAGCAGTCCTACACTCACCTCTGATCACACCCTTGCTTGAAGCCAAAGCACTTCCATTATTTCTTTGACTTCTCTCTACAGTAGTTTTCTGTAGCATTTTCACTCTGCCAGGAATGTACTTCCTCATTTTTAGTAGTGGGGCCAATAAAATAATAAACTACAAATTAGGGAGTTCCATAATCATACCTTCATCATTTTCTACATCTGATCCCTTCTGGCTCTTGTCCCACACCACTGTGTAGAGAAATCATACACACATACGCTCTTAAACTTGCCAGTAATGGTGAATAACTCACCCTCTAATTTCCTAAATTGTCTCTGCTATGTAGAAAGTTACTTCATCTTTCAGAGTTGCTCCTCTCTTCCGGCCATGATGGGGTCTTGTGGAGAAGAAGCTTCCATGTCTTAGCAGGGACCTAGGTAGAGGACCTCAGAGCCTGGGATTGGGCCTTGTGCTTCCTCCAGGCATTCACGGTCTCATCAGAAAGGTCCCTTTCTCTGGTCATCACAAGGCTTTATGCTGCTATTTATTGCTAAAAATCCAGGACTGAGGAAGCATGGGGGAATTAAGAGACTCCATTGTCCTCCAATCTTGCCCCCATTTGTCTAGTTGCCCCCATTCACGTCTTGATTCTGATTCTTGGTCTTGGGCCCTGATGCGGCAGCCTCAGCTCTCAGCAGGACACAGGCCTCACGCTAGGCTCCTGGCTCTCTCCCCTCAGCTGCCATGTGCATTCTGCCCCCGAAGCAAGCAGAGATGTGGAGTCTCTTTTGCACCAGACAAAGCCCAGGGCACTGGGATGTTTGCCCCTGACAGTCTCCCGGCTCTCCCTGGCTGTGCCACTCAGCCCCAGCTGCCTACTCCAGCTGCCGGCTGCTGCATGCTGGTGGGGCACTGCCTGGTGAGGGGCCTCGTCCCATAGTCCTAATGGAGAAGTAGGTTTCCAGAACTCCTCATATGCTTTCCCTTCAGCTTCTCTGGGGTTTCTGTCCTGGTGTTGCCATCTTGGACCAAGTTCAGAGAAATGAGTGATGCAGAGTCCTTGAGATCAAAACAGACTCTTCCCCAGCCCCCTTCCCTCTGAATCCTATCCCTGCCTGACAAAGAGACGCCCCTCACCCATAGGGTTGACGGACACAATTAACTGGGTGTGTAATATTTCTATTTCCTAAAACTGGCCACCCTCCTCACCCTTCTCCTGAGGGCTGGGTGCTGGGTGCAAGTGGGGGGCTTCTCCTAAGTCTTATGCTTCTCCCCCACCTGACCCTTCCTTTTCCATGAGCCACTAAACTTCACACCTTAATAGCAGACAGGATACAGGGAGAGAAACCAACTTCCTGAAAAGGTAAGTTGGTCCTGGACGTATTATAAGCGTTACAAATAGCCTTGCGTTGCAAATGCTTAAAGGCTTATAGGTGGTAATCTAATGCCAATTTGGGGGAGTCAGGCACACTCAAACTGTAATCTTGGGAAAGTTTACCTATCTGAGCCTCAGTTTTCTCATCTATAAAACATTGATGATGAAAGCATCTGTCTAGTAAAGCTGTTGCAAAGACTGAATATATATGAAGGAGCTATTGAATACTAGGTGACCAATAAATGTTTTTTGAATAGATGAATCTTCTTGATGATTCTGGAGTCAGCCCTATGTTAGTAAGGATACCATGAGTTAGTTGAGGCTGCTATAAACTAAATAAGACTTTCCTTGAGGGATTTTCTTTTGCAAAACTTAGTATGAGCTCCAGAAAGAAAGGAAAACACACATCGACCATACACCATACACTAGGCAATTGAGATGCTGCATGTGGTTTAATCCTCCCAGCTATCCTGTGAAATGAGTGATATTACCCCGCTTTACAGATGGAGAAACCAAGGCTTAGGGAAGGCCAGCCGGACAAGTCCCAAACCTGCACACCCGCCCGTGCTCTGGAAGAGCAGCTGCAGAGCCTCCCCTCAGTGCTAAAGGGTAAAGAGGTGCTTTGACACAACCCAGATGGACCTGCAGAGTAATTCAACCAGGCCCTTTGCCAAAACACTCAGCGGTTGGCCTGTTGAGAGGCAGTGAGTTTGTGGAAGAACTGACGCAAATGGAGAAATACACAAATCCACTGCGAAGCCAAAGTCCGAGCCCTCCTCTGCCTGCTGGTCACCCGGGGCCAGCCTCTTTGTCCTGCAGTGTACCCTCATTACACACACTCAAACAGCATCTCTGTGTAGCTGCTCCACCACGTGCCTTAGACTTGAGCACATGCATTTTTTATTTGTGGAAGCGAGATCATGTCTCCTCATCTCTAAATTGAAGACAAAGATCCTGCTGTGTGTCTGTCCCCTCCAGTGGCCCTGCAAATCCAATGTAATCACAGTAATACCAACAGCTAACACCCAAACTCCTCCTACCATGTGCCAGGCATGGTTATGAGTACATATAGCGACCCACGGAATCCTCTTATCAGCAAGGTGAGGCCCTATTATTAGCACTTTCACTTTACAGACAAGGAAAGTGAGGCACAGAGAGATTAAGTAACTTGCTCAAGGTCACACTAAGGGGAAGAGCCAGTATTTGAACTCAGGGAGTCTCTGATCACAGGCTTTGTGCTCTGGTGGGGGTCAGACCTGACCTCCTTTGGCCTGATTGCTCCCCTACCAAGCAGAGGTGTAACCTACAAAGTTGTTACCTCATCATTACCAGCACAGTCTTGCTAGCTCAGGTTCTTGGAAATACTGCTATTCTTTGCTATATCATCGTAACATTAATAACAGCGAGATAATGCTCTAATATTTAAAATGGTTCCCAATTGCCTTAAAATTATAGTTTCAGCTACTTCCCATTGCCTTGGGCAGCTTTGAAGTAGCTGTTGCCTCCCGCCCTCTCTCCCTTCCACCGGTTCTTCCCCCAGGTAGCTAGTGTGCTGGGAGCTCACCTCTGTTCTGTTATTTGAATGTACCGAGCAGGGGAGAGTTGTGCTGGCTGCACCCTCTCCTTGAAGTGCTCTTCTCTGGCTCTGCCTCAGCCTCCAGGTCTACACTGCCTGCTCTAAGACCCTCCCCTTTCCTCCCCTAATACCTAAAGCCCTCTCATTAGCTCGCTTACTTCAGGGACCTAAAGCTAGAGCTGCAGCCCTGGCTCACAAATTATATCCTTAGAGTTCATAGAAATCTATCTGGATAAAACGTGTATTTTTAAAATTATGGTAAAATACATGTAACATAAAATTTACCATCTTAATTATTTTTTAGTGCACAGTGTTAACTACATTCACATTGTGCAACCAATTTCTAGAACATTTCATCTTGCAAGACTGAACCTCCGTACCCATGAATCAAAACCTCCCCATGTTCTCTTCCCCGCAGCCCCTGGCAACTACCCTTCTACTTTCTGTTTCTATGATTTTGACTATTCTAGGTACGTCACATAAGGGAAATCACAGATTATTTGTCTTTTTGTGTTTGGCTTATTTCATCTGATAAAATGTCCTCAAGTTTCACCTATCTTGTAGCATGTGCCAGAATTTCCTTTCTGTATAAGGCTGAATAATATTCCATTGTGTGTATGTACCACAGTTTGCTTCTCCATTCATTCCATCAGTGGGCGTTTGGGTTGCTTCCACCTCTTGGCTACTATGTTGAGTGCTGCTGTGGGCATAGCTGTACACATAACACCCTGCGTTTTATGCTCCAGTAGTCACTACTCAGGCTGGGGACCTCGTGGGGTCACCTGCACACACTGGAATGTTCTGAGACCCCGACTTTTCCAGGCACCTCCTCCTCCCCCCACTGTAGTCCACAGCTGCCACTTCTCCATGTCCCTGGGGAACTGTGGGTAGGACAATATTCTCCTGTTAGTTTAGGATATTCATTTTGGTTTGACTCACCAGATGTGCAAGTGGGGTGGAGAACTGCAGGGCATCCATAGTGTGGTTTCAGAGGCTTTGGGGGACATTATCGTAACCCTTATGTAACTCCATTTAAAAACCCTCTCCTGCCAGATGACACTCCATTTCTTGTGATGAACAGATTTTTTCCACACTGGGCACTTGCTGGGGAACTGAGACCTGTGAACACGGGGCATTGTGACCTAATGGCACCAAGGAGTCAGTGGTGCTCAGCCCGAGAGAAGGTTCCAGAGGGAGTAAGTGGGAGCAGAAGAGGAACAGGAAGAGGCCTCTGAGAGGAGCTCGGGCGACCACAGACACCAGATGCGATTGTTGATGGAGCTGAGACTGCCATTTCCAGAAGGAGAAGCATGGAACCACCTAATCATTTTCATGAGAAGTGAGATGCTAGGGCCAGCTCTGGGGACAGGGTGGGAAGGAGAGGGTGGACCCAGGTGTGGTTCCTCCCTTGACTGCTTAGCTGTTTACAGATGTGTGAACTTGGACAAGTGACTTAATATTCCCAAGCCTCTATTTTCTCTTGTGAACAAACCAGAATAATAATATTTATTTTACAGTGTTTTGTTGGTGAAAACAATTTTAAAATGTATATGAGTGGGCCAAGGAACATGCCTTCCACTTTGCAGATGTTCAATAAAAGTTTTCCATCCTCCCCTGTCTTTCCTTGTATAGCTCACATCTAGCGTAGTTCTTTGCCCAGACTTATCCCTTTATTTGAGGTGGAAGAAGGGAAAGAATGATGGTGTTTTATCCCCATCAGTCCCATTCTTGGGGATTTTGAATCTCCAGTCTGGGAGATTTACCGAACACCTCATCAGGACTGGAGATTCCTGGAACGAATCTGCGCTCCCCAGTTGAGTGTTTCCAGAATGAACAGGAGGTGGGTGTTGCTGGACATGGGTGAGGCAATGTCTATTATTTGAATTAACAAGGACAAGTAGACACAACGTTCACAGTATTAATAAAACTGGAGACATTTCCTCATCAGCAACCTTCATATTGTGAAAGAGCCCACTAGAGCCTAAAAGACATCCACAGACCAGCTGTAATGAGCAGGTCTCTCTGCACCAAGGACTTTCTGTCCTCCCTATCATGTTACTAGACTTGAAATTAAGCATCAGATTTGAAACTCAGCTAGGAGTGGCCCTACCAGGAAGCACAGTGGCCTGGGGCGAGATTGTAAACACTGGGCCCTTGTGCTAAATGGGATTTTTCTCAGCACATTTGTGGTATTTTCTGTTCCTCTTCAGTTCCCAGATGAAATGTTGCACAACCCAGCTGTGTACTCTGAGAAAGGCCCCAGAATGGCAGGGTGGAGAAAGGGTGTAGTCATCCCTCAGAAAGGCCAGTGACCCCTGATCTCCTAAGGAGTCAACTACTTAAAGGAAGGGGAATGCCAATGTTACCAGATCCATTCTTCTTCCCCTAAAAAAGAAAGAAAAAAACCCACAAGTCTTAGCTTGACAATATTGAAGAAATCAAGAGAGAAAAGCTTACTTTCTGCCCATACCTACACTCTCCTTATTTGTCTTTGAAGGAAAAATAAAAGAGAATTTGGTTTAGATTATTAATTATTATCATCATTACTATCATTACAAGGAATTAAAAATATCACAATGATGATATATCTAGGCTGAGTCTTAATAATTGAGGAATAAGCAACTAGACAGAGAAGGCAGACAAGGACTGAGGGAGTCAGGGAGCTGGAAATGTCCCAGGCAGAGTGCAGCATGCACCAAGGCATAGTGTTCTATGAGAATCTCTTTGTGGTTACTTAATGTTTCCCCTTTGCTTTCGTTGTTTTGTTTGCTCATGTGTTTGAACCACTGCTTCAATTATTCAACCCACTTCCTTTACACTAATGTGTTTCTGTGTTGACACTTAACTTTGAACTCCATTCTATTTCCGGTTAGCAAATGCTATCCTTGCAATTCATCATTCCTTCATTCATTCATTCACTCAATAAGACCCAGTATCTGCTCACCTGTGAGATAAGATGCCTGTTACTCGTGAGGCACCACTATAGGTACTGAAGGAACGTGAAAGAATAAGACCTGCTTCCTATCCTCAAGAAACCCACAATCTAACTGTGATTTAAATTAGCAATTCATTCATTCATTCATGTATTCAAAAAATATATGCAGAGCTCCTGCCATGTGCCCGGAACTGTGCTGTACTCTGGGGATACAAGCTTATTTTCTGTCCATGACTATGCGTTCCTTGTTTGCCTCTGAAAGCAAAATAAAAAATAATTCGATCTAAATAATTATTATATTATCATTGATGTCAACATCATTGAACGAGAGTTCGTGAATAAACAAAATGGACACAGTCCCTGCCCTCGGGGAGTTTATAGTCCGTGTGGAGAAGCATGCAATGACCAGGGTCTTGAAAGACTCTAAGAGGAGGAGTCATAAGAAAATTGGGGTTGTGAAGGAAGTTTTTCTTCTCCTATTTTCTGCCTTCTGTAAGCACTAACTGTCAATTTCTGCAACAGATGTGTGTTACCCATGGCAACATCTGAAGCAAGCAATAAAGAGCTGAGGAAAGCACATGTTCGCACCCTGACGTTAGCTTACCCATGTGGCTCTTGGAGTGTGCTGATCAGGAATGTAAAAGGAGCTCCTGGTTCATAAGAAATGCTCCAGTACTTCATCGTTAGAATGGATGTGTTGACTTTGGAGAGGATCTTTAAAAGTTTTTTGAATTTTGTCCTAAAATTTGCAAAGTGTGTTATTTGAATACACTGAGGTATTTGTAATTTTGGAAGGGGAAAAATACTTGGATTTTTTTTTTTTAAGTTTACTCAAACAATTTCCTAGTTTTCTGAGAACAAAATCCAAACCCCTTGATAAGACTTATAAGGACTTTCATGACCTGGCTCAGCCCTATCTCCAGCCTTATCCTGTCCCACTTTTTTCTTTAGCCTTCGTTTTATTGAAAAGCTTTCATATTCCCTAATAGCCTTTATTCTCTCTTTCCCCTGGGGCATTGCATATATTATCCTTTCTTTTTTTTTCCTGCCTGTGACCTCCTTTCTTCTCCTATCTCTTTCTCCTTCCCTAGTGTCCTCCTCTTCTGGCTTCTAACATCATTTTCTCTCCAGATAGGAGTACTGTGTTTCCCCGAAAATAAGGCAGGGTCTTATATTTATTTTTCCTCAAGAAGACACTCTAGGGCTTATTTTCAGGGGATGTGTTATTTTTTTTTTTAAGTATGGTACAACAATCTACGTTTATTCAAATATAGTTAAGTCGTCTTCTTCTAGAACATCATCATAACTCTCCAAACCCTGAATTCCATCCTGAATTTCCTGCAACTCTATTTTCTTTAGAACCATTGGCCCCAATCTCTCATGTCAAGAAATACAGCTCTCATGGAGCAGATGAGAAGGGATGCTTGTCTTCTTTACCACTCCATGATGAAATGCATGGGTTGTGCAGATACGTTGCATAGCCACACCCATCACTAGGTCTAATTTTCGGGGTAGGGCTTCTATTGTGCAAATGCTTAGAAATCCTGCTAGGGCTTATTTTATGGGTAGGTTTTATTTTGGGGGAAACATGGTAATTCAGTTGTTCCTTTGACTATAACCCTACAATGGGATGATGGCCTTGCTATGGTTTCCATTTCCTTCAATAACCCTTCCCACTCACCAGAACACTAACAATGTGCTGCTATAATACTTTATTTAAATATCCTCTTTCTCCCACTAGGATGGGAACTCTTTGACAACAAAGCCGTGCCTGTTATGTTCACAAGTTTATTAGTGAACCCAGCATAGTAATTGCCAAATAAGTATTAGTTGAATTAACACATCAGAATCATCAGTAAATATAGTTTATACAGATAGTAATCACAGTAGTCAGCTATTGCAACATCACAAACCACCCCAGAACTGAGTGGTGTGAAATGGTAAGCTTTCATTGTCACACTCACATCCCTACAGGTGGCTGTGGTGGCTTTGCAGGGTACCTGGGGCAGGGTTTTCCCATGGCAATGACAGAGGTGAAAGAGGCAGATCGTCCACACAAGATCATCTCAAGCCTTTGCTTGTTTTATGTCCATTAACAACCCATTATTAAAGCAAGTTACATGGCTAGGCCCGCATTCACATATGGGAAATATACTCTGCCCACAGGGACTGGGTGAGAGGATTGAATATCTGCTGAACAATAATCCAAGGGATCATAATCACAAAGGATCAACCATGATCTAGACACTGTTTATTTGATGGAATTTTCTTTTTCCTATATTCAATTATTAAGTAAATTTACTCAATGTACTATGCTACATTGCTTGGGAAATTCATAGTTAGAAAATGCGTCATGGAATCTGCCACTAGCAGCATGCAGGTAAGATAAAACATAAATACAAGTTATTACTCTATAAAAATTGTATTATATACTTGATAAAGACTGCATTTCACAGTGGAGATAGCAAAGATTCTGCTAGCAGAATAAGATGGTTAGCAAGTGGGTTCTGCTTCCTGCTAACCATCTGATTTTGGGTAGTTGCTTAAGTCATTTGTCTCCTTCACCTCCCCTGTAAAATGGGTGTGATAACAGTAGGAGCTCATAGAGTGGCTGCAAGATAAAACAGCACCTGCTGTGTGTTAAACCTGGCACAGAGTAAACACTCCATGCATACCCATTCTCTCTGCATGCTTCTGCTCTATTATGCCCTTGTTAAGGCCAAATTACAAAGCGTATAACCCTGTCAGCTGCTAGAAATTGTGGATGTCATTAACTGTTTTGTTTTATCTCCATTTGGGGGCCCCTTTGATGTGTGATTCATTAAGATGAAATCTTCAAGGCACAAGGTATGAGTTAGACCTCATTTCTTAGAGCCTATCATCTTACACATCCAATTTGCATTACTTTTCCCTTAAGCACATCATCTTACTTTTAACAACTCCAAAGAGCTTCTCAAACATCTCTGCCTGTTTATGACTTTTTGTGCCCCCACCCCTGCTGTCTCTCCATGGGTATCACTCACCACACACTTTCAACTTTCAGCTCTGTATATGTGATACTTTAACCTATATCAAAATCCAGAGATACACATCTACATGTCAAATTTCTCCCTGGAGTTTTCTAAATGAGTATCAGCCTGGTATCTCAAATACACCATATTAAACACTAAATTTCAAGTTCATTCTTCCAGTCTGCACCTCTCCAGTGTTCCTTATCTAGATAAACAGCTTCATAATCCATCCAGCCACAGAGGTTAAAACCTCACGATTGTGTTTGATTTACATCTTCCCTCGCTCTCCTAATCCATCCAGTAAGTAGACTAGTCAAGATGATTTGGGCTATGAAGTAACATAAAACCCTGACATTAATCAGCTGGAATGTAATGATTAGAAAGAAGGTAACAATTAGTTCAGACGATCCAGAACCACTTTACCCCAATTTTCTTGGCTTCTCTGGTTCTGCTTTTTGTGTGTAAGCTTCATTGCCACATTGACCACAAATTGGCTCTAGCAACTCTAAGCATTGTTATCTATACAACAACACCGAGAGCTTCCAACGACAGAACTTTATTAGGAGTGAGGATACCCTTCCTAGATGTTGCCTGATGTTCCACTGGCTCATAGATCAATCACCAGCAATGATTAGCAAAGAGGATGGATTTATCATGCTGGGTTTATACCTCCACACCAATTACTCTTAATCTCATTTCTTTGACAATAAAATCTAATGAGTCCTACATATTTTACCTTCTCAATGCCTTGAGCTTGTTCCAGCCCATGTTACTGCCTTAGTTCAAACATTCCACAAGAACTATTAATTTTTGCAACACTGGTTTTTACACCCTTGAACTCACTACAACTCCCCACGCCAATTTTTTTAATACATTTAGCAGAGATAGGTTTCAAAGAGAGTTCACATTATGTCATATCTTAGAAAACATTCATGCATGCTTTCTCATAAGATGGAATTCATACTATACAACTGAGCATTCATACTCCTTCAAAATTTGGCACCTTTCCTTTTCTAATGTTATTTTCTACAAATCTTAACAGTTTATACTGTGTCTATATTAATTTACAGTAGCAAGGCACTATGCTAAATCTTTTCTATGCATTATCTCAACTATTCTGCACAATTCTCTGTGCGGTAGATACTACTGTCCTTGACAAGTATAAAGTTACATAAAAGGAAACTAAGATTTAGGCTGGTCAAGTAATTTTCGCAAGGTTAACTAGAGAGTTGGATGTCTGAAATTTAGAACCAGGGCTGTCTAACTCCAAAGCCTGTGCTCCTAACCACTAAAGCATGTCACCTTTCTCTCGCGTCCACCTAAACCCTACATTCACGTCATCCCACACTTTTAAATTCTTTTTGAGCAAGCAGTGCTGGGTACTACGTGATAAAGATATTGAAAGCATAACTGCTACCCTCAAGTAGTCTGCATTCCAGGGTGAGAGATAGACATACAAACAAATAATTTTAAGGGTAGAGGGATATGCAGGCTCCAAGGTGCCATATAAATATATCGTTAGTTGAATTAATTTTAGTAATGCTTTTTGTAGATTTATAACATTGACCATGTTAATCCTTGACTGGTGAGCTTTGCATGTACCTTAAATAAGTGGGACTTAATTAATTTAAAAAGTTTCTCTACAGCAATGGAAATAATCAAAAAGTAAATAAACAATATACAGAATGGGAGAAAATATTCACTATCTATATATATCCTACAAAGGGCTACTATCTAGAATCTACAAAGAACTCAAATCAGCAAGAAAAAAAAAACATTAAAAGTGGGCAGAAGATATGAACAGAATTTTTTCAAAAGAAGATATACAAATGGCCAACTGACATGAAAATATGCTTAACACCACTAATCATCAGGGAAATGCAAATTGAAACTGCAAGGAGATACCTCTTTATCCCTATTAGAATGGTCATGATTAAAAACTCAAAAAACAATAGGTGTTGTCATGATGCAATGAAAAAGAAATGCTTATACTCTGTTGGTGGGAATATAAATTAGTACAATCTCTATGGAAAATAGTGTGGAGATTTCTCAAAGAACTAAAGAACTATCATTTGATCCAGCAATCCCACTACTGGAGATCTACCCAAAGGAAAATAAATCATTATATCAAAAAGATACCTGTACCTGAATGTTTATCACATTCAGAACAAGTCACATTTGCAAAGATATGTAATCAACCTAAGTGCTCATCAATTGATTAGTGGATAAAGAAAATGTGGTATATATTGGCCATAAAAAGGAATGAAATAATGTCATTTGCAGCAAGGTGGATGGAACTGGAGAACATTAATGAATGAAAAACAGACACCACATGTTCTCACTAATTAGTGAGAGCTAAACAAAGAGTACACATGCTCATAAAGTGGTGTAAAGGACACTGGTAACTAAGAAGGGGGAGGATAGGAGGGGATGAGGGACAAAATCTTACCCATTGGGTACAATTTACACTATCTGGTGATGAGTACACTAAAAACCCTGACTTCAGCATTATACAATTCATTCATGTAACAAGAACACTTCTATCCTCTCATATTTTGAAATAAAAATTATTTAAAAAAAACATAGAGTGGCTGAATGGATAAAAACCAATACACAACTATATACTGTCTACAAGAAACTCACTTCACCTATAAAGACATACAGGGACTGAAAATGAAGGTATAGAAAATGATATTCCATGCAAATGGAAACCAAAAGAGAGCAAAAGTAGCTATACTTGTATCAGACAAAATAGAATATAAGCCAAGAATGATAAAAAATAAAATGGCAAATAAGGTCATTATATAATGTTAATGGGGTCAATAGAGCAAAAAAATTTAACAAATATAAGTACATCTGCACTCAACACTAGAACACCCAGATATAGAAAAAAATATTAATAGACCGATTAAAGGAAGAGATGAACTATAATACACCCCACTTTCAGCAATGGACAAATCACCCAGACAGAAAATCAGCAAAGAAACATTGGAGTCCAAGTGTACTATAGACCAAATGGACATAATGGACATTTACAGAACATTCCACACAATAGCTTTGCAGAATACAACTCAGAAACACTTTTCTTAATGACACATGGAACATTCTCCAAGATGGACTTTATGTTAGGTGACAAAACAAGTCTTAATAAATTTTTAAAAATTGAAATAATATCAAGTATATTTTCTTATTGTTATGGAAGGTTCAGTCCTTGTCTCTGAGGCTGAATAAGTGAAAAAGAGGAATGAAGACAAGTGGTTTGAGGAAAAGAAAAGAGAAGTTTATTAATTTGTTGGCAAATGAGGAGGTCAGTGGACTAGCATCCCAAAGACTCCCATCCTGACATTAAGCAGAAATACAGGGTTTTTTTAAATGGGGGTTTTTGTTAGTTGGGTTTAGAGTCTACGTGACCAGTGTAACATGTCATGGCTTCAGGGTATTGGTGTTTAACTATAACTGGTGGTTTCAGTTGACTTTATCTCTGGGGACGACAATCTCATGACCCTTGTCTGGACAATTCTGTTGAGCTATCTCCTGTGGTTTAAGATACTAGAAAACAAACAGCAAAGAATATTTTTCTGCCCCTTTGATTACTGGTTTTGGGAAGGAACACAGGTTTTAATTCTCAAAAAATGTGGCCAGGGTTTAAAGAGACAACTCATAAAACATTTTGTTATCCTTTTTCAGAGGTATCTTTTACTTCTGTTACATTACCACAATGAAATAAAACTAAAAATCAATGACAGAATGAAGATTGGAAAGTACAAATTCATGGAAATTAAACAGCATGTTCCTGAACAATGAAGGGGTCAATAAAGGAATTAAAAACGAAATTTAAAAATTCCCTGAGACAAATGAAAATGGAACCCAACATACCAAAACCTATAAGATACAGCAAAACTACTTCTGAGAGGAAAGCTGAAAGTAATAAACACCTATATCAAAAAGGTAGAAAGACTTCTTCAAATAAACACCCTAACAATGCACCTCAAGGAACTAGAAAAGCAAGAACAAACCAAACCCAAAAGTAATAGAAAAAATAATAATAATGATCAGAGCAAAAATATATAAAATTGAGACTGAAAAACAATATAAAAGACCAACAAAACTGAAAGTTGGTTTTTTGAGAAGATAAACAAAATTGAAAAATCTTTAACTGGCAAAAAGAGAACACCTTTATCTAGAAAAAAGAAAAGAAAACCCAAAGTGTAAAATCAGAACCAAAAAGGACACATTACAACTGATATCACAGAAATATAAAAGACCATTAAAGACTATTATGAACAACCATATGCCAACAAATGGGAAAACCTAGAAGAAATGGATAAATTCCTGGACATGTACAACCTACCAAGATTGAACCATAAGTAAATAGAAAACCTGAAAAGACCAATAATAAGTAACAAGATTGAAGCAGTAATAAAGAATCCCCCATCAAAGAAAAGCTTTGGACTGGATGGCTTTACTGTTGAATACTACCAAACATCACACTGAATGGGGAAAAATTGAAGGCATTTTTTCTAAGATTCAGAACAAGACAATGATATGTACTTTCACCACTTTTTTCAAAATAGTACTGAAGGTCATAGCCAGAACAATTAGGCAAGAGAAAGAAATAAAGTGCACTCAAAGAAAAAAATCAGATTATCCTTGTTCACAAATGACATGATTTTATGCATGGAAAACCCTAAAGACTC
The DNA here is from genome assembly GCF_040939455.1 of Microcebus murinus. Classification (NCBI taxonomy): domain Eukaryota; kingdom Metazoa; phylum Chordata; class Mammalia; order Primates; family Cheirogaleidae; genus Microcebus; species Microcebus murinus. The sequence continues at coordinate 33,990,975 of NC_134110.1, read as the reverse complement.
AACCAAAAAAATGTTAGAACTAATAAACAAATTTAGTAGAGTTGCAGAATACAAAATCAACATACAAAAATCAGTAGCATTTCTATACACCAACAGCAAACAATCTAAAAAAGAAATCAAGAAAGCAATCCATTTAAAATGGCTATTAAAAATACCTAGGAATAAATTTAACCAAAGAAGTAAAAGATCTCTACAATGAAAGCTATAATAAAACACTGATGAAAGAAATTAAAAAGGACACTAAAAAATGGAAAGGTACCCCATGCCCATGGATTCAGAGAATTAATATTGTTAAAATGTTCATACTACCCAAGGCAATACAGATTCAATGTAACTTCTATTAAAATATCTATGGCATTCTTCACAGAAACAGAAAAAGCGATTTTAAAATGGAATCACAAAAGACCCCAAATTGCAGAAGCCTTCTTAGACTGAATGCAAGTGTGGCTCAGAAGTGTAGTAGACTAAGCACTATCAGTGGAAAACTACAACCAATCTAAGATGGGATTGCTTTAGTGAACAAATCTGGGGTCATGACAATGTCCCAGCAGAATCGTTTCCTGTTGATTATTTTGCTGAAACATGAAAACACACCCTTCCATTGGCTATTCGTTGTTTCCCCTTTCTCATTCTTCTCACTTCATTACTTCTTTCTGAAAGATCTCCCAAATAAACTGCCTGAACCCAAGTTCTCAGGCTTTATTGTCAAATAGTGTGAGTCACTCTGATTGGTCTTTGTGCATCTTTAATTGAAATATATTTTTTTTAATTTCAGAATATTATGGGGGTACAAATGTTTAGGTTACATACATTGTATTTGCCCCACTTGAATCAAAGCTACAAGTGTGCCCATCCCCCAAGCGGGTCTGGATTAGAAACCCAGGACTCCAACCTTCCAGTTCTGGGCTAGTTATACTGAATAAAACCAAGCTGGTTCTGTTTATCCATCTCTCCCTTACAATGGCTGCTTCCTCAGAGAGCCTTGCAGCTCTGAACTATAGGGACTACAGAATTATGCTTTAAAAATATCACATTGTTATAAAAATGATAGACTTGGCTCCAGGACAGGTCCCCTTCTGGATTTACTAATTCATCCCATTAAGTCTAATCTGTGTCTACAAAGAAAAATGTTGACTCCTGATTTACTTAGCATGTAAGACTATATTTCTTGCTACCCACAGAGTGCCTGGGACAGTCCCTGACTCAGCTCTCAGCTGCCCTGCTTTCATGATGATTTAGGAAACAGCAAAGAATGTAGGCTTTAAAGGAGGGGAAAACATATTTGGCTGGAAGCCATCCAAGCAGAGCAGGGTTTTTCTTTGGTTTTGAAGGACAGGGCAGGCATAGATTGGCTGACAGGAGGCATGGGGTGGGGGTAGAGAGATGGAGGTAAGAGTATTGGGGGAGGGACATCTTGTTTTGAAGTGAGGACAAAGGAATTGAGTTTGAATGAATAGAAGACTTGGTTACAGTAAAAAATATAATATAAATATGAACATCCTTGACAGCATAAATTGTTGCCTACAGAATAAGGCTACGGAGGCGGAGGGGAGGAGAAGTGGGGAAAGGAAGGCTAAATTTAATAGACACTATCAGAGAGAATAGGAAAAGAGTTTAAGCTTATTATTAGAGTTACAAAGACAACCAGCAGAACTTAAAGCATAACAATAGTACTATCACATGCTGGAAAGAGGATAGAGTGAAAAGGGAGGAAAACAATAAATCAGGAAACACAGTTTCAAATGCACCATGTCAAGTAGTGGAGGCCAACAGTAGAATAAATAAAAACAAAAATGGTAAGGAAAAGTGGCTGTTTCTGAGTAGTGGCATTAAGGATGAGGAGGGGGAAGTTGTCAATTCCCCCATGAGCTTTTCTGCGTTATTTGAAGCATTGTCATGTGCATCCATTGGCTTTGAAATTTGAAAAAGAAATGCCACAATTCAGCAGTTACTCCATTAGCATGAATCTTGTGCCCATTCTGTAGCAGGCACTGCACTAGGGCTTGGGAATTAGAAGACGAATAAGACAGAATGAAGGGTTAAGTGTTAGAATGCAGGAGTCTTTCTAGATGGGAGAAGTACAAGAAGAACATGGGAGAGATTTCCCAAAAATGCAATGTAGAAGATGGATATTAAAAAGTGAACAAGGGAGCAAGATGGCGGACGAATAACACCGCCAGACAGAGGGTCTCTGCAGAAAAGACCGATTCTAGCAGAAACTAGAGGAAAGAAGCAAGAAGACGAGCATACAGCGGACAAGGGCCGGAAGGAGGGGTACCTGAGACCCCGGGAGACTCCACGGGAGGAGGCTGCGGAGGAGAACTGGAGGCTGAGACCACCGGAGCAGCCCGGAGACCAGCGGCAAGGGTAGGTGGATCTGCTGTTTCCCCTCCCCTGCATTCGGGACTGCTGGTGGGCTCCCCAGCGGGTGGAGAGACCTGCGGACATCAGCCCAGAGACTGCCGCCGCCTGCCAACGGTGAGCCTGTAGCAGACGTGGCACCAGGTTCCCAACTTCCTCCGGGCACCTCCGTGTGCACGGACCCGAGCCGCGCGGCATGCGCCATATTGCCTCCTCCTCCCCTCCGCCGACCCTACCCGCGGCTGCCCAGAGAGACAATACAGCCACCAGCCAGAGGCACCTCCAGGGAACAGGACCTTCCCGTTTGGGACCCCGCCCGCCCTCCCAGGTGCTGCTGGCACCGTGTTCCCAGGAAAACGGTGCCGACTCAGAGGCTGAGAGACATAGACCCAGCTTGGGCTCCCTGTGGGTGAATTAGGACCGGAAATCCTCTCCCTGGTGGGAATTCAGTTTGAACTCTGGGACCCAGAGGTCGGACCTGCAGACCAGATCCCCTGCACCGAGGACTAGCATTGCCCGGGGCACAGAAGGGTTATACGTGAACAGCCTACTGAGGGCTGTGTGCCTCCAGGGGCGGATCGGCGCCCTAGAGGACAACCCTCCTCCCAGGAGGAGGCCCTGCGCCCAACCCAGGTGGCGTTCCTGTGCAGGGAACCTCCCCGCCGGCACCACAGTCCGGGGAGGCCTGGTGGCTTGTGGTCTGGCCTGCTGGCAGAGGCCCAGGAGTAGCTGCAGAGTTGGGGAGGGTGGAAAGAAGCGAGGCCTGCTGCAGACTGCAGGTCTCAGACAGCCCCACCCCCACACCCAGACTTTCTGGCTGAGCGGGACCATTCCAGCCCCGCCCTGACAGCAGAGAACAGAACTTTGACCCCTGCTAACGGCCTGAGGGCAGGCTTATCCAACCCAGCTCCGCCCAGAACGAGAGCTGATAACAGGACTCAAAATCAACACCATAGCCTGTTCCTCCAAGCAAACGCCACCTACTGACAGGGACAGCATCTTGCACAGCCTTGCCACGGCATCCACTGACTCAATATACAGGGAGTGGTCCAATTTCACCCACAGGCACCACCTAACGCCTCAGAAACTAAACAAGGTGTGTGAATACCCAAACAATAACCTAAGGAAAGAAACAACAACTGATCGACATGGGAAGAAATCAGCGAAAGAACTCAGGAAATATGAAGAACCAAACGGAAAACACACCCCCAAGGAGGAGCACCAGCCCCCTAGAAACGGACACCGACCAAAATCAGGCAACCAATATGACAGAAAAGGAATTTCGTATGTGGATCATAAGAACACTCACCCAGCTGCAACAACAACTCAATAACCAACACCAAGAAAACACAAAAAACCTCCAAGAAATGGAACAAAAGTTCAACAAAGAGATTGACACAGTGAAGAAAACTTTAACCGAAGTCCTGGAGATGAAGAATCAACTCAGAGAACTACAAAATACTGTGGAAAGTCTCAAGAACAGGGTAGATCAAGCAGAAGAAAGAATCTCAGAGCTTGAAGATAACACCTTCCAATTAAATAAATCAGTCACAGAAATACAGCAGAGAAACAAGAGAAAAGACCAAAGCCTACAAGAGCTGTGGGATTATGTGAAAAAACCTAACGTGAGGGTCATAGGTTTAGCCGAAGGGGAGGAAGACAACACTCAAGGGCTGGACAAGCTTTTTGAAGATATAATAGAGGAAAATTTCCCAGGCCTTGCTCAAAATCTTAATATACAAGTTCAAGAAGCGCAGAGGACCCCTGGGAGATTCAATGCAAACAGGAAGACGTCACGTCATGCAGTCATCAGACTGACCAAAGTATCAACTAAAGAGGCCCTTCTAAGAGCTGTAAGACAAAAGAAGCAAGTGACATACAAGGGAAAGCCAATTCGAATAACATCAGACTTCTCTAATGAGACTTTACAAGCAAGGAGAGACTGGGGCCCCATTCTCACTCTTTTGAAACAAAACAATGCCCAGCCTAGAATATTATTCCCTGCAAAACTAAGCTTCATATATGAAGGAGAAATAAAACCATTCTCAGACAAGCAAAGGCTCAGAGAATTCACCAAGACAAGACCAGCCCTACAAGAAGTACTTAAAACAGCGTTATGCACGGAACATCATAATAATAATCCACGGATATAAAAACAACCAAAACCCAAAGATATTAAAGGCCAGATATTACAATGGCTCAAGACAGAAATCATAGCAACAACATCCAACCCAACAGAATGATCAGTAATCTACCTTACCTATCAGTTCTCTCAATAAATGTGAATGGCTTAAACTCTCCACTCAAGAGACATAGGCTGGCTGAATGGATAAGAAAATACAGGCCAAGTATATGCTGTCTTCAGGAAACACATTTAACCTGCAAGGATGCACATAGACTAAAAATAAAAGGGTGGAGATCAATATTCCAAGCAAATAGAAGCCAAAAGAAGGCTGGTGTGGCAGTTCTAATTTCAGACGATTTAGTTTTTAAACCAACAAAAGTAGTAAAAGACAAAGAGGGTCATTATATAATGGTGAAGGGCACAGTCCAACAAGAAGAGATAAAAATTTTAAATATATATGCACCCAACTTAGGTGCACCCAGATTCATAAAGCAAACCTTACTGGAGCTAAGCAAATGGATTAATAGCAACTCCATAATCGCCGGAGATTTCAACACCCCACTGACGGCACGAGACAGATCCTCCAAACAGAAAATTAATAAAGAAATAATGGACTTAAACAAAACTCTAGAACAATTGGGTCTGACAGACATCTACAGAACATTCTACCCAAAATCCACTGAATATACGTTCTTCTCATCAGCTCACGGGACATTCTCTAAGATTGACCATATCCTAGGACACAAAGAAAACCTCAAGAAATTTAAAAAAATAGAAATCATACCATGTACCTTCTCAGATCACAGTGGAATAAAACTAGAAATCAACCCTAACAGAAACTCACATTTCTACACAAAAACGTGGAAATTAAACAACCTCCTACTAAATGATTACTTCGTAAATGAAGAAATCAAGACGGAAATAAAAAACTTCTATGAAGAAAACGACAATGGAGAGACAAGTTATCAACTCCTCTGGGACACAGCTAAAGCAGTTCTGAGAGGAAAGTTTATCTCCATAAATGCCTATAACCAAAAGGCAAGAAGATCACAAATAGACAATCTAATGAAACGACTCAAAGAGCTGGAAAAAGAAGAACAGACCAACCCCAAACCCAGCAGAAGAAGTGAAATCAACAAGATCAAATCAGAACTAAACGAAATTGAAAACAGGAAAGCTATTCAGGAGATTAATAAAACAAAAAGTTGGTTCTTTGAAAAAATAAACAAGATTGACACGCCATTGGCTAAGCTAACGAAAAGCAGAAAAGAGAAATCTCTAATAAGCTCCATCAGGAATAAAAAAGGAGATATCACAACTGATCCCAAAGAGATACAAGATACAATTTATGAATACTACAAAAATCTTTATGCACACAAACTGGAAAATGTGGAGGAAATGGACAAATTTCTAGAAACACACAGCCTCCCTAGGCTCAACCAGGAAGAAATAGATTCCCTGAACAGACCAATCTCAACAGCTGAAATAGAAACAGCAATTAAAAATCTCCCTAAAAAGAAAAGTCCCGGTCCAGATGGCTTCACACCTGAATTTTACCATACTTACAAAGAAGAACTAGTACCTATCTTGCAGAAACTATTCCACAACATCGAGAAGAACGGAAACCTCCCCGACACCTTTTATGAAGCGAATATTACTCTGATACCAAAACCAGGAAAGGATGCAACAGAAAAAGAAAACTACAGACCAATATCCCTAATGAATATAGATGCAAAAATTTTCAACAAAATCTTAGCTAACCGAATCCAGACACTTATCAAAAAAATAATCCACCACGACCAAGTGGGCTTCATCCCAGGGATGCAGGGATGGTTCAACATATGTAAATCTATAAATGCAATTCACCACATAAACAGAAGCAAAAACAAAGACCACATGATTCTTTCAATAGATGCAGAAAAAGCTTTTGACAAAATTCAACACCCTTTCATGCTACGAACACTTAAGAAAATAGGCATAGAAGGGACATACCTAAAAATGATACAAGCTATCTATGACAGACCCATAGCCAACATCATACTGAATGGGGAAAGATTGAAATCATTCCCACTTAGAACTGGAACCAGACAAGGCTGCCCACTATCTCCACTTCTGTTCAACATAGTGCTGGAAGTCTTGGCTACAGCAATCAGACAGGAAAATGGAATCAAAGGTATCCAAATAGGGGCAGAAGAGGTCAAACTTTCACTGTTTGCTGATGATATGATATTGTATCTAGAAAACCCCAAGGATTCAACCAAGAAACTCCTGGAACTGATCAATGAATTTAGTAAAGTCTCAGGATACAAAATCAATACACAGAAATCAGAGGCATTCATATACGCCAACAACAATCTAATTGAGAACCAAATCAAAGACTCAATTCCCTTCACAATAGCAACAAAGAAACTAAAGTACCTAGGAATATATTTAACCAAAGAGGTAAAAGACCTCTACAGGGAGAACTATGAAACACTGAGGAAGGAAATAGCAGAGGATGTAAACAGATGGAAATCCATACCATGCTCGTGGATTGGCAGACTCAATATCATCAAAATGTCTATACTACCCAAACTGATCTACAGATTCAATGCAATACCTCTTAAAATCCCATCAGCATTCTTCACAGATATAGAAAAAATAATTTTACGCTTCGTATGGAACCAAAGAAGACCCCGAATATCAAGAGCAATTCTAGGCAACAAAAACAAAATGGGAGGCATTAATATGCCAGATATCAAACTATACTACAAAGCTGTAGTAATTAAAAAAATATGGTATTGGCACAAAAACAGGAATATTGACCAGTGGAACAGATGTGAGAATCCTAATATAAAACCATCCTCATATAGCCATCTCATCTTTGACAAAGCAGACAAAAACATACGCTGGGGAAAAGAATCCCTCTTCAATAAATGGTGCTGGGAAAACTGGATAGCCACCTGTAGAAGGCTAAAACAGGACCCACACCTTTCACCTCTCACAAAAACCAACTCACGCTGGATAACAGACTTAAACCTAAGATATGAAACTATTAGAACTCTAGAGGAAAAAGTTGGAAACACTCTCCTAGACATCGGCCTGGGCAAAGAGTTTATGAAGAAGTCCCCAAAGGCAATCACAGCAGCAACAAAAATAAATAAATGGGACATGATGAAACTACAAAGCTTCTGCACAGCCAAAGAAATAGTCATGAAAGTAAACAGACAACCTACAGAATGGGAGAAAATTTTTGCATCCTATGCATCCGATAAGGGACTGATAACTAGAATATACTTAGAACTCACGAAAATTAGGAAGAAAAAATCAAATAACCCCATTAAAAAGTGGGCAAAGGACTTGAACAGAACTTTTTCTAAAGAAGACAGAAGAATGGCCAACAAACATATGAAGAAATGCTCAACATCTCTAATCATCAGGGAAATGCAAATCAAAACCACAATGAGATATCACTTAACCCCAGTGAGAATGGCCTTTATCAAAAAATCTCCAAACAATAAATGCTGGCGTGGTTGTGGAGAGAGAGGAACACTCCTACACTGCTGGTGGGACTGCAAACTAGTTCAACCTCTTTGGAAAGCAATATGGAGATACCTTAAAGCGATACAAGTGAATCTACCATTTGATCCAGCAATCCCATTGCTGGGCATCTACCCAAATGATCCAGTGACACTCTACAAAAAAGACACCTGCACTCGAATGTTTATAGCAGCACAATTCATAATAGCAAGGCTGTGGAAACAGCCCAAGTGCCCATCAATCAAAGAATGGATTAATAAAATGTGGTATATGTACACCATGGAGTACTATTCAGCTCTAAGAAACAATGGTGATATAGCACACCTTATATTTTCCTGGTTAGAGCTGGAACCCATACTACTAAGTGAAGTATCCCAAGAATGGAAAAACAAGCACCAGATATATTCTCCAGCAAACTGGTATTAACTGAGTAGCACCTAAGAGGACACATAGGTGCTACAGTAATAGGGTATTGGGCAGGTGGGAGGGGGGAGGGGGGCGGGTATATACATACATAGTGAGTGAGATGTGCACCATCTGGGGGATGGTCATGATGGAGACTCAGACTTTTGGGGGGAGGGGGGGAAATGGGCATTTATTGAAACCTTAAAATCTGTACCCCCATAATATACCAAAATAAAAAAAATAATTAAAAAAAAAAAAAAAGTGAACAAGAGTTCACCAAAGACTGCAACAAGGATATTAGAAGCAGAGACTAAAATACCTTAAATAACAGGCATGGAAAACAATGAAATCTTTGAGCAACTGCAGACTTTGTGATATAACTTGTGTATTTAGTACTGGATTATAATGCAGAAGGGATAAATCAGTATAAATTGGGAAGGGTCCACATGCCCCATTAGGGAATTTCAGTAGTCTTCTGCAGAGTAGGGGCCACAAATTCAAATACATAGAGCAGCCAAGCAGATGATGAAAATAAGAGAAAAGGAAAGGGAAAGGCAGTGGTAAACGAGAGAGCACATGCCCGAGTTGGCTAGCAGGCACAGCTAGTGCAGCAAATGGTTGCCATCCATGTGTTTAAATCCAGTATCAGAGATTTTCTAGTTCTTCAAATAAGCTGGGGATCAAGATTTTTATGTGTAACCTCTTCATTTTAAAATGTTGGCAATTTTATTAGTTAGACTATGTTATGCTGTGCTGTGAAAACAAAGAAGCCCCCAATGTTTGATGGTGTAACATATAAGAAAGGTTTATTTCTTGCTCACACAGATTCCAGTGTGGGCAAAACATCTCTCTTCCATGTTGTACCTATGACATCAGGAACTAAGGGTCTTCATGGTCATTAAAGTAGGAATAGAGGAACATGTTGCCTATTAACAGCACTGGCCTAGGCATCTGCTAGCTAGAATGAATCCCTTGCCCTCAATCTGCCTTAAAGGGAAACTAAGACGTATCACAGCACACAAGAGTATTTGATAAGCACTCAACTTGTCTGTTGCAGCAACTAATACAAATATTTTGTTTCTAAATGCCATATGATCCTATTAGTGATGGTGACTTTGGGCAGCGGGATGCCAGTTTAAGAAGATCTCTCTCATAGTCAAATGATGAAGATCCTTAAAAAAAGTATCACATTTTCATTTTATGAAAAATAATTTTCAAAGCAGTGTGGAAGATGAACCAGAGGCAGGATAGTTATTGAAATTACTGTAAGGAAAAACACTGATGACCTGAAACAGGACAGGAACAGTTGGAATAGAAGAGAAGAGATGCTAAGAGGCAATATAAACTGTCTTTGTTTACAAATAAAGGGGAGGATGCCCACAAAGTGCATGTGAATGGCCCAAGGTTGCAAAGTTAATAAGCAGCCATTCAGAACCTTAATCCTGCATACTTTTTATTCTGTCGGCAAAATGGTAGAAGGAAAACTAATAGAAATATAAAATCCTTGACTTTGAGAATTAGGCTTTGGGGAGCTTATCTAATACAAACACTCAATGCCATCAGATTTTGTTCATAACTGATTTTAAATGTGAACCTCCTCAAAGATATTACTTTCTTCTTAACTTATAACACCTGCCAATGGGTAAACATCAAACAGATAATGTATTCGTTTTTTAACCTTGATTTAGACTCTTTTCCTATTACCTTCTGGGAAATCCTCAGCTTAAGAAAGAAATATTTTTATCTTTCTCACCTCTAAACGTGTCCTGGTGCTGGAACAGTAAGCATTCTATCAGCGTGGCTCCCAACCATCTGTGATGAGATTTCTTCGGGAAGATTCATCTCAGTCTCTAATGCTCAGAAGTAGTTAATCCACTTGAGCCTAAAGCAGAAAGAAAATAGAGAAAGGAAAATTGTTGGGAGGGAGGGAGTAGAGGCAAGGAATGTGTGTGGGGGGAGAAGAAGTAAATGGAGCAGTGCTTTTTCACCCTAAACTTCAGAAAATGAGAACATGATGCATCTGTATAAGAACACATAAAAAATTAATGTTAAGCGAAAAGTTCTAATATTAATTATATGGAGGTTTTATAGCAGGTACTGGGCTGGTCATTTTGCATGATCAATTCAGTTAATCTTCCCTGTTTCCCCAAGTGGTGGTTAATATCCATATTTTGCAAATGAGAAAACTGAGACTCAAAAATATACTAGATTATAAGCTACCAGAGAGTCCTTGTTATTTAAATTCAAAGTCTGGGTTTTTTTCTTTTTCCAATGCCATTAGTAACAGTCTTATATTCAAATTTAACAAATATTTATCAAGGATTTACCTTGAACACCAAATTATGGCACAATTCATCTTATTTCATCCTTAATCCTATAAGGTTAGTATTATCATTCCAAATTATTACAAGAGATCTGAGGGGCAAATAAAGAGCATGAAATGCTCGAGGCTTTATTCTAGGTGCCAGTGGAGATACACATAGGACAGGAACTCAAGTTTCCAAGGAACTGGGCCTCTTAAAATTGGCACTTTTCTGCTCTCTTTGGGAAAATCTTTCTGATAAAGGAAACTCTCTGGGCTTCCTGGTCATTACTGGTCTTTCTTCCTTTGTCTAGAGGACCTATTGAAAGAGATATTTGGTAAGAATATTACTTAATTATTGTAACCATTTGGGGGCACATATGTTATCGGCGTCTATCCTTTCAACAACAACATGAGGCGTATGTCAGTAGAATAGCCATTACACTGCTGCCCTTAAGGCCCATTACTCTGTGAAAACATAAAAAGATCTGGGTGTGAAGTTGGTCTCTGAGCCATCTTTGTAATGAAGGTTTACGTAAGGACCCTAAGGAGACGTGACAAGTAAATGTAATATGGTATCTTAAAACAGAAAAAGACTTTTGGCAAAAACTAAAGAAACGCGAATGATCTATGGACTTTAATTAATAAGAATGTACCAATATTGTTTCATCAATTATAACAAATACACCATATTAATGTAAGGTATTACTAATAGGAGAAACTAGGTGAATGGGTATGTGGAAACACTATATTCTATCTTCTTAATTTTTCTGTAAATATAAAGGTTTCTTAAGAATTAAGTCCATTAAAGTCTTAAAATAACCAATGGTACCTGTATTTCCCATTCTAAACAGTTAGAATTAAATTTTTAAACATGTAATTTAGAATATCAATTTTAAAATTCCCAGAAAAATGTGTAATAAATATATACTTGACTTCTACATAGAAAAGTTCAAAAACATTTAAAAAATAAATTAAATAATATTAAACAAAGAGCGATCTATAGCGTGTTCCAGGGTTAACAAACTCAATGCTGTAAAGATGGCAATTTCCCAAATTGATTATAGAGTGAATATAATTCAAATAAATATTGCAGCAGATATTTTGTAAAAATTAAAAAAGGCATTTCAATAATTTGTGTGGAAATGAAAAGACCCAGGATTAGTGCCAAAATAACTCTAGAAAATAAATTAAATTCAGAGGACTTATTCTACCAGATTGCAGAAGTTATTACAATGTTAACGTAATTGAAGGAGTATATATTGGTGCAAGAATAAACAGTAGAATAGAGTCAGACTCACCCAGTTCTTTCATTTTGACAATGATAGTACATTTCAGTTGAAAAATAACAGTCTGTTTAGTCAATGGTGCTGAGTCAATCTGATATCCATATAAAAACCAAACCAAACAATCACCCCCCCACAAAAAACCTCCAAGATAAAACAACCCTTGACCCCTACTTGACACTATACAAAAATTCAGTTCCGAGTGGATTGTAAATCTATATGCAAATTGTAAAAGTTAAAATAGTAAAGCTCCTATGAGACAACATAGGAGAGTAACTTAGTGACCTTTGGATATAACAGGATTTCTTTAAGTGGTTTATAAAAGTCATTAATTTTACAGGAGAAGACTAAATAATTAGATTGCATTAAAATTAAGAGCATTGGTATACATCTATAAAAGTTGATTAAAAAACTTCAAGGTACTTCAAAGAAAAGGCAGTAAGGATTAAAAAGATGATCAGTAAATGATTCATCAGAGGCATGTAAATTCAAACTAAATGAAATATCACTACCTACCACCAGAATGGATAATGTAAAAATAAAAAATCTAACCATAGCAAGTATTGTTAAGTATGTGAAACAATTTCAACTCTCATTTCACTCTGGAAAATTGTTTGGCAGTATCTATATAATCATAAACTGTGACCTAACATTTCCATTTCTTATATATATCCAACAGAAATGCATCCAATGAGCAATGAAAGTCAAGTGCAAGAATATTTATAATAATTTTTTTATAAAATTGAGAAATGGAAATTTCCATCACAAATAGAATGGGAAAAAGAATTCATCAAAAGAAATATTATATATCAATGAAAATGAATAAAGTACATATATGCAACAGCAAGAGTTTAAATCTCAATATACTGTTGCATTTAAGAAGCCAGATACAAAAGAGTTAATACTCAATGAATCCATCAAAATATCTTGCAAAAATAAGCGAAACTGATTTGAGTTGCTAGATGTCAGGGTGGTGGTTTCTTGTATAGAGGAAGTGAAAGAGGATTGGGAGGAAATCCAAGGGGGATTTCTGGGGCTGGCAATGGTATTGTTCTATTTCCTGATCTGTGGTGTGATTACATGCATGTTTATTTTTTGAACATTCATCAAGCTTACACTTATTATTTATGCAATTTTCTATATACATGATGTAATTCAGTAGAAAGAATTACAAATGATAGAAACCAAAACAAAACCTAAAGAATATAGAAGTAGAAAATGATAATAATTGAGCAAAATTCATGTGAGGAAAAACAGAAATGATAAAGAAAGTCAACAAACCTGCTTTTGGGGAAAAAATTACATAAAGGTGAAAAAATAATACAAAGGCAAACCTGTAGCAAATCTACTAAAGGAATAAACAGAAATAATATTTTAAAAATAATTTTTACTATCATTTTAAATTATATATTTATATTTATTTATTTATATAAGTATATAATGTAATTAAAATAATTACTTTTAGAAGAAATAATGTTTGCTCCAGACATAAAGGGAAATTTAAAAAGGAATATTTTCTTTATCCTTCCCAGTTTGTGTTATAGCTGTGTTTGTTTGAGACATCAGTTTTCAAGTGTTTTTAAACCAGAGCTAAGGTTTATTTTCATCTTTCTTTTCATTAATCCAAAAAGCAATGGTCTATTGTTTCTGACTCAAAATTCTGGGTTTACATAATAGAAAGCATGCAATTTGTTTCCAAGCCTCAGAAAAATATTTCAATGCATTTGTCTTTTTCAGCATCATTACCAGTTATGACACTGATATCATGAAAAAAATACTAATTCTAAAATAGTCACAGATATTTAATTTAACTTGCAATACATTTGCTTCTACTCAACGATAGCAATGTGTTTAGCTCCTGGTTTTTGTTTATCATGTATTACTTCCATCAGCATATACTGAGCTTCCAGTAGGTGCTGGCCACAGGACTTGACCCTATTATGCAACAGTGATGGAACATGAGTCTCTCCTGAAGAAGCTCTAATTCTACAGAGCCAAGGCACAGACATGCATAAACAAATTACATTACAGAGCTCTGTATGCAGCAATAGAAATATGTCTGAGGTCATGTGGTAGATGCAAGGAAAATAAATGAAGTTTGTTTAGAGGACAGAAGAGGGTGCAAGGAAGATTTCACACAATCTGAGCCTTGAAGAACATGTGGGTTTGTCTGATAAGAAACAGGGGTGAGCTGAAAGTACCGCAGGAAGGATCATCAGCGTGCAGTCCTGGGCAGGTATATGGGGTGCAGGAAGCCTCAGAGATCATTATGGGTACATTCAAAGGACCCCATTGGTGAAAAATCTAGCAGGTCATGCTAAGCTGCTCCATTACAGCCAACAGAGAAAAGCCCTACAGGGTTGTAGTTAGATGAATGAGAGTGTCCAATGTGAATTTGAAGGACAGCATTCTGTTTGCGCTGCCCTCCAAGCCCTGTGAGTATCTCACCATCGTTAGACTACACCACGAATGTTCTTTCAAATCTTCCTGTTTTGGCCGTGCGATGTGCTATACTTAGTCTGCTTTTAAACCATTGCCTGTCAGCATAAAAGTCACATGTCCCTGGAACTATTTCTGAGCCTCCTGGCACAGTTACTTTCTCCTTCCACAATGTCTGCGTGTTGCCTTGTACATAGGCTATTACAAGCCTCACCACACTGATCTGTAAGTATGTTCCTAATCCTTCCCTGGGTTTGGGCATCTCTGATGACGGTGGGCCTTTCCTTCTTGTTTCTAGCCTTAGTGCCCTGAAGAGCTCTAAGCACATAATGGGTGCTAAATCAATGTCTGTTAAAATGTACCTCTCAATCGTACAGTTAATCGCATTTAAGTAAAGGGCCTATCAAGTAACCTGAATGAGTCAGAAGGATTTTTGTATTTTGAAATATCACTGCACAATATTTGTGTTTGATGATTTTGCATTTTCCAAATCAGTATCTGCGTATAATGACAGAAATTCATAAATACTTTGAAATAAAAGTCAAGAAAAGATTTACTGGGCACTTACAAGAAGCAAGTACAATGCTAAGAATATTTTGTGCCTATGTTATGGTTAATGGTATGTATCAAGTTGCCTAAGCTATGGTGACTCGTTGTCGATTAGGCACCAGTCCAGATGTTGCTGTGAAGTTATTTTCTAGAAGTAATTAACATTTAAATCACTACACTTTGAATAAAGCATTTTTCCTTCCTTAATGTGGATGGGCCTCATCCAATCTGTTAAGTTTTAGGAGAAAAGACTGAAGTCTCTCGAAGAGGAATTCTGCCTCCAGATGGCCTTTGGACTCAAGACAGCAACATCAAAAACATCCACTCTTGCTAGAATTTCCAGCTAGAATTTCTTTCTGTCCTACACATTTTAGACTTGCCAGCTTCCACTATCATGTGAGCCAATTCTTTAAACCAATTAATTCCTCCAAGTCAAATAACACCGCATGACATCATGTGTGCATCACAGCAGCTTATGAGGTCAGCACTGTTCCCATTTTCTGCACTAAGTTATCAGAGCTCAGAAAGTTTAAGTATCTCCCATAGTGGATGTGGCAGACAGTACTACCATTCAGCAATTATCCATTTCCCCTAGGGTGAGTAACTGTTCCAGTTTGCCTGAAATTGTCCTGTTTTTAGAATCTGAGAAACTTCCAGTTCCAAGTCTACCAGGTCACTTGGTCACCACTCCCTTATCTGGTCATCTGGGGGGAATTGTACTTCCACCCCTTGGCAAGGCCATGTCCTTGCTTTGGTCAATGCAATGTGAACAGAAACGTGGGCTGGGAGTTGCTTCCAGGCAGGAGCATTTAATTGCCAGTGTTAACACTCCAGATTTCTCTCTTGTCCCATGGTGGGGACAGTTGTGACTGTTGGGACGGAGGTGCAATACTGAGCCACCACAAAGGACACTTGCCCAGGACTATCTCCCTGACCGCTAGCCAGCTCTGTGGTAAGCCACTCAGATTTTGGTGGTGTCACTTCAGACTGTCCTAGTCTGTCTTGAATAGTATAGTGGGAGTCTGTGGAAATTTTCTATAGCTACCCTGCAATTAGAAAGGGCAGTTTTTGTTTATTTCAAGTGAGGGAGGAAACTTGTATATTTTTACATACAGAGAGAAAGGAGCCATGGGAGAAACACAGACCAAAGATGCGAGAGAAAGGATGTTTTGGAGGGCAGGCCCACGTGATTAGAGGGTGTAGTTAGAGAAGGAAGCGTGGGGAAATCACAGACTTAAACCAGGAACTGAGGGCTGATGGCTCTTCCTCCGAGGGGTCAAGGAACAGTTGACGGAGGTCTTCTTAGGATGGGGGGGGTAGAATTTTCCATAGATGCTTTTGCACTCAGAAGAGCCCTGCAGAGGGGCTCCTTAGTCAAAATCCTTGAATAATTCCTTCCTCTCTCAAAGCCTCAAGTCACCCACATGTGAAGCAAAGGTGCGGGCCACAATCTCACTGAGATTCCATTCAGCTCTGCCATGTTATGATCGTGGAAACCCTCCTCAGTATCATCACAGATACATCCCCTAGATTTTCTTCATCACCGGAAGGCTAAGGAAAAGTCGAAAATAAACCCGAAGTGCAGGCACAATAAAGAAGACACGAACAAGTCTGTTAGGGCTTCTTAATCAGCAGAATTCATTACGGCGAACGTGAACAGCTTTGTGGAGTTCCTAATCTCCTGCTTATCTCATTAACTATATTTGTATCACAAATGACTTGGCTTTTAGTTTGTTGGCAAGAATAGACAAGGGTAATTAAATAATTATAGACAGTAAATATTCTTTACTGCAAGTGAGCCAGGCATGAGGCAGAACAACGTGGAGACAACCTAATTCCAGCCAGAGCTCTTTGTTGGCGGACTTCTCACCTGACAGTCTGGGTGTAGACAGTTCACACCTTTTACAGGTCTCCTGGCCTTGATCTGAGAGCCACCACCCAAAGGTAGGTGGCCCTCAGCATCCCCTTTCCATCAGCACCCAGGCAGATTTGAGTTTCTTCTGTTGTAAAGTGTATGCATTTTAATAGCTTTCTAATAGAACAATTCTCTAAAAATGCAATTGAAGTTTCCACATTATATGCTTTAATTGTCAGACACAAAGATTTATTTATGTTGAGTTCCTGGATGTCAGAATCAGAAGTGTTCTTTATAGATGAGTCAACAGACTCAGAGAGCTGAACTAATTTATCCAAAGTCAAATCACTATTTGTTTGCTAACACTTGGTGCATGCACTTGGTCTATACAAGGGGCTGAAAATGTCATTTGGCATGTTCTCTACCCTCTGTGAGACCTGAGCTGTACCTGAACTCTGAACTGGTCCTTTAGGGCAGGGAAGAGAAATCACATTATGTCTGAAATATGTGGTGAAGGTGTCAAAAAGGAAATTTAGAGAATCAAAAAGAATTCTCTTTTCTAGGCAAGGAGGGAAGACACATGCCAAGCCCTAAAAGTAGACAGAGCATGGTATTCCTAGGAGGCACAGAATTTTCAATGTGGTAAAGAACTTCAACTATGCATCATAATATCCCAAGGAACTATAAAAAACATGGATGCTGGGCCCATCCCCAGACCTTCTGTCTTTACCGAAGATAGGTTGAAATGCAAGCTTTTTTACACTTTCAATAGTTAGGATTGACTATATCAATTACTTATAAAATGTGGAAGAACCAGCCATTTAAAAAAGTCTCATACATGAAGAAAATCTTGCAGGCCTTCTTATCCACTCCTGTGATTTTACAGACGAAGAAGATGACAACTAAAGAGAACTTATCTGTCCATAACATACTGGAAATTTCAATCAAAGCTGGCATACTCTCAAAAACATTTTGTACACTCTCATCTTACAGGACTGATTGAACAAATTTGGACCCCATAAATATTTGCTGATTAGCAATATTTATTTTAAAGCATGACCGTCTGTAGTCCAATAATCCTCATTCTTAGCCAGTATCTATGTTAACTAGGGTTGGTTTGGTTGACTCAACCATGAATCCCTTGGAAAAAGCTGTTTTGAATGTGTATTAGTCCACTCTGGCTGTCATATCAAAATGCTATAGACTGCGTGGCTTAAATAACAGAAATGTATTCTGTCACAATTGTGGCTGCAAGTCCAAGATCAAGGTGTCAGCAGGGTTGCTTTCAGTTTGTGGTGAGGGCTCTCTTCCTAGCTTGCAGACTGCCACCTCCTCACTTGGTGCCACTTTCCAGTAAAGGGTGATGAGTGCATTTTATCCTCACATTACTCATGAAGTGAACGGAGAGAGAGAGAGAATGAGCCCCTGGTGTCTCTTCTAATAAGAAAGGTAGTCCTTTTAGATGAGGTCCCCACACTTAGGACCTTGTTTAATGTTAATTACTTCCTTAAAGAGTCCATCTCCAAATACAGCCACACTGGGGGTTAGGGTTTCACCATACGAATTTTGGGGAAACATAAACATTCAGTCTCAAACAGACTGTATAAAATATTTGTTCAAGCCTGGGGTTTTCATTGTGTATATGTGCAAATCTTTAAGCACAGAATTTTAAAAGAAGGTGAGGGTTAACTCTGTTTTAACTATTGAGTCTGTGATATTTCATTTGTGTATGAATGCCTTCCACTTGCTGAATCAGGGTGTGCTTAGCCTGAACACACCTTCAACATTTTGCTCTTGCCTGGCAGGTGGTAGGATGTGAACTAGGCTCTATGCACAGATCCATCTGGCTTTTCTTTCCTGTATAATGTGCAGTTTTAAAATTAGACTTGAGCTATAAAATATCCCAAGTATTCAATACCAGACTGTTTAAAAAATTAAAGATTCATAGCTGGTAACACAAAATAGAGAAAGCATTTGGGCTTTGGAATAGACAAAACAGATTTCAAATCCTGGCTGCCTCCCACGCTCTGAAAGAATATGGAAATTGCATGAGTCCTCTCTGAGCATCAGTTTCTTTATCTGCAAATTGAAGTAATAATATTAACCTCATGACTACTGTGAGGATCAAATGTATTCATTCAACTGTACTGAATACCCGAATAGTATCAATTTGTAAACTATTTAACAATTAGTGAGAAGAGGGCACTGCCCAATCAGACTAGATAAAGCCCATTGGAAAACAACAACAACAAAAACACACAAACAAAAACTACAGGTAAATTTCAGCTGAATGCATTGTAGGGCAGAAGGTGTAGGAGCTGGGAATACAGAAAATAACGGGACAAGGTCCATACCTTGAGAGATTCAAAATACTCTTGGGGATCATCAGATACATAACAGAATAAATGTAGTATTGTGTTATAGATAACATGACAGGGCTGTGGTCTGAATATTTGTGTCCCTGACAGATTCATAAGTTGAATCCTAACCCCCAGGGTGAAGGAATTAGGAAGTGGGGACTTTGGGAGGTGACGTGAGATGTGCAACGTCTGGGGGATGGTCACGCTTGAAGCTCTGACTCTAGGGGAGAGGGGAGGATGGGCAATATATGTAACATTAACATTTGTAGTCCCATAACATGCTGAAATAAAAAAAAAAATGAACAAAAAAGAGGGTGGAGCCCTCGTGAATGGAATTAATGTCCTTATAAAAGAGGCCGCAGAGAGCTCCCTCACCCCTTCCACCATGTCTGGACACAGTGAGACGGTGTCATCCACAAATCAGGAAGTGGCCCTCACCAGGCACTGAATCTGCCAGCAACTTGATCTCGGATGGATATCCAGCCTCTAGAACTGTGAGAAACAAATTTATCCTGTTTATAAGCTACCCAGTTCATGGCTTTTTGTTATAGCAGCCTGAATAGACGAAAACAGATAGACAGAATATCTTGGATGAAAGGGACTACTTTAGAGCCTGGTGCATAGCAAGCTCTTTCCTTCATAGCTCGATAGGGAAACAAGCCTTTGGCATCATTGTGAGATCAAGAATTATTTTATCTAACATAAATGAGAAGGAGAGAAATACAGCAGAAGAAAACATAAAATATGTTGTGAATAAAAGAAAACCAATTTTTACTGATAAGAACAGATACTACACTTGATCTTAGCCAAAAGGCCGAGAAGTGATTGAAAACCAATTTTTAAAAATCTAGCATTCAAGTCTTTATCTTGTACCATAGTGCATTGGTTTAATATGCCACCCTCCAGACACACATAATTTGTCACTGTTACCCAAACACCCAGGTAATCCCAATAATCTAAAAATAATAACTACATTTTGTTTCTAGTGAACCAGGCATTGCATATGTGCATTTTACATATGCCATCTCATTTAATCCTCCCTGAACCTACTAAGGAGGCAATATTATCACTATTTTATCAGAGTTCTTGAAAACCGAAGGTCAGAAAGATAAAGTGATTGATCAAGGTCACCTGACACAAGTATATCCATTGCTTGGAGATGGCTCCAGTCACCACCCTGTGTAGAAACAATAACCTCCTGGAGGTTTCAGAGCAGCCTAATCCTTTGCCCTTTTCTCAGCTCACATAAACTAGTTGCAACAAAAGACAACTCTTACCGAGAATGGGGCAGCATCGTAAGACAGTAGAATCCCCATCTTAAACAGAAACAATGTTGTACTATGAAAAGATATAAGAAAACAAATATTTTGCAGTATCAGAAATATGATTACTGAATAATCCCTCCAATTATGCTAATATGTAACTGCACAGAGAAGAAAGAAGGTGGGGTGGGGTGGGGGCAGAGAGACCAAGAGAAAAGAGGAAGTATATATCTTAAGCCAAGGGAGATTTTGGTGTTATCTCTGTGTCTGTGCCTGTATAATGATTTATAGTCTGCACTAGTCAAAAAAAGATCTGAAATGCTACCTACTTGGATTCCTTTGACACAGCTATATGCCTTTAAGTGTAAGTGGCTACTAACCGAATAATGAAGAATGCCCTTACAATTGCACGCTCACCCGCCAGAATAGGTCTGGGGGTTCTTTATGTTAGGATCTAACACGGAAGTCACGCATGTCGTCTACCAGGCAGCAACACAAGAGTGTCATCCCCAGTTGACTGGCCCAAGAGTGGGTGCACAACAATCAAAGCCCAGCCTGCAGTGGTTAACAAAGTCTTTGGCTCCGCTTTTCTGTAGCTGATACCAATTTTTGTTTTTCGACCCATTCCCCTGAACCTGCCTTTGTCTGGCTCAGTCACGGAGACTTTCCAATTTTCTTGTTTCAATTTCAAGTTTCTGGTGTGCCTTGGCTCTGTGTGACTGGTAGCATCCTGTGACGTACCAGGCTCTTGCTGCTACAGCTCCTGGCCCACTGGGACGTGTGGGGCTGAGTGACTGAGTCACACCAGTGGATTTCTTTGCTCCATCTGCCTATTCCTTGCTCCTGCCTGGGCCACACAGATTGACAGTTACCATTTATGACCTTCTGCAATGAAATCATGGCATGAGGGGTGATAATATTGCACTTCAGGGTCCACACCGGATGCCAATGATTCATTCTAATCCTGTAAGTAAAACCAAAGTTCAGGGGCCAAACCAAAGTCCATTGCTATGTGTCAGGACAGAGGACACAATGAGCCAAGCTGAGCTAGAGTTGGTGTGGTAAACAGCAACTAGAAAAATAGGAACTGGAAAAATGGAAGGAGAATCCAACCGAAGTCCAGCTTGGCTGAAGGAGTGGTCTTGCCATCCGAGACTCCTTGCTGGGAAGGGCCAGAGCCATGCTTTCCAGCTCACACTGTGGGCTTTGCACAACCACAGTCTCCCATTCCCAGCCCACTCCTCCTGTTGTGGAAAGGATGAAGTGATGGTGACACTCTGGCTTTTGGTCAGGTTGTATAATATTAAAATAAGGATTAGTTAGTAATAAGGATTAATTACTAATCATGAGCACTCACATTCACACACACTATCTCGTGCAATGCCCACTCGCACAAGAAGTATAAAGCTGCTTATAGTAAACATTGTAGCTACAATAAATCTACTAAAATGAGAGGAAAATGAATGCTAGCAGGTAACGGAGTAGCAATAGAAATGGAGTCCAGTGAATCTTAAGTTTTAGACCTGAGCTTTCTGGTGGCATCTGCAGAAAAGATGACAGGTGTAACTGTCAATTCAAGGGAAAACTATCATTATGCCTGGCAAAAAGAAATCACATGGATGGAAAAACTACTACATGCCAAAAAATTAATTACTTTATGCAATCATCTCATCAGTCCCATATTTTAAAAAAAAGAGGAAGATGGACAATTTATCCCCAGTCAGAGTAGAAGTGAAGGAAGAGCTAGATTCGGGGGAAAAACACCCACTCTAATGTCTAGCTGCTTTACCCTAAACAGAGTCTGCTCCTCCATGGGGGTATAATCAGGTTCTGACACAAAGACCAGCTTACAGAGGTTAATTCAGTTATCACAATTGTTTAATCTCATTGACTTTCAAAAGTCCATTTGTAAAGTCACTTAACATGTTCATTCAGTTTCTGTTATGTGTGCAAGGTGTACAAGGTTGATGAGACAGCTTTGCCCTCTATCCTCAAGAAACTTGCTAAACTAGTAGAGGAAGAGACACGGTGAATAAATTATTAGAGCAGACACCCAGTGTATGCTTTTTCTTATGATGACAAAGATGAGGATGATGATAGTGATGATGGTGATGATGACATCACAGTGAGACAAAAAGAAGAAAGAGAAAGAGGAAATGAAGGGAGAAGAGAAGGGGAAATGGGAGATGAAGGAGAGAGTGGGTAAAGACAGAAGGAGAAAGAAAAAAGCCTAGTTATCTTTTGACATTATGCAGCACAGTCTCACATCTCAGCCTCCTCTGTTCTGGAGACCCCTTGTTCTCTTGTTTTCTTTCTGCCTCCAGCCACAAAGATACAGGCTCAAGCTCAAAAGCATATCTCAGCACTGTTAACTAAGTGACTTCAGGAGGGTCAACATTTTTAAGGAAATCATCTCTGTTTTGCTTGGACTTTACAAAATGCTGTCAGAAATCCTCTCCCATGAGCTGGTCTTGAAGATAGAGGCAGTGTCGTGGCTGAAGCAGAGACTGGACTAGGCAAGGATGAGCGCCAGATGAGGATGAACTTTGATCGCCTTCCTTTCTCAGAGCTGTTGCTGAACACCTGTCCCTCAGGGGGAGGTGGCGGAGGGCAGGAACAAGTGAACAAACACGACTTGTGCAGGAAAAAGATCCAATGTCTTCTAGTGCCCATGCAGCTGCATCAGTAACAGGCACAGGGGGTGGGTAACCCCCAAGATGCATTTGACACTTGAGGAAGTGCACACAGAATGGCCAACACGCTTGCTTTTAATAATGGATCATACATTAAATGTAGAATGTAAAGCTCCTGAAACTCCAGAGAACATAGTGGATGTTCTATCTGCTACAAATTTCAAATGTTTTATCTTCTCAGTCTCTTTTGGGAAGAGCCCAGAGGCAAGTTAGGAAGCCATAAGTCCTTAGAATCTTGCATTTAATTGGTGGAGGAACAGCCAGAGTGCTCTTATGTGGGGCCACCCCTCTGGCCCTACCACAAGCCACTACCTGCATTAGAGAAAATGGTACCCAATGGCACCTCGAGTTGACAGAGCAACCTTTCTGATCTGTGGTCTGTTCCCTACTGCTGTGTGACCTTGTGCATTTTACTTGACCTCTCTGGGCCTAAGATGAGTCCAAAATTAGTAGTAGCAGTGACACTGGAAGGAAGTTAGCAGGTTAGCCTGGAAGGGTAAAGAAGCGGAAAGCAAGGAAATAATAACATCAGATTAACTCCCTATTCCTTGACTCACTGCCTTCCAATTGTCAGTTATAATTATCCCTAGACATCAAGATAGGTATCTTTAGCTTTGTTCTAAGATGAAGACAGACTGAGACTCAGGCAGAGTCAAGCAGTTGCCCAAGGCCACAGAGTTGGTAAGTGGCATGGCCAGGACTTGAACCCCAGTCAAAACTCTTTTTCCTCTGCCTTAGACACCATTATGTAATGCTGCCTCCCTAAGGGACTCCCTTAGTAACTGGATGTGAGTGAGAACAGGGACCCCAGGGCATTTCTCAGAGTTCTGATGTTGGTGGGCAGTTCTCAAGGAAGCCTGGAAGAGGAAATGCAAAGTCCATGTGGGCATCTGCAGTGTGTTTGGGCACCCAAAGGACAGCCGCCCCCTTGTCCTTCCATGCACTGCTGCAGCTCACCTTCCCCTCCCCATCTGCCTGCTCCAAACATTACCTGTGCCTTTGGTCTTCACTTGGAGACCTCCCACTCTTTCCTCAAGTGAACACGACCTGGTGTGTGCCTCATCACACTGACGAAAGCACGCCCTCTCACCTGCCCTGATTGTTGAAATACCGTTTCCTTTCTGGTTGCCTGAACCACCCTTCCCTGTTTTCTTCCTATCTCTCTCTGATGGCTCTCAGACTTCGTGGCCAATAGCTCATCATCTGGCTGCTCTGGTCACGATCTCTGGGTTTCGTGTCCTCTCCTCCCCTTTTCTCTCTTCCTCGTTCCTCTCCTCCCTCTCCCGCTCTCTACCCTTCTCCGCCCACACTTGCTCTCACTGCGTGATCTCGTGTGCTCCTGCGGAGTCAGTCATCACCGTGGGCTGCCTCCCCGCCTCCCCTGTGTCTATAATGAAGTGAGGGCTCAGCATCATTCAGAAATTTTTAACAACAGGTAGGTAAATGATCAATAAGGAAATGGATTTAAATGTCTAAATATTGGGAAAGGGCTCTGAATTTGAAACGTACATCTCAGGATTACCTGTATTGAGATAGACGGTTGAAGCTGAGGAAGTGGCCAAAGTGATCCAGGGAATGTGTGTGAGGAGAGCAGCCCTAAGGAGTTCTAATAGTTTCGGGAAGAAGAGAGAATGAGGGTCCCTAGGAGAAGAAGGAGCCGCAGTCGCCAGGGCAGTGGGAGTGAGACGCGGGAGGCCCGCAGTGTTGCGAGCCAAGGGAGTGAGAGTTCCGTGGGACAGGGGTGGTTGACAGCATCCAGAGTCCCGGGGAGGGCACCAGAACATGCCCTTTAGATCTAGCGGTGGAAAGGTCACTGCTGCCTCAGGGTGGGTGCCTGCAGAGGTGGCCCTTTTCCCCCGTGAGGCCAGGCGCATTCGTGCCTCCAAGCCTTTGAACGTCCCATTCTCTTACACCTAAAATGCCTTTTCTTTCTCCACTTCTTTTCCCAGAAAGTTTATGCTCAACTTGCAATGCTTGTTTATGTAGTCAACAAATATTTATTAAATGTCTACCATGTGAAGGGTTGTTTCGCAGTCTCTCAAATGTCATTTTCTTTATGAAATCTTTGCCAACCTTTTGCAGATATAAAGGCTTTCTTCTCTGTGCAACCCCAGCACCCTGTACACCTCCCTCCACAACCTTCAGCACCCAACCCATGGGACTGTGGGCAGTTGTTTGCACTCTGTCTCTAGAACAAATCCTTGAGAGCAGGAAACTAGTTTTATTCCTCTCCCTGTGTTTATAGCACTATGTTGTATGTTACATTCATTTACCAACTGACTCCTATACCTTTTTATCAAAAAATCATTTTGTTTGTGACCTCTTACCACATGACAGGCATCGAGGATACACTGATGACAGTCCATGGCCCCTGTTATAAAAGAGAACACATTTACCCTGCCTGGAAAAGAACAATATATGTTGGAAGTGTCATTGAATGCATTCGAGTAAAGGAATAAATGTGGGTGTACATGTATGAGGCAAGATACTTCTCTCCATCATTCTCCAATGGTGATGTGATGGTGATGTGTTAGAGGAAGAAAGAGCATTTTGCCTCTTCCATGACAAGAATGGTGGTCTCATTTTATACTCACCAATTAATTAACTAGTTACAAATAGGGCATAGCTTCCTTCACAGAGGTTATAGTAATTCTGCTCAATCTGCACGATGGTCACAACTTTACCTGTTTGAACATCTACCCCATCAGCATGTCTTGCAATTTGGAGAAACTGCAAATAATGAGGTAAAGCTCACGTCACTGGAGGCATGAAATGGCTGCCAGATTGTTCTTCAATTTTTAAATTGCTTAGACACAAGTGGCAACTGCAAAACAACAAGGCTGGTATTTGTCAAACCACAAGTGCACTGCAAGATGATTTCAGAGAGGATCTTGTGTGCGGCATGCCACAGTCACTGGATGCTGAAAAGCAGTCCAAGCACACCTGGTATTAAGTGAAATTATTATAACTCTATGACTTGAATTGGATGCTTTGCTCCCTTTTCCTCCTCCCATTGCAGATTCTGCTGACCAATTATTTGAGTCCATCCATTTATCCCCTGTACCAGGATAAGGCTTCCTAAGGGAAATCTAAACAGTTTTCAGAATGGGATCTCATTCCTTGCTTCCTGCCTGCCTGCTTCTTTTCACATTTATTATTTTTTAAATATCTGCTATAAGGTACTCTGTGATAAGTTATGTGAGCACAAAGGCAAATGTGACTCAGTCCCTGACCTCAAGCATTTCCTAGTCAAGGTAAAAAGCAAAATACTAAGTTTTCCCCACTGTTTCCTCTGTGCTCCTAGGGCAGCCCCTACATAATTGCATTACACCAAGTCTCACAGTGAATCACAATTATTTCTACTATTATCTTTATTTGCCTAGCTCTCTTCTTCTACCACTTCTGTTTAAGACTACGCCATTCCGGTTGCAAGAATGAGTTTGTGACTGAGACCTGGCCAATGGCAATAAAGCGTCCCCTGGACCACACAATTGATTCAGGAATGTCCACAAACCCCAAACTGTACAAACTGAAATCTCTCTGGGAATTGTCTGCTGGAACTAAGAATAAAGAAGATTTTTACCCCCTTGCATGCAGGAAGCTATAAGAATGTGACTCCACCTGATAGCATATTTACTGTCACATAGATAAATCCATGAGATTAAAGATGATCTGTAGAGAAAAGTAGTGACAAGAGCCAGATGGAAAAATATCCAGCAACATCAAATCCCTTGTTCCTGTCCCTAATATACCTGGAATTCTTTAGTCAATACTCTTAAAATAAGGGTTTGTTTATCTGTTTGCTTGCTTGCTTAAATTAGATCAAGTTGAGTTTTTGACATTTCAAATGGAAGAACCCTGAGTAATAATGAGAATTGGTACCCCAAGTGGATATGAAAGTTTTGAAAACTGAAATGTGAAGCTGATTTTGTCAAGATGGGATAAGGGACTGGCATTGCCCTCTCTACACTCCCCCCACCATCCTCAAGCCAGAAGTTGGAAATATCGTGTTGCAAGGTGGCACAGCATTTGGTTGCAGATGTCTTGTAGTCTTGGAATTTTAACTTTGTGCCCAACAATGCCAGAATGTTAGTGACCTGGTAGAAGAATGGGAGGGTATAGGATTGTAGGCCCTGTTCTTTATTTTTCAGTAAACTTTAGTAAACTTCCACAACAAGGAGACAAACTGATCTATCTGAAAGCAAAAAGGAAATTGTATGCACCAGTGTATAAGAAGCCCTTTCTAGATGGCCTTGGCAATACTAAACTGTAAAGGTTAGGCAGTGAAGTGCTCTGCAGAATTGGAAAACTGAGTCTTCTACCCCACAATATAGTTAGTATGCACAAAGACAGGGAAGTGGAAAATGTGGAAGATCAAATTCCCCCTGCCTAACAAAGGAAAGTATTCCCTACAGCATAAGCAACGTGGATGCATTTGTGGGGAGGGAAGAGAGTTAGCCTTGACTTATCAGCCTATCCTGTCTCTCACTTTTTTCTAAGGTGGGAGTGAAGGCAGAAACCATTCATCTGAGGCCAAGAAGGATGGTCAGAATGCCGGGCATATTGCTAAGCAATCAAAAGGGTAGGATCCTGATTCAAAGATAATGACCAGACATGGTTTCTGGCATCAGTCCTGCTGTCCTTAGGAAATGAAACTGTCAGCTGACTAGGATTTTAAAGAATACTTATGGCTAGAGAAACACCAAACATCATAAAAAGAGGTCTGGATTGCACATTCCCTAAGACAGTCCCCAGGCTCATCCGAGCATATTAAGTAAAAGTTCAGCCACAGAATGAGATTTATTCTCACTACACTGCACCTCTTAGAAATGGCCCAGGATGATACCAGATAAATGAATTCAGCCAGGAGGCAGATTCTGTGGCAATTATATTGATTGAACAAGGAGCTCAGTCCATTGTTAATAAGCAGGACAACAAATGGATGCACATTTTCATCCCTTTCCATTGATGTGTTGTACATCTGGCCAGGGGACGACACATATCCCTTCCTCCTTCTCCCTTTTCTCCATGAGATATTTATGTTGACTAATATTTTACCCTAGGACTGTTTATTATAGAAAGCAAATAATTATCATTAGCTCAAAGATTATGGAATCAGTTTCTAACCCTCGACTAGACCTCAGAGAGAGGAAAGTATAACATTTAAAAACCCTGCATTTAGGGATGAAAATGATATCTGGACATAAATTTGGAAGCAGTAATTATATAGGTAGCTGCATTAGGTGGAAGCATTTTTGTATTAGGTGGAAGTATTTTTGGAATTTTATGAATGCTAAAAAGCTTTTGCAAATATGTTGTAAAATTAAAGACTATACACAGTACACAAGTCCGCTTTCTTCCAGTTATTAGAAATCATTTCCTTTGGCCACCACAGTTATGGGAAAATCCAAGTGTAGGCCTCTCAAATCATTCAATCCCCTCAGATTGTTTCAATGCCAGTCTGTATCTTTATTTGGGATTTTTCTGCTGCAACCATTGAGTAGAGGTTGCCTCTGTTCTCAAGAATCTTAGAGCTTTAATAATAAACCCCTGAACAATTTGGTGGCCAATATATGTTTTGGAGGAAGACAAAATCAAGAGAGAAGAAGAGACAAGGTAAGTCCAACATAGAGTTCGCAATTTGGGTCTCTGATGTCTTCAGAACTTTATTGGTTCTTGTGGCTCCCCCTACAATAATATGAACCAATCTACTATCTTTCCAGTTAATTCCCTTTTTCATTTCTTCTGTTAAAAATGGATTTCTGTCACTTCTAAATGAAGAAGTCCTGAAAGGTACTGTTATCCATGGCGTCATTGAATAGTCATGTAACATAATGGAATTTTTAACTATTAAAATATTTTAACCCAAATTAATAACTCACTGAACACTGTTTACTAAGAAGGAATGACTATAAAAGGGAGAATTTATAGAAATCATTATTAATGGTCTTCCAATTTAAACATTTATTATCCTCACAAATAGTATGACTCAATCAGGTACCAGAAATGTTCACTCAATAAATACAATACAGCTAAAAATCAGTAGAGCAGGGTGTTTAAAATCCTGGCCTTCATAGCAGACAAGGCCCAGGCTGGGCCTCACTGTATCAACTAATGGTGTGGCTTTGAAAAACTTAATTACCTCCCCCCTGCTTTCTTCATCTCTAAATTGATGATGATACTATGTATAGTGTAAAGGTTAAATAGTAATTTAAGTGATACTCTCAGTATTACTGTAGTACATAATTCATGATTGATAAATGGTGTTCTCCTTGACACTCTCAACCATTTCTTCAGATGTTACTAATATGGTGAGAGATTCCTACACATATAAGAGTCATACAGAGCTCTCTGGTCATTGTTCCAAATTGTATAACTATCTTGGTACCAATCAATACTAGAACCTATGCAACCCTTCTGTGAAATGCCCAGTTCTTAGTGCTAAAAGGTATCTCAAATGATTCAAGAAAAAGCCTGAAATGAAGTACAGAGAAATAAATAATTTAGACACTCAAGTGCTCACTTCTCTACACCCCCCTTTTACATTTCATATATAACCAGTGGAACACAATTATGAAAAACTCAATTAAGATAGGCTTGTCTTAAAAAAATAAACACACATTCAATTTATATCATTTCTTAGAATTAGTTTGGTAGGGGAAAAATTTCTGATAATACTACTAAATTTCCCATTCAACTCTCAGCCAGAGAACAAGGGCTGCTGGCAGTAATTGCTTTTTTAATGATTTTCTGCAACTCAGGGTAAACCCTGGTGTAATTATAGTCTCATAGAGGAAGTACCTTATGATGAGATTTTGGACAGAGCCAAAATATCATTTTGTACTTTTTGCCTCTTTCCATAAAAGCTTTTCAAGTCTTTCATTTCTGACACTTATCTAGTAAGTCCATTTATAGAAATTATCATTTTCTCTTCACAAGCTAAGTAGGCAAGTGTTTAGGTAAGAGAGACATAGAATTATCCTTTAAGGTGGCCTAGAGAGCTCATTCAATCATAACACTTGCCTCTTCTGTACTTTGAGCATCTACTTCATTTATCTCACTCTGCAAACCTGCTTTTTATGTTTTTCAATGCACATGGCAAATAAATGACCTCTTAGCTCAGACATGAACAACCTCAACTTTCAGTTAGGCACCACACCCAACTACATGGTTTTTCAATGCAATGTCCCAATTCTAAATTCCGGAGAAAGCAAATCTTAGTTAGTCCAGCATGAGCCAGGGAGGAAAAAGCTCATGGAGAACAAACATTTCTTCCCCCTGAGTGGGCAGGAAAAGTAGTTGTTGGGTAAGAGGAGGAGAGTTGAACAAGATTCCCCAAAAGGGTCTACCACACAAGTATTATCTCTAGTTTACTGAGGAGGAAATTGAAACTCAGAAAATTGAAGTTAATCAAGTCATCCAGTTGGTGAGTGTATGGTTTTGAACTTGGATCTATCTGACTATGAAGCTTGTAATTTCCATTCAATTAATAATTTTCATAGTGAGATGCATAGTATGGCCCCTTGGGTTTAAGAAAAAACAATGTTAGTAAGTATATAATCAAATTCAGAATACCATAATGGTGGTGTGTAAATCACTTATATCTCCAGTATAAAGATTAAAAGGTAAAACTATTAAAAATAACTATAGCTACAATAATTTATTAAGGGATATACAATATAAAAAGGTATAAATTATGACATCAAAAACATAAAATATGGGAGGGGAAGTAAAATTATGTAGTTTGTATATGCAATCAAAATTAAGTTGTTATCAGTTTAAAGTAGCCTGTTACAATTATCAGATGTTTTATATAAGCCTGTGGTAACCATAAAACAAAAACCTATAGTAAATATATTAAAGACAAAAAGAAAAAAGTCAAAGCATACCACTACAGAAAATCATCAAATCACAAAGGAAGAGAGCAATTAAGTGGAAAAAGGAACAAAAGATCTATAGGCAAAAACAATTAACAAAATGGTAATAGTAAGTCCTTATGCATAATAATGCCTTCAAGTATATCTTATCTATCATTTACTTTGATTGTAAATAAATTAAATTCTCCAAACAAAAGATGGAGTGACTGAATGGATTTTTTAAGGACCCAAATATATGCTGCCAATGAGTGACTCACTTCAGTATTAAGGACACTCAGGTTGATATAGTTAAGGAACATAAAACTATACCACACAAATGAAAACCAGGAGAGGAGAGCTGGATAGCTATCCTTATAACAGACAAAATACACCTTATGCTAAAAATGTGAAAAGAGACAAAAGAGGTTATTATATGGTCATAAAGGAATCAATTCATCTTCATCAAGAGGATATAATGATTGTTATTACATATGTGCCTAAAATTGAAGGACCTAAATATATAATGCAAATATTAATAGATCTGAAAAGAGAGATAGACAGCAACACAATAATGGTAGGGAACCTCAATGCCCCACTTTCAACAATGGATAGATCATCTAGATCAGGGGTCCCCAACCTATGGTGAGTAGTACAATTATTTCATTATATATTACAATGTAATAATAATAGAAATAAAGTACACAATAAATGTAATTCCTTTAAATCATCCTGAAACCATCCCCCACCCCTGCTCTGGTCCATGGAAAAATTGTCTTCCATGAAAACAGTCCCTTGTGCCAAAAAAGTTGGGGACCACTGATCTAGACAGAAAATCAATAAGAAAACATTAGACTACACTTTAGAACAAATGGCCCTAAAAGACGTATACAGAACTTTCCATCCAACAGCATAAAAATACACATTCTTCTCAAGCACACACAGAACATTTAATAGGATAAATCATGTGTTAGGCCACAGAACAAATCTTAACCAATTTAAGAAGATGAAAATCATATCAACTATCTTATCCAACCACAGTGACATGAAACTATTAATCAATGACAGGAGGATAATTCAAAAATTCACAAATACAAGGAAATTAAATAACCTGCTCCCAATCAATACATCAAAGAAGAAATTGAAGACAAATGACAAGGAAACACAATATACCTAAAACTTATGGGAAGCAGCAAAAACAGTTCTAAGAGAGAATTTTATAGAGATAAATGCCAACATTAAAAAAAGAAGAAAGATCTCAAAAAAATTCCACCTTAAGGAACTAAAAGAACAGACTACACTCAAATTTAGAAGGAGAGAAAATAACAAAGATCAGAGCAGAAATAAAGAAAATAGATACTATAAAATAATAGAAAAATCAATATAACTAAGAGTTGTTTTTTTGAAAAGATGAAAAAAATGACAAATCTTCAGCTAGACCAACTAAGTCAAAAAGAGTCAAGAAAATTAAATAAAATCAGAAACAAAAAAGGAGACATTACAACTGATACTATGGAAATACAAAGGATCATTACAGACTACTATGAACAATTATATTTCAACAAATTGGATGATCCAGAAAAAAAGAATAAATTCTAAGAAACATAAAACATACCAACACTAGATCATGAATAAATAGAAAATCTGAACATACCAATAGCATGTAAGAAAATTTAATTGGTAATTTAAAACAAATCTATCAAAGAGATCATCAAAGAAACGCCTAGGATTTTATGGCTTCACTGGTGAACTCTACCAAACATTTAAAGAAGAATTAATTCCAATACTTATTAAATTCTTCCAAAAATTTAAGAGGAGGAAACACTTCCAAACTCATTTTATGAGGCTAGCATAATGCTGACACCAAAACCAAACAAGAGCACTGTAAGAAAAGAAATTTATAGGCCAACATTCCTAATGAACATAGATGCAGAAATTCTCAAAAAAATACTAGCAAACTGAATTCAACAGCACATTAAAAGAATTGTACAGCATGATCAAGTGGGACTTATCACTTGGACATAAAGATGGTTCAAAATATGCAAATCAATAATTGTGATACATCACATTAACAGAATAAAGGATAAAAGTCTGAGTTGAGGAAGATGACTGACTAGAGACATCAGTTACCTTATCATCCCAGAGAGATGGAAGGGCTTCAGATAGAGAAGGAATGAGTACTACCAAAGATGATGAACAGAACAGCGTCCCACATATAAATTTTATGTCTTAATGTTAACAGTTTAAATGTGCCACTCAAAAGACATAAGCTGGCTGAATGGATGAAAAAAAAAACCAAAACAAAAAAACACAACACAATTATCTACTGTCTCCAGGAAACACATCTAAACCAAAAGGGCACACACAGACTCAATGTGAAAGGATGGAAAATAATTTTCCACACAAATGGAAACCAAAAGAAAGCAGGCATAGCCATTCTCTTATCAGATAAAATTGACTTTAAATCAGCAAAGGTAAAAGAAGACAAGAGGGTCTTTAAAGGGAGCAATTCAACAGGAAGACATAACAGTCCTAAATATATATGTGCCCAACATAGCAGCTCTCAGATACATAAAGCAAATTTTACTAGAGTTAATCAAAGAAAAAAATAGCAGTATTGTGATTGCTGGGGACTTCACACCCCACAGTCACAGCTGGATAAATCATCAAAGCAGAAAATAAATAAAGAAACACTAAGCCTAAACCAGACTCTAAATCAAATGGACCTAACAGACATTTGCAGAACATCCTAACCAACAACCACTGAATATACATTCTTCTCAGCAGCACATGGGACATCTTCCAAGATTGATCATACCATAAATCACAAAGCAGACCTCAACAAATTCAAAAAAGTAGAAATCATACTATGTATCTTCTTGCACCATAGTGGAATAAAATCAGAAATGAATCACAAGAGAAAAACTCAAACCTACACAAAGTCATAGAAATTAAACAATCTGCTAATCAATGATTATTGAGTCAACAATGAAATTAAGACAGAAATCAAAATATTCTTTGAACTGAATGACAAAAAGGACACAAGCTACCAAAATCTATGGGACTTAGCAAAAGCATTCTTCAGTGCAAAATTAAATGCCTACATTAAAATGACAGAAAGATCACAGATCAACAACCTAATGTCTCATCTCAAGGAACTAGAAAAGGGAGAGCAAACCTAGCCCAAAGCCAGTCAAAGAAAAGAAATAACAAAGGCCAGAGCAGATCTAAATTAAATGGAAAACAAACAAAAAAATGCAGAAGATCGACAAAACGAAAAGTTGGTTTTTTCAAAAGATAAACAAAATCAATAGACCACTTGCTAGATTAACCAGGAATAGAAGAGGAAGAACCCAAATAAGCTAAATCAGAAGTGAAAATGGAGACATTATAACTGATATCACAAAAATGCAAAATATCACCCATGAATACTATGAAAATTTCTATACAAATAAACTAGAAAACATAGAAAAAATGGACAAATTCCTGGAAACACACAACCTCCCAAGACTCAATCAGGAAGAAATAGAACTCCTGAACAGACCAGTAACAATGATATTGAAGCAGTAATAAAAAATTCTTCCAACAAACAAAGCTCTAGACCAGATGGATTCACAGCCAAATTCTATCAGACCAACAAAGAAAAGTTGGTACCCATACTACAAAAATTATTTCATTGCATAGAGAAAGAGAGAATTCTCCTCAACTTATTCTATGAAGCCAGTATTACCTTGATACCAAAGCCAGGAAAGGACACACTAAAAAAATAAATAAATAAAAGAAAAAGAAAACTCCAGACCAATATCCTTCATGAATATAGATGCAAAAATTCCCAAGAAAATACTAGCAAACCAAATTCAAAGTGACATATCAAAAAAAATAATTTGCCATGAAAAAAATGGGCTTCATCCCAAAAATGCAAGGATGGTTCAACATACAAAAGTCAATAAATGTGATTCACCATATAAGCAAAAACAAAGACCATGTTATCATCTTAATAGCTATGGAAAAAGAAATCGACAAAATTCAGCACCCTTTTATGATTAAAATCCCTCAACAAACTAGATGGAAGGAATACACCTTAAAATTATAAAAGCCATATATGATAAACCCACAGCCAACATGATGCTGAATGGGGAAAAGTTGAAAACATTCCCTCTAAGAACTGGAACAGGACAAGGGTGCCCATTGTCACCACTTCTATTTAACATGGTGCTGAAATTTCTAGCCAGAGAAATCAGGCAAGAAAAAGAAATAAGGTGTATATAAATTGGAAAAAAGGACGTCGAACAATCACTTTCTCTGATGACATGATTCTGTATCTAGAAAATCCCAAAGACTCCACCAAGAGACTCCTGGAATTGATAAATAAATTCATCAAAGTCTCAGCTTACAAAATCAATGTACATCAATCAGTAGCATTTCAATTATATGTATAAACCAGTAACAGTCAAACTGGGAGTCAAAGCAAAGACTCAATATCATTCACAATAGTTACAAAGACAATAAAACAGCCAGGAATATACTTCACCAAGGAGGTGAAAGATCTCTACGAGGAGAACCATGAATCACTGAGGAAGGAAATCAAAGAGGACACAAACCAATGGAAAAATACCGTGTTTCCCTGAAAATAAGACAGGATCTCATATTTATTTTTCCTCAGGAAGACACCTGAGGGCTTATTTTCTGGGGATGTGTTATTTTCCCCTCAAAGCCTCAGCTTGCAGCACGCACAGGATGGCTGGGACCTGACAGGGGGAGCCGACCTTGTTGGTGGGGCTGCCCACACGTTTCTAGTCACCTCTGAGATAGTAGCTGTCATGATGGGGCAGATAAGAAGGGCTGCTTACATGGGTTGTGCAGATATGCTGCGTAGCCACGCCCATCACTAGGTCTTATTTTCGGGGTAGGGCTTATAGTGCACAAATGCTTAGAAATCCTGCTAGGGCTTATTTTATGGGCAGGTCTTATTTTCAGAGAAACACGGTACACCATGCTCATTGATTGGTAGAATCAACATTGTTAAAATATCCATATCAACCAAAGTGATTTATAGATTCAATGCAATCCCCATCAAAATGCCAACATCATATTTTGAAGATCTAGAAAAATTAACTCTATGCTTTGTTTGGAATCAGAAAAGAGGCCGTGTAGCCAAAGCAATCCTAAGCAAAACAATATATCTGAAGGCATCATATTACCAAACTTTAAACTATACTACAAGGCTATAGCAACCAAAACAGCATGGTATTGGTACAAAAACAGAGACATAGAATGGAACACAATAGAGAACCCAGATATAATACCATCTACCAACAGCCAACTGATCTTCAACAAAGCAGACAAAAATGCACACTAAGAAATTAAGCCCTATTCAATAAATGGTGCTGGGAAATCTGGAGAGCCACAGGCAGGACCCCTATCTCTCACCACTCACAAACATTAATTCAGGATGGATAAAAGACTTGTATATAAAGCATGAAACCATAAGAATTCTTGAGTTAAATGTAGGAAAAACCCTTCTAGATATCAATCTAGGCAAAGAATTTATGACTAAGACCCCAAAGGCAATTATATCAACAACAAAAATAAATAAAAGTGATTTTATTAAACTAAAAAGCTTCTGCACAGTTAAGGAAATTATCTACAGAGCAAATAGACAACCTATAGAATGGGAGAAAATATTCACATGCTATACATCCAATAAAGGGGTAATATCCAGAATCTACATATAACTAAAGTGAATCAGTAATTAAAAACAAATAACCCCATTAAAAAGTGGGCAAAAGACTTGAACTGAAGCCTTTCAAAAGAAGATGGACAAATTGCCAATGAACATGTGAAAAAAAAAAAAAAGTCAACATCACTAATCATTAAGGAAATGCAAAGTAAAGCTACAATGAGATGTCACCTTTCCCTTATTAGAATGGCTTTTATTAAAACATCCCCAAACAGCAGATGTTGGTGAGGATTCCAAGAAAAAGAAATTTTTATACACTGTTGATGGGACTGCAAATTGGTACGGCATCTATGGGAAACAGTATGAGATTCCTCAAAGAACTAAAAGTAGATTTACCATTCCATCCAGCAATCCCACTAGTGAATATCTACTCAAAGGAAAAAAAGTCATTTTATCAAAAAGACACCTGCACTAAAATGTTTATTTCAGGACAATTCACAATTGCAAAGATGTGGAAACAACCCAAGTGCCCATCAATACATGAGTGGATTAATAAAATGTGGTATATGGATACCATGAAGTTCTACTCAGCCACAAAAAACGGTGGTGATCTAGCACCTCTTGTATATTCCTGGATAGAGCTGGAACCCATTCTACTAAGGGAAGTATCACAAGAATGGAAAAACAAGCACCACATGTACTCACCATCAAATTGGTATTAACTGATCAACACTTAAGTGCACATATAGTAAACACATTCATTGAGTATTGGGCAGATAGGAGGGAGTAAGAGGGCATGGGTATATTCACACCTAATGGGTGCAGTGAGCACCGTCTGGGGAATGAACATACTTGAAGCTATGGCTTGGGTGGGGCAAGGGCAAAGGTAACCTAAACATTTGTACCCCCATAATATGCTGAAATAAAAAAATTTAAAAACATAGCTTGAACATCCTAAGAGCAACACAAAAAGGAACTGATGAGAAAATAGCACAGTTACTTGAAATATGGGCTTAAGAGCTACTGTTCTTAATGATAAATCTTGCTTCAAGGACATAGTAAGCCTTGAGAGATTAGCTAAGAAGACTATAAAGCCATTAGAATTAGAAAGACATTTAACATCTAAGTGTGCAGAACATTATTAATAACATGCTTCAGTGAAGAAAAAGGTTCTCTGTGCTAGGAAAAATAAAATGATATTTAATTTTCATATCATCCTTTTTCATTTATATTTTTGGACATTATAACTTATTCAGCTGAACTATATTAAACTGCCACTTTTCGTAAGTCAAAATGTTGAACGTTAGCAATTTAATATTGTTCAACCTATTTATAATTGTTGCTGCGTATGATTTGAAGTAAATAAATATGTGTTTATTGGAAGAATTTCTAGAATCCTTTTGATAGATAGGGTGTATGAACAACAAAGTTTTGGGACCAGTCTTGTACCATGTTAAACTGGGAGAAGGACTCAGTGATACAACAGCATTGGACAATGCCTTAAGGAATGAGTAAGCTCTCAAGAGATGGAGAACTTTCAAAACTTTTTAAAAAGAGAGGAGCGGGTAGAAATTAGTATAAGAGATCTGGATGGGCCAAGGTAAGAAGGCATAAAAGTACATGTTGACTTGGGGCAAGGGACTAATTCTCTTTGACAAAAAAATGTGGAGAGTAAGGAGGCATTCATTAAATAAAGCCTTTTCCCTTGCATGGAGGACACTTATCAGTGGTCAGAAGAACAGGGGTCAAATGCTAAAGGCATAATTTGACATGAACCACAGTGGCATGAACCATCACATACACACACACACATAGAGCTCTAAGGTTTTACACTTTGTTTGATTGTTGATGTAAAACTCACATTTACGAGGCATTAGCCAAATACATTCTAGGAACATTGTTGGCCTCTTTTTGGAATGAAGAGTGAGAGACCGAAAGCTAGAAGAAATCTGTTGGCTGTTCTAGACATTGATGATGCCCCCCCACACACACTGTACACAACACACACACACACACACACACACAGAGTAAAGTAATGTGATATTTAACCTCTCTCCTCTAAAAACTGATAAAACATATCTCAACCATGACAATTAATTTTGATCACTTACATAATAAGTCAAAAAACAAAATGCTTACTTGGAAACTTGACTGTGATATAACTTAACATTTCGCGAAAAGGCAACCCTTTTATCCTTAGTTGATTTTTTTCCTTAATACTCTTATGTGTCTAGAGTACTTTATGGTTTCTAATTAGAAAATGTAGTTAAATAATTTCTGTGCTTTCCTAAATTCTTCATGAAAAACACTGATGAATTATTGAGTGATGTAGCCCAGCTTCCTCCTGTTACTCATGCTTGAAGTAAGTCCAAATGCTTTGCCTATATTATTCTAAGCAGAAGCCACCAATCCCCTAGTGTCAACTGGCAGCATGACTCACAGTGGTTAACCAGCTTCTCGGAGGCTCCTCAAAAAACTTTGTCCTTTGCCTTGGTGGAGCCACCGCCCTTAAGTGTTTAAAGCATCATAATTTCCTAGGAAGATTTACATAGAAGATACGGTCATTCATCCCACGTTTACAGAGTTCTGCTTAGGCAGCATAACTCAAGAAAGAAGCTACAATCACCAACATATTTACTTACTATTTTCAAATTGCTTTTATGGTATAGCCTATCCTTTAACCCACTGAGGGGGGTATTATTATTATTTCCATTTCAATTTTGCAAGTGGAGAAACTGAGGGGCTGGAGGAGCCAAGTTATCTTTTTTTTGTGTGCCAAGAACCATAACTGCACATGGCAGGAAACTGGCAGAACTGGGATTCTCACCCAACCTTGCAGGCCTCCTCATTTTCAGCATGTCTGAGACTACAAGAAGAACCTTCCTAGAAGCAGCCCCCCAAAAATCACCACTTACAGGATGGTTACACGAAATTTTTGAAATGGAGAACATAGACATAATATAAAGATGTATTATAGTGAAATAGCTGAGTGAATTTTATACATCTTGTATCTGTCAACTTTCAGTAGATTATGCTGCAGGAAAAAAAATGATCACACAAATCCTAGGAGTTTAAGTCAACAAAGATTTTGTTCATGTTCATGTCCATGCAACAGGATGCGACTCTGTTTTATATCCTTTTCATTCCAGGGTCAGCTTCAGTCTGAGGTGTGGCAGGCTGTGGCCAAAATAACACAACAATCACAGAATCTGTGCGATAGTTCTTGAAGATTGTGCTTGGACATTGCATATGCAACTTTGACTCGCATTCCATCAGCAAAAGTCTTACGGAAATATCTGATGTCAGTTGGGGGTGGAATCTTCTCCTTCCACAGGGAGAGGCCTCAAACAGGGGATTCTGCAGACATAGACCTCTTAGAAAGCCTGACAGCAAATATTTTAAACAACTAAAATATTCCCCATATACATACTAGAGAATAGTGTGCAGGTTTTTGAAAATGAGACATTCGATCTATAGTTAATGACCATAAAAAATATTCATGATGAATATTTTGCCATGATAATCATCCATCTCCATCAACTAAAATGTAAATTGCATGAGGGGAGAACTTTTATCTGTCTTGCTCACTAATATATCTTAACTCTGAACAGGCTAGAGAAAGCATAGATGATAATAAAAAGTGATTGAATTAATGAATGAAGAATTTTGCTTCTGAACACAATTTTATATGCATATCAATTTTAGACACTATTTAAATAATCTTTTGATCCTGAGTGTTTTCTTAAATTTATTTTTGGACCCATTAGTTATTTAGAAATTATATTGAATTTTCAAGTGTATAATTATTTTCATGTATACTTTAATTACATTGAAATTATCTAAATGATGTGTTTGCTAAACCATTTTGTATTTTAGAGGGACTTTCCTTATGGTCTGATGTATTGTGAAGATTTGTAAATGTTCCTGATATATTGAGAATAATTTATATTTTCTAATTTTTGGATATAAGATTTCTTTATATATGTAGTAGATCATTTTATAAATTATGCTGTTTAAATCTTCTAGATACTTAATTTTTTCACATTCCTATAATTTATTAAGAAAGTGATATTAAAATCTCCCACTATTACTCTGGACTTGTACATGTGTTTCTGTAATTCTGTCCATTTTGTTTTATATATGTTGAGGATATATTACCAAGTGCATACAATTTTAAAATTTTTATAATTGCCTCTAAGTTGAACTCTTTATTGCTATATAATAATGTCTTATATTAATATTTTACTTGAAGTCTATTTTGTCAGATATCATTAAAAAAATCATAGCTTCACATTGTTTTATGGTTGCCTTCTATACCTTTTGTTCATCCCTTTCCTTTTACTTCATGTGTCAATATCTTTTAGATTAGTCTCTATTACATAATATAATGCTAAATTAGTTTGTCCATCCTATCTGGAAATATTTAATAATTAGTGAGTTTTGTTCATTATCAGAGTAGGCCAATCACATATTAGGCCCTCAACAAAAAGTTTGTTGGATGAATAAATGAGTGAATAATTGAATGTTCATGTGATTACTGATAGATTTGAATTTTATTATTTTATTTACTGTAATTATACATTTACATAAATCATACATTTATATATTTGGATTCATTTCTATTCTTATTTCAATTTTGTACTTGATTTGATTTTCTGCGATTCTTTCCCCTATTTCTTACTTTATTTTTGATTAAAATAATATTTTTATTAATTTTTATTTTTTCTACTGCTTTAAAATGTACATACTATTTTTCTTTTAGTCATTACTCTTAAAATTTTACCTACATAATGAGTTTATAAAACATATGTGTAATCATATTGTTACTAATCTATTACACTATTCAAAAATCAGTTCATTCTCTTCATATATTTTTCAAAATTTTGTTTGGATATTTTAGTTCCACCCTGCTTTTTTCAAGGCAATATTAACTACTATTACTGTTGTTTTGTATAATCAATGTTGACAGAGATTTGCCTACATACTTATAGGTTTGCAGGCCTTTTCTTTGAAGTTAATTTTCTTCTACATGAGTTACAAGTTCCATAGTTCTTTTAGTGATAGTTTGTTGCTGATAACATCTGTAGGTTTTTGTTCATCTAAAATATTTTCATTTCACCTTCACTCTGGAATAACAATAATATTGCTGGATATGAAGCATTATAGTAGTAGTTATTTTCCCTCAGCACTTTGAGGAGATTTATTCTCTATCTGCTGGCTTCCACAGAAAAAACTGTAAGTTGAGTTGCCACCCCTTTTTAGTAATCTGACATTTCTCTCAGGTTACCTTTAAGACTTTTATCTTTATTTTTTATGTATAGCAGTCTAACCACAATGCACCTGAGTTTGGGTTTATTCTCCATCACATTGACTACCTACATCTGAAGATCTGTGAATTTCAACATCTATTCGTTTTGAAGAATATTCCCCCCCATGTCTTCTAGTACTTTTTTTTTCTGAAACAATTAGATAAACTAGACTTTCTCATTCTACCCTTCTTTTCTTCTATTTCTTTTTCATATGTTATATCTTTACTCTCTGTTCTGCACTCTTGGTAATTTCTTCCTGCCAAATCCTTACATTCATCCCTCAAGCTGTCTAATTTACTGTTCTTTACATTCCCCACAATACTTTTCAATTTCCATGACTGTATTTTCTTTTCTAGAGGTTCTGTGTGTTCTTTTAAAACATGCCTGAAATATTATTCGTAGTATATTATTCCCTTCTCATGTTTCCCATTTTTATTTTCTTTAACATGTTAGACACAATTCATATTTTATGTCTAATAATTTCCAAATCAGCAGTTCTAGGGAGTCTGATTTAGGTTGTTGTTGTTTTTGTTTTCTGCTGACTCACACTCACAGTGATGGATGGATATCCTCCTGCGTTTTGCAGTTCGGGATTGCAAGCTCATCTTCTGGGAGACTTTGTCATCGGGCATCCTTAGTGTATGAATTCCAGACATGTACCTCCACAGGAGTCTTCATTTGTTTCTTTCCTGTACCCAAGGCTATCATCCACCTAAAATGACTTCACTTAATTTCCTGTCTTCTGTCCTGCAGACTGCAAAAGTAGGGTAAGCAAAGGGCGAATTTAAATCCAAAACACAAGTGAATCAGGCCTTTGGAAGCCTTTCTCCACCTCCACAGAAAGACAATCTTTCTTACATTTTTCTTTGCTGACAAGCAGAATATTTTTCTCTAGAAGATCTTGGAGCATCTTATTCGAGAGGTCTCAGTTCCAATTCCCAGCCCCTTGCTGGCTTTCTCAATCTCTGACTGTGCTATCAGGCAGGCACTGAGCCTCCCCTACACGCCTAGGCTTGTCACAGAAAGCAGAACACTTTGGGCCTACCTGGGGTGGGGGTGGGGGTCCTAGCCAATGCTCTGTTTCCCACTTTTCTATTTCTCTGATTGTCTCTGGGGATAGAGGTCAGATCAGCCTTTTCTTGCAGGCCTTCTCTCTGACATCAATTTTCTTCTTCATGAGTTACAAGTTTCACAGTTTAGAGTGCTTTTAGTGCTAGTTTGTTGCTGATAACATCCTCATCCTGGGGGTGTATTAACTTCAGTTTTATTTACTCTCATCTAAGAATCAGCTTATGTTCCATTCTCTACACAGCTTAAAAAGGAGCCATGCCCTTTGATAATAAAATAATATATGTGCGATGGTACCTATAGGGGCTCAGTTTCCTTTTCTTTATCTTTCATTTTCTAAAAAAAAAAAAAAATGTATGCTCTATGGTCTAGAAAACAGGAAGAGAAGAGAGGTGACTGACACCTCTCACTTCTGTCTGTTTCATCCATTAGCAGCTCCGAGAGTACAACAGTTTTTAAATGTCAGCCTTGTCTTTCTTTCTTTCCACCATTATCTGAGAGTGATAGAGAGCATTGTAGAGGCTCATACACCCACGATATAAATCAGGCCACCCCTAGAAGGCAGAAGCAGCTTCCTGTCACTCTAGTGTTTGGGCCTGCCAAGAAGTGCCTGTGTTCTTTCCTGCCCAGGTTATAAAACTCAAGATATACAAGAGATCCTGATAGTTCCAGAGGGAACAGCACAACTGATGCAGAGGCAGATAATAGGGTTTTCTTTTTGTTTGACATTTATTTATTGGTCATCTCTATGCGATGGGCAATGTACTAAATGCTATGGCTACAAAGATAAGTGAGACATCTTTCCCTTGAA
Source organism: Microcebus murinus (assembly GCF_040939455.1). Lineage (NCBI taxonomy): Eukaryota > Metazoa > Chordata > Mammalia > Primates > Cheirogaleidae > Microcebus > Microcebus murinus. Next base: position 33,947,098 of record NC_134110.1, on the reverse strand, counting down.
TAGCTCACTGTCTAGTGGAGGAGGCAGGCACATAAACATGTAATTTCATCCAAAGAAAGCATTGGGAGAAGGGAGGTGTTTCCTGGGACTGCAGATGAGTTTCTGGGGGAAATGAAACCTTAAATTTTTTAAATTACAAGTTAGACCATTCCTTTATTTAGCATGTATTTATTGATTATATGCTAGATGTTAAGATAGGTCCTCGACATGCATCTGTTAATGACAAAGGCATGGTCCCCCTTGTCATGGGCTTGCATGCTTGGCTGCAAGAATAGCACAGAAAAATGTGTCTGAGGAACTGTGTCTTCCAAGCTATGCATCTTGACTGGTCATGATTTCTTTCTCGTGCCTCTGTTTCCTTTCAAGATGTCAATATCCTCCCTTCTCTAACTTAACCAACTTCAGATTGGTGTGGGGAAGCAATCCCAGTTGGGAGGTGGACACCCACTGGCCATTGTGCCAAGGGCTGGGGCAATGCCAGGAGGCTGGACATGATCCTTTCCAGCCATTGTCCATTAAGCTCATCCCAGTGGTATTCTCAGTATCGTCCTCTCTGCAGCTTTGCTCCACTTAGACAAATGCAAATGTTCCCATTGACTTTATTGGAATCTTCTGCTTCTTATTGTCTCCTATGTGAGTGGAGAGATTATAGGTGGTGGTAATAAACTGAGGATCAGAAATGGCAGATCTGACACAGCCGTAGGTGACCATAGATGAGGTTTGTTATTATCACCGTTGGGTTCACGTAACAGAGGCAGCTACTGTGTTCTCTGTCCAATAAACTGCATGTGACCCTGGTCAGAGTAGACCAGGTATATCATAGTAATGAATGAATGAATGACAGGGTAGGAGGTTGTATTTCTTTTTTTATTAGGTTCTATGATTGGTTGGATTCAGCTCTCTCTGTAAAATTGTAGTGTTTGTTTGAATCTCACAAACTTAAATGTAAAACTGCAAAACTTTCGAACAACTACAGAATCTTAAATGTCTATGACTTGGCAAAGAGATTTTAGACTTGACACCAAAAACACAATTTATAAAAGGATTTACTGATACATTGGAACTTGTCATAATTAAAAACTTTTGCTCTGCAAAAGACTCTGTTAAGAGAATGAAAAGACAAGCTACAGACTTGGAGTAAATATTTACAAATTTACAAACAATGTACCCAACAAGTAACTAGTATGTAGAAAATACAAAGAACTTGTATAATGCAACAGTAAAAAAAATCTAATTAAATTTAATTAGAAAATAGACAACAGATATTTCACTGAAGAGGATATACAGATGACAAATAAGCCCAGGAAAAGAGAGTCAACATCGTAGTCTTTGGGGAAATGCAATTTAAGACCAAAATGAGGTATCACTACACACCTATCAGAATGGCTAAAGTAAAAAAAAAAATACAGTGATAACACAAAATGCAGAGAAACTGAGTCACTCATACATTGCTGCTAAAGATGCAGAATGGTAGAGGCACTATAGAAAACACTATAAAAAACAGTTTGGCAGTTTCTTTAAACACTAAACATAGGCTTACCTACAACTCAGCATTTGTATTCCTGAATATTTATCCTAGAGAAATAAAGACTTATGCTCATAAAAAAAATACATGAATGTTTTATCAGCTTTATTCATAATAGCTACAGTAGTGGAAATAACCCTGATGCCCTTCAATGAGGAAAGGGTAGAACAACATGTGGTTCATCCATACCATGTAGTACCACTCAGCAACACGAGTGAATTTGTGCATGCACCAAACTTGCCGAATCTTTAGAGAATTACACTGAGTAAAATCTCAAAAGGTTGCAGACTGTATGATTCCATTTATATAACATTTTGAAATGAAAAAAATATAGATGTGGAAAATAAATTAGCTGTTGCCAGGGAGGGGAGTTAGGGGTGGGATGAAAGTGGGTGTAGTTATAAAAGGACAACCAGGGGGAATCTGTGGAGATAGAACTATTCCTTATCTTCACTGCAGTGGTGAATACATGACCCTATGCAGGTGACAGAATTATGTAGCACTAAATGCACACACACACAAATAGAAGTAAAATGAGAAATATGAATAAAATCTGGGGGTTGTTTCAATGTCAATATCCTGGTTGTGATACTGCATTATAGTTTTGCAAGATGTTTTCATTAAGAAAAACTTGATAAAGGGCACATGAGAATCTCTCTGCATGTGAATCTACAATTAGTTGTGTGAATCTACAATTATGTAACAATTTCAAAGTTTAATTTGAAAAACTCTTTGAGGAAAAGCGACAGGATCGTTCCAGCTTAAGTTGGTGTCCTGAGCTGACATTTCCAGCTTGTTGGTGAGGCCGTCATCTTCTGCCTGTCAGCCCATCTGCCTCTCCCTGCTCCTGGGAAACACTGGGCACAAGGAAATGTTTTTCCTGAGGCAAAGAAGCAAGCTCTGAGGCTGAATCTACTGCAGGGCTGTTTCTCTACCGCCAGAATCCTGGCCGAGGGCCTCAGCACTCACGGATGAGTCCAAAGTCACTGTGCTTCAGGGCCGCCGGGCTGCGGGACATTCTCATCCATCACACCCGCAGGAGCTTCCTTCTGATGAGTGGAGAAGCCGGGGAGGCAGGTTTCCTGGTCAAAAGTGGCAACTGTGTCCTGTGTCCTGTTCACCCATGGTCATCTATCATGGGGACCCTCATGAACGCCTCGCATTTTCCCGTTGGGGTTCGTCTCTCCTGCTCTCTCTGTGGCTACTGCTATTTTTGGTAAACAGCTGGAGTTTTGAATTAGCTGTTTGGGGATCTAATTCTCGAGAGAGGCAGCAGGATTAATGAGTCCAGGCTTTGAGTAGAAAGACCTGGTTCACTTCCTGCCTCTGCAGGAGGAGCTTGAGCAAGTTGGCTAACCCCTCTGAACTTCCACCTCTCATTGATAAGGCATGGGCATGATTTAAACAGGTTGTTGTTGGGATTAAATTAGATAATAACTAGCCTTTGTATTAGCTCAGATTGCCATAACAAAATACCATGGACTAGATGACTTAAACGACAGAAATTTATTTTCTCACAGCTCCGGAAGTGTAAAGTCCAAGGTCAAGGTTCCAGCTGTGTTGGTGACTATGAAGGCTCCTGGCGTGCAGACTGCCACCTGCTCCTGTGTCTTCACGTGTCCTTTCATTGCTGTGTGTGCATGGAGAGAGAGAATTTCTCTCTTTCTCTTCTTATAAAGCCCAGTCTTACTAGATCAGGGACCTACATTTATTATCTCATTTAACTTTAATTATCCCCTAAAAGCCCAAATGCAGTTACATTGGGCAGTAAGGCTTCAACCAGTGTGTTTAGCATGAGGAGACAGACTTCAGCCATGGCCATCCACTTAGAGTAATTATCTGGCACACAGAAAACATTTAGAATATAGAAGTACTTATAATTTTATCACTTAGTTTTTAACCCTCTCATTGTAAAGAACAGATAAAAGGTGAATTTCAATAGCTGAAACAAAAGGAGAAAACTTTTATATAAAAATATAGAATTATTTTTCAAATCAAGGTTAGGAATGAGGCAGGGTTTCAGAAAGTATCTGCAAATTAGAAACTGAAAACATTATCAAGATCCCGGACCGAAGTCTCTTTCCACCTCTCACCATCTCCTCTCTGTTTCTGTGACTGGTTTTCTCTACTGGTCTGGGTACATAATGGGGCAATGATGGCCCCTCCAAAACTCCCGCAAGGCCAGTCCCTCTGTGCAGAAGACCATTCCACACCCACTCACTTACAGACCCAATCCCAAATTGCCAAGGGAGAAGGTGAGTTACCTTGCCTGTCAGAGCACCTGGTCTAACCTCCCATGACTGAAGTCTACGGCTTCAAAGGGCCTTGGCACTCACTCTCACAGAAGGGAGCAGTTTTGAAACAAAGTAAATAATTGTACACTGGATATTCACTTCATAAAGTGTCTGGTATGTTTTCCATAATTACATCAACCATGCTTCATGGGTGTGTATTTGCGATATAAAGATAAAGTCTCAATACTAGGCACAAAGTTGTATTATATAGACTTGACTGTACCCAGCTGGGAGATAACCACCTTCCTTCCAAAGCCTCTCATCACAGGTGTGCCTGGATACACAATTCTCCCTCCCTCCTCTGTATTCCTCCTCTTCCTCTTTCTGTGCAGCTCCCTCGATGTGCTTTGCTACCCAGGCTTAAAACTCGGCAAGTTAGCACAGATGAGATTGTTCCAGAAGGTGCTGGGAAATCAGGTCCAGCCAACTCCACACCATCATGGGGCCAGGTCTGAGCCACTCCAAAGCTGCCCCTTGGACTAGAGCTCCAGAAAGTGTCACTGTCACCTCACAGAATTCCCAAGCACCCCAAGAGTGCCGAAGGGGTCCAACTTCTTAGACAACCAGGGAATACTCCCCTTTTCCCACCCCTGTGGTTTCTCTTATGACTCAGTTTCCTCCACATCGGGGCCGTCTTTGGCTAATGTTGACTCAGCATTCGAGGCTGGTGAGGCTGGTGTCCTTCCTCTCTCCACTGCACCTGTGCTCAGGCCCACAGCAGCATGCTTGACCAAAGACACCGTCTTCCCCACCGATATGAAGCCAAGTCCTGATGGCACATCCTGGCTGCATTTCTCCATTCCGTCGTCATCGGAAACTGCTGACTGGCTGTATTTAGGTGACATAGATCTTCATTAGGCACTGCAGGATGAGGTGGAGCTATTCTGTGGAGAAGAATAGCAGTGTGATAAAATTTTGCAATGAACAATAAAGACCTCAAGAACCAGAGAACATGGAGAGGAGTCACGTGGTATCTATTTTCTTTTTTATTTTCTGCTCAACCATCTTTCTTACAGCATCTTCGAGTTGAGATGCTCAATAACCCTGTTGACTATCTGGAACTGTTATACTCTTCAATTCAGTTTAATTGAATCTTGAAAGCATTTACAGCAAAAGCTCTCCTAAATTTGCTCTATTTAACTGACTCTCCTGGTTAACCAGTACAGCCCAATCCCTCTGTAAAACCTTACGGACTGATGCTGGCTGTCAGCAGGCGAACTTTCCCTACCCAGCGGGATGCTTTACAATTCCCAACAGATCTGCCTCATGAAAACTATTTCAGGAACCAAAGATATATTAGGGCAGAGAGATATATTGTTTCTACAAAAACTGCTATAAATAAAAAAACTTTTCATCTTACAAAGACTTGAAAAAATAAGGTATGTTGCTTTAAAAATTGCTGGGCCATTGTGTATGATCATTATAACTAGAAAAAAAAATTGGAAGCAAGGTCATAAAGATCTGGAATATAGCTGCATTGAGTGTGTAGCTCAAATGTCTTAAATTTTCTCTCCACTCTAAAGACAGAAAAACTTGGGAGAAGTAGAAGCTACTTTATGATGTAGTTCATGCAGGATAAGGCAGAACTCCAGCAAAGAAATCATACTCAAAACAGCATTCTTGCTGTGTCTCGTGGTTGGTAAATACATGTCTATTTGCATTAATATTTATATACTTTAAAATAAAATGCTCAAGCTACACACACATTTAAAAAATATTTTCTACTTTCTTTTTTTCCTTTAACTAATGAACCCTTGGTTCTAATCACTTGTATTAGAAGGTTCTGGGACATTTCCTTTATTTATGGTATTAATCTGAGAGACTTTGTGAGACAGTATTTAAGAGCAGGAGCTTTGGGGTGTGAATGGGGCTTGTTATCTGAACCCTCTAAGTCCCAGTTGCCTAACCTGTGAAATGGGTAAAGCATATCTATACAGATGTTCGAGAGAGTGAGATAAAATAATTTGTGTAAAATGCTTAGCGCATTTCCTAGCACATATTAAGCATTTTACTAATGCTGCTGACAATGAAAATGATGATATTGATGAATTAATGAACAGTTACTAATTTCCAGGTACTTTTCTAGATGCTGAGGTCACAAGACGAGTGAGCACAGCCCCTGCCCCACAAAACTCACAGTCTGCTAGAAGAAGAGGCACAACAGATCATCTCACTAGATGTGCTCATTCAATGACTATTGAGCATCTATCATGCATCAATACATTATCATAAAATTACTATAATAATAAAAATCTGTCCCTGCCATCATAAAGGCTAGAGTCTAGTGGAGGAGACAGTTACTATTAATAAATAAATAGAATCCACACAGTTTGTCATAGAGGAATTTACTGTCTATTAGGGGGTATATGTCCAGGACAGGATTCCCTGAGGGAAAGACCTGGAGCTCAGATTCAGAGTTTGCCGGAGCTGTCACTGAACGAGCAGTGGGAGGAGAGCCAGCGCTCCACATGAGGGCTCTGCTGTGGAAGGAGAGACCTGCTGGCAGGGGGACACAGGGGGAGCATTTGACAGAGGTGCTCTGGGAGACACAGGGAACGGAAGGACCAAGTTTGTCTGGGTTTGGGGAAATGGCGTGACCCAGGAAGGCTTCCCAGAGGAGGTGACATTGGGCTGGATTGTGAAGAACAATATGTTCTCCCAATACACAAGGTAAGAAGAGCTGTCCAAGAAAGGTGCATCTACAAATGCTGGAGCCCCGGTTGGCGAGAGGAATGAGGAAGGACAACCTGGGACTGGGCAGCAGAGCCCAGGGAGCCCAGTGGAGAGGAGGAGATTAGCCGGACAGCAGTGCCATGGTCCAGGTTCTGCACTTGAGCACATCTGGAGAACAGGCAGGGCCTTTGTGCTGCTTCTGGGACGCACTTGGATGGGGTCACTGTCCTGCAACAGTCTGGCCCTCGGGTAGAATCACACAAGGCTGACTGCAAGGGAAAAGCAAACACATTTCCCTGTGAACAGAGAAGTAAACAAAATTACTTCTGTGAACAGGAATCACTGGAGGCTCCATGGATCAAGTGGTGTTAAGATGAGTCTTCAACAGAGAGTGATATTTTCGTGTTTGGAAGGTGGCCATCCAGAGACTTTGAGCAACAGCCCCAGACGGGAAAGCTCCATGAGGGAAGAAACTTACTCGCAAGTATATTTCTGCCACATTTTGCAGTTTCTGAATTTATCTCTTCTATGTTCTGCCCTTTTAGTTTAATCTCTAACAACATTATTTTGAGCTAATTAATACAAAATTAATCCAGGCATTATCTAAAGTGGGTAATGGCTTCATAACTCTTATATCCCAGGCAATAAACTTTTCAAAATGCTTCCAACCCTTCACATAAAAATCTGGCAAAATTCATGAAAGAAAAATTAGGGGACTGTCTTTTTGTTAAATTTATAACCAAAAGTAGTAGCAGCATACATGTACATATTAGGGTCCTAGATCACTTTATATCAGAGATTTAAAATGGGGATATTTGGCCCCTCTAGGGGGCATTTGTCAATGTCTGGAGATGTTTTGGGGGGTTGCTAATGGCGTTGAGTGGGCAGAGGCTAGAGATGCTGCACAGAGCAGCCCCCACAACAGAGAACTGTGCAGCCAAAGAATTATGCATGATGCCGACATTACGACACTCTGTTTTGGACAATGAAAGAACCTTGAAAACTCTTGACTTCAAATGTCTAACTTTGCAGATATGACGTGTAAAGTCAAAGATGTGCAATGATTTGCACACAGCTGGTTAGTCGACGGCATATGGAACTGGGATCCAGACTTCCTAGACAAGTGATTTCCTCTCCTGATGCACCAGATGTCCTGCGTGTTCTGTATCGAATGGCTGTTGTATTTTAATGCCATCACATCAGCCTTTGATTCCAGCACTGAGAGAGGAGCTGCTTTATCACTGCCAACTGCACAGGTGGGAATGTGGTTCTGCGCTCAGACTTCTGCTGATCCAGGAAGGAAAGGAGAGGGGGGACGCCTCCCCCCCACCCCCGTTTTCCCGCAGCGTCCCCGGAGCCCCAGATGGAGCTGACCAGGAGAATCGGTGTGTGGAGTCCAGTCCATGACGCTGACACTCTTTAATTATGAAGAAAGGATAAATAATTCAGCTCTGCTTTCCTTCAGGAGGCAAGGGACTTGTCCAAAGCATGAACATTTGATAGACAATTTAACAAATGTAAACTGTGGGAGAAAAAGACAAGTATGTGAATATGAGGACTCAGAGCCCTGAAGAGCCTGCAGCCTCCAAACTCCTTCCCTCACTGCGGAATGTGACAAAAATCCTCCTGTGTTTGCAGGAGAACAGGCCACGGTGGAGGGATCAGGACGTGGGGGTCAGGACAGGTGAAGGGACCCGACCCGGCCTCAGTTCTGCCAATTGCTGACCATGTCAGTTTGGGCAAGAAATTTAGTTCTCAGGGCCTCAGCTTCCCCAGCTGTGAAGTGATGAAACCAAAATCACAGAGCTTCGGTATTTGAGTTTATCTCTGAGATCATCAGGTTTACTGGACCTCATTTTCCAGGTGAAGAAACTGAAGCTCAGAAAAGTCATCTATTCCAGGTAAAGTTCTCTCTTCCAGGTAACAAAACTAGTGAGGGATGAAAGGCCACAATCCTAGATCCTTGATCACCAAAAGTCAGTTTTTACTCCATATTCATTCTTGGGATCAATTTTCAGAAAGTTTTTCTATATTAACAGAAGAGACTTGAGTCCTTGGGAGCATTCTGGCTTGCAGAGGCTTTGGCCCTGTTATCAGTGTCATTCATTTGCCCATCCCCTCTGAAGTTCACAAAATGTCTCCATGTGTTCCTCACCTGGCTTCCTCATGCCCGTACCCCCAAATGGGCTTCTTTGTTAAACCCACGAGGCCTTTGGAACAGTGGCTCCTTCTCTTGTCAGCTGTCCTTTGAAGCCTGGACAGTAGCTCATTCCAGACATGATCATAGAAACAATCACTCAAGCTAGGAAGAGCCACATAAACACTCAGGGAAACCTAATGTTTTGTGATGGCTGCACCACTTGCCCCCAGAGGGTGTCTTGTTTAAGGATATGAGGTTTTTAAACAAAGCAACTGGAGCAGGTAAAAGGCAGAAAGAGTCGGGTGGGAAACATGCTCATTAGCAAACTTCCAATGTGTCCAACTAATTGATCCATCTGAGACTTGCCGGATGATAAGTGCTCTCAGATAATAGATTGGTAAAAAGAAAAGTCACTTGTACCCTGGAATTATTTTTTGTGCTCCTAAGATGAGACAAGACTAATAAAAATGGTCTGTATCTTTAGAATCAGTAAACAAATTAAATAAAATAAAATTTCTATAGTCATTAAAATGCCCTGTCCTTCGGTGGTAAATTAGGGCCAAATCCTTTGAAATCCTTGAGCCTGAGGCTGGTGGGCTGTTCAGTCACATTATGTGCTGCTTTGGAAATATTCCTGTATTTTGGAAGAGAGAGGCCCTCCACAGTGAGGCCGTTGGGGAGAAAACAGCAAAATGTGTATTCAGGATGATTTTAATTGGTGATCTGAAACACTAAGTCTCACTAGGTAAGGAAAATTTGAGCTTTAAGCTTTTTTTCATGTTCATATTTTGCTGTTTCTGATTTGATGTACAATATGAACAATTCAAATCTGGCAAACGCCTCAGAGAAGCAGTGTGACCCTTTCTTACTTGTGCAATAAGAGGGGTGGCCTGCACGACCTTGAACTCCCACTTAGCTCCAGTGTCTTATGATTAATGAGAAGAATATATAAATTATGATCTAGGAATTACAAAAAACTGCAACACTTTAAAAACCTGTAGGGATGTGCCTTCCAGAGAAGTCTGGACTATATTTAGTTTTTCTTGATTTAAAAAAATCATTGCTTAATTTTGGCAATTTTTCTATAAAGAGAGCATGAAAATAATGCATTGATTTCATTCTCTCTCTTTTTTTTCACTTCTTCTTACATTCAACAAAGATCCATGGAGTATATGAGAAGCCACACAGTTCTGCCACAGTGGGGTTCAAGTTTCCAACTGACTGCAAAGTCCAGGATCCTCAAAACTTAAATATTAATACACACGCAGTCCCAGACTTGTAATGTCCCAGAGGCACAGGATAATCGGGCCTTCAAACCTTCTCTGGAAAGGAGCACTCTCAACCCAGTTTTTACAGGCTCCATACAGATGGAATCAGAGTGAATGAGCTCAAAATTAAACATTATTGTAAAACACACAAGATAGAGGATGTAAGCCATTGAGAGTGAGAGTAGCAGACATAAAACAAACGAGCAAGATGAGACTCCTCAGACCATAAGATAATAATATTACCATTATAGATCATGAAATAAATATATTTTTAAAAATTATAAATTATGAATAATAATAAAAAGTGAGATGGAATCAAGATCTTATTAAGATAGGCCAGGTGTTTTTGTAAAAGAACCAAACAGAACTTGCAGAAGTAAAAAATGTGGTCATTGCAATTACAGTCCCAATGGACACACAGGACAGCACAAACCTGCACAACTGAAGAAATAATTAGGAATGGAAGATAGAACTGAGTACATTTATGCAGAATGTGACATAGAAAAATAACGTGAGGAAATGGAAACTAAAATGAGCGAGCTAAGTTATGTCCGACCGACGTCCGAGCAGGGGCAGGGTGAGAAAGATCAGAGAATGAGGGTGAGACCATCTTCAAATGACTGTGGATTGTCCAAGTTAGTGAAATACATGAATGCCTTGTTCAGGAAGCACATCAAATCCCAATTAGAGATCGTTAACATGAGTTAATTGATACACATACTTGTTTTACAGGACATATACAGGCCTGAGACCAGGAAGAGAAGATATGCTCTTTACCAACACACTTGGAACAAACATGACTGTTGGCCAACTATTGAATAAGTCAAAGAATCAGTAGCATGTAGACCATTTTCTCTGACCTCAATACAGTCAAGTTAGAAACCCATAACTAAAATATAATTTTCTGATTGAAATTATGGAAACATTAGCTTCATTACCACTGATGGTACACGGACATCTAGTACATAGGATGTACCCCTGTGACTCGGGCTCATCGAGCCTGGCCTTCCTACTTGGTTATTGAGGGGGTAGGGTTGAGAGAGTTTGCTTCTTCCTTCCCAGGTCTTTTCCTCTCACTGCTGTATTAGTTAAGAAAATATTTTCTTGAGAGCCAAATTAAACATATTTGAATGTGTATCAAAGCGCCCCTGCCTACTAGCTGTGTTGCCTTGGGTGAGTTAATTAAATTCTCTGTGACAAGTTCCTCATTTTTTAAATGGAGGTGATGATGGTACCTACCTCTTGGCACCACTTAAAGGGTTAAATTTAATACTATGTGTGAAATACTCAGAATAGAGTTGATCACATATTTATAAATTATTGACTGTCACTATTTGGTTTTAAAGTTGCTTTGAGTGATTCACGCAGAGCTGCAGTCAGAGATGCTGGTGAGAGCAACCTCCAGCATCTGGCGAAGAGAGGAAGGAGGGCATGGGGGCACCTAGGGACAGAGGCTGCATATTCTCTGAGCTAAACCATCAGAAAATCTGGGAGCAGGACTTTACAAAGGTGTGCAGGGGACCTTCTTAGACAAAGCCCCACATTGGACTGCAGGATGGCACTGGGATAAGGTGAAATCCCCTCTAATTTTCCCCCTCACTGAGTCCCTTCATAGAAACTGACTCTGCAAACACTTTGCAGCGTTCCTCGAGGGACAGCTTCAGCAGCTTGTAAGTCGCAGAATGCAGAAGTGTGACCATGTGGCCAGATGACTAGATGAAAGGATTCAGTCCCAGGAACAGCAAAGGCTGAAGAGAAATGCAAGGAACGCAGAAGGGAGGAAAAAACTCACTGAGCTGTTGCAGAAGGAAGTCAGCAATGGGGAGGGACAGAAGGGAAAGTTGCATTCTCCATGATTTGTTCAATTTTAAACTTTATGGCAAGTTGAAGTAATTATGATTCATAATATATTTATTAGCCCATTTAAAAAATTAAAACAATACCTGCTTATAAAATAAAACATAAAGACACAGAAATGACAACAAAAAAACCTCTTCAAATATTAGTTTCTGTATTTATAGGATAGAATGTAAAATTTACTCAGCTAAGTTGTTTTGAAGAATACACGAGAAAATATGTGAAATGCATCTGAAATAGATAAATTCTAAGTAAAATTTAGTCCTTGCAATTAACCACAATCCTTCCATATATTAATATTATTCTTAACAACATATGGTGAATTTCCTCATGGGCTTTTTTCTATGCATTGCATTTTTTATATATAGCTGTGATCACCTTGTTCGTATAAATTTAGATGATGCTTTTTTCTTTTAATGTTATAAGTCTTGTCCTACTTTTGTTTTCAAACATACCCAATAATCCCGCTTCTAAACTCTGTCCTCTAAATTTTACTTGTTCTCTGTGCTTCTCTGAGCTTCCTGCCCTTTTTGCTTTAATAGCACAATACTGCCTTGGAAGGAAATGCCTCTCGTTTCTGTCATAATGTGCTGTTTGTTCTCAGGAGTCGGGGAACTCTGTCTAGGAAGTTAGTTAGCCAGCCAAGCAGCCGGGGTCCTGCCCCCAAGACCCTTCCCCATCCTCATGAAAGCTTGATGTCACGCGCGCGCTGTTTGCCGCTTGTGTTTCTCCTTGCCGTGGGTGGGTCCCTTTCTTTGAGGAGAGGGCACAGACACAAATGATGGCTAAGTGAGTGACTGGCGTCATCATGCCTCCGTGAAGAGAACAGTAACAGACGATTGAGTGTTTTCTCATCCAATGATTTACATGTTTACCATCACATTCGATTTCTAAAGAGCTCTGTAAGAGTCAGAAAAGACAGTATTATCCACCCTTTAAGAAAGAAACAATAAAAACATTTTAAAAAGCCAAATCTGAAGCTCAGAGAAGGAACCCAATGCCTGAATTCCCACTGTTGCTGCCTTAGCTCAAGTGTTCTCACCCTAGTGTAGCTCTCATTTCACCAAAATAAGACACAGAGGAAAAAAAAAAAAAAAATATATATATATATATATATATATGGTCCAAAGGTTTGCATTTTCATATGAGGAAGTTAGGCCTAATGCATTTCCCCAAAATTATAATTAGCATTTATACAGAGCTTTCTGTTTGATGCTATCTTTACATTTAAAACTTGTTTTACCCTTCTAAGAATTGAGTGCTAATATGAGCCCAATGTAAAGGTGGCAAGAGTAGGGTTTTCCAAAGGAGACCTCAGGGCTGATCCTGGAGGCAGCAAACCAGCCCTGGAGTCCAGGCTCTGCTACCTAGGAATATTGTGACCCTGGAAAAATTACAGTATTTTCTTAAATCTCAGTTTCTTCCATCTGCAAAATGGGACTTAAAACACAACCAATTCAAAGAAGTGTTGTGAAGACTAAAGAAGATAATATGTAATAGAAAAAAAGAAATCAGAAAAAGAAGTATTCTCCAATATGGGCTGAATGGCATATTGAATATGTTTGAAAAATGCTTATGTACATTGCCGTATAAATAAGCTCAAATAATTCCAGTTAATCTGTGTTTCTGTGTTTAACTCATAAGTCCTCACCAACCCCATTCCACAGAACAGTCTTCCCAAAGGCACTATTATTAACATCCACAAAACAACATTTGGTAGAACATTCTTGCAAAGCCTTAAACTAGTTTTCCCCGCCTTTCTCAGCAGGAGGCCACAGACCACACTTATAAACTCCGAGGCCCCAACTCCACCTGGCTCCTCCAACTCTTCTATCCTGCAGGCTGTCTTGCCTTGGGGAACTGCCACATCTCCTCCGGGTTCTGACAGATGTGAATTGTCAATCACAAGTCAATGTTAGGCACACGACATGATAAATTGATGAATTTTCAACAGCTCTCATCTCTGCTGACAGGGAATGGAGGCGGCATTGAACACAGAGAGGATACAGTTGAAAATTCACCGAAAGTCACTAGCTAAGATGCCACCAGATGCCCACCGGCTTAAAGACACAGGTGTTCCGAGCTCCAGGACCCTGAGTTGCTGAAGGACCCTTTAATGCATTGCCTATGGGGGATCCCAAGAAGATGGTCAGAGTTCTGTGATGCCCCATCTCTGATCCGAATTGGAGGAAGGCACCATGCAGGGGAAGGGGCAGTGAGGTGTCAGGAAGGAGACTGAACTTCACAGTCAGAGGCAACAGGTTGAATGTCAACTCCAGAGCCCACCGTCAACTGCCTCATGTGGCCTTGGGCTGTGCCTCAGCTTCCTCCTTGACAAGCAATCTCTTTCAGCAGAGGCACTAAAAGGACACCGAGGCAGTGGCCCCTTCCAAGTCTATGTGGCTTCACCATGTGGCTCTTGGTGCACTTGTATTCACAGCAGGGGTCACCACAGAGCAACAGGAAATGGTGGGGCATCTCCTGGGGACAGGCCCTGCACTGGACACTTTCCATAGGGTGGACCTGAGATATCACACGCATGGGGCACCTCGGCGGATGCCTTGTGAGCTGCCCAGATCTGCCGTCCAGGACTCAGCACTGACTGATCAGGGAGGGGCGTTAGAGGCCCAGCCCCCTTGCTCCAGCTCGTGAGGGCCATCCAGCCCCAGTGTCCTCAGGGGTCAGCCAGGACTCCTGCTGAGGCTACACCACGGTTGCACTTCTCTACCTGCCCAATCTGCCACCCTCACTCCTTCTCAGGTGTTGCACCCTAGAGTACACTCCGTAAGCCTCCTGCTCCTGAGTCAGAGCACCGTCTTAGAATCAGCGTCTCAGGGAACCCAACCCACGATGAGCATGCGCCACGTGCCAGGGCAGGACAGGCACTTTCCCTGCACGCCGCCGCCTAATCCTCTCAGGAACCTGCCGTGAATCCCATCCCACAGGTGTGACTCGGAACAGTTACGTCTAACCAGACATGTCTAACCAGACATGTCCTGGTTAGAAATGGCTCCAGTAGGGCACAGCATACGTCCTGCAAACTTCCCATGGGCCATGCTAAGTTATGTGATGGGATATAAACAGGAGGAGAGAGCAGCGCGGAGACAAATTGCCCCCCCCTTGGAGAGACTTCTCCACCACTCTTCCCTAAGCAAACACCCTACACACCCCATACTCTCTTTGTTTAAAATAGATTTGGGGATAAAAGTGCAGTTTTGTGATATGTATATGATGCTATGTTGTGAAGTCTTGGCTTTTAGTGTAACCACCACTCAAATAGTGTACATTGTACATAGTAAGTAATCTTTGCTCACCCCCTCCCACCCTTCTGAGTCTCCAGTGTCTATTATTCCACTCTCTATGTCCACGTATGCAAATTACTTAGTTCCCATTGGTAAGTGAGAACATGGGATATTTGGCTTTCTGTTTCTGGGTTATTTCACTTATGATTCCAGTACTCTGTATTCCAGTCCATCCTCTGTTTCTTCTCAGCACCAAATACAACTTTCTGTCATTTTATGCTTTTGTCTATAGACTTATTTTGTCTTGTTGGCCATTGGGAATGACTGTGTCTGTCTTGCTGGCAACTGTATCCCCATCACTAAATTAAATGTTACGAATTGCATTTGTATGTCACAGGGTCATTTGACAGTCTACTGCCTCCCCTCCTTCCAGTAAACGTAAGCCCCGTGACAGCAGGGACTTCATCTGTTTGGTTTACCACTTATACCTCCAAATCTGGAGGTAGACACTAGTAAGTCTTAATAACCAGTGATTTTAAAGAATGGATAATTTAGGAATGAATGAATTACTAAGCATAATGCTGATAAGTAAATTCACACGTGTAAGAAACTATCAATGACTGACATTGATTGAGCATTCTATTTCTAGAACTGCATCAGAATTCAGGTTTGTCTGACTCTAACTACTCCCTTCCCCTCCCCACTCCCACACACCCAACATTCTTTCTACTGTACCACATTGCAGAAGAGTGTTTTGTTGGAGAAAAAAAAAGAAGAACTAGGAAGGATGTCTTCCAGTCCAAGTGGAAACCATGCATACATTCACATATTCATTCAATAAGTACTTAGCTAATAGCATTAAGGACACAGTGGTAAGCAAGCCTCAAGGGGCTTTCAGTCTGGAAAAGGATATAAATGTTTCTCTGTTAATTACAAGGGCCAAGAAGAAAATCATTTGGGTTGCAGCAATAGGGAGTGAGAGTCATGCCATGCTACAACTCAGGGTCTCAGGATGCCTGGCTCGAATGGCACTAGCAACACCAGGCCCCACCCAGAGTGTGCCTGAATGAGCATCCTGGCTAGGACATAGGCACCTGCTATTCCTTTGGGAAGAAAATCTAAGTGACTTCGTGGAAGAGTCTGGGGAGCAGTCAAGAGTCAGAGAGAAATGAAGAGAGAATATGTAGGCCAGAAACACCTAACCAAGGAATATCGAAGCAAATGAAATCCCATAATAGGAAGAGGAGAAAGAGGTTGCAGGCAGAGACAGTTGCCATGTCTGGCACAAATTTGATTAATGAGTCAAGCGTTACATTTTCTGGCAAGAAAAAGACAAGAATGTTTACAGTTGCTTTGTGAGCTTCTTTTTTGAGTGAAAAAAATCTTATAGATGAGTTTGGAATTTTAAAATGTGAGAAGTAGTTTGAGATTCAACTCCACATGGTGAGTCTGATTAAATCTCTAGCTATGACCATGACCACAAAATCCAGCTTTTCAGTGTGCCTTCTGCTAATTAGAGCTGGGGATTTTGCATTTTATTGCTTTAATCCTATATTTGCTCTAGAGACCATGATCAGCACATTGCAGGGAAGGTGAATTAAGGCAAACATGTCAGGTCCTTGCTCTGCTTCACTTAAAGGATTAATGATAGCATTTTTTATATTAAAAAAAAGAAAGAGAAGGAACCTTTCTGCTCCTCTGGCACCTGTTTCTCAGCAGGGCAGAGAGAACTCTGAGCATAGACAACCCCCTTGAGAGCATAAGTGGGGGTAAATCTCATTCCGAAGCCTCGGCTGGGGCTGACAACCTTTGCCGAGACTCAGCTGGGACCCAGGGATCCACCTACATAGGCAGGTTCTACAGCAGTATTGCCCTCACAGCTAGAACTGACAAGAGATGCAATTTGCAGTTCACTTCTGGGAGGGCTCATGTTGTAGGTGACAGTCCTTCCATGTTCTTGCTTTGCCAAATGACGGGGCTTCCTGCAGGATGTCAGTAAACGTCTCAAAGCCCAAGAGTCACTCAGTCAATATTGGGAACAGACCAAACAGATAGATTTGCAAGGAGCATGGGGGTCTCTGCAGACTGTGGCACAACCCACAGTGAGTGAGCACTTCCCCAGGCAGAGTAGGGGAAAGGAGGGGACTGTTGGAGTGACCTAGCAGCAGGAAGCAGACATTGAGCAGATGCTGCAGCAAATAAAAAGATATATTTCATTTCAAGCCATCTAAAGTCTTCTCTGGAAGTAAGCAGGGTAAACATAATTAATTGAAGAATAAATAAACTGCAGAGTGCAAGAATGGCAGGTTACTATAGACTAGACTTGATGTGAAGTCTATAGGAAAATGGTTGTAGGTTAAATTAAGGCAGAAAGAAAAATAAGAAAAATGAAGGAAAAACTGCACCTGATCATAAAGGATTTGCAACTATGGAAGTTGAGCCCTTATAAAAGAATAACTAGACTTTAGAGAGAAGTTGCCCACTCTCCCCTTTTTTGTCTTATTTGATTACATAGGAACTCCTTAGTTTTGCCTTTTTCTTTTTCCTCTCACCCACTATACCATCACTGAGCCATCTCCATTTGCAAATAAAGTTATCATGAAGTCATCTGCACATACAGACCCAAGCCACATTCTCCAATATAGATGGAAATAGGAAGCTAGAGAAAGTCAAGGAGGTTTGGAGTAAAAAGTAAATAGGTAAATGAAGCTGATACTCAAACAGAAAATAGTTGTGAGGAGCTCACTGAGAGGAGATCTGCTGGGATTTGGGCCAAGAATCAGTGATAGGTGCATAGAAAACTAATCACACAAAACAAAACATTAAAAAGTTAAAGACTTTAAACAAAAAAATTGCACCTGAAAAGACACACAATTGTAGCATACTACCTGACTCAGCAGAAGACACTATTTACATGGTCATAACAATCTAAGCACAAAATACTGACTTAACTAAAATTATGGTGTTATTATCTTGAGAGCTTCAGGTAAAGAGAAGGACCTGTGCCTTTCAAAAGAAGTTAAAATAAAACACTCTCCCACAAGAGAAAGATAAGACATATATCAAAATACATAAAACACAATATAGTGGTGTAAACAAGTTATTTATATAAATGAACTTAAATGCTAGAATAAATAGACTAAAGTGTGTCAAGTGGTTGACTCTGGGGATTATGGGAATGGGAATGGTTAGGCAAAGGGGGAGCCTTGGGGCTTCAGGGGATGCAGTGCTCTTTGATTTTTACACAACAACAAAACCATGTGCCTGTGTTCCATTGGAAATAATAAATACCAACCATGAAAAGACATTCTCTAGCAGGGAATTTACCATACCCAATAGGCTTTCCTTCTGGTTGGCCAAATTAATTATTTTGGGGGAAACACATAAAATTTTCTAATGCATTTCCCATGACTGTGAATAGATTCTAGTATCAGGGAACATTATATCTTTGTAAAACATCTCTGTGAACAATAATGTCTAATTTCCTGTGAATTTTATAAATTATAGATACAGAATAAATCAAATCTATGTTCCATAGTTCCAGCAAGACCCCTCTCCTGGTAGTAACATTGTTTCATCCAATAACCCTTGGACCTTGCAAATTAGAAGTTGTACTAGCACATAAAACTAAGATTCCTCAAATCACCCTTTGCTTGACTGAATTTTAGTCAGGCTCCTGAACCTTCTCTGAGGCCCATATAGGCAATTCCTTATAAAATCCAATGTTAGCAAGAATCTTGCTAGATCAGTTTTACAATAACCCCTCATTCTTGCTATCTGATTACCCTCTATATCTGATTGGGTTTCTCATCTTCTACCAATCCCCAGGGGATAGCTGAGCACCCTGGCCTGTCTTCAGCAAGAATTATCCTATTAATTGGATTTAGCCAGAATCCTCCTTGCCCCTGAAGTTTCTTCTCAGTAATTTTCCATCCACTGACTTTCACCCTGCTCCTTGGCTATAAATTCCCACTTGCCTATGCTGTAATTGGAGTTGAGCCCAATCTCTCTCCTCCATTGCAAAATCCCATTGCTATGATCCCTATATCTATCACAATGGTCCTGAATAAAGTGATTCTTACTATGCTGTAACAAGTATCATTGAATATTTATTGAATATTTTTCTTCAAATATAAAACCAATGTAAGATCTGAAACCATGACATTTCTATAAGAAAATATAAGGGAAAAACTCTTTGATACTGGCCTTGGCAATGACTCTTTGGATATAACACCAACAATATAGGCAAAAAAAGAAAAAGAAAAAAATGCTTGAGTGAGAGAATATGTTTGTAAATCATATATCGAATAAGAGTTAAGCTATATGACATGTATCCAAACTATATAAGGAACTCACACAGCTCAATAGAAAACAAACAAATAACCTGATTTAAGAAATGGGAAAATGATCTGAACAAATATTTCTCCAAAGAAGACATAAAAATGGCCAAAAAGTACATACAAATGTTCAATATCACTTATCATCAGGAAAGTATAAACCAAAAACCACAATGAGATATTATCTCGTACCTGTTAGGGTGGCTTTTATCAAAAAAAGACAAGATAACAATAGTTGGCAAGGCTACAGAGAAAAGGGAACTCTTATGCACTATTGCTGGGAATGTAAATTGGTAGAGTCATTATTGGAAACAGTATAGAGGTTTCTAAAGAATTTAAAAATAAAACTACCAAATGATCCAACAATCCCTCTTTTGGAAATATACCTATAGGAAATAAAATCACCAGCTCATAAAGATATTTGCAGCTTCAAGTTCATTGCAGAATTATTCACAGTAGCTAAGGTATGGAAACAACCTAAGTATCCACCAACAGATGAATGGATAAATAAATTACACACACATACACACAAACACACACATACACAATGGAATATTATTCAGCCTTGAAAAAGGAGATCTTGCCATTTGCAGCAACATGGATGAAGCTAGAGGATATTATGCTAAGCCAAAAACAAGAAAAAATACTGCATGATCTCACTTATATGTGGAATCTTTAAAAAAAAAGTTAAATACATAGAAACAGAGAGTAGAACAGTGATTACCAAAGTGTGGGGGTTGGGAAGAAATGGGGAGATACAGGTCAAAGGCTACAAAGTTGCAGTTATATAGGATGAACACATCTAGAGATCTAATGTACAACATAAGGACTATAGTTAAAAATGTATTATATATTGGAAATTTGCTAAGAAAGTAGATTTTTGGTACTGTTACCACAAATTTTAAAAAAATGAACCATGTGAGATGATGAATATATTAATTTATGTGGTAGTAGTAATCACTTCACAATGTATATGTATACTAAACATCAAGTTGTGCACCTCAAATATATGGAATAAATAAAAACTTTAAAAAAAATCCAACTCTCTCTTTCTCTCTCTTTCCCTTCTCTAATTTCTCTCTCTCTCCATATATATATATATATATATATATATATATATATATATATATATGTACATATGTATCTCTCCATATATTTTTATTATATGTGACACTTCCTATATTCTCAATCAAGGTTATTTTCCTGACCACTGCCTGAGCCAGCCACTACAGTGTGACCTTTCCTTTCTTTCATCTGCCACCATCCCTATCACTAAGTCTACCTCTCCAGCCTTCTTGGTCTGTACTTGCCCTTCATTCCCACTACCTTTTCCTCAGTTAAGACTGTATCATCACATCCCCATATCACTGCAGGAGCCACCTGGGACATGCATCTCCACTCAGGCCTATTCTCAGCTATTCTCTTCACTGAAGGGAGAGTGATGTTTCTACAACTCAAATCTGTCAATAGCCTTTAGCAAAAGTGTAATTCGTTAGTGCTGCATACAAGGTTCTCTAAATCCCTGGTGATTTTTCCATTATTTTCTTTGTCACATCCTCTAGTCACATCAAATTGCTGCCAGCTGACCAGCAGCCAGCTCAGGGTAAAACCCTGCCAGGTCTGCAGGGCTGGTGCTATGGTCTAAAATGCTAATTACACATAAACATTAGTGCTGTGCTACTATCAAACCAAATAAATCTCCATTGCTGGCCAGCTTCCACCAGAAAATTCTAGAAAAAGAAGATCAAATTGAATAGAAGTATAAATAAGGAAAAGATAAATATAGAAATTTAAATTAATGAAATAAATCATTGACAAACAGGAAAAACAATGAAATCAAAAGCTAATTCTTTGGAAAAATCAACAAATTTGATAATCCTCTAGCCAAATTGGTCAAGAAAAAATAAAGATGACACATAATACCAATATCAGGAACGAGAGTGGGAATATGACCTTAGCTCCCAAGACATTAAGCATATAGGAAAGAATTAGATGGGAAGAATAAGTGCACAGCACAGTGATCACAGTTAATAATAATGCATATTTCAAAATTGCCAAAAGAGTAGATTTTAAACATACTCAACACAAAAAAAGATAAGTACCATGAAGTGATAGTTACATAATGAGCTTGATTTAATCTTTCTACAATATATATCAAAAGATCACATTGTACTCCATAAATATATGCAATTATTATTTATAAATTTAAAAAACCCAATTTTTATATTAAAATAATCCACAAATCCTCTCTTCATTTTCTGCATTTATCATTTATCATCTATTTTCTAATCATTTGCATAAGATCCCAAATACACAAATAAGGCTTTGTTCCTTTTGATAAGCCTTACCTAAGGTAGAATGCTATAAAGCAAGGTTACTTTAACTTACACAATGTACATTTCTTTTCTTTTAAGAAAAAGATACCTGTATCCTTCATACCTCCAGGGTCCCTCAGTACTAACTGTCTAAAGATTCTCAATTATCAGCATGTCACAAGATTTTAATTATTCTACAGCTGATTTTGCATTCAGTTATCTCTATCTAATTGTTTTAATAATGATGTGTGCTGGGTCAGTGTCTTCTCCCATTTAGGTTTCAATTTCTCTTTGGGGGCATTGTCTAAGGTATAAGCCCCATGTATCCATTCTGAAATAGGAACATCTTCTCATTCTCCAACACTCCCCAATCCCTGCTGACACTGGATGGCTGAATTTTTCATGGTAGCATCTGGCAGTGGTGTAGGAAGACCACCAACCTTCTCTGCATGTAGGAATGCTCTTTTCACGAACATTCCACTGATCATCCATTCATTAAGAAGGCTCTAGGGTAGCACCTCAAATTCTAGTTGCTGTCCTCAAAAGTCTATCCTTAACTGTCACGATTCTACTCAAATGGCTGTATCTATCAGAATTTACAAAACAAATGTCTAAGTAACCTGTCATAATAGGATGCTAGAGTGCTGTGGCTTCTCCTCCCTGAAGAGATATCCATATCCTTATCTCTGGAACCCATAAATTTACCTTATATGGCAAAAGGAACTTTGGAGACATGATTAAGTATCTTGAGGTGGGCAGATCATCCTGGATTATCCAAGTGGACGCAATGGAGTCACAACAGTCCTTGAAAGAGAGATGAAAGAGGAGTCAGAGGAGAAGGAGACGTGAAGATGGAAGCAGAGTTTGGACTGATGCACTTAAAAGTGAGGAAGAGGTACAAGCCAAGGAATACAGGTGGTCAGTGGAAGCAGATAAAGGGAAAGAAACAGATTCTCCCCTCAGTGTCTCCAGAAGGAACCAGCTCTCCTGACAACCTGAGGTTAGACTGTTACCATCCAATCAGGTTCATTACCCACTGCCCAAGAGGATGAAAAAGAATTTAAGTCTTTATAGCACTAAGTGGGGAGATGGGAGGAATTTCTCAAATCTGCCTCCCCAAGAATTTGGAAGACAGCGTTTTTAAGGATAGTTTTGTGGGGCATAGGTTAGGCAATTTGGTTTACTAACTGGCTGGGTTCGGGCGGAACCATCAGTTCCTTGATACAGGCTGCTAACCTGGGTGGGTTAGCCAACCCACTGGAATGCCGGACCTGGAAGATATCTCAGAAACTACCCTGAGGTTTCAAAAAGGTGATGCTGTCTATGGAGAAAGAGTCTTTGTGAACACCACCTACGTGGCTCCAGAGTAGCAATTGTAGAGAAGCAAACAGCGGGACAGTGGCTACTTATTATCATTATTTTAGCTGGGCCTGGGCCTTATTTTTAGCTAGGCCCTTACCACAACTCTCACTTTGCACCCCTTTATTAATTTGTAAGGGTGATTTCAAGACCAATGAAACTAATTTCTGACTTCTGACCCCTGGAACTGTAGAATAGATGTGTGCTGTTTCAAATCACTGAATTTGTGGTAATTTGTTACAGCAGCAAAAGAAAACTAATATTTGGAGTTTTGGGGTTTGGGTATCTAAACTGACTGAGAAAGAGGCTCCAAAAGAATGTTATAGCTCTACATTCCTTTGTAGTCTCATTTCATAGGTTAGAATTGTCTTTAAAATCTCTTTAAATTGTTTTTACATCATATGCACCATTTGATGACATCTTTTGTTTAAATTGTTCTTTCTTTGTGTATATATTTTTTCACAAACTGAGCTCATCAGGAGATTCCTTTATTCCTCATTTTTATGCTGCTAACTAAGCCAGATAGCTATCCTTGGGTCCTCCACCCTCACCCAGCTTGGGACGCTATTGTCCACTAGCATTGACTTAAGTTGCTGGTGATTCTGCAAATGGCCACTGTCATCAGTTTCCACTGGTTTTCCATTTCTCATCCATGTTCTTGGTATCTCTCTATTTTAATCTTGCCTTGATTTCCAAAGCAAACACTGTTTCTACCAAATCTCACTCCTGATATCAGTTGTCATGAGGACTGCACATTTTCCTGCCTTAGCTCAGCTCCCTCCAAAAGGAAACACTGAGACCAGGATTTAAGGGCAAGGGGATTATTTTGGAAGTGGTGTCAGAAAGCACTAGCAGAGAGGTGGCGAATGAGACAGAGAGGGAAGAAACTGAGAAAGGGGTTATTCTCCAGTGGTTACCATGGCAGGGCATCTCAGGTAAAAGAGCATCAGTGCTATCCTATCCAAATGGTGCCAAGGAAGCTTGGGCATTTATACATCAACTCCCGTCAGTCTACAGTTGAGAGATGCTGAAAGGGGCACTGATTTCCTGGCATTTCTGGACTGCTGGGCAGGAAGCAAAGTGGGCCCTGGAAGCTAAGGAAATCCCTCAGGCAAGGAAATATGGGTGCTGTCAGTCAGAAGTCAGGCCAGAGAACATGGAGGTGGTGAGTGCAGGGGACCGACAGCGTCCACAGCACTGACCCAGTCAGAGTCTCTCAACGAGACTTCCAGCACCAGATCTTAACTATTGCGTAGTTTGTTAGCAAAGCCGATGAAATTGCTTTCAAAGTTATTAATAAAACTACGCAGAGAAATACTCAGCTGTATCAGGCACAATATTTCTGGCTGGGCTCTCCCTCTCGGAGAACATAGATGTCCTTCACTACCAAACCCCCAGGGCATGTGAGGACTGGGTGCAGGGCCAGCCAGAGGCTCTGTGACATGCTCAGTGCCATTTTTGCATTACATCTGTTTTACAAGCTGACAATTTTGCTCTGTGCATGCAATAAACAGACCTTTTCCAAGTTTCTCTCTGACTTACATTGTTTCCTTTTGCTTTTTATTTTATTTTTTTCCTCTTCCTGGTACCCATAGAAAAAAGCATTTCACCAGAGGTAGGATTAAGGATAAGGGCTCATGTGGTTAGAAAATCTGAGTTCTTCTTGTAAAGGTTCAAGCGAAATTTGTCCCTGCTCACCTCTGTCCCCTCAGGAACAGGTTTTCAAATATTTCATAGTTTTCATTGGAATCTAGAAAAGCAGAGTCAGGGGCAAATATTTTTGTTCTTATTCTTTGCTCTGCAAGAGAGTAAACTCAAGTGTCCCCATGCTGGCAGAGGCATCATGTAGCACAGTGGCAACGAGTGGCCACAATATGAGACAGCTATAAGACAGAGATGAGAAAAATATTAGCAGAGCAACTTTGACGATGCAACCATGGAGGGTTCGCCCTGGGAATGGAGGTGTCCCTTGGAGGAGCACTGACGGTGAGTAGCAAAGCTCCAGAGCCCCTGGTGGGCACAAAGTTTGGAGCTGGCTTCAGCAGTAGCACTGGGGGGGTGGGGGAGGGCGGGGGGGACGGGGGGGGGGGCAGATAGGAAGGATGGAGGTTCTACCGGGAAGTTAGTGGGCCAGGGTGAAAAATTTCAGAGTTAGATTTTATGATCTCACTCTGAAAAAGCTATTTATCCTAAAGATGGGAAATTGACAACAGGTCTGAGAGACAGCATAACTGGAGCCAGTTAGTGAAGATGGTGGCCACAGCCGCTAAATTCTTGGATCCTATCTTCTGCACATTTTTAAGTGTATGGCTTGGTTTCATTTACAATTAACCTTTAATGAGCACTGACTATGTGCAGGGACTAGTCTCTCAGTGCTTTGCTTGTATTAATACATGTAATCCTCACTCTGCTGTGTTTTGGTATTATTACTGTTCCTGTTTTATCAATGAGAAAACTTAGATGCAAATAAGGTTAAAACTCGTTCCCAAAGCCAGCAAGTGAGGGAGTGGGAAGACAAGGAGCAATCACAGGCCATTTGTACTGAATTGTACCATGGGCTCTCTCCCTGCAGGCAGGGGATGAATAGAAAGGGCACCCGAGCAGAGCACCTTGAGTAGAGGGCTTCAACTCAGGGGAAAGAGAGGAAGGAAGGCTACATGGGAGGATGGGAAGAGTTGACAAGAGAGACAACTCAGAGTGAAAGAAAGGATGAGGGGATGACCCCACAGCAGTGGAAGAGTTATGGGGGCAGAAGTGAAGGGATCTCATGTCTTTAGAGAGAGGGAATTTAAAGGATTTGGTGATTTAAAGGGAAGTGATTCCAGCTACCTCGGACGGGTCTCCCACTGCCACCCTCTGGTAGTGGCTGTTGTGTTCATTATCCCCAGTCTTGAAAACTTGGGTTGCCACCTTCTCTGTAGACCTGTCTGGCTCTGGGGACTCTCCTTTCTGCTGCAGCCCATGGGGACCAGGTGTGAAGGCAGTGTCCTCCAGAACCCAATAGTGTGGGCTTCCCCGACCCACACTGTTTTGGGTGATTCACATTGCTTCAGGGTTCTTTAAGGTACCCACTGGAACATGAGTTAAGTGGGAAGGGCTGGGTAGACCTATCGATGGAAGGGATTATTTGTTGTGTGCTTCCTGGGTACCAGGCACTGTGGCTAGCACTGTCTTGGTCCTCTCTTGCTTGATTCATCCTCACAGCCAACCTAAGAGGGAGGTATGACAATCCCCATGCTGCAAATGGAGAAACTGCAATTCAGAGAGGTTAAATAGCTCTCAACTGGTAGTGCAGCTTGGCAGTGCCAAAGAGGCAATGACTGGCCTCTAGAGCCCACAACCTTGAAGGCCAGACCAAACCCCCTCATGTCTACAGCAACTCATGCCTTACACCCCATGCACCAAGACTTGTATCCTCCATCCATCTGGTCACATTGATTCCATATTTCCTGACTTCTACTCTGGGTAGGATCTGTGCTGGGCCCTGGAGAATCAAAGATCAAAGAGATACAGTTTCTCTTATGAGTGACCTCCAGACATGGGGAACTCTGATGTTCAAAGAGTGGACTAGAAAGAGAAATCTAAGAGGACTGGAAGAGAGTGAGTGATCAGAGAGGCTGGGGGTTGACTAGAATCACGGCTACAGCTCATTTCAGAAAGTTATTTTCCTAATGGTAAAATAGAGAAGCAAAAATGATTTGGGAAAATGTAAGCTTAACTTATTTTGCCAAGAGACCATAATAAAGCATTCGGAGTTTTTTAATGATATTACACATGACCAAGATTAGTTTTTTTTCTCCCCAGATTTCCTTATATTCCTCAGCTCTGCTTACAAAAACACAACTAATAAACCAGTTAGCTCTCGGCTCTCATTTAGTGCCTGGAATCAGAATTTCAACGTGACTGTGAAATCCTAGAGGAATTCCATTTGACATCATACCCATCAATTTGAGGTTTATTTGCCTGAAGGCCTATGACAGATATGGCTATAATATCTCAATTGGGTTCTGTGCTTTTATGAGGGAGTTTTGGCGAGAAATGTTATTTTAAGCACCATTTAGGCTTTGCTCAGACTGTTTTTATGGGGAAAGTTATGATTCTTGGTAATTGCTAGAGTTTACTTTTAACGTCTCCTCCTCAGATGTTAACGTGGATTTTTCTTTGCCTTCCTGAACAATCCCATCATGGCTGCTGTTGCATGGCATCGGCCCTAGGTCTCTGGGCTGACGTTATTTACAAGCTAATGACAGAGCAATAAATATCATAGCAAATAGCTGTGGGTGACATTTGCTGAGCCATGCTGGAGAGTATTTCCCTGTGAAATTCTTTCACCATTATTCCTGTTACAATGACCTGCAGCATAGATGAAAATGCCCTGCCACCCCCTCCCCAAATGCATTGCCATTTCCTTATAAGATCAATAGACCTTTCAGAGGAAACCACTGCATATGCATTCTGCCCTATGAGAATCCCTTGGCAAGCTTTTATGTCAAATCCAGGATAAATCTGTGCATACCCTGAGCGGGTACATTCCTACGTTTTTGCATAAGTTCAATGAGCCACATTTATAATGCTTGCTCTATATGAGCCATTCTGCTGGTTGATGTTGGGATAAAGTGATGCAGCACCTTTCTTAGAAGAGCTCACATGTCAGAGAGGGGAGGAGAAGCATATACAAGCAATTCAACACGCACAAAAGAAACCAGGGTCCCTAAAAGGTGCAAAGAAACAGGTGTAAGAGATTAAGAGAAATTATGTTTTAACTCTCTATGTCAGGGAAATATTACCAAAAGAGACCACATCTACCCCACATCCTATGTCTTGAGCGATGTGTAGGATGTAGCCTCTCCCTCTGATGACTATAGTTTTGCTGCTTCTTACTGGTATCTACACTGCTCCATTTATTGTGATCCTAATCCTTTTTTTTTTCCTTCTTGTATTTGACTTTAGGAGTCAATTCAGGCATCATCCTCTCCAGGAAGCCTCCCTGGGAGCCCCAGATCTGGCCAAGTATCTCTGTTGTGTTTCTATAACTGGAATATCTGTGTATCTCCACATTACTTGGTAATGTGTATCTTGCCTACCCATTCGTAAATCCTTCACAATACAGACACTGTCCCATTCATTTTGTGGCTCCTATGGCAGCACATATCTTGCCACATGACGGGACTTACTACAGCTTGAACTGATAAGGTTGTATGGTTGGGTGACTGAATGGAAATGAAGGGCATTCCAAGTGAATGACCTATAGGTAAAGGCCTTCAAGCAGGAAGTTCAAGGTACATGGAAAGAAATATTAATATAGACAAGATCCTAAAGGAAACTTGGAGCTATACACTGGGGGTGTCAGGCTGAAAATCAGGGAATCTATCTGAGACACAATAGTGATCATAGATCAATAGAAATCCCCTGTGGTCATATCTGTACCCACCCATTCTTTTGGAGAAGAGCTACCCCTATCTTTGCTTGCCATAGGATTCCAAAGGGAATTTGCAACCTTTGTACATGACTCTATATCCTTGCTAGAACAAATGGTCACAGGGTGGACACTGAACTAACCAGAAAACTCTGCTTTTTGGTTTATCCAAGGATATTTATCATTGAAGCTCAAAAAATGATACTTCAAAGTGTGGTGCTTTGGCATGCTGAGCACTTTGAATTTTGAATTAAAGGAAATGGGAAGGCCTTAAAAGCTGACTCAAAATCAAAGTCTCTCTGGCCTTTCCCTATTTCTTCCTCTAAGTGCAGGGAGGAGCTCTCTCTGAAGTTCCCTTATCTGAGTGAGGGAAGTTCCTCCAAGAGAAACATAATTGCCTTCAATCCCCAGTATGAAATCTCATTAATTAGGAAAGATTAATCACTGCAGAAGAAACTAAAGGTCTTCACCACACTCCCTCTGGGCAGACTTGTCATCTATTCTTCTGAGGGCTGTTACCTGAAAGCCTTCATCGGCATAATAAGACAACCTTTGCTCACTGCGTAGTTCCACCCCTTATCCTCCCACTCTTGTCACCAGTGCCCCCAGAGCCCAGAGGAACTTTGTCCCAGGCCATTCATTGTCTGTTCTTTGGGCCCATTCATCTCCCCTGGAAATCGTTTACTCTTCCTCTAAAATTGCCTATATTTTCCACTTTTCTCTCTCCTGTGAAGAGGGCATTTAAGCTCCAGGCACCTGGCCCTTCTTTGAGTTTCATGCTTTGTGTGACTCTCATGTGCTTGCACAATCATAAATTTAAATACTTTCCTCCCATTAATATGTCTATTGCCAGTTTATTTCAGCAGACTTAAAGATTTAAACCTTCAGAAGGCAAAGGTAAAAATTCCCTTTTCCACTACAATGTGCACATAACCAGACTCAGGTCAATTCAGGAGCTTCTCTGGGATAGATTTCCAATCTACTCCAGGCAGAGAAGTGTCTTTCCCTGTGTGTTAGGTAGATAGCGAAGGATTCCAGGTCTCCTTGGGACAAAAGTGGGTGTTGTTGCTTTGGTACAATTGCCCTACCTGGGAAAAAGGACAAGGGTGCACCTCAGGTCCCCATTTTGGTCCTGTCCCACTCTAATCTCCCAAGTGACTGCCATACCTGGGGTAGGAGGGATCTGCCAATCATAACTTAGCATGCCAGCTGCAAAAGAATGCAGAGGACTCTATAGCCCACGGGCCAAGCCACATAGGTACCAAAGAGTTCAGAAACTGACCTAAAACAACCCACATGCATGGTAATGCAACTCCCAACTGTCAAATCAAAGTGTTTCCATGGTGACCTCTGAACCATGAGGGAGGTCCCAATCAGGGCACTATAAAACAAGAGACAGACCATAACCAGGCCCTGTTTGCTCTCCTCCTTTTTTTCTCCCTTTTCTGCGACAGTGGCATCTGTGGCTTATGTATTTATTATGCTCTGTAAACCTATATCTTGCTCTTGCCCTGTAATCTTATCTTTCTCTCGTCCATAAACCTCATTTTCATGCTTGCCTTACTTTGCCGTGTCTGATCATTCTTCAGCCACGAGCGCACTAGGAACCGACATTTCAGACTAAAACCTGACATATGAGGGCACGTGCTGCCATTGACCAGGTCCCTTACCACAGACAAAAAATGGGCTTAAAGTCAAAGAGACTCAGTGCAACATGCAAGAAGAGCAAAGATAAGAACAAGAGAGAGAAGGCCTGGTGCCATTGTCAGGCTACAGCCCTCTTCCCTGGCCAGGCCACTTGAAGCAGGAGCCTTTATAACCTGCAGTCAGAGGCTCATGATTGTGCAGCCTCTCCCACTCTGACACCACCAACAGCACACAGGCTTTAGGAGAATCCAGAGGCAACCCTCAGGCTCAGCAGCTCCTGTCTCCTCACCACATGCTGCCCAGAGACCCGTTCCAAAAGGGAGACTAATACGAAGTGGAGCTTTCCTTCAGAGGCATCAGGATGGAGCCCGCCATGTCTACATCCCTGTTTATCCCTCTCAGCACTAGGACCAGGTTTGGAGAGATGTGTATTAGTCGAACCCTCTAATGTCGAAGCCTCTCATGACATTCACCATCAGTCAAATGCAGAAAGAGGAGCAATTAGAAGACTACTACTTCAATTTTCTTGCACCAAATCATCCAAGCACAAGACATATTTATCCACAAACTTTGCCAGATTCTCTTTTGTTACCCGTGAATAATCTGACCCTGTCTCCATTTATAGCTAACCTTCCCACCTTACATTGGACTCCATCTGCTCCCACCCAAAGATGCTGTGTTCTTGTACTCTATTCCCGTCTCTTCTATACTATCAAGATTTCCTCTTTCTCCTGGATCAATCTTTGGTATTTATAAGCCTATCGTAATATCTCCTAACTTTACAAACAGGAAAAAATATCATCCACCTCCAGTTCTCATCCAGCAACCACGTATCTCTTTCCCTTTGTCAAAGCTAAACTTCCTTAAACAGGTTGAAATGAAGAGCTGATTTCAAATAAGAGAGATGATACACAGATAAACTAAACCAGATTAGGAGTTTAAAAGATGTAACGAAATATCATCATCTTCACCAGATTCTTGGAGATGAAGGCAGATGATGTCAGGAACTGTGTGTTAGAAGTATAGCAGTATGGAAAGACTTCTATATCTATTTTAGATTTTATGCTATGGAATGCAATAACAGGAAGGAAAAAAGCAAGAGCTAGCTGAGAGATCTAATAAAAAAAGACATTTCAGATTCCTCTTGGCATGAATTTACATCTCATTAACATCAAACTGATAAGAGGTCTTATTTTCACATTTATTAAAGAAAGAATTATCTCCCTTCAATGGTACTTGAGTCCAATATTATACACATACTACATTAAATGCAGATGAAGTTTCAAGCCCATCATATCCTAGGTTTGACAAGAAGAAACAAGATGATAAGAATTATACATAATTTTTGAAGCCACAGACTAAATGTCATTTAATATACACATCCTTCCCAAATAGCCATGGCAGAATTAATCACCTTCTCTTTCTGGTCTAATTAATATTTTGAACATACATTTATATCATAGGGTAGACTGTGTAAGAAACAGCACACAGTCATAAGTTTAAATACCATTGCAGTTTTCATAACTGCAATATGTATATATAATAGAACCTACCATTTACAATTTGAGGGTGGATAAATAATAAAACCAGAAAAACTATATAAGATAATTATCAAAGTTCCTGGAACTAAGTAAATGCTCTTTAATTATTCAATATATTAATAATACTTACCTCTTTTTGTTCCATATGCAAGAGTTGGCCAGCCCTCCCCTGCTCACTAACATTACTATGAAATACTCACAGTTGGAATGACCAGAGGTCAGTTTTTAGTTTTTTTCAGAGAAAATGGGAGATAAGATGAGAGATAAACTCTATTTTCTTTTGAGGAGTCTTTCTTCAACAGGTGACCAGATTTTTTAAACATAATTGCATGATTAACTACCTAAATGCAGAGATGACATAAATAAGTAATAAGAAACAGCACTATCAGCAACAACTACTGTTTTGCTTCTTTCTTCTATATGGTTATGGGACACATGCTTCTCTCCACATTATGGTGCAAGGTTTTTACGGTGATGTCACTTACAATGCCAAACTACAGTGGAGTGTTCAGAATTGGATGCAATGAAAATGTGAAAGTGGCTGTTGCAGATAGTTTATGCAGATGAATAGGGCTATTTGCTCCTAAACTAAATGGCCTTCTGCTTATTGTGAATTTTGTGACTTTCTTTTATGACCCGCCTTCTTAAATATTATATCAGCTATCAGTTGTTACTGCTCACAGTCTATCTGCCTTAATCAATACTGAACATGTCATTACTGTCTTAAAGTAAGAGTAAATAGGATCTAAATGAGGCCTGGACGAATTCATTTACCAATAAAAAAAAAAAAAACGTGAGTGTAGTCCACATATTTCATGCTATATATTTTGGCTTCTGTTTATCACTTCTACTTTGAATAATGGAGGTTGACTTAAAGGAACAATTCTGATAAGGTGTTCCTGCATGTTTATAATCTATTTGTCATGTATGCTCTTTGGGATGATATAAAGCACATAGAGCAAAAACATGCCATTCGATCACCGTGTTGCTGTGGGCAGAGAAGAAACAGAATTCAGGCATTCGAGGCAGTCAGTTTAATGGGACACATCTGACTCAGACTCAGCCTCCTTTCTCTACAATTAAGCATTTCCCCACCTGGGACTTCACAGACCAGCAGTAAACAAACTCCGCGTTTCATTTCCATAAAGTGAGGAGGGAAGATGGGTCCCCTGAGTGAGGACGGCCTTCCAGTCTTCATCTGAGAAATTTAAACCAGCAGATTTGTTAAGGGTGTGCAATTAACACACAAAGTGGCAGCTGGAAAGGGCACAGCAGACAGGCTTCTGGCTGGAGTCACTTCTGTGCCCTGGAGACACAAAATAGCTAATAAATGCTATTCTCCATGTGTAGCCTTCTGAGACACTCTGCTGCATTCCCTCGGCAAAGAGTTCATTGGATCTCAAGAACTCGGCCCCCAAAGAGGGAAAGGCCACTGTTTTTGCCCTAGATTGGCAGACAGAGCAAATGAAAGGCTAAGAAATTATGTGAATTCCCCCAAAGAGGATGACAGCAGGTGGCTTTTTTCATGTCAGGTGGTGATGAGGGTGTACTTAGTCTTTCAGCTGACATAATCCATTAACATATGTAAAATGCTTAGGAAGAGTCTGTAGCACATATTGAGTGTTGAATAACTGACAGCCACCACCACCAGTACTGCCAGCATCACATGCTACTGCCAGGCATTGTAATAACTTCCTATGAAGAAATTTCCTATGGAAACTAACAACCAACCAACAAAACAAACAACCTCTCTGAGGGGGCGATTATAGTTTAATGTTCTAGTAATTGTAAAATGGAAGACCAGGATCATAGCTACTAGGGATATGAAATTTAAACCATGGATGAGAAAGGGAGAGGGAAGTATCACAGAGATGGGAGTTTCTATAATGTGATCTAGATCTAAAATGATCTGGAAGGGTTACTTCCAGAAATGTACATAAACATGATGCTTGAGGTCCCATCGTTCCATAAACATAGAGAAGACAGAACTAAGTCATATGTTGTGTTGTTTTATTCTAAAACTCAGTTCATGTGTATTTCTCTAACTTTTATCATAGTGCAGACATGACAGTTATCTTGGTAAATGGAACATATGAAATGCTACAGCAGTTTATGAGATTTAAGTTAAACATATATTTGAGGAAAAGGGGGAAGACAAGTCACATATTGGAGGACTCATGAGACTTCCCATATTTGTTTTATAAAACTGAGGAAAAGAGAGGCTGTGTCAAAATTGGCTAAACATCTATGCCATAGGGGTAGTAACTGGTTCATGGTAAATAGCAGCTCAGTCCTTGAGTTTTCACTTGGGCAATAAAAATAAGTGGGTGAAGAGCTAAATAAGTAGTCTAGTTTTGTAGTAAGAGCAGAAAAACCGTATCAAATAACATGGGTTGTTTGAATGGCTACTTCTCCACTTTCTCACTATAAGATATCAGTTGAGTTAGTTAACCTTTGCACTTCAATGTCCTTATCTGTAAAATGCCATCAAAGTTACAGCAATGTGCAGAGAGAAACTGAAATAATGTGTGTAAAATATTTATCACAGGGGCTAGTATAAGGTAGGTACCCATTAAGTGACAGCTACTTATTGTGTTGAAGAGAAATATGCATAGTGGTCAAGAGCATAAATTTCAGAGAATAATCTGGATTTCAGTGCTATTTCTGCCATTTGCTTTGTTTCCTTGAACAAGGAATCTTTCTAAACTGCTGTTCTCTCATATACAAAATGGCAAAAACATTTCGGTACTATACCTATCTCAAGAGATTATTGTGAGCCTATTATGAAGACAGTCAATACATATATATTCCTCTTATTTTTAAATGGTTAATAATTGATAACACTTATTAAGTAGTTACTATATACCAGATTTGGGTGAAAGTACTCTTCATGTAGCATCTTATTGATCTCTCTCAGAAACCATATGAAACAGATAAGAACATGCTTCTCATTTTAGCAATAAGGAAATAGAGGCAAAGTAATTAAGTCCCACATATAACATTGTCAGAGTTGAATTCAAATCCACTTTTAAAAGCTAGACACTCAGTACAGGACCCTCACTGAAGGCCCCTGTCCTCACAGGTGCAGAAAAGTGCAGACACTCAGTAGCGGCCCCACCTGAAGGCTCCTGCCTCACAGGTGCAGACACTGAATTCAGGACCCTCACTGAAGGCCTCTGCCCTCCAAGGTGCAGACACTCAGTACAGGACCCTCACTGAAGGCCTCTGTCCTCACAGGTGCAGACACTGAGCACAGGACCCTCACTGAAGGCCCTTTACCTCACAGGTGCAGACAATCAGTAGAGGCTCCATCCTGAAGGCCGCTGTCCTCACAGGTGCAGACTGAGTACAGGACCCTCACTGATGGCCTCTGTCCTCTCAGATGCAGACAATGAGTAGAGCCCTGTTGCCCTCACAGGTGCAGACACTCAGTACAGGCCCCACCCTGAAGGCCCTGCCCTGACAGGTGCAGACTCAGTCCAGATCACACACCGCCAGCTCCTGTGCTCACAGGTGCAATCTCAGTAGCGATCACTCACTGAAGACCTGTCCTCCCTGACGCAGACTGTCTTACAGAACAGTGTCAGTCTCGGTGCTGATTGTAGCTGGGGCAGGAATTCTGGCTGCTGTGCCCTTGTCTTGTGCTGGTTTCCTTCCTTCATTCCACACCTATCTTCATTCACTTGTCTTATTATTGTCCTGGAAATCCCCACATTAAATACAACACTGCAAGGTCTCATGTCAATCCAAGTTCTTTCAAATGTAAATATCTGAAAAGATTTTGTTACCAGAATCTCTATTGCGGGCACAGAGGGTTTGTCCATGAGTCTAGGGAGTGTGGCCCTGTCCCTCTCAGTTGCAGTGACTTCTGTGGCCTTTTGCTTCCAGTACAACCATAAAATGCAGAAAATGTAGGTGTGAGACCCATAAAGCAAGGATACATTTTATTTTACAGACTTGCTGGAGCTAGTAGAACCCTGTGGCCTGATCCTCTGTCTTCGGCCTTGGAAGGGGGATTTTCACAGGCAAGGTCAAGCAGCACTAACCTGGCAGAAGATTCTTCTTATCTGGGCTCTCTGGTTGGCTTGGAAGCCAGGGCACTCTCCTTGGGGAGGGAGGAAGGTTTCAGAGATGACAGGTCATGTAACTGCCGATTACTGGATGCATGAAGATTGAGGTATGGACCAGTCATCTGTTCCCTGCACCCAGCTCAGGCTCTAAATCACTGGAAATGAGAAGAAAGGGCATATATAATAGTGTAGAAAAGAAGAATTGCATTGGTATAACAGAAATTCAAGGAGACTTTGAAACACAGGAGGAGAAGGAAAGGAAGACAGCACAGACCCCGGGGCAGGCAGGGAAGGGCAGTTGGGGGCAGGTGGTGGGGATAGGGGCTTCCTCAGTCTACTTTCAGGGAACACAGCTGAGTGCAGCCAGCCAAGAACTGCCCTGGAAGTGTCCTCCCTGACTGACAGCCCCAGAGAACACAGTGGGCTGAGCCGGTCCCTGAGCCTCAGCCCCCAGGGAGTAGAAGAGGTGGCAAGACCAGAGGCCTCAAGCTATTGTGGGGAAAAAATAGAGTCATATTTAAAACCTTTAACAATGAAAGCTGCCAATAACCCAAGGTAAACATTTTTCTCTCTGATAACCTGAAAGCACAAGCAAATAACAAGGTTTTGTATGTGGGTTTTATACCATTTCGTTTGTATTTTTCTCAGTTATTTACATTTTTTTTCAATTTCACGATATTATGGGGGTACAAACATTTTGGTTACCTGTTATGACTTCGCCACACCCAAACCATGATGTGAGGCATGTCTTTCTTCTCTACAATGCTCACCGAGTCCATTAGTTGTGAGTTTACCCACCGCAATACCCCGATCCCAAGAGAATATTATTGCTGTGTGAGCCCCTTAGTGCTGATCAGTCAGTGCCAATTTGATGGCGAGTACATGTGGAGCCTATTCTTCCAATCTTGTGATACCTCATTTCAGATAATGGGCTCAAGCTCAATCCAGGAAAATATGAAAGGTGCTAGATCACTGTTGTTTCTTATAATTGAGTAATATTCCATTTATACATACACCATATTTTATTAACCCACTCATGGATTGACAGGTTCTTGGGTTGTTTCCACATCCTTGCAATAGTGAATTGTGCTGCCATAAACATTCGAGTGCAGAATGACTCGAATTATTATAGAATGATTTTGTTCCTTTGGGTGGATGCCTAATAGTGTTATAGCTGGGTCGAATGGTATTTATATTTTTAGCTCTTTGAGGTATCTCCAAATTATTTTCCACAGAGGTTGCACTAATTTGCAGTCCCACCAGCAGTATAAGAGTGTTCCTATCTCTTCACATCCTCGCCAGCATTTGTTATTTTGGGATTTTTTGATAAAGGCCAATCTCACTGGAGTTAGGTGATATCTCATTGTGGTTTTGATTTGCATTTCCCTAATGATTAGAGATGTCGAGCACTTTTTTATATGCTTGCTGTCCATTATTCTGTCTTCTTTTGAAAAGTTTCTGTTCATGTCCTTTGCCCATTTTTTGATGGGACCATATGATATTTTTTGCTAATTTTTTAAAGTTCTATATAGATCCTTGTTATCAGCCCTTTATCAGATGTGTAGCATGCAAACATCCTGTTCTGTAGGCTGTCTGTTCTCTCTAATAATAGTTTCCTTGGCTGTCCAGGAGCTTTTTATTTTGATCAGGTCCCATTTATTTAGTTTTGTTGCTGCCGTGATTGCTGTGAGGGTCTTCTTCATAAATTCTTTGCCTAGACCAATAACCCTTTTATCTAAAACTACCTTGAGTCTATATTCAAGTAGTTGTATAAAACCCCCTTCCAGAGTTTCTTTGGACAATTAATTATTAGGATATATGTCCTTTTCAACTCGCTTTCACTTATCCCATTCATATTTTTAGGTTTTATGCCAAAGACCAGGACTGGTTCATTTCCAGGTATCACTCATCTATAAAAGGTGCTAAGTTCCTGGGAATGGGTACAAGAGGAAGGGAGCCAGGAGAGCCTTCTGTTTTCACTTGGCTTTGCTGTCATCAACACTCTTTCAGCAAATCTTTTATTTCTGTTTCCTGAAGAGCATATTCCTTAGGTTTATACTCATTCATTTATTCATTATTACCCTTTCAAACATCTGCCTTATCTGTATTGATGAAACCTCTATGTGCCAACTCTTATTCCAGACTTTGGGGATGGAGTGGTGAGTAGAATGAGCTAGGTCTCACCTTCTAGGCC
The DNA here is from genome assembly GCF_040939455.1 of Microcebus murinus. Classification (NCBI taxonomy): domain Eukaryota; kingdom Metazoa; phylum Chordata; class Mammalia; order Primates; family Cheirogaleidae; genus Microcebus; species Microcebus murinus. Next base: position 33,909,220 of record NC_134110.1, on the reverse strand, counting down.
CTGATATTTTAATGAGGGTGAGAGACATAAAACAAGTAGACAAATAAATTGAAAAATATAATTACAGTTTCTTATCATAGCTATTACAGTTGCCTTAGAAATTTGCTTGTATGATTTAGAGTTCTGTGATGTCACCAGGGCAAATCATTGAGCTCTCAGCTTTCACCTTTAAAAAGGGACACAAATAAAACTGTCCCTTGAGGGTTTTGAAGAGTCTTAGGTGGGATAATATGTGTGTAAGGGCTTTGGGAGTAAATGCTGTAAACCTTGAACATTGCTAAAATGAACACTTTTTCCCCCCGACTCTACTTGCAGTTCCCTTTCCCCTTGGCCAAAGACAGGCGGATGCACGTGGAGGAGAATCCCAGGAACGTCTACTTACTGTCTGCTTCCCCTGCACCAGCTCCCTCCCTGGGATCGGGAGGGAGGAGAGTGAGCTAAGGTTGAGAACCACATTATTGTGAGTTACGGCTGACACAGGGACCGTGCTCATCTTCCACCGGGACCCTAGCCACAGGATGTGCTGACTCTGGACAATCCTCAGTGAGAATCACTAACGAAATATTATAATTCATCCATCAGGTTGATTTGGGGTTATTTAATAAATATCAATTCCCCGGCATCTAATTATTCACGGTGAAGCAACACCAATGCTGATTCTGAATCTGCAATCCTGGGAACCACTGATATATTATATAGTTCAGAGACTCTGCAGTTCCCTCCACCCCAGACTTCTAACATGGCATCTCTGTTGGAGTTAAAGTACTAGGGAAAACCTTCAGAAAAGCCTTTTGAAGTGTATATGTGGAAGTCAGGACAGGTTTTTTAGAATCTTCTACTAACAAAGAGTGCAAGAGATAATGAGACAATCATGGTTGCCCACATTCCTATAGAAAAAAAATTGTTAAATGCAATTAGCAGCAGTTAAATTATTGGACTCAGAAGCTGTCATTGGCACAAAGGCTGTGTGATTTGAAGGGGAAAAAAATTATTCAGATGTGAGCACCTGCTATACTCCAGTCCCTTTGTGTGAATAAGCTTTCACTCCTCCCCTGCAGTCCAGTGAAGGAACAGAGAAGTGTAATACATAGCTGGCATTGTGTTGCAGGAATGTAAAGAGTGCCATGAGAGTCCAGATCAGCACCTGATGGGGTAGGGAAGAGGTTTCTCAAGGGTTAACTTTTGACCTGGCCTTAAAGAATGGGGGCGAGTGGGTGTCAGCTGGAAGAGGAGAAAAGAATTTGCAAGGCAGCAGAGTGGAGACCCCAAAGGGTGTGTCTGTGAGTGAAATAGAGTCTTCTAGCGTGAGGAAGAGGGACATGCAAGAGCCGGGCCAGGGACAGCCTCAGATGCCAGGTTGAGTTCAGAGTTCAGGGAGCTAAGTTTTAAATGTTAGCCGGAGAGGTGATGGGATTTGGAACCTGTTGGAAAGATAACAGTCACGGCCATGTGGCAGACAGTCTAGAGAGAGCAAGACCAGCACATGGAGGCCAGTCGCAGGCTGGGAAAACGGTCCTGGTGAAGTATCCAGCCGGCCGTGCTGAGCAGTGGCCAGTCGCAGAGGAGTGTCCCCAGTGCTTCACACCTGTCACTTCCTGTAACCTCCACAGCCCCATCGGTTCCATCGTCTGTCTCGTACAGATCAGGATGCTGAGACCCAGAAGGATGACCCTTCCAAGGGAAGGCATGCGGCAAGGAAGCAGAAGAGCTGGGGAGTAAGCACAGGCGGAATGACTCTAGTGGCATGTTCTTAACCACGTGGAAAAAGGTCATCGGTCCAGGATGAGCAAGGTCTTTTTAACAGACCTAAATCATTAGACAACTATGAGGAATAAATAAGATAATGTACTTAAAGGAGGCTCTATGTGGAGGCAAGCTCATGCCCAAGGAGAGCCAGCAGAGGCTGTCAGCCGAGACACAGTTAAGGGTATGAAGACCCTGCCCAAGTCACATGGCTGGTAGCAGACTGGTCTGTAATGCAAATTCAAGCCCCACTGACCCCAAAGCTTGTGCTCTGAGGCCCAGTTTCATATTGACAGCTAAAGTCCCTTTCAGCCTAGATGCTACATTTCCATGACTTATCTTTTAGTTCCCTTTAAGGTGATCACCGACAGCAGGCTGAGCTTCAAATCTTCCCCCTTCTTTCTCCTTAACTGGGGCTTTTCTGTACCATGAAGCTGTGCTTGAAAATCCCACAGGGCCACAGACGAAGTGCCAGCTCCTAAGTTGCCTCCTGGTGCCATTTCATCCAGTTTCAAAGGGAAGAAACAGTGGGAAAGAGTCAGCTTATTTCCGGTTATCCTTGCTAATTCTAAGCACCATATCTGTGCTGCAGGAGCAGAATGTTAAGGCAAAATAATTAAGACCAGTAAAACAGAAACCCTTTTTGTAGATGTGCATGACTACGTTAGTCGAGTGCCCATGAGTTTATGCAGGTATAAATGTGAGTGTGTGTGGGGGTGAGTGCGTGTGTGTTGTTGCTCTCTAAAAACAAGCCAAAGAGAATAAGAATGCAGAGAAGTAAAAAATGTTTGGAAAATTTAGAGATATGGTGTGCTCTAGAAGAAAGGGCAAGAGTTTGGAATGCAAATGACCTGGGTTTAAATCATGCATTGGCCCCTTAGTTGCTGTGTGATTTCAGAAAATTTAATAACTTGATTCTCACTTTCTTTATCCGTAGTGATCATGTGTATCCAAGAGGGTGGGTACTAATTCAATGGGCTAATGCTCTAACAGAGTATTTGTCAAAGTATTTGTTAGAATGCCTGGCCGTCAGTACAGTGCCCTTGGCTTGGGTTCCAGACTCCCTTCCTTAGATACTAACAGAAACTCTCAGTGTTCATTCTACCCTCTTCTGTAACCCTGGGGGGTAGCATTCAGGAATCCTCACCATAGATCAATCCCTGAGACCTTAGAGTGCCGTGGTGAGGTGGTGAGATATGGGAAGAGAGGCATGAGAGAGGTGTGGACAACAAGGGCCCAGGCAGAAGCACCAGCATTTCCCCTATTGAACCCTTTGAATTCCTGGGCATCTGGATCCTTGCTGACGTCCACCTCAATGGACACTGCCCACAGGAGGGCTGGCTTCTGGAAAGTTTGCCAGGAGGGATTCACATCTCCAGTAGGAAAGTGAACTAGCTCCCCATGGTGTGACGCTTCTATCTGTATACATTTTAGGTCCCTATGTCAATCGTTCAGGCAGCCAGCCTTGGCATGGCCCCCTCTTTCCACACCACATCTCACAGGTGAGATGGGGCGGCCATCTAACCTTTCCTGTGCTGAGGGAGCAGAGCAATGACTCCTTTCCATACTTTAGGCATCTTCTGCTGGTCTGTATTTCTCTCCCTCTGAGAGTTCTCAGAATCTCGATTGATTCTGACACTGGTTTATGTCCTTCATAAAGTTTTACAATTTTCACCTTGCAGATCTTATCCACCCTGGACATGGGGCTGGGCGCAGGGCCGGTGAAGATGCTGCAGGTGTGGCAATCTACAAATAAATAACCCATAAACCTCTGAGATTCCATTTCTAATCTTCTTTCCTACCTTTCCCCATTAAGAAAGTCTCTATAATCTATAGATAGTTTAATTCTGTTCTTTTAGCATATACTCTCAAACTTTTACAAGCACATTTGAATTAACAAAATTTAAATCTAATTTATCTCTCTACCTTCCTTCTCTCGACCCAAACAAGGATCTTAAAACACTTTAACTCCAATTACCCCTTGGCTTTACTAAACATGTTATTTCACATTTTAATTTCACTTTGTATCTAAACTCTCAAATTGGTCATTATCATTATTACAAGGATTATTTTGTATGAGCAGCTCTCATTTAGGTTTTCTCATATGTTGATCAATTTCTTTGCTTTCCCTTCCTTTTTTCAGCTCATACCTTTAGGAGTTTAGTTTCCTTCTTTGCATATTAGGAGTTAATGTTTTGTTCAGCAAAGATATATGAGTGGCAATCCTCTTGGGTTCTCTTTCTCTTTTTTTGCTGGGTTTGTGAAAATGTCTTTCTATTTCATCTTTATCCTTGAGTGATAATTTAGCTCAGTATAAAATTCCGGGTTAATATCCTCCCCTGATAGGTTGAAGATATTATTACATAATATCTGGCTGCAGTGATTTATATTAAGAAATCACTTAAAAAAGAGCTCTACAAGAAGTGAAAATAAAAAAATAAAATAAAAGAGAAATCACTGAAATTGTTTGCAGTATAATTGCAGTAAATCTGTATTTTATCTTGGGTTGTTTTAAGAGTCCACTTTCCCTTCCCTTTGGTCTTCTGTTACAATATGATATAGCTACCAGTGAATTTATTTTTATGTTTTGGCTCTGTATTTGTCATTGCTCTTCTTGAACCTGAGAATTCAAATTCCAGAAAATGTTCAAACATTACCCTTTTGAATGTGTCATTCCCTCCATTCTCTCTGTCGTTTCTTTCTGGAACTCCTAGAGGTCAGTAGAATATTTTAAATCTCTTACTACCTACTTGTAATCTCTTTTTCAAACTTCCCATCTCATCACTTCGTGCTACAGTCTGGGTAACTACCCTGAGTCTGTCTTCTAGTCCACTCATTCCCCAAGGGCTTTCCTCCTAATAGAAATATTTTTATTGTAGAACATGGAATAGATTCTTTTTCAAATTTGGCAGTTCTTTGTTCACAGTGTCTTTTTAGTGTTTCTAGGGTTTTTGCTTCAATTTTTAATTTTTATGACTTTACTCATTTTAAATATACTTATTTTCCATCCATTTTCAGGTTGTATGTTATCTCAGCTTCTCAGCAGTCTAATCACGTTTTGTCTATGCTGTTCCACACATTGAATATTTTCCATTTTGTTGTTATTGTGTTTTTACTTTTTATATCAACTCTATAATATAAAAGCTTTTATGTCTTGCTTCATTTTTCCCTGAAAATTTTTCCTGTTTTGTGTGTTTTGAGCACAGTTGGCCCTCCCTGTCTGTGAGTTCTCCATCTGTGGATTTAACCAATTTCAGATCAAAAATATCCAGAAAAAAAGTTGTACCTGTGCTAAACATGTACACACTTTTTTCTATCATTATTCCCTAAACAATATAGTTTAATAACTATTTACATAGCATTTACATTACATTAGGTAGTATAAGTAATTAAACATAATTTAAAGTATATGGGTGGATATATGTAGGTTATATGCAAATACTACACAATTTTTATTAACAATAGTGCAGCTATATGAGCTCTTGAATTGAAATCTTGAAACTAGGTTACATTTTTTGCATAACAAATGTTTTAGAACGTTTGTTCCATAATGCTGTATGTTTTTGCCTTACATTACAAATCACATCTGTCACAAAAGGTGGCTCTTACCTACCTCTCATGGTGATAAATTGACTCACTATAATTTCTCCACTATGATGTCACTGATGCAGCCCTAATTAGCTTGGTCTTTGCAAAAAGACATAAAGTCAGTCTTAAAATGAGACAGGCAGTTAATGTCATAGCTCACCTCATTATATCTATATATATATATTAGGAGGAGGGGGCAGGGGAGATGGAGAGAGGGAGATGGGAAGAGGGAGAGACCGACTGTCTTATAAAATATATTATTTAAAAGTGAAAGCATATTGAAAATTCAATATGATATCTCAGGTTGGCCCCATAAACCCCTCTATGGGGGGGTTCAGAGCCTCACACAAATGTCTAGCAGAGGGTTCTTACTCCGAGGTGGGCTGGACCCAGAACCTCCTCCCTACTCTTACTACCATTAAGAACCAAGCCCACAGTTACTGCGGTGGTTTGGTACTCTGTCACCTCTGCTCAGCTGGAAGTACATCTTCAGGAATCTCTTTCCCTGGTTGGCGCTTGGTAACACTGCCCTCAAGAAAAATCAGAAAGTGGAAATGACATGGAAACCACACTTGTGCTCAGAAGCCCATGTTGGTGACCAAATTATGCTGTCTTTCTGTGCTGGTGCTTCCCCCAACACTTTCTGGACATCTTCCTTCAGTTTCCTTGAAATATCCCAGCAGCTGCCTGGAAAAGGACACCAACCTCTTCCTCAGGTCTCTTGTATCACTGTAAGTAAAGCTTGGATGGAGGGAGAGAGAGACAGGGGGAGGTGTCAGTTCATCCTCAGTGGCTCTGCTTCCTGTTCTTCCTGCTCTGCTCCCTTCTTTCCCTGCTGCCTTCCCTGTTCACTTCATCCAAGCCCCAGATGCAGAAGCATGGCCTTGTGCAGATGGTTGAACCAGCTCCCATGATTGTATAATGTCAAATCCTCGTGACAAGCTGCTTTTTCTCACCCACATTGCTTGTTCTCTAACCAAGCCCTAACAGGTGTTAAGACCTCTGACACCCCCCGGGGCATCTCCAGTATCCAGGTTTTCTGTTTCTACTTCTTTTCTGACACCTGAGAACTTTTAAGTTAGCTGAGATCCACCATATTGTTAGGAAAAAAGTTCTCTCTGGTTCATCAATCCTGTTACCCCTACTGCAGTCCTGCAAACGCCCTCCATCTTCCAGGGAAAGCCCCGCTTCAAAACTCCACATTCATCTAGGAGGAAGAGCCTACCTTAGGCCTTTTCTTGTGCCCTGAAAATACTAGTAGTTCATGGAGCCTCTCCTTTTCCCAGGTGTTGGCTCCATAGGGCTCAGTCATGGGCTCTGGTTCTTTAAGCAGAAGGAAGACATGGAAGCTAAAAATGTATTTTTCCTGAGTTAACTTAGGATGAGCAATTCTCATCACGAAGAGTTTCAATTTTCTTTCAAAGACAACTGAGCTTAGTTTTTCATAGTGAAAACACATCGCTCCTATCAATATCACATATTGCCAACTCCTTGGTGAGCCGATATAAATCACCAAAGGTCATTTGCTTAGATGAGGATAGCTCAATGTGTACCATCTCCAAAGAGTAGAATCATCTCCAAATATATTAATCAGACTATTTTTCCTGATGGAAATTGTTTGCTTTGAGGCAATGTGGATATGGTGGAAAGAGCTGGGAAGAGAATACTCAAGGAAGGTCTCAGTTCATCTCACCACACAAGAAAGCTGGGTAGGCATTGTGTTTTAAACAACTTCTGTGCCTTGCACTTTGTAGTTTTGAGTCTTTGATCCTGCTCTTTCATCTGTCTTGGAAAATATCTCCCCGGGACCACTTTATGCCTAGCAATATTTCCCCATTTCATCAAATAGATAGGATGTCATCTCCTTTTGAGATCTTTCCTGAACATTCCTTCATTAGAATGCTCTCTTCCATCTCCGACAGAACCAGACATAATTATTGCATTCTTTGAGTTCCCTTTCCTTCGAGTTCCTTTTCCTTGTGTCTGCATCTCTCCTACAACACTTGCCATGTTTCTTCTTTCACTGTAATCACTTGTGTTCATTGGTTTTTTTCTCATCTCCCTCTCTGCATGATGAGGGAGAGATGGAGAGATACTGAAAGAGAAAAGGAAACAAAGGAACAAGAAAAATAAAGTGGAATCAAGAACATCAAGTTGTGAGGAGTTAGTTGAAATGTATACAGTTATCAATAGGTAATATTATATAGAGAAAAAGATCTCTACCAATCTTGGTTTTATGGATTGGCAAGAGAGAAAGATAATTGAAGGTTTTCGAAGATGACAGCTGTAGGATTAATGGATTAATGTGATGATTCTACTAACAGTGTTTACCACACCCTCATGTGACCTTTGCTCTCACTCGACGTTTGATTAAAAATCTTGGGAGGTAAACTGGACAGTTTCTATTTATTTGAATTTTTGTAACTGAGGGAACTGAGTCTCAGGCAGGTAAGAAAATATTCCATGTCACTTAATTAGTAAGTGACAAAGCGAGCCTCCCAAAATACTGACTTCTGTTCTAGTAATGTGTCTATTGTATCCTAGTTGCATAAAGTAGAAACATACAGGAAGTAAACATAAACCCTAGAAAATTGGGATTATTTGAAAACTGAGATGATAATGTGTAGCAGAGAGAATGACCACACATAACTGGGAAGCAGCACCAAACAGCCAGCGTCAGCATTTGGAGAATGACATCATGCTGACCGATGACTATTCTCCCTGCATTTTGACCTTGATATCACCATGGGTTACATACTGGGTTGGAAGAATCGGGATGGTAACCCTGGGAAGTTCAGTGAAGAGTTCTGTGATATTGGAGAAATAAAACAAGTGTAAAGAGCTCACAAGAATGGTCTTTTCAGGTTGGGAGTGTCCATGTCATCCTGGGGTATAATATAAAATGCATTTCATGAAAGACCCAGGTTTGAATCCCAGTGTTGTTGTCATGACTGAGTCCTTTCACTTCACTAAACCTCAGCTTTCTTATCTGCTAAATGAGAATGAAAATCTGTACTACACTGAGAAAAATAAATAAGATTTTATATGTAAAACACTCTTCTTGTAATAGGAGTTTAATGAACTCTCCATCTCCAAAACAACAAAGCATAAAACAAATAAGCTCATATGCGTGGTTAGGCGTTTTGTGGGGCCAGTTCCCTTTTTGTATTTCAATGTAATAAATCATATGAACGTGTTAGGTGGCTAAGTAGCTAATAAATGCCTGTAATATGTGTCCCAAAGTTATCAGCGAGCAGTTATATAGAAGTATAAATACTTTAACTTTCATATTGGTTGAAACCTTGTTGCTCATAATTTCCTGTAAGTAAGTTCTGTCTTGGCACACAAAGAACAATTCCTTCCAAATGTTTCGCTCTGAAAAGCTATTGAAACAATTGTAGATATATTGTTCTACTCTGCTCTATCAACATTACTGCTTAAATCTAGGTCTACAATCACTAGCTATAATAGAATAAAGGTTTACAAGACAATACCAGGGCTAAACCCAATGCCACCTCAGGACCTACAGAGCCAGCTGCATTTGAAATGCATATTTTTGATCACGAAAGCTCCAGTACTCTTCTAAATAAAAGGAATCTTGCTTCGGTGTGAAGTGTGCTACAGAGTAATAGAAACTTAATAGCAGCCAAGTGACAGAAAGACCCTAATCACAGAAAAGCAGAGGCGAATGAAGAAAAAAAGATAGCTTGCCTCAAAGCTTGCCTCAAGAGATTTCGGGAAAAAGCTCTCTAAGAGGTAATAAGGTTGGAAGTTTTTCAGAAATTGGTACTAGGAGACCTCAGTAGTGACTGTAGTAGGAAACTGGGAATAAGATGGCTTTGGCTCAGTTTCGGAGCCTCTGGGAGGCACAGCCTGGTGACTCCCAAAACAGAAGCTGGCATTGACGACGGTCAACTCCTTTGGCTGTGAACAGCACACACCGCAGTTCACAGCATTTCTCCCCATGTGGCTCTATCGTTAAAAGGCAACGTGGAATGGTTGAAGCGTCTTGGGCTTGACACCCAAGCAGACATGGGTTCAAATTCATTATCAACCTTTAGCAACTTTAGGCAAATGAGCTTCAAATTACCTTGGTGAATCTCTCTAAGTAGGTCTCCTAATGCCTACCACATAAGGAAAAGTAAATGGGATTGTATATATTCAGCACATGAAATGAGGTTCTCTTCTCCATGAACTATGTCAGAAAAGAAAGAGATCATTGGCTTGTTGCCATGTAAATTTTCCTTCTGCCTTTCTTCCTCCAACCCCACTCACTACGTCCGGCCAACTGCAAGATGTGCAAAAGTAATAGGAGCAAGAACCCTTGGCCTGTCCAGGCTCTACGTCTCACCAGCTGTGGGTACAGTGGGCAACTTCATCTCTCTGAGCCTCAATTTCTTCATCTTTAAAGTGAGTATGGCAGAATTTCCCACATTTACTGGGCATTCTGTATAACCAAGGAGATACAGCATGTGAAAGCATTTTATGACTTATAAAGACCACACACATATTCATGGTTAAAATTGCATAAGATCCTCTTCACTCAGCTACAGAAAAATAAAAATAAATAAGAAAAACAAGAAAAAAAATTAAATTGCATAAGGGAAAACAAGATCTCAGGGACCTTAAGTGACTTACCCAGGGTCACACGCAAGTACAAAGACACTGAGAACAAAGATTGAGGTAGAAACTTCAGGTTGAAGAACGCAAGAAAATAAAATTTTATAATTCATAAGTGGCCATGAGTGATGCCAATGCACCACTACATGGTATGGTGCTTAAAGCCCATATGTAATCCATATGCCATGGTTGCACGTATGAGCATAACATATGCATATGTATGTATAACATACACAGTACATATGCATATGTACATCACATAGATATTACATAAATGTATACTGACATGTATAATAAATGTGTGGTGGGATACACATATCTACATATGAAGTCAATGAGAGAATGGAGTTCTAGATTTTTTTCTTAGAAGGCAAATTTCTATTTTAAAAATCATAGCAGAGTCTGCTTCTAGTGTGCCAACTGGAATTTGACTTTGGAGCAGAACCTTCCTTAACTGGGAGAGGAGGAGGGCAGGAGCCGTGAGTGCAATCAAGTCACCCAAAAGCAGATGCTCCAGACAGATTTCTCTTCAGCGAAGCCGACAGGACACAAAAGCCACAGTGTGCCCCGGGAGGTTTGAGGTTGTTTTTCTCCTAAATTGCCTTTATGCTGCCATATTCCTGACAACCACTGGGCAATTCTTACAAAGTAATTGCTCCCATTAGACTGAGAGAGACACCATGGCTAGGGCGAAAAGGACATAAGGACACGATTCACCCCAGGCTGGAGGGCAGATGGCGAACAGGTCTAGGCTGGTTGCGTCTCACCCACTTGGCATTGGGTTGGCATAACGCAGACTCGAGGGGGTGTGTTGTGGCAGTCGCATCGTCCCAGTCACGGGCTGGGCCATGTCTCTGTGTGTGGTGTCAGGTTTACCCTGATATTCCTACTTCCCATCATTGTCTTCTTTTTTGCCTTTGTCACAACTCTGAAACATTATGATTCTGAAATAAATGTTATAAACCTAACTCAAAGGAAGCTCTTCCATATTCAGTATCATCAGAGGTCTTGCCCATCACAAGAAAACACCCTTTAAAAAAGGAGACGGTGGGACACCAGGGACGACTTTCATCTGCATGGAAACGTGAACGGGGTTGTTCCTCGTCTCCTGAGTTAGCACGTTCCTGGGGGCTGTCTCAGGCCAGGGGGGAGTTGAGTGAAGGGGGAGCCCTGGTGGGGGGGGGCTTGAGCGATGTTACTGGAACCGTGGTGGCCAGTGTGGGCTGCAGTCCAGGAAAGGTGGATGAAAGGCAGTCCTGGAAGAGAATAATGGTCACCTTGGGGAATGCAGGTTGTGTGGGGAGGGCTGGACCCATCATCCAGTGACACTGTGAAAAGCCAGTACTTTGAGGATCTGAACTGGGTGGATTCATTGAATATCACTGAATAGGGCATAGAATTAAGGGATGGAAGCCAAGTGTCTCTCTAATAGACACTTGAAATAGATCTTAACATTTTGTTCTAAGAGATAAAACCAGTTAGAATATGGGATGACTACAATCATTTGACTTCCAGAGCCCTAGTTTCAGTAGGCTTCCCTGGTATAGGACGGAGAAAACTGTGGCATCTCTCCACAGCAATGCTTACAGCAGTAGGGCACTGTCCTCTGGTGATGTTCTTTTTCAAGGATCCCAAAGAGAACTGTTTCTGAGTTAATTACATGGAGGGATGCCACTTGTATGTGTGTATTAGGGGGTGGAGGTGGGTAAGACTTCACACAAGAGGGAGCGTTTGGACTGGACCCTGACGGTAGTGTAGGAGTTCTCTGGGTGGAGAGGGACATGAATCAGGTAAGCTCTGTGACTGCAGGACACTCTTTGATTTGCTCACTACTGCATCTGTAGAACTTAGAACAGTGCTTGGCAAGTGCTCAATCAATATTTTTTTAAATGTATGAACAATGTAAGGTGTGAGCCACAGGGAGACATGCAATATTGGCAGAGTGGTCAGAAGTAGCGCTAGCCATCCTTGCTGGGGCAGAGGGTTGACAAGTAGTCAGAATCGAGGTCGGAAAGGCTTTCCGTGAGAGCTGAGCGGCATCTTGCAGGTGTCCTGGAGAAAGACGACCGTCCGATAAGATGGCGCTGGGTCGCACGCCAGGCATCTGCAGACCGTCCTCTGCTCCTCTCCCCACAGAAGCTTTCTTCTTCCTTGAATTTTCCATTTCCTTCCTCAATAAAGATTCAGTTTATTTCACGCCAGAGTAAGCCTCAGCTTTGAATCACAACAAGGAACGTTGTCTGCCATCAATTGCCCCCGCTTAAGGAGGTTTAGGCTTGACAGACTGAAAAGCCATTTTCGAGGGCTGGAGCTGAGTGACAAAACGCTCGTCACAAGGCGTAAACCTGTCAGCCCCAATTACCCACGAGGGATTCCAGGGGAGCTGAAGAATTAAACCTTGTAAATCCAAAAGGCCCAATTGGAATGACGTATTTATTGGGCGTCATTTAATGAAGGCTCCCATATGGACTTGGCTCCTCTGCTTGGGACGTTGCTTTCTTTCTCTTTGCACAGGGCAGATCTGCACACGGAAAGGGCATGGAATGGTGCTCGGATTTGGTGAATGCATCATGTGATACAGGTCAGAGCCAGACGACCCAGACCAATCCACTAGGACCACCGGGACCACCCACCACAGCCACATCTCCAACTCCTGTCAACAAAAGATCACAGACAGCTCCTGCTCAACCTTGAAACGCCCCCACCACACTGCTCAACAAAATGCTGCATCTTTTCATAATGTGGGGGTGTAGCTGAAATAAGGTTAGGTGTTCACCAACCCCCATTTCCGTCTCTCCTGTCCACACAACTCTCCTAAAATTCCCAGGCGCACTTGCCATTAGCTAGAGTCAGATGTCTATGTTCTCATTAATAGAGTGACAAAGTGACAACCACATCCATATCTCTCTTGGTTCTTCCTCCCCCTCGTCCCTACCCCAGCAGGCAGATGCAGAGGCTCCAGCAGAATGCTCTATAACCTGAGGGCTGAGGGAGCAACTACCTGGGGGGAACCTGAGTCCCTGAATGGCCTTGTGGAGCAGAACTCCTCTACTGACCCTCATTGCCCCAATTCCTGGCAGAGTGAATATTAAGTAAATGGTACTACTTGACCCCTGGATGCCTCCTTTCCAGCCACCCTAGCTTCCTTGCTGTTTGTCAAACAACAAAGCACACTGCTGCCCCAGGGCCTTTCCACGTACTGTACAATCTACCTGAGAAAACTATCCCCGGGGAGTGCACAGCTCACTGCTGCTCCTGGGCTACCCCCAAGCAGGTTAACCCCTCCACCACCACACTATTTAAAATAATATGCCCACCACTGACCATCTCCATGCCCTGGTTGACACTTTTTCTGCATAGCCTCACATATTTTTGTTTATTATCTAATTTCCCAAACTGGGCATAAGCTCCGTTTGAACAAGGACTTGGAGGCTTCATTCACTGCTGTATCCCACTTTTTGTCCCCTTCCTTTTCTGCTTAACCTTGTATCATAGACTTTTTACCACATCATTTATAAATACAGAACAACTTGTTCTGATGATCTTAGAAGGCTTCCTAGGTCTGGGGCCCTCAGGTGATGCCTTGAAGAATGAGAAGCATTTCAGCGAGGCGAGGAATGCTGTCTCAGGCAGAGCAAACCACACAGGATTAAAATGCAATATCCATGGGATCAGGGTGCCTGCTTGTTTCATTCACCACTGTGTCCTCAGAAACTAGGGCAGTGCCCGCTGCATGGTGCAAACTCAGTCTGTGGAATAAATGAAGGTTTAATAAGCAAAGGTTAGGGAGACAAAAGTGTTTGATTAACTGCGGGAAGAACACAAATGTTACATGGTTCATACACAGATTATACTGAGTCATGTCAGTCAGGACACCTCTGGTGGCAAATGCCAGAAACCCAACTTGAACTCGAATGGGAGAAAAGAGACATCAATTAGGCGGACACCAGGTTATACCAAGGAAGCAGGATTGGGTTGATCAGTGGGTCAGTGCCGTCCAGTGGAGACTACCAGAAGCACACCTGCAGTTAAACAAGTTGTGATTCTCATTCTTTGCAACAAGGGAGATGGTTCGCTTTGAGGAACTGCAGGGCATCTCAGTGAGAGGGTGCTGGAAAGAACCTATTATAGGATTTGGGCTTTGGTTGGGTGATTTTGTGGAGGTTTTAAAGAAGCTGGAGTATGCTCTGGATTGGATGCTGTCAGGTAACAAGGGTCATTCTGTGATTGAGTACTGTAGTAAATCTTAGCTATAGGGAGGGAGACTAGAACAAGGCTAAACTCTCATTGATAGACTAGCACAAGCACTTAGGATGGGGGACGTTTGTGGTTTGTACAAGGCTCATGCTCATGATTATGAAGTGTTTTCATCTCTATCCATCATGGTCACCGAGTGGCCTTGTCTGAGGTTGATACTCTGTGAAATTGTTTATGTGTGACAGGAGCCAAGGTCTAGCTGCGAGGGACCGGCCGGCTCCCAGATGCAAGGGCTGTTTTTCTCTTTTTCAAGTATAATGAGGTACTGGCGGGGATGCAAGCAGGTTCCAGGGAGAACTGACAGGACTCAAACACATGGAATCTCTCTCTGCCCTTGTCTCCTTCCCACCTGTCCCCAGGGCTCAGGGGCATTCTTATGATAGTCACATCCCCTTGGTTGGGAAATACGGCACCAGGCAGCTTACAAGTTTCTTGTTATAGAACCCTCATGAAGGAAACTCGACATGCTCACAGTATCATTTCATGATGTGAGAAGTTCTTGTAAAGAACTCTGGTTGGACAAGTTGGGTCTGGTGCCCATCACTGGATGATCAGCTATGACCATGTGGGCAGTATCTGGGAGATAGTCCCTAGGAAATGGTCGCTCTAAATTCTCATTCAAAACAACTTCAATCAAATGGTAGTGGCAGGGGGTAATATGAAATAGTCCATTCTCCCAAAAGTCTCTCCTGTAAGTCCACTATAGGAATGTATAATAGCAGTTTATCCAAGATGACTTCTACACAAAACTTGCCAAGCTTGGGGAGACTTTGCCACTTTTACTGCTTGCTCACATTATCACAAAACACGTTGCTGCTTCAAGCCTGCCAACACCCAGAGGATCTCTGCCCTAGCAACTTCACTTTTGCTCTTTCTTAGAAATTGCTGTATTTTCTTCTGTGCAAGGGATCATTTGCCGTGCTGGACAGTTACCTTCCCCTGCAGTAATCCCCAGCTCCTCCATGAGATCACAGGCCATTTCACTTCATAATAGGATTCTTTTATTATTCCCCCAAGCATGCAAACCAAATGGTATCTGGGGCTCAGATCTTTGCTCAGCAAAGAAAGCTGGCAGGAGCCAAGGAGAGAACGGCCCTGGCAGTGGTGGCCGCATCTGTGAGCGGGACTGCTCCCTGCCTTCCCCTGCTTTCTGTGCGCTTCTCTGCCTCCCTCCCAAAGCAAACATGTCTCAATGTCAATGTGCTTTAAGGATAAGAGCAAGGGTGTCTTAAGGGAAAGAGAAACAACTGAGAATTTATGGGGTACTTACCACGCAATCAGCACCGTGCAAGTGTTATTTCATTTAATCCTCCCAATGGCCCCCTGGAGGCAATTTTACCCCCGATTTACAGATGCAGAAACCAAAGCTGAGTAAGTTGAAGTTTCTTGCTCAAGGGCACATAGCTAGTAAACGACAGACCAGATATTTTATCCCATCTTCCATCTAGGGACAGGAAAGACGCAGAGGCTGGGATGGAGATGGCGTCCCTTAGGCAGTACCTGGTGCTCAAACTCCAGGAGAACACAGTGGGGTGGGAGGACATTCTCCTCGTGGTTTAGCAGTTTGGAGAGAAGAAACTCAATCCAGCTTTTGTAGGTGAGAGACAGTAAATCTTAGACTGGGGAAGAGCCTGCTCACCTGCTCGTTCTTTCTTTCTCTGCTACCTCTCTCCTTTCTTTCATCTCTTCCCTCTTTATCTTCCTCCCTCCCTTCTCTTCCTCCTCTCTATTCCTTTCTCTTTTCTTTCCCATCCTCCATCCTCCCTCCTTTTCTTCCTTCCTTCCTTTCTTCTTTTCTTCCCACAATCAAATGCCCCTAGCTAGACATTATGCTCAGAAGCAGAAAACTGAAATGAATTTGCTACAGGCCCTATGGTCACTACAGTTACTACTGTTCAGAAATTAGGATCTGAGATTGGTCTCAGAGTAAACCAATGAGGGATCCAGGACCCCATGAAGATTGTTTGTTAGGCAGGAGACACAGCAATAATCCAAGGATGAAGGACAGATGTTTGCAAAGTAGAGTTCACACAGGAGCACCTGGTAGAGCCACAGGAACACCTGACCTAAGGGGAGAGGATGGACCCGCAGCCCTCCGGTGAGTGGGAAAGAGTGATTTCCAACCCAACAAGACAGGCTCTCGGTGCTTTGAAGACTGGTAAGATGGGTGCTGGGACTGCAGAGACTTCCAGCTAGGCCGATGGAGCAGGTGGACACTGCCAGCTACAGAGCAATGGCCTCGGCTGTGGAAATTTGGTGGCATTCACTTCTATCAGCACTACTGCTTCACCTGCTCACATTGTTGCCTAGGTGTAAGTCCTCCCTCCATTCATTTAAATGTTTATTGAGTATCTACTATGTGCTAATGGGGGAAAACCCAAACTCTGTAAAATAACTCAAAGATGTTTATTCAGAGCCAACTATGTGTCACTGGCCCAGAGCACGTGGCCCCAAGAGATCCTGAGAAAAAGTGCCCGAGGTGGCTGGATTACAGTTTGGTTTTATACATTTGTGGAGACAAGACAGGAATTACATGTGGAGTCATAAATCAATACATAGAGGTTAGACGTTGCTTTGGCCCGAAAAGGCAGGACACCTCGAAGCAGGGGCTTACAGCGTGCAGGAGGGTTTAAAGACTCTTTGATTTATAATCAAATCAAATCAAATGAAATATATTATAGCTTTGTCTAAAGGCTTGGAATGTTTTAAGATGAGGAAGTCTGTTAATCAGAGACAAGCCACAGTGGACCCACTCGAGTGATCTCTTAAGCAAATTGATGGCCTGCAGGTGATTTAAACATTGCCCTGCATGGACTTAGGTCCTGTTAATAATTTACTGTCTAAGGCCTGTCAGAACTCCCTTCCCTTCATGGCCAGGAACTCAGTTTTGAGGTTTTTCTGGGGTCCCCTTGGCCAAGAGGGCGTCTGATCAGTGGGCCGGGTCAGGGAGGCTTAGGATTTTATTTTAGACAGTGATCCTGTTAGGCCCAGTGGGGTAGTGGGGAGCCAGATGGAGACAGCCCCTGTCCTCATTGAATCAACGTGGGGGAGGAGTCAGAAAATGAACAAGTAAACATGTAAAGGACACAGATGATCACTGCGTGTGAGAGCTGGCGAGGAAGGAAGCAGAGCGATGCAGGCAGAGATGGCGGGGGCGAGCCTCCTTCAGCATCCTGGTGCCTCACCTGCGCGGGTCACTGTGCAGGGATGGGGCTGACCTCTCCTTTCATTTACGTTGACTTCGTGCACATTCAGCTGTCTCAGGGAGTAGCGACAAACCTACCCGCTCTTCCTAGGAGGAGTAAGGCTGGAATTCCGGATGCAATGGAGCGACACTCAAAGCATCTCCATTGTAAGGACACCAGAGGCTCTCTCTTCCCGTCCTGTGATGCACCATTGTGTGTTTCAGTTTTTGCAACAATAATCCTGCCAAGTAGACAGGTAACCTCTGCTTACAGCCCTCCTGGCGTGAGAATCATATCTCCCAAAGCTGCCCATTGAATTTCTAGACGATCCTTTTAGATCTTCCTTAGATTGTTGTGAATTACACTTTCCCCACTGGTCTTAGTTCAACTTCTTATGGCCTCAAAGAATATGAAATCTAACAAATATACTTCGGGGCACCTACTATGTGTCAGTCACTATATATATGACCAGATTTTTATGTTTCAAGATGGTTCTCATAAATTCCTAGCTGGTATCCTGTCTAAATCAGAAGAAAAAAAAGTTTTACCCCAAGAATTTGAGTTTATTATTGAGCAATAATATAACCCTGAGTATAAAATCTACTACCGTCATGAGCGCCAATTATTAATATTTGTACTTATAAAATGAAAGTCCTTAAACCCAGCCGTAAACAGTTTTACCTGCGCCCAGACAGAGGCAGGCTGGCATAGTGGAAAGAGTGTTGGCTTTGGGATTAGAGAGAAGTATAATAGATTCCAATCACTGCTTCCTCACTTACAAGCTGTGCAACCTTCAGCAGGTGTCTGAACGTCACTGATACATATCCCTTATCTATAAAATAAACAGTAGAATCTAAAAAGTCAGTGCTGCAGTGAGAATTAGAGATTACTTAAATAGGGCACATGACCTGGGATATTGGAAAACAACTGTTAATATTAACTCTATGCACAAAACCTATTTGCATTACAGAATCTGTTTGAATTCATAGGATTGTGCAACAATGAGGCAGTTCCAAGATCATTTAGTCCGTCTCTCTTCAGTGAGCAAATAATGAAACTCTGTGTGCTCTGAAACCCTGGGACTTGGCTTGGAAGACTTGCAACACTAGGATGGGTCCAGGGAAATTCCAAGGGAGCATGTCCCTGTCCCAATCCCCCAGAGCAGCTCAAAATTGATCCTTTCAATATTTTGGTGTTATGTCAAAGTTTTTATTTGGTGGTGGTGAGGGGGGAGGTTCTAAACCTTTAAAACAAACCAAAAAATTGAAAAGTCTACACATCTCTTTAGAACATCATGTTCCAATGCCTTAGAGAAAAGATACAGGCATTTGGCTAATATGCTTCCCTGTCATGTTTTATCTCTAGAGAGCTGAATTTTTCAAATGTGCATATTCACATAGGCTGTCAAGCTTTAATTAGTCTGCCTTTGATTGTGAGAAACTTTACTTACTAAGATCAACTTATTCCCCACCGCCTGGTTCCCCCATTAAAAGCCCATTTTAAAGGTTTAGCTCAATTATCTGGGTTGAATGGTTGATATGGGCCTATTTCAAATAATAGAGGCAGGCAGATAATTGGAAGCATTTTTCATGGATGAGATAAGGAGTGGAATATAGACACTCTCTAAGCATAGGGTGCAGGGTTTTCCTCAGAATTTTTATTTGAAAGGATCTTCCCACTGAGTGCAAAGAACCTACTGTCACTCAAAGTCACAGGGCTTACTCCCTCCTGCCTAAGATAGCATAAATTTGGGTAGAAAAAAATGGCTCCGAACATAATAGAAAAGCACAGAGATGAGAATGAAATGAAATTTAATAGTATGTCATTTTTTTTTTCTTTTTCTCTGAGCTTACCTTAAGAAGCCTCCGTTGGTGAGGGTGGGCAAACTCACAACTGATGGATGCGGAGCACACTGTATGGGGGAAGGGCACGCTTTCAGCCCTGGCTTGGGTGAGCCAAAGGCATTACATGTAACCAAAATGTTTGTACCCCATAATATTCTGAAATTTAAAAAAAAAGAAGCATTCATTGAAGAGAAAATTAAAAAATGCTTTTTTAAATGGTGAGTGGGTTTGCATGGAGTCCCTCCTCAGCTCTCAAACCCCAGCTGCTCCTCAGGCAATTGATTCCTTTTGTCCCGCCAAGAGAACTTCTTGTAATCCCGTGAATAAGCTGCACTGCCCAGGGCATGATCTTTTCCAACATGCTTTACCCTTTGCCTAAAATGCTCTTCCCCTGCTTACCCACCTGCACATCTTGGGACAAGTGCTCCTTGAGCAGCCTTCCCTGGGTCATACAGCAACCGGAAAGCTCTTACTCCATTTGCTCATTACTCTTTTGCTGCCCCTTCATTATAACACTTATTCTCTATTATCATAACTTAAATAGAATTATAATAGTAATAGCAACCACTAAATGTCTCAATTCTCACATCAATGTACTGCAATCAATACAGCCATCTCCATTTGATGGTAGAGGAAACTGAGCTCAGAGAGGGAAAGGAAATTGTTCAGCTTTGCCCAGCTGGTGAGCAGTGAAGCTCTGCTGACAACTCAGGTCTTATGTCAAGGTGGGACCATCTCTCCCTATCCCTTCAGGAGACTTGAGGTCCCAGAGAGCATCAAGTTCTGCTTTCATCTTTATATCCCACAACTGTCAGACTTGGTACTTTATGACAATAATTATTTTTGACAACAGCAAGCATTTGGCACAATGGTTGGATAAAAATGGAAGTGCTAAAACGCAGCCCCAAAACCAATATTCATCAAAAAACGCTAATTCTGTCTCCTTGGAGGTCTAGCACTGGTATTATTCACTACAGCTTCATGAAACCTGGTCAATTGATTACAGTGGATGTCTACTGCAACCAGTTGGACAAAATGATGAGGATGCTTGTGATTAAGCAGCCAAGTTTGATCAATAGAGACAGGCCAATCCTCTTGCAAGACAATGCTTGACCACATGCTGCACAAACAACACTGTTCAAACTACAAAAGCTGGACCTGGAAACTCTCTGTCATCACTGTAGTCACCAGACTTTGCACCAACTTACTACCACTTCTTCCAAGCTTTGGACCACTTCTTGCAAAGAAAAATATTCACTTCTCAACAAGCTGTGTTAAACGCCTTTAACAATTTCATCGCCACTCGCTCTCCAGGCTTCTTCACTGCTGTCGTAAACAAGCTACTATTAAGATGGCAACACTGTTGTTAGGTTAGGCACATACTTTGAGTAATTGCACTGCTTCTTGTTTGAGAAATAATAAACAACACTTTTGATTCAAAATCGGACATTTCATATTTAGTGACCTTAATAGTAACATTCTGGTTTGGGACTGCTTCCCCTAGAATCACAAATGCATTAGTTATGTAATCTGCATCCACAGTTTCTACAAGGTAAAAAAATTGTCAAATAGTTGCTACTTTATAAAATATATCTCCATTTTCAGTCTCCAATAAAAGCTTTCTCACTGCCCAGCAACCAGACTGCAGGCCAGTAACATCATCATCATCATCATCATCATCATCTTGCAATGGCAGCACCCTCAATTTCAGGGGTCAATTTCTGTATCAATCAAAATAAGTGAGATTGTACCAGGCTAACAGACAGCCTGGAATCTCCACGTTAAAGACCAACAGAGGTTTATCGCTGTTCACACTCCTTGTGCAGAGCAGGTTGGTGGAGGGGCTCCCCCACTGCCGTAGTGGATGGAGACTTCGCATCAAGGTGAGCTTTCACAACTCCCACAGCAGAGGTGAGGAGATGTGAGAAGTGCCCTTTGGCTCTTGAAGCTTCCTTCTGAAAATGGCATGTCACTTTCACTACCATCCCACTGGCCAAAGCAAGTGACATCGCCATGCCTCTTCAATCCCTGTGCCCAGGAAGGAAGGCTCAGAGTGTGTGTGGGCAGTTCTAATTACACACATGCCTTATTCATCAACAATGGCAAGGTGTAAAACAGCTGGAATTAACATCAACTCGGTATCTTGGAAGATTCCCAAAAGGATTTGTTGCTGGAGATAAGGGGTATGCCGCAATCTTACCTCAGAAAGAAGTAGAATTATAAGGACAAAACTCAAGGCATAGTAGACAGAAGTTACCTGAAGGGCTTGGTTTTCTAGTAAATAAAGCTCAAAATAGTTATGGATATCTCAGAAATACTAAAGACGATTGTCAATAAATCCCTACTGCTGACATTTGGAATTTGCTGTTTATTGACTTTGCTTCATACCTAACTAATATCTTTCCAACATCATATAAGAAAGCAAGACAAAGATTCTGAATTTTCGTTCCTTTCTGATTTTTGTTATTGTTGCTGTTGTTTTCCTAGCTTCAGGTCACCCCCTAGTTAGCTTGTGGCAATAACCAAATCACATAAACTTTTTACTAATCTATAAACAGTGACAAAGCTATCCCAGTCTTACCTAGACTACCTAATGGAGTTATTAGGATTAAATAGAATCACATGTGAGAAACCTTTCAATCAACTTTGAAACAAATCCAGCACTGTGACAGTCATCGGGAAAACATCCATGGCATCATTAATCACAAACTCAGTCAGTGTCCACAGAATGGAAAGATTTATTAAGCAGGGTACAGTACCATTAAATTGTCAAGTTCAATGTTGTTAAGTAAAATTTCCCCCTATTCATATAGTAATAATGTCAAAGAATTTATGAAAATGTGTTTGAAACTATTCTTTTGTATGTCATAGCAAAATTCTCAAATTTGTCAACATATATAGATGAATATAATCATTCTAGCCTTATCTAAGCTAAAATAATCAAACCACCTAATACGTATGCTACGTATTCTTCCCGCTTTACATATGGTGGCTATTTTCTTACAATAAACCCATGTGGAAAATATTATAATCATTGCTCCCATTTTACAGATGAGAAAAGTGAGTCACATAGGAGTTGAGCACATTGCTAATATCATATATTCAGGACACAAACTCAGTCTGTCTGACTCTACAGCCTCCATGCAAAATCACCTTTCTATATCTCTGCTCTACCTTCTGAAAGGAGAGAGCTGAGGTTTTGAGAGGTTAGGTACACCAGAGTGTGGGGGAATCTTGGGGGCCTTAGCACACCATAAAAGAGTAAAAGGACGACACAGAAAAGGTAGACAAGGACTAAGTCATGTGGTGTATGTACGTCATGGTGGAGACTTTGGATATTAAGTATTAGGGAACTCAAAATCCTGGCATTTAATATCACTTCAGTTTAGAAATGAGGAAAGTAGGCACAAAGACATTAATTGCCCTGTTCAATGATTTTGCTAGTAATTGGCAAGCCATGAGTGGTTTCAAACCTTGTTTGAAAAAAAGGTGATGTCAATCAATAATTCCATGTGGAAGAGGTGAAGGAAAACTTGAAATGGTTGTGTAAGGGAAGATGCAAATTGCACAATTCACAATTGTAAAGATGTGGAATCAACCCAAGTGCCCATCTCCATGAGTGGATTAACAAAATGTGGTATATGTATAGTATGGAGTACTACTCAGCCACGAAGAATGATGAATCAAGGACTTTTGCAATAATTTGGATGGGATTGGACACCATATTCCTAAGTGAAGTATCTAAAGAAAATAAAAACAAACACCACATGTACTCGTTATTAAATTTGAACTAACCAATGAGAACACATATGCACAGAGGGAAGTAAGACTCAGTAGAAATCGAGCAGGGGGGGAGGAGGGGATGGGTGAAAACTTACCTAACTGATACAATCAACACTATCTGGGTAATGGGCACACTTATAACCCAGCCACAAAGACAACAAAAGCAATCCATGTAACCTAAAACATTTGTACCCATTTAATATTTTTAAGTAATAAGATTATTTTTAAAAAAAGAGAGGGAAAAGAAAAACATGGGACTTTCCAGGATATTGGAATTGTATAACCCAGGGGTCCTCAAACTGTTTAGACAGGGGCCAGTTCACTGTCCTTCAGACCATTGGAGGGCCAGACTATAGTTTAAAAAACTATAAACAAAT
This sequence comes from Microcebus murinus, assembly GCF_040939455.1. Classification (NCBI taxonomy): domain Eukaryota; kingdom Metazoa; phylum Chordata; class Mammalia; order Primates; family Cheirogaleidae; genus Microcebus; species Microcebus murinus. The sequence goes on along the minus strand of NC_134110.1, from coordinate 33,885,823 downwards.
TCCTATGCATACTGCACATATCTTATTTTGAAGTAAAAAAACAAAAGGGCAAAAACACCCGCATGTGGCCCACAGGCCGTAGTTTGAGGACACCTGGAACAAACATATAGGACAGAAAAGGCCCAAGGTGAATTCAGAAGCCTGTGAGCGCCTCCATTGCACAGGGGCCAATGCTGTCCACACGGCACCGGGGCACAGGTGCACCTCCTTGAGTGCCATTGTAAGGAGTTGGACTGAATGTGGCGGCAGCAGAGTCAGGACATGGTATGATCATGGCATGACATGACACCATCAAAACACTGAGAGCAATCCCTCCAGGAGGGATAGGTAGACGGACTCACATACAAAGAACTGAGGACAGAGGCAGGAAACCCAGGTGGAAAGTAGCCACTGTTAAGCTGACCATACCGTATCTGTCAATGCCACTTGGAACATAAGATTTGCCTAGCTGAGCCATGCCTGAAATTTTATTTTTCTTTTTTTCTTTTTTTTTATTTTAGTGTATTATGGGGGTACAAGTGTAAGGTTACATATATTGCCCATGCCCCCCTCCTCCCTCGAGTAAGAGCTTCAAGCTTGTCCATCCCCCAAACATTGCACATCGTACTCGTGGTTGTATATATCCATCCCCTCCTCCCCCCTCCCATCCTCCCAACACCCGATAAATGTTACTCCTATATGTCCACTTAGGTGTTGATCCGTTAATACCAATTTGCTGGTGAGTACATGTGGTGCTGGTTTTTCCATTCTTGAAATACTTCACTTAGTAGAACGGGTTGCAGCTCTCTCCAGGAAAATACAAGAGGTGCTATATCACCATTGTTCCTTAAAGCTGAGTAGTATTCCGTGGTATACATATACCACATTTTATTAATACGCTCATGAATTGATGGGCACTTGGGTTGTTTCCACAGCTTTGCAATTGTGAATTGTGCTGCTATAAACATTCGAGTGCAGGTGTCTTTTACATAAAGTGACTTTTGATCTTTTGGGTAGATGCCCAGTAGTGGAATTGCTGGATCAAATGGTAGATCTACTTGTATCACTTTGAGGTATCTCCATATTGCTTTCCACAGAGGTTGAACTAGTTTGCAGTCCCACCAGCAGCGTAGGAGTGTTCCTCTCCGCATCCACGCCACATGCCTGAAATTTTTAATTCACGATATTATGGTATAGAGTAAAATGGTTGTTGTATGGGGATACTCATTTTGGGGGTAGCTGTTATACAGCAACAGACAACTGGAACAAATGCCAGTGGAGATTGGATCAATAAATTAAATACACATAGTGAACCAGTAGTGGGGAGACCAAAGGAAATGGTGGGGACTGTGGCAAAGTGGAGAGGCCTTTTTTAACTCAGGCAGCTGTAGCTTATTTTTGCCATATGAAAATTTGGGTCTTTTGTTGTTATACCCCTTGATTTTTTAAGAGTACAAATCAGTTTTTATTTCATGTGGGATCTTTAGATATTTAAATGTTTGCACATTTTTTCTTTTCCAAATCACTAGATGGGCAAAACAAACACATTTGGCCCAGGGCCTCTGATATTGACCAAACTCTTTGGTCATATGGACAGGCCACTTTAGTGACCCACCTCTCCACCCTGCCTTCCCTCATCCCCTTCAGTTAGCCCGCCTTCCTGGGGGTTCATGGCAGGACCAGGCTCTGAATCCACTTCTGATTTCAAGTTCAGTGTCCTTTCCACTGTAGTCTTTTTTGCAACTTCTCAGAATATGACAGTCATATATTTTATATCTCTTATCTGTTTGTCTATGTCTAACAGAGGGTTGGGTTTCTGCTGTGTACTCAGCAGGCACTCACTGAAGGATTAAAAACGGCATCTAAATTTGTAAAAGACCAGAAAGTCTTGCTTCTCCACGGCAGCTATTTGGAACTGAAGCCAGGGATCTAAATGGCGGGTAGAATGATTGGAACTTACAGGTGCATCAAACTGGGGAGAGTTTTGTCTAATCCCTGGGTAAGACTTGCTCTAGTGGGAACCCAGACACAACAGGAAAAGCAATAATAAAAGAATGCCCTAGCATATGAAAAGCGATTCTAGCTCTCAGTTTCTTGCTTATGCACCACCTTGCACATGGACTTCCTAAAAAAGCAAGTTGGCAATATATGTATGCCCCAGAAGTATTCATATTTTAGATCTTGGCTTACACATTTTCATTTTCTGTAGAGAGCTTCCCCTTCCCCCCACCCCCACACACGTGCACCATGCTGCTGTGTGCTCCAGTGGCACTCCACACCCCTCTTTGTACAGCATCATCACCCACCTCCCCCCTCCATCTACCCACCCCCTTCCATTAACCTGACCGCCCCATGTGGTGTGGACTGGTGTCAGTGGCATCCAGGTGGTGCCTGAGCAATTGGAAGGGCCCAAGACAGCTTCACTGGTGCTTCACCTGATGGGGGTGGGCAGGGTCTGGAAGGCTGGGTTCGACTGGGCGCCTTCTTGCTTGATAGAATCTCAAGACCTCCCTAGGTGGTCTCCTCAGTAGGGTATTTGGATATTTTACATGTTGGTTCACAGCTCCAAGAGAACAAGGATGGAGCCGACCGGTGTCTTAAAATGAGGCTCAGAATTGGGAAAACATCCCTTCTGCCATACTCTATCTATCAAAGTGGTTATATACCAGCCTAAATTTAAGAGGAGAAAAAATATGTTTTAACGGGATGAATGCCAAAAAATTGTTATGTCTTTAATCTACCACAACATATGCGTTTATATCCTCTACATCTCTCCAGAGACAGACAAATGGGAGCTATTAGAGAGCTGCAAGCAGGGAGTGACTGCGTCCGATCACTGTTGGAAGTGTGCCTCACACACAGGAAGGGGACACAGTTGGACTCTCCTGATTAGGAGACAATTAGTCCTGAGGACAAGAGAAGGCGGCAGCTCTCACTGAGAGTAGGAGTGGGTTTTAACAGGAAGAAATGCATTCAATTAATATTTAAGAGACAAAATCAACAGAACATGTGAAGATGAGGACCAAGGAGAGTCGAGAGCAACTCCTAGATGAGAGAATGTCGGGGCCACTGGCTGAGGGTCACTCAAGGCCAGGGTGGAGGCTCTTCTTATTAACAACAGCAAAGAGTGTGCTTCGGCCTCCACAGCCAAGCCTGAGGCGCTGGGCTCAGTGCTCAGTCCCCTCTGAAACATAGCCACAAGAGTGCCTCCCTAACCACCGGCTGCGGTTTTAGCTTATAAAAACCCCCCCAAGCTTGAAAGTGGCGCGGCAGCTCCCCTAGCTCGGTGATGTTGTCCGCCCCTGCACTGCGCTAGAAATAAAAACCTCCTGCTCTTTTGCATCAAGCCTCTGGACTCTGAGTCTTTTTGGGCGGTCGTCTCTCTCCCAAACGGGCTGTACATTCCTACGGCCCAACAGTGGCACCAAAGAATAACATTTAAGGTGAAGGTGTTAAACTCAGAGAGACCTGAATTCAAACTTGTCTATATAACTCACTAGCTATCAGGCTAGGATAAATTCATTCATTTCCCTGGGCCCCAATTTCCTCATAAGTAAAATGAAATTGACTATCAGAGCTATGTCCCAGGGTTGTTTGTAAAGATTAAATTATATAACTGAATGCATATTGCTTATTGCCCTAACTGGCACATGTGGCTTGTAATTGGTAGCTACGCATATTATTATTATTGCTAAGGAATCTATTCGTGTAGAAATAATGTAGAAATGATTACACTTCTCCCAAGTTAGAAAAACACCATTTGAAAACCAAGCCTAGAAGAGCATGCAAATAAGTATGCTTCCTCCAGACCAAAACTCCACTCCACATAAATATATCATAGAAATGAAATAATGATGGTTCAATTATAGTGAACATAGAAATGTACTCTTTGGAAATATAGTGTAGCACACAATTAAAAAAAACTGAACTCCATCCAGTGTAAAACCATTGCATAGAAATGTAGTAGAAATATGGTACAAGAATTATTGAAATCCCACATTCTATACCAGGCAGCATTTTTACATATAGTCTACTGGTCTACAGGCTGCGGAGCCAATAGAAGCTTTTGTGATTCTGGAGTAAAAATTACAGTAAACTCTTGTTGCAATGTCTAGAGGATCTTTTGCTTTTGAAGACATTGCTGATTAGAAATAAGCATAGAGAAACTCAATGTTTTGCATCATGCTATTAAATCATAAAGAAAAAAGTAGATTCCTTTGAATTACTGATGCACATTCCAGTAGCAATAAAGAAAATGTCAGCATGTCAAGGAAAGTTTCAGCATTTCTAATGAAGTACACGTCTGTGGAATGTAGATGGGAAATGCTGCATTTTCTTACCCTCAGTATTGATTCAGTGGTCACGTGTTTATCAGAAACTTACCCCATAAGATCTATGGCTTTCTTAAAACCACACCAAAATGGAGTCCATGCCTCAGTATTGTTTTTGTTCTCAGAGTACTTTGTTTATATATTCATTGTGGCATTTTTATAAGAGGATACTTTGAGATATTAATGCAGGTTAAGTTTTTCATATTGCTTATAATATGTTTTTTTCATATTACTCCCCTTTCTGCCATTCAGGAAGAAGAATAACTTTCTAAACTCACTGAATTCATGGGGCATATTATTTATCCTGGAGAACAAAGAGTCAAATTTTGGACTTTTTAATTCCAAATGCAGGTTCTTGAACAAACCAAGCTCATCACAGGACAGGCTCGGACTTTGTATGTTCAAACATATCTTTATTTTGCTCTTCCTTTTAAGCTGGATATACAATTATATATTTCCTTCAAAATAGTAAAAGTGTTACTCTTTTGGCTCCATGCAACCAACACTCAGGCGGTGTTGCTGTGGAGAAGCATGACATCAAGTTATTTCTTCTGCTTTTGCATGTGACCTTCTTTTTCTGTTTGAAAGCCTTTGGAATTTTCTTTGTGATCTAAAATTTCACCTTTTTGGTAACAAAGTGTATTTTCTTTAACTTATGTCACGCTGTGTGTCCTTTAAAATTGAAACACTCTCAGCCAACATTTCTTCAAATATTTCTTCTCTTAATGTTTCTGTCCTCTGGAATTTCTGTCTTAAAGATGTTAATATCCTACTTCTACCCTTCTGTCTAGCAGCTACATTGTTACATTTTCTGCCTCTTTATTTATTTTTGCTTTGTGTTAGCCTGATCTTTCAGATCAATAAGTTATTCTTTGAAAATTTTATACACACGCACACAACTCCTATTTTTCTATTTTCTAGCCATGTAATAATTTTAACTGTTATATTTTTCCTGGCCAGTGTACAAATTTTTCTTCATTATAATTGCTTATCTCTGCTTCATGTTACAAATATCCTCCTTTATTCTTTGAAAATATTTTCATTGCCTCCTCTGTCTGGTTCATTATCTTTGATCCACTTGCTCTAGATTCTCTGCTCTGTTGTTTTTATTCTGCTGATGTTTTACACCTTACATGTCTCATGATATTTCCCTGGAAACACATAGTCCTATGATGGAAATTTTAACAGGGGGAAAAGCAAATGGCTCGCTCCTTCCTACTTTCTCCCCAATAACTGTCCCTCTTAGGCTTGCACTCTGCACCTCTGAGTAGGGTCATGCTTTGTTTCAATATGGTTTATGTATGCAGAAGAAGAGTGAGCTGAGAAGGCCAGCTGGTCTACCTGCTATTAGGTACTCCTCACCTACTCAGGCGTGCCATTTCCCTATGGTCCTTTACCAGCCCACGTCTGATGTTGCTCTTTTTCAGCCATGGACAGTCTTGAGGAACAAAGGAAGTACATCAAAAATGGAAACCCAGGCTGACTCCCATCTGCATAATCCCAATCTCTTCCCTTCTGTGATATTCCCTCATCCAACACAGAACTCATCTGTATTCTGTTTTTCCCGGGGCTTCCCCACCACTGCCATGCTCATGTCTCAATCCATCAACCTTTTAGTCATTGTTTGTGTTATCTCAAGGTTGGATGTCAGGGAAATTGCCAGAAACCCACATTCATTGGTCCCCTTGACAACAACCAGAAATCCTCCTATTATTCGGGCAATTTTAGGTCCTCTTATTTTGTCACTGAATGCTGAAGTTCAGGATACACACGGTAAAGGCAGATGGTTTTAGATGAGAAAAGGAACCTTAATAAAGGAATAAAGGAAAAGTTAGGCACCCTTGCTTTTCTCATCCCCCAGGGGGTTCAAACTCTTCTCCTCCAAGCCTTAGGGGTTCAGCAGAGGAGTGCAGAGGGTTCAGGGAAAGTAGATGTGGGTTTAGTGTTTCAAACTTCCTATTTCAGCCACCTGTCCTATTTATAGCTGGTTTACATATGAAGATTTCACATTAAATTTAGATTAATAAAATATTTCAAAGACAAAACAAGGTTTGGGAATCATAATCATATTGTTTTCACAGTTACAAAGAGCTTTCATGGACAATATGCAATTAGCTTTTCCCTAAATGCTTTGGAGACTAGAATTTTACCATAATGAGTATAATTTCAATAAGGTGACTCTTACAAGGTCACATGGCTAACAAGTAGAGCTTGGACTGGCAGTCAACTTCATCTAAATGTGATTCTTTTTCCTATATCAGAAATTGGCACACTTTTTCTATATAGGGCCAGATTGTAAAGATTCTAGCATTTGTGTGCCTTAGAGTCTCTGTCACAGCTGCTGAGCTCTATGGTTGTAGTGAAAAAGCAGCCATAGACATTCTGGGAATGAATGAGCATGGCTGTGTTCCAATAAACTGTACCTGTGAACACTGAAGTTTGAATATCATAATTTTCATGCACCACAAAACAGTATTCTATTTCTTTCAACCATTGAAAAATGTAAAAACTACTATTAGCATGTAGGTTATACCAAAACAAACAGTCCACCAGATGTGGCCCATGGACCCTTGTTTGCCGACCCTTGGTTCATCTGATCATAGAAGAACTAGAAATAACAGTAATTAATGAATATGACAGGGAAGCCCCCTAACAAGCTAACAAGCTCAGCTCTGGAAGAAACCCAGTGCTGTGGTTAAATTGTCTTAGCTGCAAAAATTAGGGGCAAGAAATCTAGTATGAAATTTAAATGTACTGAGGAGGTGCCAATCTTTTGTTTAAAATACCTATAGTTTGTTTAAAATATCTCTATGTTTTAGAAATCACTTGATCTTGACAATATCTTGTGTGCTTGTTCCTATTCTATTCATAAACATGAAAAAAGAGGGTGGTGGACATGTTTTATTGATGAGTCCAGGGTAACAAAAATAACATATGTAACCAGGATTCACATCTATAATTGGATGAAACTAAGCTCATGTTCCTGCCCAGTGTTGCACATGTCTCACATGACATGCTAAGCAAGAGGAAAGAAAGAAAGCAAGGAACACACACAACTTTGTGAGAACTTGGTGTATTCTCAGGGAAGATCCCCATCACAATTTCCCTAAGACTCACAACTCAGTAGGAAAATATCAGTGAATTCCAGCTTAAACCCTAAAGTCACTAAAAAAATGCCCTCTGGCTTATTTTTTAGGAAAAATAAATTTCCTGTATCAATGCTTGGAGAGCCATCCAAAATTGTCAGTATTTTACATCTTTGAACTCAGGATTGAAGAATACTATCTGTATTGAAGTTATGAGAAAAAAAATCATCAGATAAAAAGAATATTACTTATGCAGCAACAGGAATGAAAATGCAATTAGAAGTGGTAGTTTTAGTTTTCTTAAACTGTCTTCTCTCCAACAGAAGGAGATGGGATAGAGATCTCCCATTCTTTGTGATGTCAGCGATTCTGTACTCATAACAGGGTCATTTCTTTTCATAGTCAATTCACTATGTATTCCAAAATAAGCTTTATCACACATATGGTAGAACTGGGTCATTATTGCTTCCCAAGATGTTGATTGCTAGAAAGACACAATGCAAACATTGCTATACCATGGAACAGAAACTCATTCTGGTTTATAGCGGTTAGAAGAGGGCCCATTGCTGGGAAGCAGATCAAAATCCAGATCCATGACCCCAAATCCACATTTCTTTTTGCTATCAAGAAAGAATAATATTAAAATAGCGACCACAGCTTCCTTGGTGACAGAAAAAAATATATATATATATATAATAATGGTAATATGATAATTAATATTATTAGAGATTCAAAGAAGGCTTCATTGAGAGGGGAATTCAATCAGGCTAAATGGCGATAGATTTCATAAACAATAAGGATTTAGCATTTTTTAAATTTGCTTCCATTTTTTCAAGCATCTTTCTTGGGTTTACTATTACCCCAGATTCATTTCCTACTTTTCTACCAAAGAAAATCTCTGGAATGTGGTTCATTAAACCTGACTATTAAAGTAATGTTTATAAATAATTTAAAGTTATCCTTGATTTTTTTTTGTTATCGGTAAATTTAAATGTTAAAAAACCTGCCCAACTAAATTCACATAATTATTATAAGGATAAAATGCAATAAGAGGTTGGAAAATGCTTTGAAAACTGAGAAATTATACAAATAAGAGGCCATTTAAAACATTAAAGACATTGTATTATATAATGCAATGGAAGTCTACAAAATAAAAAATGCAGTATAAAAGTAAATATTAGAAAGCTAATTCCTCAAATAGGAGAATTTCTAGCTTCTTATTAATCCTTTTTGCAGTCTCACTATTAGACTTTTCAAATCTAATCTATTTTTGCATTCAAGAAGTTGTTAAATTATTTGGAACAGGGATTTATAAACACATACCCAGCATCAATGGCTCCAAATTGTTTTATTCTTGTCTTGATATACTTCGTTTTCCTCTAAAGTAGAGGAGATTGAGATGTGATCAAGTACAGGAAAAGAAATTATAGACTTTAGAAAGGCTGCTAACTTGCAGAGGGTGCCCGCGTGCTTTGGGGAAATATATTTCTCTGAAAGTCAGGGAGGGGAATCAATTTTTATTCTCCACTATCAAATCCAAAGTCCAAATAATACATGAGTTGAATACCAGAGGGATCAGAAACTAAGTTCTTTGTAGCTAAGCTCTCGTTCTAGTCAGGAAATATTTTTGAAGGTGCACATTGTTATTTCTTCCTTTCGATGCAGTGGGAGCTTCGTAGATATTCAAGATTCTAGTTTAAGATTCCAGTTCTGCCCTAAAGTAGATAGAATGTTGTCGAAGAGAAAACACCATCAACTGTAATGGAAAGCAGTCTGTCCCTCATGCATCTGAATGCTGCCTCGGACCCCTGTCTATTGGTTGGGCTGTTGCTTTCACCTCCTTACCGGCCTCAAGGGGCGGTGGAGTTGCCCAGCAGAAGAAAGGAGAGCCTTGCAGAAGAGGTGATGGGAAGATTGGAGACGTCACATCACAGACGGCAGTGTATGGCCTATGCACCTACAGTGGTGACATGACGCTAGGCAATGTTAAGTGGCTTTAGGAGCACAGTGAATAAATTATGTTGGTTCTAGACTTAGAGAGTCATAAAGAGTGAGAAAGGATTATTAATACTTTTATCACACTTTGTTGAATTTGAGGAGGTGTTTTTTTCCCAGGGTGTGTCTAGAACACATCCCACTTTCTCTCACTTTATGCATTTTCCTGTGCTCGGAGCTGACCCAACCTGTAACCCACCTCACTATGACTTTACCTTCCTGACTTCTACTTAAACGAGATTTTTACCTGGCCATTACTTTCTCTAGAAGCCTCCTTGTCATTGGACCTTGCTGTTTAAACTGATTTTATTTTGTTTTTATTTTATTTTGGTTTAAGTTTATTTTAAAGTTGCAAAAACATACCAGAGACTTGTAAAGGAGCCGAACCATCTCGTTACTATGCAACAATAAAATAATTTTGTTGTTATTAATTTATCTTAGATTTCTGACTGTTCTCCTACATTTGTCTACGCTTCATTTTATTATTCAATGAGATTGATTTTTATAATGTGCAAATAAACCATAACAACAGAATTGTCAAACTCTGCAATAGCTCTCTGCAGATGAAAACCCCTTTCAGTCTGGCTGTTAATTACCTCTCCAGCCTCAACCTCTTTCCAGAGCTCAATACTAGATAAAAATGGTAAAGATAAATTTTTTTCAGAAACCATCCTAAGAAGGGAAAAGAGACTTCCATCTAGAACTGAACTCAGTTCAGAAGACAACAAGGAAAAGTAAGAATTTATAGCCAAGAAGTAGGAGGGGGCAATCAGTGGATACAAAATGACTTGCAGGAGACATGGAGGGTTGGGGAATCGTTGCTAAACCAACTTCACAGGATTCATGCTGAAGACCTGCTGGGGTGATCCTATATTGAGAAGGTGGGTGAGCAATTTGATCAGACATCGAGGTGATCAGCTATCCAGGATGAGGGATTCTCACTACATGAACTTAGCAGCTTCTTGCCACAAGTGGTCCAGCAAGATTGGGGTGAGGGTTGAGGCACAGTGGACAAGAGGAGCTAGACTAAAGTTTAGTCAAGGAGTGAGCCTTTGCCACATTTCACCCACTACAACCTACATTGTGTTCAACCGCTTCTCTTCCAGTTGGACCAGAAGTCCACACTCCCTCTCTTCCATTCCTCAGGGTTCTCGAGCCTGCCCCTCCACTTCTCTTTCATGGATATTCCATCAGGTGTTAGGTCAGATGCACCCTTCCTGGATTCCTTTTCTCATGCCTCTCCTAAGAGCATCCACCATGCCCTGCGTTCATCAGCCATAGCTCTTCTCACACTGGGTTGAAACGGTCTATTTCTCAAAGCTACAAGCTCCTTGAAGGCAGGGGCCCTGTGTCGTCTTCACCATTGTGTTCCTGGCACTCAGCTTAGCACCTGGTGCATGCTAGGTATTCAATACATATTTACCAAGTGAATAAGAATCACGACTCTTACTTTATCCTAACCCCTGTGGGGTGGGGGTGGGGGGGCTAAGCATTAGAATCAATAGCTTGGGGTAAGGAAGCAGGTCCCACTGCAGGGTTCAGGAAGGTCTCTCTTGGGCATCTGAGGTTGACAGTTCCAGGGAGAGATTCCAGACTGGGGAGAGGGCCACTCTTACCAGTCCTGTGAGGACTCTGCCACTGGGAGGACCAGCCTAACTGGGGGATCCAGGGAGAATTCTTTCGATCTTAGTAGATTGACAGGGTGATATTTCTCAGCACCCTCAGCCCCCTTTCTGTGGCCTGTTATCAGAGTGACTGGGGAAAAAGAAACAATCAGACCTTTTGGCATTTACTGGACACAGGCTCTGAACAAGACTAATTCCAGGAGACCCAACATGTCACTGTGGCCCACCAGAGAGAGTAGAGGGCTAATGGAGTAAGGTGATCAATTGATTTTTAGCTCAGGTCCATCTCACAGTGGGCCCAGTAGGTCCCTAAACCCATCCTGTGGTTATTTCCCTAGTTACAAAACGTATCATTGGAAGAGACGTACTGACCACGGGCGGGATCCCCACTCTGGCTCTAGGAGGAGCTCACTGATCCCTCCCTTTCAAAGGAGCCTTCCTCTGGGGAGAAGATGACCACATAGAAGTCTAACAGTCACCATCCTTTATTCCACTGAAGAATATGGTCAATGAAATATACATGTGAAGATCAATAGTTGAGTAAGAATAAAATATAAAACATCATCTTTATTTATCTGTGTAACCATCCAAAATTCTACATTTAGGAAAATAAAGTTGAGTTAGAGGATAAATATTGGACTAGGAGACCTAATTTCCTACCCTCATCAACAAGAATCTGCTGAGAAATATGGCGGAGGCCGCCCTTCCCCACCCAGGTCTAAGACTCATACTTAATGGAGAACCAGCCCTTCCATCGTGTGCTTACTGATCAGGAACAGGAGGACAGGAGGACCAATATTTTCTGGGCATGCAACCAATAAGCTTGTGCTTATCACACAGCAGCCCCAAGCACAAGTAAAGCACGGTCCAACAATGTTTATAATTGGTAGAAAAATTACTATAAATAAGTCCATAGGAATATGTCATTACATACACACATCAAAGTCAGAAAAGACACTCATAAAACGTAAGCATGCATTCTCACAATGAGAGAAGACATCTGAGGTCTTCTGGTCTAGCATGATCCCTATCCACTAATTCCTTCTGCTACATTCCTAATAGCCTCTCTGTGACCATCCCCACTGATGGAAAATTTATTATAACTGGAAGCATATTATTCCTTTTGTTTCATTATCTTGAGGCTGTTTTTTGTAACTGTTTTCCTTTCACAGTTTCTGTTTTCATTCTAACACTTTGCTACTCAGAGTGAAGTCCACCAGTCAGCAATAGCAAATTCTGTTTGTTAGAAATGCAGGCACGGAGGCCACACTCGAAACAACTATAACAGCATCTGTATTTTAACAAGATCCCTGGTGTATCTGTATGCACATTAAAGCATGCACGTTAGTCTACGCTGTTCAGGCTGCTATAACAAACTCCCATAGACTGGGTAGCTTAAACAACAAACATCTATGTCTCACAGTTTTGGAGGCTGGGAAGCCCATGTTCAAGGTGCAGCAGATGCAGTGTCCAGAGAGGGTCCTCTTCCTGGTTCATGGATGGCTATCTTTTCAATGTGACCTCACATGTGGAGGAGCTGAAAGAGCTCTCAGGGGTCTCTTTTATAAAGGTGGAACCCTCATGATCTAATAACCTGCCAAGGCCCTACCTGCTAATATTATCACCTTGGGGATTAAGAGCTCAGCATAGATTTTGAGGGTACACAAACATTCAGTCCATAGCAATCTATAACTACAAAGTAAATCTAATGCAGATTCACAAACCACCCCTTTAGCACTTAAAAAGAGCATCATGTCTATGCCAGAAGGCATCAGGATCAGCAAAAGAAAAAAGAGTAAATCTGTACTTTTTAATCCATGGCAACATAATAATCACTGGACTTCTGTTATCACACTACAGCCCTTAAATTAGAGCACCAGGCCCTGGTAGGCAACAATCAATTCTGTTTTCATTTTAATGTTGCCATTTATGCGTGGTAAGCTAAATTTTGACAGTGAAATTATCTCTCATGTAAAACTAAGTTAAAAATCAGCATACCCACTTAAAATAAATTGGCTGAATATTGCTCAATTTTTAGCTAGCTGTGCTCAGCTGCTCAGGATGGTGCTAATCAGATGAAGACATTCTCAGAAGGTCCTTGATCAAGCAGAAAAGTACAAGATGGTCCGTTCCAAACTCTGACCTGCCAACAAAGACAAGCTGTAGGAAATTTTCTGGCAGACTGAGTCTAACAGACATATCAAGAAATAAACTAAACCAGTTTGAAGAACTCTACAAAATCAGAGATGGAAGAGACTTTACAAATGATCTTGTTCAACCTTATCCAACCACAGATGAAAAAAGTGAGAATTATAGAGATGAATTAAAATGACCCAAATCAGAGGTCAAAAAGTGACTAGGGTAGGATCCCAAACCGGGAAACCTGGATGTATTTTTTTTTAAATTACAAATATTTTACTTTGAATAAAATATAAAAAAAATTTGCCAATCACTTCCTTTATGACAAAAATTAATCTGTTTTTAATAGCTTTAGGAAAATATAATCTATATATAATTTACCCCTTAAGCATATAGTTTTATAATTTTCAGTAAATATTTGCAATTGTGTAATTATCAACATGATCCAGTTTTAGAACATTTCTTAACTTTCCAAAATTTCCCTCTGTCCCTTTATTGTTAAACATCTCCTACCCCCAGCTCTAGGCAACCACTGATCTTTGGTCTATAAAATTTCGCCATTTATAGCCATTTCATACGAATGGAAACAGGATACATGGTCTTTTGTGTCTGATTTTTTCCACTTAGAATGACATATTTAAGATTCATCCATGTTGAAGCATGTATCAGTAATTTGTAATTCTTTTATTGGTGAATAGTACTTCATTATTTGTGGCGTATCACATTTTGCTTATCCATTCAACAGTTAATGAAACTTTGTTTGCAGTTTAGGTTATTATAATAATGCTGTTATGAACACTCACATATGTGTCTTTTGTGGATATTCATCTTTACTTCTCTTGAGTAGATTCCTAAGAGTAGAATGTCTGTATTAATATATATTTTCAGGTTTAATTTTTTTTTAATTGCCAACCGTTTTCCAAGTGGTCACACTCTTTTACATTTCCACCAGCAATGTATTGTTTCAGTGTATCACATCCTCACCACAACTTGATATTACCTGTTTTTATGGGCTGAATGTTTGTGTCCCCCCAAAATTCATATGTTGAAGCCCTACAGGGTGATGGTATTTGGAAGTGGGGCTTTGGGGATGTGATCAGATTTAGATGAGCTCATGAGGGTGGTGATCCCATGATAGGATTTGTGCCCTTATAAAAAGGAGGAAGAGAGATGAACACTCTCCCGCCCCTCCTTTGTTAGGACATAGACAGAAAGCTGTCATCTGCAAGCCAGGAAGCTCACATATACTCTTTGTCCAGATTCACCAATTGTTTCATTTTCCATTAGCTTTTTCATCTTCTCTGTCTCTCTGTCTCTCACAATGATGAGATGAGAGCTAGAGATTTGATTGCTACAGTGGATGAGCTAGATTAGTGGAGAAAACCAGTTGGAATGGCATCTACAAGTGACCTTTAAAAGTAATAAAATAATAATAATAACTGCCATTTTGGAGCAATTCCCACGTGTCCATCATTATCTAAGCACTTAACATATATTCACTCACTTATCTTCCCAAACAGTTCTATGATGTAGGCTCTGTTGTTCCCCCTTTGTTACTATATTTATTAACTAAGGCAATTAAGTAACTTGCTAAAGCTCACTCAGCTGGTAAATGGAAGAACTCAAATCTGGACCCAGACAGGAAGTGGTTCCCAAAGCCCATGCTCCTGGCCACCCTGCTAAGTGTCGATACCAGTCATATCAAGAAGGGAAGAGTTTAAGTATAAATCTGCTCTTTCTTAAGAAAGATCAGTTTTATCATATTATTTAGAACTGCGGAGGCAGCAACCAAACTCCCGAGGACAGAGAGAGTTAGAAATAATTGTCTCTTAGGAACAGAATTCTGAATGAAAAGGCACAGTGAAGGCAACAGTTGTTAGAAGCATCTTAGTATTTTAGTCTTTTCCAACCACATCCATATATTCCTTTGAAACAAATTTAAAGTGAGCATTACTAAAGAAAACCAAAAGAACAAAGGCTCACTAGCCATGTGTTTCCCTTGTACTTTCTCAGCTTGATTTGAACCCCTTGAGGGAAGAACTGACTCAGCTTTAACTCCTTCATGGCTAGCACAGAAGCTGGCACACACAGGTGCTCCACAGGTGCCACTTTTGAGTGATGACTAAGAAAGCAAGTCCTCTGCCCATTAGCAAGACAGCCTACAGAAAACTTATATGTTTATATATATATGTATATATGTGTGTGTGTGTGTGTGTTTGTTTTCCAAGAAATCACTCCAATGTGGAGAATGAATTTCACCTTTTCATCTTGTCAAAGTGGATGTTGTCATAGCCAGGGGGAGGCAGGGCACATTTTCCCTGCTAAGTGACCAAAATTTTCATAATAACAGGTATTGTTTCCTTGTGGACTGCATAAGAATTGAACTGCATCTATAATATGTTTCACCTACACTCCTTGTTGTAGTGGAAGGAAAGTGATATTTAAAATGTAGATGGTTATTAAAAGATAACTAAAACTGAGGGAAGGCACGCTTTTGAGTCCCTACTATGTTCCAAGGAGTGTCCTAGAGTTTTGTGTGCATTATATCACTTAATCCTCACAACAGACTGATGAAATACAAATCCTACTTTATGAAGGAAGATATGAAGACAAAAGGTCACAAGCCTAGTGACCACCATGAGCTTCATACACACTGGTCACCTCCCTTTCCAAATGTCAAAGCCTAGGTCTTGGAAATCAAACATAAACCATGACTGATTTATAACTGATTGAGACGAGAGGAAGGATAAAGGCACATCTGTGTCAGTTCTCCAAACGAAGATTGTGACAATAATAACATATGAGCAACCTCCATTTAGTGATTACTTAGTATGTGCCAGGCTGTGGGATGATAATAAACACAGTCACTAAAGCACGTAACATACTTCCAGCATACACCAACTAGCTTGAATTTTCCAACAATTCTATGATGTAAGTCCTATTTTACCCCTTTTTCATCTACTCTAAGAAAGGGAGTAGGGAAAAAAATATTGTGCAGAGAGAGAGAGAGAGAGAGACTGGGGGGTGGGTGCCTTATGATTGTGGGCTGGCAAGTCTGAAATCTGTAGGGTGAGCTGGGAGGCTGGAAACTCAGGCAGAACCCGACACTGCAATCTTTTTTTTTATTTCAGCATATTATGGGGGTACAAATGTTAAGGGTATGTATATTGCCCTTGCCCCTCCACTCCCTCGAGTCAGAGCTTCAAGCGTGACCATCCCCCAGACGGTGCACATCTCACTCATTATGTATGTATCTTGAGGCAGAATTTCCTCTTTTCCAGGAAACCTCAGTGTTTTAAGACCTTTAACTGGCTGGATAGGGCCCACTCACGTCACCTAGGGTAATTTTCTTTATGTATGGTCAACAAATTGTAGACTTTAACCACATCTAAAAAGAACCTTCACAGCAACACCTAGACTAGTGTTTGATTAAATAACTGGGTCCTTTAGCCTATGCAAGTTGACACATAAAACTAACCTTCATATCCGGTAAGACAGGAATGCAGCAGGCATTTAGATTATCTGACCTTCAAGGCTTTTCCAACTCTGAGTTTCTATGATTAATCTCTTTTTTTCCTTACTCTTTTCACAGTGTGCTATTTTAAACACTGAGGTGCACAGTAAGGAGCAAACCAGAGCAAAGCTACAAAAAGAGTTTTCACAACCCACGTCAGCACTTTTGGTTCTTTTATCCTTGCGGTCTAAATAACCTTGACTGACAGAGAGCCCTTGAAGGTTATCTCATGGAGGTAATTATGAAATCTGGAAGGCCGGGTGTCTGTGAGGAAGACCCACTCATTCCAACCATTGATTCTAGTTGAGCACATGGAGGATGAAGCAGAAGGAAGCCTGCCTCCCCCCTCCTACCAGGATCTCTTGCAAGAGAGACCCATCACTGTGTGGGGAAAGCACAAGGACTTCTGAGATTAATGTGACTGTGTATTTCTCTCAGATCAATTCGGTGGATATTTACTGCTCACCCATCCAGGGCCAGGTAATCTTCTAGGGAATATGCATACCACAATACAGAATTCAATTCCCACATTAACCTTGTGAGTTGGGCATTATTATACCCATTATGCAGGTGGTTAAGCTGAGATACAAAGAGATGAGCAGTGGCGCAAACAGCTTTTAGATCCCGACTGGACAGTCCTGTTGTCTGTGATCACTGCTCTATGCCACACCACATCCAGCTGTGCAGTGAAGCAGCAAGGAAAAGCCGATATCTGCCCTGAAGAACCCTGCCCTTGAATGCTGACGTCAGGGCCTTGCTGGAAGGGAGCTGCTGCTCTGAAGGGCTGTCCTCACACTGCCTCCTCACCTGCAGGGCTTGCAGCCCTCTCCTCAGCATGGCCTCACCGACGCATTATGCCCTCTCCCTCTGTTCCCTTGAGGACGAGGACACTGGCTTCTGCACCATTATCTTCTCCAATAAAAAGTGTATCTAAAATGTCCCCTTCCCAGTCACTTTCTCTCTCACTAATCTCTGCTTATTTCCTTTAGAACACTTTTTACAAAATGAAATTATTTACTTACCTATTCACTGTCTCCTCTAAAAATGGAAGCCCCATGAGATTGGAGATCTTCTTGTTTTGTTCAAATGCTTAATTCCTAAGGTATAGAGACAGCCTACTATAAAGCACTCAATGCTATTAGTTGAATGAATGAATGGATGAATAGATGAAAGAATAGCACAGGTGTGACTTCAGGGAAGGAGATCAGCCAATACCTGTCGGCTTTCCTACCCAGAGAACGCTGCTTTGTTCTCACAAAGGACTTCCTGTCTTCAGGTGTACAAATCTAAGCGCTTTTCTATTTGTTTTTGCCATAATTGTTAGTATAGCAGTCATGTTAAAATTGGCACATGCTTAGATGTTGAACTTGAACTTTTACAACACTGTCTTATAATCCATTGCCTGTGTGAATCTTTCTTCTATCATAGCAGGAGCTGTGTTGTATACAACTTTAGATCCCCAGATCTTATCACAGTGATTGACACAGAATAAGTTCTCAGTATATATTTCTTGAATGAATAAAAGAATAAATAGTAAAAATACATCTCATTTTCCCTATGTAAGTGGATACTGTATGGTGCTTTTGACATATTTGTTACTGGTTAAGAATGTGGGCTTTGCAGCCACAGGTCCTGGGGCTGAAACTCCACCCTTTGATAAAGAGAATGGTTATCCTGTGATAGCTATGTTATTATATCAGTTAATGTCCAGTCAGGGAAGGGAAAACACTCTTGTTATTTCAAACAGAGTGTGGCTTACTGCCAAGAATTGTTCACAATGGTGTCAGAAAGGCTGAAAAAGCAAAAGAGAAAAAAGGACCGTTACCCTTAGCTTGGGAAGCTTCTACTTCCCCTGGGCTGGACCCCATGAACACCACCCATACCCCGGGCTCTGTTATTGAATTGTACCACCACCAGGGGCAGGAACCCAGAAGCCCCTCCTTACCCTGAAGCTTGCCAAACTATGATCGTATGCTGAATGAAGCCCATGGTCACCTGCCTCAGAGTCCCTGCCCCTGCTACCAGCTTGGTAGGAAATGCTGCAAAATGGATTAAAATGGGTCCTCCCTTCCTATCCCCTCTCATCTCCTTCAGTGCCTCCTGCTGGTGGGACCTAAAGGAAGCTGGCTGGCAATGGAACTGGGAAGTGTGGAGTTCAGTTCCCAGCCCCAGTAGTTCAGAGCAGCACTTCCCTCTTCAACTCGTCTCCTGGGGATCTGATTAAAATGCAGATTCTGATTCTGCTCACCTGGTGAGGGGCCTTGGGAGTTTGCACTTCTCACCAACTCACAGGTGACACTAATGCTGCAGGTCTCCAGACCGCACTTTGGGTTGTCAGTGCACCCTCAGAAGATGCTCTGAAGGGCACCTGCAGCGTGGAGTAAGGGACAGCTCAGCACGGGCATCTTGGATGCACATTTTCTCTCTGAGCATTGGTTTCCTTATGAGTGGCATTGAGATAACAACATCTGCCTTATCTTTCTCAGATGCTGATAACCTCAGAGTGCCTCGTAATTCTCTGAATACACACTGAAAAATAGAAATTTTATGTTTCTTTCCCAGAGATTCTAACCCAATAGGTCTTGGTTAGGACTCAGTGCATAAAAGTCCTTAGGTGATTCTTATGGGAAACTAGGTTTGGGGAGTCTTGGCTATCTTGTAGGATCATGGTGGGTATTAAACCAGGCATCACAGAAACATCACAGAAACATCCTGGCATGGTGCCTTGTGATAAATAACTGGAGGCCTGTTGTTACAATTATTGCATTATTAGCTTTAAATGAGAAAATGCCTAGCCCAGTGCCTGGTACCTGTTCCCCTATAGCATCTAGCCTGAGGTGACACCAGTGACTTTGAGAGTGATTGGTTGGCAGCACATGGATTTTCACTTTGGCTGTTTACAAAAAAAAAAAGAAAAAGAAGAAGAAGAAAGAACATTTTAAATGATATATAAGTCACATTCAACATGTGGAGTGTGAAATTCTATGAAAAATACCAAGATCACGTTAGGAGGATGTGGTACAAATGGCCCCCTAGGCAGATGGTGGAAAGTTTTCCTTCCTAGAAGGGTGTTTCAAGTTTAGAAACAGAATATCTGCTCTGAGCCTTGTTGTATCATGTTAGCAACAGAAGGAATTTCTGGCCAATATGTTCTGTGGACATTCTTGGTCTAATGTTCTCATATTCCTCTGGGTCTATTTGCTTGACTTGTCAAAGAGGCCTGCATGTCTTTATAACATATTATAAGGTGCTTTTTGTTGTTTTGCTTTTCTTTTTCTGCTGACTAGTGTTTTTGCTTAGGAAGAACATTTTTAAGACTCCAGACAACCAAAGTTGGGGTGGGAATGTGGGCTGGGTCAATCCCAAGATAGGGATTTTATGTCACGTGATTTTAAAAAATTCTTTAGAGTTTCTCCAAGATGAATGATATAAAAATCTTCTTTGTGAAAAAAATGCTTCATTAAGTCATTAAAGAATCATAAGATGGCAATGATACCACCCTGTATAAAATATTGTGCAATATATTTAAAGGGTTGGGAGGAAGCCATGAAATGAAATGCTGGTTGGCCTTGGGCAAAGTTCTGCTGTAGAGAAAAGTCCTCTGCCGCAAGTATCTGATCTCACACTCTTTATCCCTGTGAAGTCTCCCCCGTCCCAAAGCCTGGAAGTTGCTAATATCTCAAATAGATGAAGAAATATTGAAGGCCCCCAGGCTAGAGACACTGGAACCAAATAGATGGGCTTGAATCCCAGCTCCACCATTTACCAACTGGAGGATTTGCACAAGTGGACCATTTTCTTACATCTCAGTTTTCCAATCTATAAAATTTAGCCAAAGAATCAAATATATGAAGTACCTGGCACATAAGATAAGTTTGATAATTCTTAGATCTCTTTATTTGCCTTTTTTCTTGGCTCTTCCAATAAAGAGAGGTCTTCAAAGAAATAACTTATCTTCTCCACTGAAATTTCCTCATCTGTTCAACGAGAGAGATATTCCATGCCCTCGCTGTAGCCTTGGATTGTTGGAAAGGTCAAGAGCTATCTGGGTACACTTTGGGAAGGGTTGGCCATGGATGTAGGAGGCAAAGGAACCATCTGTTCCATTAATTGTTTTTCACGGCCCTTGTGGGAAACAAGGTATCACAGTGACTCTTCTCCACAAGTGTGTGTTAGTGACCCAGTAATGCTCTGCACTCCCGGGAGCCTGCTCATTTGAGGACAGGAGACACGGGAAGGTTAACCTGCAGGAATAATTCATCAGCAGTGGAGTGAGCACACAAGCAGCAAAGGGATAAATATTTCCAGGCTTAGGGAGACCAGTGCTACTGATGTTGAGGCATCCTTATCCAGTTAGGGCAAAACCTGACACGTGTATTTTCCTTTAACTGGTTTCAAAAGATTTAGCATTTGAAATTTCAAGCAACATTGAAGGAAGCTTTATATTTGACTGTTCTTAGGTAAAATCTGAAAATGTGTTTTCCTTGGTAACATAGAAATAGGGATTGAGTAAGCACATAAAAACACAGATTTACTTCTTTTAAGATTCCCCTACTAATAAAATGTTCCCTAAACTGTGTTTCACATAACAACTTCTTTTTTATTGCTGTTATATAATAAGTGTTTCTCCACAAAAGGATTCTGTGGTGAGAGAAGTTCAGGAAACACTGAGTTAAAACCCAGTCAAATTTCTGTAGGACTTTGATAATCTCTTACAATATGCTTTGTAAATCTACAAGAGCAGTATTCAGCAGCCCTCATACTTATTTGGCATTGAGCCTTTCCACCCACATTGTTTCACATGGAATATGTGTCCCTTTGAAACTTGGTACTCGAAGCATGACTTTCAAACCAACAATATCACCTTTACCTAAACTTGTTAGAAATGCAAACCCCTAGGACTCATCCTAGACTTCCTGAAACAGTATTTAACAAAAAGCCTGGGTGACTTGAGTGCATATTAAAATTCAAGAAGCACTGCCTCACACTATTGCAAACCTCAGTTACAAATTATGGAGCAGTGATGACCACAAGGGCTTTACTGAGGATCCCTTTCAAGTATACTGATTGAATAATAATCCCTCAAAGTGCTAGATATAGAATCACCTTGAAAATTGTCTACTTCAAAGGTCTGTGAGCTATCACTTAGTAGCATTGAAGGAATCTTACATGGAAGCCCATTATGAAAAGGAGAAAATATGCAGATCTGCTCTGATGGAAGCCAGGGGCTAGCTTCCTCTCTCCTGACTCCAGTCATCCTCCCACCTCACCCAGTGGTCCTCACCTACATCACTAGAACACTGCCAGCCTAACCCACTCACTCAGGTATATAATCAAAGGTGCTCCAGAGAAGGGGGATGATGATTTGTCAACTTCTCCATCGCCTCTTAGGAGCAAAGCTAGGGCTACTGCCCAGCTCTCTTAATAGTGGCTTCCTTCTTCAAAAATGTTATGATAATAACCTCAGTGAGTATTGTGTCTCTTTTCTGCCCTTTAATTTCTGCCACTGGCAACACACTTCCTGCTCATTTGGGATGGAAAGCTGGAGTTCGCTGGACCCCTAAGAGCCAATATCCATTCTTTTGTTAGAACTCAAGCCAAAGATTTTCAAATTGTCTAGATTACCCTAATCATCCTAATGATGACTAATTCCCCACAGTGTGCCATCTCACAATGGAAAAGCACAGATTTTGTTAAGCCCATACCTCTCCGGGGGAATATAACCATTGAGACAGGACTGGAAAATACACCATGTGTAGAAGGGCAGTCTAAGTGCATAGGGAGAGTAAGGGAGTCTAAGTTGCATAAGTGAGAGTAAAGGTGCTCTGGTATAATGAAACAGAGAATTCACCACAACTGCTAAAACATAAAGTCTCCATGTTCACATGACTTAGGAGGAATCCTGGAAGGTGATGATTTTAAACATAGGGGACTGGGTGGCAAAGAACCATCTAAGACAAGAAGATTTCCCAAAGTGTGTCCTGTTCCCCAAAGTGTTTTCTGCAGAACACTAGTTTCTTTGCATGTCCTGGAATAGAAAGGGTTCTGTGTTTGGAACTTTCTTTCCATCCCTCCTCTTGGAAACTGATTTGCATGGTTTTTAAAAAGCTACAAGTACTGCAGTTAAAAAAAATCATTTTGTTAAAACCTTTCCTTTATAAGTTGCATATGCCCTTTCTTTGGTAATACCAATTGACATCTTTGGGAATTTGGTTTGAGAACAGTACTCTAGGCAAAAGGAAACCCACTGACTCACAGTACCCTCTCCAAATCCTGCAGCTGTGTGCTGCCTCTTCCTTCTAGCTTCCAATAAGTAGCAGCCAGGTTTCTCTTTCTTTCTTTTCCCCCATTAGTTACACCTATAATATACAAGGACCTTAGAATTGGGATAGATTCATTTTTATCAAATGGTATTGTTCAGTTCTAAAACATTTGGTTCTTTTATTTAAGTTTCCATTTCTCTGGTGAGACTTCCTATCTTTTTATTTACTGCAAGCTTATTTTCCTTACTTCTTTGGGTATAATTACCATAACTGCTTTAAAATCTTTGTCTGGTAACTCCAGCATGAATCGCTTCAAGATTGGTTGATGTTAATTGTCTTTTCTCTTGAGAATGAATGACATTTCTGGGTCTTCATCTGTTGGGTAATTTTTTTATTGTGTCCTGGACATGTTAATGTTAGATTTGGAGGCTCTACATTTTGTTCCATTCTTCTAAAATGTGATTTTATTTGATTGCTTGTTTGTTTTATCAGGCACTTAATTTGATTAGACTCAAGCTGCAAACTCTAGCTCTTGGGTGAAACCTCAAATTTCAGTTCATTTTTTTCCCCCCTCCTTAGCTTGAATCTGTCCCACACTTGCATAGTTTATGAGTCACCCCAGAGATTTGGGCAGAGTGTATAGTTAGAATTACAGGTTTCCTTCTCATGTTCCCCCTTTCCCAGGAGCCCCCTCACTTTCCAATCACTGAGGTTGCCCCAATCTCTGTGCTCTGGTTCTACAGGCCAGAAAGAGGGTAGATTTCATTTGTTTTTGATTTTAGGGTTTTTTTTGTGTCTGGTTTTTGAGTATTTCTAGTTTTAGTGTTGTTTGTTTTGTTTTGTTGGCCAATCGTAGTCACTCAACACGGCACTGACTTTAACCTGCTCTCTGGCTAAAAGTGAAAAACAGGCCACTCATTCCATTGCCATCCAGTCTTCCAGCTAGAGGCTGCTGCTTCAGTTCCCTCTTCAGTAACTTTAGGTCATGTTTTGTTTTCTCCCGGCCGCTCATTATAGTCACCTTTGAGAGGGTCACGTCTGATACGAACTACTTAGCTGCAAAAACTCCTGCTTCCTTTTTTTCTCCTGTAAATACCTAAAGCAAGTTCCAATCTGGCAGTTTAGTCAAATAATTAATCAAAAGTTTGCTGAACCACCATTTTATGTGCAGTACAATAGTATGACGGGAGAAGGGCAAAAGAAATTCTAAATATGAACAGAATCTTTAGAGCTTCGATTTATTCTTCTAAGAGTTGTGTTGGCTTATGTGTTGCCTGGAATTGCCAAAATCCAGGGTAAATGGACTCTATTCCCAGCTTTCCCATTAACTAGCTGTGTAACCTTGGGGATGTCATCTGACCTCACTGAGGTTCGGTTGTCTCAACTGAACCTCTAGAGCTAGCTGTGCTAGACCATCTCTGATTTCCTGTTAGGTTTAATGGTCTCTCATTTTACTAAAGCAAAGTAGCTCTTTCTTGGGCCCTAGATGCCTAGAGAGTTGTAATTGGGATTTTTTTACATTCTTGATTTTTCTCGTTCAGGATTATTAAGCACATCGTACTGTGCAGACACTAAAAAGAGGTCTTTTCCTCCTCTGAGATTCATACATAGCACATTGGTCATTGGTTCTTATTCTAATCAGGTAAGTCACCTGGAAGACCTCTTACACTTTCACGGAGCAGGGCTCAAGGATAGCATGGCAGACAGGGGGATTGCACAGAGATATGGGACCAAATTCAGGTTGTAAACCTAAGCTCATTTATGAGGCAACTGGAGCTCAGGAATTAAATGCAACTTAATTTAGTTCTTCACAGAAGGTGAGTTTTGCAGTCAGAAATATCAGGGTTTATATCCTATTTCACTATTCAATAACTGGTGTCTTGAGCAAATTATTCCATTTTCTGAGCATCAGTTCCATCAAATTAAAACTGAACTAACAATCTTTGGTCTACAAAGTGACATATGCAAAATACCTAGTACGATGCCTTATATGTAATGTTTGATCAATACATAACAGCCCCGCTCCATGCTAAGCTAGGCTCTGTACAGTGACACAAAAGAAGGAGCAAAAGGGAACTTGACCCACAAAAGATGTACAATTGTAGTTGGAGACAGAAATGCTATATAATTACATAAAATCTAAGATGGATCTTGGAAAAGTGGTGTTTATTTTTGTATAGATTTTAGACATTTTGGTTCATCACAGCTCACCAGAATGTGCCTACAAACTTTAGAAACCCAGATACTTTATTTCTTAACAACTTTTAGCCACATTTAAAATTGCATTTTCATTGTACAAGCATCCTTCATATATATTATTTTGTTTAAACCTCAGAACAACACCATAATACAAACAAGATACTTATTATCTCATTAATTTACAGTTGAGGAAATTGAAATTTAGATGGGTCGAGAGACTTGCCCAACATCTCATATCTAGAAAGCAGCAA
Source organism: Microcebus murinus (assembly GCF_040939455.1). Taxonomy (NCBI): domain Eukaryota; kingdom Metazoa; phylum Chordata; class Mammalia; order Primates; family Cheirogaleidae; genus Microcebus; species Microcebus murinus. The sequence goes on along the minus strand of NC_134110.1, from coordinate 33,860,441 downwards.
AATTATACCTAGATTCCAAATTTAACCAATGTTAAGCCCACTTTTCCATCTCCGTTCCATAGTTGTAGCAAATTCAAGTCATTGAATAATTTTGACCATGCCCAATTACACTATTGATACGGAAGGAGAACTTCTCATTCTGAGCTCACATAAAATGAGGCATCTAATATTTCTTAGAAAGTTTCCTAAACATGAACTTGCCTTTTCTTATCTACCATTCTTATTTTGTTCCAGACTTAAATGCTTTGCACAACTTTGCTACTAATGTTTATTCATGGCCCTGGGTGAGCCAGCTAACTGACTATCACAGTATGTCTTAATTTTGAGCCCACTTCTCATCTTCCGGCTATTCTGTGTTCTGGTTCTCATCGTTTCCCTCCTAGGTTTAGTCTCTCTATACCAATCAGATTGCCACCAAGGTGAGCCTCTTCACGAAGATGCTGCTCAAGGCAGGTCATGTTCTTCACTGGTTTCTCATGGCACTGTGAATCCAAGCCCCTGCCCTGCAGGACCTTCCAGGTTCTTCGCCCCATGAGTCTTTCCTAACTCTCTAGTTTTGCCCCTCATCCTTTACCTACCCCCCATCCTCTGTTCTGGCCTCCACACCCCTCCATATCTCCACAAGCCCATCATATATTTTCAGAATTATGTACCCTAACAAGGTTCACATTTATTCCTCTCTCCCATCACTTCCTCTTTATAGTAAATGACTTTGAAGCCGCAGTTAATGTATTCTTAATTTGGCAAAGAGCTCGTGCACCTCAGATGGATTTTTTTACACCCCATGCTCCTCTGAGATGTCAGTGTCTGTAGCATCAGTCTTACCAAGCAAAGGCTCTACACGCTTTCACTTTTAGTTAATATGGTGAACTTCTTTGCCTTCCAAAGAGATTTCCAAATTTATACTTCCAAGAAAAGTGCCTGAAAATATCTATTTTTCTATATTGCCACCCACGCTTTTAATATTATCCACCCTTTTAAAAAATGTCATTAATAAGATGGGTGAAAAAATAGCCATTTTTGAAATTTGCATTTCCTTAATTACCAGTGAAATTGACTCTTTTCATCTGTTTATCTCATCATTTATAGTTTCTTTTTTAGAAATTGCTTGTCCATATTCTTTCAGTTGGGATATTGCTTTGTCTTATTGGCAGAAAAATCTATATATTATAGATTTTAATACTATCTATCTCTATCTCAACCTCTGTCATGATACATCAGATGAATTCTCCTAGTCTGTTGTTTGGCTTTTAACTTGGTTTATGGGGCTATTTATGATTCAAAAGTCTGCAATGTTTATGTACTAGTGGAACAGATCATTAATTTCCTTTATGAGTTGTTTAGAAAGTCTCATCCCAAATTTCTTCTATATTTCTTTTAATAGCCATTGTAAATTCATGTGAACTATGTTATATATAGAATGAAGTAGAATTTCTTTTCTACAAATATATAGTTCATCTTTTCCTCTCTAATGTGATAATGCCAACTTTGAAATATTAAATTCCCATAGAGTCATGTGTCTGCTTTTGAACTCTCAATTCTGTTAAACTTATCTATTTATTATTTTAACAACAAAACCTTTATTTTTCATCCAAATGGAATTTAATTCAGGTGACTGTAATACCAACCAATTGCAATGTCTTGATCAAATTGAGATACTAATAAGTATCACAAAACAAGGCCAAGGGTGATCAACCTAAGTGAACTGGGCTTTCCATCCATTGCAGTAATGGCTGCCACTGCACCTGCAACCTCAGAGTATCCCCAACAGAGATCTATTTACACCTCATTGGCCAGCAATAAGTGAGGTAGACTCTTCCTCCTAATTGCAAGAAATGCTGTGGAACTAACATGTTTAGCTCTCCAGCTTCCATGGTAAAGGAAAACAAATGAGAAAGTGGTAAAGTTATAACATGAGAGGAGAAGCCTACATATTAGCCTCATTATTGAAATATTTACAGTGCTAGAGATTTTCAACTAATAGAGCTAGTCTTTCATTGTTCTTCTTTTTCAAATATTTCTCAGCTACTCCTGTTTTCATTGTCCAGATTCATTTTTAAAACCAGTGTGATGACCATGGAGGTGTCTTATTCAGATCTCCTCCAAAAGAATATGCTGTGGGTCAGAGTTTACTAACAGCCCTACCTGCCTATTCACCCCCAGGAGGCCTCCAGCCAATGCCCGATCACAGAGGAGGACTAGAACTAGAACTGTCCTACCCAATGTGGCACTCTTCCAATGCACCACCTCTGCTTGAGAAATCCCCATTAGTCTTACTCAAAGTAATAGGGTATTGGGCAGGTGGGAGGGGGGAGGGCGGCGGGTATATACATACATAATGAGTGAGACGTGCACCATCTGGGGGATGGTCATGATGGAGACTCAGACTTTTGGGGGGAGGGGGGGAAATGGGCGTTTATTGAAAACTTAAAATCTGTACCCCCATAATATGCTGAAATAAAAAAAAAAAGTGGAGGCTAAATTGTTGAAGATTTCATCAGTAGTGACCTGAAAATAAAAATAAATAAATAAATAAATGTCTTAATGGAGGTTACTACTTTTGCTGGTGTGATGATTCAATCGTTTGAAAGATATGAGAGGGACAAGGCCTTCAAAAAGAGTGAATCTGTAAGCAATTATTAAGTTAGACTGAAGTCCTACAGAGAATTAATGAGTTACTAAAATCAGTTAACAAAAAGTTAAAGGTTAAGTGTGAGAACCAAAGTGCTCTTTACTAGCTCACAAGGACACCCTTATTTCCTGAAGTTGAAGAGGACTAACAACTGAGAAGTAAGCTCAAAATATGATAGAGACACAGACACAGAGGTCCAGAGATTTTTAAGTGCTCAAAAAAAAAAAAAAAAAAAAAAGTCTCTGTTATGCTAAGGTCAAGGCCCTGGTTAGGAAAAAAGGGGACCCTGAAAATGGGATTGGAACATCTAGGTAAGGGCCCCTAAGAACTGGCTTTGCAGACACCGCTGACTTCAAATGATTAGAGATTGCAGAAGTATCCACCACACCCTGTGAAGAGCTAGGATTTCCCCATTAAAAGAAAATGTTACAGAGATTTCTCCCCCACTAAAGAGAAAGAACCTTTGTCATGAGTTGCCTTCTCTTCCTTCTCTGGCTTAAATAAATTTAACCATTATTAGTTATGGTTAAATTTCAGCATAATTCCAGCTAGAGACATGCTGGATTTAACTAAAGAGCAAAAAAGATTACAGAACAATGATTCTTACTTTTGAGGGATAGTTTTGTCAGACATTAAATTCTTGTTTGTTGGTTGGTTGGTTTGATTCAGTACTTTGAATATATCAACCCATTCCTTTCTGGCCTCCCTGGTTTCTGATGAGAAATTTGCTGATAATCTCATTGAGGATACGTTGTATGCGATGAGTCACTTTTTTCTTGCTGCTTTGAAGACTCTTTCTTTGTCTTTGACTTTCGACAATTTAATTTAATGATGTGAATGGTCTGGACCTCTTTGAGTATATCTTGTTTTGGGTTTGTTGAGCTTCTTGGATGTTTATATTCACATCTTTGACCAAATTGAGAATCTTTTCAGTCATTATTTCTTCAAATAAACTTTTGCTATTGTGGGATTTCAAGAAGAGAGAAAGAAAATGGCAAAAAGATTATATTATTCTACTTGATGGTGTTCCAGAGATCCCTTAGTCTCTGTTCACTTTTTTCAATTCTTTTTCTTTTTGTTTTACAAATTTTATCATTTCAGTTGTCGAGTTCACTGATTCTTTCTTCTGACTGGTCTAATCTGCTTTGGAATCCTTTTTTAATTTTTATTTTCATAGATTTAAATATGAAAATCTATGAATTTCATAGATTCAAGTCTATGAAATTCAAGTCTATGATTCAAGTGCACTTTTGTTACATGGATATAACATAATGCATAGTGGTGAGATCTGAACTTATAGTATACCCATCACTTGAATAATGTACAACGTACCCAATAGGTAATTTTTCATCCCTCACTTCCCTCCCATCCTCCTACCTCTTGAGGTCTCCAATGTCTATTTTTCCACTCTGTATGTCCATGTGTATCCATTGTTTATCTCCTAATTATAAGTGAGAATATGTAGTACTTTATGTTCTGTTTCTGAATTATTTCACTTAGAATAATGGGCTCCAATTTCATTCATGTTGCTGCAAAGGAATGATTTCATTCTTTTTTATGGCTGAGTAGTATTCCATGGCATAAATTTACCACATTTTCCTGTAGTGAATTTATTATTTTAGTTATTATATTTTTCAGCTTCACAATTTCTTCTGAATTCTTTTTTATGTTATTTATCTTTTTATTAATATTTCCACTTTTTTCATATATTGTTTACTTGACCTTGTTCATACCTTCTTTTATTCTGCATTTTATTCAAGCATTTTTATGACAGTATTTTTAAAGTCTTTTTGTAATAATTTCACCATCTTGTCTGTCTCAGGAACAATTTCTCTTCCTTTATTAATTTTTCCTTTTTAAGGGCTGTGCTTTCCTATTTCTTTATATGCTTTGTGAATTTTTGTTGAAAACTGGATATTTGACTTTTGTGGTAACACTGGAGATCCAGCTAATCCCCTTCTCTACAGTTTGTCATTTTTGTTGTTTTGATTGTTGAAAGGTGTCTCTATGCCAAAGACAGTCTGAGATGTAAATTTAAGGTCTTCTCAGTTCTTTTCTGAGCCTGTGCCTTTCTCTGGACATGCATAGTAACTTTACAGATCCTCTTGTATATGTGGTTGCTATTGAATGCCCTGTCCTTAAATGTCTGGCTCCCAAAAGTTGAAAAATGAAAAGGGAACAAAAGAGATGCTGGCCACTGATCCCCGTGAGTCCCCTGGAAGTTGTTTCACGGGGAGTGGGGGGGCGCTTGCAAAAATGGCTGCCTGCCTCTGCATCTGCACCTCTGAGATCAGAAGCAACAGTCAGTAAAAAGAGTACTGATCCTTGATATTTAGAAAACCAAGTCCTTTTTTCCCTTCCTGGCTACTGCAAGTTGCATGCAAGCTGCTGCTAGAATGTATGCACAGCTGCCAGCCATAGGGCTAAGGGTGGAGGATGGGTAGCTCGTACCATGCTGACAGCTGAAATTGACCAAAATTAATCACAATTTATTGAAGTTACAAACCCTCAATATACTTAAGAGTTCCAAAATAGTTATATCAGATAGATTCTGTTAGTGCAATTGTTTTCTAGTTAGAGAGATGAATTCCTGGTGCTTCTTACCCTGCCATATTCCCTCCAGATCCACTTTAAGTTTATTCTTAAGTCGTTAATAGTTTTGCCATCATCGTGGGAAGTATTGTTTTTCCTAATAGGTAACAGATCATTTGTTGCACTGAATTGTGATGATCTGTTTACTTGTCTCCACCATATTGAGTTTCTTGAGATCAGGGACTGGGTTTGAGTAATTCACCAGTGTATTTCCATTGCTGAGTACACTATTTGGCACATAATTGGAGCTTAATATGCCTTTTCTTGATTAATCATTCAATAAAATAATAGCTGAATTATATGCTGCCCAAACCCATTGTTCCACCATTAAAAGGAAAATGTAGTGTCCATATTTTCACCATATTTTGTCCAGCCTTTGGAACTAATCTTCTTGCTGCAGGGATAATTGAGTACTAGCTGAATGAAGTCCAAGCCATATGCTCTACAGAACATTTATCTTTGTAAAGAGTAGAACTAGTTCTGAGCTTTCTTGTTGGATACTGTGACAAGGTGGCTGCCCTGAGCAATGATGTTTTAGTGCTTGCCCACCCTGTTGACTTTGCTAATACTTCACCACAACCTGAAATGTCCCTTGTGAAGCCAATGACCCTTATTTTTGCGTTCAAATTCTATTTTTTCTATAAGACTCAGTTCAATTGCCACTGTCACATTAACCCCAAGAAGTTTTTTGGTCCACTAAGCTTCAAGAAATTGCTTACTCTTTTGCAAATATAGGCAATTATGAAGTGTGTGCTTATAGCTAATATAAACATGAATGTTTACATATATTAGCTAATTTCCATGCAAGTACAAAATATTTTATTTTTAATAAAACAGAAAATCTATCAAGTAAAGTGAAATGAAATAAAATGACATGAAATAAAATAAAATAAAATGAAATGAAATGAAATGACACAAAGTAAAAGTTGCCAGGAGGTCTTTATAACCATGCTTCACTCCATTACTATTCATTCCTTCAAGAGTGGAGAGTCCAGTAAATGAAAACAATGAAGAACAAATTTATCCTGAATGTTAATAATGTGCCAGGCACTGCATTAGATATTTTAACATATTCATAAATAAAGATAGTAGTAACAATATTAACATAACACATTTTACCATAATAGTGGCTTCTGGTCATTGAGTTGGTTCCATGTATACACATCTCATGCGATTTTTACCAGCTTTATGTGACAGATGACATTTTATAGATGACAAGATTGAATCCTTAAGTGCATTCACTTGCTTAAGATAACTCAGTTAACAGTTTCCAGAATTGGAAATTTAATCCAGCTCAGTGTAATTCTAATTCTCATATCAGATAGCATTCTGTTATATGGTCTCTATTCAGTTAAAATCCTAATTTATATATTACAAAAATCTGTAAACTTATGGGCTACACAAATATTTATCCCTGCCTTGGTTGATAATGTTGTAGTTATTATTTTTTTTTGTCTTCCTCTTTATAATTCAATTTCCTTATCAGAAAAGATGATAATAATAGGATTATTATAAAATTATAAGTAAAATATATTAATTCTGTGGAATATAGGGAATACCGATGAAGGGATTATCATTATTATTGTTGTTATTATTATAATTACCATCTTATGCTTTCCCACTTAAGTTGGACAGTTGATTTTAAACTCAATTGAAAGCAAAATTAATGAGCACTTTCTCTGCCCTAGGTTCTAGTTGTGCTAAATCTCTAATTATGAAACAGAAATCTGAAATAGTCCCTGCCATTGAGGAACTCCAAGTGTTGTTGGTTTATTTTTAACATTTCTTATTTTTTCATTTTGCTGTTTACCTGATGTTAAAATTTAAATAATTAGTTTAATTTTCAGAGACTGCAGCATGAATTTTGATGACAAGAAAGGAAACCCTTGATGAAATAAAAATGCAGTGCCTTTGGCACATCAGATTCGCCTGGTTGCAAGCATGCTGCTCACAGTCAACAAAAGCATAATAATTCTGGTGAGTGACAAAATAGTTATCATGCACTGCCCCATGCTTTTGGGCAATCAGTGGTAGGAGGACGCTCACTATGTGGTCTGTCAAGGTTACATCTCATTCAATTGCACTGCTCAGCTTAGGCCACAGTGTAGGGTCAAATACAGTCAACAAGAATGATCCACATGCTGGTTTCTAAATATTACCAGACACTCAAGTACTCTCTGACATGTGGGAGGCATTCAGTACAAAAGACAGATGAGAAAAAGCAAAATGAAACAACTTGGAGGGGAAGGTTTAATAAGAAAAACTGCATTCATAATCCTGGAGAGAGATTATGTGTGAGAAGGCACATCATGTTTCATGTGCCTATGATACATGAAGAGAAAGATATCTTACATTAAAAAAAAATCTAGATACTATCACAAGCTCTTGGAAATTAAGAATATAATTGCAGAAACGAATAAAAGGTACAGTAGAGCTTATCTACTGAAATTAAGGCTGTTGAGGCAGAGATCATTCGATAAAGGTTTATTGGAAGCCAAAATGTGAGGACTGACCCCAGAAGACAGACCAACAGTTTGCTACAAGTTGGAAGGCTTTTATCAGGAAGTTTCGGACAAAGGAGGAGTGATACAGGAAAGTAATTCCCAATGCTGGGAATCACTTAAAGCCCAAGTGGGTCCTCAGCTTCCCCCAAGAAAGAATTCAGGAGGGAGCCGACAGTGTAAAGTGAAAGTGAATTTTATTCAAGAAGTATAGAAAAGCTACCCCACGGACAGAGTAGAGGCTCATTCTCCCTGTGGAGGAGAACCAGCCTCATGGTTCCTTTAGTCCCTTAATTTAAGCAAAGGATTAATTATAGACTAAACTAGGGGAAGATTATTCATGTTATTTCTTGGAGAAGGGCAGTGTTTTCTTGGAATTAGGATGACATCCTCCTTTTGACTAAATATTATCAAACAGGAAGAGTCATGGCATCAAGTGCATGATGGGAGTGGGAAGTTTCCTTAGAAACTTTTATGGTAATGAGGGTAAAATGAAGCTACAAGGTCAAGAAGCAGTAGACTTCTCGGCCATCTTGGTTCTAACCAGTTGGAACTTTTCCTGCCCCCATCTTGTTTTGATCAGGGTAGTTGAAAGCCTCCTGACTCTCATCCTGTTTCAACCGGGGTGGTTCGAGACTTCCTGACTCAGTTAAGCAATGCCTGCCAGGTCCCTGTCTCAGAACTCCTCCTCATACCAGAGCTGTCCTTTTTACTGGAGGGCACAGTGTAGAGGTTACAGTCATTGGCTACAGATTATAATATACACACTAAAATATCTACATGCAAGACAATCTGTAAAACTTCATGATTTAAAAACAAGTCAGTGTCAGTAGGTCATACATTAATCAGTATGTCAACAATTTGAGGAACTTACAATAACATTCTTTCTCCAGAGTTAGGATGTCACCATGAATTACATGACCTCCCCCAGGCAGATTAATTTGGAAGCCTGTTTACTTTTAAAGTAAACTGCCAAATGTAACCTGTAGGTTATCAAACTGGAAGCAACAGTTGAATGGTGCTCTCAGAAAGTAAAGCAAAAAAAAAAAAAAAAAAAAAATCAAGAGAGAGAAGGAAAATAGGAAAGAATTAATAAGAAAATTAGAGGATCAATCCAAAAGTCACAAAAGAACAAAGAGAATGGAATAGAAGAAATAACCAGTGGGATTTGGAAGAAATGATTCAGGAAGACATTCTAGAACTGAAATGCTCCAATTCTCAAACTGAAAGAGTCCACCTACACTCTGGACAGCGGGTGGGGAAGTCTACATACACAGGTCAGCACTCTTGGAGACAGAATCTAAGACAACCTCCAAGACAGCCCACCTTCTGCACAATGCCCCAAAACTATGAATATGCTGGATTTTACTCCTGTGATTATGTACCGGACACAGTTATCATTTAAATAGGGATAATATCCCTTTGGACCTGACCTCATCACATGAACCCTTTAAAAGGAGAGTTTTCCTTAGCTGGCTGAGAAGAGAAAGATAGACATTGAAAACATAAGAAAGATCCTTTTGTGCCTGTGCATTGCTGGCCTCAGGATGGAAGAGGCCCTGAGTCAAAGGCGTGGACGGCCAGCAAGGAAACAGAGCCACACCCGTAAGGATAAGCGTGGGGGAGAGTTTTTTTCATAGAATCTCCAGACAAGAACGTAGCCAGGCTGATACTCTGATTTCATTCAACCCGTGGTGTGCTGAGCAGAGAAGTCATCCCTGCTGTGACAGATTTCTGACCCGCAGAACCATCAACTAAAAGCTGAATGCTGTTTTACACCACAAAGTTTATGGCAATTTGTTACCATACATGGAATGGTAACGCATGGAAGGTGATGGAAAAAGAATGCAGCAACTCTGAGGCTAAGCACAAGATCTTACCCGCTTCCGAAGAGAAGGGAAAAACGTTTTCATATGCAAGATCAAGCAGAGAAGAAAACTGGACTTTTCATTGATATTAATCAAATCTAGAAGATACAGGAGACAGTTCAGCAACCACAGGCTGATCTTAACTGAGAGAAAGCAGGACAGTCCTGCTTCGGTTTCTCTTCCAATACAGATTCCATTTTTCTTAGACTGACTGGGGAGCGGAGAATAATGCTGATGTCAGTATTATTTCATCTTGAAATTCAAAGTGTTGACAAAACTATCAATTAAGTGTGGGGTGAGAAAAAAATTGTCATGGAACATCTCAAATGTTTTTCATCCAGTGTGCTTGTCATCATGAAGCTAGGAGAAAATGTGCTCCATCCAATCCAGGGCCTAAAGGAAAGGCAGGCAAGAGCGGGATTCGGAAACCAAGAGTTCAACACAGGAGAGGTAAAGGTGAGGGAAGATCCCAAGGTGACAACTGTACCTGGAGAGCAGCTAGGCAAATTGGAAACAGGTCAGAAGGCTGTGAGAGAGAGTTTTTCAAAAAATATAAGATTGGCCGGGCGCGGTGGCTCACGCCTGTAATACTAGCACTCTGGGAGCCCGAGGCGGGCGGATTGCTCAAGGTCAGGAGTTCGAAACCAGCCTGAGCAAGAGCGAGACCCCGTCTCTACTAAAAATAGAAAGAAATTAATTGGCCAACTAATATATATATAGAAAAAACTAGCCGGGCATGGTAGCACATGCCTGTAGTCCCAGCTACTTGGGAGGCTGAGGCAGGAGGATCGCTTGAGCCCAGGAGTTTGAGGTTGCTGTGAGCTAGGCTGACACCACGGTGCTCACTCTAGCCTGGGCAACAAAGCGAGACTCTGTCTCAAAAAAAAAAAAAAAAAAATATATATATATATATATAAGATTGATGGATTATCTACTGTATTGGATATTTTAAGAGGTTTTTTACAACAGGGGCAGAATTTGAGGCAGAACTAGTAAAAACAATATTTTAAAAGTAAGCAAACAAGTAAATTAAACAAAACAACTCAGAGAAAAATGAAATGTAAGATAAGAAAATAATCATGGAACACTCTGGGAGGCTGAGACAGAAGGATTGCTTTAGCTCATAAGTTCAAGACCATCCTGAGCTAGAGCAAGATACCATCTCTACTAAAAATAGAAAAAATCAGCTGGATGTCATGGTGCACACCTATAATCCCAGCTATTCAGGAGTCTGAGGCAGGAAGATGGCTTGAGCCCAGGAGTTTGAGGTTGCTGTGAGCTATGATGATGCCACGGCACTCTAGCCTGGGAGACAGAGCAAAACTCTGTCTCAAAACAAAACAAAACAAAATCATGGTGTGTATGACATAGTACATATGACATAGCGTGTATAACAGCTGTTAATGTTGTCTGTAGAGCCATGATGGTAAAAACACAGTGTGTTGGGAATGGGGAAGTGGGAAGTACGCATGCGTGAGGAGGTTTCAAGGCAGCGGCATGAGAGTGAGCAGATTCCTTTCAGAGTGAGCAATGACCAGGTAGCAACATGTACAGGTCATTTGGACATAGGAATTGGGCACATGTGTTCAAGGTGGATTGCGTTGCTTCTGCAGAGTGGGTGAGAGGGAGAGGAGTGGTTTGTGAACCCCTTTTCTATTTTTTTTTTTCTGTAACTAGCCTTGGAGAGATACAGGACTTTGTAAATGAAGAACACATTTTAAGTACAATAAATATAGAAACTAAATGGAAGGAAGGAAGGAAGGAAGGAAGGAAGGAAGGAAGGAAGGAAGGAAGGAAGGAAGGAAGGAAGGAAGGAAGGAAGGAAGGAAGGAAGGAAGGAAGAGAGTGCACACGTAGAGGAGTTCCTTACTGATTTCACGCACTATCTCCCTGGGACTCCCGCTCCTATAACACAGGAGACGTTTCCATACCCACAGGCTGACAAATTCTTAACAGAGAAACCAGGACAGTCCTGCTTTGGCTTCTCTTCCAATGCAGATTCCATTTTTCTCAGACTGATCGTGGAAGCACAGAATTTAAGGGGTGTATATTATGAAGTAATTGTTTGTTTAAAAAATATTTGGGCAGCAGCAGAGGTGAGAGAAGGTTTTATATTGTAGGAGTGACAGCTCACTGACGTTCTGTGGGTTGTCTTTGATCTGTTAACGTGCAAAGCTTTCAGTGGATTTGATCTAAAAATGATATATTGGGTATTTTCTTGCCAGAATGTATAATTTTCTAACATGATGTCTTTGGCAGCAGCACATGTAATGAAGCTGTCTGGGCCAAGATGATGATATTTTCAAGATAACTCTAAGTTTGACTAAACAGGATGGTGGAGGAAAGAAAAAGGAAGTGAACGGAGTACCTTGTTGCAAATGAAACCAGGGAGAAAAAAGGATATTTTGAGACCAAAGTGTATGCAGGCTGCAAAGTCAAGGTTACTTAATGAAAAGAATATGGTTTTGGGGCCGGGTGCGGTGGCTCACGCCTGTAATCCTAGCACTCTGGGAGGCTGAGGTGGACAGATTGCTCGAGGTCAGGAGTTCAAAACCAGCCTGAGCAAGAGTGAGACCCCGACTCTACTATAAATAGAAAGAAATTAATTGGCCAATATATATAGAAAAAATTAGCCGGGCATGGTGGGGCATGCCTGTAGTTCCAGCTACTTGGGAGGCTGAGGCAGAAGTATTGCTTGAGCCCAGGAGTTTGAGGTTGCTGTGAGCCAGGCTGACGCCATGGCACTCACTCTAGCCTGGGCAACACAGTGAGACTCTGTCTCAAAAAAAAAAAAAAAAAAAAAAGAGAATATGGTTTCTGAATCCAACAATCGTGGGTGTGAATCCTGACTTAACCATGCTGCATGACCTTGAGCAAATAAAAGGCTTCTCTCTTCTGGTCTACTTGCATTTCCGTCATGAAATAGAGAAGAAAAGCCATTCCTTATGAGATTTGAAGATTAGCTTTTGGTGTAAAAGGCCTAATATTGTTTCTGGTAAGCATTCAATAAATGTCACATCTACACACACACACACACACACACACACACACACACACACACACACACATCCCCCAAGGTGTCAGTCAAAAAGGAGAAGGCATAGATCCCACCCCAGTGAAATCTTTCTGTCTCTTTCTCTCTGCTCTGATTCTGTATCTCTTGAAATGTCTACCTCAACTGCCTCTCGCCGTCTCAGCCTGTTCTTCTAAAATCTCACTGAGGTTTCAGCTGATGTCATTGAAAAGAAATGTACACAATAGGGCCCCTTTCTTTGTAGAACTCATGATCCAGTAGGGAACACAGATAGGAAAAAAAATGTTGCAATAAAATTGCTCTACTAGACCTAAGTATAAGATCCAATCACCCAGATAAAGGACCCTCAACTTGGGGTGAGCCACAGAGCATTTTAAGTGAGATCGGGGCAAAGTTCCACGTAGGGGGATATGCCTGTTTCATCCCTGTTGTTTCCAAAATGTGCTGCTGGTATGAGCTGTTGTATGCAGGGCTGGACACTGCTTAATGCAAGGCTGCTTCATGATCTGGTTTAAAAAACAGTTCTCTTAATTACAGGATTGTTCAGGGTACCACCCAAAAGGTGCTCATTTGAATCTGTTTGGTTTTCTTTTCTTCCTTTTTTTCTGCATCTATTTTGAGAGTCATAAACCATCTCAGGTGCTGGGAATACAGAGAGGAACTGAAGAAGTCCTTGCTTCCTGAAGTGTTAAATCTGTAGCAAGGAAGACTTCCAAGACCTTAAATCAAATGCAATACACAGACAAGTCATGGTCAGTACAATAAAAAAAAAAAAAAAGACCAAAAAACTTGCCCTTGATGTGGAAAGCCCTGCAGATTTCTGTACAAGTGTGTGGGGGTAGGAATGATCTCTGGTGGTTTCTGAAAAGCATGGGAATAAGACTTTGGTAGGTACTTGTGAAAAGGAAGAACATCCCAGGCTCAGGAAACAGGTTGAGTGAAGCCATGGATTATAGATAGAGCAAAGAATTGTGCAGGGAATGGCAAATGAAACAGTTTCCAAAGTATAATTTCATTCAGAAGCCCCCTTGAGGCTTACTGTGCCCAGATGTTCCTAGTCTAGTCCCTGACATCAGTCACAGATGAGCACATGCTGGTGGCTGGCAAGGGTACGTCCACAGCACAGACCATGCCACATTGACTCAAAAACTGCTTGGCTTTAGGTGAAATAAGCTAGATCTTAATCATTCCGTTTGATAATGGCTTCCTAGCAGTAGTCATGCCCTTTTAAAACTGTCACTTCAAAATTTACAAAGAATTTTCACATTTAATGCCCTCCCCCTCCCTGGGGTATATGTAATATTATGCCCATTTTACAGATAAGGAATGAACAGTCCAACAGGTACACATCTATGAGTGCTGTGTGGAAACATAATCCAGAGGTTGACTGGAGGATCCAGAAATAGCTGGTGAAATGGTGGTACATGCTAATAATTTGGACATTGTTGAAATGAGCAATTTACAGATGGTGCATGCTAGGCTGAAAAGGAGCAGCTGTCAAAATTCAAATGAAGTCACCTTAAAAGAACAGTGACCTCTGGGCTCTGTATTAGAACAAAAGCCCAGGTTTTAGGTCTACTTATAAGGTAGGGAGGAAATTCTAAGGGAAAATGGACCAAAGCAATTGCAAGGTACTCCTGAGTTAAACATCAGCTGTGATGAAATGAAGTGCATTGAGGAAGGAAATGGAAGAATTCCCTCTTAAGATAATTTTTAAGGTGAAAAGTCATTTTCCAGTGTTGCTCAAAGACAGAAGAGGTAGGACTATTGAAAATAAACCTCTAGGTCTTTAAAGTCTCATGATCACTCAGGGTGAGACAAGTAAGCCAATAAACAGTACATCCAGTGGTCACTGCAAAAACACAGAATTGACTGACTCAGTTTCCTTCCTTATTTTCCATTTTGTCCCATTTTTTCCTCTTTGTCATATCCAGACCAAAATTATGACTCCAAGTTTTCTTGTCCATCCACCTGATTTCCCAAGTCCCCTCTGAAGACAGAATGCTTATTTTCTTTTTGCCAGGGGATCTACAATCTAAAGAATTGCTTCTTATTTAGGAACGTAATAGCCACTGTCTTGGCATTTTCCATGTTAAACTCGCAGTTCTTGGAAAAGTATTGGATCTCAGGCATCAAAGGGGCACAATCACTCACTCAGTGATTGATATTTGACTGCACCAGCCTTGACCGATTGGCTGATACAACCATACTTATTATACTTGGACAGCTACCCTGATAGGAAACACATTTCTAACGAAGGCTTTGTGCTCTTTCACCGGGCAGCTGTTAATCACTAGAAATCTCCACCTCCTGAACACCGTGGAGCAATTCTGCCTTTACTGCTGCTTTAAGATCTTTCACATAAGTGATGCAATCTTATCTCCCTCCAACCCCAATTCAAAGTACTAAAAAGTACTAAAAAGCTCCCTCAGGTTGAACATCTGCAGTTCTATTTTTACGTGACATGTTTTAGTCTGTCCCCCCCGCACCCCCGCCTCACCTCATGTGGGTCACTCTATCCGAAATAAACCTCAGTGAAATTCAATAAGCCAGATATGTTCTGCCAGCACATAATAGAATAACAACTACTAGTTCATTTATCATTTTATATTTTAAGGGAATATTTTAAATATTTAATCTGGGGAAAATTAAATCAATGAATCTGTAGCAAACACATATTGTTTGCTTTCCCACCTTGCATTCCCATTTTGTGAGGCAACGGACCCGACTGTCAGTCGGAGATGCCCACTCCCCCACTCTCACGCCATGTGGTTCGAGTCAGGCTCACCCCAGTCCTACTCGATGGCCCATGCAGCACGGGCCATGCCTGCATCAGTCAGCAGTTCGTGATGGTTGGCTCAACCATGGGCTCCTGAACTAAGTCCCCTCTCTAATCCAAAGAGAGTGGACTGCATGACTTCAGCTCAGCATGCATCAGATGGTCTTTTTCATGCTGGATTAGAACCTAGGAAAATGCAGCCTAAGAGCTATACTGAGCCAACTGGTGGCTGTGAGCTCCTCTTGGATAACAGGGTCAGCACGGGGGAAGGAGAACTAAGACACAGACAGAAAGAGAAACCACAACCAGATGGCACTGTGAAAGCACCTATACAAGCATATTTGAAGTCAGATGGATTCCTGGGTGCATGAGTCACATACAGTGATGCATTTCCTTTTGTAGTCGAGTCAGTTTCAATCAAGTGTTTTATTATTTGAGCTTGAAAGAATACCAATTAATAAAAGATTATAGTACAGTCAAGAACCTGGGAAGGAATGTTAAAGACTATGCTGGTTCTGATGCAAGTTTACAGGCAATGATAGGCCTGTTTTTCCATAGATAAATGAATACTTTCATGTCCATTTTCAAGGGAAATCCACATGACTTTTCCAAAGACTGTCAAGAACACTTCTAAAACACAGCATTAATATAAACATATGAATAACAGAAATTAATCCTGTCATTTCATTGTTGGTGAATATAATATGTAAGATTTTAAAGATGCTACATGAAGAAAACAGTGGACTGACACTCAAGACCTGGGCAATAAATAAAATTGCTGGACCCTTGAAACCTAACACATCATATGCTCTTAGAAAATATGTGTTAAGTGGACAGACGAATGACTAAATAACTTATCCTGCAACTGACCATTTTTCCAAACCTAGGTCTTTGGAATCAATACATATTCAAAGACAGAAAAATGAATGACATGCTGTCTTACCCACAACCATAGTGAGACGGAGTCTTCTGTTGTACTTCCATGAGGATTCCCTATGGTAACCACATGGATGGTCTTAAGGAGGGGCAGTGCTCCGGCAAAGAGGTTGTTGAGAAGACCAAAACATAGTTTTCCAGGATACGCCAAACCACACCTATGCTACACCTATTTGCTCAAAGCCCACTCTCCCTCCCCACACTGTCATTCATCCAAAACCTCTAATACTATAAAAGACCGAGACAAGCAAAGAAACCCCTGAGGAAGGTGTGGGGCTCCCCACAAGTCTTCCTAAATAGAGTACCATCTGTCTGCTGTTACAAAGCTCTTGGCCTAGTGTGAGGCAGAGCAATGGCCCTTTGCAAATTACATCAGCTTACTCTGACTTAGAGGACTTGGTGCATTTTTACAAATGGAAATAATAAATCCAGAGGAAATATTATGAAAATGAATCTGTAAACATTGAAATTGAATGTAATCATGAGCAAAGCATAGCTTAGACTAATGAAGAATAAATTATGCTGCAATGCAGAACAGGATGTGTTCCTTAGCCTGACCACAGAAAAAACAAACAAATAAATAATAAAAAAAATGTCAATGGGAGAAAGAGCCCACACATAACTGGATTTAAAAAACGGAATTTGATGAACCACTGCAAAACTTTTCTCTAAATAGACTTACTTGGCTATGAGTACAGTTGACCCACTTGAGCTGGAAAATAATAAAATACTATAATTTCTTTGCAAGAGCTACATTTCTTGTTCAAAATCTTTATCATCTTTTCTCCCTCCTCCATTCTTTTCTGCTTGGGAAGAATGGAGGCTTGCAAATTCCTTGGGATGCATTTCACCCAGATTTGCTGATCTATATGCCATCATTTTCCCCCCAGAGATATTGCTGATTGCAATTTTGGATTTTGGAGCCAGGTCTTTATTACTTCCTCATTATCACAATGTCTTTTATTTCTACTTAAATTGCAGATTCAATTCAGTGACACCATCTCTTGGGCCAGTTATTCGTATTATCTGAAATACATTGTTTTCTGTATCTTTGCTGACAAGATCATTAACTTTTGAACTTTATTCTGAAGAATTTGCTGTGTTTATGCATTTCTCCCTGTTTGTATTTCTAAGATAAATACTATCTATGCTCTCCACAGTTACCCAGTCCTTCAAACTGAGAATTCAAGTTTTTAAAGAAAGTCTGTATCTACATGGATAAATCCTTTGTGGCATAGGTCCTTGCCTTGAACCACACACCCATAGTAAAATAAAACCAGCCTCTGTCACCTTTATGTGGTTCATATTTTTAGTCCTGAGCCACTCACCCCAACCCATCCGGACCATACTAATTAACTTTGCTGTATATTTGTCCCTGTGACCTTTCTGGTTTCATCATCCTTTAACCCAAGTTGTGGCAGCCAGTTCCCAAGACAGCCCCCAGTGACTCTCGCCTCCTGCTTTTCATGCTCTTGAATAAGGCTATGACTAAAGGAATATTGCAAAAATGACAGAGTGTGACTTTCAAAGATAGGCCATAAAAGTTGAAGTGGCTTTTGCCTTGTCCTCTCTTAAATAACTCAGTCTGGGAGATGCTGGCTGCCATGTTGTGAGGACACTCAAGCAGCCCTATGGAAGATCCACATGGCAAGGAACTGAAGCTTCTTGTCAACAACCAGCAGTAACTTGTCTGGCATGAGAGTGAGCCATCTTGGAAGTGGATCCACTAATCCCAGGCAAGCCTTCAAATGGCTGCAGCTCCTGCCAAAATTTTGACCACGATTTCAAAAGTAATCCTGAGCCAGAAACACCCGGGCAAACTGCTCCTGAATTCCTGACCCATGGAGTGAAGCAAGGTAAGAAATTTGTTTTATTGCTGTTTTTAGCCACTAAGTTTGGGGGTAGTTACACAGTAACAGATAAACTAATGCATTGAAATGCTTTAAGTTCTGCTTATCTAGTTTCAATATTAACTTTTCTGCTCAAACTAAGATAAAAACAAATAAGAGCATAGGGTGTTTTGTTCATTTGTCAATAAATATTATATAACTAATGTATGTCAGATGTCATTTAAATGAGCTACATTATGTACATATAACTACCTATTAGCTAAATGATGGGGATAAAATTGTCCCTATAATATAAAGTTTTATGAGAATTAAATTATACAATATTTATGAAAATCTTATCAATGCCTGGCACCTAATTGGCACTCAATAAATGTTATTATTCTATTATTAATATTAAGGTGTTCAGACAATTAAGTAGCTTGGGCAAGGTCCCAATAGGTAGGTAGGAGGTCAAGATTCAAACCCAGGTCTATTCTATTCTACTATACATGCTCTTAGTAATCAACTGGCTACAATTGTAGGGTCTGTTATTGAGCCAAGCACAATATTGGGCATTAGAAATAGAAAGAAAAATAACAGATATTCTCCCTCAAGGTCTTCAAGTAAGGCAGCTTGCATTTTGTAAGTGCAATTGACTCTAAGATGCACCAGTTTTACCTCCACCATTTTTGGCCCAGTTCCTTTTGGATCTCATCTTCTCCACGCCACTCCCCACAGACTTTTCTCCAGCCACAACAAACTGCATCATCTCTCACATGTCTATCTTGCATCTCAACATCTTGTGAATTATACACTTCGATTTCCAGAAACCAGCGTATTGCGCTGGGGACAGTGGTTTCTGAGGGGCCAGCACATCTGGGTCTGTGGTGGCAGGTGTTTGGGACAGCCCTGGGTGGATTTCTAAGCCATTGGTGGCCTGCAGCTCCCACGGCTTGCCGCAGCGTGGCTTCCTGTCTTGGTCTCAGCAAATGGATGGATGAGAGAGTAGATGAACGTGCCAATGGCAGGGAAATGGTAGATATGCAGCCTTCACCATCCTCTAAGGACAGACACGTGTGGTGTCTATGAAATCTCCCCTAGGAAAGGGTTCTGCTTGCAAGGCTTCATCATCCCCAAGTTCTCCTTTTGCTAGAACTTCATTGCTGCTCTGCCAAATTTATTTCTTCTGCCATAAAGAAAAAAGAAACTATTTTTTTATTCTTCAAAGAGGATAAAGCCAAGAAATTGAGAATTTTGACTTAGCAATAGGTTTTTATTTTCCACACCTGTAGCATTCTGTAGACACAGTGTGCTGAGTTGAGCCAAAGAGTTTTCATTTCCACCAGTGACAGACTCTGACCTGCTAAGCCCTTGGTGGCCAATGACAATTGCAAATGAAAACATTCTTAAAACATCACTTTCTATTACAAACTGTTCTTCCCCCAGCTCTAGCCCAGCTGGTAATTGGACTTGAAACCATAAAGTGGATGTGACAGCAGGACAGGTTGAGGTTTGGGCTTCAGCAAGCCCTCTGCTACTATCCAAGTTTAATTACAGACTTGCCATCATAGACCAGGCTGTAAAAACTGTGTTCAGAGAGCAAATTGGTGTTCATAGTCCAGAGGACATAGAAAAGGATAGCAGTTAAAATAGGGAGAAAAAAATCATCTCCTGCCTTGTAAACTCAACCAATTTGATCTGTGGGACATTGACAGACAATAAATATGGAACCGCATGAAGTCATTTTTATAGGCGTTTTATGAGTATAATAACCAGGAGAAGGATTGCCTGTGACTGAGATGCAGTTGTGGTTTATGGAAATGATCGCTTTGGTTGGTTCTCTCTCTATATCCTCCTCTTGCATTCTTCACAGATAAATTATTTAGCTGTTCTTAGTGATATGTAAATATATAAATATATTGCTTTCTAGCCTTCTGAGGACAGCCAAAATGAACTTAAAATCTTGCTTTTTTGCTGTTTTATACTAATTAATGTGTTCTTATTGCAACCCATTTATACTTAATGATGCATTGAATAGAACTACAATTTGGAAGATGTAAATGATGTTATTCTTTTATAGGCTTAGCTTTTTTTCCCCCCTAACCTGCATATGTCAAGAGGAAAAAAACCCAAAATTATCAGCCTTGGTTCATTTTCTAGGTTAGAAAAGAATACTTTGCAACTTTCTGTCTTAATTGAAAGTTTGGTTCCTCCATGGTCCTGCTTAATTCCTTAAAGCCCATTCCAACAGCCAGAGAGGCGTTTGAGCAAGTCATTACTACATGTGAATGCATTAACTTGGAAATTGATTAATCCATCATGTGAATGTTTTCAACCACTCTAAGGCAAACAACAAAATTCTAATGAAAATTCATTGTACATGGTGAGGGACAACACCATTGACAAGCACTTTCCATCAATCCAAAGGCCTCAGTTAACCTTTCTTGGAGCTGGATTTGTTGTGCTATGTAGTTTAACAAGATTGAAGACATGACTGGGTCAAATCGAGCAGGATAATACCTGCATATCAGGGCAAAGCTGGTCTGTGATGTCGGGTGGCTGGGAGAAAGGGATGTGGTGTCCAAAACATTGCTTTCCTCAATGGATACAAAACCAAATACACCCACTTCTTTCCCCCTCCGCCTTTCTTTTCTCCTTCCTCAGCAACTAGCTCTACTAATATGTTCATAAATTGTATTTTGTGCAGTATATTAGAAAGCACAGCTACACATATTAATCCTTTAAAGCCAACTTATAAGATGGGATTTATTATTCCAAATTATTATCTCCAATTTTATTGCTGAGTGAACAGATTGAGAGAGTGAAAAAGACTCCCAAGATTACAAACAACTAAAGGCTAAATCTGAGATTTGAATCTAATTTTATAACACACAATAAGCCTTTTAATTATACATTAGTATCTCCATCTTATAACAAAGGACACATGGGAAGTAAAAAACTTCCCCAGGATCACTCAACTATTAAGCACAAAACTGATATTTGAATTCCAACTCTGTCTGAGTATGAAGAAAGAATGATTATGCACTATTGCTCTGAACAACATATAACAACTAAAATCTCATGTAATCCTGTGTAATGTTGTTGAGGATGGAGAATCAGATTCTATTCTAGGATTAGAGTTCAAGGCCTGAATTTCTGTAATTATAGGCCACTCTCCAATCCTTGAGTGAATGCATACACTAACAATTGTTACAAAAGTATAGGTTGTTGCCAAAATATCATTTTTTCCTTATTTATACTAGGTAATAATTAATAAAATCAAGACTTTTAAACATCTGAAGAAAATATAATATTTCTCCAAAATATTAAAAATCACATCAGTGAACAGAAAAGAATTTGAATATTTCCCTTCTCTCCTCTTTCTTTGTGATTTTCTTTGAGAACTAAAAATCACCCTATCATCTTTCACAATTAATTTGAAGTACAGCACATAAATTCATGCAATATAATGGTAGAAAAATACATAAATAAATATCAATTATTAGTCAGACAGGAACAACCCTACCCCATAATAAAGTGCATCATTAATGCAGAGTCTGTATGAACAGATGGGGGGACAAGAGATGAAGTACAAATTCCAGAATTAAACCAAAATATATGTCAGAATTTGGCATTTTATAAATGACATATAGAGAAAAAACATGAGTATTTAATCGCATATGATTATTCAATCACGTAAATTGTGTTCATAAAAGTGGTAGTGATTTGGAGTAGAATGTCTCAAACCTTATACACAAATAAATTTCAGTTGGTTCAAGGGCTAATTACTAAAACAAAAATCATGCAATTGCTAGAGAAAAAATATATCTATATAATTGCAATGTGCAGAAGGCATAGGCATGACATAAATTCAGACTCTCTGAAAGTTTGATGAATTTGGCAACACAAATACAAGTCTGCACAGGGGAAGCAATGTAAAGAATGAAAAAAGAAAAAAAAACAAACTGAAGAATTTGTAAAATTAAGAGCATAAATAAAAGGTCAATGTCCTCTCTATATAAAAAGCACTGTAAATCAATAAAAAGCCCTCTAACAAAAAAACATAAGTAAATGAGGTAAAGTTACTGATGTTCAAAGAATAAAGATATAAATAGCTCCTTAAAAATTAAAAAACATATCATTGACTTTGCATGTAAAAGAAGATAAGTAATTAAAGGTATAGTGCCAGATCATTTTTTAGCTATTGGATGGGCAATGATTCAATAGTTTGATGACATACTGTGTTAAAGAAGAAATGTATTATTAAACATATTTATACACTGCTGTAGAATATAAATCCTTCCCCATTTTCTTATCTATCGTCCCCTTCTACTTTCTCTGTTGTCTTTTGTGTGATGTTTTGTGTCCTAAGAGGCTGATCTCTGCAGACTTCCTTGCTAGTTGGCTTCTGGTTGGCCTCAGCCAATGGAAAGTTTTGGAAAGTTTGGGGTATTTCACTCCTTTAGGGTACACCTAATAGCCAAATAATTTGACACTATTACACATTGGTAAAGTTAAACTTTCATTTGGAGAAGTGACTGGTCACTAGGGAGGGTTGATTTGGAAGTGTCTGGAGCCAGCTCCTGCTGCCATAAGCAATTCTGCTCTTACCCCAAACCTCCAACGTCCATCCAGCCCAACAAACTCCCCTATCAAAGGAACATACTCCAATTTCTCTGTAGACAATTTACTGGCCATCCATTGTTCTACCAAACATGCCAGTTTCTTCAATGGCTTTCTGAAATGTTTTATAAATTCAGAAAGTATTCCCACTGCCAGAAGTTGTTTGTTGTTTTGTTTTCTTAAGTATGCTATTCTATCGAAGTTTTAATACCCTTGCAATGCCCATCTATACTATCTCAACTCGTGCCTGTTTATCTGGTCCTGAAGATGCTGTTGGCATCCCAGGAGGCTGTCATAATCCTGCCTAAGGAAGGTTTTACTGAACAGGTGGCTACAAAACTGGGGTCTGAAAGATATCAGAATTTGCCAGAAGGAGTCAGTGGAGAAATGGACTTTGAAGAAGACTGTGTGTTTAAGAGTATGATTTAAGAAAAAAATAGAATGTGTTTAAGGATGACAAGGAATTTGTGTGGCTGCAGCTCAGAATGGAAAGCTGGAGAGAGGAGATGTGGTTAGGCAGGAGAGCCCCCGTGGGGTTGAGAAAGGCCTTGTAAACCATGCAAAGGAGATGAGCACCCCCCACATGTCTCTGCGGAGTGTGCTGCCATGAGCTGCTCTGTAGAAAGACTATTCCTCACCCATAGTTTGGAAAGTGGGGCATCATATCACTGTCTTAGCAATTTACAAGGCACAGTAGCGTAGTATAAGCTCTGAGAAGTCCTGCAACATAAAATCTTCTTAGCTTTCTTTCACCCAGGATTTCAAATTTTTTATTTTCAGGGAATCAAACCAGAAAGTTAGAGATTTGCAGAACATACTGGCAAAGGCAGAGAGCCTCGTCAGCAATAGAAACTTAAGAAAAATGTTCAGTATTTAAATAAGCAAAGGTTAATTTTTTCAAAACAATAAAAAGGGTAATGAAGACTCTGACATAAGAAATGGACTTTTCAGTGCTCATTTTGTGGAACCAGAATCTCCTAAAAGTGGATCCATACAACCTGGAAAAGAGAAATGCACATTAGATTATAATAGACTAGATCCTTTATGTGTTTCTCAATGAGGAGGGTTTGATATTACACGTAATTATAGTTTGTTATAAAAAACTGAGCTTAAGATAACTACCTAGTAAACTGCTTATTGATTTCCATTTGAGATGTTTGTTCCATTTGTTGTTTATTTTCTTCCACAGTGGGCCACGCTGAGTTGGGAGGTAGAGGATTGGCCAAGTGGTATCAATTGAGGACCCAGAGGTTAGAGGAGCAGAGATTCTTTTATTCTTTCTTTCCTTTCTTCTTCTTTGTTCTTTCCTTCTACAAGTTCCTCCAACACAGGCCATCTGTCCCTTCTTCCCTAGAGTTAAAAGCAACCTACATCAGATTGAAATGGATAAAAAGATAAATCACCACCCCTCTGCGGAACATAGAAAGCTAAAAGGGAGAAAGAAATTGCATTTGCCTTTGCACTCAATATATCAAAGTAATTTATGTCAGAACCACTCTGCCTGCTTTCATACATATTCGATTTTAAATAAAATCAATCTCTCCAAACCTGTAATAGCTTTCTTTGTAAGGCTCTTAAAAAAAAGAGTTGCTAAAATCTGGTTCCATTAGAGGCAAAGTTGGTTTATTGCCTTACAAAATCACTCATTCTAATGAGGTATAAGGTTATGAGAGATTCCTATGGACACATTAAATGGTTAATGACTATCCAGGAGATGAGAATTCGGTGGTTAAGGCTCACATTCAAACTAAAGAGGGAAGGGTTAATTGTGCAGACTTTTTGACGATGGGAGGAGATGAGCCCTAGAACCAGGTGGGATTGGAGCCAGCTGGTTGGGACGTAGCCCCAACCACTGAGAACAGGAGGGATCCCCTGATGTAGAGAATATTACGAGGACCAACAGATGCACCAGCCCAAACTTCTGGAAGCCCCCCTAAATGGAAAGAAAAAGAATGGCCACCATTTTTGAGCACGGACTGTAATACTAATAATTGCAAACACTTTTATAGTAATTACTTTCTTCCTGGCATTGCTCCCCTAATGATCCTGTGAAGTTAGTGCCATAATTTCCTCCAATGTGCAGGAGACTGAGACATAAATATCTTAAGTAATTGTCCAGGATCATCACACAGCTAGTAGATAGAAGATCTAGAACTCAAACCCAGGCTGTCTAGTTCAGGATTACCCATGCTTAAGCACTCTAGTCTCCTGCCTCTTTTTTAATCTATTAGTTTCTCCATTTTGATCTCCACAAAGACACTGTGGGTGAGGTCTCATTATCCAACTTTTATGGTAGAGAAACTGAGGCTCATAAGGTTGAAGTGCCCTGCCCTGTGTCTGTCTCTCTATTTCAAAGCCTGTCTTCTTTCCTTAGCAGAGACTTGTGAAGTGTCCATAAGAAAGAGCAACCAAGAAATGGTGTCTCATTCTCAAATACATCTACCACTGACTGAGAAAGAAAAAGTAATTTTTAAGTCAGATACATATGACTATGAAGAGATTCTCCACTTCATTACCGAGTAGCTGCAGCTTATAAGCTCTGGGTTGGTTATACTTTCTCAGCCTCAGTATTATCACTGTAAAATGGGAATAACTATCCTCACTCAGACAATTGTGGGAGTAAATTAAATTATGAATATGAACTCTTAGCACAAAATTGGGCATAAAGAAAGCACTTGGTAAATGCACAATGTCATTGTCAATCACCTTTCACATGCCCTCCCTACCCTCTCTTGAGCCAGCCTATGCTACAGACCTCATTAGAGAGAGAAAGGTGGAGATGATAATACACTGGCCTGGGGTGGGAAGTGTAATATAAGAAAAGGAGACAGATGTCTGGTACTGAGGGTACTAATAATTTTATAGCTCTGGGTGGAAAATTAGACATGCTTGGAGGGAACTCCAAATCTATCCCTGTAGGTGGGCATTGCTCTTCTTCCTAGCACTTAGGGCTTCTGATGAATGTTTTGCCTCCCTGTTTTCCACATTGGACACATAGCTTAGGTGCTAAAGGGAGGGTGATGATGAGAAAATTAATCCATGGACAAGTTAGTCAGGCAGATGCCAGGTAGACACATCCACACAGTCATGGTCCCTCTGCAAAATGAACTGAGATATAAGAAAAGGTACATCACTTGCTAACTATGGGACCTTCAGTGTATAGTCTCTAGATGCGAAACCCCAGTGTTTATTTCTGAACTGAAGATATCTGTCACTGGATTCAACAGCTGAAGATTATCCATAAAAGAATATAAACATCCAGAATAGCTGGGAAGATTTAATTTCAATTAAATTTAACAAAGCTCTAGTAAGAGCCTCCTATGCCTTGAATATATGCTAAACCCTTGAGAATGAAGGAGAATAAAAACAATGATGACAGCTGCAGTATATGGTAGTATTGTTTAGAGGAAGAACATAACAAGGCACTTAAGAGAAAATCTCGGAGTCAGATATCCTAGCTTAAAATCCATCTCCATCACTTAGCAGCTGTTCAACATTAACCCAGTTGCTCAACCTTGCTGTGCCTATAAAAGAGCAATAAGTGGGCTTAAGAAAGGTAATGAAGGTAAAGTTCTCAGAACATCTCCTAGCACATAGAAAGTAATATGTAAATAGTAGATATTTCTGTCACTAAATTTAAAGCTGGACAGAATATTAAAGATTAACTAATTCAGCCCATTACTCTCATAGAATAGAATGCTGAAGCCCAGAAGAGCAATGGGAAAAATTAATTCCCACTGCATCAACAACCAAAATTTAAGACTTTAAACAGATTAGAAATTAAAGAAAAATATCTTTGTGATCCTAGAATGGAAAATAATTTTTTAGACAAGAAAGAAAACATTCAGAAGGAAAAACTGATTAATTTTACTGCAATAAAATTTGTAATTAGAAAGTTAGAGCTTTGAGCTATGTGATATCCGCCCTGCATTTAGCCCAATATGGAAGAGGGCTAGAGACTGAGCTCAACCTTCTGGCCAAAGATCCAATCAATCATGCTTACATAATGAAATCACAATAAAAACTCTGAACACTGAAGCACAGATGAGCTTCCCCAGTTAAAATAACTGTGGGTGTGTCATTACACCATTGGGTGACACATCCCAACTCCAGGGAAGGGAGTCATGGAAACTTCTCATTCAATACCCTTCCAGATCTTGTCCTTTGTGTCTCTTCTTTTGGCTGGTAATGATTTGTATCCTTTTTTGCTATAATAAAACTGTAACTATTTATATATTACTTTCCTGACTTCTATAAGTTATTCTAGTGAATTATTAAACCTGAAGGAGTGAGGGGTAACCTTCAATTTATAGTCAGTTGTGCCTAAGCCTAGGGAACTCCAAGCTTGCAGCTGGTGTCTGAAATGAGGGCAGTCTCGTGGAGGACTGTGCTCCTCACCTGTGAAGTTTGACCTAACTCCAGGTAGTTAGCATCAGAATTGCATTGCAATGGCAACCAGGGAAATGAAGATTAAAAAAAAGAATGAAATATGATTTTACACTCAGTGTCTTTTCAAAACTCAAAACAGTTTGGCAATAGCAATGATCAATAGCCATGAAGGTACATAGGAACTGATCTTTGGGATGGAAATGAACTTTGGCATAACTACTTTTACAGCATCTTAGTTGAATTCCCACCAGAATCAAATTCTGAGACAAGGAGGGAGGAAAGAAGAGGTATGTCTCATTTCTGATGAATACCAAAATATGAATTCTACACAGGTCACTGAATTCCAAGTCTAATGTTCTTTCTGCCACAATTGACATCCTCCCAAAAGAGATGAAATAAACATTTATAATAAAACCTTCAACTTATAATGTTTCTTATATCACAAAACATTTCTCATCCATGGGTTTATTATAAAACTTAAGGAAGGTTAAATATGGTAATGATGAAAGATTCATACCATTAGAGGGCGATTCTGAAAGTTGAGCTTGTTCTCACGACTCCAAGCATGAACAAAAATGTTAGGAAGGTGAAGCTCCTCCAGGACAAATCTCAGGAGATGGTGAGATTCAAGTCATGGTATTGCTGTGAGCCTCAATATTCTTTACCTGCAAAATAGGAATAAATATGCACCATCTCATTCAGAGAATTATTTACATGACCATTACCTAAATGCCAACTTCAAGACCCACTTCAGTACCCATGTTCTTCTTTATTTATGCAATTGTTCTACCATTTTGAACTGCAACAAGACACTCAGCACCCGAGCTCTGAGCTACCTGGAATGAATCAAAGGCTGCAAAGTCCAGAAGAGCTTCTAGTCTATTAGGGGAAACAGACTCATTTAAAAAGGACATCTGCTTATAGTAGCACAATTCGCAATTGCAAAGATGTGGAAACAACCCAAGTGGCCATCAATACATGAGTGGATTAATAAAATGTGGTATATGTATACTATGGAGTTCTACTCAGCCACAAAAACAATGGATATCTAGTACCTCTTGTATTATCCTGGATAGAGCTGGAGCCCATTCTACTAAGTGAAGTATCACAAAAATGGAAAAATAAGCACCACATGTATTCACCATCAAATTGGTATTAAGGGATCAAAACTTATGTGCACATATAGTAATAACATTCATAGGGTGTCAGGCAGGTGGAGGGAGGGGATGGGTGTATTCACACCTAATGAGTGCAGTGCGCACTGTCTGGGGGATGGACATGCTTGAAGCTCTGTCAGGGCAGGGGAGGCAAGGGCAATATATGTAACCTAAACATTTGTACCCCCGTAATATGCTGAAGTAAAAAAAAAATTTTAAATGTATTTTCACACGTATGCAAGTATTTATATAAACAAAACCTCACTCTACTTGAACCCCACTGGTCCACTGCTGTTCCTTCTCTCCCTTCTCCTGCTGTGTTTTAATCAGAGCACTTATTATACAACATTATAGCACATATTTTCTTGTTTATTGAATGCCTCCCTGGCTAGAATAGAAGGCTAAACAGTGGCAGGGACTTTGTTTTATTCAAGTCTGTGTCTCCAACATTTCATATGCTCTTGGAACATAGAACTCAAAATAATTATGACTAAATGATATAATGAATTTATGAGTTGGATAGAATTGCTGGATTAGTCAATACTAACATTAATAGTTATTGCCAAGTTGCTCCTTCAAAAGGTTTATATTTCATCCACACTGCCTATTTTGCTTACCCATTCCAGAATTGGGTTATATCAATATTTTAGTCCTGATTAGGTTTGATTATTAACGAATTAGGGAGGTTGATCATTTTTTCTAACCCCTTGGGAAATTGTGTCTGGTATTTAATTCATGGCTCCACATTCCCAGTACTCATTTTTCTATTAAGTTCTTTGTCATTTTCTTAGTGATCTGTGGGTGCTCTTTCTACCACATGATTATTAACTTTTTTTCTAAGACAAATACTTTCCCTAGTCAACTGTTTAGATTGCTATATTCCATAGAGAATATGCATTTGTTGTTGTTCTTTTGCTTGTTTTCTGTTTTTCTGTGAAGTCAAATCTGTGGGTCTTTTCTTCTATAACCATTTTTAATTCAGGATAGATCACAGGACAGGTCAGTGCACAGAGAACGCAGTCAGAGGCTGTTCAGCAGCCTCTAGAACCGACAAGGTCTGAACTGACTGTGGCCCTGCAGATGGGAACTGGGCCTCTCAGCTCCCCCCTGCCTCAGCAGCCTGTGTCTCTGCCTTTGCCTCACCTGATCAACACAAGGGCCTCTGCCCCCTGGTCCTCCACCTTCCCCCTGTCTAGCCAGGAGTGTGCCCCAGGCAGAAAGCCAGGGTGAATATTGTGCTTCTCTCAAGGGTCCTTTGTCCCAAGAATACTGTCCTATTATATTCACTTTTATAATTGTTTAGGATAGAAGAATAGGTTATTCTTTCATGAGCAGAAATAGAAATCTGCTTTTTATGTTTTTTCTTATTCTTTTCACCCCAAATTAGATCCTAGGTGAAGTGAAGCCCATCGCAAAAATTAAACTCAATCAGAATTGTTCTGTTTGAACAGAATGTAAGAGATGATCCCTGAATGCTCCTTTTAACATTAGGGCCCCTTGGAACACAGTTTCAAACAACTTCTGTTGAAGAGGGAAAGCAAGCGAAGGTGACCGTGTAGAAGAATTGTTTCAGGAAAGACAGTGGGTGAATGAGTAGGGTCTGGACTAAGGACAAAAGAAAGAAAAGCCACATTTTTATATTGTTTTAAGGTACTTCGTGCTTAACTGACATTTGAAGGGAAAAGGGATAAAAGAGAGAGGAAAGTAAAAACGTGTGTTGAGTTTGGCAGAGAAAGAGGATGATGATGGTTTCCCACAGACTGACTTACTGTGGCATTGACGTCACATCATTGTCACCATCATCGTGGCTACCATTAACTAAACAAATGTAATCTCCTAAGTATGTTACTTAGATTGCCTCAGTTGGTTATCACAATATTTAGGTGGGCATTTTTATTTATATTTATTCAGGGAGGACACTGAGTCTAGGGAGGCATGACAAGTTAAGAGAGTTGGCCAAGTGCACAGCTATTACTTGGCAGGTCAGCAGGGTGCCTGGAACAAGATATAAGATCCATAAATAAATGCTCTAGGAGATGCATGCTCCTCTCCCTCTCTGGGTTGCCTTTTTATCTTGTTTGCTTTTTATTTTCTTCCCTTCTCTCTTTCTTTCTTTCTTTCTTTCTTTCTTTCTTTCTTTCTTTCTTTCTTTCTTTCTTTCTTTCTTTCTTTCTTTCTTTCTGTCTTTCTGTCTTTCTGTCTTTCATAGGATAACTTTGACAGACATGTTCTGAAAGAGACACAAGAAAGAAGGAAAAGATCTATTTGGATCTTTCTGGGACAGTAAATGCAAGGCTGTGAGTTTAATGTTGGCTCTTAGGTTGTCCAGAGCCGTGTATATGCTCTAGGAATTTAAAAAGTGGACAACTACTCATCAATTAATTCATTAAGCAAGTGTAATGAAGCGCAGACTACGTCAGGTGCGTAACGCTGTGTGGAATGCAGCACACCTTTGTCCCCAAGGGGTAATTCACAGGCTAGTCTCCTCTGTGTCCCCCCTTACACAGCACGTGATACAGCTGGGAGGGAAGCACTGGGGAATAATAATGCATCCTCATCTGCATGTGGGTGTTCCTCACTGCCTGGCTGCCCACAACAAGCATGCTCTACTATTATAGAAACCAAGTCACCCACATTTCCCCCATGTGTTCACACTGGACCCTGAAAGTGGTCTTGGCAGTGTTTTATGAGCTAGGTTAGGGTGGGAGGGGAATGAGGCAGGGGGGCATGCATGGAGATCACTCCCTAAACCTTACCATCTAGGACTGTGACAGCTATGAAAATGAGGGCCAAATATAAATATTTCCATTTGAGGTTCAAAACAGGAGAGGTTATATACCACCAGGTAGCTCAGAGAAGGAAATTCACATGGAAAATACAACATCTGTGCTGAGAAATGTAAATATGTAGATACATAAGCAAATGAACAAATATAACTGATATTATTGGTTTGGTGTGAGGAGAAAAGCACTCCAGGTTTTGGGTGGAGTGAGCATGAGATGAGAAAGAGCAGGAATTGTCCAACAAGGCAAGAAGGGAGGGAGGGCACCAAAGTCACTCTTTGCCCCCTTTCTGATTTTTCCCTGAAAAAAGGGCAGATCCCATGGAATGTGAGCACTGCAGTGGCTCGGCCAATCCCAGCTTCAGGGACCAACATCTCCTGCTGATACCATTTGATTTTACAACTTAGCAAGTCTCTTTGTCCCCTCCCTCTGGGATGTAGAAATTCTTCGTCCTCGGGGCCATGCAATGAGCTGTATGAATGCTTTGGGTTGTTCATGGGAGGGTAAACTGGGCAGATTCCCTCAAGTTCAAGAGCGTTTTCCAGCCAAGCTTTACCACCTTGCAATAGAAAACAAATGTCTTATTCTCTCAAGAGAAAACAAGAATAAGGAGATCAACATGGAGTCTTCTAGGTGTTGGTAGACCATCTTGCTACAAGTCTTTCTTCCTGAAGGCAGAGCTATCATGATTCCTACCATTCACTAAGTATTCTCTCAAGAGACACAGAGCTAACATTTCAGAGATTCAGCTAAATTTTAATTCTCAGAACTGCCTCTATGAGATAAGTACAATAATTATCTCCATCTTGCAGATCCAGCTTCGAGGTAAAGCAAAATACAAAATTAAGAAGGGAATAATTTTAAACTTTTAGTCTAAAAGTTTCATTAGACTTTAATGTTTAAGTGGAGGGATGTTTAATTTAGGGGTTTTAATTTTCCATAAAAATGCAATAATAAAAGAAGTTTATATAACTTAAATTGAGTGCATTTTATTATGCCAGACTTTTATTGTTTGAAATATCTTGCCATCATTGTTCCCATTCCACATCTCCTGGCCACCTATGTTATTCAATGTGCTTAGCATATTTTAAAATGGAAAATAGAATAAGGAATAGACTCTTTGTGCAGGGTGCATTGTAACCTTTGTGTTAACTCATGTAAGTTCCTCTTCTGAGACATCTTAGAACCTCCTGGTGGCAAGTGCTGGTTGAGAACAGTGACACTCACTCGTTCTGGTCCCCTCAGCCTACCCTGTGCTGTCTCATGTTCATTGCCAGTCATTGCCTGCACAAAGAAAGTACAAGTGAATAAATGCTGAATAGATGAAAACTAAAAGATAAATTCTAGAAATTTCTATAATGAAAATATATGATTAAAAAAATAAGCCATATGACAAACATCTACTCATCCTTCAAGATTCAGCTCCACTGGTGCCTCCTTCACGGCACCTGTGATCTCCTTTCTAACTACTCCGTTTTCTGTCCTTCCTCGTCAGCTTGTGTCAACTACAAACATTTCAGACAGTCATTAGACAGTAGGGCTTGGCAGTGAGGCCCCTCATGGGCTTCAACTCCAGTCCTACCACTGACTAACTCTGTGTCTTGGGGTTTCTCTGAGCCAATTTTGTTACCTGTAAGGTAGGGACAGTGTTAGCATCTATGCCCTAAGCTTGTTGGGAAGAACAGTAAACATGTGTATAGCACTAGGCACAGTTCCCAGCATAAGGCAAGCACTCCACTGTGATTTATTACACTGTGTTGTAATTGGTTGTGTGCATGATGGTCTCCTCCATTTCATAATGAACAGTTTGGAAACTGGAATTCTGTATCAATCATTTCTTTCAATCCCAATATCCATCAGAAAGTGAACATTACATGGTATGCACTTAATATGTTGAAGGAAAGACATTGATTTATGTGCACTTCATAATCCCAACTTATGCTCACATGGATGTGCTCATGCTCCTATTACATGGGAGCCCTGTGGATGTGGTGAGGTGTGGGAGGGGTCACTCTGTGGTCCTACAATTAGGTCTCAACCCTTTAGTGTCACCATGGCCCTTCACGAGTCCCTCTCAGTATTGTTTTGTTTTTTCCCTCTTAGAAGAGTTGGACATTTCCCTTCTTCCAAGTCAGTTAGGCTCTGATAAAACCAGAAGACAAGGCTCTGATAAAATAGCTTTCTTGCTAAGATCAAATGTTCTGGGTGTATTTCAAAATGGCTACTTTCCCCTGTTTCTGCAGGAGGGGATTTTTCTCATATTGTCTCTGTGAGCAGCTGGTAGAGTTCTAAGAGGTAAAACTCACAGAAGTGTTGGGGACTCCAGAAGTTTTTTGTTGTTTTTTTTTTAATATACTTTATTTTTTCAAAAAGTTTTATGTTCACAGCAAAATTGAGCAGAAAATAGGGAGTTCCTACACACCCCCTGCCCCACACTGGTACAGAGAGGGACCTTTCCTGCAACCAATGAGCCTACGTTAATACATCATTATTGCCCAAAACTCACAGTTCACTTTGGGGTTCCCTCTTGTGTTGTGCACTCTATGGGTTTTCACAAATGCACAATGACATGTATCCACCATCACAGTATTACATAGGTTCACTGGCCTAAGAATACTCTGTGCTCCATCAATTTATCCTTTCCTCCCTAACCCCTGGCAACCGCAAATCTTTTCATTGTCTCCATAGTTTTGTCTTTTTCAGAATGCCATGTATTTGGAATCATACAGCCTTCCCTTCTTTCACTTAGTAATATGAATTTAACATTCTTCCATGTCTTTTCATGGCTAGACGGACCATTTCTTTTTAGCACTGAATAAGATTCCACTGTCTGGATATATGACAGTTTATTTATCCATTGGCTTACTGAAGGACACCCTGGTTGTTTTCCCCAGTTTGGGCAATTGTGAATAAAGCTGCCATAAACATCCATGTGCAGGTTTTTGATTGAACATAAGTTTCAGTTCCTTTGGGTAAATATCAAGGAGCATGATTGTTGGATCATATGGTAAGAGGATGTTTAGTTTTTTAAGAAACTGCCAAACCATCTCCCAAAGTGCCTGCCCCATTTGCATTCCCACCAGCAATGAATGGGAGTTCCTGTTGCTCCACAAGCTCTCAGCATTTGGTGGTGTTGGTGTTCTGGATTTTGGCCATTCTAGTAGGTGGGTAGTGGTATCTCCTGCTGTCTTAATTTGCATTGCTCTGATGACATATAATGTCCAGCATATGGTTATTTGCCATCTGTATATCCTCTTTGGTGAGGTGTCTGTTCATGTCCTTTACCCATTTTTAATCAGGTTGTTTAATTTCCTATTTACGAGTTTTAGGAGTTCTTTGTATATTTTGCTCAATTTTCTTGATCATATGTGTCTTTTGCAAATATTTTCTCCCAGACTGTGGCTTGTCTTCTCATTTTCTTGATCCCCCTGGAGTTTTTATCTCTCAAACATGCCCACACTGGGACTCCAGTAATTCCTCAATTACAGATCTGGTTTCCCTAATTGGTCCTGTGGAGTTTTTTGCCCCTGGGATTCTGCTCTGGTAAGTGGTGATTCTTTGTACCCACTTGTCTATCTCTTCACGTTGGGAGGCAGTTGTTTGCCCTATGGCCTCAGGTCTCTGGTGGATCTAAGAAGAACTGTTGATTTTCAATTAATTTTTTTCAGCTATTTCCTATTATGTGAATGTAAGAGATGACTGCCAAGCTTCTTACATTCTGAACTGGAAATCAAAAATCTGCATGATCTTGCTTGTTTATGATTAAATCACTCCGCCAGTTAAGGAAGGTTGGCTACATTATATCCTATTCACAAATCTGAACACTGAGTTGAGAGAGAATACCTTTCTGGTCAATAACAACACTGATGATTTTTATCTGAATAAGATAGGCAAGTCAGGTTTCTGACTTAAAATTCAGGGTTCTTTGTACTGAAATTTGTCCCCATACTTGTCATGTGACACTATGCAAGTCCCCCTGGAACTCAGTTTTTGCATCTGTATTATTTAAAACTTTTAATAAACTTCATAATTTCATACTATGCTGAACTAGTTTTTGTATTCCTTCCAGATCTCTTTGTGACAGGGATGACTTGTTACAATGCAGTTCAGCAGCATTTTCTTCAAATCTGAAGCTTTTATGGTGTGATTAGGCACCTTGTATATGGAAGTCACTGTGTCTACGGACATGCAGGGGAAAGAGTGGGGGGCAGTGAGGTGGGAGCAGGTGCAGGGCCCATTAACCGAGCTCAGCCCATATCCTCAGCGGCTGTGATGTATGGCGCTGCCTGGCATCCTGGCTTTTTCTCTTTCTTTTTAATCATTAACCTTGCGAGCAGAAACCGTCTTATTTTAATCTTCAAGGTTGCAGTCAGTCTTCCCATCTGTAACTGCTTGGCTCCCAGATGGAAACCAACAGAAGTTCTCTCTGCTGTCAGCCCAGCAACATGATGCCTTTTACAGATCCTTTTTCTAAAAACAGAACTTGCTGTTTCCAAGGAACTGCGGAAGGGACACTGGAAGCAGAATGCCAATTCCAGAGGGTGTGAAGATCACACTCAGACGATCTGCTGGTGTGCCAGCTGCAGGGATCTGGGAACAGGCTAAGTTGGGAGTTCCAGAGAAAACTACTGACAGAGGAAGAGGCCTGGATTTGAAGGAAGGCGGTTTGGGTTCAAACCCTGACTCTGCTGTGTGTGACCCGTCTGGAATCCTGGCAATAAATATGTTTATCTCTGAGCTTCAATTCTCTCATTTATAAAATGGAGATGGTAATACCCAAGTCACAGGTCTTTGCCAATATTTGAAAAAGGGCAATATTTGTAAATGGGTCTTCCTCAATACCTAGGACATGTTTTCTCCCTTCCTTCCTTCCCTCCCTCCTTTCTTCCTATTTTCTTCCCTTGTTAGACTATTTCCTTCTTCACAGTGATCCTTTCAGGGCAAAAGTAAGGTTGGAATAGACCATGAAAGGTTTTAGTGAGTTGTCTCCTCTATGAGATGTACAGTTCAAGATCAAAGGTGAGGAGGGAGAGTAGGCAGCGTTTGTGATGGCTCGTTGTGGCTGCTTCAGCATCAGGATTAGTGGCCGAATGGAGGGTCAGGAGAGCTGGGTTCAGTGTGTAGTTTTGGGTGAGTCTGAACAGCATGTTCGGTTTCTGCATCCATGAAAATGGCTAACTCTGTGTGTGCTTCCTGAGAATCAACAACACTGACAAACATGTTTTGCTATGTTTAGTTTGAGAAAGTAAAACATACTATGAACAAATTGTGTTTCATAACTAACATCTACCAGGTGAAAAGTCTTTAGCCTAGAGTCAGGGGAAGTCAACATAGGGGAGCCATTTACAGTTAACCATATAAAGCCCCTTCTTTCACAGAGGCAGAAATTGAGGCTCAAGAATTCAGACTCGAGAGAGTTTTAATGAATTATCACTCCAGAACCTTTATATAAGGGCTGACCCAATATCAACAAACAATCAAGCACCAGAATTTGTCTTAAAATCCAAGCAATAACTTACCTGAAAATCTTAGAATCTTGATTTTTCCCAAGACTATTCTGGTTTAATGTGTTTTTTTTTATTTTTAAAAATGACAGCATAAGTATATGACTATGTATTTTTCCCATTTATTCATAAGCATTTTAGAATTTATTCCACTGAGGACTAAATTTTTTAAAGCATATTATCATACCTAAAAACCAGTGGTATCCCTTCATATCATCAAATGTAGAGTAATTTCTAATTATATGTATATATAACATAAACACATGTATGTATACATGCACACACATACATATATTAAATAAGGAATTACTTGTTTCTATCAGGATATAAAGAGTATCCACACATTTCAGTTGGCTGACATATCTCTCAAGTCTTCTAGGCTTATTGTCCACTCCCTCCCCACTCTGGCAAGTCACTGTTGAGGAAACAGATCCTTTATCTTGTCAAGGTCCTTACGGTCTGGATTTGATGACTATATCCCATCACGTCCACTAACTTTTTCCTTGGTCCTCTGTATTTTCTGTAAATTGTAGTTGAATCTGAAAGCTTGATCAGAGTCAAATTTCCTAGCTTTGGCAAGGCTACTTCACAGCCGACGTAGTGTTCTGCTGTCACGGGGCACATGATACCTGGTAGCCTCCTTTATGGTATTACCAGCCACCAACGCTCAGTCGCCTAGATTCATCACAGTTTACTCTACTTTATCATTTGTTCTTCACATATTAGCTAGTTTTATGCAGAGAAACTTCCTCTCGTCAGCTATTTGGTAACTCATTGATACAGTCATAGAGAAAAGACAGAATAATTGCTGAATTCTTTCCCTTTATCATTTTCAAACAATGAGTTGATTCACTGGCGTCTGTCAACATGCAGCCAATTAAGCGCTTTGTTTTGTGTCAATGCAGACTCGTGGATTTAAACATACTGCATGTCCCCTTCCACTGACGGTCCTCACTGTTGCTCAAACTGCCATCGCATTGGCCCAGGGGAGCCACTGCGAGTGGGTCCTGTGTCCTTTAGACATTACCTTTAGCAGTAATTGGATGGCTTCCCTGTTCTCTCATTTCCCAGGATCTCAGTTTCCTTTTAGTTAAGAAATGGTACCTGGAAGCCACAGTCTGGGTATTAAGGATGCTCATTGCCACTGGATAGGTGGCTGTGTCTGTGCCTTTTAGGGGGACTGGGCTAGGAAATAATTCTGAAAATAAAACACATTATAAATACATACTCATAGTTTTGATTCAAATTCCAGGCTTCTGGGTTTTTGCTTAAACCTCTTAACATATGTTAATATCTCTGTTCTTACATACTGAAAATCTAGATTTTCAAAGACATCAGAAAAGATGGCATTGGAATATCACATAATTACTCATTTGTTTTATCACATAATATGCAAACAACAGTCTTAGAGGAGTAACAACAACATACCACCACCATTTGTGATTCCTTTTCTGGATATCGAGCCATGATAATTCATTATGGAGGCTCTCTTATTTGCTCTCTCTCTCTTACTCTTATACTCAAATTTTATGTTATTTATCAAAAACTGAATATTATTCTGTCAGTTATCTTAAAATGAATGCCTTTATATGCCTTTGTTATATAGTCAGTGCCCTAAAAGGGGAAATACTCTGGAAATAAGTCCATTCATTTATTCATTCATACATAAGAGTTGTCTCTAGCAAAGGGGAACTTAATTCAAGATGCTACTATTTATTGGTGGGGCCTTGATTTATACCCAAGTTTGCCTAACTTGAGAGTTCCCTTTCTTTCACTATAGCACAAGGCAACCTGAAGAGATGATGTTTCATATGTTTCAGTCTTGGAAGTATTCCCAAAAGGCAAATATTTTTAGGGTATTTTAGAATTCATATACTTTATTATCCAAACCACACTTTTGAGAGTAAAAGGGCATTCTAAAAGCATGTATATATATATATATATATATATATATATACACACACACATATATATATACATACACACATACATATACATATATGATCTCACATATATATGTATGCACACATACACATATGAAGAGAGATATTAAATATATTATTAGATCTATGAGAGAATTCTACAGCAAAACTATTTTCAGAAACAAAATTCTTTCTAAAAATTTTTAAATACCATATATTCATGTATTTTGAAAGAATCTTTAAAATAATTTTATATTTATTATCTAAATATTAAAAATAATACTAACATAATAATTTATCTTAGTACATATTCACAACTTTACTCAGATGCATAGCCATATAGGATTTTAATACTGCATCATTGATATTTTCTGAACAGTGTATTTTTAACAGTCATTATTTTTAAATTTTTTCATAAAAGTGCCTGAAATTTTTTCCAAATATATATTTTATGGTTAATAAATTTGCAATTGTGAGTACCTAATAATTGACTCTTCTCTGGAGACTATTATAATTTTCATTAAGAAAACTCAATTGCTATAGGTAAAAAGATACTCTTGTAAGCTCAGAATAAATTCTGCTAAATGAAAAATATGCTTCATTTCATTTTTTTAATGAAACATGTAAAAACATTGGCATAAATATTTTACCAGTATAGTCATTTTGCCTCCATGCAGAGTATGTTTATACACTGTATATTTTTATAAGACAAAATACGTCAAATAAGTTGTTTATATTTTGATTTTGTTAATTTTAGATGCTGCAAAATTATGGGCCTTTTCAACCTAATTCCATTTTGGTATAAGATATCAATTTATCCAATTAAAATTAGGAGTTAAATCAAAATATTTTTCCCTAAATTGAACAATTCTAGCATTTCAAAGTGAAATATGTTATACCCTGTGAGCTCTTATCATTTAATCTTTTCAACTCTTTCCTTGCCTTTGTAAGGATACATTTTAATATCTTCCTATTTGCAAGCTTTGTTTTCAGTAATTGCAATTGGCTTTTAAGTTTCAAATGCTTAAGGTTTTTAATATTTTGAATAAAGATTTCAAAGTCATTTTTGAACAAAATGATACCACAATTTAGAGGACCTGTATATAATAAAACTTTTAAAGTACTTTAAGACCCTTAGGTTTATTTACAAAGTAATTATTCAAATTTACAGATTTTCAAGGTAGATCAATTTTAAGCACTAATGAAGGAGAATATATATGAATATGTGTGTGTGTGTATATATATATACATTGGGTTGTTTCCACATCTTTGCAATTGTGAATTGTGCTGCTATAAACATATATATACACACACATATATAATGTTGATAATTCTACCTCATTCATTTGAATAACATTTTATTCTGCAAGCAAGCCCAAGTATATTTCTGCCTCATAGTTTCTTTTTTTCTACACTTGTTAACATTATTTTCACCACAGAAGTTTTTGTTTCACCAAAACTTGAATTCATAATATCATCACAAAAAATCATTTTATCTTCAGTGTTGAATTTTCACTGAATTTATAATAGTATCCACAATAATATTAGATGTTTCATCTTTGAATAAATGAGTTTCCAAAGCTCTCCTTTGATTTCATGTTTGGATTTTAAAAATATATTTCAGCAAATTATGGGGGTACAAATGTTTAAGTTACATATATTGCCTTTGCCCCACCCAAGTCAGAGTTTCAAGCATGTCCATCCCCCAGACGGTGCACACTGCACCCATTAGCTGTGTATATACTCATCCCCTCCTACCCCCTTCCATCTGCCCAACACCCAATGAATATAACTACTATATGTGCACTTAACTGTTGATCAGTTAATACCAATTTGATGGTAAATACATATGGTGCTTGCTTTTCCATTCTTGGGATACTTCACTTAGTAGAATGGGTTCCAGCTCTATCCAGGGTAAAATAAGAGGTGCTAGATAGCCATTGTTTTTTGTGGTTGAGTAGAACTCCATAGTACATGTATACCACATTTTATTAATCCACTCATGTATTGATGGGCACTTGGGTTGTTTCCACATCTTTGCAATTGTGAATCGTGCTGCTATGCCAATATCTTTTTTCTAGAATGTCTTTTTTTCCTTTGGGTAGATGCCCAGTAATGGGATTGCTGGATCAAATGGTAATTCTACTTGTAGCTCTTTGAGGTATCTTCATATTACTTTCCACAGAAGTTGTACTAGTCTTATATCTAGAAAACCTCAAAGATTCTTCCATGAGACTACTGGAATTGATAAACAAATTCAGCAAAGTCTCAGGTTACAAAATCGATGTACAGAAATCAGTAGCATTTCTATACACCAACAACAGTCAAACTGAGAACCAAACCAAAGGCTCAATACCCTTCACAATAGCAACAAAGAAAATAAAATACCTAGGAAGATATTTAACTAAGGAGGTAAAAGACCTCTACAGGGAGAATTATAAAATATTATTGAAATTAACTGACTTTCTATATAATTTCATCATTTGTTTGCAGAGCTCTTCTTCTGATGGAGATAGCATATTAGCAGCTATTTTATCCCTTTTCATACATTCATAAGAAAATGTGGTATCAAATATGTGTGAAAATAAGATAGAAAAATCATTTGATCTAAATGAAAAGTTATGCTTTACAGAGGAAAGGTATCTTCTGCAGCTGCATGTATTGAATCATAATCTTCAGGCATTGTCTTAAAGTAATCACTAATTTTTGAAGTAGATGCTGAAGTGCCTCCAGCAGATCTGTATTTTCTGAATTTTGTATTGCCAATGATGACATCAACAGCCATTTGGTGGATGGTAAAGGTTCACAAACCTATTTATCACCAATTCTCTTTGAGGGAAAAAAAAGTAGAATTAAACATAAATTTCCTTGAATGTACCTTTGAGTTTTGGGAATAACTTCTGAGATTAAAAGTGTTTTATAAAATAAATAGCAAAGTTTCACCAAACATAATACAGTAAAATAATTTTAGTTGCACACCATATAATAAATGGCAGAACCAATGGAACAAAGGCATCCAGCTCATTCTCCATTTTCTCTATGGAAGGGCTGTGCAGCCTCTACACAAATATTTCTTGTATTCCTCCTCACTCATTTTCCATGCTACCCTGATATCCCCAGTGACAATCTGACAGCTTTGTGCATTTCACAGGCTGTGGCCCACAGTACAACTGGCTAGAACATTAAGTAGCTGGAAGATACAACAGGTTCAAATATTTGTTCCCACCATCGCCCATGAGCAGAAGGAATCTCTGGAGCTCAACTGCAATGGATTGTGTTAATTAAGTTGTATCTGCAAAGAGTCAAGACCGAAAGGGAAGATTATAGCTGGCTGCCTTTCAGATTTGAAAACGTGTTAAGAGAGAACTTGTTCACTACACACATGAGACAGTCGCAGAAACTGGAAGTACAAAATGAAACTCTACTAAATCCACTGAGATTATTTTATTGGAACTATTACCAATAATAATTCTTAAAATCAAAAATCCAAGACAAATGATGAATTGGATGACACGTTGGGACGATAGGCATAATCCATGAAATCCAGGACATTAGATGATTAGTATTCAAGCTCCATTACCCCTAGTCAAAAAAGTGTGCATGTGTGTGTATGTGTGTGTGTATGTTTATAGGTTTTTACATTTTATATTTTAGCCCCTGAGAATGCATGGACCACAGTGTTCCAGTTTTCCATGCATGAGTGAAAAAGTTTAGAGTATGAGAAAGATTACCCGATGCTAGTTTCAGCCATGTACAAGCTCTGTGACTTAGAACAACTCTCTTAACCTTTCTGAGCCTCACGTTCTTATTCATAGAAGAGGATTCATAGCATGTGTGAAATATGAGTGAAAA
This sequence comes from Microcebus murinus, assembly GCF_040939455.1. NCBI lineage: Eukaryota > Metazoa > Chordata > Mammalia > Primates > Cheirogaleidae > Microcebus > Microcebus murinus. The sequence goes on along the minus strand of NC_134110.1, from coordinate 33,818,040 downwards.
AAGACAATGTTTTTGAAAGAGGCTTTCAACTGTAGAGACCTTTAATGAATAGGAGAGAGCTTGCCACAGCAAGGATTGTGCCAAGCCTCCCACAGCACTTTGCTCACACCTCCAGTGTAGCCCACGCTGTATTCCCTGTCGTCACGCCAATTTGTGTACTTGTTTGTCTGCCCTTTCATACTTGAAATTCCCCAGAAATTTCTATTCTATATACATCCTCCTCAGCTCCCAGAGTTATGTCTAGAAATAACAGTCCCTTAATAAATGTTGAAGGAATATTAATTTAACATCATTTAAATGCTACCTACATTTATTCCCCAAAGGGGAATTCACATCTGCTATTTTCATAGTTCCTCTGTCTTGAGAAAGCTGAAAGAAAAGGCCCACTGAAAGCCTATCAGAATTATTGTGCTAAGTTATTAAAAAAAAACAAAAAAAACCCTGAAGCCATTGTAACATTTCTTTACCATCTTGCCTGAAAAACTTTCATCACTTCTGTGGAATTTGTTCAGGCTTTTAAAGGTTATTCGCTTCTACCTGCACCACGTGTCTTTTAAGAAGTTTCATGGTATCGCCACAGATTTGTTGGGAGAAAATTCTCCTGTCAAATTCCCCTGCCTGTAAACAGCCTTCAAAGCATTTGTAGTTGGAGATCCCATTGAGCTGAGCAGCCAGAAGCTTATCTGTGTTAACCTCTTGTTATTTCTAGACATAACTCTTGCCTGGGACCTGTGGCTGACTGAGCGCTTTGATGTCAGTCCTCTGCTTCCCCACCATGACCCTGCAGTTTGAGGTTTTCCAGCTTGTTTTCAAGGTATCAGTCCTAACAGCTAACAGCTCTGACCGGGTGTCAGCAACGTTCTCAGAACTGTACCTGCAACAAAATCCAGCCGCCCTCTGAAGTAGGAGTTGCTACTACCCATGTGTGGCTGATAGGGAAACTGAGGCCCTGATCCCTTTCAGAGGTCACCCAAGGTCACTTAGCTGTGAGTGGCAGGGTAGGGTTCAACTATTAGGCCCCGCTGTCTCTCAATCAGAACATGGGCTCTAGGGCCAGACAAAAGGGGTCCCATCTGCTCAACCTTAATAAATCATTTAACTCTCAGAATCTCACAAACTCAGGCATGCAAGAAATGTGACCTTAATTTTTTTTTATCTCTTTAATTTTTTAATAGGAGCATCATTTATAGTTAACAAAATACTTAGATCTTAAGGATTCCATTTGATAAATTTTGACTAATATCAGCACAGCCCTCTCAAGATATAGAACATATTTTTCACCCCAAATGTTCTTTGAACCTCACCCCAATCAATACCCACCCTTCCAAGAAATTATTGTTTGCTGTCACCATAGATTAATTATTTAATTAGTTATTTTTTGCTTAACCGAATTACCTCAAACTCCAATTCCATGTAGTGTCAGAAATTTCATCTCAGCCAATTCCTGTTTTTTTTCACTCAGTTTCCCTGTTTGTTTGTTTTTTATTCCCAAATATTAAGAGGGCATAAATGTTTTAGGTGACATGGATTGCTTTTGTAATGCTTGAGCCCCGGCTGTACATAAAGCTCTAACAGTGGTTTCTCATTCATAATTACAAATGTTAGCTATTATTTTTATTATCGTCCCCAGCTATGGGTCCTTAGCCAAAACTCTGAAGCAGCAGGAAATAACCCATTTAATGGCATGTTTCACCCAGATGTCTCCTCATTCAATCAGCTCATCCTCTAATGAGGAAACAGAGATTCGGAGTCACTGGGACACAAACCCAACCCTCACTGATGCTCCTCCTTCTCAGCATCCACAGCATTCGCTACCTGAATTATATATTTCGCAACATGATTGCACTTAGTTTAGCATTTGATTATAGGTGTCTCACCCTTTTCTCTATAATGGCAAGCTAAATAAGTTTTCCTATTTCTTAAGAATTAAGCCTTAGAGCTGAGAACAAGGAAGGCTTAGTTACCCCACATTCTAAAGAGGGCTGTAAGCAATTAGGCCTGGACTTGTCTCCCGGGGCTTGCCAAGAGGTGTAAGAACCTGCCCTGTAACAGCCGCCAGGCATCCCAGCCTCCTCGCCACGCTGTTATAAAAGGGAGGGACAAAGAAGGGAAGAAAGGGCAGCAATAATGGGCCTTGCAGAAGGGGTTGTCAGACAAAAGGCCACACACCCAGTTAAATTGGAATTTCAGATAAACATGAATAATTGTTTTTATTTAAAGTATGTTCCAAATATTGCGTGGTACATACTTATACCAAAAATTATTAGCTCTTTATCTGAAATTCCCATTTACCTGGCTGTCATGTATTTTTATTTGCTAAATCTGTCAATCCTATTGTGGGGAGAACAGTGTTATTGGTAAGAGTGGACTCTGTCCCCTCTGAGATGACCAGGGAAAGCTGAGCACCCCCGGAAGGAAACCACACACTCTCCTCCTCAGAGGCTGCCATTTCAAAAATTGCTAAGAGCAGGTCAAACCACATCACGCCAGAGAGTGAGCAGGAATATCTCTCCCCTGCTAACATATGGTCAGGTGCAAAATACAGAATCGATGCCCCCTCTAGCTCCAGAGAAGCCATAGCCAGAAAAGGAGGAAGGAGATGTGTATCTCATTTTAGCACAGAACAGATTACGATCTCCTCCTCCTCACTCTCTCTCTCCACCTCCCTGTCCCTCTTTCTCTCTCTCTCCCTCTTTCTCTCTCACACACACACTCCATGTGACTCCAAAGTAAGGCAGAAATGAAAGTGCAAATCACATGATTACATATCCTTTCCCATTTCAGGTTACTCATCACAAAGGTTGAGAATTATTTCAGATTAAAATTTTAATCCGGAGCCCACTTTTAACAATTAAAAAATTATTAAATGTTTAATAATGTTAAAATTATTAAAGGGCAGGACTTCTGCTTCTGGGAAGATGGAGTACATGTACTTTATCCTATTGCTCCCTAAGTACAACTCAAATCCCTGGACATGGCCTACAGAACAAACCAAAGATGACTCTGAAGTGGGGACAGAGGAAGACAGAGGAGCGAGGAGGCTTGGGAGAGAAGGATGCTGTGATGAGTTCCCTGTTTCATTGTTTGTGTGTTTGGTTGGGCGGGGTTGGCTTTTGTTTGGTTGGTTGTTTGGTTGGTTGTTTTTGCCTCTTATCTCCAAGACTGTATACTGGAGAAGTCAGCAACCCAGAAATGCCAACTGACATAGGCCAAAAGCCATGAGAAAAGCTTGCTCTTTCTAGCCAAAGGATCCAAAAGAGGCAGCCTAGCAAGATAGACAACTTTCAGAAGATAATTCCTCCACTCCAGCCAAACACCACTTTGTTGGTAACCCCACCAGCAAAGGTCAAGTGGAGAACATAGACTCCACCCTTGCCAGGCTATCACGAGGCACCCAACTCCTTTGCGGGTGTACATTCAGAGTCAGCTTAGTCAGGAGCCAAGATCCCATCACTACTCAGCAGTTGGGAGGCCTCACTCCACTCCCTCTCACTCCTCTGAGGTCTCACTGGTGATCACCTGGGGCGTCTGGACTTCTACCCCGACCAGGTAGTAACAAGAAGCTTCTCCCCATCCCTGGAGGTGTCAGAGAAGATCCCACCAAGAGTCAGGACTTTCGACACTGCTTACGGGTGCAGAGGCAGGCACTCCACTGACAGGTGGGGGAGGCCATGTAGGCAATAGTGAGAAAGCTCCCTGGTGGGAGCCAGAACCCCCACTCTGCAGTAGCAAAGAGCACACCCCTCACCTGCACATGCCAGTGCAGGCTGAATGGAGATGCTGTAATTCAACCCCACCCAGCACTAATGAGGTGGTCCCACACTTCAGCTATCAGACTAGTTTCAGAGAGAGCTTGTTAAAGTAGAAGAAAGTAACCTTAACACTTGTACCCCTATAATACACTAAAATTAAAAATATATATAAAATAAATAAATAAATAAAGTAGAAGAAATAAATAACATCCTCATAAGAGTCATATCACAATTCCCAAAATGTCCTGATTTCAACTGAAAATGATTTATCATACCAAGAATGAGGAAGATCTCAATCTGGGTGAAAAAATATAATTAATAGTTACCAATACGACGATGATAATGATATTAGGATTACCAGACAAGAATATTAAAATAATCATTATAAAAATGTAGGCCGAGCCTGGTGGCTCACGCCTGTAATCCTAGCACTCTGGGAGGCCAAGGCGGGCAGATTGCTCAAGGTAAGGAGTTCGAAACCAGCCTGAGCGAGAGCGAGACCCTGTCTCTACTATAAATAGAAAGAAATTAATTGGCCAACTAATATATAGAGAAAAAATTAGCCAGGCATGGTGGCACATGCCTGTAGTCTCGGCTATTCTGGAAGCTGAGGCAGTGGATTGCTTGAGCCCAGGAGTTTGAAGTTGCTGTGAGCTAGGCTGATGCCACGGCACTCACTCCAGCCTGGGCAACAAAGCGAGACTGTCTCAAAAAAAAAAAAAATCATTATAAAAATGTTTTAATGAATAATTGTGAACACATTTTAAACAAATGTTAATTTGGAAAGCTTCAGCAAAGAATACAAATCTTCAGAAAACAAATAAAAGACATAAACAGAAACCAAACAAATTATAGAACTGAAAAATAATGAATAAAGGAAGTTCCCTAAATAGAAAATAAATAATAAAAGAAGGAATCATGGACAATTAGGAAGAAAAAAGAAATACAGAAAGAGCAAAACTATTAGCAAATATAATATACTTTCTTTCTCTTCTTGAGTTTTCTAAATTATGTTAATGATTAAAGCAAAAATTATAACACTACCTGATGTGGCTCTCAAGGTGCAGAAAATAGCAAAGGCAATTATATTATAAATGAGGGAGGGTAGAGGAATATACAGGGAGGTAAGATTTCTACACTTCAATCAAAGTAGTGAAGTGCTTTTACCAGTAGAATGTGAAAAATTATGGATATGCAGTATAATACCTAGAGCAACTACTAGAACAGCTACTAAAAGATATAGACTCAAAAACACTATATATATATTAAAATGGAATGCTAAAAATGTTCAAGTAACCAATAGATGGGCATAAAAAAGAAAACAGAAGCAAAAAACAGAGAGAACAAATGGTGAGAAAAGCAGACTTAATCCTTAACATATTAATAATTATATAAAATGCAAAATTTCTAATTACACCAAGTAAAACACAAAGATTTGGAGAGTGGATAAGAAAAATATGACCCAACTATATACTGTCTACAAGAAGTCATTTCAAATATAATGATATAAATGGGTTGAAAGTAAAAGAATGGAAAAAGGTATACCATGGAAACATTAATCAAAAAACCCCACAAATCACTATATTAATATTGCATAAGATAGACTTTGGAAGAAAGAAATTACCAGAGACATAAAGAGACATACAATGATGATACAGCCAGTTAACTAAGAAGACATAGCAACCCTAAACCTGTATGAATGCAATAATAGAGTTAAAAAATATGTAAAGCAAAAACAAATAGACATAAAACAAGAAATAGACAAATCTAAAATTATAGTTGGAGACTTCAACACTCTTCTTACAAAAATTGATAGAACGATTACAAAAATTACCAAGGATATAGAAAAAGTCAACAATACCATCAACCTACAGAATATAATCACATTTATAGAACATTCTACCCAACAACAGCAGAATACACATTCTTCTCATGTGTCCACAGAATATATACCAAGATAGATGCTATCATGAGTCATAAAACAAGCCTCAGTAAATTTACAAGGATTAACATTATTCAAAGTATGCTCTCTGGTCAAAATAGAATCTAACTGGATGTCAATAAAAGAAAAATAACAGAAAAATTTCCAAACACTTGAAATCTAATTAACATACCTCTAAATGATCCATGGATCAAAGAGGAAGTCTCAAGGGAATAAAAAAACACATTGAACTGAATGAGAATGAAAATACAACATATGAAAAGGTGTGAGTCTCAAAGTAGTGTTGAAAGGGGAATTTATAGGACTTACATAATTTATCAACATCAAGAATAAAATAATGTCTCTGCAGACAACAAAAGGATAATAAGAGAATTTTGTATATGAACAATTCTATACAAATAAATTTTATAACTTAGATGAAATGGGCCAATTCCTCAGAAACAAACTAACAAAGCCTACTCAATGTGAAGTAGATGAAGGGGTGAGGGGAACCTTACCCTTTCCCTGGAAAGTTTGCTAAAAGATCAATTCACAATTAAGGCAGATTAGTAAGAGAAAGATTTATTTACCATGCACATGGGGAGAATCACAGAGTGATTGCTCAACATCCCAATGGGATCCAGATATTTTTATACATGCCTTTTAGAGGTGAGAAGGGAAGATGAGGAGTATAGGTAATTCTGTTTAAGGGAACAAATGGTGCTAGGGAGGATAAATGAATGGAAACACATTGACTTGTAAATGATTCTCTTAGCAAATTAAATTAACCTGAGCAAATTAAATTAACCTAAGAGATAGGCTTTATATTTAAATTATTTGGGCCAGGTCTGCTTGCATTATTGATCCTTCTTCCGGCAATTATATTGAGATAACAGGGAGAGGAAGGGAAGTCAATTGCCCTCTTTGATTCTTTGATAGGTCAGTCCTGTTTAGGTTCATTCAGATAGAGGGAAAGCCCCCTCCAATGCTTTTTTGATTTTGAAGGGTCTGTAATTTAAAAGATTCTTTATACCAAGGAGTCATATTTTGGGGTGAAATTTCCTGAGCTTCTTTATGGACAATTTGAATAGCTCTATACCTCTTAAGGGAATTTAATTCATAATTAAAATCTACTGAAAATAAATCTCCAAACCCAGATGGTTTAACCAGAGAATTATATTAGATGTTACTAGATGTTACAGGAAGAATCGACATGAATTTCTACACGTTTTCCAGAAAAATATAAAAGGAGGGAATGTGTCAAAACTCACTCTGTAAAGCCAATATTACATTATTACATTCATACCCAAACCAAAGATACCATAAGAACAAAAAACCACAGACCAATAATCCCTTATCAATATAAATACAAAATCCTTAACAAAATGTTAGGAATTGAACCTAGCAATATATCTCTAAAAAGTACATAGCATAGCTATGTAGTTTGTTCCAAGAATGCAAGGATAGTTCAATAAAAATAAATCAATGTAATTCATCATATCAACAGGCTATAGAAGAAAAATAAAACGTTCATATCAACTGATACAGAAAAAGTTTTCACATATTTCAATCCCCATTTATGCTATAAAAAACAAAAACTCTCAAATATAAGAATAGAAAGTTCTTCAATTGATAAAGAGTATCCATGATAATTTTACAGATAACATCATACTTACTGGTTTCAGATTGAATGTTTTTGCCTAAGACTAGGAATAGAGCAAGGGCATCCACTCTCACCATGCCATTCAACATAGTGATGAAAATTTTAGTTAATGCAATAGGGTAATGAAAGAAAATGAAAGGTATACAGATAAAAAAATTAAATTGTTCCTATTTTCTAATGGCCTAATTATCTATATGAAATAAGCATGCTAAGGAATCTACAATCTCCTAGAACTAATAAATGAGTTTAGCAAGATCACAGGATATAGGATTAACACACAAAAGTCAACTGTATTTCTATATACTAGCAATGAACATGTACATACTAGAATTAAACATTCAACACCATTTACAACCACTCAAAAAGATAAAATACTTTGGTGTCAATCTAACAAAGCATGTATAGGATATATATGCTGAAAACTACAACACATTGATGAAATAAATCAAACAAGCTCTAAATTAATGAAGATACATAACATGTTCATGGATTGGAAGAATCCATATAGCAAATGTGCTAATTTTTTTCAAGTTAATATATATGTTTAACACAATTCCTATCAAAATCCGAGCAAGTTTTTTGTAGATATGGACAAGATTATATTAAAATTTACATGGAAAGATAAAATAATTGGAATAGTGTGGTAGGCAGAATAATGCTCCCCACCTTCAAAAAAATTTTCCATATCCTAATCCCAAGAACCTCTGAATATGTTAGTTTACATGGCAAAAGGCATTAAAGTGGTTGGGATCAAAGTTGCTAACCAGGTCACATTAAAGTGGTAAGAATATTCTGGATGGTTCATGTGGGTTCAGTGTAATCATAAGCATCCTGAAAAGTGGAAGAGAGAAGCAGAAAGATTGCATTGTGAGAAGGACTCAGCCCAATGTTGTTGGCTTTGAAGATATAGAAAGCAGGCCATGAGCCAGGAAAGCTAGGCAGCCTCCAGAGGCCGGAAAAGGCAAGAAAATGGCCCTAGAAATCTGTTAGTAGGGACACAGTGCTGCTGACACCTTGATTTTAGCCCGCTGAAATTCCTTTTTAATTTCTGACCTCTAGAACTATGAGATAATAAATTTGTATTGTTTAAGCTACTATATTTGTAGCAATTTGTTATAGCAGTCATGGAAAACTAATATAAATTGCCAGGATAATTTTTTTTAAAGAAGAAGATAGTGGGAGAAGTCACTATCTAATTTCAAGACTTATATAGCTCAAGTAATCAAGATTTTCCTGAAACTGACAGGGAACAGACACACAGATCAATGGAACAGAGAACCCAGAAATAACCCCACACATGTATGGCCAATTGATATTTTACAAAGCTACAAAAGCAATTCAACGGAGGAAGGATAGTCTTTTCCACCAATAGTCTTGGAGCAGCTGGACAACCAAAGTTAAAAAAATAAACAAAGCTCCACCTAAACCTCACATCTTTAAAGAATTAACTTAAATGCATTACAGATTTAAATGCAAAACATAAAATTTAAAAACGTTAGAGGATGACATAGGAGCATATCTTTGAGATCCAGGGCTTGGTGAGGTGTTCTTAGATATTACACTAAATGCATGATCATAAAAGTAAAAATTGGTAAATTGGACTTCATCAAAATCAAAAATATTTCCCCTATGAAAGACCTTATTAAGAAGATGAAAAGGAAAGCTACAAACTGGCTTTGCAAATCATAGATCTGACAAGAAACTACAATCTAAAGTATATTTTAAAACTCACAAAACTCAACATTAAAAAATCTAATTAGGAAATAACAAAGGTCAAATTGAGACATGCCACTAAAGAAGATACACAGATGGCAAACAAGCACATGAAAAGATATCCAACATCACCACTATCAGAGAAATGCAAACAAAGGCCATGATGAGATATTACTACAAACCTGTTAGAACAGCTAAAGTAAAAAATACCAATACCAATAACTAGCGATGGGACAGAGAAATTGGATCTTTCCTGCATTGCTAGGTGAACAACACTCTGGAAAACAAATTGGCAGTTTCTTAAAAACCTAAACATGAACTTTAAACCAGCAAAATGCATTTCTGGAAATTAATTTCAGATAAATAAAAATTTATGTCTGCATAAAAACTTATACACAAATGTTCATAGCCGCTTTATTTTTAATAGTCAGTGGAACAGAATAGATTATCCAGAAATACACAAGTACTGCCAATTGATTTTTGACAAAACTGCAAAAGCAATTCAATGGAGGGAAGATAGTCTTTTCCACAAATGGTACTAGAGCAATTACATAACCAAAGTCAAACAATAAATAAATAAACCTCCACCTGGAAACAACTAAAATTTCCTTCAATAGCTAAAAGCTTAAACAAACGGTGGTACATCCACACCATGGATGAAAAGGAATGAGCTATTAATACACATAACAGCTCAGATGGATCTTAAGAGCATTGTGGTGAGTGGGGAGAAAAAAAATCTCAAAAAGTCACTTACAGTATGATTTCATTTCTGTAAGATTCTTGAAAGAACAAGATTACAAAGATGGAAAACAGATTAGTGGTTGCCAAGGATTAGAAATGGCAGGGAGTGAGAGTGAGTGTGATTACAGAGGTGTTGCACAGGGAGATCTTTGCGGTGATGGAAGAGTTTCCTGTCTTGATTGTGGCTTTGGTTACAAAAATCTGTCTCTTATAAGACTTGAAATCTTAAGCTAATTACTTTCAATGTCAGATTATTCATTTTTAAATTAAAGAATAAAGATACTTTCCTCATAAAATTTATCACCATTCTATACAGTACTCACCCAAGTCTGTCTGGCCCCAAAGTCCACAGACATGCAGCACTTGAAGTAGCTAATTCATTATGAGCATTTTAATCCTATTCAGACAGGTGTCAATCGGCTCAGGGAACATTGCCCAGTATGTGTAGGAAACAGAACAGGTAAGTTTTTATTGCTGAAGGATGAAGTGGAAGAAGTGAGCAGATGTTCCTTAAGTGAGTTGCTGCTCAGGCATTTCCTAAACATAACTCAGTTTCTTAAGAAATTTAGGCATGACCAGGAGAGGCAGCAATTTGGATTTTAGAGCAATAACCTTAGCAATAGATCTTCATGCAGGTAGAAGGAGCACAATAACCCCAGAGGCAAGGCCACGAGATGCAACAGCGCCGTTCTGTCCCAGTAAGCAAATGCTTATTGGTTACCTGCCTTGTGCAATGGCTTCGTGTGAGTCCTTGGAGAAAACAAAGATGTTCACACAGAGTCCCAGCTCTCCAAAGCCTCTCAGCCTACTTACTGGTCAACAGACGAGCCAACATGAGTGCAAGTGCTAAGTTAGAGGAATCCTTGATGGAACTTTGGGGAAAAGGTTCTTGGAACCATCGTAAAGTTCAGTTTGTTTCTTTTTTTCTGATGTGGTCTCCAAGGCAATATTCATATAACTTTACCTTCCAATTTTAACATATTGAGAAATAGACACAGATGCCATCAAGCATATAATCAAAAGAAGTGATTTTGCTTGTTTGTTTTGGTAAAATCTGTATCAACTAACTCTGCTTGAATCTATAGTCTAAATCAGTCTGAACCCCAGAATGAACAGGAGAGAATCAGACCTCAAGAGCAGATCACTTACCTGGAGAAGTTCCAATTGCTCCCCACCTAACAAGAACTAAGGCTTTTAAGGAGAGAGTTCTCTGTTAACCATGAACCCGGTGTTTTGCACCCTCTCTGAATCCTGTGTTTACATTTTTTTTTTAATTGGTTAGGGAAAAGGATGGGATTGGTACTTCAGAGGGCCCTAAAGACACCTGAGCTGTCTTAAAGGACTAGTAAAAGTGAGCCAGATATCCTCATCAGGGAAAACCACGTGGCAGGGTGAAGCATCACAGCTTGCGGAGGGAACTTCATATTGTTTGGAATTACCAGGGTCATAAGTGTAAGGAAGGAGTTTGAGTCTGTAATGGGGGCATAAAACAAAGTGCACCAGGAGGATGAATAAACGGTGCAGTGGGGAGACCACCAGGTGGGGAATTCAGTACTAGCTGCTGGCTATCAAGTCAGGAAATGTAGCTGTTGGAGTTAGTAGAGTCAAGTGGCTCCTGCTGAGAGCTTGACAACTGGGAGGAAATATGACTCCATGGGCATGTGAAATGGTGCCATAGAGGAGAAACTCCATCTGCTTTATTAAATTCTTCAAGGCTAAATTTGCTGGGATACTCTCACCTTGTATTGCCTGTTCACAGAGCGAGAACCAGAAATGGGTTTAGTGAATTTTGAATTAAATGGATTTCTCCCCCTGGAGATAATCACTACTAACATTCTTTATGAAAATCATTTTCCATTTTCTTTCCCGTGCCTTGCTTGGCCGAAAGCAAATCTTGCAAAAGAACCCCTTAACAGTGGCATCTGTGGTGCAATCTGCTGCTTAATCCCTTTCAGGATCATCAGCCCACTTGAAATTCATCTGCTTCTCTCAGAGTCCCTGGGGGGCATTCCACAATAGCTAGCATCTTCAAGCACTTTTCTTTTTCAACTCAACTGTAAACTCAAACTTTTCCAAGAGAGTGATTTGACTCTGTCATGCATTTTCCTTTCTTTTGGCACAATCTGAGTTTGAATCTCAGCTCAGATAAGCAGTGCAATCTTGGGCAAGTCTCCTAAAGTCATTGAACTTCACTTTCCTTATGTATAAATTGGACAGAAGAATGTCTAGAATTATACCGAACATTTAAAGATAAAACATCATTTATAAAACATCAATTAAAGGGTTTGGCACCAGCAGGTGCCATTGATTTAATGTGGGTGTCACAATGTAAAAATTTGGAGAAGGATTTGCAAAATATAAGAAATCTGCATTCCTAGTGTTTCCCAAGTGTTTTTAAGGTCTTGCTCCATGTTAAAAAATGAAAGAGGTAGAGAGAAAAGGAGAAGGAAGGAAGGAAGGAAGGAAGGAAGGAAGGAAGGAAGGAAGGAAGGAAGGAAGGAAGGAAGGAAGGAAGGAAGGAGGGAGGGAGGGAGGGAGGGAGGGAGGGAAGGAAGGAAGGAAGGAAGGAAGGAAGGAAGGAGGGAGGGAGGGAGGGAGGGAGGGAGGGAGGGAGGGAGGGAGGGAGGGAAGGAAGGAAGGAAGGAAGGAAGGAAGGAAGGAAGGAAGGAAGGAAGGAAGGAAGGAAGGAAGGAAGGAAATAATATAACTAAATGAAAATTGGATATCAGAGCCAATGCAGTCTAATGCTGTCTACTGGTCTATATAATTGTGTCATAGTTAGAAAAGCCTTCTGAACTTCTTATAAAATTATTATGTCATGGTTTCTTATTCAACTTTAATGGGTTTATTTTAAGCCTTAATCTTTTTAAAACTCATCCTGCTGTAAAGTACAAGGTAAGGATCCATCTTTAATTGAGATATTTACCCAGCTGTCCCAACACCATCAAATGGATAATCCAATTTTTTATTTACTCATTCATTCAACAAATATTTGGGCACTACGAGGTGCCAGACATGGAACTAGGTGGTGGAAATATAGCAGTTAAAAAAAAAATAGAAAAGACTCCTTCCCCTATGGAGCTTAACTAGTATTGGATCTCAAATGTTTCCATGCTTTCCAGTCTATTTCTAGACTTTTTATTTCATTCCCTTGAATTATAAGTTAATTTATGTGACAGTACCATTCCATTTTAATTATTGGGGCTTTTAATGAATGTGTCTAATATCTGATAAACTAATTGATCCTTAGTATTCCTTTTCATAATTTCCCTGGGTATTCTTACTCATGTATTTTTTCCATATGATGCTTAGAATCACCACATCTAAAATCAAATGAAAATAACTCTTTGTAATTTCATTGGGATAACATTAAATATATATTCTTCTAAGGAAGAACAAATATATTTATGATGTTGAGCTTTCCTATTCAAGAACATAATGGGTCTTTCTAGTTTTTGAGCAGTCTTTTGTATCCCCATGGAACTCTTTTTAGCTTTTTTCACAGGGATCTTTCAAATTGCTTGTTTGTTTCCAGGCCTTTTATCTTTTATGTTGCTATTGTGAATGACATCTTTTTCTCTATTTAATCATCTAACTGGCTATTTTGTATATGTGAAAAATATTGATGACTCTGTATTAATTTTGTTCTTAATTAAATTTTCTCATTGTTTGTACTATGTTTTCCATTGATTCTCTTGTGTTTTCCAGGTATGTGATTGTATATCTAAAACAATGGTGAAGCAGCCCAAATGTTCTACTTGCATCCTTGCTTGGGACCATCTCCTATCTCCGTTTTCACATTGCAGCTAGAGAGAGCTTAATAAACCACAAGTGTAATTATATCACATGCCCTATCCCTCCATTTTAAAAGCTTCCCATTTTTCTTAAGATAAAGACCAAAATTCTTAACAACATGCCTCCACATGAATCATCCCTTATCTACATTTCCAGCCTCATTCCACCCAAAACTTTTGCTCAGCCTCTTTTCTCCAACTCCCCAACTGTGCCAGGCTCCCTCCCCACACAAGGAATTTATCAATGATTTTACCTCTGTCTCAAATATTTCAACACCTGCTATCTACCTAGTGACCACCTACTCATTCTCTTGGTCTCAACTCAATCGCTATTTTGCAGAAACTGTTCCCTTTGACTCTTGAATTCTGCCTCCAGTTTCTATTATTCATTCTCATAACACCATGTGTCCGCCCCTCAGGGTGCCTACCACAGTCATAACTGTGTAGTCGGCCATCTTCTCCCTCTTCTAATGCTCCATGACAGAAGGGGTTGTGTCTAATTCTTGTTATATTTCCCAGGCCCCTAGCACAGTGCCTGCCTGACACATAGGTCCCCTGCAGGTGTTTGTGTGCCTCTCTGTGCTCTCCCCAGCAACACTGTGAAGATTCAGAAGGAAGGACCCACATCTTGTTCATTTTTGTGCCTTTCACCAGGATATCTAGTGCAAGCTGGTAGAAAGCAATTATTTGAAATTAAAATGCAAGTTTAAATCAACTCATAAGATTAAATTTTATGCATAGATGCTGCAAAAGCAGTAAAGCTTTGCAGAAGCAGGAAATAGAAAAAAGGTGGGAGAAAAAAAGATAAAATGCCCAGAGCTGGTGATCTATACAAAATGGGGAACCCCAAGAAAGAGCATGAAGATGTCTGAAGTAACAGCCTCCCCGTGTTGGTGAGCTCCACCACCCAGACCCCTTCTATCTCTTCATTTTTCTACAGTGTTGGGAATTCACTCAATAAATGTATATGGCAGGTATGTGTTGGGCTTCAGGGACCCAATGTTGAACAAATGAGACATTGAAATTCTCAAATGGGCAGAGAAGACAAAACATGAATCATTCAGGAAGCTCTGATTCAAATCAGCACATACACTCCCACCCCCTTCCTCCCAGTTCCCAGCCGCAGATTTGTACAAACTTTTCCTTAGGAAAGTACCAACTCCCACGAAAATCACAAGGAACTGATGGAGGTCTATCCTGTTTCTCAGGTATGTTGCAACAGGGAAGCAAAAATTGAGGACCTCTAAATTATCCAAGTGTGATGATAAAGGATGCCTCCGTTACAGTCTGGCAATTACTGAGAGCTACCACATCCCAGTGCTGTCTACTAGCACCCAGGGTTCAAAGACAACGAGCATCCCCACTGAGGTCAGAGTTGACTAGAGCAGATAAATTTGGAAATGAAAAGGACAGAATGAGGAAGGAAGCAAAACAAAAAGTGGATGTGTGGGGACCATCTGTACAAGTGTAACTTGTTTTTCGTGGGCTGGGTCAGAGTGTAGCTGGAAAATCACCCAGACTAAATGCGTCTTAAAATATTGGAAATCCTTCTCCAGCCCCCTGCCCTTTCTGAGCCTACTGTCACTACCCTCGTTGAATTTGTAATTTCTGGTACTTGCAGATACCACACATACTGGTAATTATACGTGCTATGGCCTGAATGTTCATCAATATGCAGGGGTTGAAACTTAATCCCCACTTTAGTGATATTAAGAGGTGAGGCCTTTGGGGAAGTGGTTAAGTCATGAGGGCTCTGCCCCATGAATGGACTTTTAAGAGGGCTGGAGGGAACTAGCTGAGGCCCCTTTTTCTCTTCTGCTCTTACACCATGTGAGGAACAGTGTCTGTCCCTTCGACCATGTAAAGACACCCAGACAGTGCCATTTATGAGGAAAGAGACTTCACCAAACACCAAAGCTGCTGGAACCTTGATTTTGGACTTCTCAGCCTCCAGAACCGCAAGAAATTAATGTATGTTGTTTATCAATCACCTACTCTGCGGCATTTTGTTATAGCAGTACAAACAAAACTAAAGACAATATGTCATCACGAATAACCAAAAGAGAAGGTAAAAGCTGGTTATTTCCCAACATAACACACACATGATGCAAGATTACCCTGGAAAAGAAGTGTCCTAATATTTTAATAATAAATTACATAATTTACTGAGTCCATGCTATGTGCCAGGTGTCGTAAAAAGCATTTCACAGCCATTATCATAGTTAGTTCTCACAAGGTAAAGAGGTAATCATTCTCCCTACTTAAAAGCTCAGCAAGACCAGATAAATTTCTCAGTACTACGCATACAATTAACAGGACAGCCAGGATTCCAACCCAGCCTGTAGTTGTGGTTTGATGGGTCAAAAAATAACCCAAGTTCAAATAACCGACATATGGTCATACGAAGTCAGGCAGATAGAATTGCAATGCCAGCTTCATAACCAGTGAAAATTGGGAAGGAAGACATGGCTATGTTGTGCAACCAAACAAGCCTTGTGAATGAAGTTGCCCTAAATGAAGCTGCTCTTCCTCCAAAATGCAGGGCCCTGCTGCCCAGTGCACTTTACTAATGGGCTCAGGTTAGAATGCTCTCTCTTCACAGGTGCACTGCAAAGACAGAGGAGGCCACAGGCCAGGGCCCCTCACACCCAGTATGCAGTGAGTAAGGGGCCGCCACGTGGGGCCAACAGTGCTGCATTAGGAAGTCTTCTAAAGCTAAAGGAAGGAGCGAGAAACAAATGATCCACCCTAGCATTTCCTCAGGCTTGAATCTCTTAGTTCATTGGGGTTTTATATGTAATATAATCCCAAACAGGAGTGAGGCTATGGCCTTCATGGCAGGACCTCACATCCAATACCAGCTGTAGTTCGAGTATCACCCTGGAACTGTGGTTGGGTAGTTTAGATTTTGCCCCCAAAATGTTCTGAAATAATCTGAACAATCAATTCATTAAATGAACTCAAAAAACCTCCATACACAAGTGAAAATGTATTCCTAATTCTTTTTCCCACCTCTAGTTATGTTCAGATAAATTGTATAATATAACTCATTGGAGATTCCATGATAACATTTAAGAATGACAGAAAGATACTCTGATAACTTAAAATTAATCACAAAGTAATGTCCTAAAGTTGAATAAAAACCAGTCTGATTATCATATTTGCAGAAATAAATTAAACTCCAAAGACAAAATTTTTTTGTAAGATAAAACCTGAAGAATTTGTTGTTTAAAGGAATTAAAAACCCAAATCAAATTCTCTTGCCTTTGTTAGCTAAATGTCTGCAGAGTATGGCAGAGCTTTCCACTAACGATTCAAGGTCCCCTTTAATAATATAGAATTGTTATTTGGAACTGGCTGCTAATGACATTGCACAGACTTTCTTTCACCTATATGTGGCCGAGTCTGGATTGTTCATTCAGGGGTCTTCTCATGTAAGACCACAACAAACAAATCTTTTTTGAGCTTCATTAATTAAAGAGTCTAAACCGATAATAGAATGCATAAGATTATCACAGCTCTAGCCCCACACCCATGAAATTTCAAAAAACAAGAAAATCCCCTGCTCGTAGGACAATTTTGCCAAGAAAATGATGTTCCCAGAACCTACACATGAGAGCCACCAAGGATGAAACTGAGAGGAGCGGAGTGCAGAGGGGATCTTTTTCAAATTCATCACAGTCAAGTTATTACTCAGTCTAATGGTGATCATCCAGGGTTAATGACCTGTGCAACTAAACACAACACTGTCTCCCAAAGAGGGTGATATAAAACCATGTTACAGCACCATTTTACCATGTTAGGGAAGAGGATATGCCTATGCTTACTTGCTCGTCTTCTAGAAAGTAGCATTTAATAGACTATTGCCTAATTAACACCCTTTCAGAATTTTATTAACATAATGATGGCATCCGCAGTCATCAGATCTTACATAAGATACCTTTCCTTCCCATCTTGCATCTTCGAAAATCTCAATTTCCATTTTCCCTCTGAATGCTAAGTGCCTGGCACCCCTCATTTAAAACTGAATAAGCGTTCCAACTTACCATGGTAAAATTGACTCCATAATCTCTTGGGAATATGTCTTTGCTCCCACGTCCCAATGGTTGTCAACTCTTCTTTCTGATTAGAATTGCTTAGATCTGTGATATCAACTTCCTAGGGTATTTTTTCCTCCAGTGCCCACATTCCGTTCTCACTGGGGAATCATCTCTAATGGACTTCTGAACAGCAGCCACTGCTGATGTTCCTGAGGCCCACGTCCCCAGGGAACTAGGGAGTACAAACACCTCTGCCATGTACCCCTAAGACCCTGCCTCTCCTCAGCTTTTGCAAGTTCCTTTTCTTGGATTACATGTCTTTCCTCTATCGCTTCTTTTACCTCTTGTATATTTGGAAATACCATTACTAATTCATTTCCATCTGCTGTTTGCCTACTGCTACTCAGCAGAGTTTCTAAGAGTTTAAACCACCTTACACCTTGGTCCCTTTCCCTCTGCAACACACCTCAGCTAGCCCATTTCTTAGAATTAAGTGCCTTTCCCTTAGCTATTGGATGATGTAATATGCAGTCTGCTGGAGCATTTCACAGTAACAACAACACTGGTCTTCATCCCCTCCCAGTTTGCTTTAAACCCATTTTTTCCAGAGGGTACAGGAAGCAATGGGGGAGAGATGTCACCCCATCATTCAATGATGAGGCTGCTGTGGTCCCGACACTGGCAACGCCGTGGGTGACCAGGCTTCGGCTGACATCTCAGCAGCGTCCTGGAGCTGATGCCAGCCTGCCTGGTGCTCTCACCACCACTGCAATCCTCGCCAGCTCCGAGGAAGTGCCACGCGTTGCCAGCAGCTGCTTTGATGACTTGTAGACATGTAGGCTGGATTCGCTAGCTCCTTATCAGCTTACAAATGACTTTGACAAATTTTCTTGTTTGAATTTTTTTTTTCCTTTTGAGGAAATGTTTGGATTCCTATTGTAGAGTCTTGTTTATATACCAATTAAAGCAGGAAGCAATTATCATCAATTATCATGTAAGACTAGCTACTGTCTTGTAATTACCTTGTTAATTGGCATTAAGTTTAGATAGAAATTATTGTTCCTCCTTCCAACTAAAAACTAAAGAATGGTATGTCAGGAGTGAAGAAAGTACGTCTAAAAATGTAATCTTCTCTTCTAAGGAAATTTATCTAGAGAACACTTTTCTTAATGTTTGCACATTTCTCATTGCTTAAGTCATTCGTTCATTCAAATGTTTATGATGACGCTGTAGTAGAGATCCTGCAAGATGGCATCCAATAATCCAGCTTCCAAGCTTTCATGCCCTATAGATGCCTCCCATATTAAATAGGGCAGACCCTTATAACCAATAGGATATAAACAAAATGATAGTGTGCAACTTCCAAAGCTAGGACACGAAAGATATTGCAATGTCCACCCTGCTCTCTTGGATTTCTCACTCTCTAAAAAGCCAGTCCCCCTGTCAAGGGGACACTCAAACAACTCTATGGAGAGATCAACATGGCAATGAACTGAGGCCACAAGTCAAGAGCCAATACCGATTTGCAGCCATATGAGAAAACCACTGCAGAAATGGATCCTTCCGCTCTAGACAACTGTTTAGAGGACTGTAGCCCCAGCCCACATCTCAACTGCAAGACCGTGGGAGCCCCTAAGCCATAACCACCTGGCTAAGTAATTTCCAAATTACTGACTCACAGAAATTGTAAGATATAATTAATATTTATTCTTGTTTTAAGCTACTAAATTCTGAGGTAAGTTGTTATGCAGCAGTAGATTATTGACACAGATGGAGATGATTATTATTGACAGTTATGATGGTGATGCTAACTCCATCGCTTGGGGAAGAAATATACAATCAGATATAGGATTCCCCCTCTAAGAAAGAGACAGCCTTGTTGAAAGATAAGCCACAAGGCAAATCACTCAGAGCTAAAATGAAATTGCTTATTAAGATTCTGGTTTGTGGCCGGGCGCGGTGGCTCACGCCTGTAATCCTAGCACTCTGGGAGGCCGAGGCGGGCGGATTGCTCGAGGTCGGGAGTTCGAAACCAGCCTGAGCGAGACCCCATCTCTACTAAAAATAGAAAGAAATTAATTGACCAACTAAAAGTATATATACAAAAAATTAGCCGGGCATGGTGGCGCATGCCTGTAGTCCCAGCTACTCGGGAGGCTGAGGCAGGAGGATTGCTTGAGCCCAGGAGTTTGAGGTTGCTGTGAGCTAGGCTGACGCCACGGCACTCACTCTAGCCTGGGCAACAAAGTGAGACTCTGTCTCAAAAAAAAAAAAAAAAAAAAAAGATTCTGGTTTGTAGTCACTCTCTCTTAGTGACAAATTAGCGTACGTGCCTAGATATTTTAGAGAGAAAGAAGCAAAGACCTTGGAAAGAAGAGTTATGGCAGGGTTCTTCTATCACTCATCTAGATTTTCTGTGTTGCATTTTCCCGCATTCCTTGTAAAGAGAGAGAAGGTCTCCCCTACTGTCAGATTGTTTTATTACAGAGCTGTCTTTACCCACCTGAAATCTACACTCTATGTTTGTATAGATGTTAAAGTTTATGAAACATGTTTTAGATAATTACGTAAAGTGATAAAACATAGCTCTCAGAAAAGGTATAATTTTTATAAATTGCTCCTTTTGTTTTACTTCAGAAGTAATTGAACTTAAAACAAATGTATTTTTTTCAACCTTCCCACCTTGTATTGGCACTGATGATTACTACATACTATCAAAAAACAAAGTAAAACACAAGTCAGTACACATCTGGCCTTTTAAACTGACTATTAAAATTTTTGAATTATTTATTCAGAAGTTCACAAAAAAGACTTGATTTAAATAATAATAATACCTCTAATTATTTCCAAATCTGAAACACAATGTCAAGTCTTATTCTTCTGTACCTGAGTATAGTTATTTGGGGTTTATAGAGCATTTTCTCATTTGTAGAATATCAACAACAACAATAACATCAAGCGATTAAGTATTCTGATGCTCATTTTAGAAATAAGTATGCTAAGTCCTGAGCAGTATAGCAACCCTGAAAAGGCAGAGTTAGAACTGGAAGCCATGCTTAGTAAGGGCCAGAGGCAGGAGTTGAACCTGTGGTTGTCTGATTCTAGAATGTTGTTAAAGTTGAGGTAAATAGAAGTGCTAGTAAATGATATTTTATTTGGAGTACCCAAGAATTTGCTAATCCTGCCAGTATATATTACCATACCTGCAAGATTTCCATAAAAGACAGACTCACAGAACCCCCCTAGCAAAGCCAAGTACACTTCCATTAGCTGTAATTTTGTTCTCATCCTCCAATGCAGAACATCAATAAACTAGGCTGGATCATGTGATCTAATGTCCCAAAAGCCAAAGTCATTCCCTATCTTACCATTGCATTGCAAAACAAGGTCAAAAATGCATAGGCAGCTATACTGAAGGGAAGACACAAGGCTCTTTCAAGAGTGCAATTGCATCTTGCATAGAAGGGCCTGGGTCATTGGCTCCTGGCCTTGTCAGATAGAGTGGCAGGATTTTAGGGTTGGACACCACATGGGGAGAAGAGCACGCTTCCTGACATAGAGTAAGACAGACAGACACACCACATGAGACCAAGCTGACCTTGCTGTCAGCATTTGATCTGCGTGAAAGGAGTTGATGAAGGAGACAGTGCCTGCCAGCACTTGGTCTCTATTTGCTCTCAAAGCTTTACCATGAAAATGTAACCCAGTTTCAGAGATACTGACCTAACCCAATCAGATGCCTGCCCCTTATGCCTGCAGAGTTTGGCCCCAACCCTGACTCCTCCTTACAGGATCAGGGGAAGTAGCTACATACTCTCTAGGAACCAACACCTATGTGTTTTCCATCTTGCTGCTCTCTTCTGAGGAACAGGATTTCTGAGATGATTTCTATTTTCCTGGCTATGTCCTTGCTACCTGCTGAGAGATGTCCCTGCTACTAGCCACGCATTAACAGTCTGAATGCCCATGTACTGTCTGTCCCTGAATTAGCAGCTGCCATTCCTCCTTACTTCCATCACATCTTGGGTTGGATCTTAATGAAGTGACCAATGATTATGTCAAGCCATGCACCACTACCAGCTGTCCATTGCTGGATCCGATGGAGACTCCATCCAGCCTACCAGGCTGTCCTCTCAGCATCCATAAGAGGGTCTGCTTCTGTCTTCTCTTTCCATATGGATGCGGGTCAGGCTCCACCTCTCTCCTGGATGACTGTAACAATTGGTCTCCCTGCATCTCTGATACCTCCTTACAATCCATTTTCCAAACAGGAACAGAGTAAGTCACATCACCAGCATTCTCCTGAAAGCCCTCAAATATCTAGAATGAAATCTAAACACCTTCTCATGGCTAAGGCTTCAAGAGCTGAGCCTCCGTCTCTGGCCTCACATCCTCATCTCAGTTTCTACCCAATTACTTTGTTTTAGGCCAGTGACTTTCAAATTTGACTAAGACCCACAGTGAGAATAAATTTTGCATCATGACCCAGACTATATGTATGTGTGCTGAATATAGTGTTGTATGCGCGTGTGCACACACACGTATATACCTAAAACAAAGTTTTATGAAACAGTATCCTGCTAAGTACTTAAGCTTACTAAGTGTGATGCACTCTGATGTATTTCATAGGGATCTACTTAAATCTATTCTTTCCATGTGTTCAATTTTATTTAATTCTTTTACATATTTGTTGTTAATGCAGGTGTTGGCCCACTTGAACTATTAGTGTATCACAGCTTGTGTGATTTGTCACACATACATTTCTAAGTTTCTGGTTTATGCTCTGAAACAATGGACCTTTATACTTACTTCTTAAGATTATCATAAAGATGAACCAAGGCAACATATGCAGAACAGAGTAGTACTTAATAAATGACAATTCTTTCCCCAATCCCCAAAATATACTTGTTTGTATATTAACTTGATGATTATATTCAAATTATAGACAATGTTTATATGTGCATATTCTCTTATATATGAATATAAATTAAATGCTAATGTGTTATGTATTTTATAATACATATAAAAATAGAAATTAATTGAAGAAAAGAGTATCAATCTATATCTTAAATATCAAAAAACTTGATTTATTTTTTTCTTTTAGATAAAAAGTATAGACAACTTCTGGTAAAACTATGCAGAATAAACATGTGCTTTTTATCACTTCCTCATGAAGCCCCTGCTAAATTACTAATTATCAATGAAAAAATGTGACTATAGAAACCTATCCAGACAAAGAGAATGAGAAAAGAGATAGGACATATAAAAAAAAGGAAACACAATTTCAAAGGTGTAAATCATATCTGTGGTTCACAAGTAAACTAGCAGATTACCAAAGACAGAAATCTAAATCTAAATCTAAATCTAAATCAGCAGGCTGGGACACAAGAAGAATCAAGCAGTTTTGAGCTGCAGAACCCTGGAGAGGCTCAGAAATTAGAAAGTTCCCAGTAGCTCTAAAAGTGGGGAATAGAGGTGGGGCTGAAAGCAGGATGATTGGTCCAAAGTCAAACAGGGAGAAATCCGCCACCCACACCGGGGATTCTGCTCTTCAAACAGACACCTCCCTGCTCATTCTTTATCACATCTATACTCGACAAAAGATTATTACCTGTAATTAGAGAGAATTCTCACAAATCCATGAGAAACTCAATAGAAACAAAAAGGCAAGAGGCAAGAATGGGCATTTCACATGAGAGGAAACATAAATGGTGGATATACTTACTTACTTCACTGGTAATCAGGAAGGTCCAAATCAAAACCAGAATGAGATATCATTTCACACCTATTCAATGAGCAAAAATTAAGAAGCTTTAATATAAGGATATAATTCAGCAAAATTCTTATGAACAGCAAGGGAGAGCATACTTTAGAAAATAATTTGGCATTATCCTGTGCATTAGATAGGCTACTACACTAATGACTGTAACAATCAGCTCCAAAATCTCAGTGGCTTAACACAGTAGGGGTCTAATATAAAAAGTCCCTGGTCTTTGTGTGGCTGTTGCTAATTAAATGGCCCTCTTCTAAGTAGTAACCCAGAGTTCCAGTTTCTGTTGCTTCCAGTTTGGAAGATTGTGTGGAACGTTATGTGGCCAGGTATGCAATGGGTTAAATTACTTCCACTCACACTATACCAGCCAAAGCTCAGTCACATGTTCCCATGCTATCTGCAGACAAGACTGGGAAATATTGTCTTCTCAAGTCACCAAAGGAAATGAGATTTGTAAGCATCAAAAGGTCTCTTGCATATCTTGGAAATTTGAGCATAAATACATCATACATACTGGGGATTTCTCTTCTGGAAACCTTGGAGTGACTGCTCAGAGGCCCCAGAGGACTTCTTGCAAATACACACATGCAAGTACATTCATGAAAGCATTGTTCAGAATAGCAAAACCTGGAAACACTCCAAATATCCACCAATAAAAACCTGGAAACAATCCAAATCAACAAGTAAAGAAATAAATAATAGTTTATCACCAAATGGAATGTTTGCAGCAGTAAAATGAATGAACCATAATCATAGGCAGTAAAACAATCAAGAAAGGTGAATCTTATAAGCAGATGGTAAGTAGCACAAAAACAAATCACAAAGAGTACATTGGAATATATCATTTTTATAAAACTTAAAAACTAAACAATTCTAAATAAATAAATTACATAAGGGATGCATTTGTGGTTTCTAAAATCATTTTAAAATAGATAAGAGAATGATAAACACAAAAAGGAGAGGTGTGTATGGGTAATTCCAATGGAACCAGCAATAATTTGCTTTATAAACTATTATGTAGGTTCATATGTATCCAATTTATCACTATGATCCTTTACTCACATATATTCTAAACTTCGGGAGAAAGTCCCTACTTGTTTAGAAGTCATGCTTATTTTCGAACTTTTCATTTTTCTGTATATGAATAGAGGGAGGCAAAAGAGGTGGGATGAGATGTTACCCATAGTCCTTTGTTTCTGCCATTGGATAAAAATACCCACTAGACCTGATTCCCTGTAGATGGCAGCCTTGTTGACCTTGCAGAAATTTGATTGGAGAGACCCTTCTGTCATTTACCTACAGTCATCAAAGGAGGGATGGCAGAATCTGTGATAATGAAATTTGGGACTTTGAAGAATCTTACTTTCAGGATGAAGGCTGGGAAAAGTGCAAGTAATACCTGGATACTGCTTCACATTATGTTTACTGCAAATAAAGGACATTTAGAACCCTCCTACTGTTCTCCATCCCTTTGACATGATGAGATCTCCATTGCATTGACATTTTTAAAAAAGAATCATAACATAGCCTGGCCTACAGAGAGAAGGAAGCTCCAATATGACAGATCCTAAGACTGATGTACTTAGGGCAATGCCTGGAATCATAAATGCATTTAATACATGTTTATTGCTATTGTAATTAATTTTACTATTTACTATATATAGGGCATGTACAGGCATGAGTGTATACATATAAAATAAGTATTTATTCAGACATTTTATTATGTGTACATGACAGTCAGGCACTATTCTAAGACACAGGATATGCATAAAATCTAATTCTCCCATTAAAGCACTTTATATCCTACTTCTCTTACTGCTCCATCATGCTGTCTTCATCCTTTCCTCGAGCATTATCTTCTGATTCACAACATCCTGTCTCTGATCCCATGCTGATTGCAACACTTTTCATACCCTCTTTCCTTTTCTCAGTTTCAGTTTGAAAGTACAAGGGGCTTTACTGCAAGAACAAACATTTCTATTTCTATAATTTGGACGTTCCTTCCCATTTCTGTATCTTTTTGCCATTGTACTTGCATAGAGTTCAAGGATAAAAACAGCACTTTAAGAGTCACTAAGGTGTAATCCATATATGAAATCTTACTCGCTGATAAGATCGCTCAGCAACAGCATTTGGAGAAAGGTAAGTAGTGAGAGAGAATGTTGTCTAGGGTCCATTCAAAGCCTGTGGTCTTGCCAGCTCTTGAGAGTAATGACTGTATCATTCATCTTCAGCTTTCAAGTCTCTAGAGCACACAGTTACTGAACTTTCTATTCCACAAGCATTGTAAAATAAATTAGTGAATTCATACATGAATGAACAGTGGAAGGTACAGTCTGCCTCAAGCATGGGAAGAGAATAGAGAGTGGCCATCTCACCTGACAGTGGTCCCTCGAAGGTTTAAGTAAAGGGACCCATACCTGATTGAATACAGCAAAGGGCATTGAACATACTGTTATGTG
Source organism: Microcebus murinus (assembly GCF_040939455.1). Classification (NCBI taxonomy): domain Eukaryota; kingdom Metazoa; phylum Chordata; class Mammalia; order Primates; family Cheirogaleidae; genus Microcebus; species Microcebus murinus. Next base: position 33,792,181 of record NC_134110.1, on the reverse strand, counting down.
AGATTTTTCACTTTGCTTTTGTATGCCTGGAAGTATTAGAAAGTTCTTTTTATCCAGTATTATCCTGAGTAACACTGAACAGTCTGTTTGGGTAGAAAGCACACTCACTGTGGGGTCACTCTGCCCTGGATTCTGGTCTCCACTCTTCATTTACCTGGTGTGTGCCTTTCAGGTGAATAACTTCGACTCTCAGAGCCCCAGATTCCTCATCTGCAGAATGGGGGAAATAACGCCTGCCACGATGGAAAGATGAAGTAAGGTAATTAGGAAGTTACAAAGGTGCTTAATATATGTCAATCCCAGTAAATTTGCAGCGATTTGCTCTGCTTCAAGCTTATCATCCAACAAGGAATGTTCTCTCCCTCTTGCAAATGACAGCCTCTCGATTAATTAAGCACAGCCACATAGGCATCACTTATGGTCTAGTCCAGATGAAATGGACTGGATTCCTTTGAAGGTCAGTAATGCAACATAGTTCATGATCCTCCAATAATGACACTGTAGAAGGTGACATGACCCCACCCCCAAGTAAGTGAACTGGGTTCATCTGACAGGCTTCATCTGTATTTTTTTAGGAAGATACAGGACCAGAGAGATGCCTGAGGTGGTTCAGCCAACTGAAAGGAGAACTGGAGCTGGAAGCCAACTCCTACCCCCTACCCTGTCTTCTCCCTACCTGCCCCCTCCCTACCTTCCCAGTGCCCACAGAAGACACTGTGTGCTTTTAAGTTATGGTCACCTTTTATTATTTCAAGAAAATATGAGAGTACAAACATTTTGGTTGCATTTTATATCTTTGCCTTTCCCTAGAAAGGGTTAAAAGTAAGCCCTTCCCACACCCCACAATGCTCACCACATCCCTCAGATGTGGGTCTCCCTCCCCAAGCCCCGAATTCCTGATGAACACCACCACCCTTTGAGCACCATAGTGTTAATCAGTCAGTATCAATTTGATGGTGAGTACATGTGGAGCCAAATTTTTCTGATGTTGTGTCACCTCACTTTGGATAATGGGCTTAAGCTCAATCCAGGATAATATAAGCAGTGCTAGCTCACTGTCATTTTTTTAGAATTGACTAATATTCCATTGTAAACATATACCAAATTTTAATAATCTACTCATGAATTGACAGGCACTTGGGTTGTTTACACATCCTTACAATAGTACATTGGCTGCCATAAACATTCGGGTGCAGATGTCTTTATTATAGAATGTCTTATGCTCTTTTGGGTAGATGCCTAATAATGCTATTTCTGGATCGAATGGTATTTCTATGTTTAGCTCTTTGAGGTATCTCCAAATTCTTTTCCACAGGGTTGCACTAATTTGCAGTCCCACCAGCAGTGTAAGAGTGTCCCTGTCTCTTCACAACTTCGCCAGCATTTGTTGTTTTGGGATTTTTTTGATAGAGGTCAATCTCACTGGGGTTAGGTGATATTTCATTGTGGTTTTGATTTGCATTTCTCTAATGATCTCTTCGCCATGATATGGTATTATATCTAGAAAACTCCATGGATAAGAGACTCCTAGATTTGATAAAGGAATTTGGTAAAATCTCAAGTTAAAAAATCAATATACACAAATCAAAGGCATTCATATGCTCCAATAATGGTCAAGCCAAAACTCAAATCAAAAATGCAATACCTTTTACCATAGCCGCAAAGAAAATTAAATATCTAGGAATATATTTAACAAAAGGTATGAAAGACTTATACAAGGAGAACTACGAAACTCTAAAAAACAAATTGTAGAAGATGTAAACAGATTCAAAAATCTACCTTGTTCATGGATTGGTAGAATCAATATTGTTAAAATGTCAATATTACCTAAAGTGATCTATAGAATAAATGCAACCCCCATCAAAGTACCAGTCATCATTCTTTACCGATCTAAAAAAAATAATTCTTCACTTTGTATGGAACCAGAAAAGACCTCATATAGCCAAAGCAATCTTAAGTAAAAAGAACAAACTGGGAGGCATCAGTCTTCCTGACTTCAAGCCGTACTATAAAGCAATAATAATTAAATCATCCTGGTACTGTCACAAGAACAGAGGCATCAATCTTTGGAACAGAATTGAGATTCCAGAGATGAAACCATCTGCATATAGTAACCTAATCTTTGATAAAGCTGACAAAAATATACATTGGGGAAAAGAATCTCTTTTCAATAAATGGTCTTGGGAAAACTGGATAGCTACATGCAAAAGAATGAATCTGGATCCCTACCTCTAACCTCTCACAAAAAGCCACTCAAAATGGATAACAGACTTAAATCTAAAGCATGAGACTTTAAGAATCCTAGAAGAAGGTGTTGGGAAGACCCTTTCAGACATGGGCCTAGGCAAAGAATTCTTGAAGAAGACCCCCAAAGCAATCACCGCAGCAACAAAAATAAACAAATGGGATCTGATCAAATTAAAAAGCTTCTGCACAGCCAAGGAAACTATCATTAGAGCAAATAGATAACCTACAGAATGGGAGAAAATATTTGCTCTCTACACTTCCAATAAAGGTCTGATAACAAGAATCTATCTAGAACTCAAAAGAATTAACAAGAAAAAATCAAACAACCCCATCAAGAAATGGGCAACAGGAATGAAAAGAAATTTTTCCAAAGAACACAGAATAATGGCCAGGAAATATATAAGTTATGGTCACTTTTAAGCCTCAAAATGAGAAGTTGTTTTCAGTCTTTCTATAATTAAGTCATCAGCACAACTCATGAAAATAAAACAGCACCTTTTTAATTAGTGTCTTGAATGTGAATGAATGGTTCATTATTCTTTCCCATCTCAAGCTGAGGTCATTATTAAAGTCTGAAGAAATAATGAATAGCTAGACAGGGAAATTCAGATCCGCATGGAGAGGGTCACTTTTCCTCCTTGGATCCCCAGACTACAGCAGTGACCTGGGCGGCCTGGCCCTCTCACCAAGCAGAGTGTGGACAGTGAGAAGCCAAAGAAAGCTTCTAACATCTGGGCTTGGGTCACCCTCAGGGCAAACACACCATTTAAAGAATAACGAGACCTTTAAAAAGGCTCACCTGGGTCTCCTTGGAGGTTTATTGGATTTAGAGAAGTAACCAATCCTCTATAAGTCCAATATCTTGGCCCTGGATCAAAGAAGTCAAAGTTGTCTTTCATTCATCTACTCCACAAAACTTGTTGAGGGCCTACTGTGTACCAGTACTGTGCTCGAAGCTGGGGATCCAAGTTGACTAAGATGCAGTCCTTGACTTTAAATATGAGACACAGATGTGTATGAAAACAACTGCAGTACACTAGCACAAGTTCATTCAGGAAGGCTGAGTGGCTGTTTTTCCAATACTCAGGAAGGTCTTGCCAAGGGGCTGATGTTTAAAAACCTAGGTCTGGAAATTGAATGAATATCTGGGCCCCTTCCTCTACTCAATGTTACATAACACAATTTTTTTTCCCTATATCCTCCCTAAATGTTTCCTGACACTTACTGGAGAGAATCTGCTGTATAACCACAGAAAGAAATAAAGGTAGGGATTTTAATTTCAGCAGCATTTACTGAGCATCTTTTTTGTGAGATACACTGAGAGTTATAAAAGGCACAGCCACTGAGTGTCAGCCCATAATCTGTGGCCATTGTTCTCCATAGAAAAAAGTCAAATTGTAATGATTATCACATTCTGTGATTGATCAGGAGAGGGTCTAGTCACAACTGTGAAACTAATTTGGGCAGGTGACTTTCCCTCTGGAGCTTCACCTGTAAAATGCAGAGGTGAAACACAGAGGCACTAAGCTTCCCACACTGGGCATCTATTACTCTACAGTTTCTATGAAATATGTTTCTTTCTTTGAAGTACAGTCCCTGAAAGATTCAACCCACAAGGGCAGTACCAAAACTCAGCTAAATGCCAGGGTGTCTCATGGTCAAGAATGAATCCATTATCCCAGAACATTCAAGGAGCATTGAAAAATTCCATCAGAAGGTAGCCTGCAACCTTGCTTGTAATTATAAGAAGACGACCAAAAATGTGTGCAGGCCCAGGGAGCTGGATGGGGAACAAAGCGTGTTAGCTGAATGGAAAGCTGGCCAGGAACAGGGACCCATAAATATTCCGTGACACCCAATTGATTTTTCAAAATGAGTTCCAGTCTTCATTTGAAAATCTAGCCAATGAGTCTTTTGGTTGTTCTCTGGCTGCTGCCGTCCACTATGTTCTGTCTATGGCTGAATTTCTTCTGTTCCCATCAAACAATCAACCTCGATCTACTTTCCCTTAACACTACAGAGCTTAGCAAAGTTTTCTAACAATTGCCTTATAAAATAGTGACATTCAGGGGAGCAGGACGCTTGAGAAAATTGAGGCAAAGAAAGGCAATGAAAATTGATAGAGTTGACTTAATGAAACTGAACAGTGCTCAGAATACAATGCCAGGTTTTCCTAACACTTGATTTCAGACTCCTTTCACTTAGAGTGTTTCTCCACTTTATCAAGTGATGGCACACAGAAAAATGTTAATATTTATCTGACACAATGGAATTAATAGATAAGACTACTTGAAACTGGATGAGCGAGGCCCAGAATTTCCAGCTTACCAGGTAGGTATCCTATCCCACGGACTAAGGGAACAGCTTAGCACCTAACTCTACTGTATCAGTTAGAGAATTTACACCAGCTGTTGTAACAAACAACCAAAACCTCAGTGGATTAATATAAGCAAGATTTATTTCTTATTTGGGTCATTGTCTAACTAGGCATTCTAAGTAGCAAGTGGCGTTCTAAGTAGTGGGTCAGGGCTCAATCACAGCTCCTTCTAGCCTATGACTATACCATGCTCTAGGCTTTCCTGATTTATATACAGCCTGCTGATAAGAAAAGAGGGAGAAGAAGGAGAATCCCAGGACATCTTATGGTCAGGCATCCATCACTTTCTCCTAAAGCCCATTGGGCAGATACCAGCCATATGGCCCACATGGGAAGAGGCTCCAGTGCTCCTGACTGTCCAAGAGGAGGGATGGGGTGAGGTGAGTGAGCATCTTCCCAGTCTCTGCTACAGGTATGGCTCACACAGGCTCCTCCTTAGACCTCTGGTCCTCAAGATGTGGTCTGTGATTAGCAGCCCTGGCATCACCTGGGACATTTTTAGAACTATGGACACTCAGGCCACAGCTTAGGACTCCACATTTTGTTTTTTTTTTATTTTTGTTTTGTTTTTAGAGACAAAACAATGTTGCCCAGGCTGGAGTACTGTTGTGCAGTGGCATCATAGTTCACTATAACCTTGAACTCTTGGGCTCATGTGTCAGTGTCCTGGCTCTTGGGCTCATGTGTCAGCTCCTGGCTCAGTGTCCCAAGTAGCTGTGACTATAGGTGTGTGCCACCACAGCCAACTAATTATTTATTTTTGTAGAGACAGGGTCTAACTACACTGCCCAGGCTGTTCTCAAACTCCTAGCCTCAAGTGATTCCCCCGCCTTGGCTTCCCAAAGTGCTGGGACTACAGGCATGAGCCACCATGCCCAGCTTAGGACTCAGCATTTTAATAAGATCCCTAGGTGATCTTGTTTTGAGAAACATTGCACCAGATCACTGACACCTCTGATCAGCATCCAAACTGCAAAGAATTTTAGCCAACAAAAGTTGTCTATGACTATGAAACCCCAACTCCAAGTGATGTAGATTGAATGCATAAAGAAATGCACCTATCATGTAGGGGAAGTGATATTTATTAATCATGCATTTTGTCTCAAGTAGAAAACTGGACACATGTTACATTATCTCGTTTGAGAATTTCCACAATCCTGAGAGAGAAGTAATGGTCTCTGTTAAAGAAAAGTGAGAAAAATTAATTTGCTATGTAGAGAAACTTCCCCCAAACCACCCAGCTGGTTAGTGGGACATTGAGCCCAGAACCCAGAAAGTATTTCTAGTCTGATACTTTCCACGTTCCACCATGCAATAGCTTAGCTACATTTAAGCTTGTTCTTTAGAAAATAACCCAATAGATAATAGCTTTAAAAGGGCTCTAGAATTATGTGATTTGGAGAACAAAATGGAATGTTCAATGGAGAGTTAAAATATGCACATTTAAAAAAAATTTTTTAAGTTATTCAGTAAAAAAAAGATTTTTCTTAAAGTTAGATTAAAAAGAGATCTTACAGGCTGTTCCAGTCAATTTTAACCTCAATGAGAAATGTCACATTTCCCCTGCACATTTGATTAGGCATCCAAGAGTGTCAGGACAACTTGTCCCATGGTGGATTTCCATGAGAATCATATGGTTCATGGAGATAATTATAAAACTAAATCTCATCTCAGTATGAACAAGTGGAAGGAAGTGAACCACTAACATTCTGATATTCCAAGGGCAGGGCAGACAGAGATACACTCTGAGCTCTGAAATGCCCTTTCATTGTTACTCTTCCCCTATTTAGTAAAATTTATTAACTTTAGCAACATAGGTTGGAGTTTATAATGATCCCAACAGGCAGAGTATTTCTTGTGGTGTTGGCCAGCAATTCTCAAAAATAAGTAAGCATGAGGATATTGGGAAAGACCATTCAAAGGTGTATTTCTGAGCCCCATCCCCAGAAATTCTGATTCAGTGCTTCTTGACTGGTGTTCAGGAATCCAAATGCTTAAAAAGCAGCTTAGGTGATATCTGTGTAGGTGGCCCACGGGCCTTACTTTGAGAAATAGGAATATCTTCTGCATCATTGCACTAATTCATTTGCATTTCGCTCATTCCTTTAATGTCATTACAGCAGGGCCTCATTTCCTATTCTCCTACTCCTTAGTGCCCAGCTCCTTGCCTGGAACCTTGGGATACAATTATTTTTAATCTGTCATTCTCAACAAACATTTATTTTATAAATGAAATAAAGAATAAGTGGAAAAAATAAAGAACTAAATGAATAGATGGATGGATGGATGGAATGAATATCAAGTATAATGGGCTTTATTATAATAGACTGTATTATAACTGCCCCTGTCTATTAGAACCTACTGAGGACTGACCCAACATGCTTTCTTGCCCCTGTGTTAAACAATTATGGGACAAAGCATATTTTCCTGTTTTTGTGCTAAACAATAGTGAGATAAAACAAAAATTACTTATCTACTTTTCCAAGAAATATCTTCTCCTGAAAAATAAGACTATGCTCTAATTGATCAGCTTACTCATCAAGACAAATAGCATCAATATGTACATTAAAGTCCTCACCCACTTCATTGTGCACAGCAATCAAAAGCTTTTATGTTGTAAACTTGCTCAACCCCAACCAGTTTCCCTCCTGGCGACCACAAGTCAAGAGATAGTGAATATTGGCGGTAAAAATCACTCAGCCTAAAATAATACTAATCAACTCTTTTTATTTCTTATTTTGTGGGTACTATAAGATTCAGTCAAGGTGATAGTCTCCTTTTATTGAAGTAAGCTTAACTTTCCTTGATGAGAAAATTTTCAGAGGCGTTAACAGTCAATACTACAAAGCCACTTAGCACAGAACCATATAAAATGCAGCACCCAGTCAGCCTTCAATCATTGCTCTAGAGTGGACCAAGAGACCTGACATATGTTGGGTATATATTAATATCATGCAGCTATCCAAAATAATTTTCTATCCAACCTCTTCTGGGTGCCTGGGTTGGAGAAAAGGAAGAGGTGGAATCTCTTATATTCATCCACATATTTATTTATGCTTCATTTGAAAAATATTTATTGAAGAACTATATTGAGGTAGGTACTAGGGATTAAATAAAACTAGACATTCACTGTCTAGCAGAGAAGATAACTATGCAAACCCACCAGTGCAATAATGTGTAATGAGGGCTGTGATGAGCTTCTACTGGGAATAGTAGGAACACAGAAATAGAGTTGTTCGTTCGACCTATAGGTGAGGAAGTATCACCTGTACATAATGAATAGATTTGATGCTTGAGATAAAAGGTACAAGATGATTAGATATCTCCAGGAAGATGAAATAAGATAAACATTTCAGACAGAGAAAACAGAACAGATAACAGACAAAAAGAGGCTGTTATCAATGGAGTTGTAATTATTTTGTCTTTTCTGGAACACAGAATTTGAGAAATAAATATAGAAAGGTTAGTAAGGGCCAGATAACCAAATGCCTTATCTTAAAAGGGTAATTGACTTGATAAAGCATTGAAGGGTTTTAAGTAAGAGAATGACAGGACAAGATTTGTATGTTAGAAAGTTCCCTCCAGCAGCAGAGTAGAGAGAGAATTGGGAGGCAAAATGAGCCTAGAGACAAGGAGAGTGTTTAGTAAGCCATTCTATTTGTCTGGTCAAGAGATAGTGAAGGGTAGAACCAAGGTGTTGTAGTTTGAATTGTGTTCCCCTAAAAAGATATATTCATCTCCTAACCAGCATGTGTGAACACAAAATAGGGTCTTTGCTGGTATAAGCAAGTTAAGATGAGGTCATAATGAATTATGTTGGGCTGTACTCCAATGACTGGAGTCTCTAGAAGAAGAGGAAAATCTGTACCCAGGAACACAGAGAGGGAGATCATGTGCCAGAGATTGGAGTTGGAGTGTCTACAGGCTACAGAATACCAAGAATTGTCAGTAACCACCAGAAGTTATGAAGAGAAAAAGAAGAGTCTTCAGAGACAGTAGCTCCTGGCCACATCTTGGTTTCAGACTTCTGGCCTCCAAAAGAGTGAGGAAATAAATTTCTGTTGTTTTAAGAGAAGCAGATTACAGTATTTTGTTACAGCAGGCCTAGAAAACTAATACAAAAAAAAAAATAGTAATAGAGAGTGGAATGCAGGAGAAAGACAAACCATAGATAGGGAATAGAAATGCAGGACTCAGAGAAGACTGAAGCTGGGGTTTAGGAAACATGACAGGGGGGAAAGGTCAACCCAAAGCTGTGTTCTTTCCTCAATGTCGGGCTCCATGTGTGAGTACCTAAGAGACTTCCCGCTGAAGGAGTCTGACAGGATGGTGTTCACACTGGCACAGGAAGGAGCGGCAGGCTGGAGGGCCCTGAGCGACCCCCAGAGGGTGAGCCCACCCCAGGCCACCTGAGACACCTGCTGAGTACTTCAGAGAGAGGAATGTGCGCCCTGCAGTATCATTTGCTGTGTGACTCAGGAAACAGATGTTCCTCCTGCCTCTCCTTCAATTGGAAGGCTAATGTGTTTTAATTAAGCCCTGACAAATGCCATTTGATTCAATCGACTGTCTAGTCTGTCTGTGTAACACGAGTGTCATTCCAACTCTATCTGCTTGTTACAGAATCCATTCCCTCCGTGTTCCTCCCTTCATGTATCTTGTGTGGGTCTTCCCCACCGCGCTCTCTAGCTATCGCCCTAGTTCCAGTTCTCAACACCTAATTAGCCTCCTATTTTTCAGTCTCCACCTCCAGTCTTTTTCTTCTTTTCACAAGTCCATCCTTTCCATATAACCCATAGATCATTTTTTAAAACACACAACTGAATATGCAGTGGCTTCCCAAGACCTGCGGGAGAGAGTCTGGGTTCCTTTGCCTGGCAAGTGAAAGCACACCCAAACTCCGGACACACCCAAACTCCGGACACACCCAAACTTGGACACACCCAAACTCCAGACACACCCAAACTCCTGACACACCCAAACTCCAGACACACCCAAACTCCCGACACACCCAAACTTGGACACACTCAAACTCCAGACACACTCAAACTCCAGACACACCCAAACTTGGACACACCCAAACTCCAGACACACCCAAACTCCAGACACACCCAAACTCCAGACACTGCTTCAGTCTCATCTCTGAGTGCATCCATTAAATCCTTAAATCCCATTATTATCCTGCTACTCCAAACTTTACTGTTCCTGCTGTTCCTTCTGCCCAGATTGACTCATTCATCTTTGTTGAACTCTTATTAATGCTCATGTTTCTTTTTTATGAAGCCTGCACAATTCCTAACCCTATGTAAGAAGTGACCACCTTCTCCTTTGCACACCTACTGTGGACACTTATACAGGTGTCTCTACGACCCTGTGCTGTTTGTATTATTATGACTCTGTCTCTCTAGACTACAGTCACAGCAAAGTGACTATATCATACTTATCTTTAGAGTCTCAACACCTAGCAAAGTGACACATAGTAGGCTCTCAGAAAATGTGATAAATGAGAACTATAAAACTATTTAAATCCTGTTGAAAGCCTACTCCACAAGGGAAAAACATCCACTGTAGGCACCCTGAGATTTTCCTATCAGGGCCAGGTGATTTAGAAGTTGTATGATTTATCAGGTTCCATGTACCAGGTGTCACCTCTGCATTCAGCTTCACTGATCAAGAAAATGAATTCGATCCTGGATCTCTGTCCTCCCACTAGCAGCTTGCCAGGAGAAGTCGTTAATGCGGTAAATTATCTTCCCAGCTGTTAATATCATGTACCCGTCTTGTTTCCCTTCTTTTAGTTCAGCTGAGCATCAATTTGTGCCGTGATATTTACATGAATATCTTCATTTCATCAGTCCCATTGTCCATCTGTTTGGCTGAGGGTTGAATTACCAAGCTGTGGCCAGGAGTGGAGGCATTAGCCAGCCTGAATGCTAACTTCTCTCTGGGGAGAAGGGCAGTCTAGTTTTCTAGTTTTCCTGCCCCTGCTCACCACTGAAATGCAGCCTGGCAGACACGCAGCAGGGGATTAGAAAAACTGTCCTTTAGCAGAAAGTCAGAAAAAGAAGGCATATTTGTCTTCTCTACAACAGAGACTGCACCATGAAAGCTGAGCAGAGAACACAAAAGAAGGACCTTGGCTTCTTTAGCTGAGGCTCCAGCTTACAACCCCACATCTAACAAACAAGCATTATTCATTCATTTAAAAATAGTTAACAGGGGCTTACCATAAGGCAGACATGGTACACTGTGAATCCAAAATAGTCTCTGAATTTACATCTCTTCTATTCCATGAGGTCAACAAATACCTCTTGTACACCTATTGTATACCAAGCACTATTCTAAGTCCAGGAAATGAAGCCTTGATGAAGACCAAGGACATGCCCTGGAAGTCTTAGGAGGTGATGTCTGGTGAGCAGATTTGCAGAAAGAACTTTCCACGCAGAAAGAATGGCTCTTGCAAAGCCTCCAAGACTGAAATGAGCTCGACATGTTCAAGGGATGGAGAAAAGTTGGGGTGGTGTGTGTGAGCAGTGGGGGTAGGGGTGGGAGGCAGGTTCTAAGAGCAGGCAGTGGCCGTGGCATGGCCTTGGAGATCTTATTCTATAAGTGATGGGAAGATGCTAAAGCACTTTAAGAGAAGTGCTGCAATGATCTGAATTACCTTTAAAAGAGATCCCGTAGTCAGCCCCTGAGTGGAGAATGGGCACAGAGGAACCAGGCTGGCAGCAGGAAGGCCAGTTAGAACTATTGCATTTGTCAAGGTGAGAAATGAGGTGGCTTGAATGGGGGTTGTTGTTAGAATGAGGTAAGAAGTGATTAAAGCATGGATATACTTTGCAGTAGAGAGGGCAGGACTTCCTAATGGAAGAGCCTGGGTTGTTATCTGAAAGAGAGAGCAAACTCAGCTCTGAGGTTTGTGGCAAGAGCCACTCTGTGGATGGCAACACCATTTATTAAGGTAAGGAAGGTTTGGGAGCTGGGAGCTGTTCTGGGGAGGAAACTCGCTCGGTCTGTTTTGGATGCGTTATGCCTGAGATGTCTACCAGACATCCAAGGTGGGCCATCTCCTGTGCTTGAGGACGACACGGAGGAGGAGGCGGGGGAGCCGGCTGGCACAGGAACTGAGCACAGCTTGGAATGCGGCTGGTGCGGCTGAGCATCTGCCACGCGCTGGGCATTGAACTCCAACTCTCACGTGCAGCATCTCAGTCCACCCACACTCCAAGGGAGGTGCAATTTCGTGAATGATGTAGAGCTTAAGAGTGCGCACGGCAGTCTACCTGCGCTTGTGCCCCAGGTCCACCCCTCCCGTCTGTGTGAGCTTGAGCAGGCTACTTGTCCTCTCTAGGGCTTTGTTCCCTCGTCTGTAAACTGGAAATAGTAACACGCCCTTTATGAGGAGTAAAAGAGATAATGCATGTGAATATCAAATCACAGCATATGTATCAGTCACTAAACAGCAGGCATTATCATTATCATCTTTTATCTTCATTCTGTTGTGGGTTGACTGGGTCCTACAAAAAGGATGTGTTCTGCTCCTAACTCGTGGCACCTGCGGAGGTGAAGTTAGGGAGCAGGGTCATTGCAGAGGTCATCAAATTAAGATGAGGTCATACTGGGTATGGGTGGGTCCTAATGCAATGACTGCTGTCCTTAAAGAAGAGGGACTTTGGACACGGAGACAAACAGAATGTGACGACAGAGCTGTGCTGCCACCAGCCAAGGAAGGGCAAGTGTTTCCAGCAGACAATAGAAGCTGGGAGAGAGGCATGGGGCAGACTCTCTCTCAGACCCACCAGGGGAATCCAACCCTGCAGACACCTTGATTTCAGACATCTAGCTTCCAGAACCGCAAAGGGATACATTTCTATCATTTTAAGCCACCCAGTTTGTGGAATTTTGTTACAGCAGCCCTAGGGAACTAATACAAGTTCTATTTTACAAATTAGGAAATAAAAGTTCTAAAGAGGCAGCATCGCTCTCCTAAGGTCTCATGGCAAAAAGTCAGTAGTACTCCTGTGCCCTGGAAGGTAATATGCTTCCTCCATTCAGCTCCTGTGAAGTGTCATACACACTATTAGGGTCTCACCTTGCAAATGACTTTTCAATGCCCTATGGGCCCTAAAGACCATGGAGGAGACAGACAGAACTGAGCAAAGTGAATTAATTAGGTGCTGACATCAAGGTCCCAGAAAAGGGTTATGGGTGTGTAGAGAGAGAGAGCCATTCTGATTGGCAGGTGTCAAGCATTCAACAAGGCATGTGAAGGAATGGCTGAGTGTTGAATAGCAGATGGAAGGATTGGAATGGTCAGGCAGGCTGGTCCTGTTTGCACAGCCTGCCTTGCACTGTGCAAAACACTTACATGCATCATCTCACTGAGTCCTCAGGCCAGCACTACAAAGGGGGTTTTATTTCACGTAAATCCAACAGGTAAGAACTCCAAGGTTTGAGGGGCTGAGCCACTAGGCCCAGGTCACATTGTCAGTGCCTACAAACAGGACCTGTAGGTAGTCCTTGGGCCAATGACCACTCTTGTAACCCGTATGCTACGCTGGTTCTCATCTCAGTTACTAGCCACCTGAACTTGGAAAGGCAATTACCCTCCCCATGACTCAGTTTCCCCATCTTCAACCCAGGAATGGCAAAAGTCATACTTGATGATCAATGTGCACATTATCTCTCCCTGAACAACAGCCCAGTGGCCTCAGGTGAGCCTCCGTGATGCCCACAAGGCCACAGAGACACCAGGTCAAGGGTGATACTTACCAGAGTCGCCCCCAGTTCCTCCTGAATGCTGACAGTGGAAGAACAAAAAGTAGGCTGCCTTTTTGCAGCATTTTCAGGGGACCAGAGGCGGGAAAGGCCAATTTCTTTCTCTGATCAAAGCTAGCTCTCCTTTGAAATCCCAGATCAAACATCCCTCCTCCGTGCAGGCTTTCCAGTGAAAATTAGCTAAGAGTACGTTGTGATGTGGGGAGCGGGTAAGATATTCTGAGAGTTGGTTAGAAACAAACAAACAAAAAAATATATAAATATTGAAAGTAAGTGCTCCTAGCAAAGAAAAGGTGTAGCAAACTGGGTCCACAGGAACATGGCAGGTCTACCTCAATTTGACTCTGGACAGCTGTGGTCTGCTTAACAAAGACACCTGGCTGCCTAAGGGGATCGTCCATCCCCCTCAAAATGGACCCCACACAGGTGCAGGAGACCTGGCCTAGGTCTAGGGCTGTTTTAAAGAAGCGAATGGCAGCTGGCTGGACTTAGGAGAAAGAGGGTGTAAGTAGCATGGATGGCTCTGCCAAAACAAAGAGCGGCTCCGATGTAGGGCCAGGACACAGAGAAGCGACAGGGCCGTGTATCGATTGCTTACGATGAGCTGGGTTATTCTAAGCCTGCCTGCACCCCAGTAAAGACGTTGATTTTTGTTTCTATTCTGTACATTAGGAAAGAGACAGATATCTGAACCTGAGAAATCTTCCTTGAAAGTGTGTGCTTTTAATCACCATTCTACACAACTTCTTAAAGTCTAGCCCACAAGAGGGAACAAAGGGGAAAATAAAATTTAGTCACCTGTTAGAAGGTTTCAAGCTAGACTTTCCCCTGCAGAAAGAACATAAAAAAAAACAGCTGTGTGTAGGATCAGGGACACAGGAGTGAGTGGAGAGCCCAGGAATTCTGCAGAATTCATGGGGGCTGTCTCATAATGTCAAGTCTCCAGCAACAGGAGCAGAGTCCTGAGCCCGCCCCCGGCTCACCCTGCTGGGTTTCTGACACATGTGCACGGCCAGTGCACGGAGCAGGTCCTGTAGCCCACGGAGGATCAGACGCATTTCTGGTGGCTCCGAGACTTAATGAGCAGGGGCTCTCAGAAAGGAAACCAACCGCCGACGCTGGTAAGGAAGTTTATTCATTGTGTTGCCTATTTGTGCCCAGAATGGTTGATATTTAAAGGTGCTTTGATCAGATGAAGACCAAAAAGCGAAGAACATGCAAATATGGAAAAACTCACAGATTCCACAAAATCATATTCCCTGCACCCTCTAGCGAGCAGCCTGTACACAGCAAGGCCACCTCAAGGTGCAGTGCTCACCCTGTTCGCACCTGGCATTCACGAGCATCATAGGAGATGTGTGGTGGCATGGAAAGGAGCAAGCCTCGGCAGCCCCCGAAAGTGTGACCACGAAGCGTGGAGCAAAGAGCGCTTGTCCGCCCTGGCATTCATGAGCTGTCTCTACTCACTCATGCGACCCACTTTTTCCATGACAGTAGGGAGTCCAGGGGCCAATTTGGGAAGCCCTAGAATTGTCGGAGTATAAAGAACAGGAATTAGGCTCCAGCTGTGTAAATTTAGGTGAGTGGCTTAACCTTCCTAAGTTTCAGTTTCTTTCTACTCCAAAATGAGATTAATTATAGTGAGTGCTGTTAGAGGGATTGAATCAAATAATGTACGTCAAACACTTACAAGAGTACTGGGCACATCAGACTTGCTCAACAAATGGCAAGCAATAATTTTTGTTAATGATTTTTTGCTGTTATTATTACTGAAGTTCTCTGCAAGAAATCTAGAGTGAGAATGTGTGTGTGTGTGTGTGTACATACCGTTGACAACAAAGCAACATCACAACGTGCTCTTTGCTAATTTTCACTGGAAAGCTTGCATGGAGGAGGGGATGTTTGATCTGGGCTTTCAAAAGAGTGTCGACATTGATCAGAGAAAGAAAAGAGCGAAGAGTCTTCCAGACAGAGACACATGCATAGACAACGGGAGAAATTACCTCATATTTTGGTAAATAGTAGAGCCCGATGCCTCCGTGGGAGAGTTGCCCAGTTTCCTAGTTGTTTCAGAGTCCGTGCTTTGCCTTCTAAAAGACACAATAAAGTCCTCAGCAGCTGCCACCTTGAAAACTCTAGTTCTCTCTCCTGACCTCTCCAGTTCAGCCCGAATGGCCACATCATGGGTACCCCAACAAGTGTCCACAGCTGATAATCGGGGGCCTCTGGAATTCTGCCTTGGGGTGGGTGTGGGTAAGAAACCCCCTGGGAAAAAACAGTCTGGAGGGGAAAATGGTCTGGATCTACCAACAACACTTGAGCCACCAGCGAGCCGGTGTGGTTTGGAGAACAGCTGGTGCCTCAGATTGCTCCCTGAAGCTGGCAAGCTCCGACCACTCCTCCAAACCCAAGCTTCAGATTGCCCCAGTTCTAGAGGCAGGACCAAGAGCAAAATCAACACGAGGCTTGCAGAGGGTGCTGCTCATGACCCATTCAACAGTCGCTGGAAGGTGGGAGGGGTCTCCTTAGCTCCACACAGAAAAAAGTGTGGCCTCAGGACAGCCAGGGATCCAGAAAAACAACAAAAAATTTATTGAGTGAGGCACAAAGAAATTAACACTCTTAAAAAAAAAAAGAAAAGAAAAGAAAAAACAAGCCCAACACCAGCCCTACGTCACCAAGGGCAGCAGCAGCGGGCACAACAGCAGGGGCTAAGTGGTGCCCGCTGCCACCTGTGAGTGCAGTGGAGACAGCGCCCCCTCCAGGCGCCAGGAGCACCAGCTGGCAGCAGGTGCCATGGTGACAGAGCCCCTTGGGGCTTGGTGGGCCCTGGGGGCTCAGCAGCAGGGGTGGCCAGAGGAAGAAAAACTGGCAAGCTAGTACAATTAAAAGACTCAATCCTTTCTTTGGGTGTTCCCAACAACCCTGGAGACAGGACACAGGGAGTTCCAAAAGTCTTTCTGGTGTGAGGGGTAGCCAGAATAGGAGTAATTATTGTCATTTATTAATATTTTTTAATAGTGAAGAATAATATTCTTATTTCATTCGTTTATTCAACAGATGCTCATTGAGCATCCACTATTGCCAGACACTGTGCTGAGTGCCGGCAACATATGGGAGAATAAAACAGACCCAACCCTGCCCTTGGGAATTTACAGACAAGTGGGAGAGAGAGACTCTGACCAAGAGAACAGAGAAATAAGCAACTCATCACAAACAAATGAAGTCAAGTTACAGAAACATAAACCAAGACATGGTAATGGAGAAAAAATAAGGAGGGTGTCAACTTAGATTGAATGGAGAAGATCTATCCAACAGGTGACATCTCAGATGAGTCAGGGAGCACTGCAAAGGAGCCAGTCATGCAAAATGCACAGAGAGAATTCCAAAGGCGTGAAGAAGGGAAAGATGCATTCAAGGACCTGAAGGTGGCCAACGAGGCTGGAGGTGGAAAGGGATCATTTTATTACCACCTACAGGCTGGTATAACCTGGAGAAGAAATGGATGTCTTGAAATATTAATATTAATATCCCTGTAATAATAATGATAATAAATCCCACTTATACAGTCCCTGCACTTCCTGTCTACTTTCTCCTTGAGTCCCCAGTCCACACCCCTGGCATGATAAAGCAGATACTAATACTTCCATTCATATGAGATAACTAAGGGCTGGAAGGTTGTGACCCACCCAAAACATAGTTGATGCTGGAGAACCAGAGCAATGGACTCAGAGCTCTAAGATCCAAGTTCATGTTGCCTTGACTCACTAGAATCATCATTTAATGCCCCAGGTCCCAGGATTTAATTTTTCTCTTCCATTATTACTTAGAGGCCCATGCAGAACCACAACTCCTTGGTAACAGGCTCTTGCCCCTGGAGCAACAGGACCTGAGCAAAGTGCCCATCTTCTACTTTGGATACTTCCTGTAAACAGGACTTGTTTTCAATGTGACTCTAATAATCAAGAAAATAAATTAGATCCCAGAATCTCTTTCGCTCTGGATAATAGCTCATTCCAGGAAGTCATTAATGCAGTAAATCAAACTCACAACTGTTGACACCGTGAAAGCGTGTTGTTTACCTTCCTTTGATTCAGCTGAGTATCAATTAGCTCAGTGATATTTACATAAATATCTCGATTTGGAGGGCAGAATTGTCCATCTGCCTCTGGAAAGATTTAATTAGGTCCGTGTTGCTAAGGAAGAAGAAATTAATCCTTTTCAACATTAACCTTTTCATTAAAATATGTTTTGCTGTGTATTGTGTAACATGCCTTGTTATGTAAATTAGAGAAACTGGAACATTTCAGGCTGGGGAAACAATGTCTTTTAGGCTGAAAACACATCTCTCTTTCTAAATCTTGAAGACAAATGCATACTTTTATGCCTTCATATATGCAATTCCTCTTGGTGAGGGTTTCTTTCAACTCAGCTTCTCGAAGGCGTCCCTTTGATGTTGTATGTGTCCTTTAGTCTGCAGGGAGCACTTGTGCCACTCTGCTCACTCCTGCTGGCCTCTCCTCTCACCTGCACATTTTTCCCCTCAAGATGTGAGGCCTTCCTGGGATCCCCAAGGAAGACCAGGACCCCGTGTCATAGACCTTTAACACCTTGCCCATTCCCTTCAGGGAGCTCCTCACTTAAAGTAGCTCTTCCATGTGTGTCTCACCCACAGAAGTGTCCACTCCATGATCACAGATTCCTCGCCCACTGCTGTTTGGCTGGCACCTAACAAAGTGCCCAGCACATGGCAGACTCTCACTAACTGTATGCAGAAGGAATGAATGAGCAAAACCAGAATAATTAGGTAACAGTTTCATCGTAATCTCACAGCTCACCTCTCCAGCTCACAGGAGCAAACATTTTGCTGAAGCTATAGGTGTTACAAAAGCAGGGATGGGGTTAAATGCAAAACATCTGCCTTCCTCTTATCTACCCTCTGGCGTGAACAGGAGCTCCTGCTCCCAGATTATCCCCTTCCTGAACCCTGTACAGCCAGGTGAGCTCATTGAAGACTCCGATATTGCTCAATTCAAACTTTCCAAGATCTTGCTATTCAAGGAAAAGGTTTCTTCATCTTCATTCCTTGGAATTTTCTTCATCTCTTTTCCCTTGTCTATGATCAGGTATCTCTCACCTCTGAGAAACTTTCTACGAGGGCCAAATGTTTTCATATAACTTCCCCAAATCTTCATTCAACCCAAGGTGGGGAGAATAGTTATAATTATTATGGTCACCACGTATCAGATACCTACCCAGGCATTGCTCTGGGTTCTTCTTACATAAATCCCTAAGTTTACAGCAACCCTGAAATTTAGACATCATTGCAGGTGGCAAAACCAAGTCTCAGAGAGGAATGTGATCTGCCCTAAGTCACATAGTAAGCAGGGAAGAGCCTGGATTTTTAGACTCAGATCTGTCTGTCTCCAAAGCCCTCCTGTTTGCCATTAGACCATACTGTGTCCAAGGTCCTACTGAACCAAAGCACCAGACTTGAGTAAAGTATTAGGTCTTCAGTTATAACATTGTTAACCCAACTGATCAATGTTAAAACAGCTCAGAATAGCTGATCTAAAAGGTGTGACTGTTTGTGTCACGTCAGCCCTCTGTGAATTGGTTGAACAAAACTTGAACATACAGAGCAGAGATCAGCAAACTTATTCTGTAAAGAGCCAGCTAGTACATATTTTTGGCTTTGCAAGTCATGTGGTCTCTGTTGCAACTTCTCAGCTCTGCCATCATAGAGAGGGGCAGCCATAGACAAGATGTTCTAATTAGATATAGCTATGTTGCAAGAAACTTCACAACAGGTTTGCTGACCTCTGAAACAGAGGGAAGGTAGACTTGATGTTTTTCCCTCTCTACATTAAGTATTTAATTTAATCCTCATGATGCTTCTTTAAATGAGGTCCAAGTATTACTTTCATTTTAAAGGCAAAGAAATTGAAGTCCCAGAGGACAAAGAGATTGAGGCCCAAGATTACACAACTATTAACTATGCCTCTGTAGCCCAGAGCACAAGTAGGTCTTCAGCTTCCCTAGCTGGACTATTTTTATTGTTTGTTTCCTTATTTTCCCTTTTAACTGAGAATATCTTTAAATTGATATTGTGTCAGAATTCCTAGTCCTTCAGGGACCCTCAACATCCCCAAATTCACAGTGTCCCTCTTTCTTTCCCCAAAGAAGACCACCTCAGGTGACCTATTATACAAAGGTTCCAGCAACCAATTTCTCTAAGGAAGTGACAAGAAGTGACAGCTACAGACAGAAGGGGTCATGGTCCCTTGAGAACTGCCTGGCACATAGCTAGTGGTCAATAGTTCCATAGTGAATTAGTGAAATTAACATAAAAATGCCAGTTGTGTTGCCTTGGGTTAAGGCAGATTATTAGATAAGAACTGGGGTCAGGCCTACCTCCTCACAAATAACCTAAGAAAAGTTAATTAACATTGCTGAACGTCCATTTCCTCATCTGAAAAATGCCAGTAATTCTAATGCCACTTTAATAAGTTGTTCTGAGGAGTAAATAAAATAATGTATGGAAGATACTTAGCTGATGCTATAACTCAGCACACAGTAGCAGTTGTGATGACTGTGTTCAGCATTGCTACTTAGTGCACCTGCATTTAAGCTCTCACTGGCTTCTGTATCCACCATTTCCCATCCTAGAGAGAAGAACCACATACACTGGTTAGGGGTACCAAGTCCTGCTGTATAATATTAATATATTGAATCACTAAATACATTAGTGTGACCTTGGCATTATTATCTACCACCAAACCCATCTTCAGAGGCCAAAAGTCTCAAAAACTCATAGTATGTAGTCATACCAATATTGGAATTACAAGATTGCAAAAATGATAGATGTATACCAACCTAGAGAATAAAGAGAAGCAATAACAAATAAAGACAGTTTTATTTATGAGGGATTGTGAGATGTTTTTTCCAATTTTTGGTTTGTTTTTATGGAGTTCCATTATGATAGCTACAATGTTACTTACGAAATAAGAAGAAAAGAACTGACATTTAAGAATCAATGATATTTAGCTGGGGGGAAAAAACACACCATCCTCTAAAAACCATGAAATTATTGGCACGGCACAGTTACTCATGCCTGTAATCCTAACTTGAGGCCATGAGCTTGAGACCAGCCTGAGCTACAGCGAGACCCCATATCTACAAAAATAGAAAAATTAGCCAAGTGTGGTGGTGTGTACATGTAGTCCCAGCTACTTGGGAGGCTAAGGCAGGAGAATCTCTTGATGCCACGGCATTCTAGCCCTGGTGACAGAGCAAGACTCTGTCTCAAAAAAAAAAGGAAATTACTTTTATTAGCCTAAGCATTCATGAGATCACTACTTCATTAACTTAAACAGTTTATTAATTGCTTTTTCTTAAAATCTCCAGTGAATTTCAACCTTACTGCTGTGGGCTATGCAACAGGCTGCTTAACTGGTTTCTTTCTCCTTTCCTCCCATGTTTATTACTGATTTCAATTCAACAGAGAAGCAGTGAAATAACTGAGCTATTCATAGGAAATACCGATGATCATTCCTCTGTGTTATGTCTGCCCCATCAGACAGATTTCACTGGACTTCCCAGAACAGTACAGATGGACAGTTCTCGGGCACAAGGTCATCCACTTGTTATTCCAAATAACCAGGCGACTCACTGACAAATTAAGCAGCAGGCTTTGCATTTTTCTGAGTTCTCTTGTTTTCCAAAATTTCTATTCCCACAAAAGAGATTTACAGAAGTGTTATATGTCATTCCCTTAGGCCACGGTATTCACTTCTTCCCAAAAGGGCACTCTTTATACATGCAGTCAGCAGAGCTGGGTCTGCCATTCATTAACCATGTGACCTTGGGAAAATCACTTAATCTCTCTCAGTGTCAGTCATGTTAACTACCCTACCAACTGCACCAACATCATGTATATAAAATGGTCTTTACCATAATTGCATTTTTTTCTAAAACACAAACTGAGCACTTACTAGTTACCAGGCATTCTGATCAGTGTTTAGGACCCAAAAAGGAAGGACACAGTTTCTGTGCTATTAGAGAAGACAGACAGACACATAGACAATCGTAATAGGGGGTGCTAGGGGACCACCACTGGCATGTTTCGGGGCGGGGAACCCAGCTACCATAAGGGCACAGAAAGGATGACAAGAGACGACGTTTCGGCTGCTTCCTGAAGAAGAGGGAAGGAGGCAGGACAGTCTGAGCAGTAGGAAGAGCTTGGGCAAAGACACCCATCAAGGAGCTCCACACATCTGGGGAAATGGCTTGTGACTCATCAGGGCTGAAGCCCAAGGG
Organism: Microcebus murinus; assembly: GCF_040939455.1. Lineage (NCBI taxonomy): Eukaryota > Metazoa > Chordata > Mammalia > Primates > Cheirogaleidae > Microcebus > Microcebus murinus. The sequence continues at coordinate 33,770,460 of NC_134110.1, read as the reverse complement.
AACATGTGGGGAGGGGGTAGGCATAATAAATATAAAACTATATTGCCTGGCCTGGCCTGCACATGGACAGAGCATCCTCCTATGTTCAGAGGGATTTGTGATGCCACAGGTGTGGGGGGGGGGCAGGCTGCAGATGAACCCTCAGGAACTGAGGGGTACAGGTGTGAGCCATCAGTTATTTTATGGGACTTTTTACTAGAACATCTCTTATGCAATCAAACACATGCCTCTTGTATCTGAGCTCTGCAACATTGCCCCACTGAGAAATTCCACCATTCTCTCCTGCTCATGAATCTCAAGTTGGGTAAGATATAGTTCTCTCTATTGTTTCTGAAACTATCCTATATCTTACGGAATAAAGTGTGTGTCTTCCAGTGAATTATGCAGTGATATAACATACAGACATACTATGATTCCAGGCAATAGCAAAGAAATAGTTTTTCCATTCTCTTTCACGAGGTTATCATGGTTAAATGTAAGAAGACATTGGTTAGGATTTTAAAATACTGAAAATTACTATTGGATTCTAACCATTGCCTACAAAGACACACCAATCCTCTATGGAGCCAATGCAAGCCTCTGGGGCCCAGGGACCCTGTCTCATTCATCGCTGCCTCTCTGGCACCCACGGCGGTGCCCACACAGAGCGGGAACACACTGTCAGCGTGCAGTTTGCTGACTGCGATAGACTTTCAAAGCTTTAAAGGGCTTTGGGTTTGCTTCATTTCACATCAGTCTAATTTCGCTTAAAAATTCTTAGAGTTTCAAACGGACATGTTGAAAATTCACGCTTTCATTCACTTTTAATGAGAACTTTCTTTTTTCAAGAATAATCTGCAGGCTGCCTTACAAGTAATTCCACTGCCATCTGGAAGACTTGTGTTGCTACTTAGAAGTGCTAAAAGGGATATATATGGAGGCTGGCTCCCGATGAAATTGGAAATGAGGGAAGCACGCATTAGCAACACATGCCTGCCTCCCTGCCTCCTGTCCTTCCCCCGGAGTCCCCAGAACTCTGGGCACAGACGCCATGCATGCCTTCAAGTCACACAAAGGTGTTAGAGATTGAAAACATGGCTCTTCTCACAGATAGAGTTTATTTTACCAAGAATACTGGAGGAAGAAACACTTATTTTGCAAGAATACCTCAATAATGGAAGCATGTCAGGCATAGTGATTCCAGACAAGGAAAGATACTGAAGAACAAAATAATCCGTTCAGTGCTCCAGAAATCATAAGACATCATCCAACTGCATCTGTCCATAAGAACAGTCCTGGTTATCAATAACTCCATTCAGCATACGTCCTGGGAGCGTTTTAACAGATGCCAGGCACTGTGCTTTGCACTGAAAAAACAAAAATGAGAAATCCATGACCCTAACCACGAGGAGCACATGCTCTAGGGGCATAGAATGCCATCACCCAGACACGCGAGTTTGCTGGGGAGGGAAACAACTACCGAGACACAGATACACATGCTAAACTGTGTACTGTAAGCACGGTGCCGCAGGAGGCCAGCGGAGATCCCCTCCAGCTCTGCCGGGACGTCTGAGGGGCCTGGTGGAGCAGAAAACAGTCAAGCCAAGCCTGGAAACCAGGGCAGCACAGCAACAGCAGACAAGGTGGAGACCGCATCGCGGGCCCTGCCACTGCACACCAGACAGACAAAAGAATCCGAGATAGAAAGTGCAGGGCAAGAAGGACAGCAAATATGGCCCTGTAGTTGATTCATCAGGATGAAAATGTAAATGCCCCTCTGGGATAAAGGCCAGTCCAGATAGGAAGTTTAGTGCAGGAGTTAAGAGCTGATATTCCGGAAGAAGACCACCATGGTGCAAAACCCAGCTCTGCAACTCATCAGCTACGTGCCCTTGAAGAGTTGAGTTAGCCTTTCTTTGCTTCAGTTTTCTCATCTTTAGGATGGGGAATATAAGAGATGTACCTTCTAAGGGTATGATATTTAAATGAGCTTGTGGATTTAAAGCACTTACATCCTGCCATGACATTATTAGTTACCATTACTATTGTAAACAATGTGGACTACAAAGGCAGTGTTCTGTTTGTTTCTGGTATCTAGTAAACTTGTATTTATGTGTTTAGTTATTCACTTAACAAACATTTATCAAGGGTGGCTATGTGCCAAGCACAGGTAGGTGTGCCCTTGCCTGCCAGAGGCTCACTGTCCCATCGAGGGAAGCAGGTAGGAAAGACAAGCTGTGTCGGGATATTATCAGTGTCTGCAGAGGACAGGGTGGAGGGGATGGGGGGAGGCGACACAAGGCAGGGCATGAACAGTTAGGCTTGAAGTAATTGAGAAATTCTTTGACATGAGCCTTGGTTTGTGAACTGACCTTTAGGACAACCAAATTCGTGTCTGTCTCACTAAACGGGACCCTAGGAAATGAAACAGAGCAGAGTCCTGTGAGTCCAGAATGAGCACGGAGAAGGCATAAGAAGGGATTGCTGGTGTCATCTAATATTTACCCGAAACACAGCCCAACAGCAGAAGCACCTGGTGACAGTCCAAGGCCTTCCTGAGTGGATGGTGCTAGTGTCAACACAGCAGTGAAATATTTCAACTGGATGTCCTGGCTTCTGAAACTCTCTGATGAGGAGGCGTGGAAATAGAACTCACAGAGGGGCATCTCAGGAAAAGGGGGGAAAATGGAAGAGAATTCACACCATTCTGTAAAGTCAGGGGATTCTATCTGAAGGCACAAACACAGTCCTATGAGCGAAAAATAAATAAAATAGCTCCTAGGGGAGATTGCTGATGGGTGTTGGGAGGACTTAGGCTGTTGTGCTAAGCAGAGTGTGTATGAGCCTGTTACAGTCTGTTGGTGGGACCAAAGTTCAGTGCAAGCCGATCATACTTAGTTCAGCATACATGTCCACAGCGCCAGGCAAGCCACATCCTACAAAGGATCCCCAAACTCTGGTCAGGCAGAAGACTCCACACTTTCTTTAAAGGACATTATGATCCAAGCATGTTAGACAAATATCATCCAGCTTCTGACCTTTATGGGAAGGGCTGATGGTCAGTTGGGGCAGGAAAGGAGAATGACAGAGGGAGGGATGGAGAAAGAGAACGGAGGAAACTGCAGCACATTTGTGTGTGTCTTGTCTCCCCAGTTAAAGGGAGAATTCCTGGAGACCAAGAATCACATCTTACCTTCCTAACTGCCCTCCCCCCGCCCCCCTGGCTCCTGTCAAGAGGCTAAGCACATAGTAATCCTTAAATCTACTTACTAAATTTAATGTGCAAAACTCTCCTCTCTGCAGAAGACTGACTTTGGCACATGAACAGCCCGGAAGATGAAGCTGATATTGGTTTGCTCCAAATAGTATGCATGCTCCCCTTCCAGCCGATGAATACTTTCCCCTTGAGATTCTTGAGTGATTCTAGCCCACCGGCTATTTTAAGACCCAGATTTATTATTTTCGTTCATGTTCCTAAAAGATTCTGAAGATTCTATCCTTCTCTTCTATTACCTGCACACATCCTCCCACCTAATTCACGAAAGGAGCATAATTTGGGGTCGCTTTCATGCGCCGGCCCCATCTAAAGATAGCCCGTCGCACTTCATGAGAACGACAAAGTCTGGCTGGGCTGGCAGCCTCCCGTCTTGGGTCGGCAGACGCGTTGTGGGGGCCGCGGGGGAGCAGAGGAGAAGCACGCTGTTTAGCTCCCTGTTTGTGGTAGTTGTCCTTTGAAAGTGCCATTTTAGAAGAACTCCTTTCAATTGAGAAAATGACATAAATTTGATACGACAAAGAAACTATGGTGTGATCAGGGGGAAAAAACGCTCTTCTAGGATCTGTGTTTTCTGATGCAGATCCACAATTACTGCTTAGCAGAGGGAAGGACGAAAATGTCATTTCATTATAAGAAACTGACATTGTAGCCCCTAGACTATTTGTTAGAGATTAACGAGAAATAGATTTTCATTTTTCTGTGTGTTTTGGTCCCAGCTCAGAGGGCTTTTTTTCTGGAGAAATAATACAATAGGCAGAAGCAACTCCTAAAAGGATTCAAAGAAGCTAGTGTCCAGCAAGAGTAACTAATAGTGTTCACAGAATAAAACGAGACTGACAGAATTAGAAGATTGCCTTTTAGCAGCCATCAATATAATAATGGATTCAGGCAAGAATCACCAACGGATGCTTTTTTCCAGTTACCATTGCTGTGAAGCAATTATCCAAATTTCTAGGGCTTAAACAACCATTTTATTTCATGCATGATTTTGTGGATCAGGAATTCAAGACACCATCTGGGAAGTTCTTGCTTGCAGTCACTCTTGTAGTTGCAGATGTCAGACAGAGCTTCAGTCACTATTAAGGTTCAACTGGGCTGTAGCATTCAAAGTGCGTCACTTGCATGGTGGCAGTGGGTGCTGGCTGTTGGCTGGCAGCTCGACTAGGCTGTTGACCATGACACCCACTCTCGGGCTCTCTAGCACGGCAGTCTCAGGGTGGTCAGACTTCTCACACAGTGCCTCATCTTCTCAAGGCCAGCAGCCCAAGAGGACAAAGTAGAACCTGTGTGGCCTTTAATGAGATAGCCTCAGAGGTCACGCAGCATCACGTCCCCTGTACTCCAGTGGGCAAAGCCATCAAAGCCTCACCCAGATTCAAAGGGAGAGAACATAGACCCCATTTTTCAATAGGAGGGGTCTCAAAGACTTTCAGAGACATATTTTATAAACTGCCAATGTAAATACCATTGGGGAGAAGTTTACTGAAGAAAGGGATATTTACTCAGTCTGAAAATATTTCTTACATTTAAAAAAGCAAAAATAGATACTTTTACAGTGGAGAAATCTGGCAGACACAACTTTAGCCAAGGGATCAAAGTCATTTTCACCAGGAAGGTGAAATGTCACATCGTGTGCCTCCTAATACAGCATGCCGAGGGGACACTTGATTGTAAACAGGAGCAAACAGTAAGACCCACCGTAATGGAGGGACAGTCTACACCACAACTGGCCTGTGCTCTATAAAAACGCCCACGGAGGTGCAGAAGATGCGATCAGTGCCCAGCCCCCATAGCTCTCAGCACTTGTCACTCCAGCACTCGCATATGGAAGGCTCCGGGGACAAGCCGGGAAAGCTGAGGCCCCTAGAGCAGCCTTCATCCAGCACCAGACAGGAGGTAGGCTAAGGACTCCCACTTTCCTACCCACCCACAGGGTGGGGTACCTCTGGGGCATTGTCTACACTGCTTCCCAGAGTCCCACACTGGAATTGGAGCTTCCGTTGCCTGCACGGGTGACATGCTTGCTCACACACTCATACGGGTTCCTTTCCCTCCCTAGTCCCACTTCCCCATTGCCTAGTCATGTTTCCTAGAATCACCTCCCAAATACCCTTCTGCATTCAAACCCAGGCCTCAGCATCTGCTTCTTTCTGAGAGAACCGGATACAACACAGTGGTGTAAGATGGAGGAGAAGCTGTGGATACACCTAAGGCAGAGGAGAGCGAGGAGACGCGGCAACACCTGGCACGTGTGGGTTTGGAGTAGAACCAAGATGAGGAAAAAATGCCATGGATCACATTATTGGGACAATGAGCAAAACTTGAATACAGGCCGTAGAGAAGACAATAGTATATCAGTGTTAAGTTTCTAGGATTTTATAATTCTATTATAGCGACACAAAAAGATGCCCTTAGTCTTGGGAGAAGAATGCTGACATAGTCAGGGTAAAGGGTCATGAGGTCCACAGCTTATTCTAAAATGGTCTAACAAATAATAATAAGAAGAAGAAGATGAGAGTTTTTTAAAATATGACAAAACATTAACAATTGGTGAATATCATTAGCAATTAGTAAATATAGGTGAATATAGGCTTTATTCTTGCAACTTTTCTGATCTTTTGAAATTATCATATGTCTATAGCTGGCAATAGACATATGATATTAGAAGAGGTATAACATGCTAAAGACACATCGAGTAGCTCTCAAATTTTAGCTAAATGTTAAGGTATCAGTCTTATAGTGGGTTATTAAGGCAAATCATAAAAAGCTAATATTTTTTGATGATGTCAGATGATGTTCATACATTCTCCCCCTTAATGGTAATGTCCACATGACTGGGGTTGGTAGTTTTTGCATTGATGTGAGCTGCAGTGAATTTCACAGCATTCTCACTTTGCTTCCACAGGTGAAAGTGTTATTTCTTTAGGCTCAGAAAGACTAGGCAACTTTCCCAAGATCTTATAGCTAACGAGTGGCAGGGCCACAATTCAAACTCTGGTCTGTCTGTATCAAAACTTTTACTATTTTCCCTACTCAAAATTGCCGTACCCTAATTGTCAAAAAAGAGATAGAGATGTTGCCGCCCCATGTCTAATCTTTGGGAAGCTTAATCTTTGACATCAATGCAGGTAACTATAACATTGTCAGCACTGATGTGTATGAGCAACTAGGTGGACTCCACGTGGCAGCCCCATGTCCTTAGATGAGGGGAGAAGTAGACTTATAGGAAATGCCCCAGTGTGCATGGCTGGTGTGAGTTTATATCCCATTCTCCTTCATAAGGGAAGGGAGCATTCAGGTGGTGGCTACAGAGTGTCTTGGACTACAAGCTCACCATGAGTCAAAGCTGCCGCCAAGAAAAGCTAATCTGAATTTGAATTTGAATTACTGGAAATCTAGTGTATTTTATTATTTTATAGAACTCAGAGAACCCTTAGCAATCTAACCTGCTAATTTTTGCAGATGAGGGAATTGAGTCCCAGGAGAAAAGGATGGCTTGGTTGGAGCAGCAAACTAACTGGGAGGATAGGCAAGCACACAGCCATTGGAAACCCCGCTCCTACTCCCCTGGGAAGGTTTGCTGGCATTCCCAGGCTCAATTTTTCTTTATTTTTAAAAAATCATGTTCTTTGTCTTTTGTTGGACTAGAAATGCTCTGACAAGCTTGGAAATGTTAATAGACCATCTGAGAGAGCTGGTACCTAATACAGCTGAAAATATCAAAAAAGGACAGTCAGTGCTCTTGACTTTGTATGTAGCCGCTATGCTTCCGAAGGGCAGTCCTAGGAATGGGTTCGGAGGGGACCAAGTGCAGCTATTAACCATGTGGAGCTCAGGCCAAGTCAGGCCCTGCTTAAGGGTTTATTAAACTGATGGTGGGAATAAGGCGGTCCAAAAAGCCTGGGACAGAGATAAATCCCCCCAAAGCACACTAGGGAAATAGGAACCAAAAACACAAAGAAATTGAGCACATCTTCATGCAGAGCCATACAACATTGGAAGAAACCAGGTGTCTGAGGGTTTGGAGGAGTAAGAATACATTATATTATCTTGCAGGGAGCAGGGTATAAAATTTCAAGAAAAAAAAGCACGTCCAGTTTTTCATGTGTGGAGGGGGAGTGATGAGACTAAGTATGTGTTTTCTACAACTGATTCAACAGAATTTGATCTGCTCAGTTTTTAAAGTGATATGCAGATAAAATTTCATTTGCTTAAATATATAAATATGTGTGTATGCATGTTTGTGTCTATATATGTGTATTGTGTGTATGTATGTGTTTATATGTGTGTGTATTGCATGTGTTGGTATTGTGTGTATATGTATTTGCATGTATGTGTGTGTTGTATATATATACATGTGAATTTGTGTATGTGTGTATTGTTTGCATGTATGTGTGTATGTGTATATTGTGTGTGTTTGTATTATGTGTATGTATATATATTTTGTGTATATATGTATATGTGTGTTGGGTATATGCGTATGTGTGTTTATGTGTTGTACATATGTATATGTGCATGTGTGTATTATGTGCATGTACATGTGTTTGTATTATATGTATGAATATGTGGTTTTGTGTATGCATGTCTATCTGTGTTTATGTATATGTGCATTTGTGTATGTGTGTATTGCATGCATGTACATGTGTGGATGTGTATATTGTGTATGTTTGTATTATGTGTATGTATATGTGGTTATGTGTGTATATGTGTGTTGTATGTGTATATATGTGTATTGTGTGCATGTATGTGTGTTTTGTGTTTATTGTGTGAATGTGTGTCAGTTGTGTGTATGTGTGCTGTGGGTGTGTATCAAGTGTGTGTGTATTGTCTTTAGACCCTAGTCTCTACTTCCCATACACTTCTTTTCTCTCCCAGCAATAAACCCTAGGTCAGGAGTCCTCAAACTTCTTAAACAGGGGGCCAGTTCATTGTCTCTCAGACCATTGGAGGGCCAGACTATAGTTTAAAAAAAGCTATGAACAAATTCCTATGCACACTGCACATATCTTATTTTGAAGTAAAAAAACAAATGGGCAAAAACACCCGCATGTGGCCTGTGGGCCACAGTTTGAGGATGCCTGCTCTAGGTCTATAGACTAGACCTAGAGTCCTGGCTATTGGAATCCAGCTTTCTCCCTCTTCTCACTTGTGCTAAGAGAGATGAAATGCTTATTTATATTTGAAAGAAGTCCAATCAGTAAAATAACTATGAAATTGCCCACAATTTGGCCCAGATTCATACACCTGGGCATTAAAGCAGCCCAGATACTTATTTCCAAGTCACCACTGCCAGGTACTCTCTGGAGAAAGTGACTGATGCCCATAGAGGTCAGATTGTGGGCATGTGCACAACAAATGGGTAAACTCTGTGTTTAAAACTCATCCACAACCCTTTGCATTGGTCCTAGGGGTGACGGTGTTTTGGATGTGTGATGGTGCTTGGAAGGATGATAAATTTTATAAAGCAACCATCAAATCAACATGCTATTTGGCTCCATCAGATATGCCAACATGATTGATGTTTGCCCATCAGTGGAGCCAAGATCTGATCAGCTGGCCCAGCATGTGTAAGAAAAACATTACCACTTTGAGTCCCAGGACCTGATGAGAAACTTAGTAGGGGGCTGTTTTTATTATTGTTATTGTTATTATTCCCTCAAGGGGCCTCTGTGACTATTGAATTATAACTGATTTCTCTTGCAGTTTATTGCAATTTACCACATTGCTCCTCATGTCAAAAACCCAATATAATTTTCAGCCAAAAAAATAAGGCACTACATTATGATGATGGCACCGGCATTTCATCCATCAACAGGAACTGAATGCATTACTTAACACATTTCAGAGGGATCCATGATGAATTTGAAAAGTTGCCCTTTTGGAAAGTGCATACTTAAATCTTCAAATTATCATCTAGGTTTGGGAAAAGCCTGGCAGCCTGGGCTGGTGGAGATGAGAAGGCCTTTTTAGAGTGTGGCCAGGACGGCCTCACGCTCAATGATAGGCAAGGATAGGGATAATCAGAGTCAGCTGGAAGGAAGTTCACAATCTGGGCAGTGGCTGCTCCAAATCCCACAGCCACTGGCTTTGAAGAGCCATCTGTCTAAAATTGATTGGCTCAGAGCACCGGCACACAGAGATAATGAATCCAAGGTCATAGGGTCAAGTTCATGTACATCTAAGCCAACTAGCTTGGGGAGGGTGGTAGGGAACTATGAGTCCACAGCCACTGGATCTCCTCCAGCCCCACTGGCTTTGTGTGCATACCGCACACAGGAAACTGGCGGGAGTGGTTGGGTAGCTGGTTCATTCAACTCAAAAAGCTTTGGTTGAGCTGCTATTTGAAAGTATTACGCCCTTCCAACTAAGTGGAGTTAGCAAAGACAGCAAAACTGATGCCTGCCCTCAAGAAGCTCGTGTTCTGGTGGTTGAGTTGCAGAAGTAAAGGAGCAATTCCCATGAAAGCCAGAATAGAAGAAGAAACCAAATGCTACAAAAACAAAGATGGGGAGATGGCATCTTAGAGGGCAGGAGAGGCCCAGGGAAGGCTGCAAGGATCAAGTGATGTTTCCCAGGGCCCCTCAGGAATAATTATTATTTTACCAAGGAGAAACAGGAAATGTGGTTGGGGTAAGTATATTCCCAGGTGTTTATTTGAACTGTGATCTAAGGTCCTTCCACTATAGGTCTCTCTGCTCCTCAAAAGGAATCTTCTCCAAAATAATCTACCCCTTCCAAGTTTCAGTAACTACTCAACTTTGTTCACCCATCATGGCCTAGAGATGATGGTGTTTTAGTTTGGGTCCCTCTGAAAGCACATTCTGAGCTAAGAGTGAGCAAACTTTTTCTGTAAAAGGCCAGACAGTAAATATTTTCCTTTCCAGGCCATACAATCTCTGTCACAACTACTCAACCAACTCTATCATTGTAGCACAAAAGCTGTACTCCACAGAGTGACATGCGGTATTCCAGGAAAACCTATTCACCAAAAAAAAAAACAAACAAAACAAAAAAAAAGAGAGAAAAAATGGCAACAGACTGGATTTGCCCCCTGAAGCATGGTTTCAGGTTCTCAGGTAGATTGGGATTTTTAACCTCTAACAAATACACAGATGCCACTGGAAGTGAGGTTGGCATGCACAGAAATGGTGCAAGAATTTGGAGCACCGCCAGGGTCTATGACAGTCCGTCCCTGCTCCGCTCCTGGCCAGCCATGCCTCACATGAAGTTGACTCAATCTTAAAGCTGATTCTTCAGAACAGCAACTAAGATGTCTTAAAAGACAAGAGTTAGGGGGTTACTGGATAAGCTAGAGTCTCCACTACTGCAGCTAAACCTAACACTGTGGTTGATAGTCATCATTTCCCTTCTCTCCATCCATTCTAGATTTCTCTCATCCTCAGCCAGTGCTTTTGCCAAAGCAGGTTACTTGCTAAATGAGATAATGCTAACTTTAATATTTTCTTAACTATGCATATGGATTACTTTGATGACAAAATCTTTTTTTGAAATAAAATAGTGACACTAAAAATAAATCTTTTAGTACACAATAGGTGCTCAAAATTGTAAATTCCCTACCCTCAAATTGTACTCACATGTTAAATGAGTGTTATGTGCTTACTTTATAACAAAATAGAAATTCTCTTATTTTTTTTTTTTTACTTTGAAATCCTTCTTCTGCCTGATTTCACATGCTCAAGCGTTCTTGCCAAATCCAGCTGTTGGCTCATCAAAAAGAGTTCATTAGTGCTGATTCTCCTGGTGCTTCCCTGGGAGATGTCACAGAGTGCCACTGGAATAACGCAGCGGCACTGCTGGCCGATGGAGCCCAAAGCCAGAGAGATGATCCTCACTCTGGAATCAATTTCCTCCCCATCACATTATCTGTTCTTCTCATCAGCTGCCCTACAGAGCCTGACTCCACAGGAGAGAACAGTTCTTGCCCAGGCATTACTAACTTTCCAGAACCCTGGGGCTCTTCCAAACAGCATATTTTCAGGCTCATTTCACTTCCTGTCTTTGATTCAACAGTCTGGAAAGCAAGTCAGGAGAAGGATGCCTGTCCGTGGTCCCAGAGGGCTTGGAGAGGCCATGACAGCCAGTTTGATGTCAATCTCTTTGGCAGATGCATGACGGAGGGAGTACCCTGGGGTCTCCTGGTGCCGAATGGGCCCAGGCACAGCTGCTAGTAGAGTCAGCTCTTTCTGGCTCCTCACCCTGGACAAGGAGAAGCAATGAGTCAGCACGGCTGCAACAAGAGTCTGCAAAAGGAGAGAAAACGGCTTTCTGTCTCCCACCCCTCTTCCCAGCCCAACAAGGGGGCTTACAGCCAGGGTGTCAGCAAGCAGATTTGGGTCTAACTCAGGACGGCATTCCAAAGTTCTAGAAGAGGCTGCTGTACAATGCACTTGGTAATGAAGGCAGCACAGTAGAGCACAGCACGGAATCCTGTGCTGTCTCCTGGCTCTGTTTTCTATTAGCTATGTAACAAGTAGAAACTGGGGGACTTGCATCACTTGGTGACCTCAGAATCCTCATCTGTAGGAAGGAATCAGTAATAGATGCCCTAACTATTTCACCAAGATTATTGGCAAAGACTCAAAGCTAAGATCATAAGTACTGAACTCTTTTGTAAACTTAAAAATACCCTATAATTGCAACCCATTAGGATGAGCCTAGATGTGGCTTCGAAGAACTAAATCCACATTCAAAAGTCTTGGGTTTGAATCCTGGTTCCATTTCTAATTAGTCAGAGGACTTCAAAATTCTTGGCTTCGAAGTCTATTTTGGAAAACTAAAAAATGAATCCCCCCACGGAAGTCTGCCATGGAGTTTATGTGACCATGATTGGAGTTACTTAAGGAAAAAGACAAGTTCTTATACACCTGTGTCCCAGGCACTAACTCCAGTGGGTAGAGCTTAGAAAGTATAAAACCAAAAGTGCTTCTTGGCTGGGCGCAGTGCCTCACGCCTGTAATCCTAGCAGTCTGGGAGGCCGAGGCGGGCGGATTGCTCGAGGTCAGGAGTTTGAAAACAGCCTGAGCAAGAGCAAGACCCCGTCTCTACTATAAATAGAAAGAAATTAATTGGCCAACTAATATATATATATAGAAAAAAATAGCTGGGCATGGTGGCGCATGCCTGTAGTCCCAACTACTTGGAAAGCTGAGGCAGCAGGATCGCTTGAGCCCAGGAGTTTGAGGTTGCTGTGAGCTAGAGTGACACCACAGCACTCACTCTAACCTGGGCAACAAAGTGAAACTCTGTCTCAAAAAAAAAAAAAAAGTGCTTCTTGAATGAATAAGCAACACTTTAAAGCAACTTTAAATGTTTTGCTGTCAGAAAAAAATTAAAACTCTTCAGTGTGGCTTTCGAGAACCACCTGACCCCACTTTGGTCAGCCCACCCCTTCTGACCCCTTCTGCATCTCCTGCCACACGCCATGTCCCTCCACACCCAAGCCACGCTGGCCAGGTATGTGCAGCTCATGCCAGTATCCAAACTGTTACCTCTGCAGACCACGTCTTTCCCTCTCACCTTCCAGCCCCCAAATTCCTACAGTTCTTCAGGGTTCCATTCAAACATCTCTCCTGACTCCACTCCACACACACTCACATCTCTCCCCAGTTTTAGAGGCCCCCTCTGGGTCCCCTGGCAGCCTGCAGGGTCCTCTTTCAGAACAGGCGTCACACTGTGTTACAGTCATGGATCTGAGTACATGAATCAGTACAGGAATCTGAGCTCCTCGAGTGCAGCACTAGGACCTCGTCATGCCTGAACCCCGCGTGCCACACACAGACCTGGCACATTGTACACACTGAATAAACCCCCAACAAACTATCCTCACCTACTATATCGTTAGAATCAAACCAGGCCAGGCGCGGTGGCTCACACCTGTAATCCTGGCACTCTAGGAGGATGAAGCATGAGGATTGCTTGAGTTCAGGAGTTTGAGACCAGCCTGAGCAAGAGCGAGACCCTGTCTCTACAAAAAATAGAAAAATTAGATGGGCATGGTGGCCTGTGTCTGTAGTCCCAGCTACTTGGAGGGTTGAGGCAGGAAGATCACTTGAGCCCAGCAGTGTGAGGTTGCAGTGAGCTATGATGATGCCACTGGACTCTAGCCAGGGTGACAGAGGGAGACGCTGTCTCTAAAAAAGAAAAAGAAAAAAAAAAAGAATCAAAGGAGATGACAGACGCAGAACATTTGGCAACCTGAAAATAATTATATAAGCTAAATATAATTACTTCATAATGACTAACAAGATAAATGGAATTTCACCCAAAACTGTTTTTAACATTAAAAATTTCAGACAATTTTAATGTGTTATTTCTTATCAGCATTTATTTACAGAGTTTTTGTCCTGATAACAAAGAAGTTTGGGGATTTTACTTTATTGGTATACATAGATGTGGGTTTTGTCTTTATTTATATTCCTACCCTATTCCAGAAAGATTTTAGGGCAACTTTTAAAGAAGTTAATATTTTTCGTATTTCCAACCTTGTTAAAGGGGTAAAAATACTGCATTGCCTCAATTTTGGAATATTCAGAAATAATGTTCAGAAATAATTTTGTTTAGGAGTTTTGCTGACTGCAGCCCACACTGCTAAGAGACCTTATGAGGGGACTGGAAGGTAATCCCAGGGTTTTCACTTGGGCCAGGCTTTGGAGATTTTTGAAAATGGTAAAACCTGGGCTGTTGAGTCCTTCCGAGGAAATGATCAGAACTGCCAGACACTCTAAAGTTGCTTCTATCAAGACTTACTTATGCCCTGTATTAGATGTTTCCCATGCATGTTCTTGCTTAATTCTTACTATGAGAAAGTCCAACTAGTTCCTAATTTTGTATTTGAGGATCTGACATTCAGTGAGATCCATCAGCTCGCCCAGCCTCAGTGTAGGAGCCACACCCAGAACCTCTGCCCCCACGCGCTTAGCCACTGTGCTGAATGCCTGATCGCCAATAGTCTGTGAAAGTGCAGGAAGGCTTCAGCTCGCCTGTGCCATCTGGCCTGAGACGTGAACTGCAACAGGATGACACAGCCCATGGATGGCCGTACCCAAGGTCAAAGATGCCCCAGGCTCAGAAGAAAGTCTGAAGGAGAGCAGCCACCACAGAGTAGGTATAGAAGAATGGACTTGGAGTTCAAAGAAACTCAGGCTCAAATCCTGGCCCCTCCACTTAGGAGCAAGCACCATAACCATAGCCAATAACAATACCTTAGCCTTTATTTCCTATTTCAATAAAATAAAACAAATTTTAAAGAAATTATCCTTAGACTTCTACAAGAATTGAGTAAGTCCATGCATTCAGACCACATTTCACATTGGCTCTCTTGGTTAAAGTGCGTTTCTTAGCCTAGACACATTTAAAGCTGGGTAATTCTTTGTCGTGGGGGCTGTCATGCACATTGGAGAACGGGCAGCAGCATCCCTGGCTAGATGATCGTATCGAAAGTCCAGTTCTCACAACCAGAAATATTCTAGACATTGCCAAATGTCCCCTGAAAGGGGCAAAACTACTCCTGACAGAGAACCACCAGTTGAGATGGACACCCCCTATAACCATCCCCTGGGGATGGCCCTTGCAGCCAGAGTCAGCAATCTTTACAAGACCAAGGCTTCCCGCCTGTAAACCACTCTTATCCCTGCTGCCCCAGGGTACAGTCACGGCTGGATGCATATGGTGGCTTTTCTGATGTGTCAGCTTGGCTGGGACTGTTTCATTGAATAATACTCCTAGTTATTCAATCAAACACAAAGCTAGGTGTTGCCATGAAGGTATCAGATAAATGTGATTAAAGCACCTAATCTGTTGGCTTTAAGTAGGGAAGATTGTCTTGGGGGGTGAATACTGAATTAGTTGGAAGGCTTTAAAAGTGGAGCTGAGGTTGCCCTGGGCAGGGCAGGGCAGGGCAAGAAATCCTGTGTGTGGTTGAGGGGCTCAGCCCCATGTTTGTGGGTTCAAGCCCATCCAAGAGCTTTCCTTTCTGACTTCCTACCCTACAGATTTTGGACTTGCTTAAACCCACAATCGCATGGCCAATTCCTTGTAATAAATCTGTCCCTTTGTCTCTCTCTCTCGATGTATATGTGTGTATGTGGACTTGTGATTGTGCATGTGTCCAACTTGTTCTGCTTCTCCCGTTGAACTCTCAATGATACAGCACTAACACACCTGCCTAAAACTTTGACTGGATTGAGCCTCATTGCCACTGAATAAGGGAAAGCTCTGTGGGACCTCAGTGTTCATACTCAAGTTGTCATTCGCAAAGAAATCCTAACACCTTTTTTTCTGAGAATGACACAGCTGTGGATTAGATTCCAGCTCCAAGCAGCCATATAATTATGTGCTAGTTACTTAACTTCTCTGATCCTCTATTGACTCGTCTATAAACCTCTTGGGTTGTAAGAATTCAATAAAAGTACATGTGTAGTGTCTAAAGACAGAGTGTTCTATATCTGTTAGACACAATTAGACCTTAAAAAGATTTTTGTGACCATTTCAAAATGTAAATTGCAGTAAAATGTAAGGCATAAATGTATTTACATAGAGAGAAATGTTAGCACATTCTAGTTTATTTTGAAAGAATTACTAATGTTCTTTTTAAATTAGTCATCTTACAAAATATGCAGAAATTAAAGGTCCCTATAGAAATGTCCATATTGTGAAAGATGGAATACATTTAACTGGGGTCACAGTAGTGTCACATGAAACATTTAGGATCCATTAAGGGGCCCAAGTATTTGTCTAGGGGAGTAAAACACTAATGGTCTCTTTGTTCATTGAGATTTTCAACCTTTAGAATAGTCCATAGAAAGTTTTATTAACTACGGATCTGGACACATTTGCATTTGCAATGTCTTTCTGTGGCTGTCCTGTGGCAAGCAGGATGGATGCTGTCACCTCCACTCAGCAAGACACACACGGGAGGTGGAAGTGGGTGTGCAGGGCAAGTTGTACAGTGTACAGGGTGCAGCAATCGGTGGGAGATAGGCCAGGAATGCATTTAGGTTTAGGTGATTGTGGGGCTGCCGAGAAGCACAGAAGAAGGAGGGGAAGGAACAGGTTTTAAGAAGACAGTAACAGATGTGATTTGTGCTGCTGGGAGTGTTTATGGGAGAGGTCCACAAGGAGATTTGGACAAAAAGGATGCAGCCTGAAGAGCATCTTGGTGACCTTCATGGTAGCATTTACCAGCTGTATTTTAACCATCTGTGTGCCAGCTGCTTCCCCTCTGGGCTGTGAACACGTGAAGGCAGAGGCCATGTCTTCCCGCCATTGTGCCCAGCAAGACAAGTGCACGCGCTCCACAGCAGGTGAGTAGGAGACGGGCTCCGTCAGTCAGGGAAGCCCGTAGGGTCCCAGTCCAGAAGCCCAGGCCCCCAGCAAGACTGGCCTACATAAGACCAAAGCCCTCATTGGACTAACACTTTCTAGGCAGCCGAACTTGACAGGGTGTAGGCTCTTGTAAGAGAAGTGTCAGGTTCCCAAACTGGGGATCTAGTTGGCTCTTCAGAACCAAGCAGGATCCAGGCATAGAACCAGCACTGAGGGTTGGTCTCAGAGGCCAGGAGGACATGAGTGGCTGTGGTGTCCTTTAGGCCCAGAGTTGCCTCGGGTCTGGCCCGGGTACAGAGCTGAGATGGAAATGCACTAGGAAAGGCTAGGTTTCTGAGATATGCTTTTAATTACAGTCCATCCTCGTCATTCACAGACTCCAGATTTGGAATTCACCTACTTGCTAGAATTTATTTGTATCCCCCAAATCTATACTTGTGAAGTTTTTGCAGTCACTTGTAGGCAGGCACAGAGCTGCAAAGAATTTGAATCACTCAATGCACGAGTTCCCAGCTGAGGTGGATCAAGGTGACACTTTGCCTCCTGCATCAGCTCATACTGTAGACAAGTGTCCTTGTGCAGCTGCTTTGTGCCACATTTTTCCCATTTGAGGGCTTTTGGGTGGTGATTTCACTGTTTAAACTGGCCCCCAAGCATGGTGCTCAGGTGCTGGCCAATGTTCCTAAGTGCAAGGCTGTGACGCACCTTACGTGGCAGACACACTTCGTTCAGGCATGAGTTACACTGCTGTTGGCTGTGAGTTTAATGTTGATGAATCCACAGTCTACATTAAGTGAAGTGCCTTTAAACAGAAACACATGTAGACAAGGTAATGTACTCAGCTGTTGACAAAAATGTGTGACCTGAGAGAAGCTCACAGGAAACTAACACCATCTATCCCCTAGGAGCAATGGTTCAGTATTTGCTGACCCAGTGTCCCCAGTGACTTTATAAAACAGGACTGCTGCAAATAATGAGGAGTGACTCTTCTCTGTTGCTGGGATGTGGCTGTGTGGACAAGCTCTGAGCTACACGGGACTGTATGCTGTGTGTCTTCTCACTAGGGAATTTTCTCTTCCCACCGCGGACTTCTCGCCACCCCAGGGGCAACAGTCTATAGGAATCCAGCAGCCCCCACTCTTCTGGCAGCCAGGGCAGGAAGATGCCAGCTCAGACAGGAACTACACTCCACAGGTGACAATTACGAAAAGCAGACTTGAACTTCCTATTCCCCGGGCAAAGAGAGACAGCACACTACCATACCACAATTACCGCCCTTGCCTCTTTGGGATTATTATATAGCTCGATCATAACAATAAAAGAATCTATTTCTAGCTCAGACAGTCTGCAGAGAGACAGCCTGAGAGGAGCAAAGGAACTTCTGCTCCCTCAGAGGAAGCCGCCTCTCCTGAGTGTCCGGGGAGGCAGAGAGGCCACAACTGGCACGGGCAGCAGACAGCAGCCTCCTGGGCCCCATGATTTCGGGGAACTTCTGGGCAATTTTATTTTTATCCCCACCACAGCAGAGGCCCACTTCCTTGTAGCTCTTTTCCCAAAGACAATTTAGTAACATCAGGAGTTGGATCTGTCGTTTTTACGATCTTATAAATAACCACCATCCAGAGATGGCCTGGGCTGCTGTTCTCTCCAAATATTAAATTAGCTTCTGTGGGAGAAAGTAAATTTAAAAGACGTGCCTTATTGTTTCTATAAAAACAGGGAGAATAGTGAGCAGGGTCTGGAGAAGGAAGGGAGGCCAGGCTGGAGAGGGGCCACCTCGTTGGTCATGTCCCCTGCCCAGAGCACTTAGACCAGACTGTCATACTTGTATGACAATTCTCAGATCATGGGCTCTTCGTTATTTTCTTATTGGAAATGAGTAATAATGCCTCCTCGATGTTTCTAAAGAGGACTGTGAACTGAAGACCCAACATCTGTCCACCTTTGCCTCCTCTTCTGTTCCACTGGGATTGTTTGGAATAGAGCCTGATGACTTGCAGAGGCCAGCTCTTCCAGAAGGAATGGAAGGCCAGTTTTATTAAGACCTCCTGCCTATAAACAAGGAAGGTCCAGGCATAAACCATGTGACCCTAGGCTTGGTGGCCCGAGTGCTTCCATGCATGCACACATCCATTCATTCCATAAGTAGATATTGAGCACCAGCTGTATTCTTGGCACTGTGATGGACACCAGAGAACCAGGCAGGGGCAAAGCCTCATCCTATCCTCAGAGATCCCACCGCTGAGTCAAGGAGCAGGGCATTTGGGAGACCACACCATCTGTATGTGCGCTGTGCTCTCGGATTGAATGAGTAGAAGGGCAACCAACTGTCTCAAGAGATCCAGGAAAGCTTCCCAGAGAAAGTGAAATGGAGGCCGGAAGAATGAACCTGAGCCGGTCAGGCAGGAGAGAGAGCAGCACGTGGCTGGCACGGCGAGGGGGAGAGAGCCTGCTGTGTCCCCACAGCTCTGTCAGACTGGCCTGCAGAGCGTAAGGGAGGACTGGGGAAAATAAGAACAGAGAGGTAAGCGGGAGTCACATCACGCAGGGTCTAAAGACCAGGCACTCATGCAGTGGCAGATTCCTAAATTCCCCCGGGGGACACCAGGTTACCTGTCCTGGTAACTTCTGCCAGGGCCTGTCGGGTGCCCTGTGCTCCTGGCTCATGCCAGCAGCCCCAGAGGGACAGAACAGTGTGTTTCCCTGGCAGGTAGTCAGAGTTTGCTTTCCTCTTGTTCTCGGGCTCCACCCATTTTCCTGGAACCGAGTCCTGCCTTACGTGGTGATGGGATTTCTGCAGCCACTGGCCTTTCGCATGCTCAGATTTTTTTCCTCCTCTCTGCCCAACCTCCCCATCCCAATTCCTAACTCTCGCTATGGCTTCTCCAAGGTCAGCCCACGCAGATGCAGCTGCTCCCCATTTCCCTAAATTCCCTATTCTTTCTCAGCAACTCCTTCTCCCCCAAATTTCTCTTTTTCATGCTCCCAACAGGCTGTAGGAGTTGGGGGTCCTGGAAAGGGTACTCTCAGCCCCTGCTGGAGCCAAACTGAAGAATCCAATGTGAAGCTTGCAGAGGCCAAACCTAATGACCCTGACAACTCCACTGTCACATTTCTGTCATGCTGCGGAGCTGTCTGTCTCACTAACCCCCAGCATCCCAGGGAGGAGGTATGATGGGACAGACAAGGACACCAGTGCCTGGGGAGGAGTCACGATCACCTGGGATCACTCAGTCAAGCTCAGGGACATAGGGTTCAAAATCTCATCTCCTGAAGCCTCACTCAGGGTTCATCCCGCCATTCCTAGCTCTAGTCACACTCAGATTTTCCTACACCTTCCCAAAGACTTAACCTTGGCAAAAGGCTATTTCATTCTCAGACTAGGAATTTGTGATGTCAACTGCTTCTTAGAGGCCACAGCAAAAATTAAAAGGCCAAAATGAGCACTGTTTATTTATGTATTTATTTATTTTATTTTTTATTTAACTTGAAGTCTATTGATGTGCTGCTCTCGGGCTACATGAGAGCATTTGTAACCCGAGGCAGAGCATTTACTTCCCCAAATGAACCTCCATTTGTCACCTGATCATGGGTGAGTCCAGGGTGGACAATCTACTGAGCCAGGTGACAAAAATTGTTTGTATCAAAGCTAAGTATTGTCAGCATTTCTGGAGTCATGAGACAAGATAGAAACACAGAGAAACAACTGCTGTCACAAGGAAGCAGCTGCATTTCCCACCAAATGCTCCCTCCCACAGGGAAGATGCAACAACTACACCAAAAGCAAGTCCTACTGCGTGTGGCAGCCCACTTTGGCAAAGCGGAGTGCTCTTCACACCTCCCAGACTTGGCCCATGATGTTAATTCTGCCTGAAGAGTCCTTTGCCTACTTTGTCATTCAGCAAATTTGTCCTCCTTCTTTGAGGCTTAGTATAAATTGCACCCTCTGTAGCCCATACCTCTCCTACCTTCTCTGGCAGAATTAGTTGCTCCCTTACCTGGGCTCTTGGAGCATTTTGTCCGCACCATCAATACAGCTTGACTTCACAGAGATTCCAGGAGCGATCATGTCTGCTCATCTTTGAAGTCCCCATACCCAAAGGAGTACCTAGCCTGTGGTGCATCCTAAAGCACCATTCGTTGAATGAAAAATGAAATGAGACACTGGAAGTTATGAGCTCTGGTGACATGATTTTAAGACTAGAATTTGCCATCTGCTACATACCAGGTGCTTTACTCCTGGTAACCAAGTAAATGCTCCTGTCAACAAACTGTGCAGTTAAGTTTAACATTTTTAGGATGGAAATGAAGAAATAAAGGCTTAGAGGCTATAAATAACTTGCACGAGATGGAACTAGATTCAAATCCAGGTCCATCTTGACCCACAAACTTATGTTCTTTTCACTTCACTGACTTACTCCCCAAATATAATCTCAGCGACACGGAAACTAAGATTTTCTCCAGGTAAGCATCTCTATGATTGGCTGCTACAAGTAGACCTTTCTGGAAAGGTCATGTAAAAGAACAATTCAGTCAAAATTTAAAAAGAGAAAAAGAATCCATGCTCTATTGCTTGCTGTCATGCACACAAATACCCGATTCATTAACTTTTTTATACTAAATTTATTTATTATACCTCCCAATGGTATAAGCTAAACATACTCTCTCACCTCATCAGGCTGCCTGGAGGCTGCAGCACGGTACCTGCTAGTTTACACAAAGAAGCAGAAAACCCCTAGGGAAAGCTATGGGATCAGAACTTTTCACTAAGGGAACCTCCTTTCATATTGGAGAGCTTTAGAGTTATCCTATCAGTGGGAAATTTCCTCCAGAGTTCAGCTCAGCAAAGCACCAAGCTGTTCCTTTTGAAACTGACATTCCAGAATCAATCATATTTGCTATTCTGGTTACCACAGTCTCTCTCTCAGGCATGGCATGAAAAGTTGGTAAAGCACAATTATTGCTTTATATAAAAGGAAATTTCAAGCTCCTTGGCCAAATTTATACTTGTAAAGCCTGCATCCAATCTCACATCTATAGATCAGCCCTTGGAATTAGTTAATCCACAAAGTTTAACATATTTATGTTATTGAAAGATCTAAAATGCATAAAATTACTTACACACAAGCACATATGCGTGTGTACACACACACAATCTGGGTCACAAACTTAAGTGCTTACAAGGACAAGGACAGCCCTTCCCCCCCCAAAAAAAAAATATATCTGGTCATATGAGGACTGATGAACTAGAGAACAAATGACCTTCTAGAGGCACCAGCTACCTGTACATGCCCACGTGGGAACATGACTCCAACACGTCAGTACTTGGACCCACTGTCAGTAACTTTGGTCCACTACTTTGTCTCATCATCCTAAGTGTTGCCTTGCTCTTACTATGTGGCTGGCACTTGAGCCGTTTTATCAACTAGATTCCACCCCAGATTTTGTTAAGCTTCACGTAACTCAGCACAGACTGATGTGACACCCCAAGAATAGAAAACCTCTTTCCCAGGTTGGGCTCCCACACTTTGGTAGTCTGAGTAACCCAAACCAGAAATACATACCAAGTGCCAAACCCCTAGCTAGATTTATAAATGCTAATCTTCTTATCTAAAAATAAAAATCTGCCTCTTGACTTTATAGCCTAGAGATTGGCCAAAACGCCATTGTGGGATTTACAAAGTTCAGGTTAATGAAGTACTTGCCATAACATTTTGGAAACACAGGTGTATCTCAACCATCTTTCAGCGCACTGTTATCTCTCCTCTTTTAAACTCATCCTGGATCCACAGCTCTTCTCACAGACTGAGCTTTTCCAAGTAAGTGTCCTCACTGTTTTCACTTTTGATGTTCCAGTGGTCTTCTCTTGGCTACTAGTAACATTCTCTTTGCCTTTTTAGTTCCTGTAAAACTATACTTTTATAGTAATTTTACAGTAAACTTACAGTAATTTGCAAAGATTTCTCTTCCTCTGACATTTTCCTAGCTTTCCCTTTGTCTTTTTACCCACCCTGACTCCAGAGCCTCCTCACCAGAGATGCAGCATCAGGATTTGGATATCTGCTGGGGATTCTGACCTACCCACTTACAAATCACCTTCCTAGGAAGGATGCCCATCACGTTGCCAGGTGGGAGAGGCTCTTTCGGTTTCCTTCTTTCTGGATACCTTTGAAGACTTGGCACAGCTCTGACTTCAACTAGATCCACTGTGTCTCCTTCACTTCAGCGGCTAGAGTGGACTTGGCAGATATTTACAAGCATCCTTGCTCTGCCACACTTTTCTAAAGTATCCACTAACACCATACCCAACCCTGAGACAAGAGCCACCTGTCCTAGACCCCTGCTTACAACACAACAGCAGACACGGCCAGCCCTCCCTTATCCCTCCATCACTCACTACTCTCAGCACCTGTGACTTTGCTACAAGCATTCTTTCTCCTATATGCATTTGCTGTGGCTGCCACAGTGAGTTACCACAAACCGTGTGGCTCAGAAATGACAGAAATGTATTCCCTCGCTGTTCTAGAGGCTGAAATATGAAATCAAGGTGTTGGGGTGCTGTGCTCTCTCTGAAGGCCCTAAGGAAGGACCCTTCCTTGCCTCTTTCTAGCTTGTAGGAGCTGCTGGCAACCCTTGGCATTCCTTGGCTTGCAGGTACATTACCCCAGTCCCTGCCTCTGTCATCTGTGGCTACAAGGATGTCCTCAACCTACATGAGGGACAGCCTGGAAGTGATGGGGAGTTGAAGCTTTCAGGAGCTCGGGTTATGATGGATGGAAGTGGGAGTTTAGATACCCTGTACATGAGCCTTCCTCATGTCTTAAATAGGACAACACACTCTACACTGTCTCTCAGAGGTCCCCTGGGAGACTGAGACCCAGTTATGTGTTGTAGCAACTTGTTTATTCATGCACCCTGAATTGACTTCCTTCCCTTCCAGCCCTCACTTCCCTCTTCCCTGCAGGAACTACTTGGGATCACCTGCAATCGAAATCTTGCCTCAGGGTCTGCCTCTGAGGGAACACAACAGAGACCATCACGTTTCTCAACCCTTGTGCCATACACACCCTACTCCACCGGCTGGAGCTCACATCCAGCTTCCTCCAGGGACATGGAAAGGTCATACCCATTTGCAAACTTGACCCTATACAAATTGAATAATGGCCTGGAAGGGGCACCCCTTTGAGAAACTCAATCCTGTATGAACAGTCTTACGGTTCATACTGACTCAGTCCTGTTCAGTCACATGCCCTCAGTGTGGGTCAGTTGAACTCTGGGGATCCCTACAATAAGCATCTCATACACCTGCTCACTGGACAAGCTGCTGACACTCTGTCCTATTCGCCTTCCATACTGTGATTGGTGGTGAGAGCACAGAGATTACTCTAAGGAGCAGGCAACTGCAAGGATGCCCAAATCCAACTAATTTTCACAGGCCCCAAGTGAGTGAGCTGAATTTACCAGAACACGTTCCTTCCAGAAAGTGTTGCTTGGAGAGTCAAATAAAAACAACAAGTTGGATAGGCAACTAAATTATTTATTATCTGCACTATAATAAATAAGTCAGTGGGAGAAACAAGCATACAGACTATCCAAAATTCTACCCGAAGTGTAGGTCCAAGTTAACGTTCTTATTCACAATTCGAGTTATTTCCTTCTTGACCTTATTCTTTATCTGTGGCACAGACCCTGCTGAAACCCCTACCCAGGTCATCCCCAAAGTGGAGATAACTAGATGGATCATGTCTACTTGCTGTTTCCTTCCTTGGTGGGTAGTTTCTTCATGACAGTGGTCCCCACTGTCAGAACCACCAGGGTGGTATTTGACAGCTTCATCTTCTCTTGAAACTAAGACCATCAGCCTAGCCAATGCACCTATGCATGTTTGCCCCCTTGCTGTGGTCAAAAGAAGCCAAATTATTTCTTGTTTTTTTCACTTTCTCTCCTTCTTTTGCCTTTCCCTTTCTTGATGACCTTGCTACTTTACATAACTTTAGTACCTTCCTCTCCTCTTCCATAAAATATTCTCACTAAGTATTCTCTCTCTGATCAGTAATGCCACTCATGAACCAGATCTTTCATTTCTTTAAAAGAAATTGTAAAATCTTAATATTTTACATAAAATCTCCAGATTTTTAAATGTTGACAATGGAATTAAATACATAAATAAACAAATCCACACTTAACGCACAAAGGACACATTTTCAGCCCGAATGAGGCCTGCATTAGTCTGTTTGTAGCTTCTGATAATTATGTATTTTATTTGCCTGAGATTCCACTAACACACCATGATGCCTCCGGCTTCCCTGCCTTCCCACTGACTGTTCCTCTAGCCAGAATTTTCCCTGCTCCCCCTCACACTGCCTTATCTCTTCTTAAAACTCTCCCCAGTGATGTGTTATGTGTGAAAATGTCCCTTCTCTTCCTGTCCCATCAATCAGAATCTATAATTCCTCCTCCTGCATGCACACTGTCAGCTGTTGTCAACATACCATATAGCTTTTGGGCACATATTGGTTTCTTCTACCAGATAATTAATTTCTGGATACCAGAACCTTATCCTGTATAAGTCTGTATACCCATATTTTCAACACCCGGAGATACGGTACCTCCAGATACCCCCAGATACCACATATAGTACCTGATACATTGATGCTACCCAATGAATGTGAATTGGAGAAAGGATGAGGAATACAATAATTTCTTACATATACCACAATTTAGAGTTCTTCATAGCAAAGGCTGTAGTAGCTACTCAGGGGGTCTGATGTGTCTGCCCTCAGGTTTATGATGGCAAATTTGAGGAATAGCAAAACAATATCCATAATACCTTGCTGCTTACCCCTATCTCAACAACTCCCACATATTATCATCAGTATCTGTTTATTTATTTGCTTCCTCTAATCCAGCGGTTCTCTGCTAGGAGTGATTTTGCAACCCAGAGAATATGTGACAACGTCTGAAAACATTTTCGGTTGTCACAATTGGGATGTACTAATGGCATCTAGTGGGTAGAGGCAGGGATGCTGCCAAACCTACTAAAATGCGCAGAACAGCCCCCAGACAAATAACTGTCCAATCCAAAGTGCCATTAGTCTTGAGGCTGAGAATCTTGGGCCTAGGAGACATTGACTTTTTTTGCTGTGTCAGTAGGTACCCAAAGAATGTTTAATGAATTGAGGTAATTAACAGGTCCACGGTGACTCAAAATGAGGGTTAGTGCTGGCAACATACAGATAGATTGGCTTAGAGCAGAATGTTGTCAAGAGGAAGGTCCCAGCAGCCTGACCTAAGTTTGCTGCTTTCAGAGGTCAGAGAATCTCTCCAAGGCTACAGAATTGCTTTGTATTATGCGTGATTGGTGGGTGACCTTTTCGGATGAATTTGGCCTGAACTGTACAATTGACATTAAAGAAACAAATGGGCTGTGTTTCCCCCTGCGATTTTAATATGGAATTATAGCTGTTTCCTCTATAAAAGTTGGCACTTTCTATCTGGCTCATATGGAAAAATACCACCATTAAAATAGTAATTGCTACCTTTCACTGAGCACTTACTGCTGTGGGTTGAATGGTGTCCCCCAAAAAAGATGTGCTGACATTCTAACCCCCAGTTCCTGTGAATGTTACTTTACTTAGAAATAAAATCTTTGCAGATGTAATGACGTTAAGATGAGATCACACTAGATTAGCATGGTGTCCTTATAAGGAGACTGAGAGATTTGCAGACACAGGGAAGGACATGTGATGAAGAGGGCAGGGACTGGAGTGAAATATCTATAAGCCAAGGAATGCCAAGGGTTGCCAGCTAGAAAGAGGCAAGGAAAGATCCTCCCTTAGAGCCAACAGAGAGAGCACGACCCCTCAATGCTTTGATTTCATACTTCCAGCCTCTAGAACCAAGAAGGAATACATTTCTGTCGTTTCTGAGCCACCCAGTTTGTGGCAATTTGCTGTGGTGGCCACAGGAAATGCGTACAGTGTCCACAGCCACATATGGTGCATCTTTTACTTCACAGCAATCCTCACCACCACCATAAGGCAACATTACGCCCATTTTCCATCTGATGTAAGTGAGGCACGAGGAATTTACGTGACTGCCCTGTGGTCCCACAGCGAACCGCAGTAGAGCCAGAGTTTGAATTCAAGCGACCCGACTGCAATGGCCAAGCCCCGACCCTCCCTGCTCAGTGTGTGTGTGCAACCCAGCTTCCTGCCAGCCCCATACCCTAGAAAATCAGAATTTCAGTCAGGGCCTCGCTGCTTCTGTTTATCCCTGAACCTGTGGGCCGCAGTCACCACAGACCTTCTCGAAGTGTTCCTTTTCTTAATGAAACATTATTTATCTAAGATTAACTCTTCGTTCATCACTAGGGTTAGTCATCCTCGAATTCTCCACATTTCTGCCACCTGGGAGGGGCTTTATAGGCCTGCCTGGCTGCTCCCTGCATCCCCGTGGGCAGCCCCTGCTTTGCCGCCCTGCCCGCGCAAGATTGAGGGAAGACACCAGGGGAGACGGAGAGTCCTGGGATCTGAGTCCACACACCTGCTGGGCCTGGAGTCCCCACTCGGGCCCTCCTTGCTTGGCTGTCTGGTCCCCATCTGTGAAACATGGACAGACAGGCAAAGTGGTTCTCTCATTTCAACTGATTCTATCTGCTGCGTCACCAACACCCACGAGAGTGCTCAGGACCATGGACCACGGCCCACGGCCAGGCAAGGGCTGGTAAAATCCACCCTATTCCCACACCCCACCTACACCTGCTTGCTCACTCTGTAAGCTGGATCTGGGAGCCTAGGAACTCTAAGGAGGCCCCTTGTACCTCCCAAAGCCACAGCCAAGCCAATGCCAGAGCCAATGCCAGGTCTAAGCTTCTAGTGCCTGATGTCCATTTTCCTGGCCTCACCAGGGGCCAGCTAGCCAAGCAGAGGAAGCGGAAATCCTGCGCTCTGCAAACCCGGGGGAGTCTACAGGCAGGTGGAGCTGCTGGGGGGAAGTGGTGGGCAGGCCATTCTCTTGCACTTGATAAAGGTTGTGGGGCAAATGCAAATGCCTTTGACTCCTTCCCAGGCTTCTTGAGGGAGTCCCATGGATATGGCCACTGCTCAGCTCCCCCAGGCCCTCCTTTCTCCCTAGGCCACAGGCCTCGGACCCTCAGCCTCCTACCCCTCCCCCAGCAGTTGCCTTGCCCCTTCTACCTTCTGAATTTCCCTCCTAGTAACAATCATAAGACCTAACATTTAGGGGACTTACTGTATAACATTTAGGGGACTTCTGGGCTCTTTACAAAACCATCTCACACAATCCTCACCACAGCCTACTGGAAGGGCATTATTGCCAGAACCTTTGGTTGGGCTGCACCCTATTTCCAGAGGGTGCTCTTGGCAGGCTGAGTAATGACCCCAAAGATATCCAGGTCCTTATCCCTGAAACCTGTGGCTGTTACCTTATATGGCAAAAGGAACTTTGCAAATATGCAGTGAGGAGATTATCCTGGGGCCTCCAGTGGGTCCTAAACACAACCACAGTACCCCTGCAAGAGGGAGGGAGGGGAGAGGTGACACAGAGAGGAGGAGGCCCTGAGACAGACCAGAGAGAGAAGTGAGGACCTTCTGCCACTCAGTTAACAGGGAGGGAGGAGGCTGGAGCCACAGGGAGTGGCTAGAAGCTGGGAAAGGCAGGACGCAGGTCCTCCCTGGAGCTTCCAGAGGGAGCACTGCCCGGCCACACCTCAACTTCAGCCCAGGGAAATTGATTTTGGATTTCTGGGCTCCAGAACTGTAAGAGAATAATTTTGCATTATTTTAAGCCACTAAATTTGTGGTTGTTACAGTAGCCATAGGAAACTCATACAGCACCCCTCCCCCAGGTTACCATGGTGTACTGTCCCTTCTCCCTCGGGTCTCAGTTTACATGGTCCTATCCAGACAGATCTCCACAGCCCAACAGGCAAAGGCCGTGCCTCCTCCCCAGCCACCTTTTAGCATGGGGCCCATCTGGTTTCTTACCTGGAACAACCCCGTTGGTGCATTCCTCTCTGCTTGCCTTTTGGCTCTCTCGCCTCATGAGGTTGGGTCTCATAAGAACAGGGACTCTGTCTTGTTGCCACCTAATCCCTGGAGCCTAGAGGAAGACTCAGCATACCATAGGAGTCCATGGAGGTTTGTTCATTGAATGAATGTCCATTTTAAATATGCAGAAACTAAGGCCCAAAGCTGCCCTGAAGTCACTTGGCTAGGAAATGACTGAGTTGGAACTCAGGCTTTCAACACTGAGACACCAAGTTCCCTGCTCTGCCCACCTATGCCATGGTCTCACCAACAGCTCCAGCTCCCTCCTGGGGGAGGCAGATGGTGCAGGGGTTGAGAACATGGACTCTGGAGCCAGAGAAAATGGGTTCTCTCATCTTCACTCTGCCATAAACTTACCTGGTTGATTGTAGGCAAAGGAATGTACTGTCTGCACCATCGTGGACAGAATGACGGGATCTAATCTGCAGGGCTGCAGTGAGAGTAAAGCAGCTAAGCACATGGACAGCACCTACTTCAGCCCTGGCACATCATCCTGGAAGGAAGGATTAGCTCTTCTGTTATTGCATGCTCATTCCCTCAAAATGAATCCATAGACCTGTTGTTTATAGTAAGCACAGAGTAGAGATGTTTGGATTAAGTAACTTATAAAATCTAAACACAAGCACTAAGCCTAGAAGGAAAAAGAAGTAAGGAAATTCTGTAAATTGAACTTGAACTGGATAATAATGGCCTGAACACTTCAATGCTGAGAAGCACTTCTTCAAATGGCCACAGATGGGCTGTCACAGCTTCATTTTGGGATCATGATTAACAGTAGGGATCTCAGCATAAAAATATCACTTCCCTGGGAGGCCCACTTAAGCAATCTTTAACGATTTTTCTACCACGCCACAGTGAAACCCCCGGTGTGTTTTCCATCAGATTCAGTCCCAGTGAAATGATGACAACGTGTGTCATGTGCTCCTCAGGCCCACGGAGCTGTGGGTGTCTCTGAGGCTGCAGAGAGAATTCCCACAGCACCAACCATGGCCATGAGGCTCCACTTGGCAGAGAATTGTGAGAATCGGAGGGGTCATTGACTCAGCAGAGGGGTCAGTGCCTGTCCACTGGCTCCCTGTCTTCGTAGATTCAATATTAGTACTCTAGGAACCTGTAAGAGACACATATTTTCCCAGAGAGAGACATAGAGTCAGACAGATTGAGATTTTTTAAAATGTGTTTATTGTTGCTAAAACTAGTGGATGCCATGGCTTAAGTGTGGCAATGCACTTACTCATTTGCATGCCTAACACCAAAACACAGACCTCGCACTTGGTGAGGAAGCCTGTCTCACTGGGCTAGACAGGGTAGCACAGAAGGGAGATTAGATTGCCCTACTATAAGGAGATCGATCTGACCGGAGGAGAGAAGAAGGAACTGAGCTACACAAGTCCAGATAATTCTCCCCATTCCACCCTAGGCAAGGACTCCTTCTCACATGGGAAAGAGTGAGTCAGAGTGAGGGATGGAGAAAAACCCCCATGAAGCTTGCTCCACTTGGAAAGATTAGGAATGAAAGTAGGTGTCCCCTACTAAATCCTTTGGAGTATCATTTTTCTTATCTTCAAAATAAGGGTAATAGCACATCTCAGATTACCTGCAAAGTCAAAATATAATAAGATAAGTAAGTGATTTAGTACAGTATCTGGCAGAAGGTATATACCCAATAATGGTCATTATTATATTTATTTTTATCATTACATATGAGTTAAAAACTTGAATGCAGCAATAGGTGGGAGGAGAACCAGTATTTTTTGAGAACTTTATATATTCTAGATATATATGCTCTCATTTATTCCATACTAAGAACAAAGCAGCAAGGTGATTATGTTTTGGGCTTTTTCTTTTTCTACAGATAAGAAAACTGAGGCTCGGAGGAGACAGACAGGTAATAGAATGGGGTCAGAATATACCCACCCACTTTCCACTGCAGAAATGCAGATTCAGGAAAAGCAGTGTGATTTGAGAGAGGATGCAATGGGCTAGAAAGAAGAACCCATTTCAGGGTACATCACTTCAATCCTAGGGACAAAAATGGCTAAGGACAGTTCTTGAGGACAGCACCAGCAAGAGGTGGCAAAGGCCACTGGGTAAGAAGGCACCGTGAGGTGAAGGTGCCGATGGGTTCTCAATATGGGTGCTAACGTCGTCAAGAATGAGGTTGATGGTGGCACAGAGAAAAATACCAAGTGGCAAGTGAAAAGATTCTTAGGATTTCAGGCAGTAATCTGGGTAAGTGACAGATGACCAAATGGAGAAGAGTGTAGAAAAGCAGGATGAGAATTAGGCTACATATCTAGCCATGAAGCAAAACTCTGCATACTTCCTCTGCCCTCTTTCAGTCTCTCCAAATACCCACAAGACTTCTGCCAGCCATTTAATAAGCATTGCACAATTCCCAATATCCATTAGGTTCCATGCTGGATGTTGGGTTTCAGCAGACAATAAGCATACAAGGGTCCTGCTCTCCAGAGGCCCCCACCATCTAGTGAGAAAGACAGATGTTAAAGTAGGAGTTACACTGAGGTGGGTCATGGGTCATGCCAGGAAGAGCACAGGAGGCTCTGGAAGCACATAACAGGGTTCTAAGTTAAGTGTCAGGGTGGCTGTCGCCAAGAGTCACTTAAATTGATAATGGAAGAATCTGTTATCTAGATAAGAAGTCAGGGGCAGCCTGTACGAAAGTAAAGAGACAAAGGAACAGGTGGTGGATCCAGAGCTGACAGTTCACTGTGATGGCTAAGGGATAAGAGAGAAGCCTTGAGAAGGAGGTCAGCTTAGGAGACGTCATTATAAGACACAGTAAAGAGTTTAACCTCAAAACGATGGGCAACTCAAGCAGACAAGTGGCATGTTCCTATCTGCACAATAGGGCATTTTGACAGAGATGTGGAGAATGGAGACATGACTTGAAATAGAATTAGTCAAGGCATTAGAGATGATGTTGGCCTGGACAATGACAATGAAGGATGGAGAGAAGCTTCCAGAATTGACAGCTAGACAGAACGTAAATGATAGAACTCGAGATTGGAAAGATGTGGTGGAGGGGAAAGCCCCACCACTGGAACTCACACCTTATATTTATGCCCTGATTTCCCAGCCATCTTCTTCACTGTGGTCCTGGGATTACCTCCCTCATTTGGACGATGGAAAACTAGGGTGCAGAGAGTTTAAGTAGAGTTATTTCTATACACTACTCTTCTTTTTTAAGAAGAGGATTAGAGCTTCTGAGATATTTTCTAATGATAGAATAACTTTTCCTTCTGTATATGAGACAGGCTAACTGTTCCTCACACTTCTTTTCTCTCTGCTGCCCCCATACAGATGAACTACATCTCCCAGTCTTCCTTGCAGTTAGGGGTGACCATGTGACTGAGCTCTGCCCAATCAAATGCAGGCATGTGAGGTATATCATTCCCTGGCCTGGCCCATGAGAGTCTCTCATACATATTCCCCTGTCTTCTGGTGGGAGGCCCATGCCCAGGGTGATCCAGAAGCCAAATGTGGGAGGTAACAGAGGTTTGGGTCTCTAAATAATTGCTGGCAATTCAATCCTTCCTCCCTCCCCTTCTTGCTAAATGGACAGATGGTGAGCAAACAAACTTTTATTGTGTTAATCCACTAAGATTTGAGGGTTTAGATATTATAGCAATTAGCATTATTTTGATGCAATTCCAAACTTGCTAGTTCTCCACACATTATTTATGCCCCACCCCTTTGTCCAGCTGTACTTTCTTCACATTAATGTTCATTTTCTCAGCATTCTCTTATAATATGTCAGCCGCTCACAACCCCTGGGTGCTTAGGAGGAGCACCCTACATGCTGTGTGTGATGCAGAGGGACCTCCAGGATGACAGACCTTCTCCCAGAGCATCAGTTAGGAAAAAAAGTTGAGGAAGATGTTCTTTGTACTCACTCTGAGTATTATGAAATGCCTACAGTGTGCAAGTGCAGTGCTTGGCTCTGGAGAGCCCTGTCCTGAAGGATCTTGGACTCTAGATAATTGATACATAGGTAAAACTCAGAAAGATCAATGCTGTGACAGAGTACATTATTAGTCAATGTTTTCCTCTCACATCATCATATGACAAATATCCTCAGATCTCAGTGTCATAACAACAAATGTCCGTGTTACTTTCAGAGGTCTCAGAGTGGCTGATCTTGGCTGATCTTGGCTGAGCCCAGTTAATTCTAGGTTTCAGGTTGGGGTCAGATCTGCTCCACGTAGCTACATTCCAAGACCCAGATGGAAGAAGAAGCGGCCTCCTCAGCCAGGTAGAAACTTCATGCCTCTTATAATCCCCTGCTCAGAGGGGCACACTGTTACTTCTGCTCACATTCTTTTGGCCAAAGCAAATCAGATAGCCAAGTCCCACTTCAAAAGGCCGAGGAGGCATATTTGTCCCATAGAGGTCAGTGCAAGAGAGTAAATACTTGCTGTACAGTTAGGCTCATCTACCAAACAGGGAGTATCGACTGTGTAATTAGCAGTGACAGCATAGGGAAGAGAGCATCAGTCAGTCCTGGGAAAATCAAGACTGCCCAGCAAGAGAAGGGGCACTGGGTTTGAAACTTAAGAAATGAATGGAACTGGACCAACTGGAAGAGCAGAGAGAATTCATTTCAGGCAAAGGGAATAGCATGTATAATATTGGCAATACTATTTGTGAGAATAAACATTTGGAAGCTTTCTAAATATCCATCAATAAGAAATTTGTTTTTTAAAAAAGCTGCAGAACAACCAAACTGTGGAACATCATGCATGAGTTAAAAAAGAATTAAACTGATTTATATAAAATAACAAATAAAAATTTTCAAGACATAGTAAGTGATAAACCAAGCTCCAGAACAGCAAGATAATACCATTTAAATAAAGCCCATACATACATACATACAATAAATAAGGGCTGTTCATAAATACAATAAAACTATGTTTTAGATATAGAGATGTGTGTGTGTGTGTGTGTGTGTGTGTGTGTGTGTGTGTGTATGGGGGGAGAGAGAGAGATTGAGAAAAAGATGAGAAGATTTTATATGTAAAATCATAACCTTTCCAAGAAACCTCCAAGAGGAGCACACATCACATGGCCAGAGCAGTTAGAGATGAAGTCTCTAGAGACTGCAGAGTGCTGTCCAGGGGCGACTCCAGCTTTCTCTGCAAAGCTATCATTTCTTATAAAAAAATGTGCTCATGCGTAACCATTTTACTGAACAGGCTGGGGATGACAGGATGCAAGCAACAATGCCTTAATGCTTGTCCTCCACTGTTTGTTAAACTTGCTTTCTTGAATCCTCCTTCCTCTGCCTCTGGGTGGAACTCAGACAGGTTCCAGAGCATTACCAATCACAGCAGTCACAGTTTAACAATGAAACATCCTTCAGTCACTTTGTCACAAGAACAGCCCTAGTTTTAACAATTAGAACCCACCCAGAATCATCACAGGAACCCTGTCTCACCCTAAATCACACTGTTCTCCACACCAACAACTTAAGACCTGTTGTAGGAGAGGGCAATCTTGCTTGGGTATTTTTTTGTCCCTTGCTCCCTCTCTCCCAAATTCCTTGGTAGCTCTTTCTAACACCAGCAGGAAATGCAGGGGCAGAGTAAGTGAGGAGGACACAGATGGAATCTGCTCCCCTGAGGGTAGCAGGTGCGTCCTTGGGGCTCTTCCTCTCATGCGCACTTCTGTGGCCACCTGGGGAGCCCACGCCCTGATGTTCATCTTGGACTGCGGCCCCTTTGGCGCAAAACGTCTCTCAGTCAACTCGCAACCTGGCCTCTGATGTTCCAGCCCACTCAGACCCTCTGCCGAGCTCCTCTGCAGTCCTCTGGGGTGGGACTCCCATTGTGTGCTCTTGCCCCATTTTAGGGTAAAGGGCAGCAGTCCCCACCTTGCAATCGTCTCTTTCCCTACTCCAAGTAGGCCACCTATTATGCCCTTGCTCCTTTCATCTCCCCAGATGAGATGCACACACCAGGCCTTACAAGTCCTGAATTCCAAAGGCACTAGGCCAGCCGGCTTTCTGAATTGGCCCCCTGAGGCCCCAGACTCAGCCTGAGGTTGGGAGCAAGTGCAGCAGTAGAGAGGACTCAGGTAGGGGGCACAGCACATGACAACCCCCCTCCTACCCCAGAGAATTCCTCTCTCTCCCCTGTTCATGCCACACTTCAGAGGGCTGGGTGGGCGGTCGCCAGTGGAGAAAGAGCAGAGTTCCCATCTCAAGTGTGTTCTGCGTAAGTGACCCAAACCTCCACTCCAGCTCGTGGATGCTCTGAGCACTGACTGCATTAGCTTTTGGTTTCTCAGCCAAAACTGAGACAGAGTTTCTTTTAATACCTTATTACACCTATAAAATTAAATGACCAAAGACTAGATAATTTAATAGAGAAAGAGGCCCCAGGAGAAAGATCAAATGTGTAAACATGTTCCCCCACCCCACACTACATACACACACACACGCACGCATACACAGACATGCACACACATGCACAAACACAAAAGGCCAGGAGATATGCAAGTCCTGACAAGTTCTAGAAACTATGAGAAGTTCAAACTTTTAGAGAAAAAGAATTAACAAGAGTCCAGATAGAGAGATGTGTAGGGTTTATAGCAAGTTCAAACGTGGCTTCCAAATTTTTAAAAAATATAATACCTACAAGAAGTAATTATTGGCATTTTGACAGAAACCAAAAGTCTGGTGAACGGGCAGTTAGAGTTCCATAACAGGTTTTGCTTCATATGAAAATGCACTTGTGTTCAGCATGCATTACCATGGAAAGCCTCCCAGCCTCGGCCGCTGCCAGAGCTGCTTTGCACTCACTGAGATGCAAATGCGTGCACAGCCAGTCAAGACTGGGCTGAAACAGAACCAAAGTGCTAACATGAATTCAGCCCACTCAGGTGCCATGCATAGAGCACTGCTCCCTTAATTCTGGGTTTCAATCCCATCACCCCCTCACCAGTAGGGCTAAAAGTCTTGTTTCCAAAGATTGTGACTATTTACTTATTTCAACACACAGTGTTCCCCAGACAGAGTCTGTTTGCCCTGCCTCCTCCTAACCCCAGGGGGCTTCTGACTTGGTTCCTTCTGTACTCTTAGTGTCTTGGCTGGGACTACAACGCAGCCCGTTTAGCCCAACCTGTGGGTTTTTTCCTCCTGACACCAAATATGTGTTGTTTTTCCACACTAACAACTGACTATCCCATTCTCCTACACCATGCGGGTGTCCAACAATCCAGTTTGACCCCCACACTACCTATCCAGAGTTAGTGGAACCCACAGACCAAGGGCTCCTCCCATAAGACTGCCTCACCCTGATGCCAGCCACCAATGGAGCTTCCAGACTGCCCACGTTTCTGCCGGGCCAATTACAAATTCAGAGGTTCCTGTGACCCCTTCCTTCGGTTTGATACTTTGAAAAGACTCACAGAACTCAGGAAAATGCTTTACTTATGTTTCCAGTTTATCACAAAGGATAGAATTCAGGAACAACCAAATGGCAGAGAACAAGTTATGGCCACGAGGCGAGACAACAGGGTTCCCATGTCCTCTCCAGGCAAGCCACCCTCCCATCGAGGTGCTCACCCACCAGGGGCTCCCCACACCCATCCATCAGGAATTTCTATCAAGGTTCCATACATAGCCATGGTTAATTACATCACTGGCCAGTTGTGACCAAACTCAGCCTCCAGCACCTCTCCCCTCCCCAGAGGCTGGGGCTGGGCTGAAAGCTCTAACTCTCTAATCGCAGACCTGGCTTTTCTGGCAGGCACCGCCATCCTGGAGCTATCTAGGGGCCTCAAGGAGTCACCTCATTACTGTAAACCCAAGTATGACCAAAAGGGGCTTATTATGAATAATAAAAAAAGGACACTTCTATCATTCAGGAAATTTTAAGGGTTTTAGTTGCTCTGTTCCAGGAACCTGGAATAAAGACCAAGCAAATCATTTCAACACCAGACAGCTGCCTCCCCCAGTACACCACTACCACAAACCCTTAAGCTGAACAAGGGAGTTTTGCTCTTCAGAACTCTCCAGGCTCTCCTGCCTACCTTCGCCATTGCCCACCACCCACCGACTGTGGCCAGCAGCCCTGGTAGCTTGCTTTGCCCCTCAGATCGACCTTAGATTCTGCCACCAGCCCGATGCCACCACATTCCTGCCTCCCGGCCCGCTCCCTGTGGATACCTTCTCTCTCCAGAGTGGACAGCGATATTATAATCCCAGTACAACTTGCAAGGGAAGCCATCCCAGCTAGAACAGCTGAGTGCCTTGGCCCTCAACACCAAATTATCAAGATCTGTCAGACATTAATCAGGCAAGACAAGGACCTCATCAGAGCATGGTTTCTGTGCATTCAAAGAAACAGTTGTCCAAAGCTGACCTTATTCTCCATTATTCTTGCTTTTTGAGATTTTTTCCTGTGATAAAATTAATACATTCATAATGTTTTTAAGAAAGGATGATTAAAATAAATATCACCTGCCACCATTCACCCCAGAGAGAAGAATGCTTATCACTGCTAATCACTGAGAGCATTAGTTTCCATCTCGTGGATGCGCCATGACCCACCCCACCACCCTCCTGCCTTGGACTGTTTCTTTAACACAGTTCTTGATAATTAGGGTCCTTTCCATAATCACCCAAGAAGCTCTCACTTAATGCCACTTATATATGGTCATTTCGGTAAGAAAATATCATTTCATGGGCCATTAATGGGCTTAACAGTCTTATTTTAAAAAGTAAAAATTCTCACAGTTCATATTTTTTAAGTGGGGTTGAAGGAAAAGCAATATGCCATGACCCCTCATCTCACTCCAGCTAATCTTTATTTAACACCTTCCTGGACCTGATGCCCTGTGCATACCGTCACACTTAACTCACCCACAACCTTCCCAATGCCCCTCAGAAATGGAGAAATGGGTCTAATGAGGTTAAGTGACTTCGCAAATGTCATGGTGTTGGGAAGCTGCAGTCATAACTCAACCCGGGCGGGTCTGAAACCAGAATCTATGTTCTTTCCCTTGTACCAGGCAGCCTCAGAGAGACCAACAAGCAAACTCAGCAACTGTGGCTAAGAACACGGAGACTGCAGCCAGGCTGTGGTCCAGCGGTGACCTCCACCACACAAGCTGTGCCACTGTGGTCATGTTACTTTGTCTGTGTCTCAGTTTCCTTGGCTATAAAATGGGAATAACAACAACAGTGACCCCATCCGATGGTTGTGAGGATTGGATCCTGCACATAACGCCCTCCACCTGTGCCTGGCACTCAGAGCAGGCATTTAGTGCACATGCCTGTTGTTGCTATCACTAGCTCCTTAGCACCACAGCTTCGACAACAGAGCAAACCCACTGTATCTGTGTCACTTACAGCATGTGGGGACAGCAGCAGGTCTTCCAGGCCTCTCCTGTGTGTACTCATGACAACAGGTGTAATCATGGCTATCCTATTTGGAAATTTAATCTTACTTTTTCAGCCTTGTATATTTTTCCTCTAGGTCACTGAAGATCTTTTACAGATGAAAATATTCAATTCTTTCCCTTCACACACAACTTCAGATGTCACACATGCTCTCCTCTCCCCCACCCCACCCCCAGGTTCCATGTCTAGAACATTCTTCCAATCGCCTTCTCCTGATCAGCAGCCTCCGCTTGTTGGAAGACCTCCCTGGTCTCATCCTTCCCCTTCACCCTCCCTGGCCAGTCGACATGTCTCCTCTGTGCTTCCGCTGTCCAAGGTCCTTATCTTTAAAGCACTTTTCCTATGGTCTCATAACTATCTCTCTCCTTCCATTAGACAATGTGCTAATTGCATCCTAAAAGCCAGTGAGTCCATAATCCTGTCTCCAACAGAGACACTCATCTTCGCTCCAGATGCATGCCTATATAGACCCACTTGCTGTCGCCACAAGGATGTTGCAGAGGCCGTTGGAACTCTCCCTACACGTCCAGCAGAACTCCTGACTCTCCCCTCAAGTCTGGTTTCTCCCTAGTGTCCCCTGGCTCAGTTTAAGTATCCCCAGAATCTGACTCCAGCACAGAGGATGAAGTGCAAGGCGTTTATTTGGGTGATTCAGGGAATACCAAAAGACAAGTGGGGAAATAATAAAGGCAGGTAAGGTGGCTGCTAAAGGATGTATCACTAATTCAGCTCGGACCGTGAGTGACTGGAGTTTAATCCAGTGAAACACAGGAATGCATACTTCAGAATTTCCCTGCCTGTGGGTCAAGAGACTGGGTGTCTTAGTAATAAAAACCAACTCCCAGACGTCACTGGTCAACAGCTGCCCCAGGACTTCTAGCCTGCCTCACACAGGAAATACGACTTCATGTGGCCCCTAATGCCCTCAGGTACAGAGATGAACACACTGCTGCAGGTGCTGGCTGGGGCACACTGACACGGTCAGGTCCAAGGGACATGGGTATGGCATGCTTCATCCAGGACATCTGGAACACATTCTTGACACTTCCTCCTCCATATGTCCCACATCCAGCGTAGCACCAGGTTCCGTCACTGTCACTCCTAAACATCTCTTGTGTGTGGATCTTCATCTCCATCCCCACCACACTCATTTGCACAGACTCCTGGTGTGACTGTTCACTCCCCTTGCCCTTAAAAGGCTTATGCATGTGACTTGCTGTTCCTTCCAATGGGAGGAGTTAAATTCCATACCCCTTTGATATTAGACTAAGCCATAAGACTTACACTTCTGAAACTGTGATCAGAAGTGACAATATGTGACAACATGTCACTTTTGGCCAGAGGCTTAAAGAACCCGCCTGTGGTCAGCCATAGTCCTTCCTTCTCTGCCATGAGAGCAGCATATCCCGCATAAAATCTGCACCTTCGCTCTGGGTCCTAGAATGAAGAGGACACTTGGAAAAGGACCAAAGCTACCCACAGCTGATGTATAGTGTGTGCAAGACCTAGAGCTTCAATGTGGGTGCTGAAATGTTGGGAGATTGTTTTTGCAACGTAACCTAGACAAAACTGACTGCTACACCTCTAAATGGTCCCACTCTGCTCCCATCCACTCTCCCACTGCACCAAGGGTGATGTTTTAAAAATGCAAACTGATTCTGTTACTCTCCCATTTAAGAGTGTCCAGTAGTTTCCCACTGCTCTTAGAATAAACATCAGGGCTTGATCAGGGCTTCCAAGGCTCTCACTCTGGTATCCACCTCCAACCCCACCAGGTCCCACTCTGCCTGTCTTGTCAGCATTGCAATCACTGTGCCCCTTTTCCTTCCTGGAAGGTGTCACATTCCCTTCCACCCAGAACTTTTGCACATGGTATTTCCTTTCCTTGGAATTCTCCTCCCTTTCTTCTCTCTCTGTACCTAATTCCTATTCATCCCTGGACCTCAGCTCTAAGGAATTTGCATTCATTCAAGGGACATCTTCCAAGTGCCCACTAATGCTATGCACTCTTCTAACCTCCTAAGATACATGCACAACAATTCTTCAGGGAAGGTTGTTCTTCTGTGCACATAGCACCCTGTACTGTATTTCTGTTGTCCTTATTGCATATGTAGTCATGTGTCTGTATATGTGATCTGTGATCTCTTGAATCATGTCTATCTCCCTCACTAAACTAGACACTTCATAAAAATGGAGCCCAAATGTGAACTATCTCCCACCATATTACCTGTGATTAGCACAGAATTGGCACATGGTAGATTTTACTAAGTATTTTGAATGAAATAGAATTTATTCGTGGCAGGCATACCTCATAAGAACCCTATCAACTTGGTACTATTATGATCCCAATTGTATGGGTAAAACACACAGATGTTAAATGATTTTCCAAGTCATTCCTCTAATATAAGACAGAGCTGAAATTCTAATCCAGGCAGTCTGGCTCCAAAGATAGTGCCTTCACTACTAAGTGAATGAATGAATGAAGCTCCATGGAGGAGAAACAGTATCCCCTATTTTTGCTATAGTGACAGTGCTGTCTAGGAAAGCACTTAATATTTAACAAGGGCTTGTTGAACAAATCAATCAAGTAACCCATGGTTGAACAAATTATTGAGTTGCTCCAAGTGGTTTGCCATTCCCATGAATGGAAAAGTGGCAAGTGCCTTTCCTCTGGAACTTGACACACACACTCTCTGTGGCAGCAGTAACACTGGAGCCTGCATGTCAATTACAGGACC
Source organism: Microcebus murinus (assembly GCF_040939455.1). NCBI lineage: Eukaryota > Metazoa > Chordata > Mammalia > Primates > Cheirogaleidae > Microcebus > Microcebus murinus. The sequence continues at coordinate 33,729,624 of NC_134110.1, read as the reverse complement.
CTTCCCATGGGACACAAAAGGCCAGTGCATATGAGAAGACACCCACCCAAAGGGCCTCTCCTAAGCCTTGGATCCCTCCTCCCTCTGAGATGCCAACTCTTAAGATAGTGTGGTGTCTTCCCAGGGGAGATGGGGAGAAGCATGCTGTCTGTATGCTATTTTTACTTCTCTAATCAGCTGGGGAAAGAATGCAATTACCCCTAGTCCCTGGGAACACCAATCAGCAGTCATTTGCAGGGAGAGAGGCCTGGCTTTAGGAAAGATGTGAGCCTCACAGGTACATAAAGCAGGAAGCAGCTGGGGGAAAGCTGCTTAGGCAGCACATATGTCCCCTGAAGAAGTCACAACATGTCTTTTACTATGCTCATCTGAAATTAATATTGCACCCTTGGTCTGATTGGATACACCAATTCATCTCATTTTGCTCAGTTCCTATAAAGATATACAGCAGCAGCATCAAACCCAAATGCATGTGAAATGTGCTGGGAACATTTCTTTCAACAAATGCTTGGGCCATTGAGACATTGCCCTGGGGCTCAATAGGTGCCTAAGACTCTACACCAGGCCTCGGGGACTCAGCACAGGAGGAGCTAGACATGTTTACTGGCAATTTTGAGAGAAAGAGCTGTGGGAGCCCAGAGGAGGGGAACATCCCTTAGCCTAAAAGAAGACTTCCTGGAGACTGTAATATTATGTTGACCCTGTGGTTCCTGCATGGAGGGCCTTTGTAATGGAAAAAAAAATAAAAAGCACTTTGCAAACCAAAAAATTATCTTTATATACTTAAAAGGATTGCTCATTGTTATTTGTCAATAATAGTAATACCCAAGGCCCTTCCTGCCTGGCCCAGGCTCACCTCCTGCCATAGCCCTTACCATAGTCCCTGGCCCCTAACACCCAGCCCAACTTCCCTATGTAGTTCTCCAGCACCAGAAACACTGCCCTTCTGCCTTGTTGCTCTGTTGTCCTCAAGCAACCCTCAGGGTCCAGCTCTGCAGGAACTGACCAAGCCTTCCCCACTCTCAGAGCCTCCCAGCTTCCCAGGGAGGGAGCAGGCACATCCACAAACCCTCACAGGATCTCAAGCTTGCCCTGGCCAGGAAGTTGCCCCAGCACATGGTAAGGCGATGAGCCATGGGGGTGAGGGGGGACAGCACCCTTCTCCTGTATGCCTGGCACACAGGAAGCACCCAATGGCTATTTGCTGAGAAATGACTGGTTGAATAAATTGATGGAAGAACAATCTCAGTTACCTGAAATGCTAAAATTCAGAAGGGAATAAAATCTGACTTTGCATAGAAAATACAGAACTAAATACTACCATCACCATGGCCCACTCATTTTACTCCCGGGAGGAAATCCAATCCATAGGTCAGCTATTGTTCCTCTGGATAAAATCCTAATACATCTTAGAGTATTAGGAGTATTAGGGCCTATGGGTGTCAGCTTTAAATCCCAGCTCTGCCCCTTCTGTTCACCTCCAAAGACTCACTTTTCTCTTCTGTGTACTCATAACAGTGGTACATGCATTCATTCCTTCATTTGAAGCTTCAACAAACACTTCTCAATTCCCTAATATGTGCCAAGCACTGTTCTAGGCCCTCAAGGATATAGCAGTGAACAACACAGACAGTGTTCAGAGAGAGGAAGAGAGGCAATGAGCAAAACAGATCAGTAAGATGTGGAGCAGCAGATGCACGGAGAGAAACACGGCAAGGAAGGTGGGTAGGAAGTGTGGAAGGGAGTAAGAATTTCAACTGGGATGGTTGTCGAAGGCTTTTGAGCAGAGACCTGAAGAAGGGGAGTGTCTTAATCTATTCAAGCTGCTATAACAAAATACCTTAGACTGGTATTTACACAGAAACATAAACAGTACAATTTTATTTCTTACAGTTCTAGAGGCTGGAAATCCAAGAGCAAGGAGCTGGCAGATTCAGGTTCTGGTAAGGGCCAACTGTCTGGCTCATAGATGGCACCTTCTCACCATGTACTTACATAGTAGATAGAGTAAGATGTCTCTCTTGGGCCTCTTTATAAACTCACTAATCCCATTCATGAGGGCTCCACCCTCATGATCTAATCACTTCCCAAAGTTCCCACCTAATAATACCATCATCTTGGGGGTTAGGAGTTCAACAAATGAATTTGGAGGGGCACAAACGTTCAGACGATAGTAGAAAGTAAGTGGGCTACATGGAATCTGGGGGGAACAGTGTTCCAATCAGAAGGCATAGCAATTGCAAAGGCCCTGAGCCCCAAATGAGGTGGGTGAGTTTGAAGTATAAGAAAGAGGCAAACATGGATGATGCCACAGAAGAGGAGGTGAGAGAGGAAACAAAAGCAGGACTTGAGACTCCGGGTTAAGTACTTTAACTTGTGCTCTGGGTAAGAGGTGAGGGACATCACAGGCATTGAAGCAGGAGCATAACATGAACTGGCTTAGGTCTTATCTGAGCCCTCTGGCTGCTGCAATGATAAGAGACTGAAGGGGGATTCCTGGAAGCAGAGAGGCCAGGCAGGTGGCCAGGTGGAAGCTGGTGGTGGCTTGGACAAGGTAGTGGGAGTGGTAGAAGCATCCAGATCCCAAATATATGTTGAGAGCAGAACCCAGAGGACTATGTGGTGTGAAATAGAGTGCAAGTGAGGGTGACAGAGATTTTGACCTGCCTCATGGAGTTTTTGTGGGGATAAGGGAGAAACCCATATAAAGCACTTAGCACAGGACGTAGAGCATGATGAGTACTTCAAAAATGTCAATGTTGTTATTATCACCATGATTTGATTTCTTGCAAAAATGTGATTATCTCTTTAACTAAGTCACAGCAAGGTAGAAAAAGCAATTAAAGGGGAGAGGGGAGAGAGGCACTCCTAGAAGACAAAGACATCTGATTGCAAAGAAATGAAATGCCAGTTAACAATACAAAAGAAGACTAAACAAATTCATTAAGAGGAAACACAAGAAGTCACAAAAGCCACAGCCATTCAGAGCCAGTCAGTGGGAAAGCCAACACTCCTACATGCCTCAATAAGTCCCTGGAAATCGTCTTATAAAAGTTAATTTTCTTAATGCCAGTGAGTCATCCAGAAGATCAAATTATGTTTGTTGTATTCTGCTTAAAAGATCAATAAAGTGTGTAACCCATTATAGGAAGACTTCCACCTAAAATGTTTAGAAGAAAATACGTGGTGCTTAAAAGGATAATTCCTCAGATACCAGGAGAAAAAATGGCTGCCTTGAGATTCTAGGCAGCTGCATTTCATTGTAGCAGCATAAATCCACTCACATTCAAACATGAAAGACGCATCCACATCCATTACCTCCTTTGATGCTCATAAAAGCCCTAGGAGATAGATAATTATCCTTAACTTCATAGGCGTGAAATGTTACAAGCCCAGAAATATGAAGTGATTTGTTTGAAGTCACACTGCAGAATAAATTGAGAGCCAAAGCTAGGAATGTGGAAGGAGGACTCTTCCCACTCGGGCTTGTCATTGGCCCAGGCCCTCCTGACATCCGTGTCCCTAGGAAGGTCGCCCACAGTGGAAAGAGCCAGACCTAGACCTGAAATGCGGTTCTGCCAATAATGTCTATGTGATCCTTTACAATCCAAATAAGGTAGGGCCAAACATTTTTATTTACATGCCAAATTTAATTACTCTATAATGGCTCCCAGGAGTCCTGTGTTGAAGGATTCCATGATCAGACTGTCTGCACTGGCAGGAGATGTGAGCTTGATTAATAATGTCTGCCATGAGCACAGACTGAGGACTTCAGGTATGATGCCTCGTGTCTGCATCTCACCATTAGAGGACCTATGAATTCCCTTCCAAATCTCATCTTATCAGAAATATTCCTGGATCCATAAATAAAGGAGGAATGAAAATGCAGGAAAATGTGTGTGTGTGTGTATATCCACTTTCCTCAATACCAGAGAGACTCTACCAGAGGCTTTTTGTATCATAACAACATTTTCAAATATTTATACTTCACATTTTTAGAATATTCTTGCTCTGAGAAGTTCAAGGTAATATACTTACAGTTTTGTATATTTTCCAACTGCCATTTGTAAAAATTTTATCTTAATCTTAAACCATAGTTAATAAGACTTTGCTCATATTTCCAGAATATGTGTTGCCATCAACAGTAGAAGTAGCTTTATTGCCTAATCAGTTACTCTACAAATCCTACTTTGTTGAATATATGACATTTTTGCAGATAAATAAAACCATGAGCTAAAAGTAATAAATACGAACTATAGTGGGGGCAAGTTTGTACTTCCTGTATCTATTTCTACATTACTCTACCAAGAATAATCTTCACACTCAACAACATATGTTACCATTGCAATTGTGGTTTCGGTGGCTTAATTGTGATGTTTCACTTTGGACAAGCCTACAATGTACATTATTGATGTGTCTGTGTAACAAAGGTCATCTTTGACCATCTCAAAAGGCAAAGGTCTAGGCACAGCTTCTTTGACACTGATTTATGCCAGAAATCATCTATTATTTATTGCTCTGAACAAAACATGCCTGTGAAATTAACTAGTAGCAATCAAAGAAAGAATTCCATCTTCCAAGCCACAAATATATATCTCAAGGTACATTTTATTCCCTACTTCATTTAACAATCACAAAATTCATGGCAAATTTTTTTTTCCAAACCTTGATATTAAAGATAAGGAAACAAAGGTAAGTTCATTTACTCAACAAATATTTCTTGAGCCAGATATTGGGTGACAGATGTCAATTATAAAGCAAGTCATATAACTAGTAAGTGGCAGAGATGAGGTTAGAACTTAGCCATGGGATTCAAGTTAGCCTGACCTAGCCCCTCTCCCAGCATTTCTCACACTGTGGTTTGATATGGTCCATTACGTCAGAGACAACCAGGGTAATAAACACAGCCTCAGCTCCACCCAGGCTTACTGAGTCAGAATCTGGCAGAGAATCTGGCAGACGAGGTTGAGAATCTGCCTTTTGCCAAGCAACTCTGCCAATTCTATACACAGTAACATTAAGAATGACTATTTCTCATTACATCATATTCTCAAAATACTTTAAGCAAGAAGAGGGCAGGTGTAATGCCTGGTTTGAATGACTGTAAAGCTATTACTCCATTTAATGCATGTTTAATTATATCAGGAGAGATTTAACTAGAAAACTAGCAATAGTTTTTCTCATTAAATAAGGAACAGAGCAAAATTTTTGCGATGCCTTCCAAGTAAACAGCATATTCACACAAGTGTCTGATTCAGTCTCCACAAAAATGTCTTGTCAGTAGAAAAAGTTAATAAAAATGGTTTCCATATATGAAATGACTAAAATTCTGCATAATTCACCCAATATTTGTTTTGTTTTAAAAACAGAAAAATCACAAGTTGGGCAGCAACCTGAAAAATCATGCATCCAACACCCTATCTGATATTTGAATTCTCTGTCTTCCACACCAACACTTCCAGAGCTGGGGAGCTCACCACCTAGGGGGGTGACCCCCTTCACCTCTATGCCCTGACACCATCTCTGTGAAACTCCTGCTCGATGGCCCAGTGTCTGCAGTTCTACCAGGGAGAGCCATTGCCATGCACTTCTCACTTAGAAACTTGATAAATTATATTTAATAACTATGAGCCAGGAGATGTGCTCCCTGGCTTTACATAATCAACTGCTTTAATCCTTACAAAACCCACAAAAACATGTTATTTATACATGCATACATGTATATTTATACATACATATTTATATTAATTTATTTAAGATTCATAATTAATATTGATTTTCAAACTCTCAGTTTAACAATGCATGAAGCTAACATATAATGCTGTATTAAAGTGCCCATGAAGGCACAGAAAAAGGCCAGATTCCCAAATCCCTTTGAAAACCAAACATAGCAGTCAACTATTCACAGAGGACTTAGGGAATTTTTATTAACTCCAAGTGAAACTTGATTGATATCATCATTGACACATACACATGTATCTTCGTATAAAGCAGAGCATAGAGCTGCTAGCAGGCAGGCAAGGAAGCAGAAAAGGAGGGGTGAATAGGACTATGCCTTGTGCCCACTCCACACCACCTTTTGATGGTGAAGCAAACATGGCAGAGGGGAGATGGGGCTAAACATTACGTTTAAACAAATCTTTCTTATCAAAAACTACCAAACATTTCAAAATCAGTATGCAAAGAACACTCAAGAAGAAGTTCATAGAAGTACTAACCCAATGAGTTGGAGAAAAAGTACGTCTCTGAAAGAAAATACTCAACACATGGTGTTTGTAAACATGGCCTCATATTATTCTACATCCTCCATCCTTGCCCTTTGGTATCGCTTTTCCATACTAAACTTTGGGCTAGCCTTGGACTAGTCATTAACCTTGACTAATGAGACCCTAGAAAATGAGGAGAAAGAGGAAAATTAAATTTTCCTGAGTCTTTGGTTCAATAAGACACATTACATTCCAGGGAACATGAATGAAGGAAACACTTGGAAATATATCCTTACACTTTAAAAATCATAAGATTAATTAAACTACAAATGACAGAATGGCCCAAATAGTATATTCACAAAGAACTCAGAGGAGGAGAAGTAAGAGGTGGAGTCTCAGGGGCAGAGATACACAGGAAAGAGAGAGGGAGGGGAAAGGTCACTATTGATGGTGGCCTTACAGTGTGGTTGGCACAGTGCTAAATGCATTATACAATTTTTTCCCCATTTAATCATTTTTTAAAATATCTTTAAACAAACTCACATACCACCACCACAACTACCACTTGAAAGTAAAAACATTCCCCTAAATTATTTGAATCAAACAGAAAATGCAAAATAATTACAAATGTTTTATATATTAAAGGAGAAAAATATAATGTATCTAAATTGCACACAAGTAAAACCATAATTTTGAATATTTTACTTTTTAATAACAAGATTTTAAAAAATACTCCATTTTAAAAAAACAGCAGAAACAGAATATATTAAAATAGATATTAAAGAATTAGAAAATAAAAACAAATTAAGTTAAAATTAACTTTAAGAATAATTAGCATTTAAAATGGTGCTGAATAGATATACAGAAAATTTTCAAATAAAGGTTAGCTCCCAGACATTGCTGGTGGGAATGTAAAACAGTTCAGCCACTTGGGAAAAGTTTGGTAGTTCCTTAAAAATCTCTATATACAGCTACCCAGTAATTTCACTCCTAGGTATATACCAAAGAAATAAAAAGATATGTCCACACAAAGAATTATACACTCATTCATAGCAACATTATGCATAATAGCCAAAAAGCAGAAACAACCCAAATGTCCACAAACTGATGAACAGATAAACAAAATGGGGTATATTCTTACAATGGAATATTATTCAGCCATCAAAAGGAATGAAGTACTGACATGGACGAGCCTTGAAACACTATGTCAAGTGAAAGGAGCCTAACACAGGAAGTCACATGTTCCATTTCCATGAAATGTCTAAAATATGCAAACCTACAGAGACAGAAAGCAGATTAATGGTTCCCAGGAGCTGGTAGGAGGGAAAAAAATAGGTAATAGCTGCTAGTTTCTTTTAGGGATGATGAAAATGCTCTAAAATTAGACAGTGGTGATGGTTGCACAACAAAAATAACTGTACTGTATGTTTTAAAAGAATTTTATGATACATGAATTATATCTCAATAAAGCCATTTTTAAAAGTCAATTAGCATATAACTGACTCAGCTCCACAGCAATATCAATGAAACAGGGCACATAGATCAGAAACAGACCATAATATATATATATATGAATTAATATAATAAAGGATGAATAACAAATAGGGAGCAATACATTATTCAAGACATAGTGTAAAAAATGGCTTTTGCTAAATAAAAAAAGCACATCGAATTTAGATTCTCACCACCGTACAGAAAAATAAATGACGTTTAGATGAATGATTGGGATGTATGAAGAAACTAGGTACAGACATGAGAATATTTATTGCTCTGCAGAAGAAGACAGACTTCCCCAACGTAAAAGCAGTGGAAGTGGCCACAAATTAGAACACTGAAAGATGTGCTACCTTAAAACATAAATAAAAATCTCTAGAACAGAAATGCCTATGAAATCTAAAGGATAGTAATAAAACTGAACAAAATATATTTAATGAATTCTTCACAATAGAGTTTAATATTTTTCTTTAAAAGAGATCATTAAAATGGACTATCCATAATTGGAAAATGAATAAATAATAATAACAGACAGAAGAAAATCAAACAGCTAATGAACATTCAATTTCATAAATAATAACAAAATATGGTGGCATTTTTCCGCCTATCCAACTGGAAAATATTTACAAATTAGTGCTGCTGTTAGAAACTCTGCTAGAAGCACAAATCAGTACAGAAGCCATTGTGCAATATGCAACACGTTCTTAAAAATTTTAATACCCAGGTAAACACATACCAATACCTAAAATAAATTTATCAAAATAAAGTCTACACTTTAAAATAATTTACGATTAGATATATTTCTAAGAATCTGTTGCAAGAAAAATTCTGATATTTAAGGAAAATATGTGCAAATCATATGTGATATTGACAAATATTTATTGAACATCTACCATGCGCCAGGATCTGTTCTAGATAATATGGATAACAGCAGAGAACAAAACAGACAAAAATCCCTGACATTATCTAGCCTATATTCTAGACAGAAAATCAGCAAAATACCTGCTCTGTTCAGCAGTAAGTGCACTGAAACAGTTGAGAAGAGACACTGGAACCTGGGGAAAGTCCGCGTGTCCTGGCTGTTGAGGTCATTGTTGTGGATGCCCTCAGGCAGGCATTACAGAGAGATGCAAAGACCCTCACATTTTGTACACACTTCCCCAGGTATCCTGGATGTGGCCCTGTCCATCCAGTCCTGTGTCTAAGTACACTACTGACCTCGGCTCTCTTCTCACATCACCCAATGCCAATAGCCAAGTTCATGCTGCAGCTCTGCCTGCTGGGAGGGTTGCCCTCCATTGTCATTTAGGGCCACCTATGAGTGGGGCTGCAGTATGGCAACTGTCTATTCTTGGTTCATACCTTCGTCTTTTGTGCTGACCCCTCTATTAATGAGGCCTGAGTGTTTTTCCTCTCTGTCAGTCAGTGGGAGGGAATTTGAAAGGTCTGGTTTCTGCAGCATATCGTTCCTCCAGTAAATGCCCACAGTTTGACTGGGGAAGCATTGTGGGGAACTGCTACTACATGTGCTGCTGCAAACATTTGGAATCCCTCAAGGGGTTCCATCTCATCTTCAAACAATGAGTTCAGGGTCCTAGAACTGTCTCATATCTAGAAACTCTGTGACGAACCACAAGTTTTTCATTGAGGTGACTGGCTTTAGCCCTTTCTTCATCTGCTCTTGATTTTTTTCCAGTTATACGAGTCAGGTTAGGCCCTTAGGAGATGACCTGCACATCTCTATTGCCCCTCTATTGCCTCTATTGGAACAGCATGGTCTATCAGCCACTGCTTTAGGTCCTTTAAGCCCAAGGCACCCTGGTTGTCCCTCTGGCCTTGCTCTGCCCTTAGAGTAATTATGTCTCCTGACTCTGCTGGTTGAGCACTGACACCTGGCTCCAGTTAGTCTAGAACCTTTCATCACAGTTCCAGGGAATCATCTCCTAATGTGAATCCTAGCCCATAAATGACACTGATATTTTCAAAGATTTCATTCTACCCAGCAGTGTATAGTGATTTCTTTATTGGCTCAGTAAAGAACATGTCCTGTGCACCTTCTCAAGGAATGTAATTATGTAGCATGCTCTCTGGTCTCACATAATAAATTCATTCTATTATTCCCATCTCTTGAAGTCTTCCATCCCCCTCCTCATTTCTCTGCTAAGGTCATTCTGACATCTCCATCTCATTAATCCATCATTGTTTCCAAGTCTTAAGGAGTCATTCCAACAGAAGATTAGGATTGGCTCCAAGGTGTCCTTGCCAGGACATTAAATCTTAAATCATAGGAGAATTCCAGTGTTAATAAATTTTCTCCTATCCAGCCCTACACCCTCAAATCTACTCTCACTTGTGCTGCTCTGGTCCCAGCACATGCATATGAGGCAGATCCTGCAATTCTGCAGTGACTAAGCTATTTCCTCCCAGACCAGGCACTGCATTCCCTGTTTAGACCATACCGAGGTCTGATGCTATTTATTGGTGTGAAGTCAACAGGGGGGAACAGTACAGATGTCGAGGAGGACTGGAATCATGTTCCAAGTCATCTGCCTCAGATAAAATCTATTCCCAAGTCTCTAGGCAAAGGCAGGCTTCTTTCTCCTACCAAAGGGAAAGAGACTACTTCTGTCAACCTGGAAAATTCAAAAGAATCTGGGGCTGTAAAGTACTGAGACACTCTGTTCAAGTGTCCTATCCCAGGTCTCAGGATCTCACCCTTTCCTTGTCAAGGGCCTGACACTGACACTGGAGACCTGTTGAGGCTGTGCATTCAGTCTCATTTGTAACTCTGCCACCCTTGCTATTAAATCCTGGGCTTGACTTCTCCACGGTATTTCCTGTTGCTGCAGGAATTGAGTATCTCTTTAAATTATACTGTAGAGGCATTCTGATTTTATATTATGCCATGGTTTGACAGCTGATCTGAGCCTACCATTTTGATTTTTAAAAGCTCTCATAGCAGTCAGCAGAATCCAGCCAACTTCTAAATCCTCATAATGGCCATTGCCCCAAGGCGTTCATGCATTAGAGCTACTGCATAATCATAATATAATGGTTCACTTTCAACTTGCACTCCTTCATCCCAGCTGAAATTTTTAGCATTTTTGATACTAGAGTATGCTAGATATTATCCACTCCTCACCTAACATCACCAATGGATGACTCAGAGCACCTGCTTTCTAGGGGAATTTCTAGTATCCTCAAAAGCAGAGCCTAAAACTAGGACTTTTCTGTTGGTGGATTATTTGGGAGGTATCACCATGAAATAAGTAGGGGAGACTAGAAAGAATGAAACAGGGAAGGAAGAAATATCAATGGAAAGGGGCATCATCCACATCAGCACTGCTGTGGGCAGTGGGGGCTCAATCCTACTGGGACTGACGAACACAGAGAATGACTCTCAGAGTTTTCTGCCAAAGGATGGACACAGACAAGCATTTATCCATCAGCTTCCACCTCCCATTGCTTAAAGGTGCCCATGGGTTTCTAACTTCATCTGCTCTTGTAGACTGTACCAGAATTCTGTGCTGTGGTGTCAGAGAATTCCAGGGCAGAAAGCAAAGGCACATGGCACAGACCCTTAAGGTGAGACACTGTCCACAAGAAGTAAATTAAAGCCCACGCAGAAGCATTCACAGAAGCCATGGCTGGAATCAGAGTGTGGTAGGCTAACTATCCCCCAGTGACAACCACGTCCTAATCTCTGGAACCTGCGAATAGGAATATGACCATATACATGAAGTGACTTTGCAGATGTGATTACATTCAGAATCTTTAGGCAGGGGGTTATCTGGATTATGTGGATGAGCCCTGAATGCAATCACAAGTGTCCTTACCAGAGGGAGGCAGAGGCAGATTTGACTACAGAGGAGAAGGTAATGAATGTGACGACAGAAGCAGGCCTGGAAGTTGGCAGAAGGAGCCACAAGTCAAAAAATCTGGGCAACAACTGGAAGCTGAAAAAGGCAAGGAAATGGATTCTGCCCTCAAAACCTCAAGAAGGAACCAGCCCTGCTGACACTTGACTTTAGCGCAGTGAAACTGGTTTCAGACTTCTGATCTCCAGACCTGTGAGAGAATAACTTTGGCGTTGTGTTAAGCTTCTAAGTCAATTGTAATTTCTTACAGTGGCACCAGGAAACAACTATCCACATGGTGTCTCCTTCTAATCTTTTGGTTTAAACTTAAATATAATTTTCTTAGAGGACTTTAAAGAATGACCAATCTAAAGTGAGTCTCTGTTATTCTTTTTCTCAAGCCCTGTTTGTTTCCTTCATGATGATTTGTTTTTATTTTATTTATGTGTTTGCCTACGTGTTTACTGTGTGCCTCTCCCTGCTACAGAGAAGCTCCATGAGGGCAGGGACTGAGTCTGTCTTCACCTTTGTGCCCTCACTGCCCAGCAGGGCACCTCACACCAGAGACACCTAAGAAGTACATTTCTTGACTGATTGATTGCTCAAATGAATAACTCTTCTCAACTGTCATTTCTGTACCAGAAATAGCTGATTTCATTCAGTTAAGACCCTCTGGTTGAAGTTTGTTTATTGTCAAATCACCAGCACTCACTACAGTGCCTGACACAGAACAGCTGCACAAGAAACATTGGTTGAATTAAGTGAATTCATGAAGCTGGGAAAGATGGCTGAGAACTTACCTTTTTTTATTATTATTTTTATTTTTTTATTTTAGCACATTATGGGGGTACAAGTGTTAAGGTTATGTATATTGCCCATGCCCCCAACGCCCCTCAAGTCAGAGCTTCAAGCGTGTCCATCCCCCAAATGTTGCACATCTCACTCATTGTGTTTGTATACACCCATCCCCTCCTCCTCCCTCCCAACCGCCCAACACCTGATAAATGTTATTCCTGTATGTCCACTTAGGTGTTGATCCATTAATACCAATTTCCTGGTGAGTACATGTGGTGCTGGTTTTTCCATTCTTGAGATACTTCATTTAGTAGAATGGGTTCCAGCTCTAACCAGGAAAATATAAGAGGTGTTATTTTTCAAAAGGCAGAGAGGATCAGAAAGAGAGAAAGACACATCACTGTGAGCAACTGTGTGGGGCACCAAATGACCAGACACATTTGGGAAACAGCAAGAACAATGTGGCGGGAATGGAGAGTGTGTGTGGAGTACAACAGGATGGGCTCAAGGGGTAGACAGGGCCAGTCACGGGGGAACTGTGTGCTCCTCGAAGGTGCTCCCAGGCACACACATCCATCGATGCCCCCCTCATCTGCCTCCTAGAAGGCTGATGATAATTCCGTGAGACTCCAAAAATCTCATCTAAAAGGCTGTGGTTAGGAAGGACAAATATGCATTCAGATACCAAAACTGAAGACAGTCTTAGGGACTGAGCCTGCAGAGTAGATGCTGGGGGAGAGGGGGGCTGAAATTACATTTGCATGCATGTGCGTCATACCCAGGTTTAGTGGGGCGAGAGTAATCCTCTACCCCTGCAGTCTCCAACCCCCAGTCCATGGCCTGTTAGGAACTCGGCTGCACAGCAGGAGGTGAGCAGTGGGTGAGCAAGTGAAGCTTCATCTGTATTTACAGCTGCTCCCCATTACTCACATCACTGCCTGAGCTCCACCTCCTGTCAGATCAGCAGCAGCATTAGATTCTCATGGGAGCTCAAACCCTACTGTAAACTGCACATGCCAGGGATCCAGGTTGCGCACTCCTTATGAGAATCTAATGCCTGATGATCTGAGGTGGAGCTGAGGCGGTGATGCTAGCACTGAGGAGCGGCTGTGAATACAGATTTTCATTAGCAGAGAAGTTTGACTGCACAATAAATGTTATGTGCTTGAATCATCCTGAAACAATCCCCCAGCCTGTTCCATAGAAAAACTGTCTTCCATGAAAACAGTCCCTGGTGCCAAAAAGGTTGGTGACCACCGCTCTACCCCATCCACTGGTGAAGATGGAATGCCCGACATACAGCCACCTGCTAGTTATACTGGCTGCCATTTTTTATTGCTAGTATATTGCACACATTTTACATACATTTCTTATGTCCATTTCATCCAGGCAAAGAATCTTATGAGTTTCCCCATTTTAGAGATGAAACTGAGTTGAGAGAGGTTCAATGAGTGAACAGGCTGACCTTAATGTTGAAGCTCTCCAGGACTTGCGTCTGTGTGGCTATCTGATTAACATCTGCCCAGGTGACTTCTCTGGGTTATTGCAAGACAATGATAATAATAATAATAGCAGCAACAACATATATGAAAGCACATGGCCAATAATTATACACAACAAAATATAAAAGGGTTGCTGCTGTTTTTACTAGTATTCACATTATTTTGTTGTTTTCTTTTTATTGTCATCATCTTAATCTAAAATCACAACAGGCTAAAGAATTATTAGCAAGGCAAGTAATAAAACCCATCATTCTGTGGGCTTTTTCTTTCCTACATGGGACTATAAATTAAATGTGTGAGAAAACTAACCTTTACTCCCAAGGAGAGATGATTTAATGTTGAATGGCACCAACCCAGGTAGAAAACATCCCCGATGAAATAGGAACTCCAAGTGTGATTTAGCACGTGGGGATGTTCAAGCGGGAGGGGTTCTCTCCACAAGGCAATTAACTCTGGGTAATATGACCAATGGGTTTCTGAACCTTGATGAGTGAAGACGAGAAAGGTCCATAAAATCTGCAGGGAGCCATCCAAGAAGATCACAGTTTGTAATCAAAATATCCAGAGAGGGAGGGAGAGGACGCTTGGCATCCAGCAGAAAAGAATTATTTATCCAGATATTTATTCTGCCTTGACACCAAGCATCTGGAGGGAGCATGCAAAGCATCTAAGGCTGCCTTTTTTTGTGGGGATACAGCGTACATAGGTGTGTGTGTACGAGAGAGCATACGAAATGAAATAAATCAAACCAGCATCTGCAGAAGAGATGGGACAACTGAGGCAAGAAAGAGTAAGTGCTCAGATCTTTCAAACTAGACACAAGCATATTCAAATCCCAGCTCTGACACTTATCATGTGTTCCCCAGAAATTTTCTTAAGCTTCCTAAATTCAGGTTCCTAATGTGTAAAATAGAATAGCAACTGATAGTGTTGCTGTGAGGATAATGTGAGCTAATATGCACAAGCTTCATAACAGGTAATTAATAAACCTCATCCATTAGTGCAACCATTGTATTCGTTGCTAGTCTACTGTGTGAAGATTGCAGAAGGATAATAAAACAAAAACCAGATGGATTGAATTTTCCTCTTTTTAACCAGATGCATACATCTCCAGCAAAAGCAGCTGGAATTTAAAACTATCAGGAAAGTAAAAGAGTGGGTCACATTCAAAGAACAACTTTTGAATTATTTCGAAGCAAATTCTTCACGAAATGTAAGGTCTTTGCTAGCAGAGTGTGATCTGCATCACCTGGGAGATTGTTAGAAACGCACAGCCTCAGCTCCCACTCCAGAGTGCACTAAATCAGAGTCTGCATTTTAACAAGATCCCCACGTGACCTGTAAGCACAATAAACTGAGAAGCTCTGAGTGAGGACACCACGTTTGCTTTTGTCCACAGTCACATCAGATCCTCTAATGACTGGAAAGGAAAAGTGTGTTTAGCCAGACAGCTGATCCATTCAGTCACACCTGATCAATTTATGGCCCAGCAAGTACACAGCTGAGCTGACCAGTTCAAATGGAACAACGCCCAGTGCAATCAGCCCCAAATGGGAAGCAGATGGTGTATGCGAAGGGCCATCCAAAAGCATTTTAAATGAGACAGACCCCTGCTCCCGTGAAGTTCACAACCTACTAGGGGCAACAGAGAAGTACACCACCAAGTCAAATCGCTAGATGAGTAACAGAAAGAGCTGGCGGTTGTTTATTCTGACTTGGAAAATCAGAGGAGCCTGCTGGAGAAGGTATAAGTGGGCAGTGAGGAAGGAGCAGCAAGGGAGGAAGAGGCAATTCAACAGAAGGGATGGATCCACGAGGCATAACATCAGGGAAGTGCAGGATGTGTTCGGATGTATGAATGGGAATAATGAGAGTTAAAGCTTGAAAGCTGTTTGGGCCTGGATCATGCAGAGACTTGAAGGCTGAGTGAAGTATTCCAGCTTTGACATCAAGGCAGAGAGAATTGAAACATCAATTCCCTTTTTGTCTTAAAAAGGGAAAGGAACGTGTGTGGTTAGCCACGGGTGTGATCCGTTTTCCTTAGCCTCCGCTTAAGCAATAGGGCACGATCTCCCTGTGACTGAGACAAGGCAAGTCCGTATAATCTGGACTTGATTTGTCCTGTTTGGTGTCAGAGTCCTGCTGGTCCTCACTTTGATGCATAAGGAAACCATCCTACCACTATTTGTGGATTAACAGCCTCATTCAGTTATTTTTCTAATATATAAAAGGAGCTCGTTGGACCCTTGAGCCTGTGGCAGAGATGGCGAACTCCACACTGAGTTGGATTCACCTCATGTAGTAGAGCACTGACTCTGGAAAGCATTGATCACTCTGGCCCTTCCTTTTCCAGCCTCCCCTGGCCCCTTGCACTGACATGTAGCCATGAGACTAATTCTCACCACAGAGTAGAAGCAGAAGCAATGAGTTCATGCCCAGGCCAAGGCTTTGAAGAAGTGGCCTTCACTCCTTCCCACAAGCTTGATGCAGATGATGGCAAGTCCCTGTGGGATGGTAGAGCCTGGGCCCCACGTCTCCGTATGCAGTAAAGCCAGCCACAAACCAGGAACAAGAAACTAGCTTCTATTGTATTTGGGCCACTATGTGCTTTTGGGTCATGTTATAGCAGCTAGCAGTACCCTCATATGGACTTTACAGGAGTGACTGTCATGATTATAGGACAGAAGGGCGATAAAGTGCTTTATAAATCATAATGTCCTGAATAACACCAAAATGCCATTGCTTCATTGAATATTTGACAAACATCTATGGAGCAACTACTGCACACCAAGCATGTACCTGGCACTGAGAAATCAGTGATGAACAGCACAGGCTAGTATGTAACCACTACCCAACAGTGCTGGGTGGGATACAAGAACCACACCATCTGTCTTCCAGCAGAGGAAATATTGCATCCTATCCTTATTTATCCTGCCAATGGGACAAAAGCCAGGCAAAATTAGAGCCACTCCCATTAAATGGCTTTCGCCAAGTTTCTATGCATTTATTTTTAAATGCGTAGCTTGCTTTGCTCCAAACAAGATTTAAGACAGCTTGCAAGATAGCTTAATTTAAAAATGAAAATAAAAGAAGAAAGTTATAATAGGGTGGGAATATGAAATGGAACCATGAATATAGCTAAATATGCAGTTACTAATGACTTGCCACAAATATAGATCTGAGCTTTCTGGAAGCCGAATCAAAATGTGATGTTCTTTAGCTGTTATTTTATTTTTAATTAGCTATTTAGTATCTGTATTCCCCGTAGACCGGAAGCTCCGTGGAAGGCAAAGACTATGTTTTTATTTACTTACTCCTGTACCCACATGACCTAGCAAAGTTCCTGGTCCATAAGAGGTCCCCCCACGAGCACGTCCATAAGGTACAAGCAGATGCAGCCTGAGGTACATCATACTTAGCACTGAGACAAAAAGGCACATCCCCCCTCCTCAGGAATATGAGCCACCATGGTGTGACAGGTAGCGTCCCCACCATGTGCTTTCAGGGGACTCACTGGCCAGTGACCTGTGGCTGGCCCTCACCTCCTAACGCCCATGTGTTGATGGCATCAGACCAAACATAACACACAAAAATATAGATTCCTCAGGGATCTAGTATTCTCTGGTCCCAAACCCAAATCTCTGCCGGCCTATGTCCTGGTGGAGGACAGCTGACCACCTGGAAGGAAGGGAAGGGCCACTGAGGCAAGAGGCAGAGAGCCTCTTCAGTGAGGGGGAACAGTGAAATCATGAAAATAAATACCTCTTTAACAATACTCTGCTTAACACGGTCTCACTTGTAGTGTTTTAGATCCTGTCAATGAGGCAGCTTTGGCTTATCTAGGCCAAAGAAACCATTCATTATGTTATTATGAGAAACATTTTCTGACCCTATGGTCTGCATTTCCCATGGGGAAAATTGAAAGGTACCATCCGCCGTGTCACTCAGAGGCTCCCGTATGAAGATGCAATTGGCTGGATCAAAGTGTGATATAAATGTTGCTTTTGCTATGAAATTAGAGATACTTTTCCTTCATGTGTACTGGATTTTTATCACTGGCCTATTCCCTTTGTTGCTTTGGCCCTTGGTTCTGAGACGGGATGGGCAGAGAAAGCAGTGTAGTCCCATCTAGTCAGAAAGAACAGAAGACGTCAGGGCAGGTGCAGAGCACAGGGGGCCACCCACATCCTATTAAAAGGATTTGTTCTGTGAAATTTGGACTCAGTCAAAAGGCCACACTCAAGAATCCAGAAGGCCACATGTGGCCCCAAGGCCATAGGTTCCTCACCCCTGCGAGTTGCATATGGGGGCAGCACAGGATTCCCAAGTTGGTTCCCAAGAACACACCAGAGTGAAGCAGCTGGGCTGGTGGTGAGCAGGAGCTGGTGAGCTCTTTGCACTATTTGCACTGACCACATTGAGGTCAGTGGATGGCGCCCCCTGGAGTTGTGCCATGCATCTGTCTTGCAGGACCGAGCGCAAGAGGGTTCACTGAAGATAGTCATAAGAGCCCACATTTACTGAGTGTTCAGGATGCACTAGGCATTGTGCTAAGGACTTTATAAGTATTAGCTCATCTAGTTCTTACCCACATTGCTAGTAGGCACTATTTTCATTCCTACTTTACAAAAGGGGAAACTGAGACTTAGGGAGGTTAAGTGACTTCCCTAAAACCATTCTGTTAGTAAGTGGTAAATGCAGCATTTCAGCCCAATCTGACTTCTCAGTCTATGGTCATAGTCACTCTAATATGAGTAACAAAAACTTGATCAAAACTTACTTTCAAGATGTTTTGCACAATAGCTTTTGAATCTGCCCTAGCAACTGAGGACCTATCCCTAAATTTCCCATGCTGATTCTAGTGCCTCATCTAAGAGGACATCTCCATATTATGGTGCCAAGGCAAGTAAGAATACCACGCAAACAAGCCTCCAGAGAGACAGCGAGGCAGCTCTGGGCCTGCAGAGTGCTCCCAGCACAGCAGGATGGGCGCAGCCTCTAACAGACAGCTAGGCAGCGGCAGGAGCCGGGGCATTTATTCAGTCCCCCTAGCTAAATTCTCCCTTCTCGTGCAAGGGAAGACTCCCAGTCTCCATCATGAGAGCTGTGTGAGTGCGTCAAAGGCAGAGCACAGCCCGGGGCTGCATTCCAAAGACACAAATTCAGGGAGCTGTGCGGAGGTGGCTTTGACAGATCCTCAGAGATGGACCCGTCAGAGCAGGATAGCCCCTGTCCAGTGGTGCCCGGCAGCGTCGGCTCTTGTGTCCAAGAGACGCCTATCTGCAACGTGAAGAGAGAATAGACTTCGCAGAAGGAAGACGCAACAAGTGACATGTTTGCAGCAGGTTTTCCAGGCATCCCCTGCCTCTTTCTACTCTCTCAGAGACAAATCAGCCAGGAAGGATACAGCTTAACCTGGCTCATCTTTTTTTTTTCTTCTTTGACTGCTTTATGTTTAGGTCACGTTGTTCTTATACTGTCATTTCAATCCTCTAACTTTTCAATCTGTTTGAGGCCTGGTTCTATTTGGTGGTATCTACCCTCCTTCCTTCCTTTCCTTCCTTCCTCTCTCCCTCCCTACCTCTCTCCTCTTCCTCTTCCTCCTTCTCTTTTTTTTTTTTTTTTTTTTTTGATGCTGGGTTATTTATTTTGTGCATCTGTAATTTTTTTTCCTCCTTCTCTTAATACTTCTCTCTCTCTTTCTCTCTCTCCCCTCTTCCTCCCTCTTTCTCTTCTCTCTCTCACTCCTCTTATTCTTCCCCCCACCCTTTATTCCCATATATCCAGAGCTCTGCAGACTAAGCAGGGTTCAGGAGGATATGCCTTCATGGTTCCAGAGCTCTGCCCATGGAACAAGAGCAGAAAAGCCAATAACTGCACAGTCCAACCAACCCGCACCATCACCTCCCTCCAGTCTCAGCTCCTCTGGCAAACACCTTTCTGGGCACCGGCCAGCCCAACGCTCCTACAAGTCCTGGAACAAGTCTTACCTCACCCCAGGGACCCCCTCAGGCTGACCTTCTGCCTAGAGAAGGTGTTGAGAGGCAGCAGAGAGGGACACTGTGGCTAGATTGAGACTTCACCACCACTCTGGGATCAACTATGTCTGGTTTATTTTCACCCCCCTAAGTCCCCTGTTTCATGTCTGAGATCAGACACAATATCTTACAGAAAGGAAAGACAAGGCTTCCTTTACCTAAGCTATTAGGTTAATACAGAATATTATTTTAAAATACCATACAGTCTATTTTTAAGGTTTTTCTTGGTTTTCATTACAAATGCTTACAATTTTAGACAAATCTCTGTCTAAACAACATTTTAGAGGAAATGAAAAACATTTCCTATAATTTCCTATATTTTGTGGGGTTTTTTGTTTGTTTGTTTTTGTTGTTGTTAATCATGCACGGCCAGGCTCTTAGTGACTTCCCCATCCTTGGCTGTGAAGCATTTCCCCAGCCAAGGTGCTAACAAAATAAATAAAGTAGTTAAAACATAACTCAAAGTCTGGGACAGTAAATACCTAGCAAAATCTTGCATTCTGAGCCATTTCTGTTTTCCTGAGATTTAGGAATATTTCTCACTACAGTCCTCTCTGGACTCTGATACAGCAATTTTCGGGGTACATTGTACATCATGTTTTTCTTTACCTGAGTGGGGGGAACCCTGAGGAGAGGGTGTTTGTTAACAAGGTCAGAGGAAAGAGAAGAGGACAAATGAGAGAGGTAAGTGGGTGATGATAACAGAGCTGAAGGATGGAAGAAAGAGAAAGAGAGAGTAGATTTCAGAAAGTTCCAGTGAAAGTAGTAATGTTTTTGGGGTTTGTTATGAAGCCTTTAAGAGAGATTATCTGGGAGTCAGTATTTCATTCCAAGGTCTCAGAATATCAAACAAAGAAAGTTATCCATTGGATGGTTGGTATTTTTCTCTCTTGTCAAGTTACCCTTAAGTCTATGGTTTTTTAACATGGTGACAGTCTGTCACAATTGCCACTAGATTCTAAATTATCCTTAGTGAAATGTGCCCTCTACCAAGACAGGTTTAAGAATCAGGATCGTAGTGAGATAGCGTTTAGGAAGCAGGGGTTCTGCCAGGAGAGGGCTTTGGTTGTGATAGGGTTGAGTCAATAACAAACAGCAAATGAGGCCGGTGCAACTGGTCAAACGTCATGTGCCTGTGAATGGTGTTTCTCAACTAAATAGAGACTAAGAAATGGTCTCAACTAAACAGAGTATCAGAAGGAACACATTAATTTTATATTACACTTTGACCACACAGGAAGCATGCTTAGAAGGTTTTAGTGAGGTACTCAAGGCAAATGTCCACCAATCGCTTCTGCTTGAATTGGTCACTAATTTAACGAACCTGTTGCCCTTAGTCATTGGTCTAATGGACCTATAATCATTAGTCAGTGGGGCTAGCTCGGACCAGAGGCTTAGTGAAGTTAAACCTCCCTCCACCTGCAACTTAACGAAGCACTTCCTTGTAACATTCAACGTATACAAGACGATCAAGGACAATATAGTAACACGAAGGCTAAAATTACATGCAAAAGGAAAAATGAAAAGTGAAAATAAATAAAGGAAAGGCATAATAAATGAATTAATGGTAAGAGTATTAACGAAATGGTCTACCTCTAAATTAAAACATTTACACTATTAAATGTCTAGAACAGACAAATTTGTAGAGACAAAAAGTAGATTAGCAGTTTCCTGGAGCTGGAGATAGGCATGGGATTAACTATAAATGAACACAGCTGCACCACTTGGTAAAGTTACTATAAATGATTGAATTGTGTACTTAAAATGTTATGTAAAATGTAATTCAATAAATTTGCTAAAGAAGAATAAAACAAAATAATAGAGTGTTGTGGACTGAATGTTCATGCCTTCTCCACAAAATTCATATGTTGAAAGCCAAACCCCCAAAGTGATGGTCTGAAGAGATAGGTAGGGAATTAGGTCCCACGGTTGGAGCCCTCATGAATGAGATTAGTTCCCTTATAAAAGACACTCCAGAGAGCTCTCCTGCTCTTTCCACCATGTAAAGATAACAAAATATGGTGGTCTGTGACCAGGAAGAGGATGCACACCATAATCCAATCACACTGACACCCTGATGTCGGGCTTCCAGACTTCAGAACTGCAAGAAGTAACTGTTATTTGAGTCACTGAGTCTATAATTTATTATAGCATCCCAAAATGACTAAAACATAGACTATGGAATAATACCAACCTACGTTAAGTATAGAAAATTGATAAGTGTCTATAATATAAATCTCTAATTTTTCTATGTTTGGAATGTTTCATAATTTTTTTAATTTGCAAAATAAATAAAAACCATTTACTTTCTCAAATATGACATTATCCTGGAGGGGGGGTTGTATCTTGCCATCATTGTAAGGTGCATATGAGGTTTTTTTTTCCCTCTAATTTTAAGAGTTATTGGTAATCTATGCTTGATAACTAGCTGGTGTTGCTTCTGCATCTTTGGCAACACCTGGCTCAGAACTGGGCTCAGTGAACTTGATTCAAAGCCTCCTGTTTGCCCAGATTCAATGAATTTTTACAAAAATCTTGGCCATTCAAGAGGTTTTTCCTGAGACCTTTGCAAATCTTTTAACTAGAAAATATTACTATAATGATGAAGCAGAATGGTGGTTTGCGATGCAAGTACAAAGCCAAGGGCTCCTTGTTCAGTGATTCCCTCCTGCACCCCAACCCAGCCGCTCTTGTGATTCAATTCCTACTTTAGCAAAGATGTCAATCATCTTATCTAGTGAAGCCTTGGGGTTGATATATGAAGCAATAATCTCAACATTTTAATGAATTAGTAAAAATATCCTTTTACACACATTTCATTGATTCCCTAAAAGGCTCATGGAGTAATAGAGAACATGTTTGCCACATTACTGCCATTTTTCTGATGAGGAAATGGAGACACAGAAGATACCCGACATAGCAAAAATCATGCATTGTGTGCGATATGCACGCAGCAGAGTTAGGACAGAAATTCCATTCCCTTGTGTTTTAAAGTCAGAGTACAGAATATATAGAGTAAGATCCTATTTATGTTGACATTGGATAGCGTGGGGAGGGGGGCTCTGTGCCCAACAAGTGCACCGGCACAGGTTTTGGGAATTGAAAGAAGAGGCTGGTGACAGCTGGCTGGTGAGACATGCTCTTTATTGTCGGGAAGATGCAGCATGCAGTGAGAATGTGGCAAGCGCTTATATACAGCTCAAAACAATAATGGCAACATGCCGAGCGAAAGTGTCATCACATGGGTTCATATAGGAGATAATACTTTCGTTACATAAGCATGCTAAACCATGTCTCACCGGAAGTGAGGCTTGCCAGTCTGGCAGTCATCTTAGTTTGGCCTGAGAAACCTACTGCCTGTACAAATGAATTTTCCCTTACAGAGAAGCATTGACATCTCAGATTTAGCATATCCCAAACCACATTCCTGATCTTCACCACCAGGGACCCGTCTGCGCTTCTTATAGTCTTCCCTATCTCTGTGATGGTGACTACCCGCCGGCTGCTCAAGACAAAAAGGCTTCATCCTTCACCGACACTTCTCATTCTCTTACTCACATCCACTATGTCAGTAAATGTCCATCGCCTCAACACTGTGGTCCCCAACCCCCAGGACACGAACCAGTACCAGTCCACAGCCTATTAGGGACCTGGCCACAGAGCTCCTCCTCCCAACCTGCCCCCCACATCCATGGAAAAATTGTCTTCCATGAAACTTAGGAAGAGGGAGGTGCACAGCAGGAGGTGAGCAGCAGGTGATCCGACACAGCAAGATAGAGCAAAGCTTCCTCTGTATTTACAGCTGCTCCTCCACATGGCTCACCTGAGCTCCACCCCTTTCCCTCCCAACTCCCATCCATAGAAAAATTGTCTTCCATGAAACCAATCTCTGATGCCAAAAAGGTTGGTGACCGCTGCCTCAACACCCACACAGAAACCCACCACTTCTCAATAGCTACCACAACCTCAGTAGCTACCACCTTAGATAATTGCAACAATCTAACACATCTCTCTACTTCTATTCATGCTGCCCTAAAATCTACTGTTAACTCAGTGGACAGAGTGAATTAAAAAGAAGTTAAATCACCTTACACTTCTGTTCAAAACTCTCCAGTGACTTCTCATTTTACTCCAGGTCTTACCGCATCCTACAAGTCCTCTTGTAGGACTTGTGATCTTTTCTCCCATTGCTACCTTCTGTTGCCTCTCCTCCCTCCCCAAGAACTTCTTGCTATTTATCAAGCACACTACACAGGCTACTGCCTCACCTTTGCAACTGCGAAGAGTAACTCCTCCATCACTCCCTTCAAACACCCAAATGTAACCTTCCCAGTGAGGCCTGACCCGAGCATACATCCCCACTCAACCCAATGAATTGCAAACACAGCTTCAATTCCCTCCCTGCACCTGTGCCTCTTGCAACATGACTCTGAAGCTCCTTTCATCAAGAAGGTATGCTTCCCCTATTTCCCTAGTCAATAAGATGCTGGGTTTTGCAGAGGCCACACTTTCACTCTTTACTTTATACTAACATGGTCACTGGGAGAGGAGCTGAGGGATAAATTAATGACACAAACATGGAAATGTAAGAAGCTTGCTAAACCAAGCCTCCTGCCCCTTCATTCACTTCTCTTCCTAGAGCACCACAATGCATTTCAGACCATTATCGACCAAACCCAA
Organism: Microcebus murinus; assembly: GCF_040939455.1. NCBI lineage: Eukaryota > Metazoa > Chordata > Mammalia > Primates > Cheirogaleidae > Microcebus > Microcebus murinus. The sequence goes on along the minus strand of NC_134110.1, from coordinate 33,705,052 downwards.
CCTTGAGCATTCACAAAGAACTTGAGTCGCATCCTGCCAGGGCAGTATTTCTAAGCTTGCCCTTGTGATATCCCCAGGAGCAAAGCACGTCAACCAGGCCATAAGCTGTGCAAAGGCAGCCATAGAGGCAAAGGTATAAATAGCCTTTCACAGCTGGTGCATGTGGGATTACAAGTAATAACATTTCATCACTGAAGACACTGCACTTCATCGCAGAACCACTCCAGTTGTTTCTCCAAACTGTTTATAAATAATCCAGTGCTCTCGGAGGGTCAGCTCTCCTAGGTTCCTACTCTCTTGTCAAGAGTTTCTTGAACCTCAATAGTCCCAGTCATGACTGAGTCCCTAGTTAAATCCTGACCTATTTTAAATAAGTCTAACCCAAAATTCTGTGTCATAGCATCAAGTCATTTACTGATTATTTGTAGCTAATATGTGATGAATGTTATCATTGGAGGATTATGGGATGTCATGGAAACATATAGCAGGGGACCAAACCTGCTGTGGTCCATATGTAAACAAGGGGGGAGCTTTCAGCTCATATGCAGTAAAGTCATGGGATTAAGAGATTTGTTTGTTTGTTTTGTTTTGTTTTGTTTTGTTTTGGTTTGAGACAGGGTCTCCCTTTGTTGCCCAGGCTAGAGTGAGTGCCGTGGCGTCAGCCTAACTCACAGCAACCTCAAACTCCTGGGCTCAAGCAATCCTGCTGCCTCAGCCTACTGAGTAGCTGGGACTACAGGCATGCACCACCATGCCCGGCTAATTTTTTCTATATATATTAGTTGGCCAATTAATTTCTTTCTATTTATAGTAGAGACGGGGTCTCGCTCTTTTTCAGGCTGGTTTCGAGCTCCTGACCTCGAGCAATCCGCCCGCCTCAGCCTCCCAGAGTGCTAGGATTACAGGTGTGAGCCACCGGGCCTGGCCAAGAGATTTTAACAAGAGGAAATTTAAAGGATAAAAATAAGAGGCCCATCGCTTCTTGGCCTTTTGGCTAAGATCAAGTGTATGTAAAAATAAGAGGCCAAGAGCAGAGGTTTAAGTAATGGGAGCCAGCATGGCAGACTGAGATGGTGCCAAACAAGGCAGAAGAAAACCAGTTGGAGGATATCATGAGCTACAGTCTGACTATCATGTGCCCCCAAAATTCATCTGTTGAAATCTTAACCCCCAGGGCAATGGTATTAGAAGATGCAGCCTTTGGAAGGTGACTACATCATAAAGGCAGAGCTTTTCTGAATGGGATTAGTGCCCTTATAAAAGAGACTCTAGAGAGCTGGCTTGCACTTACACTGTGTGAGGACACAGCAAGAAAGCTGTGCATGAAGAACAGGGCCACATCAGACACCAATCTGCCAGCACCTTGATCTTGGACTTCCCAGCCTCCAGAGCCATGAGTGGACAAATTTCTGTGTTTGTAAGCTATCCAGTCTACGGCATTCTGTTGCAGCAACCCAAACAGACTAAAACATCATGGCAGCCAAATTGGAATATGAATTTTTAAAGTAGGCAATAGATAGCAAATCTGGGCAGTGTCAAGGTAGTTTATTGCCAATCAATACTCCTGCCAAGAACAAAGCAAATCAAAAGCAAAATTGGGAAAAATGTTTTCAAAAAAAATAACTAAAGGGTTCGGAAACTACTCAGTCAGTGAGAGCACAGGGACCAGGAGAAGGAAAGCACAGAAATGCGAGTCCCACATTACATGTCACTTTTTTGTTTATTTTATTTGCAGCTTTGAAGTTGGGATTTGAGGGACTGACACACTTAGCAGAGCCTGCAACAGGCTTGTGAGGCTGGGGGAACAAAAACTGGAATTTAGGGCTAATAAGGATAAGTTTCCTTGGTAAGCACCCCAGGTTTTCCGTTGGGACCCTTGAAGGACAGAACCCTAAGAGTTGAGGGACACATGAAAGAGTCCTTCTCTCACTAACATTGAAGCCCATCTTTGATCACCTGCGGTAGAACTTCCGGCAGTGATGCAAATGCCCTACACCTGTGCTGTTCAATATGCTAACTATGAGTAACATGTGGCTACTGAGCACTTGAAATGTGGCTAGCACAACTTATGAACTGAATTTCTAATTCTATTTAATTTTAATTATTCTAAATTTCACTATATATAGCCACATCAGGATTAAGCTGAAGGAGCAACCTCACCCAAGATCTGGTCTATTTCCCAGGGTGACCCACATCAATGACTGGTTCACACAAGGGTCCCAAAGAAGGACAACTCAGAGAAGCGATTTCAGACGCAGAGCTCCCTGTGGGATTGCCAGGGCTTCACTGGAGCTGCTTTGCAACACAAATTCTCCCTCTGACAATCCCTTCTCTTTCCTCTCTTCCCTTCCCTTCCATAAGCATTGATCCCAAGATCATCCCCTAATAAAAAATCCTGCATGCTAATCTCTTGGTCAGGGTCTGGGTCCCAGGAAATCCAACCTATGACATTTGGTCCTTGGAGTAGTCCAAGAAAGTAGACATTATTAATACTATAAGAATTTGGAGCTTAATCTACCCAGCTGGCAATAAGGCCCCGTTACTGCTGGGAGGTGACATGGCAGAGTAGCAATGCCATTATAAAAACTTTCACTAATTGTGAACTGGGATGGGATAATGAAGGGAAAAGTATACATTAGCTAGTGAGATGCAGCACATATTTGAGAAATATGGGGGAATAGTTACCATAAGAACAGTGAAATTCAGTGCCTTTGCTAAGTTTGATCGATGCACTGGAAAAAAGTAATTAAACAGCAATTAAAAGGAAAGTGTGAAAGCCAGAGGGTTTCCTTTGTAGCATGTAAAGAGACTTCCCTCTCCTGTAGGAAAAGGGCAGGGAAAACTGAGAAGCAGATCCAGGGCTGAAATATCAGAGTGGCTAAACTCCAAACATGGTTAAGATTCCAACCCAGGAAAGCCTGCTATGCCAAGGACAGTCCTGATTACAAAATAATGAGCACATGATGCATGGAATGTGTGCTACCTTGATAAAAGAGCAACACTCCAAACATTCAGAAATGGGCCACTTCTCCCTTATAAGAGCTAGCACCTGCCCCAACATTTAAAAGGCCATGCCAAGTCCTCCTACCTAAAAAAAAGCAGCACACCCTTCAAGGTCTGGCCCCACCTGCCCTCCTGGCCAGCAGGTTTATATTTAGGCTGAGGCTCAGTCACAACATAACTCACGTAAAGAAGTACCCAGGCTTATAAGGGGTGGAAGGGCTCTACTTGACCCATGACAGCTGGGAGAACATATGTGGGACTGAACTCCTGAGTGCCTGACGGAGGGGCAGAACATAAAGCTGGACAAAGGTGGGTGTAATAATTCTGAATTACTCTCAAGGGATACCAGAGTAATCCCAGGCAAGTCCCCAGGAAATGCTACGAAGCCTGTTAGGATGGCTCCTAGAAGCAAGCAAAAAAAGATGTCTCATACTAAGTGGATGAAATGCCAGTTTATTGTGGGAGGCAGTGGAAGAAGTGAATAACAGACTCTAGAAGTGGACATGCTCAAGTGGATCTACCATATAAAGCTGTAGATCACACCAGAGGACTCTTCAACAGGACGGCCCAGAGGATACACCATTTACCAAAATTCATATTTTGATGCTCCAATCCCCAATGTGATTGTATTTGGAGAAAGGGCCTCAAAGGAGGTGGTTAAGTTCAATGAGGTCCCATATGGCTGGTGCCCTCATAAGAAGAGGAAGAGACACAGATGTGCCTGCTCGGAGGAAAGGATGGGTGGGGACACAGCAAGAAGGTGGCTGTCCTTCCCCAGGCGTCCTGACAGCACAATGATCAGGATGTGGGTCCCTTCAGTGCACACTGCTGTGGCTGAACTGCAACATCACCCTGCTCAGGGCTGGCTGCGAACAGCTGGGGGGAGGCCTGGCTGGGATTCAGGAAGTCTTAGTTTAAGCTCAAGCTCTGCTACCTCTTGTCTGTGTGACTTTAATCTCTCTGTGTTATTTAATGTCTATGAATTTCTCCTTCCTTATCTATTAAATGGAGATAAAAATACCTACCTTGTATGGTCACTGTGAAGATTAAATGAGATAAAATAGGTAAAGCATTCAGCCCAATATCTGTAACACAGGAGGGGCTAAGTAAATGGAATCTATCACGTTCAAATAATCAAAATAAAGAATTATGTATTAACTGTGACTCTTCCATGAGGGATCAAGCAGCTTTTGCCTACAATGGAGGCACCAAATCTCCCATCAGAAAGAACATAACCCTAACACAGTCAGAGATGCTGGGTGAGGGCCCTTCCAGGGGAATCCTACTGCCTTGTGCTTTGGGAAGTACTTTTAAGTACCTCACCCGCCTTTTTCCTTTTTCTTTGTAAACTGAAAAGACTATAGTATTTGGGCACAAATTCCCCTGTTTCTGCACTTATGTCACCCCCATGATGTGCATTTTCTTGTTATATGACGGAGGTTTTGCACTACTGCACTGTGTTAGGGTTGGACATCCTGACCTGCATGCAGCACAGAAAGTCTCCTTTAAGCAGCTGGTTCACCATCCAGATCTTCAAAGGAGGAAACTGAAGCCAAGAAAAGATGCCCTGGAAGCTGCATCAGTGGCTTAGGGAAAGAGTTTGGACATAGTAAGAGGAGTGGGAAGGGAGAGAAGAACCTAGAGCAGGTAATCTACAACCGGGGGTGAATCAGCCTTGTCTTTGGGAAATCACATTTGGCTCTTTATCTACTCATGTTGCCATTGTGCTCGCCTTGTTTCTATTCATTTCTGTCCCAAAAACCTGTCCTGATTCAACTGTGCTCAGGCCAACAAGAAGAGTGGAGATCAGGGATGTGCCGGAGACTTAATCGGGAAGCAGAGCCCTCCTGAGGCACAGTGGGCGGTGGCCACGCTGGCCCAAGGGACTGATGTTTTTTAAGTACCAAGCCTTGGCTAGTTGTGGGGTTTTATCTGTATGCTGCTTTTCACTGTGTTGCTTAATACAGAAGGGAGTATGATTTTGTAAAGAGGAATTTTTGAACTTGATGAGCTAACCAAGGAGGGGGAAAAAAAAAACTTTTTCCCAAATAGAAGAGTTAATTTATCGCCTTTGGCAGAAAGTACCAGCTTGCTACTACAAATATAAAGTGCTTACTATGTGCTATGTTTTGTTCTAAGGATTTTGCATAAATTAAATATTTTAATCTTCACAACCGCCTAATGAGAAAGATAGTATTCTCATCTCTATTTACATAGGAGGAAACTGAGGCACAGAAAGAGGAAACAGTTGTCCCAAGGTTAAACAGTAAGCATGTGACAAAGTCAAGATTCAAACCCAGGCAGCTCGTCTCCAGGACCTAGACTCTTAACAGCTGCACGATGTCCTCTCTTAGAAAAAGTGCAGAAAAAAAGAAAGATCTCCTTTTTCTTCTAAGGAGAAAAATCAATCGGAACCCCACGTGCTGCAGGCTGTCCGCTCTGGCGCTGCCTCTCTCAACGGCACAAGCAGGGAACTGAGTCAGAGCTCCTTGGGGGCTGAGTGGTTGTGTTTTAGGCTGAAATGGAGCAGAACAGGATGAAAGCCCATCGCTAGAGCCGGCAGTGTTGCTTCTCAGCAGGTCAGGGCCAGGCAGAGCCAGTACGGGGTGGGGGTGGGTTGAGTCCAAATGGAAGCACTTCACCCCGCTCCCCTTTCTGCTCGCTGAGCACCAGCCGGAGCCCCCCGGGCGCCAAGAAGAGCAGCTGCACAAACGGTTGGCCGTCATTTATGAGGGGATTTTGCTTTTTAATTAAAAGAGTGAGCACTTGTGCTTGTTTTCATTAACCATCCTTCAGACAGCAAGATGCTTGCTTCTCCAGAACCCGGAGAGGAACAAACAGGAACCCAGTTACAGAAGGGCAGAGGCAATCCAAGTCCAGGCTGCACACACAGCCCTGTAAGTTCCAGGCCCCTCCTGCCAGGAACACGTCCCCCAGCAGGGCCAGTCTGACCTTCCTGCGTCCCTGTCAATCCTACCCTTTCCCTCTGCCTGGGCTATACACTTGCCCAGGACGCCTCCAAACCCTACCTCTCTCACTCAACCCTCTGTACTCACAATGTCCAGCTTAAATGCCACGCCCTCCCTGCCACCCCTGTCTAGAGGTGACATCTCCTTTCGCTCAGCTCCCATGGCATCAGGTGTCCTCTGCCATGGCATGACCACATCCTACACCTACGTTTAGCTCACTGGGGCCCGTGTCTCCCCAGAGCTCACCCACAGGGAGACGCACCTTCCTTCCTCCGCGGCAGGCAGGGCAGGTGTTATTCTCTGCTTTGACAGAGGTAAGAGAATCCAGGACCAAAAGGAGGGAACTTGCCCAAGGCCACATGGGTAGTGAACAATAGAGATAGTCCTAGCGCCAGTCCCTTGGACTTCCTAGTCTGCTTCACTGAACACTTTCCCCCCAAACAGATGCTGAGTTGGAGGGGTTGTGCACTCTCCTTGTGAACTTTACCCCTAAAACTCAGTATGACTCACAAAGTCTGAGTGATACCTTCCCTTCTACAACTGCCAACCCCCCTCTCCGTCCTCTTCTCTCCTCATGTACCAGCCACGCCAGCTTGCATGTGTTTCTCTACCATGGGAAACCCCCTCCTCTCCAACTCACAACTTCAGTATCTGTTGTGCCTTCGCCTGGATTTTCTCCTGCCCCCACCCACCCAGCACCACTCTTCTCTTGGCAGCCCCCAGCCAGTGCTCAACTCATCCTAAAGAACACATCCTCCCAAGGTGCTCCTGGCCCTAAACAGGTGAGGTCTACCCATTTCACAATTTCGAAGCTCCTTTATGAGCTTGATAGCATAAAGCATATGTTGTGGTTATATATTTACTTTTGCTATAATATATTTAATTTATTTAATGTCTGGTTCCCCCACTATATTGGCTACATTGTATAAATCTAGTCTGTACCTACTTCCTTCATCATGGCAGGAAGTATTGCACCTGGTATTGTGCCTGGCCAGGCATCTACTTACCTATCTGCACACACACACACACACACACACACACACACACATTGAATAAACAGATGAAAAACAAGATACACTTTTAAGTTGTCTTGAATGAGATAACTTTGAAATTTCCTTTTACTTTTAGAATTCAATAAGAACAACTTTTTAGACAAGAGGGGAACCTCACCTTCTATTCATTTGGAAAAAGTCCTCCAAGGAAAAATAAATTTTCCTCATCTCGGCTGTCTAGCAGGGGGTCAAGGGGTCCCCCAGGTTTAGCTGTGCCATCTGTGGATGGTGTGCCTTGGTCCACGTCTCGGGGAGTGGGAGATGAAGACGTGGAAAGGTGCTTCCTCCATTGAGGGAGAAACAGACCGGTCGGAGTCGGCCGGCAGAGCAGCCTTTGGAACGAGCCAAGAGCAAATGGGCTTCTAAATGCCCCGCAGCTGCAGAGGAGGCTTCCAGATGGGTTCTCTCGGAAGTTGAGGCCCCAACACACAGAACTGTTCTCCTTGCCATTTGCTTAACTCTCCCACAGCAGAAAACAAAAAAAGCTTCCCAGCTTTGTTTTGATGCACTCAATTGAAAACAAATATTGGACCCAGCTGTCTCCACTCTCAGATTTAAGAGATGAAATCATGACCACAGAATGGATGTGTTTCTCACCTTTGGCAGCCTCTGCTCCTAGCCCAGTAGCTACCCAAAGAATCAGTGAATGACTTCACTGAATGTATGTTCTGGCCCTTAAAAAGTGAACTAAAATGAGATATATTCAAAATGCTGGACTGAACTGGCTGGGCTACTAACTAGTTAATTGGCCTTGGACAGATCCTATAGCTTTCCTGAAAGTTGGCTTCTTAATTTACAAAGTGAGGATTGAAAGATTTTATATGAATTGTCTTTCCCACAGGATTATATCAAGGACCAAGTGCACCCAGAAGCAGTACAAGGCCATGGTCTAGAGGCAAGCAGGCTTGGGTTGAACCTTGGTTCTACCACTTGTTAGCTGCATGACCTTGGACAAGTCACTTAACCTCTCTGGGCTTCAGTGTTCTCATCTATTAATGGGAATACAAAAAGTATCTACCTATCACAGCAAAGGCTATTGTGAGAATTAAATAAGAAAATGTATTAATATATAAAGTGTTTAGTGCATGACTGGCACATGGTAGGAGCCCAAGAAATTATAGAAGCAGTAGCAATATCTGTATTAATGTCCCTAAGATAATGTAAACTATAAAATCATTATAATATGTAAATATGGTCAAGATCATCATGATTATTTGCCAGGTTAAACCTCTATCACTTTTTGATCTTATCTTTTCCTATACTTCCACAGAACACCATCCCCATATTGTATATTTGGAACTTAGCTATACTCCCCCAGATATTTTCTCTAATGGTTTTGGTTACAGTTAGAAACAAATGTGGCTCAGTCAGGTCACACCTCCTGGGCTGGAAATGGTGAGTGGATGTGAAGTGCAGGGTGGAGTCACCTAATCCAGGTTCCCCTCTGCAGATCTAGGGGACTTTATTTGGAATTCATTCCCAAAACTGAGCAGTCCCTTGGGGACTGACACCAACATCCTCCCCCCCACCCCCACCCCAACATACACACATAGAAAAAAATGCACGGTTATAAAAAATCCTCAATTCTGGCACATTCTTTAGAGTTGTAAATGATAGGCTTACCTTTAGTGATAAGAAGGTATGACAGCATAGCACAACAGGATGCCCCCTCACTGACTGGAAAACTTGGAGGGTGCTTGGCATGAAATAAGTGCTCAGTAAATATGTGTTGAGTGAATAATATGGTTATCATTAGTGAGAAGACTGTCAGGGTATCAGTTATCTATTGCCACAGTAATGCCACAAAGCAAGCTCCTCAAAAGCGTCAGTGACACACTCTAGGCATTTATTGCTTTCATATACCAGGTCAGCTGCAAGTAGGTTGGGTGCTAGTGCCATCCTGGATACCAATGGGTCTCATCAGTGGAAAAGCTGGAAAACAGGGGTCAGGTTCTCTGGCACCGAGCCTAGTGCCCTCCTAATAACCCCAGGTTTTCCCAGGTCCCTTTTAGTGCTAAGATTCTGTGTTAGTGGTAGAATAGATGGGGGTGGAGGACTCAGAATACGCACATGCAAATGCAAGCTTCCCCATTGTATACAGGACTAGTCACAAATTCCAATGAGCTGGACCAGGACTGAAACAAGCTGTAGCACAATTGCTGAGTTCTGAGAGGCAGAATTTGGGCCAGTGTTATTAATGGGCTGGATTTAGTGATGGGCTAGGGAATGGGAAGGACTCCACTAGGGAGAGGAGTGTTTGCCTGCAAGAGGCAAACCATCCACCTTGGCCACTGCAGGAGAAGCCATTTGCTTGGTGCGTGCATGTGTTACCTCCCAAGGGAGTATTTTCTCTTCCAACACACAGGTAGGAAATGTTCAGTGACTTAGTATGTACCTCTGAAAGCCTGCATACAGGGCTTAGAATGGTTTCCCTGAGCTCAGAATTGCAGGTACACACACAAACCACTCTGACTGAATTTGTTTTTAAAAGATCGTGTGGAATTCAGTCAAAGTGCCATCTATTTCCTCTTCCTAGCTCCAGATAATTAGTTGGGGGACATTTTTCAATCTTTACTGTCAGTTGACATAGAAAGAAACTGAATAAGAAGGCAAGCATCAGCCTGTCTTCAAGACCATTCCACCTTTAGGGGCATCTATGTTACCTAATTTGAAGATGTAAAATTGTCACTGTTCCTTATGATTCATTCATTCATTCAACAGACATGTATTGAGCCATATGCGACAGCTATTGGACTAGATATTAGGATTGAAGAATGAATAAGCCACAGTCCCTGACCCAAAGAGCTTTATTTTTCCATAATGGGGAAAAATAACCACAAAAATTATAAAAACATTATAATGAGTATATATGCTATATGACAGGAGATTTAAAAATGAGCTCCAAGGAGGAGGAGGCATTGGGGGTATGTCCTAAAGGAAAAGGAATTCTAAGCAGAGAACATGCAAGCTGTGTGAATTGGCTCATTCAAACTTCTTCCTCTCATCCTTCAAGGGAAGACTGGAAAGCTGAAACTCACATTGTGCAGACTCCCTTGCAGCTAAGGTCTGAATACAAATTAGATTCTAACAATTATATGTATTTGAGTGGGATTTGAAAGGCAGAAAGAAACTAAACCAACCTATCTGCTCTCTTTTGTATTGCCTCTGTAGGTAAGAAAGTTCTTAGTAGCATTGTGGGGTCTAATTTCCAGCTTGGTGTCTTTGCATTTGAAATGGGAGCAGAGGTCCTTGAATCCAGAAAGCTCCCTAGCAGCCTCAGAAATAGAAGCTCTCCTGTGAATCAATTTTATGCTGATCTGGGAATAATTCCTTCCAATGATTTTGCTAGCACTGAATTCCTTATATTAAATGCCTTTCTACTTTAAATACATAAATTCATTTCTATGTCCTGTACTCAACTGTAACTTGTTTGGAATTTGGAAACAAACAAAGGCTTAAAGATGGGAACTTGAAATTTGTTATCTGAGCTTAGTGGTTTTGAAGGCAGGGATGATGTGATTACCATTTGAGGAGAGACTCATGATTGTGAGGGAATGACTTCCTGGCTACAGACTGGAATCCAAGCATAACATAGTAGCCTCACTGAGATGAATGGGTGGAGGGGCTAGAATGTGTGGAGTAGAGAACTGGAGTTGAGAAAGCTGTACAGATTGTGGAGTGCTGGGCTGTACAAGAAAAAGGTGAGTCTACATGAGGCTTGCCACAGAGGGTAGAATAGAGATATTAGAGGTTAGGCAGTGTCCAGAAAGTTGAAATTCTGGCCCAGGGAGAGAGGAGCAAGACCTCAGTAACACCTTGTTAACACTCTCCTTGGCCATCAAGCTGAGAAAACAGAAGGGCCCTGATTTAGGTTTAAAGGCCACAAGCCTCTGTAAGGCCTACACTAGACATACTCTAATGGATCCCAAAATCCAGATATGATAAGATTTACAAAAAGAGACAGAGTTTAGAGATTAAATCCCCCAAATTCTAGAGCTTGAGAAACATGTTAGGCTTTTTTTTTTCACAGATTAATCTTACAAAACACAAAACCAAATCAACACAAGTTCAAGGTGACCAAATATTAATTGAGCAACTTCCAAAAAAAAAAAATCAATCTATTTCATCCATTTTGTTCAACAAAAAGTTCAAAAGTACTACACATACAAGAAACAGAAAATATGGAAATATAACCTTTAGTGGAGGGAAAAAAAAGTCGATTGAAAACCAAACCTGAACTAGCACAGATTTATTATTTAGTAGATTAAAACTTTAAAGCCAGTAATATAAATGTGCTCATTGAATTAAAGGAAAATGTAATAAAAATGAATGAACAGATAGGGAAACATAGCAAAAAATTTAAAAAGAAAGAAAACTAGATTAAAAAGTCAAATGGAAATTCTAGAATTGGTAACTGAGACAAAGTAGTTGAATGGGCTTAGTAGCAGATTTGAAATACAAAAGAAAGATTTGATGAACCTGACAATGGATCAACAGAAATTCTCCAATCTAAGGAGCAGAGAAAAAAAAGACTGGAGTGGTCAGTGCATATAGGAACATATGGGACAACATCATATGTGTACTAAGAGTCCCAGAAAGAGAAGAAAGTAAAAACAAGGCTGGAAAAAGCATTTCAAGAAAAAATGGGCAACGAATAAAAAGCAGGAATTTTCAGAGCCTGTAAAAAGCTAAAAATTAAGGATCCATAAAATATTCCAAAGAGCAACCTAAGCAGAGTCTGCCCAATGCATTTGACCCTGGAACTTTTGTACCAAGAAACACATCACAGAGCTATGCTTTGTAGAATTCACTTTGGGAAACATCGCCCTAGATATTGAAAATGCAGCTCAGGCACTTCTTAAAGATATAAATGATCCTGGCCTCTCAGAGGGTGATAATATTCAAAGAGTGAGTGACAATTACAACAAGAATACTGTAGGAGGTCAGGGGAGGACACAGAAAGAGAAGTTGAAGGAGCTAAAGACAAATGACCTCCACATGTCCTGGTCCTGGCCCTGAGCCAGGACAAATGGACTCTGCTTAATATCTCCAGGCCCACAAACACCACTTAGTATAAGCAGCCCCAGGAGCCCCAAGGGAAATCTGGGTTCGGGATTCAGAAAACTCATTTTCACTAAAGTAGATAGGAACATTGGAGAAGTGTCAAAATCCAGGTGGAGAGGATTGCTTTGTGTTTTCATTTCATTTTCTGAAAGTGACAGAATTGTAGGAAAAACCATTTGATATAAGAGAAATAGCATGAAACCACAAATCACAGGTCCCTGGATCACAGCTGAGTCTGACCAACACACTCTGTGTGACAAATGAAAGAATCCAGAGGATAGTAAACAGAACACACTGCAAAATGTAAGACAAAAACTCAAGTAATAACTAAGAGACAATGTCGTGTGATAGCCTGCATAATAAAACCTGCAAATACATAGCCTTTTTATTTACACAGATCTTTATGACAACCCACAAGGGATGTGCCATCTTTTCTATTTTACAGAAAAAGAAATCGAAACTCAGGGAAGTACTCTGAATTTCCAGAGTCCACATGATTAGTTCACAACAGGTCTGAGACTCGAATGAAGCTCCTTCCTCTTAGTTAACCCATAGCTCCAAATGAAAAAAAATAGCCAAGGCTAATCCATGGCAAAATTGTAAAAAAAAGTATGCATTTCCCCACTTCTTTTGCCATGTTCTTCTCCTCACCCTAGTTCCCCTCCACCACCACCCATCCATATTCCCTTCCTAGAAATACCCTTAATCTAGGAGCTCTTTCCTTCTGTGGCTCCATGGCTTATTGTGCATAGGTACTGCCTCAGCCTCAGTCTCTTCAGTCATAAAATTGGAGAGATAGAGTGTTATCAGCAAGATGACTGACTAGAGACTGCTGGTGCTCACCCACCTCCACACAAGAAATGATGAAGGCAATGAATAAACAGTAAGATTTAAGTGGAGCATATAAGGGAGAGTGCTGGAATGCAGAGGCACCTGCAGTGATTGGAAGCCCAGGAGGGCAGCATGAAGGCACTGACCTTTGCAGCTCCATCTCCCCAACCATGATTAGATAGGGCTGGAGTGAGGAGAGATTTCTCCTTGTGGGGAAAAAGGAAGCAGAAGAACCCCACCAGCTCCCGTTGCCACTGAAAATACCTATAGCCCTTAACAGAGGAGAATCCCACAGTCCTCAAATGCCCTGAGTCTGGTTTGGAGAGGAACTCTAATTTGCTCCTAATTTGAAGCAAAGCAGCTGCATTGCTTCAAATTAGGAGTTCAAAATATTCCTCTTCCCCTACCTGTTGCCTGTGAGTCAAGCTGCTATAGCACAGTGCCATCTTGAGACCAGAGCCACCACTAGAGTGCACCCTGCCCTGGGAGCCAGTATGCATTGTATTTCTCCACCACTGGGGCTCTATCTTCATCAAGCCAAGTCCACATGGGTGGCTAAAGGCCAGAACCCCAGCTGATGCAGTCTGGGCCCAGGATCAGCTGTGACTCTGATCCTGCAGAGCAGTGAAACCAACTCCTGCCACTTGTATCTACAGCTGGAGGAATAGTCTAGCAATTTCACCCAGGGAAAATCCACCCTGGAGCTGGCCAGACCACTGTGTGCCCTCCCCTAAATGGAAGAGGTCCCTGAGCCACAGAGCAGATGATGTGGCCCCAGGTTGGCAGAGTGGCTATAAGCCCACATTCAGGACCTGAGGAATAGTCCCACAGTGCCCCCCCTAGCCCAGAGACATGTCCCTGGCCAGCCCAAAGGACCCAATCCCACAATCAGGGCATAAGAAACAGCTCCATGTACCACCCAGCCAGACATACCACCAGGCCAGCCAAACAGCTTATGCTTATATCCTGGGCCTCAGAAATCAAAAGAGTCCTTGAACTGAATGACAAACAGGACACGAGCTCTTGAAATCTATGGGATGCAGCAAAAATAGTCCTAAGGGGAAAATTCATAGCCTTAAATGTCATCATCAAAGAGACAGAAAGATCATAAATTAACAACTTAATGTCATATCTCAAGGAAATAGAAAAAGAACAACATACCAAATCCAAAGCCAGCAGAAGGAGAAAGAAAGTTCAGAGCAGAAGTAAATGAAATGGAAACCAAAAAAAAAAAATACAAAAGATTGATAAAAAAATAAGCTCAATCAGAAATGCAAAAGGAGATATTATAACTGATACTGTGGAAATACAAAATAACATCCATGAATACTAGAAAAACCTCTATGCAAACAAACTAGAAAACCTAGAGGCAATGGATAAATTCCTGGAAACACACACCTCCCAAGCCTGAATCAGAAGAAATAGAAATCCTGAATAGACCAATGACAAGCAGGGAGATTGAAGCAATAATAAAAATATCCCCCCTCCAAAATCCCCAGACAAGATGGGTTCACAGCTGAATTCTACCAGACCTACATAAAAGAACTAGTAGCTATCCTACAGAAATTATTCCATAACATTGAGAACGAAGGGATCCTCCCTAACTCATTCTATAAATCCAGTATCATCTTCATACCAAAGCCAGGAAAGGAAGCAACAAAAAATGGAAACTATAGACAAATACCCCTTATAAGCACATATGCAAAAATCCTCAATAAAATGCTAGCAAACCAAATTTGACAACATTAAAAGGATAATTCATCTGATCATGTGTATTTCATCCCAGGGATGTAAGGATGATTCATATGCAAATCAATAAATGTGATTCGCCACCTAAACAGAAGCAAAAACGAAGACCATACGATCATCTAAATAGATGCAGAGAAAGCATTTGATAAAATCCAGAACGCTTTCATGACAAAAGCCCTCAACAAACTAGGCACAGAAGGAACATACCTTAAAATTATAAAAGCCATATATGACAAACCCACTCACCAGAGCAATTAGGCAAAAAACAGATAAAAAGGGTATCCAAATTGGGAAAGAGGAAGTCAAACTATCCCTGTTTGCTAATGATAAGATCTTGTTTTAAAAAAAACCCTAAAGACTTCACCAAAAGACTCCTAGAATTAATAAATAAATTTAGCAAAGTCTTAGGTTACAAAATCAATGTACACAAATCAGTAGTATTTCTATATACTAATAAAAGTCAAGCTGAGACTCAAATCAAGGACTCAATACCATTCACAATAGCTACAAAGAAAATAAAATACCTAGGAATATATTTAACCAAGGAGGTAAAAGATCTCTATAAGGAGAACTACAAAACACCGGTGAAAGAAATCATAGACAACACAAACAAATGGAAAAATATCTCATGCTCATGAATCACAGTTAATCAGCTCTCATCCTAAGACTCATATAACTGACTGCCAACTGCACATCCCAGTTTAAACAAATCTCAGACTCCTCAAACCTATCCAGAGTAACATAGAAAGCAAGTGATAGAGCCAGAACTCACATCCAGGTCTACCTGGGTCCAAGGCCACAGCCCTCTTGCTACCCAACTGACCTTCACAGGCAGTCTTAGATTCAACCACCCTTTCTTGTTTTGCTGGCAGAACTACTCCCTCCTTCTGCAAAGCTTCCTGTTTCTAGTTCAATTCAATTCAATGAGTGCTTGCTGAACATCTCCTTTTAAGATACAAAGGGAAGCTACAAGCTATTTCCATGACCAGGACAAACATGAATTTACATAAAAGCAACTCTCCACCTCCAACCCAACAATTTACATCTTTGAAAGTCCAATCTCTGAATATGGAACAGTAAACATACAGGCTTTAAGGACAGCACTTCCTTCCTTGGAATGCTATTTTATAAAATCCTTATATATTGTTTATCTAAGTATTTCTCTTCCCTCAGACCAAAAAAGATGTAAATAAGTGAGATAACTAGGATAGTTTTGCTTCAAGCTCTGATGAATTTGCTTGTTGCAGTCCAAGAAAATGAGAAACATTGCATAAAACTTTTAAAAATAAAATTTTTTGAAGGCTTCCTTGCAGGCATCTGTGAAAATAAAAAAAATAAAAAATTTTTTTGAAGGCATCAGAAAGCTTCCATGGCAGGTAGGATATCAAGTAGCCAAGACACTGCAGAGAAAAGTGCTTGTGAAGAGTTCAACACTGGCACACTACTTTTTTCATGGGGGAATTTGCAGATTCTTCGCATAGGTGGGGATGGAAAGCTGAGAAGGTGAAATCTAAAAAACAGAGCAGCTCTAAAAAGAGCTTTTGTAATCTCACAGGCTGGATAAAGAATTTGTGTTTGGGACTGCCAAGACAGTCAACACCAAGGCTTGAGAATCCCTGAAGAAAATGGTTCTCCTCTAAAGTCTTTTGCTAATTTTTTATTTTTTTTACTTCAAATGAGTAAACTCCAAAGGAGGAAATACAGTTCCTCCTTTTGCAAGCCAGTATGGTTCTCAACCCCCTCAGACCCAGCAGCCTCCCTCTCTCTTCTTTTACTTTTAATTAACAAATAATAATTGTGTATATCTATGAAGACACAAGGCCAGTGGCTAGAAAGCCAATGGAACATAGGTGAAAATAATGACCAGAAGATTCAGTATTGTAATGATGTAAATTATCCCCAAATCGATCTAAAGATTTAAAGCTATCCTAAATCCCAGTAGGTTTTGTAGTAGAAATTGACAGTTGATTTTATTATACTATTTATACAGAAATGCATGAAGCCAAGGTAAATAAAAAAAACTTGAATAAGAACAAAATGGAAGATCTTACACTAGAGATTACCAAGTTTACAGTAATTAAGATGGCATGATATCAGTACAAGGGTAGAAAAGAGACCGATGGAACAGAACAGGGAGTCCAAACATAGCCCACACACATACAAAGTCACCTGATGTAAGGCAAAGGTGACACTGGAAAGCCATAAGCATAAGGTGTTTTGTTCTGTTTAATAAATGATATTGGGATTGTAGAATATCCACGTGAATAAAAATAAAATATCTTAACCCCTACCTCACACTGTGAACAAAAATCAATTTCAGATTAATTCTAGATCTAAATGTAAAAGATAAAACAATAAAGCTTCCAGATGACAATATAAGCACAGCCCTGGAGGAAGCCATGTTTTCTTAAACAGAACACAAAAGCAGTAACAATTAAGTAAAAGATTGATAAATTGAACTTTTTTAAAATCTAAAGCTTTTTTAAAATCAGAAATCACCACTGAATAAGACATTTGCAGTGCATACATCTAACAAAGGGCTCATACCCAGCATACGGAGAGAACTCCTAATCAATAAGAAAGACACAGATAACCCGATAGGATGTGACTAAAAGATTCAAACAAGCACTTCACAAAAAGAATATCAAAATAGTCAATAAACACATGAAAAGATTCTACACACCATTGGTCACACAGAAATACAAACTGAAACCACAAGAAGATACCACTACACATCTACTAGAATAGTTAAAAAGACTGACGGGGATATAGAGCAACTGAAACTCTCTTACACTGCTGCTGATGTGAGTTTAAATTAGCAATCACTTTGGAAAATTGTTTGGGAGTGCTCACAAAAGCAAACAATACCCTATGACCTTAGTAAATTCCATGCTTAGGTATATTTCCAAAAGAACAAATACATGTATGTACCAAAAGGCATGTCATAGAATGCTCAAAGCAACATTATTCACAGTAGCCCAATATTGGGGGAAAAAATCCAACAACAGCCAAATAAATAAATTGTGACACACTCACATAGTAGTAAATGATGCAACAATAAAATTGTACATTTGCTACAAACAAAAACCTAAATAAACCTAATAACTATAATATTGAACCAAAGAAGCTAAACATCAAAGAGTAGATACTATATTATTTCATTTATATAAAATCAAAAATAGATGAAGATATTTGATGACGAATGAGAATAGTGGTTAATCTTTTGATGATAGTGATTAAGATGCTGTTTTGGTCACACAGGTGTGTTCATTTCTGAAAACTCATCAAAGCTGTACACTTATGATTGGTGCACTTTCCTGCATGTATATTACATTTCCATAAAGAGCTTATTTAAAAACAAGTGATATCCAAGATCAGTGGATGAACTTTCAGGGACCTACCCTTGGCAATGCACAGTGGTGGAGAATAAGGTGTCTTTTGTCAATGCAGAACAAATCCTTACTGGGGACTGGGAAGTCTCCCCACCCACACACAGCACCGTCCACCATCCCTCCACAGAAGAAGTGGAGCAAGGTCAGTGTGGTCTGATGGGCAAGGAGGTTGGAGAGAAGAGTGGTCCAGGAGAACAGATTCCGGGAACTCAGTGGTCTGGAGACTCACTGGTGCACCCTGGCACCTGGTTGAGAACTGAGGATCATTATTGTTTCCATGTCTAAGGTGGGAGAAGGGTACCCACCACCAACTGCCACTCAATCAGTAGAGATCTGATTCTTTCTCCATTACATGACCTCTGGCAAGTAGCACCCCCAGTTCCCCCACACCCTGAAATGGCTCGAAATCATTATTAGGAGGTAGTGACTAAAAGGCCAATTTCAACACATGAAAAACTACTTGGGGATGTCAGAATGTAATATGCAAATTGTGAATTTTCAAAAAGAAGAAAGAAAGCATAAAAGTTGAGGATTATTTGTAACTCAGAAATAAGAGAGACCATGACTGAGCTCCACACTACATTTTATTGCTTAGCTCCCCTGATCTCAGTTCCACCTGACCAAAAAAGCTCTAAATCTTATGGAGGTTGTGTGATAGTCTCTTTCTTTGTCTGTACCTAGTTTGTTAATTTCTAGGGAAGGAGACTTAGGAGGATCCTCTCCACTCTTTTCCCAGAATGAGGTTGCATGTAGCTGTGTTCTCCTCTTGCCCCATAATGAAAGATTAAGGTATTCAATTCTTTGACAATAAAGGAAGCTGGGGAAGGAGAGAGGGGTGCAGTTCCTTATTATTATTAATAAGTCCCTCCTTTTTTTTTTTTTTTTTTTTTTTTTTTTTTTTTTTTTTTTGAGACAGAGTCTCACTTTGTTGCCAGGCTAGAGTGAGTGCCATGGCATCAGCGTAGCTCACAGCAACCTCAAACTCCTGGGCTCAAGTGATCCTCCTGCCTCAGCCTCCCGAGTAGCTGGGACTACAGGCATGCGCCACCATGCCTGGCTAATTTTTTCTATGTATATTAGTTGGCCAATTAATTTCTTTTTTATTTATAGTAGAGACGAGGTCTTGCTCTTGCTCAGGCTGGTTTCGAACTCCTGACCTTGAGCAATCCGCCCGCCTCGGCCTCCCAGAGTGCTAGGATTACAGGCGTGAGCCACCACGCCCGGCCTAATAAGTCCCTCCTTTTTCCAAATGTACAGAAGGAAACACACACTCAACTCTGACAAAGTTCTGAGTGCTTACAAACTCAAAGACTTGATGGGATCAATTTAAGAAAGTGAGAGGATAGGAAATCAGGTGACATGAATCTATTCAACTGGGTTGTGGTGGGATAGGTGAGCAATCCTGCCAAAATCACCAGAAAACCCTGTTATGGTCTGAATTTTGTATCCTCCACAAAATTTAAATGTTGAAACCTAATCATCAATGTGATGGCATTAGGCATTGGAGCCATTGGGAAGTGATTAGGTCATCAGAGCTAATCACCTGGTGAATAGGATTAGTGCCCTTATAAAAGAATCCCCAGAGGTCTGCCTTGTCCCCTTCACCACGTGAGGACACAGTAAGAGGGTGCCATCTATAAACAAGAATGTGGACCCTCACCAGACACTGAATCTGCTGGCACCTTGATCTTGGACTTCACAGCCTCCAGAACTGTGAGAAACAATTTTTTGTTGTTTATAAGCTACCCAGTCTATGGTATTTTGTTATAGCAGCCCAAACGGACTAAGACCTGCCCCCTGCCCCACAAAATAAGTCATCTCTATCTCTTTGGATGAGGACACTAATACAGATACACACCACAAAATAACACAGGTGTGGTCTGCTGGTCTACCCTAATGGCCATGCCCTAAACACTGCAATTTCCTGTGTTATTAATATTTCCAGGGCTGAGTTGTTCTTTGGGAAACCAGGAAGGCTTTGTAGAAGTGCCAGGACTTGAGTCATCTGAGTAAGACTTTCACAGCCTGTGTTCTATACTGGACTTTTCTGACGCCTGCCCAAAAAGGAAGCGGATGATTCTCTTCACAGTGGGACTGCCGGCTCTCTCCTTCCAATCCATTAAGCATGGCGTGGAGCTGTGTAACTTTGCACACGCTGTGCTGTTCTGTATAAATAGGGACCATCCATCAGAAATGTCACAGACAGGAAGTCAATGAAGTTTCTACAACCAATTTACAATCAAGATCCGCTGTGAAATACACGCATAAAATGCCTTAACAGATTGAGAGGATGTGAAATACACATTATATGTATGGCTAATGAAGCCCTGTTAAATCCGAGGGATGGAGCACAGAGAAGAGAAAGTGGTAAATGTACAAAAGGGAGGGAACAAGCAGTGAAAAGCAGGTGGGTCTTTATTCACATTTGGAAATGAAAAACAACAGCATGGCAAATAGAAACAGAGTAACAATGTTCCATTTTCTTCCATTCTGCAAAGTCAGCAAGCCAGGGGCACTCTTGCAAATAAATGTTCTTCTTGATACTAAATTTATTACTGCTGGGCTAAAACGTATAAAAATTGAAGATTTCTATTTAGCAGAAAATAAATTTAACCAAGTGGATAGCAAAGCAGGTTTTCTGAGTCTGGGCTGCCAACTTGCCTCAAACTTGTCCTGGAAGATTCACTCAAAAGCATAAAATTTTGACTAGGGTTCAGAGCATAGTTTCATTTTTATTATAGAAGCTTCAAAACTATCCTTCTAGGCCAAGGAAAAGATTTGTCCATCATCCTCATCATAGACATCCCTATTACAGAGGTCCAAGACATGGCCTTGCATAAGATAAAGATTCAATACTTTTCAATTACCTCAATGAATGACCAGCAATGTCTTTCTTTTCATATTTGTTGAGGCAATGGAAAGATATGTAACTGCCAATAACATCCTCATCAATATCATTATTGTCATCAGCACTATCATCACCCTAGTTGATATTTAATTAGGACTGATTTCATGCTAGGTACAAAAGTGATTTCACAGAGGCTGAGTACTATTATATGCCCACTTTACAGATAGTAAAACCTAGACTTAGATTATAGACTCAAGATTCCAGCACCATCTTTCTAAGGCAAGACCACCAAGAATAGTAGTCACTGGATCTTCTGCCATTAATCAAGGGCATTTATAAGACCTTGCAGTGGGTTAGTTGTCCATTTCCTTCTCAAAAGTCTCTAAAACATAGAATCTCTCCTTCTTAGCCCATTCCTGCAACAATGCACATCCCAGTCAAGAATGAATCAATCAAATAAACTTTTTCCAAGCATATAACACTGATAATAATAGCTAACTCTACTGACTGCTAACTGTATGCCAGGTGTGTGCTAGTCATTTTGTATGGGTTATCTCATTCATTTATCACACAGGAAGCAGCCACCATTATTAATCAACATTTTACAGGTGAGGAAACTGAGATGTATAAAACTGGGCATACATCCAATGTATGTACATAATTGGCAGAGCTGGAATCACTCTCTTCCTGTTCTCTCCTGAACCTACCATAGTTGGTGTCTCTCAGCCGCTGCTCAACTGAAACTGCTCTTGCCACAGGGCCAAGGACTGCCACACAGATCAGTCTCATGAGTAGTGCATGCTCAGTTCTCCTATGAGCAGATTTTCATACACTCGATCACTCTTACCTTTTAAAATGTTTTCTTTAATGGTCTCCCATTATTCTTGATTCTTTTCCTAGTCATTAGCTGGCCCTGCTCAGCCTTCTTTGTAGGTTCCTCCTCACCTCCCTGATTCTGAATGTTGGAGTTCCCTGGGTCTCACCTCCTTCCTGCTCTATCTCACTCACTCCCTTAGCCATCTCATCCATGCACAGAATTTTAAACCCCATCTGTAGACTGACAATTCCCAAATTTATTTCTCCATCCAAGACTTATTCTCCAAAATTCTTAATAATGTAGCCAATTGATGTCTACCAGTTATCTCAGATTTGACAGATTTGTACAGCAGAACTAGTACTGTACAACTCACAAAAAGATCCTTCCCCCAAAGTCTTTCCTTCTCAGTATACAGCAGCTCCATTCTTGGAGTTGCTGGAGTCAAACACCTTGAGAGCATCCTTAACTCCTCTCTTTCTTTCATATTTCATGCACTATCCATTAATAAACACTTTAGGCTCCACCTTCAAATTATAATAGAAATTGGACCATTTCTTACCACTCTACTACTTTCACCCTGCACCAAGGAACCACGTGGATGACTATAATGCAATAGCCTCGTAATTGGCCTCTTTGTCTGCTGTTCCTCCTCCCCCAAGTCTGCCCCTAAGAGAGCAGCCAGAGTGGTAGTTTGTGACACCAGTTGCCCCTGATGGGCCATGCCTCTGGTAACCACACCTGCATGTTGTCCCACGTGGGCTCTTGGCTTGGCAATGTGACTTAGCACATAGAAGGCAAATGGAAGCTTAAGAAATGAGTGCTCTCTAGAAATGTTGCCATCATCCCAGAAAAAAGCCCAGCCTGGTGTAGCCTCCTTGAGGAGGAAAGACCACATGGAGAGAGATGGCCAGATGTCCCAGTAATTCCAACAGAGCCCAGCCCCAAGCCAGCCCTTCAGCTGATGTGGCCACACAAGTCGGGTCAGGTGAGATGGTCAGACAACTGCCCAGTCAACCCACAGGCCAGGGAGAAACAATAAACCACTGCTGTCTAGAGCCACTAGCAATAGCTGACACACAATCTCTTCAAACAAGCCTGTGCAGTTCATCCCTGTGTTGAAAATCCTCCAGTGGCTTTCCATTTAACTCACAGTAAAAGCCACAGTTCTAACAACAGCCTCCAGGGGCCAGCACATTCTGCCTTCCTGCCTCTTCCTGGTGTCATCCCCGTGGTTGCTCCTGCTCTTCCTCAAGTTCATGAGGCACAGGATGCTCTTTCTTTAGACACTCCTCCGGCCTCTTTCCTCATTTCCTCCTGACTGGAGGTTTCCCTTAAGAACTCATACAAACAACACCATGCCCTCCTCCAGTCTCCCTCCCCTACCCTGGGCACTGTCTCCTGGAGCATCTGTCACCACTGTGCCACCACGTGTTCACCCGGGCACCTGTCTATTGTTGGTTTCTCCATGTAGAACATGAGCTCCGTGAAGTCAGGGAGTTTGACATTTTTGTTCTCCACTGTATTGTAAGTGCCTAGAACAATGCCGCAGTCATGGTAATGATCAATAGGAAGAACGGAAATGAAGGAATGAACTCAGAGTCTAACATACCCTCTTACTCCACACCCAACAGATCACCAGGAACCATTCCACCATGGACGTGGCCTCTAAGCTTAAACTGAACGTGCTTGCTCAATCCACAGCAATCGAAAGAGTCCTGCTCCTGAGAAGTCCATAATCTAGACTAGCAGGAAAGTATGACATGTGACTACCCCCATGATGATGTGTAAGGTGCTAAAATAGGGAAATATAATGGGATATTTAGAAGCAAAACGTGGATTTTCTCCCCACTACCGTGAATCAAAAACCTAGAGTCTTTAAATTAAAACTCATTTCTTAAAATTATAAAGTATTAAGAGCAACTTTTAGAATGATTCTTTCAAAGCTATCTCAGGGATCAATCATGATTTTCCAATTCTCTGCAAGTAAGCAGTCTGGTTTTTAAGTTCATACATGTTCCCTTAATAGATTTGTGTGCTTCCAAACACAGGAATTGTGAGAGGGAGTGTTTGGTCACCAAAGATGAAAAGTCAATTTCATATCACAGAAAGAAAATCATTTTCCAAGAGGTTACACAAGTCAACAAATAACAATATTCAAGCCTCTGGAACTGGCCTTGTCCAAGGAAATAACTCCTGAATTTAAGGAGAGAAACAGCCCGAAGAGATTGGAGTGAAGTCACCTGTCTAGAAATTGACAAGACCAGTGACAAAATATCGAAGTCAAGTTCTCAAGCTGTGCAAGGTTAACAGAAATGTCTGTATAGATTGCAAACTCTAGGCCACTGGATACTGTTAACTTCTCCAAAATGCATAAAAATCCTGTCAATTATAAACTAGTGAGCTTGACTTCCATCATAAAAACTGTCAGATGAAAATGAGAAACTTCTTTACAAGCCCAGTATTAAATATGACTTGTCAAATCAGTCATGTCCTGAGCTTGCCAATGGCAATGAACTTGCGGCCCTGTAGTTTGCCATGTGTATGCTCAATAAGGCTGCAAGACAGAAATGTGAAAACCCAGTTGAAGACAGCTACAGAACATGTTTGATGACTTTTGTTTCCTTGTGTATCTCTCCTGGTGAAAGAAGGTTTGATTTCACTCCGCCCTGCTCAGCTCCTGTGGTTCATTTGGGGCTCTGTGGGTGGGCATGGGGCCCAGCCCATCCAATCCCTGAATTCCATCCCCCCAGCAACAGAGATTGCTGCACTTTTGATCCCAGGATGGGATGCAAATCCACCCAGTGAAGTCAATCCTGAGACTTTTGTTGGAACTACTGAGGAACGGGCTCTCTCTTATCTCTGTATTTCTAAATTGATAGAATACAACCTGAGAAAAGAAGTTGTGGAAGAATAAAGAACATGAAGGGAGGCAGATCTGAGAGATGGGGCGAGAGGGACAGAGGGGGCAGAGTCCCTGATCCTGCCCTAACTGAAGTTAGATCCACCCCTGGTTCTCTGCCATCAGCCAGTAAAGTCTCCCTTTTTTGAAAGCTGGTCTGATTAGCATACTGCCTAATGTCCACACAATGCTCCCCGCCCTCTGACCGGCACTTCTCCCTGTTGACTCAAATTTTCAGGCTTATCCTCGACGACGTGGCCTAGGAACCAGCCTGTTCTCACTCAGGCTCTCAAGGCAGTTAGGGAGTGATCATCCAAATGCTCTGTGACTTCACTTTGATTCCAAATTGCCTAGGATGCAATAGAGATCTAGTAGATGCTCGATACATGTAACTATCTAACTGAATATTTGTAGCAGATGATGGTGGTTCCTGCCCAAAGCCCCTTTATTCAGCTGTGGGTTTATTCCCAGCTGTTGGCATCGGCTGCTAGTGGCTCCGTCTGCACCCTTCTCTGAGGGATTCTCCTTGGCTTAGCCGTGGGAGTGTATCCCCTGGAGGTGGCTGGAGGTTGCGCTTTCCCAACAGCATGGGGCAGCTCTTTCGCAGTGGCTCACTGGCAGCCACCTTCTCTTTTCCTTTTATAAAATTAATTTTATTGTGTGTAATTTAAGATATACAATATTTTGTCACGAGTTAGTGTATATAGTAAGACGGTTACTATAGTGAAACAAAGCAACATCTCCATCATCTCCCATAGTTACCCACTTTCTTTCTCCTGTGGCAGGAGCAGCTATGACCTACTTATTTAGCAAAAATTCTGAATACAATCCACTATTATTAACTATTATCCTTGTGTGGTACATTAAAGTTTTAGACTTGTTCACCTCACATATCTTCCATTTGGTATCCTTTGACCAACGTCTCTCCATTTCCTTCCCTGACCCTGACCCTGTCATCGCTGTTTTACTCTCTATCGCTGTATGTCTGATCTTTCTCTTTGTTATGTTTCCCATATACGAGTGAGGTCATTTCTTTCTGTCTCTGGCTTATTTCGCCTAGCATAATGTCCTCCAGGTCGGTCTGTGTTATGGCAAATGGTAAAATCTCCTTCTTTTATAAGGCTGAGTTATACACACATGCACACACACGTACACGCGCTCACACGCACGTATAATCTCACAGTTATTTTACCCCTTTGTCTATCAACAGACACCTGGGTTGTTTCCATATCTTGTTGGCTATTGCGAATAAAACAATGCTGCAATGAACATGGGCATGTAGACATCTATACAGGGTGGTGATTTCATTTCCTTTAGGAATATACCCAGAAGAGGAATTTCTGGGTCATATAGTAATTTTTTCTTCAAGTAAGACCATTGCTGTTTACAATCCACACTCCTGGCTGCAAGTGGGATCCAGCCAAGGCAGGCCTCCCCAAAGCCCAGATCCCACCTTCCTGCCTTGACCCAGCCTGCTTCTCTTCCTACTTTATGGGCCTCTCCTCAGAGGGATCCCTCACCCAGTCACTTGCATGAGAACTTCTCAGACTCAGCTTCCAGGGAACCTGGACGAGACACTGATCGAACAGCACTTATTATGTTGTGATCACACAGAGCAAGGAGAAGTCGCATCACACTTCACAGGAGAGCTGCCATTCAATGTAGATATTGACGGATGGGAGGGATTTCACAGGCAGAGGTGGGGAGAAGGCGAGACACTGCAAAAGGACTGGGTGCTGAGAGGCCCAGAGGCAGATGGGTGTAGCAGAAACAGTGAGTAGACAAGAAAGGATGGGAAGCTGAAAGGAAAATACCTAAATTTTCATTGTTTCTGTGTTTTACCTTCAATAAATGCCCTTCTGTAGTACCATGGATGGTCAATAATTTCAAGCTCAATCAGAGTCACAATTTTCTTCCCATGGTGCTTCACAGCTGGACCCAGAAGGCCCAGCTAGGGGAACAAGTGAATCAGTACCAGATTGAATGTATGGGCTGAGGAAGGATGGCAAGTTTTACACTCAATAGAGAGAGAAAGGAAAATAATCCTTCTGAAGTATTTGTAGTCACTGCAATATTCTTAGGGAGGAGGAATTTCAGAGGCTAATTTTCAAAAGGGGAATCGAAGAGCAAAAGCTTATAAAGGGATAAGAGAAGTGAGGGATCCAATAAAAAGCAAGTAAATTAACAGAGAAGGGGCCTGATCATGTTTGGGACCATTGCTGTGAGTAATCTTACTTATTACTCATGACAGTCTTATGAGAATGTTATCTGGAAACTGAGAACCAGAGAGGAGCAACATTGCCCTTGGCCAGTGTATCAGCCAGGGGGTCTAAGCCCTCGCCAATCAACTCCCAAAGCTTATTTCTTCCTTGTTAAATATTAATAGTTCAAAATGAACATTCCTGGACAGGTAACTTCTTTATCATATAAGTAAGGAAAGGTAGATCCCTGGGGCTATTTAAGTTAAATAAATCTTGGAAAAGAGAAACCACAGAAAGGATAAGGCTATCTCCTGAGTGCCTGCTATAGAGTTCAACAACAAAATGACTAAGAGGGGAAGCAACTGCATAGGCTCCATACTTTACCTCCTGAGAGTGAAACCTCAACATGGCCCAAATACATATAATGAAATGCTCTGTTGAGGCAAAATGCCAGTGAACAAAACTCAATAAACATGAGCACAGAGAGGTGAAGCCCTCATTGCAAGAAATATCATACACTAGAGAAATTCTGAGTACTTATTTATTATACTCATTATCTTCTCACTGACCATTACAATACAGTGGATGTTCAATAAATACTTACTTAATTAAGTTAACTTTATGTTGCTCTAAGCATTTAACCTTGTTAGGCTCCAAGTTTCTTACCTGTAAAGTGGTACCAATAACTGCCACCATCTCTTGCTTCACAGGATTGTGTTAAATGAGGTAATTTGTTAATACATAAGGGGTTTTTTTGGTAAACTCTCAGGCACCATGCAAATATATTAACCATCTCAGAAAACAACAGCCCAAAAGTATCAGCATGTTTTTATTGGTTGAAAATGAAAGGAAGGTCAAAATGGTGACTTCAGTATACTGCCAAGAACACAAGAGATAGAAAAAGAAAACTGCTTGCCATGAGAAAAGGCACTAACCGATGGCAATCTCTTTTCACTGTGTGCTTTCCATGCTCTATTCCAAGCTTAGGATAGTCAGTTTTCTGAGAAAGCAGATGGATGTTGGTGGATATGTGACCTGCCCACAACAATTACACAGCTTTATAGTGCTTTAAATCATCCCAAAGAGCAAAATCAAAAACAAAGTTTCGGCACTTGTCAAAACTAGTCTAATTAAAGCAGCAAATGTGCTAACTAGCAAATGTGCCTATGCAGTGAGATAAGTCAGGCACCATCAGCTGCATGGCAGGCTGGAATCTTGTTAACATGGATTGGTGGGAAGAAGAACAAACCTAAAACTGAGGGATGAGGGATGAAGGGTTTGAGATGCTCATGGAAGTGAGTTCTAGCCATCAAAAATGAAGTGTTCAGGAGAATAGTGGACTAAGTCTTAGTTGGACCTGGCTGTAATGCATTAAAAAGTCCAAGCTTGTAGGGGAAGGGAATGGGAAGCAATAGGCAGGTCATTTGAGAAGAGGGCCCCAGCCAGTGGTTGTAAGCATTGGTTACAGTTCAGGAGCTCAGTTAGGAGCTGTCCAAGGTGCTGAGACTATAGACACGTATTAAACTCAGTCTCAGCAGCCAAGAAACTAACAGGATAGCGGGAAAACAAAAACATAAGCAGGCCATTTTGACATAATAATAACAACAGATACCATTTATTGATCCTCCATTCTGTGCCAAACAGTGTGCTAGGCATTGTTTTTCACTATAAAATATACATAGACCTTAACATGACCCTTCATATATTGTCCCCTGCCTACATCTCTAACTTCATTTAAATTAGCCTTTATGCAACAATCACCACATGCCAGGCATGTTGCTGAGAGTATTATATAATTTAGTTCATGAGCCACATGAGCACAAGAGTGGCCCAGAACTTGTCATAAAGTTGGCTCAGCCCTCCTGGGCTCCAATAGCAGATAATTGGAGTGAGTACTTTACACAAATTGATCTAATAATAATGCTTTTCCTTGGAAATTGGATTTGAATCTGTTGTTCTTGCCACATCCTGTCTCTTGAAGAGAGAATATATAAACTAGGGAGTCATTTGTGGCCTTGAGGACTGAGAAGCAGGTAAATGAGCTTGCAGTGAAAATTATTCAATAGACACAAAGAAAGAAATGAGATGAAGGATGGGAAACCTTTCAGATTTTTTTTACTGTTCTACAAACTGTGGTTTTGGTTCATAACAGAGGCCCAGCTATATCTCTCCTTTGACATAGCTCTGAAACATAATGACAAATGTTCCTATTTGGTTAAGTAGCTTATGTAAATCTTTTTTTTTCTTTTCTTTTCTTTTTTTTCTTTCTTTCTTTTTTTTTTTTTTTTTTTTTGCAGGCAAGAGTCCTAACTAATGCATCACCCATCGACACCTAGATTGTGAGCCAGTATTCAAAGCATAATCTCTCAGACAGAAGAAAGCCTGGGCTCTTATCTACCACACATTTTAACTTCTTCCACTCCCTCTCCTGACAATTTCCCTGCACACCCATACTCTGTGCTCCAGCCATACCGAATGACTGGCAATTATTCGAATGCTCCCCACAGTCCATTATCTACCTGCCATTGCAAAGGCTGATCATTCTTCCTAGATAAAGGTTCCTTCCCTTCTTGGTCTGGCACTCTCATGCTTATCATACAAGACTCATAAAAAGCATTTCCAATGCTCAAATATGGGTCTTTTTTCTCCCAGACATGTCCTTATGCCAGTACACCTGGCTTTTCCAGAATGCCAGGATGCTGCCAAGCTGAGTGTCCACTCTGCACAAATAGCACTAACTCACTGGTCTCCCCCACGACTCTGCACCTGGGACCACATCCTTCCCCCTCTTTGTATCCACTGTCTGGTATAGTGCCTAGCAGGAACACAAGCAACATTTGTTGTGTGTGTAAACAATCTTAACATTTTTTGCTTTATACATTTCTTCCTATATCATGAAAAATGGTTGAAACTTGGTGCAAGGAAAAAAAAACTGACTTGGTTACTTTGGATAAATCTCACATAATGAGATAATAGGATTGGGAAGAACTTCAGAGGTTAACTAGAAACATGATCTTTGTTGCTGAGTAAATTTCCCCTTGACTGGTCTGCCTTTTGCCCCATTACAGCTATCTCTCCACACAGTAGCCAGAGTGATCTTGCTGGAAAATGCAAATCAGATTTTGACACTACTCAGTTTAAAACCCTTTAATAACTTTCCATCACCTCCAGAATAAAATCCAAACATTTTTCCATAATCTATAAGGTCCTGCACAAGCTAGCCCAAGTGCATCTCTCTCACCTCATCCTGGGCCATTTCTTCTCACTTGGTTTATTTCAGAAACATTTACTGATCTTCTATTCCAACCTGCCAAGCTTGCTCCTGCCTTGGGGCCATTACCTCACTTTTCTCTCCACTGGAACAATAAGCTCCCACATTTTCAGATGGCTAAATGTTATTTCAAATAACACCTCTCATGGAGTCCTCTCTGTCCCCTCACTCTAAAGTAGCTTGACTCCCTCCCCACCACCTCCTACAATCATCACTCTCTTCTATTGTTTTCACACCTATTGTCATCTTAATTATTTTGATTATTTGTCGGTTAGCACCTATACTCATTTTCTGTTCTTCCCTTTCTAGAAAGCAAACTTTTTGATGGCAGAGATTATGCCTATCTTGTTCACTGCTGTACCCAATTACCTAGAATAGTTTCTTACAAATATAGTAGGCTCTCAATAAATATACACATGTGGAATCATTGGATAAATAGGAGTTCAAGTGCTGGATGTCTTTTGCTATTTGGATGACCTCGGGAAAAATCACTCATTTTCTCTGGGTCTGTTTCCTCATCTATAAACTAAGAACTCTAGTAAATACTTCATCGAACTCAAAATGGCATGGTTCCAGGATGGTGGGCCTTTAGTGGATATTAGAATGAGGGGAAATTGTCATTGAATAACTTTTTTAATGACAAATTCCTAATGCAAACACCAAAGCACATGTCTGATGTCAGTGTTTATCAACATGAGCCCAGTTGTGTATGTTTAGCTTGAGTAGAAATGGAACCTAATCATTCACTTTATAATCATCTCAGGAGATTTCTAGAATGTTCATCCTGTCCATTTTTATAGCATGTAAATTGCCTCATAAAATTGTCATGCACATATGATCTTCTCTTGCATTTATCTCTGCCTGCCAGCCTGAGTGGCAAGGAGGCATCTGGGTTTATCTAACATTAATGACAATCTCAACTCTTGGTCCCACAGCCCTAGCTCAGCAGCTCTCGGAGGCAGGGAGGATAAAAGTTTGAGCCCAACTGAACCATCATTTATCCTCCACCCTTCATCCCAAGCAGTCAATTGGACTTTCAGAGAAAAATGCTGTCAAAGTCACAATTCTCCACAGCATTCAGTGGCAGCAGTATAAAGAAAGATTAATGGATCATGGCCAAGAATGCTTTGTCCCTTGCTATATGTATTTCTTCGTGCAATTTACTTAACCTCTTTAAATCTGGTTTAACTAATTCTACATTACAAGTTATTTTTTCTTGTAATGGCACTGTAACGTTTTGAAATTATTGTAATGTTTGTAACAATGTTTTGTAATGTTTGTAAACAAACATCTTGTAATGTTTTGAAATTATTGGAGAAATCAATGGAGAAACATTGTCTTCTTGTTCTCACCATTACTATTGTGATGTCTAATGCCAAGATGAATTTCATTCTTTAGTCTTTAGATTTATTCTCTCTCTCTCTCTCTCTCTCTCTCTCTCTCTCTCTCTCTCTCTCTCTCTCTCTCTCGAAGGTTTTAAGAAGCAAGACAGTCTGGTACTTAAGATCCCAAGCTCTGGAGTAAGACACCCCTGGCTCTGGTCCCAGCTCCCACTGTCCTGCCTATGAGATCTGGGGCAAGGCACTTGAACTCCTTGTTCCCCTGTGCCCTCGTGTGCAAAGTGTGGGTCACAGGAGTTCCCACACCTTAGGGTTGCACTGAGGGCTAAATAAGCTCCTGTGTGTGAAGTGAACAGGACAGTGCCTGCCAGATTACAGCACTGGAGAAATACTATCTGTTATCTTTCTTTGACAGACTTAAATTTTGCTGTAACATGTAAAAAATGTCTGCTTTTCCTTGTCCACTCTGTCTTATACTCAATGAAGACTTTCAATCGAGAGGTTTATTTTTTTTTAATTTTTTAAAAATTTCTTTTAGAGATAGGTTCTCACTATGCTGCCTGGCTGGCCTTGAACTCCTGGACTCAAGCAATCCTCCCCCCTCGGCCTCCTGAGTTGCTGGGACTATAGGCACACACCACCATGCCCAGCTACAACGAAGGGCAATATATGTAACCTTAACATTTGTACCCCCACAATATGCTGGAAAAAAAATAAAAATAAAACCTATTGTGCATGAAAAAAAAGAGTTTTGATCATTCTTTAATTCCAAAAACTTCAAAGTCATTATTTTTTCAATTACTCTCCTTTCCATTTATTTTTGCCTTTCCTTCTGGAACGTCCAATAAAAGATTATGGGCATTTCTTCAGCTTGTTATTCCCTCCTGATGTCCTCTGGGAGAGTTCCTCAGCTGGCCTTTCAGCTAAGTTGTTCTTTGACTACAGCCATTCAGCCACAAAGGCCATCTATTGTGTCCTTTAGTTTAACATCATATCTTTCCCACCATGCATTTCAATTTGATTCTATTTTATTAACTTCTTCCTCCTCTTCCTATTACTCTCTTATCTTCATGGGAAAATTTATTATGCTTATTTTGAATTTATGACCTGTCCAGACCATTAATTTTTATTTTATACTATAGCGGACTTTCATATTCTTGTCTTTTTTTTATAGTGA
The DNA here is from genome assembly GCF_040939455.1 of Microcebus murinus. Classification (NCBI taxonomy): domain Eukaryota; kingdom Metazoa; phylum Chordata; class Mammalia; order Primates; family Cheirogaleidae; genus Microcebus; species Microcebus murinus. The sequence goes on along the minus strand of NC_134110.1, from coordinate 33,672,439 downwards.
CTGTGTCCCTCAATTGTGTGGTTAGTTTTTTCTGTGACATTATTTTCCCCTGGAGAGTATCAGACACCAGTTTCTGCTGCTCATAGATAGGGGGTATTAGATTTGGTGACATTACCCACTGTAATAGCTGAGCACACAATTTCAGTGTGTTTTGCATTAGGGAATTTTATTTATCATCACCATTTGTTGTGTCCAATTGCTGTGTGCTCTACTAACATCATTTCTCTCCTTGGGGACTAGGATTTTCAGGCCATCAGAAGTCTAAGTTGTTGGAATGGAAAGCAAAAACTGCAAGCAGATTATTAACAGATGTACTGCTCTCAAGTCCATTCCTTTATTTCTGGATCCATATATTCCGGCAATGGAAAAGATAGGGCCATATAATTGTCTCTGATTCAAAACATATACTGCAAAACCTATATTGCATCCTGTAACACAGAACCCAAAATCTTCAAGATGTTGTCTCCTAACAATAAATACATCTTCAGTAAGCCATTCACATTTCAACAGGTCAGAGACTTCTGGCTAAGGAGAGGTGTTGTAACACCTGATCATCCCATGGACATGACCCACTGTTGCTCATTCTTTGCTGGGAAATGTGTTTCTTGGTCAGAAACAGAGCTGTGCAGAATGGCATGACGGTGGATAAGGCATTCCATGAGTGTGAGGACAGTGTTGCTAGCATAAACACTGTGAGCAATAAAGGCAAATATGTACCTACAATATGTGTCTATTCCAGTGAGGATGGCCCTCCATCCCCTTCATGGTGGAAGGGGTCCAACATAATAAACATACCACCTGGTGGCTGGCGGATCCCCCAGGGAATGGTGCAATATCAGGGGTTTATTGCTGCTTTCTACATGTGGAAAATTGGGCACTTAGCAGTAATGTTAGCCATGTCAGTCTTGGTGATGGCAGGTCCACATTGCTGAGCCCACAGATTGAGAGCAAGGAGGCAAAGCTACAGTGTTAAAGGAGCCTGTGCCATCTGCTCATGCACCTTATCTGTACCTTCCAAACCTTCCCAAGCTCAGACTCCCATGTATTGTTTCTACTAGATGATAGGTCACTGCTATGTACTGCCAAGGTGGGTCAGAAACACTCAATACGTGATGGGAAACTCAGCCCACATGATCCCCAGATGTCTCATAGTTGGGCATTCCCAAGGCCTGGGAGCAAGATAGAATATGTTTCTTAAGAGAAAAATAGTTACTTGGGGAAGAGAGAATAGACTTAGTATAAAGTCCCAGAGATCTGCACTGTGACTTTTCTATTGCTGTTGTTCAGAGGTTTCATCCAGCCTCCCTATTTCCACAGATACTTTAGGTATCATCATATTTGCTAAATTATGAGACCCAAGTGGTAGAAAAACTTATACTGCAGCCTGAACCTGCTGAAGAGTCTTCTCTTGCTCTGGTCTCCAGTTGAAATTGGCAATTTTCACATGTGCTATATGTTACCTCCAAAATCCAAAAAGACCTGCCATGCATTGTATTGCTTTATTTTTTTTCAAGGTAGGTAGTATGAGGTGCATCATGTCTTTCACCTTGGAAATGATATCTCAACATTATCAAAACCATTGAACACCTACCTTTCTACCTTCTCTGAGGTAGAAAGACCTCAATTTTTATAGGGTTTGGCCTCTACTCTCTAATTCACTTATATCTTTCTAAGGCATCTAAAACACTTGCTACTTCTTCTAGCTCACCAAATATAGTCAGCATAATGTCATCAATATTACAAGCCAGTGTTAATATATTTTGAGGAATATAAAAATCATCAAGAGTTTGTGTATTATATAATGGCAGAGAGCAAGAGAATTGGCGTAGCCCTGTGACAAACCTGTAATGGGGTACTGTTGGCCTTGCCAGGTCTAAGCAAACTGCTTCTGGTGGTCTTGTAAACTGATTGGGAAAAAGGGGCTAGGTCAGTAGCTATATACTGAGTGCAAGGGGTCATGTTGGTTTGTTCCAGTAAAGATACTACAACTAGAACAACAGCTGCTATTATAGCCCAAACTATTAAGTTTATAATATTCCACAGACATTCTCCAATACCTACCTGATTTTTGGACAGACCAAACTGGAGAGTCAAGTGGAACAGTGATAGATAGCACCACCTCTGTGCCTTTTGAGACTTTGATGGTGACATTAAACTGAAATTCCTCCCAGGGTAAAGTGTTGCTCTGGTTTACAATCTTGGTAGGATGGGGGTTGAAAGTTCCAAGGATCTTTGCTTAACCCTTCTCACCAGAAAGTGTCTTGTACCTCGGGTCATGGGCCTCAAAGCAGAGATTCTTCTAATTGCCATGTATTTTTATTCCAATTATACTGAAGAAATGGGAAAATCAACGCAATAAGTTCATGGAACAGCTGGGTCCACTCTGAGCTGGATATGAGTCAATACTTCATTTATTACCAAACTATTATAATCCCCACTTTGACCAGTGGGCAACGGTAACATTTGGGGTTCTCAAAAATCAGGTAAATTCAGGGCCAATGTCTAATAATCTTCAAAATGTTTGGGAATTTTTTTTTACCTAGTATATAGTCACCCTGTAAATAAATGGCCATACATTCCTTTGAAAAAGGCTTGGAGGAATATTTACAAATATATGTACTTAAAACAGTGTTGCACGATCCTTCCTCAGAGGGACCCGGTCTCTTTATTGGAGATGCTTTTTATTTGTGGACTGACTTAGTCTAGAACCTGGACAAGAGGCCATAACTTTCTACTGTGGCAACTCAAGTTAGGTTATTGGAGTTTTTTTCTTTCTTTCTTTCCTTTATATAGATAACTAAGTACTCTAATATCTGGGGCATCTATTTAATTCCTAGGAACACTATGATCAATTAACCATGGCCAAAGATACCTGCAGGCCAAGGTTTTATGAATATTAATATGTCCTTGCTGCCTTTATAGTAAATGCAACCATTTTGTCCTCATCCAGGAAGAAGTGCTGGGCGTCCTCCTACTCCAGATTCCTATAATCTCCAATGAAATCGAAGAGCTCATCTCAATAGGATTCCCCTATTGTCATAATTGGCCTACTAAGAGGAACAATCAGAGCTTTTCAAGGATGCCTCTGCTTTTCAACACCTTAGTTAAGGGAGAGTCTTGGTGGCACAACTATGTTGCAGAACATAGAGGTGAGTATGCAGGTCAGACATGATACATGTATTTCTACTCCAACATTTATTTTTCTCTAATCCTTTGGATTTTTTCCTCCATATCATGCCACAGAAACTCTGATGTCTCAATCTTATTTAACATAGTCCACCATTAAGTCTAAGTTCCAGACAACCAACTAGTAAGCTGTTAGAGCCATCTCTAGTGGCATGAAATAATACATTAAAGTCTGACTCTTTGGAAAGTGTACCCACATCTATTAGTTCATCCTGATATAGTGTTATATTCTGTTTTTCTTGTTCTAATATCCTTAGAATCCACTTTTATTCGTGTTCCCCAGATTTCCAATATATATTAGCAATGTCTTATAATTCATTTTGTGTTTAAGCTGTTTTATCCTGTGTCATCGTGTGTAGCTGCTCCCACCCCATCATAATTTAATGTTACTTTGGATCAACTAGAAATAAGGAATGGCTATGGTGGGGTTTTTTTGGGAGAATTAGCATCTGCCTCAGGTAAGATTATCACAGGATTTTCAATCAAAGGAAGATTAATCTCCTCAGACAGCAAAGGGCAAGCTACTTCTACTGGCAAGAGAAGATCAGGTCAACTTGGCTTTCAGTTGGTCAGTTTCGTGTGCGTCCAACCAGATGCCCTCATTCTAAATTTCAGGATTTACTTCTTTCCCAGTCAACTTGCACATAGGAAACTTGGTAGGACTAATATTATCAATAGATTAAAAGTCCTGGTGGAGTTGAGGAATTGTTGCAGTTGGTATAAAAGTATAGAAATAGGATGATACAAAGTGGAGGTGAAGGAAAAGCAATAATTGCTTAAATCACAATTGCAAAGCCAAGGAAAGAACTCCAAATGGCCAGCTTGAGTTAATGTTTACCCCTCGAGCCATCAACAACAGAGAAGGAGTAAATAGAGTGTTGCTATGTGCTGCAACGTGGCTCATATTCGGTTCAGATTCAAATCCTGACTCCACTTCTTTTCTTGTTTTATAATCTTAGGCAAGTTATCTAACCACTGTGTCTCTTTTAAGTAAAATAGATATAATAATAGTACCTACCTCATAGAGTGTGGGGATTAAATCAGCTTATTCATGCAACACACTAAAAAGTGTTAGTTAAATTAAATGAGCATGGCTTATCCACCTGCAACTATACTGTGGAATAAGAAGAGTATTTTTATCAACCAAAGGAGAGAATTTTCAAGGGAAATTATAGAAAAAGAAGTATCCATGAAGCACGATTTTTAAATAAAAAAACTGAGACTTCAGAAGATTTAGCAGCAAGATGGGTAAAGAGGATAGCTACAATTCAGGGCTGGGATCCTTTCTATAACACTAGTGGGCCACTCAGATTTATTCTCCTTCTTTTTGCATCATTTCTAAGATAGTTAATAGAGTCAGGGTGTCCAAACTCTAAAAGCTCATGATCAGCACAGGCAACATGAATGGTCTGTGTCAACAATTTGCAAATAATCTCACTGGTTATAACTTTCAGACAATGTTACCTTTCCAAGACTTAATTTCAATTACGCCGGCTTGCATATGGACGCAAGTCACTGTGTGTGAAGCAAGCCAACTGCCTCTGTCCATGCCTTCATGTTGCTTTTTCATGCTCTCTTAGATCTGATAACACTCAGAAAGCACTAACAACTTGTTGTAGCAAGAATTATGCAAAGGAAGTCAATGTCCAACGGAACGAGATATATGAGGATATGGTTCAGATACTCGGAGGGGCCGGTTAAGAATCTTGAGCTGGGATGATGATACCTCATAGCATCTAGGTCGGAACAGAGAATGTCCCCAGTACCAGGGGCCACCAGGGCTGCCTGGAGCCTGGGGCAAAGCTGATCTTCAGAATTGACGATAACATATTGACACAGCTGGAGCCCCGCATGCACAGATGGACTTTCTCTAACTGTCCCAGACTTCAGTGAGACAGACTTGGGATTGGATCTCTCTACCACCTTACTAATCTTGTAGCCAAGAAATGTAACTGCTTTGTTTCTTCACTATAAAGTAAGGCACATTGTGAGCATCATAAATCAAGCACTTACCATATGCCAGTCACTGCTGAAAATAAGCCAGTCATGGCCCCTCGCCTCTGGGAGTTCAGAGTGGCACAACAGACAGCAGACGTGCAATGACAATAAGGTGACGAGGGCTGTGGTAGAGGTAGACGTGGCTGCTTCATGAGCATGGGGGTCACAGATGGCTTCTTCATAATCCTGAATTGCAATCTCTTTCACATTGATCTCTCATCCTGAAATCAATTGCTAACTCAAGCTTTCAATAATCACAGCACAATGCTATTATAGTAGCTATTTTAGGGATATAAGATTCAACCTAGAATCTCACTCACATGCCCTTTCTTTTGTGCTTCCCACAAAGGGCTCTGGCCAGCAGTCGAAGGATTGAGTTCTCTTTCCCTCTGCATCCCACAGACCTCCTTCTGACTTTAACTTCTGTCACAAACTCCAAAACCAGAGTGGGCTGGAGCCTGAAGCATGCTGGGCCCTTGGAGCCTGTGTCCACCGAGAGTTAGGAGAGAACAAGGAGTTGGCAGGGACAGGTTGGAGGAAACTGTGCCAGCCATGAGATGGTCCCAAGATGGAATGATCATTATCAAGGGCCATATATAGAGTGTCTAAGGGATCTCAGTGAATGGGAGATAGAGATGGCCTAGGACTAGGAACATGCCATGCCAGGGATACTCCCGACATTGGAAATGGCCAGAGATGGGCAGACGGGCAGCACCGGGCCACCAGCTATGCACTGAGGAGCAGAGAGGAATATGGGCCTGTCTCTGCCCTCAGATAGTCACCAATCTGGGCTGGAGAGAGCGAACCCATGCTTTGCAGTGGTTCTGGTGCCGTGATGCCAGTTTCTGCAGGCACAGTGGGGACACAAAGCAGAGAGTAGTTACTTCTGCAGGGGGTAAGTGAGGGAACCTGGTGTTGAAATGATGAGACTGTCTGCTCGTAGGAAAACTTGTGCAGGGGGTGCCTACAGGGGCTTAAGGTGATGCTCTCCAAGTCCAACCCGTTAGAGGATAATGGGGACAGCAGTAAGAAACTCAGAAGTGCCACACAGAAGGTGCTCCAAGTACCTTGGAGCCTCCTAATCCATCCCTCTTCCCCCTTCACCTCCAATTCATTCTCCTTACTACCAGCCAGCGCAACTTCTCTAAAATATATATACAGTCATGATTAAAGTCCTTGAAAATTTCTTCTAGATTCAAGCTCAAATTCTCTCTCATGGCATATAAGATCCTTTGCAACTCCTGATTCTCTTACCATTCCCCAACCAGGGGGCTTTGTTGGAGTCGGACCAAGGTCATTGTCATCCATTCCTGACTCTAGCAAGTTCTCTCACATTTCCACGTCCTTGTATGTGTTGATCCTTGTCCTCACTCAGCCTCTCCTAACCAGCCTGCCTCCCTTCCAAGCTCAGTTGATGTGCTTTGCCCACCCCCGATCCTGCCTAAGTTCTCCCAAGGCCCCCCAGCTGGGGTAGATCCCCTCCTCTGAGCTCCCGAGACACGTGCATCCTCCAGCCCAGCTCCCAAAACGGTGCTCCTTCCCACCTTTGTCATCAAGACTGTGCAAGCCCCTCGCGGGCACAAACCTCCTGGTCACCCCCATGGCCCAGGCGCCCGGCCCTGGCCTGGCCATCCAGTGCTCACTCAGTCGGCAAATGCTGGATGGATGACGGGTGGGTGGCGAATTACTGACAACACTCATTGCCTTTCTTCGAATGGAAGGATCACCACTTCTCTTTTTTCCCCTAAAAAAAAAGAGAATTTAGAAAATGAATCTGACACAGTAGGAAAACACACTCAGACTTGAGGTAGGGGAATCTTGGAATTGTGATCGAGAAGACCTGGATCCAGGTCCCAGTTGTGTCGCTTGCTCTCTGTGTGACGATGCTCCCACTCCTCAGACTCTCAAAGGCAGACAGAGCTGGATTGAGGCCCCTCATAAATAATTTTAAAACAAAATGATCCATAAATACAGCCAGGAACAGGACAATATTAATGCTTCATTCATCTGTGTCTCACCTATCTCAGCAAGTGCAGGGCCCTGATACGTATTTGTTGCATTAATGAATAAATTAATCAATAAAAAAACAAAAATGGATTCGTCCAAGCCTGGAGGTAAACTTTTAAAGATCAGATTTAAATGTTCCCCTGGTTGTGTTGAGAAAGGCAAGTGCTGAAGAGCTCAGAGGCTGCATCGATTTAATCTTTCCCCAGAGAAGCGGAAACAGGAAGAAGCCGAAAGGTACTATGCACAAAACAAGCCCAGATTCTGCGCTGACACATCTGTTGCAAACTCAGAACCACCTGAGGATTTCTCTGCCCCAACCTCAGATCACAGCCTGTGATTATTGGGAACCGTCCCTGGTATCAGCGTTTTAATAAAGTGGGCTCAAGCAGGATCACGTCCTCGATGCACAAGAGCACTTCACTGCCTTCCAACTGAGGGTGCGCGCAGAGCCCGTCATCCGTCTGCCGTCTGAAAGTGCAGCCGGGAGGCGGGGAAATAGTTCAGACCTGATTCCCAGGACTGCTGTGAGAAGCCCATGCTCGAGGGCCAGGCAGTCACTCTAGAATGTTCCATGCAAACAAGAGCACCTTGCATTGAGACAGCTATGGGGTCATCAGAAAAGGTTGAATTTATTTGGCTAAACTAGTAGGTGTGATACAAGTTAAGCCCAGAAGCCTAAAAGTTGGAGAGAACTGGACTAGAATCCCAGTTCAGTTGCTGATTAAGAGAGGCATGTTGACAAGTTATGGAACTTCTCTGAGCCTTAGTTTCTTTATTTGTAAAAGAGGGATGATAAAAATATCCATCTTGTGTGGTGGTTGTGAAATGTGAGAATTAAACAGGATGACACGTCATGTCATTAGCCCCAGCCACCGTGTACCAGCTAATTTTATATGCATGAAAGAGCCAGCCAAACCCAGGATGACCATGCAGGTACACTCTGGCTCTGGGAGGCAGATTGTGGCATCTGGAAAGCACCAGAACATCCCGCCTATGGCAAAGCCTTGGTATTGCATTTTCATAGGAGGCCCTGGCCACACAGGACTTCACAAAATTCAAGTGACCCAGGCCCAGTCCCTCAAAGATTCTGACATAAATGATTTAGGGCAAGGCTGGAGCTTGGAGAGTTTTAAAACCTCCCTGAGCAATTCTCCTGGGCAGCTGGGGTGGAGAGCCCACAGGTAGCATGCAGGTATGGGCCCCCATCTCAGTGTCTGCCCCCACGTCCCTGCACCTCCTCCTCCGCACACCTGAGAGTCCCCTGAAGTCTGGAAACAGCCCCACAAGGTGCCGTCAAGGCTGTGATTCCTCTGTCTCAGGGGGTCAGAGATGATTGCCCAGGACAGAGCTGGCATGTCAGCAGGAGGAGGAACAGGCAGAGGAAACACACAAGTTCTCTCTGATGTCCTCATCCCAGTTGTCACGAGAAACACTAGCTTCCCTCTGGCTGGCTGGCTGGGGCACAGATTTCTTTCACCTTTTTTGGTTTATTTTTTATTACTTTCCTTTAAAATGAGGCCACTGGGAAAGGTACAGCGTGGAGCAGAGCTGGAGAGAGCTCACAGGCCACGACCTGAGGACTCCAGTCTAGCTTTCAACTGCCCATATCAAGGCACAGGGCACGTCTGGACTGGCCAGAGGGCTGGGTTGCCCAGGGGAGCTGAGGGCCACTTGAGGACAAGGACAGAGAGGACAGGCTACTCTCTAGAGCCCAACCAGGCCCCAGGTGCACCTGTCACCTGCTGCCCAGGTGAGGGCCGTGTGAGCTGGGCCCTGTGGGAAGCAGCAGCCCCTACGAGCAGCAGATGCCTCCACCCCACGGTCCTTCACTGTGAACAAGAGATCATTCTCGGCCTCACGCCCAGCCACCCACCCACCTGGCTTCTCTGTTCCCACACCCAACAGGAGACAGAGGAAAGGATGAAACGCACCCCCATGAGAAGGACTCCAGCCTCTTCATAACTCATCAATGTGCACAGCAGTTCTGTGAGTCATCTCATACTCACGGCTGCCCTCGTGATAAGAGAACTGAGGCTCAGACAAGTTACGTGGTCAGAAGTCACACAGGAAGTGGCAGAACCAAACTTGAACCCAGGTGGGCCAGACTTCAAAGCCCATGCTCTTTCCAGAACATTCCGCCAGAACATTCTTCCTTCTGAGTGTTTGCTAGGGGATCACTCGGCAGTGCAGTGAGGCCAGGCCCAAGAATCCTCAAGCACAGGGCGCAGGGTCAGTGTCTTCCTGAGGACAAGGACACTGGGCCTGGCTCCAGGCCCAAGAGAAAGTTCAGTGTGAGGCCTAGAAATTGGGCTGCAGAGCTGCACTGCCTGGGTTCAAATTCTGGCTCTGCTAGTCACTAAATACAGGATGTTGGGTGAATCCTTCAAACTCTTAAGCTTGACTTTAGTCAAATCTGTACAATAGGGGCTGTCATATTAGTGCCCACCTCATGGGGTTACTCTGAGATGTCTATGAGATTCGAAAATGCTCAGTAAGTATTTATTAGGCGATGCATTCTCAATGAGCCCTAACCTCCAAAGGGGTGGAAACTGGTTCTTGGGAGCTAAAAAATATTAGCCATTACAATAGATTGTGACCCACCAAAGTTCAACTCTACTCAAAAATATTTTATTTCTTACTATTTAATTTCTTTCATTAGGGAAAGAAATTCAAATTAAATTTTTCTCCTTAAGGGGACAATAATGAAGTAAAGGTTAAAAAATACCACCATAAGCACTGACTCTCACTGACTCTCACAGTCCAACCTCACCCTTCAGCTCTGTGCTCCTCCACTCGGGAGAACGGCCACTTCCCACACAGCCCCAAGGTCCACCTGTTTCCGTTCCCGGTGCTCCCTACTTCAGCAAGGCTCCTCCCCACTTGTGACCTGTTTCTCCATATTCACCTCTCACAGTTGGCTCCAATCCCACTCCTCTGTGAGGTCCTGCCCTGGCCTCTCCAGAAGAAGTCACCCTTCTCTCGAAAGCCTGCTGGTGATGCCTCTATTGGAGCGTGGGAGTGTGTAATTCAACGTGTGTCTGACAGAGCCCGTTGTTTGCATGGCTGACAATGAAAAGGGAAAGTTATTAAATTGCAAGCCCCCTCCCAGCCACACGGCAGCTTTGGGGAGGAAGGAAGCCTGCCTGCTGGGTGAGTCCCTGGGCCTCAGGCTCCTGCAGGCTCTGCGGGAAGAGAGGCCAGGTGAGAAAATTCAATGGCTAAATTGGCTGATAACATTAAAAAGGGCTGAGCCCCAAACAGGGGAATCCAGACAGATACAACGGAGAAAAAGTAGATCTGTGTGTGCCCAGGGCTGTGGGAGTGCTCTGGGGAGACAGGGTAGTGAGAGCTAAAGAATGTGGAGTTTCTTTTCGACTTGATGAAAATGTTCTAAAATGAACTATGGTGACGGTTGTACATTTCTCTACATATACTAAGAACCATTGAAATGTACACTTTAAATGGGTGAATTGCATGGCACATGAACTATATCTCAATAAATCTTTTTTTTTTAAAGAGCTGAGCCCAAAAAGGAGGGGAGAAAGGGGAGCTTTGTGCTGGTGAGAGCTTTGGGAGGACAAAGGCTGGGCCAGGGTGTATGGGGAACAGTGGCCTGCGCCTGGGATTTGGTGCAAGAGAGACGGAGAAACTTTACAGAGTTTGCTGTGTCTTATGAGTGCATTACCTCTTTGATATTTTGGGGGAACCACCACCATAGTGATTCAAGCCTCTTGTCCATTATAAAGGAGGCTGGACTGAAGTTTCCTTTCGTTTGTTACTTCGACACTGTGCCAAGATGGAACCACGAGGAAGCTGGACCCTCTAACTCTGTGGTCTCTTTGTATCTTTCCACAGGATGGAGAGCACTTGGAAAACCCAGGCAGGGACTCATGCTCTGGTGTCCCCGCACCTGGCTGGCTGTCACAGTCCTCTACGTGGGGGGTGCACTGAGCAGAATCCCAGCCTACCTGAGCATCAGGTTGTGGGCAAATCACTTCCCTTCTGTTTCCTCGCCTGCAAACAGCAAGGGGTAGATAAAACTCCTCCAAATCCTTTCTGGTTCTTATAGTCTATGAGGTCAACGGGTGATCCTTGAGAGATGCCTCAGTCCACATTCTGTTGCTATAGCAGAATACCTGAGACTGGGTAATTTATAAAGAAAAGGGGTTAATTTCTTACAGTTCTGGAGGCTGATAAATTCAAGATCAGGCAGCCGTATCTAGTCAGCCTCTGGTGAGGGCCTTGTGCAGGGTCATAACGTGGCAAGAGGCAACACAGGGCCACAGGGGTACACTGAAATCCAGACTGGGTTTTATAACAAACCCAGTCCCATGATAACCCGTTAATCCATAAACCCATTAATACATTAATCCATGAATAGATTAGTCTATTCATGAGGGCAGAGCACTCATGACCCCATCATCCCTTAAAGGCTCCACCTCTTAATATTGTTACCTCGGGGATTAAGTTTCAACAGGAGCTTGAGAGGGGACAAATATTCAAACCACAGCAAGAGAGAAGGAAGGGAACTCACCCAGGAAGGAAAACAGAGAACACTGTAACTTTATTTGTAATGTTTTGCTATGTAAAAAACCTGAAGCAAACATGACAAAATGTTAACATTTGTTAAGTCCAGTGAAGGACATGAATGTCATGAACACATGTACACACATGTACACATAGTCAACCCTAAACTAAAGAGAGTGAAACAAAGGACTCTGGAAGCAGGCTGATATAATGCAAATAAATAATCTTAAAAGAAAGAGCTGGCCAGCAATCCCTACCCTCCAGCCCTGAGACTTGCCTTTACAGAGAAACTTTACAAGGGGGGCAGCAAAGGCTGGGAGACAACTGATGGCTTCTGGCACTTGCCAGACACTGGGAACTCATGCTGACCCTGCCAGTATCTGCATCCAGAGTCAAAGAAGGACCATGTGGAACAAGTCCAGAGCTGGAAAAGCCTGATTCTGAATGACACACAGGAAAACACAGTATTCTATATTCATGGACTCCCAACCTCATGGAATGAATCTGGGCTTTGGAGCCAATAGTTCTGCTCCCAGATAGCCATATCACAAAGCCTCTCTGGTCCTCAGTTATCTCATCTTTAAAATATTATTTAAAATATTACCGAGAAATCATTGCAAGCTTCTAGCTGAATCCTTGGCATGCAATAGATACCCAAAACGATATAGCTGCTAATAATAATAATAATAGTAATAGCAAGTACTAATATGTGGTCTATAGCCACCAGGTACTGTTCTAAGCACTCGAAACATATTCACTAACACATATCTCATGATTACACACCTATGAGATAGGTAATATTATTATGCTTATTGTATTACAAAATACAATAATACAAAAGAAATTAAGACATAGGAGGTTAATAGCTCGTGAAAAGTCACACCACGAGCCAGTGGCAGAGCTGAAATCCCAATCGGCAACCTCGACCTTGCACTGTCGCCGTGTGGCAGTGGTAGTAGTGCAGAATCACCTGTTAAAATTATGGGCTCTTGTAGGGAAAAAAGGCCTGGAATTTTATTTATTCAACACATTTTTTGAGGGCATTCTGGCCAGGCGTTGAGCCAGATGCCAGGTATACAAGGGAGAAGGAAACAGATAAATTTCTTTCTTAAATTCATTATCTCTGGAAATTCCTAACCGGGGAAAGAAAGGGGAAGAGGCCACAGGGCTGCACTGAAGCCAACTCATACAAGCTTGCAAAAGCTTAATGTTAAATTTTCAGGAATTTTGCATGTGGTTGTTAAACTCAGCCATTATTGAAAATTAAGTTATGCAAACTTACAATAAATTATATTAAAAACAAAGATAATAAATCCTAAAAATTCACCACACCCTAATGATTTTTCTGCAGCTGACTGTATCTACACTCTTTTTTTTTTTTTTTTTTGAGACAGAGTCTCACTTTTGTTGCCCTGGCTAGAGTGAGTGCCGTGGCGTCAGCCTAGCTCACAGCAACCTCAAACTCCTGGGCTCAAGCGATCCTCCTGCCTCAGCCTCCCAAGTAGCTGGGACTACAGGCATGCGCCACCATGCCCGGCTAATTTTTTGTATATATATTTTTAGTTGGTCAATTAATTTCTTTCTATTTATAGTAGAGACGGGGTCTCCCTCAGGATGGTTTCGAACTCCCAACCTTGAGCAATCCACCCGCCTCAGCCTCCCAGCGTGCTAAGATTACAGGCATGAGCCACCACGCCCGGCCTGTATCTATACTCTTACGGTTACTTGTACCTATTGCGTCTACATGGTGGGAACGCCAGGCAGTGGTGGCCACTGAGTGTCTCTTCCCACTCCATGATCAGGGTCATCTCACTCAGCCATGGTGGGAGTGTTTACACCACAGTAATCTGCAAACTCTACAACTCAGTGCTTGGCTTATTGTTTTGTTGATTGTCTAAGAAAGCAATGAAGAAAATGTCAACAATGCAAATTAAATGTAAAAGTGTATCTCATCTGTTGCCACTACATGGTGAGTAGCTGAAATGTGAGCAAATACTCTAGTATTCAAAAACTATGTGGCTCAGTAAAGAAATTACCCACACTATTGAAAAATGAGCAAAGTCTGACATAGTTTCATTGTTTCATGTTCATCTTACTCATTAATGTGAACAAGACTCACAGTTTTCTCACAGATTAAATCAATAAAATTGGCAGAAATCAATGCATTCTGTGAGAATCTATTGGCTATATGGAATTTGTAATAAAGAATATTGTATATTTTATTATTATTTATAGACTATGTGCCATGCATCTTTTACATAAATTAAATTTATTTTATCTTTTTAATTTAAGCATATTACAGGGGTACAAATGTTTAGGTTACACATATTGCCTTTGCTCCACCAAGTCAGAGCTTCAAGCATGTCCATCCTCCAAAAGGTACGCACCACACATTAGATGTGAATATAATTTATAATAAGCTTATTTATGTATATGTAGGCATACATTTTCCCCATAGATCCAATTGTCAAACACTTACCAGCACACCATCAAAAATGAGTGAATTAGATATAATTCATAAAGAATATGGGGAAGGCATGTATTAACATATTTGAAAAATGATCTTCCAAAAATGTTTACAGGCCTCCCACTGCTCCCACCGAGAACTTTGTCTTGGAATTATAAACCCAGATTTCACTCAGTGTTTTCTCACTTATCATAAACACCCTTTGCATGGAGTATGTATACTCAGGGCCCTCCACAGAACGTTGACAAAGCCTGCCCTGTCTTCCTCTTGGTGGGCTCAATCCACTTCCTTCTCTTCCCACACCTGTTGTGTTGGCTCAGCTTTGGCCTGTCCTGGGCAGAAACCACACCTGACACTCTTTTCCAAGAAAGAATCACCAAGCCAAGTGTCTAGAGTCAAAAACAAAAAGTACTGAGGAATTGATGCCCCATAAAGCAACCCTCATGATTAATGGCATTAAATAGAAAAATACTCCAGTTTCTTCACCCCTTGGATGAGTCACAGTTCATAGTGTCTCCTAGCAAAATCACATGTGAGTTGTCCCCAGCAGTAATCTGCTCAACACATCTTGATGGGCTTCCTTCTCTTTGCCGTCTCACTTTCACTACTCCTCCACTGGCATTTCCTGGGATCATCTTCCACCATTCAAAGGCAGAATCATAGTTTTATGGCTATAATGGATAAATTACAAAAATGGTCCTGATTCTTCATCTCTTCCTGTGTCTAAGTCCTTTGCGATGTGACTTTGTAGCTCCTCCCATCTAGCCTTGTGGTTTCCTCTGGTCAATGGAATGCAGTGGAAGTTCAGTGTGCCGGTTCTGAAACTAGACTTAAAGAAACCATGTGCATGTCTATTCTTTTTCCATCCTTTACCATTAAAACATGCCTGGTTATCTTGGTGGCAGAATGAGATGCTTAGAGCAAAGCCAAATTAGCACTATTGCCCAAATTGAAGCTCCAGACATGTGAAAGAGTCCAGCAAAGTTTAGCAAAGCTACCCAGCCAAATTTCAACTGACCACAGAAGTGTGAGTGAGCCCAGTAAGACACAATTCAGATCAGCTGACCTATAGACAACTAAACAAAAATAAATGCTTATTGTTGTGTGCTACAAAGATTTTATGATTAGTTATTACGCACAATACTCTAGTAAAGGATAACTTGACCATGGGTTACATTCTCCTATTTCTTCGTATGGCTAGTAACTTGGAATTGTATCCTGGACATTGTAAAAGATATACTGTAAGACTCTGGATTCTGTTACATTCCTCTCAAGATTATTGATTTTCATTTTAGCAGGTAGTTCACTTGGCTGAACTCAAACTTCAAATCCTGTCTCCCCTTCAGTAGTCAACAGTGAAATTTCTGCTCAGTTCTTTTCATTTTAGTTGGACCACTTGTAATTTGCCCCAAGCTTGCATAGATCAAGCCAGAAATTTGGGCATAATTTATACACAGAACTTGAGCTTTCTCTTTGTGTTTATCTCCTTTGTAGGATTTTCCTATCACTTTAGACATGTGATGGTGGTCCCAAACTCAGCCTTCCTGATCCTTCAACAAGTAAGACTTCAGGTGTCTAACTGAATTGTTGCCACCTTGAAGAGCAAGAACTGCAGTCTGCTCTCAGGTTCAAAGCTGTAGAAATCAGAATCTTGGGGCTGCTTTCTTTTTCCAGGTTTTCTGAAATCCTCTGTCTTTCTGTCTGATTTTGTCACTCTTCAGGGCCTTCACATAGTTTCTGAAAAATATTTTGTCCAGGAGGAAGTCAAGATGGTGGAGTAAAGGTAACCTCCTGGACTCCTGCTCCCAGAGAAGAGACAGATCTTGGTCTCCTACACACAAGTGGATATCGCCACTACAAGGACAGCATCAAGAATCTGCAGAGGTGCAGCATGGGACTCTCTCAAAAAAGGAAAAACAAGGTGATCGGGAGATAAGATTGTGTTCTCTGGAGAGTACAAAACAAACAATAGGGTGTGTGGGAGGGCAACGGCCCGCCGGGCCACGGGGTGAAGTGGGATCAGACCCACAGGGGAACTCCTTGCTTCCCTATTGACCTCCACACCCACCCAGCCAGGAACCTGTTTGAAATTGGTGCAAAATCGCTGCAGAAGAGGGTGTTGGAGAGTACCATCATTGGTACAAGGTATCGAGAACTACCCTGAGCCCCACGCTAGGACGGCTCCAAGACGGGAGCAAACTGGACTGAGCTGATAGGGGAAGCAGTTAGATGTCTTGCCTCTGGTAACCAGTGGTGCCAGCCCTACAGAGCTGTTCACTAAGTCGAGGACTCTAAGTTGTAACTGCCTCGGGTGAGTAAGACTGCACAGGGTGGGTCAATAAGAGCAAGGGCTATGGCTGAACAGGTGGTCCAGCAGGCGTCATAGAGGAGGCTATGGGGTGTCCTGACAACCCAGACTCCCAACCCGGCACCTGCCACACCCTAAATACTTGCCCCCAGTGCTGGTGCCCTGTGAGTAGGCAAGCGGTCACCACTGAGGGGGTCCACAGCCCAGCCGTCATATGGTGCGGCAGGCAAGCCCCCCTCCCCCGCCCAGCCTAGAAACTCTCCTGGCAAATTCCACCCCTACACAATCTGTGATCTGCTCGCCAGGCCTGGCTCGATCAGCGATCTGCAGAGAAAACTAGCGCCAACGGGAGCCACAGCCACTGGGTCACTAGGGTGCAGGGCAGACTGGGGAGCTACTTCCTCCCCCTAGCCCGCATCTCCCCTGCCAAAAGTGGTAGGCTCCACCCCTGGAGGTGGGGCAAGATGAGAAAACCCACTCTCCCCCAGATCTAGGGAGAACCCGCTAGGCCTGTGCAGTGCGTAAACACACAGTATAAAAGACTTTGCTTCCCAGAGGAGCTTAGGTCACCCAGTTGAACAAAAAACTGGGACTGGATCTCCTCCCCAGTCAGGGGCAGGCTCCACAAGCAACCCCATCCATCAGAAGAACCTTCCAAGTGTGGTGGAAGAGCTCCTCCCAGTGGCTGACCAAGAAACTACAGAAGAGAGGACACCTGAGCACCATCAATTGATCCAGATGGGGAGGGCCCAGTGTAAAATTTTTAGAAATTCAAAAAATCAAACCGAAAACACTTCCCCTAGGAGATACACCAGCTCTCAAGAAATGAAGACTGGAGGGGAGGATCAAGATGGCGGACGAGAAACACTGCCAGACAAAGTGTCTCTGCAGAAAAGACAGATTATATCAGAAATTAGAAAAAAGAAGCAAGGAGATGAGCATACAGCAGATGAAGGCTGGAAGGGGGGGTATCTGAGACCCCGGGAGACTCCACGGGAAGAGGTTGCGGAGGAGAACTGGAAGCTGAGACCGCTGGAGCATCCTGGAGACCAACGGGAAGGGTAGGTGGATATGGCGCTTCCCCTCCCCCGCATCTGGGACTGCTGGTGGGCTCCCCAGCAGGTGGAGAGACCTGCAGACACCAGCCCAGAGACGGCCGCTGCCAGCTAGCGGTGAGCCTGTAGCGGACGTGGCACCAGGCTCCCAAATCCCACGGGGCACCTCTGTGTGCACAGGCCAAAGCCGTGAGGCAGGTGCCATATTGCCTCCTTCTCCCCTCCACTGACCCTACCCTCAGCTGCCCAGAGAGACAATACAGCCACCAGCCTGAGGCACCTCCAGGGAAAGGGTCTTTCCCTTTTGGGACCCTACAGCTGACTAAGGGGAACTCAGACTGTGAGCTCCCTACCCACCCACGAGCCCTCCCAGGTGCTGCTGGCACGGTGATCCCAGGAGAACGGTGCAGACCCTGAGGCTGAGAGACATAGACTCAGCTTGGGCTCCCTGTGGGTGAATTGGGACTGGCACTCCTCTCCCTGGTGGGGATACAGTTTGAACTCTGGGACCCAGAGGTCAGACCTGCAGACCAGATCCCGTGTACCGAGGTCTCACATTGCCTGGGGCACAAAAGGGATATACGTGAACAGCCTACTGAGGTGGGTGTGCCTTCAGGGACAGATCAGCATCCTAGAGGGCAACCCTCCTCCCAAAAGGAGGTCGTACGCCCAGCCCAGGTGGCATTCCTGCGCAGGGAACCTCCCCACCGGCATCACAGTCCGGAGAGGCCTGGTGGCGTGTGGTCTGGCCTGTTGGCAGAGGCCCAGGAGTTGCTGCGGAGTTGGGGAGGGTGGAAAGAAGTGAGACCCGCTCCAGACTGCGGGTCTCAGACAGCCCCACTCCCACACACAGACTTTCTGGCTGAGCGGGGCCATTCCAGCCCATCCCTGACAGCATTTCCTGGAAGCAGAGAACAGAACTTTGACCCCTGCTAACGACATTGGTGGTGCCTGAGGGCAGGCTTACCCAACCCAGCTCCACCCAGACTCTCTTCTAGACCAGTCCTCACTGAGGGGGAGAAAAGGACACACCTGGAAGTCCCAGGGCCCCACCCACCACCTTAGGCACTAGAGTACCTCTCTATAGGAACAAGAGCTGATAACAGGACACAAAAACAACAGCATAGCCTGTTCCTCCAAGCAAGAGCCACATCCTGAGCAGCCTTTTCACGACACCTACTGACTCATTATACAGGGAGTGGTCGAATCTCACCCACAGACACCACCTACTGGCTCAGAAACTAAACAAGGCGTGTGAATACCCAAAAAAAACCTAAAGGAAAGAAACAACAACTGATCAACATGGGAAGAAATCAGCGAAGGAACTCAGGAAATATGAAGAACCAAACGGAAAACACACCCCCAAAGAGGGGCACCAGCCCCCTAGAAATGGACACCAAACAAAATCAGGCAACCAATTTGACAGAAGAGGAATTTCATATGTGGATCATAAGAACACTTACTGACCTGCAAGAACAACTCAATAACCAACACAAAGAAACCACAAAAAGCCTCCAGGACCTAGAACAAAAGTTCACTAAAGAAATAGACACAATGAAGAAAAGTTTAACCGAACTCCTGGAAATGAAGAATCAATTCAGGGAACTACAAAATACAGTGGAAAGTCTCAAGAACAGGGTAGCTCAAACAGAAGAAAGAATCTCAGAGCTTGAAGATAACACCCTCCAACTAAATAAAACCGTCACAGAGATAGAGCAGAGACACAAGAGAAAAGAGAAAAGCCTATAAGAGATGTGGGATTATGTGAAGAAACCTAACGTGAGGGTAATAGGGTTACCAGAGGGAAAGAAGACAACACTCAAGGGTTGGACAAGCTATTTGAAGATATAATACAGGAAAATTTCCAAGGCCTTGCTCAAAATCTCAATATACTAGTTCAAGAAGCTCAGAGGACCCCTGGGAGATTCAATGCAAACAGGAAGACGTCACAACATGCAGTCATCAGACTGACCAAAATATCAACTAAAGAGGCCCTTCTAAGAGCTATAAGAAGAAAGAAGCAAGTGACATACAAGGGAAAGCCAATTCGAATAACACTAGACTTCTCTAATGAGACTTTACAAGCAAGGAGAGACTAGGGCCCCATTCTCACTTTTTGAAACAAAACAATGCCCAGCCTAGAATCTTATTCCCTGCAAAACTAAGCTTCATCTATGAAGGAGAAATAAAGACAGTCTCAGACAAGCAAAGGCTCAGAGAATTCACCAAGACAAGACCAGTCCTACAAGAAGTACTCAAAACAGTGTTACGCACGGAACATCATAATAAAAACTCACGAATATAAAAACAACCAAAACCCAAAGATTAAAGGCCAGATGATACAGTGGCTCAAGAGAGAAATCAAAGCAACAACATCCAACCCAACAGAATGAACAAAAATCTACCTTACCTTTCAGTTCTCTCAATAAATGTGAATGGCTTAAACTCTCCACTCAAGAGACATAGGCTGGCTGAATGGATAAGAAAACATAGGACAAGTATATGCTGTCTTCAGGAAACACATCTAACCTGCAAGGATGCATATAGACTAAAAGTAAAAGGGTGGAGATCAGTATCCCAGACAAGTGGAAGCCAAAAGAAGGCTGGCGTGGCAGTTCTAATTTCAGATGATTTAGTTGTTAAACCAACAAAAGTAGTGAAAGACAAAGAGGGTCATTATATAATGGTGAAGGGAACACTTCAACAAGAAGAGATAACAATTTTAAATATATATGCACCCAACTTAGGTGCACCCAGTTCCATAAAGCACACCTTACTGGAGCTAAGCAAATGGATTAATAGCAACCCCATAATCACCAGAGATTTCAACACCCCACTGACGGCACGAGACAGATCCTCCAAACAGAAAATTAATAAAGAAATAATGGACTTAAACAAAACTCTGGAACAATTGGGTCTGACTGACATCTACAGGACATTCTACCCCAAATCCACTGACTATACATTCTTCTCATCAGCTCACGGGACATTCTCTAAGATTGACCATATCCTAGGACACAAAGTAAATCTCAAGAAATTTTAAAAAATAGAAATCATACCATGTATCTTCTCATATCACAGTGGAATAAAATTATAAATCAACGCTAATAGAAACTCACATTTCTACACAAAAATGTGGAAATTAAACAACCTCCTACTAAATGATTACTTTAAAAATGAAGAAATCAAGATGGAAATAAAAAAATTCTTTGAACAAAATGACAATGGAGAGACAAATTATCAAATCCTCTGGGACACAGCTAAAGCAGTACTGAGAGGAAAGTTTATTTCCATAAATGCCTATAACCAAAAGTCAAAAAGATCACAGACATCTAATGAAACGACTCAAAGAGCTGGAAAAGAAGAATAGACCAACCCCAAACCCAGCAGAAGAAGTGAAATTAACAAGATCAAATCAGAACTAAATGAAATTGACAACAGGGAAGCTATACAGGAGATTAATAAAACAAAAAGTTGGTTCTTTGAAAAAATAAAAAAAACAGACACACCTTTAGCTAGGCTAATGAAAAGCAGAAAAGAGAAATCTCGAATAAGCTCCATCAGGAACAAAAAAGGAGATATCACAACTGATTCCAAGGAGATACAAGATATAATTTATGAATACTACAAAAACCTTTACGCACACAAAATGGAAAATGTGGAGGAAATGGACAAATTTCTAGAAACACACAGTCTCCCTAGGCTCAACCAGGAAGAAATAGAATTCCTGAACAGACCAATATCAAGAGTCGAAATAGAAACAGCAATTAAAAATTTCCCTAAAAAGAAAAATCCCAGTCAAGATGGTTTCACACCTGAATTTTAACACACTTACAAAGAAGAATTGGTGCCTATCTTGCAGAAATTATTCCACAACATCGAGAAGAACGGAAACCTCCTGACACCTTTTATGAAGCAAATATTACTCTAATACCAAAACCAAGAAAGGATGCAACAAAAAAAAGAAAACTACAGAACAATATCCCTTATGAATATAGATGCAAAAATTTTCAACAAAATCCTAGCTAACTAAATCCAGATGCTTAGCAAAAAAATAATCCATCACGACCAAATGGGCTTCATCCTAGGGATGCAGGGATGGTTCAACATATGCAAATATATAAATGTAATTCATCACATAAACAGAAGCAAAAACAAAGACCACATGATTCTTTCAATAAATGCAGAAAAAGCTTTTGACAAAATTCAGCACACTTTCATGATACGAACACTTAAATAGGCATAGAAGGGACATACCTAAAAATGATACAAGCCATATATGACAGACCCATAGCCAACATCATACTGAATGGGAAAAAACTGAAAGCATTCCCACTTAGAACTGGAACCAGGCAAGGCTACCCACTATCTCCACTTCTATTCAATATAGTGCTGGAAGTCCTGGCTACAGCAATCAGACAGGACAGTGGAATTAAAGGTCTCCAAACTGGGGCAGAAGAGATCAAACTTTCACTGTTTGCTGATGATATGATATTATAGTTAGAAAATCCCAAAGATTCAACCAAGAAACTCCTGGAACTGATCAATGAATTTAGTAAAGTCTCAGGATACAAAATCAATACACAGAAATCAGAGGCATTCATATACACCAACAACAATCAAACTAAGAACCAAATCAAAGGCTCAATCCCTTCAAAATAGCAACAAAGAAAATAAAGTACCTAGGAATATACTTAACCAAGGAGGTAAAAAACCTCTACAGTGAGAACTATGAAACACTGAGGAAGGAAATAGCAGAGGATGTAAACAGATGGAAATCTATACCATGCTCGTGAGTCGGCAGACTCAAGATCATTAAAATGTCTATACTGCCCAAACTGATCTACAGATTCAATGCAATACCTATTAAAATCCCATCATCATTCTTCACAGATATAAAAAAAATAATTTTATGCTTCATTTGGAACCAGAGAAGACCCCGCATATCAAAAGCAATTCTAGGCAATAAAAACAAAATGGGAGGTATTAATATGCCAGATATCAAACTATACTACAAAGCTATAGTAATTAATTCAATGTTGTATTGGCACAAAAATAGGAATATTGACCAGTGGAACAGATGTGAGAATCCTGATATAAAACCATCCTCATATAGCCATCTAATCTTTGACAACACAGACAAAAACATACACTGGGGAAAAGAACCCCTTTTCAATAAAGGGTGCTGGGAAAACTGGATAGCCACTTGTAGAAGGCTAAAGCAGGACCCACACCTTTCACCTTTCACAAAAATCAACTCACGCTGGATAACAGACTTAAACTTAAGGTATGAACTATTAGAATTCTAGAGGAAAGTGTTGGAAACACTCTCCTAGACATCGGCCTAGGCAAAGAATTTATGAAGAAGATTCCAAAGGCAATCACAACAGCAACAAAAATAAATGGGACCTGATCAAACTAAAAAGCTTCTGCACAGCCAAAGAAATAGTCATGAATGTAAACAGACAACCTACAGAATGGGAGAAAATTTTTGCATCCTATGCATCTGATAAGGGGCTAATAACTAGAATCTACTTAGAACTCCCAAAAAACAGCAAGAAAAAAATCAAACAACCCTATCAAGGAGTAGGCAAAGGACATGAATAGAAATTTTTCAAAAGAAGACAGTAAAATGGCCAACAAACATATGAAAAAATGCTCATCATTTCTAATCATCAGGGAAATGCAAATCAAAACTGCAATGAGATATGACTTAACTCTAGTGAGAATGTCCTTTATCAAAAAGTCCCCAAACAATAAATGCTGGTATGGATACAGAGAGATAGGAATACTCCTACACTGCTAGTGGGACTGCAAACTAGTTCAACCTCTGTGGAAAGCAATATGGAGATACCTTAAAGTGATACAAGTGAATCTAACATTTGATCCAGCAATCCCATTACTGGGCATCTACCCAAAAGATCCAATGACACTCTACAAAAAAGACACCTGCACTTGAATGTTCATAGCAGCACAATTCATAATTGCAAGGCTGTGGAAACAACCCAAGTGCCCATCAATCCATGAGTGGATTAATAAAATGTGGTATATGTATACCATGGAGAACTATTCAGCTCTAAGAAACAATGGTGATATAGCACACCTTGTATTTTCCTGGTTAGAGCTTGAACCCATACTACTAAGTGAAGTATCCCAAGAATGGAAAAACAAGCACCACATATACTCACCAGCAAACTGGTATTAACTGAGCAGCACCTAAGTGGACACATAGGAACTACAGTAATTAGGTATTAGGCAGGTGGGAGGGGGCAGGGGGGTGGGTATATACATACATAATGAGTGAGATGTGCACTGTCTGAGGGATGGTCACACTGGAAGATCAGACTTGTGGGGGGAGAGGGGTAAGGGCATTATTTGAAACCTTAAAATTTGTAACCCCATAATATGCTGAAATAAAATATATATATATATTTTGGGTCCAGAGTTTATACAGTTGACCCTTGAACAAATATAGGTTTGAATAGTGCAGAGTCACTTATACATGGTTTTCTTTAAAAAATAAATATATTGGAAAAAGTTTTGTAGATTTTTGACAATTTGAAAACCTCACAAACTACAAGAGCCTAGAAATATCAAAAAAATTAAGAAAAAGTTAGGTATTTCATGAATGAATAAAATATATATAGATACTAGTCTACTTATCATTTACTACCATAAAATGTATACAAATCTATTATAAAAAGCTAAAATTTATCAAAACTTACATATATTTATAGACTGTACATGGCACTATTTGAGAAAAATATAAGAAATGTAAAGATGCAATAGTAAATCAAAATTGTATAAATTAACTGTAGTTCATACTGTAGTACTGTAATAATTTTGTAGCCACCTCCTGTTGTTATTTTGGTTAGCACAAGTGTTGCAAGTGTTGTCATGTGATGATAATGATCTGTTTGTCTCTCCAGTAACTTCGCATCACAGTAAAAACTGTGATGTCTCAATAGTTCTCATGTATTTTTTATTGCATGCATTTTTTACATAAACTTTTAATAACACCATGGGACCTCTAAAAAGTGTCACTAGAGATGCTGGAAGTGCTACCAAGAAGCAGAGAAAAGTCATGGAATTACAAGAAAAAGTTGAATTGCATGATATATACCATAAATTGAAGTCTGCAACTCTGGTTGCCTGTCATTTCAAGATAAATGAATCCAGTGTCAGGACCATGATAAAAAGAGAAAAGGAAATTTGTGAAGCCTTTGCTGCAGCTATACCAGTGCCATAAACATTTTGCAGTTTTTGTGAAATACCTTACCTCATATTGAAAATGAAGCTTTTATGTGGATACAGAATTAGTGTAAGAAAGGTTTATCTGTAGACTGTAAAAGGATTTGAGAAATAGTGAAGTCATTATATGACAACTTAAAGCAAAAAGAAGGTGAAAGATCTAAAACTGGAAAATGTAATGCCAGCAAAGGATGGTTTGATAATTTTAGAAAGTGCTTTGGCTTAAGAAATGTCAAGATAACAGGAGAAGTAGTTTCTGCTGACCAAGAGGCAGCAGAGGAGTTCCTAGATGAGATTAAGAAAATCATTGAAAAGAAAGGATATCTGCCTAAAGATAGTAATCTATTCTGGAGAAAAATAGATCGTAATCTATTCTGGAGAAAAAAATGCCACAAAGGACATTTAGTAAGGGAGAGAAATGAGCACAAACATTTAAGGCACAAAGGGATAAGCTAACTGCACTCTTTTGTGCAAATGCAGTTGGGTTTATGATCAGGACTTCCCTTATCTATAAAAGTGCTAACTCCTGAGCCTTAAGGGGAAAATATAAACACCAGCTGCCAGTCTGGTTCACAACAAGAAGGCCTGAACATCAAGAACCCTTTTCCTGGATTGGTCCCATCGATGCTTTGTCTCTGAAGTCAGGAAGTACCTTGCCAGGACGGGATTGCCTTTTCAAGTTCCTTTGATATTAGACAATGCCCCTGGCCACCCAGGACCCCATGAGTTCAACATCAAAGGCAGTGAAGTGGTCTTCTTGCCCACAAACACAATCTGTCTAATCCAGGCTCTAGATCAGGGGGTCATAAGGACCGCTAAGACTCATGGTAGTCTATGGAAGGGATTGTGACTGCTATGGAAGAGAACCCCAATAGTGAGAACATCATGAAAGTCTTCAGACACCAATGAAGATGTCATCATTGTATAACAAAAAAAAAAAAAAAGCTGTGAAGCCGTCATGCCCGAAACAATAAATTCCTGCTGGAGAAAACTATATCCAGATGTTTTGCATCACTTCACAGTATTTACAACAGAGCAATTAAGTGAATCACGAAAATGATTGCGGATGTGGCAAAAGAGGTGAGGGAGGAAGGGTTCCAAGACTGGATCTTGGAAAAAATGTAAGAGCTAACAGACGCCACACCAGAGGAAGTGACACCTGATGGAGACGAATGAGTCTGAGCCAGTGCCAAAGGATGAGGAAGAAGACATAGAAGAAGCAGTGCCAGAAAACAAACTGGCATTAGACAGTCTGGCAGAAGAGTTCTGATTATTCAAGACTGCTTTTATTTCTTTTACAACATAGATCCTTCCACAATATGGGCACTGAAACTGAAGGAAATGGTGCCAGAGGGATTGCTACTATACAGATAAAAAATATTTAAAAAGTCAGAAACTGTGATGTATTTCCATAAATATACAGTGGGTGTGCCTGCCTGTCCTGCCTCCCCTTCCACCTCCTATACCTCTGTCCCCCTGAGACAGCAAGGACAACCCCTTCTCCTCCTCCTCCCTCTTCTCAGCTACTCAACGTGAAGAAGACCATTTTATAATGATCCACTTTCACTTAATAAACCGTAAATATATTTTATCTTCCTTATGATTTCCTTAATAACATTGTCTTTTCTCTGGCTTACTTACTGTAAGAATACAGCATATAATACATATGACATGCAAAATATGAGTTAATCTACTGTTTATGTTATCAGTAAGGCTTCTGGTCAGCAGTAGGCTATTAGTACTTAAGTTTGTGGAAATTCAAAGTTATTTTCAGACTTTTGACTGTGTAGGGGACAGCACACCTGTGTTGTTTAAGGGTCAAGTATAATCATTACTGGCAACAGAGTTGGTCCAGTGCAAATGACTTCAGAATTACTAGAAGCAAACTTGCAGCAATAGATAACTGATGAATGGGATAATAGAGACAAAGCTCTTTCTCTTATGGTAGCTTAAATTCATATAAGCAAAAGACCTCAAAGTTGGAAAAGGACCACGGGAGTCATCTAGTGTTTGCTTAAGCCAGGCACTCAATCAATGTTTGCTGAATTAAATTAAACAACAAATGTTAGGATCTCCGGGACTGATTTGTACAGCTGTAACATGGCTCTAATCAATGGCTCATTGACTGCTGTTGGGTCTGGTGCCGTAGAAAGTGTCTGTGGAGGCTGGTCATAAAAGCTAGAGATCTAAAGACCAGGGAAAATTGTATGCCAGGCTGGGAAATCATCTCCCCACTCACAAGAAGTTTCCATAACTCTAATATCTTTATGAACTCTGGGAAAGTTCACAGACCTTGAGCAAAGTTGGGAGAGGCAATGAGGGAATATTGTAGTTTAGAGCCTTTGAGAAATAGAAGGTATGTTTTCAGAAGGAAAGTGTCCTAGTATATGGGGATATAACTAGATGACTGTATTATTTATCATCTGAAACAGGGCACTTAAGAGAGTGAAGGGGATTCTCACAATAACTGTACTGGAAACAGGCCTGAAGTGCTACTGTTCCGGACAAACTGATATGTGTAAGACCTTGCATAGTGTTGCATATGGGCTCCTTCTCACTGGCACATTGGAAGAGAACATATCCCTGATGCCCCATGAGCAATGAAATCATGGGCAACCCAGCTGTCCCCAGCCCTCCTGAGTACCCACCGCGTAGCCCCTCAGATGGCCCTGGGGCAGGCTGGAACTTCGGCTGTGAGTGTCTGGGGAAGGCAAGAGACTGGAACTGAATTCACTGGCTCTAGTTTAAAGCCAGCCCCTAGAGATAACCAGATATACAAATTTCAGTGTCCAAGGAGCCTGGAAAACTTGAGCTGCAGTCACACAGAAGCTGATATCCCAGAAAGGTTGACATGGCAAGCAGCACCCCATGCTGTGACAATTCTAGAAGCCGTGGCCTTATAACTGGTTTCATTCATTCATTCAACAAACACGTATTGAGGCAGGGCTCTAGACTAGAGGATGAGGTTACGGTGTCAGCTTAGAGGCACCCCAGTTTGCAGGGAGCAGGGGCTGCCCTTAGAAAGTGGGGCTTCAAGGCTAGGCAGGTGGTCAGGGCTGTGCCACAACTGCCGAGGCTCAGCCCTGGGCAGCAGGTTAAAGAGGGGAGGGCAGGAGGGTGGCTGGCCTGGGCTCAGTGGGCTGAGTTCTGTGAGTTCTGTCTCATTCCGGCCTCTTGAAGAGATGCCTGGCTCTGGTATTAGACCTGAGTTTAGATTCTGCCTGAATCCCTCAGGCTCCTCGTTGGTGAAGTGACAGTGACAATTTCCACCACTCCCCCCAGAACCTCTGGGGTGAGGGAGGGAGGGGACAGGTTAGGGCCCAGCTGGCTCCCTCTCACCACAGGTGCACCCCCCCCCAGCTGCTTGAAAGGCTGTGGAGAATTCCACCCCGCAGGAGCCCTCTAGCCTGGGATGCCTGAGAGTGCTCCCACCTGCCCGGGGAGGCTAGAAACTGGCTGAGTAGGGCACACAAAAGCCGCCCCTTGTCTCAACAGAGGATGACTCTGTGCAGCGATTTGTCCCCCGGAGACCCTCTGTGGATTAGGCCCCAGCCAGACTTTCAACTCTCCCCTCCTTCCCCCACCTTACCCATAGTAGTCAGGGCTTCCAGGGTTTTCCAAATAGTGGCTTACGCATTTGTGGAGGCTGGAAATTCCACATCTGCAGACACCCAGGAAGGAGGTGATGCCGCCACTCCTAATGGTATCTCTTCCTCCTCAGGGAAAACTCCGTTTTGCAATTAAGGTCTTTCACTGATTGGATGACATCCCATCCAGATATCAGGAATAATTCTTATTTAAAGTCAACTGATGGTCAGTGTTAACCACATCTACAAAACACCTTCACAGGGAAATCAGATTAGTGTGTAATTGAATAAATGGGCACCAGAGCTCAGCAAAGACACAAAAGTAACTACCCCACCTTCTTTACCCTCACACAGGTTTTCCCTGAACAGACACCCTCATTAAGTCCCATGTGCCTGAACCCCTGCCTCAGGCTCTGCTTCTAAGGAACCCAGCCTGAGACAGAGTGAAAGGAAGTAGTCCCATGGGCCCAAGGGATTCCCAGCTCCTGACTACTGATCCTGTCCTATGGTATTAGATGATTTGAATAAACCAGTCATCCCATGCCTCAGAAGCAATTGCATTTTTATGAGGACTTTTGGAAAGAAAAAGGGGTTCAGGAGCTAAAGGAAGGCAATGTGTGGCTCAGCGAGTAGTTGGAGCCCAGGGTTCTTAGCTGGGGTTTGTGGCCATTGACTTGCTCTGTGAACAAGGACAAGGGACTTATCTCTGACAATGCCCAGCTCAAAGCTCCTGATTGGAGAGGCTGTGCTAAGCCCTGCATACACCGAAGTTACGAGGAAGCAGAAAGTAAAAAACAAGCAGAAGTCTCGAATTCCAGACGAGGTACTGACCAGAGGAGATCAGGCCAGTCAGGCATGCAGAGTCAGAAGAAGGAAGCAGACACGCTGCTGGGGCAAGACAACCTGGCCCACGAGGAAAAGGGAGGCATAGATGGCCACCTGAGCTTCCTGTCCTACCCCAGTCCTCATACATCCTTCTCTCATCCCATCTTTCCTGAAGGTGGCCTGAATGACTCTCTGTCCCTTCCAACCAGCCTGGGGCTGCTCTCTCTCCCCACCTGTTCATGTGACTGACTCCCAGTCATCCTTGGAGCTCAGTACCACCGCAGCCTCTCAGGGACACCCACTTGACCTCTTAGTCTGATCCAGGTACACTGCCCCTGTGTCCCCAGAGCCCCCATCACACCTCACCCCAGAGCACCTGTGACATTTAATTTCTTATTAGTCTTCTTGATTTGACCGGTTAGACTGTGAGTACCTCCAGGACTGGAGCTGTGTCTTAGCCATAGTGGGACCCAAAGCACAGTGAGTGGCATACCGTAGATGCTCAGTGAATGAATGAACGATACACAAGCAGGTCCCAGGCTGGAGAGTTGGAAAGCCCTGCTCACACCATTCCCATCTGTTGAAAGTGGCAGGTCCATGCCTCACTACCATTTGCAGCTGGTTGTCATGGTGGCATTTACCAGACACAGCCCAGGCCAACACAAAGGAAAGGTTAATTCCAAGTGGGCAACTCCAAGAAGGTGTCAAGAGCCGGTGGCATCTGAGCTGGGGTTGGAAGGATGAGTTGAGTACTGACAAGGCAGGCAGGACGGGCTCTGTCAAGTGGCCCCTGGAGCCAACATGGCACCTGGGAGGTGAGAAGAACTGAGGTGGGGACACAGGACCTGGCCAGAAGGAGGCTTCCATGAGCCACCAGGATTTCCCCCAGCTGTCCACCAGCCAGGCCCAGAGCAAAAGAAAAGTCCATCAATTGGCTGGCATGACCAGATGCTGAGGCCCAGTGGATTTATGGTGACACACATTGATTTTGGCTCTTGGAAGGTGTCAGCTTACCCATAAATTAGAAGATTTATCTGCAACTGCTACAGAGATAAGTGGCTTTGCACATAAACACCTTTTCCTTTTTTTAAAACTAAGAGTGCTAACGTGCTAAGGAGGTTCCATGGGAGAGGCTTTAGGGAACTCTTGTAGACCCTGGGATCACCCCTGGGTGGCATATGGAGATGGCCAAGAATGCCTGTAAGGTGCCAGCCATGGGGCTTCCATAAAATGAAGCCACATTGTCATCCCCCATCTGCCCTCCTGTAAGGAGCAGGGGTGCTGTCAGTCCCAAATATGAAGGATTCACTCACTCACTCACTCATTTATCAAGTATCAACAGAAGGTCTATTATGCTTGTCTCAGGGCCAAGGACTGCAGACAGATGCAGAGATGACCTAGGCAAAGTTCCTGCTCTCATGGAGCTCACAGGCCAGTGGAGGACACAGATAATGAATGAACAGGATGCTATCAGGTGTGATGCATATAACAAAAAAGGTGAACTGATTGCGTGAAAGGTATCACCCAGGCTGGGTGGGGGCTGCTCAGATGGGTGGCCAGGAAAGGCCTGCCTAAAGGTGACACTGAGGATAAGAATGAGGAAGTCTTGAAAAAAGGACAAGGAGGGAGGACACTCCAGACAGAGGGAACAACAGAAGCAGAGGAGGGCTTGGAATATTCCAGAAACAGGAAGGAGGTCAGAGTGGCTGGAGGTTGGTGAGTGAAAAGGAAAGAGGTAAGAAATTAGATTTGAGTAGCAAGAAGAGCTGGATCCCCTAAGCCTGTGGTTTGCAAAGCCCTTGCTGCAGACCTATACTGGTCTGTGGCCTTTTAGGAACCAGGCCGCACAGCAGGAGGTGAGCGGCAGGTGGAGGAGCGAAGCGTCATCTGTATTTACAGCTGCTCCCCATCATTTGCATCGCTGCCTGAGCTCCGCCTCCTGTCAGATCAGTGGTGGTATTAGATTCATAGGAGCGTGAGCCCTACTGTAAACTGCACATGTGAGGGATCTAGGTTGTGCACTCCTAAAGAGAGCCTAATGCCTGATGATCTCAGGTGCAGCTGAGGGGGTGATGCTAGCACTGGAGAGTGGCTCCAAATACAGATTATCATTAGCAGAGAGGTTTGACTGCACAATAAATGTAATGCACTCGAATCACCCCAAAACCACCCCTACACCCCTCACCCTGATGGATTGAAAAATTGTCTTCTATGAAATCGGTCCCTGGTGCCAAAAAGGTTAGGGACTGCTGCCCTAAGCCAATGGATAAGTTGAGGTTTTATCATAAACATGACAGGAAGCCACAAATGATGTTAAGCGGGGAAGTGACATGTTTCCGTTTGAGCTTGTAAAAATGGCGCAGGGTCCTCTTGGAGACTGGATCGCAGGGTCAAGCATGGAGGAGGGAGAGCAGTTGGGGTCCCTGGTGGTCATCTGGGAAGAAGTCAGGGAGGCAGGGGAGGTGGCAGGAAGTGGATGGAAACAAGCTAGGTTTTGGAGAACTTCGCCAATCCTAAATGCCAGAGACTCAAGCAGCCATGATTCCCAGTCTCGGCCCCTCCATGAGGAAACCAAGCCAGCCACCCCGCAGCTGCAGGCACTGTTGTCAGAAGCCTGTGTAGCTGGCTGCCCCCGGGAGGAGTGTTCTGAAGCCTGGGTGCAGCACCTGGACACTCTCTCCAGCCGTGGGTTGGAGTTATGTCCCACAGAGCCAGGGCAAGCTCCACGGAGAAATGCATATTGTCCCATGGACCAAATCACCATTCCACCTAAACTTCATCTCTGTGGCAGGTGCTTAGGAGTCTGAGACTTTAAAAGGGAAACTTCCAACTTCTGATCTTCCATTCACAGAATCAGTCCTAAATGCTTGAGAACTTCCTGGGATATTTGCCTACAGAACAGCCTGTGCCCCTACCTTTTTTTTTCTGGCAGTGTTGGAAAAAAAATCTGTTTCTCTTTTTTCTCTTTCCCTAGTAATGCAGCAAGAGAGATTAAAGTTGTAAATCTACTTCCAGTTGCAGAGGCTGTGGGTCCAGGTGTGGCTTCCCAGGACACCAGACATATCAGCATCAGCCCCAAGGCAGGTGGGCACAGCTGCAGCAGGGGGCAGGCACCCCAGACAGTGACGGGGCAAGACCTTTTGTTGCGACAGAGAATGGCTGGGGGAAAAGAGGAAAATCGGGAAAAGGAATGAGAGGCTGGGGAAGGGGCCAACTTTTTACATCACAGCACCGAGGACTGCTAAGAGCCTGACACAGACGGCACTATGTCATCTTTGGAGATTATTAAGGGGAAGTGGCAGTCATGTTGGTGCCACTCCTACCCGTGATCAAACGGACCTTCTATCATCACAGCACAGAGAAGAGTACAGAGCTGAATGATGGCAAAATGGTGCTCGCCTCTGTGTGTTTTATAGCCACCCATTAATAATTCATGCGGTAGCTAAATGACGAGAGAGTCAGAGCCATCTTCAGCTCCCGCCCCCAGCCTCCACCACCTGCGCCCTGCCCTTTGGGGGACCGCCCGTCCCTCTCTCCGCCTGGGACCAGAAGCGCCTGCCTGCCACATCATGCAGCGCCTGACATGCTCGTGACAAATGCTGACATCTCCTGTCAGGTTTTTCCTTCCGCCTACCCGAAGTCAAATGGGCTACAATGTGGTGATTTATCCTCCTCCCATTGTCCTCGGACTGCTCTGTCTTCAAAGAACAAACCACTTCCTTTTTCCCCTCAAACATTTCTGGTTCATTCTCAGTCCTGCTGCAGAAAGGCTACCGCACCACTAGCCTGCAAGCCTCCCCCAGCCCTACTGCTCCCCTGACTCACAGACTCCTCTGAGGCTCCTTCCTCATTTCCTCTTTTCTCCTCCCTCGGTTTTTAAAAATTTATTTATTTAATTATTCTTATTCTTGAGACAGAGTTTTACTCTGTCTCCCAGGCTGGAGTGCAGTTTACTGTAGTCTCAAACTCCTGTCCTCAAGTGATCCTTCTGCCTCAGCCTCCCAAAGCACTAGGATTACAGGTGTGAGCCACTGTGTCTGGCTTCCTTCTCCCTAGGTTTTAAGTCTTTGAAAAGGAGCCACTTCATGAAAAAGAGCTTCATAAAAAAGTCGTATAATGTAAACCCAGTCTATAGAATATATGCACATTCTTATATCAATATATTGAAAAATAAATCCACCAAAAATAAAAACAGTAGAATTCGCTAGAAGTTTGTATTTTCTTTGTTCCTTCCATGGACTCCGGGTCGGACAGCCTGGACTCACCCCTGCCCCACAATCTACACTGATCTGCGCCATCCCCCAGCCTCCTGCCCACCCCCCTTGTATAAAATGGGACTGCGATCACGCCTCCCTCCTGGGCTGTCGTTGGGACGTGAGGAAGTTCAGGTAAACTGCTTATCACATCCCGGCACAGGGCGCGAGCTGAGTGAATGGCAGCTCTCACAATGAGCCTGTGCTGCTCTTAAAAATCACGGAGTGCAGAGCATTTTTAAAGGAATAATTAAAAAATAATTCAAAAGCCAGGGTTGGGAGGAGGAGAATTAAAACTTGTTCTAATCTTCAAAGCATGTGAATCCGAGGCTTCTGTGTTTGGAACATTTCAAAGCTTCATGGAATTTTCTTAATTTGGGGCCCAAGCACTGGGGGAAGATGATAAACAGACTGGCAAGAGAGAGGTAATTAGCTGGCCCTGGATGGGGGCTGCCCTGGGGGGGGGGGGGCAGGCAGGGTTCTCCCTTGCTCCTGCGTTTGCCTGTGCACACATGCATGTGTGTGGTATATGTAGGGTTTGTGGTGTGGTGTGGGGTTTGTGTTGTGTGGTATTTGTGGCATGTGGTATGGAGTGTGTGTGTGTGGTGTGTTAATATGTGTAGGCTTTGGGGTGTGTGTGGTGTGGTGTTTGTGTTGTGTGGTGGTTGTGGTGTGTGTTATGGTGTGTGTGTGGTGGGGTTTTTTGGTATGTTTGGTATATTTTGTGCTTTGTGTGTGGTTTTTGTGGTGTTGTGGTATGTGGGGGTTGGAGTGTTTTGTGGGGTAAGTATGTGTGGTGTTTGTGGTATGTGTGGTGTGGAGGGGGTGGGGTGTTTTGTGGGGTGTAGGATATGGTGTGTAGGGTGTGTGGTGTGTGGGTTTGTGATAATATGTGTGGTATGTCGTCTGTGGTGTGTGGTATATGTGTGTGGAGTGCAAGCATTGTGTGTGTGGTGTGTGTGTTTTGTGTGTGCACGTGTGTTTCCAGGCCACAGCGGAGGGCGGGGGAGTCCAGGCGGAACCCGCAGGCTGAGGTGAGGAGTGGGCTGAGGGCACGGAAGCATTCGCAGACAGAGCACCAGAGAGGAAGAGGCTGCACGGGGAGAGAAGCCTGTTGATTTGCAGAGAGCCCTGTGGGACACGGAAGGTGGCCCCCAGAGATGGCCACGTCCTTGTGCCCGAAACCTATGAATAGGTAAGTTAACTTCATATGGCAAAAGAATATTAAAGCTTCAGGTGGAATTAAGGTTACTAATCAGCTGACCTTAAAATAGGGAGAGGATCCTGGTTTGTCTGACCTCAGCGGGCTGAGAGGAAGGAGAGAAGAAGCGTGCGGGGGCTCTCCCCCCCCATGCCACTGCAGGCTGTGAAGGTAGGGGGAGGGGCCTGGGCAGGACTGTGCCCCCTGCAGGAGCTGGGGAGGGCCTGCAGTTCACAGCCAGTCCGGAGGAGATGAGGACAGCACAAGTGACTGAATTCTGCCAAGAACCTGGGTGAGCAGGAAAAAGATTCCTCCCAGAGCCTCCGGAAGGCAGCACAGCTTGCTGACTCCCCAATTTTGGCCAAGGGAGACCTGTGCTGGACTCCCAGCCTATAGAACTGCAAGATGATACGTTTGCATTGCATACGCCATTGTTTGCAGTAATTTGTTACGGCAGCAAGAGAAAAGTAACACATGAACGCCGAGCACTCTGCAGAGCACTGATCAGTACATGCGCTTGAGAAAACCACCCAAGGGTGGGAAGAGACCACCTGAAGGGACCTGCTACTCGTGCAGACTCGGGTGGAGGAGCCAACACCACCATGGCCGGTCTCCTGATCTGGCTTTGCCACTAAGTCATCGGTGGCCCTGGGCAGGACACCACTCCCTGGGAAATGTGGGTTTAGTCTGGGAGACTTCAGAGCTCCTTCCCATCCACTGTGATATTCTTCAAGTCATCAACATAGAGCAACGATCTATTCTTGGATTGGGTTTGATGTCAAGCCCGGTTTGGTGGAGAAGATCTGGGCTGTGAGCACAGAGCTGCCTGGGTTCTCTGCATCAGCACACGCACGCACATCACCACTGGGCCTCGAGCTCCGCTGCACAATGGATTTGAAGCAACAGGGCGACTCAATGCCTGTTGGCCACTTCCCTCCACAGACAGGGCCCTATTGGGGGGAGAAACTCCATCATTTATAGTTTTTTTTAAAAAGGAACAACCCAATATAGATCCCTCAGTAGGGAATGTTTAACTAAACTCCAAGGAATCATAGTGTGGAAGAGTATGCAACAGGTTAAAAAGAATGAGGCAGGAGGATAGCTTGAGGCCAGGATTTTGAGACCAGCCAGGGCAATATAGTGAGACCCCATCTCTACAGAAAAGAAAAAAAAAAAAGAGCCAGGCATGGTGGTGTGTGCCCGTAGTCCCAGCTACTCGGGAGGCTGAGGTGGAAGAATGACTTGAGCCCAGGAGTTTGAGGCTGCAGTAAGCTAAGATTGCACCACTGCATTCCGGCCTGGGCAACAGAGTGAGACCCCAACTCTCTCTCTCTCTCTCTCTCTCTCTCTCTCTCTCTCTCTCTCTCTCTCTCTCTCTCTCTCTGTGTTCTGTGTGTGTGTAAAATAATGCATTTTATAAAATAAAAGAATGAGGTAGATCCCAATGTGCAACGCAAAAAGCTCTCCTAAATGTAGGGCAGCTCGAAAGCAGGTTGCCGAGCAACACAGAGTGACAATGTTTATGCTTGAAAAAGAAGACACAAAGATGATGTGTGTATTCATATTTATATATGTACATATAAAACATATAGGCATAAAATGCATTGAAAAGAGACCCATTTTCCACACAGCTGCCAAGCGATCCTTTCAAAACATAAGTCAGCTCATCCAGCTCACTGAGAACCAGTCTCCCCATGGCCTGTACGCTATGGCCTCTCCTATCCACTCACCAGCTATTCCGCCCCCCACCCTGCTCCCAGCAGCCCTTGAACAGGCTGGGCCCTGCCTGCCTCGGCGCCTGCCCCCAGCCTCAGGCAGGCCAGGCTCTGCTGAAGGGCTCCTGGGCAGCACTCTGCCTGCTCTGTCTGAAGTAACGCTTCTTCCCCAGTGGCTTCTCTTTCTTACCCTTTACTTTTCAAAAGAACATGAGCAGCAGTTAATGAATTTTACTCCCATTTGCATGTGCACGTGCAAGCTCGGTCTGTGAGCCCTTTGAGTTGTATACAATGCCACATGCCCAGGACATAGACCGATGCCGGCACACAGTAGGCCCTCCATAAATACTTGTTAAATGAATGAATGAACAATGCAGAAGTACCTCGTGGGAAGAGCCCAGGACTGTTCTGGAAGGTGGTCAAGGGAAAGCGCAGCTTTACCTCCAAGGTTACATTGTGTACAGTGACAAGGTTTTTCATGGATTGCTTGTGAGATTAAACATTAACAAACACTGAGAAAAAGGCCATTATATTTGATAATTCAAGGTAGAGTCCTATGGTGCTGCTGCTCCGGGAACTCACAGGAGTCCATGCTGGGATCGCTGGGGACCAAGGACAGGGCAGGTAGAGGAGGGTTGTCAGAGTGTTCCAGGTGGAGGGGACAGTGTGACTGAGGCCCAGGGGTGTGAGCCCACCTGCCAACCCTGCCTGAGGGGACTGAGGCACCGCCAGGCGCCTGAGAGTCACCAACTTGCCCGCCATGGCAATGCCACACGAAGCACCAGCTGTGAAGACACGAGGACCTGGTGACAACAAATAAACAACACATTAGTACGCTGCCTCCTTCACTGAGAAAAGCTTAATACAAAACAAACTCAGAAAAATTCTATTTTGGGACCCCCATAGCATGTAGGATGGTGAAGGTGATTTACCGGCAGGCCCGGAGCAAGCTCCTCCTCCCAGCAAGAGGTTGGGAACAGGGCCTCGCCCCAGGAACCCTGAGCCCGAGTCCATCTCGAGTCACAGCAAAAAGAAGGGGGCTGTGTGAGTGGGCTTGTGGGGCCACATGCAGGGAAGGGGTGAGACTCGGGGTGTGCTTTGTTCAGGGCCACCCCAGCTGGGGGACACCAAGCCCTGTGGTCACTCTAGGCCATCAAAGACACCCCCCATGCTCTCCCTTTCTTTTTCTCTACGTGCCTTACCTGATCCAACTTTTTTCTTGCTTCCTCAGGCACATGTTTCCTTCCTTCTCCCTGCCCCCCCGTGGCACACCCTTGCTGGCCTCTGGGCCCCTGCACATGCCATGCCCTTCATCTGCTAAATCCTGGACGACCTGGCACACCTGGTGTTGGGACCCCCAGCGCCCTAGGGAAGCCTTACCTGCGCCTGCAGGCCGGGTGGGGCTCCCTCCTCAGCATGCCCACAGCCCTCGGAAGCACCTTTATTTATCACTTGGTTTTGTCAATTCCCAGCAATCTGTCTGCCTTGCCAGACAGGGAGGCTTGGTGAGGATGTGGGTAGAGTCATGTTCACCTCTAGAAGCCCAGGTCCCAGGACAGAGTGAGTTCTCAAGAAACACTGGGTATGTTAATAAAAAAAAAAATGGACTGAATATACTAGACTCACTGGAGAACATAGTAAGTAGAATATTCCATCCACATCTGGAGAAGCTGACAGCATGTCTCACCTGCCAGAAGCAATCACTACCTAGCCAGGAGAAGGACAAAATCCAGGTGCTCTATGTGGAGGAGGTGATGCCACAAACTGGGACAAGAGAGCCATCCTGAGACCAGAGTTAGGAACGGCTTCCAGGGAGAGAAAGGTGGCACAGAATAGGGAAGAT
The DNA here is from genome assembly GCF_040939455.1 of Microcebus murinus. NCBI lineage: Eukaryota > Metazoa > Chordata > Mammalia > Primates > Cheirogaleidae > Microcebus > Microcebus murinus. The sequence goes on along the minus strand of NC_134110.1, from coordinate 33,634,216 downwards.
ACAGCCCATAGGGAGCACACTCCAGGTTTTACTTGACTCCCAAAGCCTGGGTCCAAATTCACATTCCACTCTGCTGGGAGCTGGGTTTGAGTGGATCTATTGGGGTATAAAGGTGTGGGATTTGTGGAGCTCAGCATTAGCAACATAGAGCCTCAATTTTAGGAGGACATTTCCACAGCCTCTCCTGGGGGGCAGCTGAACCAAATGGAACCCCCTACTTGGCTGGAGAGGGAAGTATTAATGGCTTTTGCAAGCTTGAGAAAGAGCATACAACTTAATTAAGATTGGCCCTTCATGGGAACATCCATCAGCTCTTGACACAGCAGGAACAGGAGGGCGGCTTAGAGTGAGGGGCAAGGAAGGGGACCCTGTGGGGAGTGGCTGCTGCACGGAGGCAAGAATCTCCTGCCCCCACGGCAGGGTTTGCTGATGTTCCTGAGGGTCAGACCCTGGCATCCGCAGTTGCGGAGGGCAGGGATCAGAGCAGTGTCTTAATTAATCCACAGAGAGTGGCTCGGCCCGGCCTCACCCTCTGTTTCAATCACTCAATCCTTCTAATTTCCCAGCAATTTAATTAAAGGATCTTCCCCCTTATAATGATGTCTCATTTCCTCAGAGCAGCTTTAAAAGAATTAGAAGCCACTAAAGCTGATCCGATGGTAGTTGTTTCCCTGAGACTCGTCTAGAATATCAGAACAGAAAGGAGCTAGCAGATGACTCCACACCCCTAAGTCCCTTTCCACAGCAGGAATCTGAGGCCCAGAGAGAAGAGGGGTGTCCTCAGGGTCACACAAGGAATTGGGACAGAATCAGATGGTGGCCAATTCTATCTCTTTCTATGCCCGTTCCATCATAGCAGAAAGGGATATAATATTCAATCAGTGACCCCAGATTATTCCTCTTTAAAGTGGCATGCTATTTGTGAAAATTACATTCACCTATCAGCGTAAAAGTGCTTGGTTGCTGGAAATAAAATAAAACATAAATACGTTTACAGTTTCTATGACTCTGGCCCTGTAGACCCAAGCATTTAGGACAGTGGGTCAAGTAAACTGTGGTCTGTGGGCCAAATCTGGCCCACCACCTATTTTTGTAAATAAAGTTTTATTGAAACACAAACACACTTATTCATTTACACATAATCTCTGGCTGCTTTCATGTTACAATGCCAGAGCTGAATAGTTGTGGTAAAGACCACACAGCCACCAAAACATAAAATATCTGACTCTTTACAAAAGATGTTTGCCAACCCCTGTGGGGCTGCAGAAGCCCATGACACCATCAAAAATCCTCCAAGGGCTAGAAGAACCAAAATACTGTCTTACAGCAAACAAGGTAGTAATAGTCATTAAATACTGAGTATAACTGTGTGCCACGTATCCTAAATGACAAGGTGTAGAATATTGCATCAACCCTACAGACTGATAAGAACATCTCCATTCATGAATGAGCTTATTGAAGCTCAACAAGGCTAAAGAAATTGTCTGAGATCGCAGAACCGGTGAGCTGTGCAACAGAGCCTCACCCTACACCGACCACCCCAGCCGGACTCCTCCACACCCAGCTGATGCCCTCCTTCCCCAGGTACTGTCCAGTGGTAATGCCAACACTGAATGCATGAGACCTAAGTGGGACCTCAGAGACCCCACAACCCCAACTCTCCCCCGCCCACTGTATGCCAGGGAAACTGAGGCCCAGGAAATACAAGAGACCTCCAACACCACTCAGGGAGTCCACAGCAGAGTTGGGGAAAGGACCCATGGCTCCTGGCTCCACCTGCAATGCCTAATCCACCCTGTTGCCCTCAAGTCCCTCTGGCCCTGGCGTCCTGGCCTTGCATTGTTGTCTCCACTCTGCATTCATGTCACACGTTCCCCATCATTCCTGGTCACTGCACACTGGGGAGTCCCTTCTAGGCTCTCCCAGCCTCTGGGGCTCCTGGGATGGTAACCAACCTCCAGCTATTCTGCTATTTGTGCATCCAACATGGTTATTACAGAATAAAAATGCTGACAGTGATCGTACGGATCATAATAATCAACCCTGGCTGGCTGCTTGTGCCCTGACAGGAGACGGACATGCATCATCTTACCTACGACCCCCAGCAATTCAACGAGGAAGCCGAACTCCATTTTAGAGATGAAAAGTCTGAGGCGCAGAGAGAACATCTGATCTTTCCAGCCCGTCAGGGTGAACCCACGGCTCCAACCTGGATTCTGACCTCAGACACAGCAAAGGTCCATTAGCTGGTAACACACCCACACTTGTTTAGACCACCCGCTGACGGGTTTCTAGAGGGCCCTTGGGCTGGGTAGACTCCACCAATTGTTACTGTCAACACGCTGCGGCCTGCAAGGGACAGAAGCCAGCCAAGCACCCTCCTTCCAAGCAAACTGCCCTCTCAATACCTCAGTAGCCTGCGTGTGACCTGAGTATTGATTACGGCAGTTCTGTCACTACTGGTCCCCGTATCAATTTCTCCTGGCTCATCACAAGACCCCTGAAGGCAGGGCTGCTGGCTGGGACATCTCTCTACCAATCCAAGGTCCAGTTCTGGATGCTCGGGGAAGAGGTGCTAAATAGAAGGAGCGAGAGTGGGGACAGCGCCGGTGCCCCTCGTCCCAGTCTGGTCCCCGAAGGGCCTCTGGCTCGACACAGCCTTCTTCTGTCTACATGGCCCTTTCTCTCCCCTTTTGTCTGCCTTGTGATGGTTAATACACAAACCACCACTGCCTTCTTAGCCTGCAGGAAGTGTAACAACTGTTATCTACCGCAAACCACCGAAGCCTTAAATTGCGGCAGGAATAGTGACAGTGATAGATTAGAATTTTTTAAATCGAACTCGAATGTGTCCCCGTCATGGCTAAGAGAGGGGCTGAGTTGACTTGAAAATAATTTACTTAGAAAATTTTGTGATGCATGGTAAATTAAGTCTCCCTCTTGGCACACATTCTTTTCCCCTCCAGCAAAGTATTAGCCTATTTAATTGCGTCCCAAAGACTTCCCGCTACAACTTGAAACTACTGCCACTGGGGGGAGATGGATGTAAACCTGGACTTCATCCAAGGGCAGGATGGACAGTTCATTTTGAAATTTTAAAAGGGAGTGGAGTGGGGAGATGGATTTGGAACTAAGTAGTCTTTTTTCTCCAGCCTTGAAAGACAACTGAAGAATAAGGAAAAAATTATCAGTGACAACAGCTAATGAATTTTAAGTACTTATTACAAAAAAACTTAATTTGCTAAATTAGCCCTGTAGATACAGGTTAGAAAATGAGTCACTGTCTCCTTAAAAATGCAACACTCAGAGCAACTACCACAGCTCAGACTTGCTCTTGCAAGGCCAAGTTGGAAGGTCACGTCCAACAGTTTAAATGCCATCACCAGAGGCCAGAGTTGCCTCTCCACCCCAGACACTGCTAAGCACGTCACAAACATGTCCTGGGGATCCTCCCTCACTCTGGGGTTATGTGACAACCTTCTTCACCTATGCACTCGGTGAGAACACCCACACCTCCCGGTGCTGTCCTGAGGACCCAACGCAGAATCAATAGAAAGCTCCTCGCAGAGCCCCTGATGCACAGGAAGCTGCATGTGCCTTGTGGCAATTATTATTTTACCATTCCCACTGTACTAATGGGGGGAGGTGACCTAGTTCACCCCAAAAGTGACACACCTGCTGGCACTGGAGTCAGGCCAAGTCTGTCTTGCCTGGGCTTCATCTCCTAATTCAAAGTGAAGCTATTTGCCCTTTGCTAGCAGATGAGCACCTGGGAGGCCAGTCCCCATGACAGAGGCAAAGCCCACCCAGATGCAAGGTGGGTGTCAGGGCTGCTGCCAGATAAGCTGAAGAGGCACCTGTGGGAGGGGCCAGGGGCCTTCCAGGGCCAGGCCGGCTGCATGCTCCCCTATGCTTCCTCCCCAGCTCCAGGCATTGTAGGCACTCTGGCTGACCCTCGTTCTCCTGCCCCAATTGTCTCTGACCCTGGCCCAGCCCTGGGTCTCCTGTGCTTGTGCTGGCTTCTGCTCACAGTTGTCTTGTCTCTCAGCAATGTGGTCCCTGGGCTTCAGCTCCCTGGAGTGACCCCTATCACTGTGCCTGCTCCGCCTTCTTGAAGTCAGGGCTGACAGACAAGGAGGCAGCATGGCACAGGGGGTACAAAAAGCACCCGGAGGAGCAGGAACCTCATACCTGCATTCAAGTCCCAGATGTATACCTTTCCAGCCTCAAGTGTCCCCCAAGGCAGGGTACTTACAAAGCCACCATTTTCTCCGCTGTAATAGGGAAAGAAGAGTTGGCAGAAGGCACACTGGTTATGAGTACAGATCTTGCTTGGGTTCAATTCCTGGTTCTGCCACTCCTTTGCGAGCTTCAGCAAGTTACTTAATCTCTCTGTGCTGACATCCCCCATCAACAGAATTCTAATGATAGCACCTAACTCACTGGGTTGCTGTGACAATGAGAACATCCATATCCTGGCATTGGGTAAGGTCTATACAAGTGCCCGCGGTTCGATCTTATGAAGGACACGGGTGGATGGGAAGATTGAACATGGTGAAGCCCATTAAAGAGCCTACCATGGTATCTGGCACACAGTAGGTACTTAACACACATTATAAAACAGACAGGTAGAGTCCATTCAGCCTTTCAGCACAAACTTCCACCTTGCCTGACACAAAATACAAGTTGGGTCCAAAAGTGTCCATCAACAGCAGCCAATGAGGGAGACTCTGGGGAAGGGCTGCAAGTGTGGCTTAGAGATACTTTCCCTGAGTTCAGCTCCAGCACCCCAGGAAAGAACAGCGGAGACGAGCCCGCTGCCCTGACCTTCCAAATACCCACAGGGCAGGGTCAGCCGGGAACACCAATTCCTCAGCTTCCTGCTTCCACCTTTCCAGTTGTGGAGTGGGGGGAATAAAATGCACAGCATCTACACAAGCAGGTGGGCGGGATGTGCAGGGCAGAACTGCCCTGACCTCCTCACCCCAGGTCTCTCAGACCCCACTGCCTCCCCATGATTCATACATCAACACCCACTGTCTCACACACCTGCTCTTCTAGGCTCTGGCTTCTGGCAGGTCTTTTTGTCCTTCCCTGTAGAGCTCCCCCCAGCCAGATGAAGATGTTCACGGCTCACGGCCATCCTTGCCACCCCCGCCAATCCCTGCAAGTGCCAAGTTCATCTAGTTTCCAAGGCCCTGATCATAGGCCCCCTCTACACTGTGAGGCTCTCCCTAATTCGTCCCAGGCAGGAAGGGTCCTCCCTTCCTTTCCTAGGGCAAGAAGTCACTTTCCCACTTGTACCAGAGCAACAGCTTTTAAGCCTTTCCCAAGAGGTGTCCTCAGGCCCTGTTGGGGTGAGGTGAGAGGACTGGTGACAGCCTCTGCCCTCTCCAACAGAGCGGCCACCACTCAACCTGCTTATCCACATGTGCAAGACCTCACTGACAGATGGGTTCTCCAAGGAAACAAATCTTACCCCTCCAGTGGCGGGTAAGAGACCCTAGGGCTGGGCAGAGCATAGCAGGGCTCAACTTGATGCCCCACAACACTGTGTGCACAGCAAGGGTTTAAACTGCACGGAATTTATGGTGAGCACCCAGACCAGAAATCCTAGCCCAACAGTACCATGTTGTGAAGGCTTCTTCTGACTGCCAGGTCACTGCTCCTCCCAAACACAAAGTGGAGAAGAGGGCACTGCCACTTCTCGGATGGCAGCAAATCAAATGCTGGGTGCCAGGAAACAGAAGGTAAGGTCATTAACCTCGAAGCTTCCAAAGCAAACCCAAACACTTTAGTGGGGAAAGAGCACCCTGGTCTGAGTTTTAAGGGCCTGAGTCTGGATGGGGTGGTTCTGGGTGGGGCCCCAGTCCACGATTTGCACTTGGGAAGGGGAAATGTCAGCCATCCACCTCACAGAGGAGCCGAAGTGCTCAGGCAGGAAATGCTTTTATTCCATCCACTCAACCCCTTAGAACGGGAGGTGAAGAGTGAAAAGTGCATTCTTTCTAAGGGCAAAAAATTCCATGATGGCAAGATGAGACCCTGTGATGGGGGCGAGTCACATTAACCTCCCTTGATCCCAGGTGCTTTGTAGATAAAGCCAGGACAACCCCCTCCACACACACCCCCGGCAGTGATTCAAAACAGTAAGGTCACTTTCTAAGTGATGGCTGTCTCCTCTCACCAGACCGCATAGCGGTCCCAGGTGGAGATTCAGCACCTAGGTAGGTGGGTATCCAGGGGCTGGGTAACTCAGAGAGGAGGCTCTGGGAACAGGGAGTCTCGGGGCACAGTATAGGGTGTGTGCGGGGAGCTGGTGCAGAAGTCTTTACAAAAGCAGATGGCACAGATCGGGGTGTGTGCCTATACTGGGGACAGGGGTGTTGCTGGTGATGCCACTGCCTTGCCCCCTAAAGTAGGACGAGGAACGTCCCATTGGGCTGCCAGGCAAGGAGGGAGAGGAGAGCGCCATTCCATGGGCCAGGTGGGCTGGGCAGCCCCCTGCCCTGGGTGCCTGCAGAGCCCAGCAGCCCTGCACGGTGGCCGTCCGTTGCTGCGTGTCCCCTAGAGCTCTGGGGCCGGCTGCTCCACAGCCTGCCCCTCCATGGGCTGCATGGCCTCCTGCACGTAGACGATGAACTCGGAGGCCTCCCCGCCTTGCGTGTAGACGGTCACCGTCTCGATGCCCTCCACGTCATCGGAGGACACCACCAGGTGGTGCTGCTCGGCCAGCTCCACGGAGGCTTGCTGGAGGGTCTCCTGGATCATGACTGTGTGGTTGGAGCTGGGCTCCTCATCAGTGACCTGTGAGAGGGCAAGAAAGAGGTCACACAGGCCCTACTTGTAGGTCCAGCATAACAACATCAGCATAACTATAGCTTACAGAGCAACCAGTGTGCTCCAGGAGCTTGTCCGCACTGCATACCACCCTCGACAATGCTCGGCGATTGTTCTCGTGCCCATTTAATGGATGAAAAGAGTGAGGCTCAGGGATGCAAAGCAACCTGGTTAAGGTCCCCCAGCTGCAGCAAATGGTGGAACCCAAGTTCAAACCCAAAGTCCAAGGTTATTTCCTAACACTAAGTGCCTCCCACTGCTTCCTAAAGAAGGTAGTTACCTAAAGAATGAGGGTTGAAGGCACCACGTGATTTATTTACTGCAACAGTGTTGGGGTGGGGTGTGGGGGCTCCTGGAAATATACAGCGGGTCCATTGGGCAGTGATAAAGGGACTAGGTCCATCCTGGGCTCTCTGGGAGCTCAACTCTGTAGGAAGGTCTGTATCCTACTAGGAAGGGCAGACACTCCCCAGGCATCCTCTGCCCCTCAGCATTAATGCCCTGACCACTGGGGAGGGGGCTGCTGGTGGAAACTCAGTGCCCCCTGGAGCACTGTCAGGGCCTGATGACTTGGATGGCCGGGCCTTTCTCCATAGCTCTGAGCTGGCAGCCTTCAGACAAGGCCGAATTCCAGCTGGTGTTAATGCCCCACATCCCTGACTCTGTCAGCTCGGGGATGTTTTTCATAACAGCTGTCTTTGATCTTGAGAAGAGAAACAAAACACGGGGGGAAGATTATAAAGAGTTGAGACCTCAGAGATGTAAAAATAAGTGAATGGTTAGAAACAAATCCACGGGGAAAGCAAAAGGGCCTGGAATTGTGTAGCGGGAGGATGAGAGAGTGCTCAGATTTACAGAAGGATGCCAGAGAGACCTGTTCATCTCCAGGTGGGTCCGAATGGCACGTGCTTTGTCCAGCACTGACACTGGCTCCACCACTTAGCAGCCGTGAGACACTTTTCTCTGCAAGACTCAGTTTTGTCATCTATAAGACAGGGACTAAAATGTCTACTTCAGAGAATGAGAGGAGAATTCAAGGCGATTCTATATGCAAAGTGGGTGCTTAATACCATCACTGCTCTTTTCATCCCTTCATTCATTCACTTAACACCGTCCTCACCACCTGCTACCTGGAAGGTTTTGTGGCATGGCAATTATTCATTCATTTAACAGAACTGTCATTTTATCAGCCACTACCAGACTGCAAGCTCCACGAGGGCAGGGACCATGCCTGTCTTGTCACAGCTGTTTCCTTAGGGCCACGTTCAACATCTGGCATACAGAAAACACTCAGTATTTGCTGATTGATGATCCATTGGTGATAGATGGCACATCAGGTGCTAAGGTGGCCACACGGTGGAAAACCACAGTCCTCCAAGGAGCTCAGAGTCTTGTGGGCTGCACAGAGCTGTGAGGCTCCAGCAGAGGTGGCCAGTGCAGGACAGGTGGGTGGCCAGGGATGTCATGGGTCAGGAGGCAGCATGGGGAGGGGTTCCTGGCAGACAGGGGAGCTGACTCCCAGGACAGTGGCAGGTATGCCTAGGTGGCCTCCACAAAGCTCCATTCCCCACACTTCTGAATGCTCTTCCCGCCTGCATCTGGCATTGGGGGGTTTCCTACTCCTTGTCCCACATATCTGTGACATGCCATGAGACCGCTCTCTCTCTGGGGAGGGCCCAACTGGCGCGGAGAGTCTCATTCCAACCCTTATTCCAGTGGCTATGAGTGGGAAGGGCAGTGTTAACAGGTGGGGCACGTTTAACTCAGAGAGAAAAATGAAAAAGGCTCTTCCAGGGTGGGCTCCAGAGGTTCCGTCATTATGGGTTGGAAGGAACTTTCAATTTGGACTGACAGAATTCATCAGGAGATGGAGAGCCGTTCCAAGGGGAAACTATTCATACATTTAGCCTGATTTGTCCTTTTAGAGTGAACTGAGACTTTTTTTCTTCTTTCACTGCTTGTTTCAATTTAATTTAACTGGGAGAACTACCATGAACCAGGACTTTAGAAGTAAATATTGATTCATTTCACTTTGAAAGTAAGTACCTGACAGAGGCTGGGAAAGGGGACAGGACATGCAACACATTTTTTCTCCCCTTAACTGTCAGTGAGTTCTACACAAAGGGAAGGGGCAGTGGACAGGGGTGATCTATGCCTGGGGCCTCACGTGTGCAAACAAGCCCACCACACTGCAGGTAAATAGATGACGTGACAAATATGGTGAGACCAACCAATACACGAGCTTTAAGACATACTCTGGGATGTGACACCATTACTAGGACATAGTGATTGTCATCAAAGCTGAAGAGGAAGCATTCACTGACAGAAATATTCCACTGGCCAAAAACTCCTGTCCCTTTAACAACTCTAACACCACAGCGCCAGAGTACTGACGGGCAGAAATTACAGCCGAGGACAAGGAGAACCGTACTTGGCAGGGCCCTTTAGGAGCAGAGGCTGCAGCCTCCTGCCCCAGGGCAGCACCGTGTGTACACACCGGGTTCTCAGCGCCAGCCCCAGGAGGAAGTGGGAGGTTCCCTGATGACCAGGACATGGCCACCGCCCACAAATGTGGTGAAAACCAAGAAGAGGGCAACAGGCTTGAACTGAAGGTCAACGACGTGCTAAATAACTCTGTAGCATCAGGGCCTGGGGGCCGCTTCATGGAAGGTGGCATTGGCCACAGAGGGTCCGTGGTGGGAAAAGGCATCACAGGCAGAGAGAAGACACTGAGCGAAGAGCAGGCATATGCCCTGCAGCCCTGTCCAGGTCACCCACCACCTCCCAGCCACCAAACCCACTGCGCAGAGTTCCGTCTTCACCTTTCCAGAACACTCTGCCATCTGCACTGCTGACCCCGACTCAGCTTTGTTCCTGAGATGCCCTCTTGGCTGTTCCCCCAGCCCCCTCTGGGCTCTGTTCCGAGCGTTCTCCCAGATTCCAGGGTTGTTTGCTGCTCTTCTCCTTCTGCCCGCCCCAAAGGCTGGGGCATTCCTGGGTCTCCCTCCTTGACTTCTTCCCCAGGCCCTTTGGGCACTTTCGATCCTGGCTGAGCCGGAGACTCCTGCCCCCACTCCAGACCGTGCGACCCTCTGCACAGGAGGTGCTCAGGGATGTGTTGTGAAACGATGCATGAACAGGCCGTGCAGAAGTCACAGACAGAGGGAGTGTCAGGGGAGAAGTGACAGAGGAGGCCTGATATGAAGTTTGCAATCAGATCCTGAAGAGCTTTGATCATCAGCTGAGAGAAAGAGCCTTTATTTTACAAAGGAAGACACTGAAGGTTTTCAAAGAAGGGCCCTGTGTCATCCAATCTGATGGCACTTGATGAATCAAAACTTGCCTAACATGAGAAGACTTGTTGAGCACTATGCTTCTTTCCCTACCCATGTTCACATTTAGTTGACCATATTACCCTTTGTAAGTATTGAGCCTACTCAAAGATAACCCTTTCTCGATTTGTTTTGTTTCTTCCATTTTCAGTATCCAGGGTTTGTTCAACAGAATCACCACTAAATTCATCCACTGCTAATTATCGGAGTACAATAAAGTTTCCAAACACGATCCTTTAGAAACTTTTCTGGCTTAATTCACCAGAAAAAGTGAGGCAGCAGTGGGCAATGCATATTTCACAGTCCTGCAGAGCAGTCCTCTAAGTCAGCGCAGGCATACAGGGCCGTGTGCTGCTGCCTTACCATCTGACATCGAAAGCGCACCTAACCACCAGCATGAGTTCCTGAAGCTCACCTACTGCAGGCCCGTTCACTCTCCTGAGCCTTCGCACCTGCACAGATGCCTCACTTTAAGCTAACACGTGGACCCTGCATACAGATGATGCAGGAGAGAGAGTGGGCTGCTTCACGGGAGGGGCTATGAGGCTTTCTGCAAAGAATGCACCCCCATTGTGCATTCTGAGGGTTACATGATCACACTCTGTCTGCTTTTATGCAGCTTCTACAAACCATGCACTGCCTTCCCCGCTCCCAGGGAACTCAATGTCTACCCAGCCCTTTGCAGTTTACTTGAATGTTCTCCTAAGCCTCATCCCAATTATTTACACACAATGTCTTGTGGCTTGGGCAACTCTGTTCCCTTTTTACAAATGGAGACACTGAAGCTCCTAGCACTCTGGTGACTCATCAAAGATCAAACAGCTGTAATGTAGCAAAAGCTGGGCCTTAGTTCAGGTCCAGAGACCTTCCCCAGTTGGTGTTGTGTGGCAGTGATTAAACGCAGGCCACGTCCCATATTGATAGTATTAAATTATCGCTCTTCACCCATCCCAATCAGTCTGAGGCTGGCTACATAATTCTCAAACACTCTCTTTGTTCAAAATGATCACTCTAGTAGCTTAATCTATTAGCACAGGCTTAAAATTGTTCTCTGTAGTAGAAATAATATGGCTTTCACAGTGTCATTATCCCCTGAGATGGGTACTCCATTTTCCCCAAATGCTGTATCTAACACATCTTTTAGATGAATTATTAGTAGCATAGATAGCTTAACAGAAACTCTTAGCCCCTGGGACTCTACACATTATTCACTAAATCAGGCACTGAGTTCTGCAGTTCTGCCTGCCTCAAGTGTTCTTCTGGGATCTAGACTAGGTCACTGTCAGGACCCAGGCACTTTGCTGGGCTCTATTCATGCTCAAGAGCAGCTTCTCCTAGAGACCGTGTCTACTCCTTGGCTTTAACCTTCCTCGTCCACTCATCCGGCAAATGTCCATGGAGACCGCTGTGTGCCAGGCAGCCAGCTACGGCTCTCACTGCCTCGCTGTCTGGGTTTTTTTCCTACCTCCTGCCTGTCCCGCCTTCTCCTTCTCCTCCAGCTCCCTTCCCCACTTTCTGTGTAAAAACCATCCCAGAAGGTTAAGCTTTGACCCTCCCAACATTCAAGAAAATCCCAGAAGTCCCCCAGCTCTGGAAACCCTCCTGAAGGAAGGTGGGTCCTGCATGTCTCCCAGCATGCTCTGCGGAGCATTCCCTGTGGGCCTTATACAACAATCCATCTCTGCACAGAGCTCCCCGAAACACGACGGCCCTGGCTCCCCCATGCCTAGCGCCACACTCTGGGCAGGTACACAGTGGGTGCCGACAACATTTCTAGAACCACTCACAGGTAGAACGCGGAAGTGATAACCAGAACTGTCTGGAGCTGCCACAGATGCCAGATCAGCTGCCGTCTGCCCTTGTTTCAAACTCTGCTTGACAGGAGCCCACCCAGAGGACATGAGTGGGGAAGATAGCAAGCTGTCTAGGGAGGAGAGCCCCTTTTGGCTCCAAAAGTCCCAAAGGTCCAATCCCCTTATTTTATGGGAGAGGGGCCAAGGCTCAGAGGAGATGAGCTGCCCAGGGCCACACGGTGGGAAGCAGAGGCCCCAATTTCTCACTTTTGGTCTACAAAACCCCTACTCTGCACCAGGTGACTTCACACCAAGTCACCAAGCAGTTTGGTTCCTGGGAGAACACAGCCAGAATGCCATGTGCCACCCGGACCACAGTGAACACTAAGTGGATTTTCCATGGAATTACTGAATTAACAAAGAAAGCAGTAAACACATGATGATGACCAAGACCCATTGAGGACAGTTCTGAGGCTCACAGATTCCAATCTGTAATAACAATGATAATAACAAGTATTTGCTGTGTGTCAGATGCCGTGTTAAGCAGTTTATGTAAGTATGATATCGTACTTAGTTTTCACAACACCCTAAGAGGTCTTAGCATCCCAGCCTCAGAGGAAGGTGGGGTTCAGGGGAGGACCAGAAGCTGCTCCGAGGGACTCTGCCCATTTGCCGAGCCCTGGGGAGTTCAGTGCAGGCTGTGCCGCCTCTGATAATCACAGAAACCCAGGTCGCTGTCCACAGCACAGGGCTTGGCCAAACAGGAGGCTGCAGTGTTGGGAGCCACACATCTCCTTGATTCTCCCACCAGTCTCTTGCATTTGACCCTGGCACAATCTTTTTACATACTTCTACTTAATAACCTCTTTAATAAGAATGCACTGCCAGCCTCAAAAACAGATGCTCCCAAAAATGCCCAGAGGCTGGCCGAGACAGGGAGGATAACCCCTCCTCCAAAAGCACAGCCCACCTGACTGGTGGTCCCTTGACACCCATCCTCAGGAATCCCTAACACTGGGGGGGCAGTCTTGTCCGATAGGAAGACCATGGGGAAAGTGGTGGCCTGTGGAGACAGCACTTGACCTTTAGTGCACAGCCTGCCCCACACCCTCTGAACCCAACCCCCTAGCACAGGTCCTTCTGTTTCAGAGCCTGCACTAATGGCAACCCCTCCCTGGGACACTGAAACAGCCCTGAGACACATTCAAGGACATCCAACATGACAAACAAAGACTAATTAAGAGAAGAAAGAGCTGAATCTCACGGCTGAATCCCACAGAGGCAGCAATGAGAAATGGGGAAATGTTCTTACTAGCTGGGTATTTAAAGTAACATTTTTGAAAACTGCTGGTGAAATACAACAAACAGCACACATTTGCATCGCGGCTTTCAAACATCACACACAGAACTTCCTGGTGCCTGAGCTCCCCACACACCTGTGCCAGAGGGGCTCGGGGCCCCGTTCTGTTTGTGAGTTCAGTCCTGGTGGAGCACTAGAATTTCCAAGCTTTAGGTGGGCCAAGTCGAATCTAGCAAATTATTTTAACTTGGCTTTCAGCGCATACATAAACCTCTGTTGGTCCTATGATGAAAAGAAACTGGATTGATACACAGTGTGATGGCATCGGCTTATAACCGTATAAAGCATATTAAGTTTATAGCCCTGTGGAATGAAGCTGCCACCAAGGCACCCCCATTCAGACGCTGCTCACATCCCCAGTGCCCTCCTGCAGGCCTGTGAGCCTTGTCAGGCACTGGGAAGAGGAGAAACTGCTTTCCCTTTGGGAATTCTAGTAGGAGGGTCTCTTTAGGACAGGAATCATCCTTTATGCTTTTCAGGGGAAAGAAACTGTACTATCACCTCTGCCACCATTGCCACCACCAATAGGAGGTTGTTTTGCTTCAGACATCCCTCACATTTCAAATCCATTTTTAAATAAATTGAACCAGGTTCTATTTATTAAACTGTGTCTTGGGGAGCAGCCCTCTCTCAGATGTCATTAATGTCCTTGAAAGAGAAGGCACCTGGGGCTGGGGCCCAGGAAAGGCACAGAGAAGCCACTCTTTATTCTCTTCCTGTTGGCACTCCAGCTGTTCCCAGGATTAGTTCTCACACCACCTGCTGGGAGGCAGCTCCAGATCCAGCCTTCCATGCTTTAAGGGAAGCGGACAGGACGCAGAAGGCCACCAGTGGAACATGGCCCAAGATCATCAACACATGGAATGTAACGAGCACCCATGATGGGCAGGACATGACAAGACCAGACATGGGAGACACAAAAATCCAAGATAAGAGCCAAACTTTCATGAGGAGATAGGCTAGAGGTAGACAGTATATATACGTATGTGAGAATGTATGTGTGGGTAGGGGTATGCATATGTGCAGGTATGTGGGCATATGTGCGTCTATGTGCATGTGTCCATGTATATATGTACACATATATGAGTATCAGTATGTATTGGATATGCATGTATGTGTCCATGTGTATATGTGTACATGTGCATGTACATGGGTATGCATGTTTATATGCAGGTATATGAGGATGTATGTGTGTATATATGTGGCTATATGGGCATGCATGTATATGAGTATGCATATGTGTATGTGCAGGTATATGGGCATACATGTGTGTAAATGTGTATCCATGTGTATGTATGTACACATACATATATGGGTATGGGTAAGTATATGTGCAGGTATATGAACATGCATGTTTATGTGCCTATATATGGGCACATGTGTATGTGTGTATATGTGTATATGTGCACATATACACATGCACATATGAGTATGCATATATATATGGACGGGTATATGGGCATGCACTGTATATAGGCATGTCCATGTGTATATATGTACATATACATGTATATGTGTATGGGTATGCATGTGTGTATAAATGTGCATATGCATGCATGGAAATGCATGTATATGTGCAAGTGTATGATGTGTGTTTGTATATGTACCCTGTGTGCATGTGTGTATTTGCATGTGTGTACACCTCTAAATGGTGAGCCATTTACTGAATAAGCCATCTCTGACAAGCCACCCACTCTCTGCTTTGGAATGTCACATTTCTCACATGTTAAATTCCTGTATATGTTTCAGATGACTTCTGGGCTCTCTCTCCTGTTCCATTGAGAATTTAGCATATGTCAGATGCTCTGGTGGAACTGGGAATCAAACTGCCCAATTCCAGTCCTTGTCCCCAACAGGTATGCAGTCTAGGGGAGAAAACAGACAGGGATCTCATCCTGGATTGCCAGTGTGGGCTGGGGTACAGATGGTGGCCAGGGATGGTGTCCTGAAGGTGATGACCCTGGTCTTCAACACGACAGGATTCGCAGGAGTCAGGAGAATGGGAAGAGGCATGAAGAGATGGGGAAGGTGAGCTGGGCACAGGGACCAACACAGCTCAGCCTCCCTGCAGCACAGGGCCTTCCCACGCTTCCTGCCCTCAGCCAAGTTCTTCACTTGACCCACTGCACAGCTCTCGCCCCCAGCTGATCGCTGTCCAACTCTGCAGCATCCTTCTCTTCTCTTGGACCCCTGGATGGCACGGCACCCAGCCCCAGGCCTCTTTTATCAACATCCCCCCCCTCAACCACCTCAGCTGGTCTCATGACTTCAAATATTGTCTTCATGCCGATGACTCTCAGATCTATTGCTAGCTCAGACTTCTCCCCTGAAATTCAAACATGGGCAGTGTATTCCCTGCTAGACATATCCCTTTGGTATCAAATAGTCATCTCCAAGTTAATTGAGCCAAAACAAAACTAGTCACTTCCCATCACCCAACCCTCTCTCTCCTTCCTGCGTCCCTTTCTTACTAAAGGGCACGACCTTTCTCCCACCTTCTCAAGCCAGAAGGCAGAGGCACCATCCCCAGTTCTTCTCTTGCACACGCACCACGTCCAGAGCTTTGCAAGATGTGAAATGCAGATCAGAGCTCTCCAGCCACCTCCCGACCCCAGGACCACCCCAGGCCACTCTGCATTTGACCACAGAGTTCTTAAGTGACTTCTATGTATGTGAATCTGTGTAAAAGTCTGTACCTCAGTTCTTCACTTGACACCACAAATACAAATGCACTACCTAGTCTGAGAGCAGTGCACCTGAGAGAGATACCAAGATCCATGAGAGCAAATGGTGAGCATGACCACTGAGATTTCATTAAACGAGGGACAAGGCCCCATTCCTGCCTTTTCTCAAGTGCCCTTGGCTCTAGACCTCCCCTGGAGTTCATGCCTGAGTTCAAGCCTGAGGAAGACAGGCTCATCAGACAACATTCCAAGAAAGCTGAGTTCAAAAAAAAACCAGTTTTAGAAAAAAATGGTCAGGGTACTCTTGAGAATGTCTGGTCTACAGCAGAGAAGATGTAGGGCCAAAAAGATGCCTGTGTCTTCAAATGCACACAGGGCTGTCATATGAGGGGGACAATCAGAAAATCTGATGGTTCTTGGGGGACTGGGACTGGCAGAAAGGGCTACAGAGCACAGTGTACTGCTGTCCAGAACTGAAATAAATTGAGCTTAAGCTACTCAAATGAATAGCTTAAGCTACGCAAATAGCTTCTCCAAGAGCATCGTGTGGAGTTCTTACAGAGGAGGGAGGTGGGATCTGATGTCCTCAAATGGAGAGGTCCATTATTTACCCCTCCCTGCATCCCAAAGTCCATAAAGCAGGAATTTCTACCCTCTCAGAAGTATGAGAAGGCACCTTTCTGCTTGCTTTCTCACTTACTCCCTCAAGGCTGCTCTGACTGGGGTCCGGAGAAGAAACGGCCCGCAGCTCAGCCTCCTCTGTTCTGGTCGCCACACACAAAGCCAGAGGATCTCAGAGGCAGAACCCTCCACCCTCTACAGTGACATTTTGGAAAGTTGCAGGGGTGGGTGACAATGTAAAGCAATGTCCCACACAACCAAGAACTGTTCTGCGCCTCATGTGACTTCCAAATTTCCCACCAAACAGTCACGAGAATTAAAAATCAACAACAACCCTATTCATGAAGTCTGAATCTAGAACTTAACTCTGTTTTACATATAAACAGAGAATACTTTGTACACTGGGTTTATTCTAAAAATACAAGCACTGTTTACAGTAAGGGAAGACTGCACTTTATTTGGTTCAGAAAAGCCCTCCAGCATTAGCATTGCTGTTTATGGTATTTGAGTCGCCCCGTGACACAATCTTCTCTCAGCCTGTACTTGTAGCTGCTGCCCGCACGGTGGATTCTGTGCTCAGCAGCAAATGTGTGATTGCATCATTATGGATCTGTTTTACTTTCCTATTGCTACTATAATAAATCACCACAAACCTAGAAGCTTAAGACAACACAAATTTATCATATTTGAGTTCTGGAGTCCAGAAGTCTGAAATGGGTCTCACTGAGCTAGAATCAACATGCCAGCAGGGCTGCACCCATGGCCGCAGCCTCTGGGAGAGAATGCATTTCCCCGGTGTCTCCAGGTTCCAGAGGCTGCCTGCATCCCTCGGCTTATGGCCTCCCTCTACCTTCAGAGCCAGCAATGGCTGGTGGAGTCCTTCTAATGATGTCATTTCACTGATTCTGACTCTTCTGCCTTCCTCTTCCCCATTTAAGGACACCTGTGATTACAGTGAGTCCATCTGTGTAATCCAGGCTCCCCTCCCTACCTTACATTCAGCTGATGAGCAACCTTTCTGCCCCTCGCCATGCAAAACCTAACACATCTGCAGGTCTGGGATGAGGGCGTGGACACCTCTGGGGGGCCATGGCTCAGTTTACAACTGAACCTGAGCACAGTCATGGCTGAGGACTAAAAGACCCAACCTACTATTCTATTACAAATAATTTTCCATTTACTTCTTGTTATTTTACTTAGGAACTAGAGTGATTTTTTTTTCTAAGCCATGCATATAAAGGAATCTATTCATTGCATTTCATAATAAAGGATGTTTATAAAAATCCGTTACTCAATGGGAGTGCCAGGTCTGTTAGGCTGAGACCCTGTGTGGAAGGCCAAGCAACCCCACTGTGAGCAGACACACCCTGCTGCTGCCCTGCTCTGCCTGTGACTAGATGGCTAAGCTAGTCCCCAATCCCTCTTCGGCGCTGCTGTTCTCATTACCATCTGATTCACTCACGCCTTATTTCTTAGTTGCTTCCATACCTCGAGATCAAAGGGAAGAGTGTGATTCATAATTTCCTCCCAAATGGCCGGCAACTTCTAAGGCCTCTTCCACTCAGAAATCCTCAGACTCCATGATATGGTAAGAATTACAGGGCTGCAGACAAAAATCCAAATACAACCCAACAACAAGAATAAAAAAGGAACATTGCAGTCAATTCTTTTAGGTGAAATATTCTCCTGTTGTATGTGCAAGTGCTGAGGCCTTATTCTTCCCAATGATTAGGGTTTCACTCACTGCTTATATTAGAGCCAAGCAATAGCCTCCTTTAGCATTCTCAATAGGGGGAATGGCAGATCCATTTTACAAGGTTAATAAACAAGCACATTTGCTTTCACAAGCCTAGGTTAAGAGTGTCATATAAGCCGGAAACAAAGGAAAATGGTAAATACAATCCTGAATTTATAGAGGAAATAAAAGATATAAATGAATGTGATTTGCATAAAAACATCATAAATTCCTAACTCTAAACACATATATGTGTCTATATAGGACCAAAAAAAGGGGGTTTTATTTCTGACAAGAAACTTGTGGAAATACCAAAAGATATTCACAGGCAGGAAGAAATCATTCCATCCATCAACGCAGATTTAAAGCCTTTTAAGAAGGAAAGAATGCATGGGAAGTGAGGACGGCCGTGATTCATCCTAGTATCAGGCAAGACATCTTTTATAGAGGAACACGGCATTGTGCCTTCCCCCAACCTATTTTTCTCTTGGTTGAGAGTAGAGACCTTTTCTTTTCTGAAAATACAGGTCCCACATACAGTCAAAGCCCAGGCTGTAAGGGCCGCTTGCTGATGGCTGTCACTGCCAGTGCCCCGTGTATCTCCTGGTCTCTGCAATGCTGAGACTCACAGTCGGCCAACACAGCTGCCATGCAGGGCGCAGGACAACTCTGCTGCACAGAGGAGTGCCACCTGCAACCTAGACTGTCCACCAGGTCCCCCAGCCTGAGGAGGGCGGGAAGGGCCTGCTCTCCTCGCCGTGAGCGAAGGGCCTGGAAACAGGCAGGAAGGAGCACCAGGCCTCCTCCTGGCCTCTGTGCCACAGGAAGAGGATACGGTTTCCATATTGGCCAAACCAACTCACCTGGCAGCAAAGCGACAACGCCCATGCAAGAACACCTTGCATTTCTACAAGATGTACTGTATTTCTAGCACATCTCAGGAACCTAAGCACAATTTAGTTTGGTCTGAATACTCATCTGACTAGGAAAAAAAAAAACTACTTCTCTTATACATTGTGGAAAACTGGAGAGAGCAACATGGTCTCTCAAAGAGTGCATGGGAAGTAAGAGACACGCAGGGGTAGCGCCTGGCACAGGGCAGGCGTGTAAGGCAGCACTCATGATCGCTGCTGGACACCAGCACTTCCTGGAGGAGGCGGCTGCCACCCTCTCTCCCTCTTCCCCTCTCCCGATGGGGCCAGGCTCCCACACGCTGGAGCCTTCCTCTCTCATGTGCTTAGCACGTCCACACCATGTCCACACGCCACAGAAATGAATTATCCTAAAGGGGAGCCCAGGAGATATTTTAAAACTGTGCTGAAAGAGGTGAGAGCACATTCATCGTGCAAGGCCAGGAGGCGGGCAGTAGCTTTTCACTGCCTGTGTACATCTTTTGATATTTAGACAAGTTTGTTATGCATAAAACTTTACTCTGCTGACCTTTAAGTACATATATACTGAATTTCTACTTTATTTAGTGCCAGGCCACACTGGGTGGTTCTATATCATTGGCAGGCGCCTCACACGGGGGACATTCTCCATCCAAACATCATCCCTGCATGGATGGACAACCTCAGAGTCATGCAGGCCTTTCCTATTCTCACCAAAATCCTCTCTGCTGCAGCTTAGCCATAGCTCCCTTTTGTACGCTCCTCAGGAGAAGAGCCCGAGTTTACAAAATCGCCCGAGTGACCACCCTCACAGGCCTGGCCTTTCTCATTGCTGACCTCTCGGTCCACCTGACAGGCAGGTGCTCAGCAGAGCTGCAGGGACAGGACTGGTCCCGCCTTTCCTCTGCCACCAAGGACACCCCCTCTGTGCCAGTGGGCGCAGTGCCTGGCTTCCTTCCTCAGCTGACACAGACTCTCCTCCCCCTATTCAACAATCTACTTCCTCTGGAAAAGCAAAGCGGAGCTGGACGAGGCCACGCCGACACCCACAGAGACACAGCCTTCACCCAAGGTAAAAAACCGAACTCCCAGACATAGAGTGAGTTTTTTGTTTAAAATATGTTTATAACAAAACATACACCATTCAAATCACTCATCAAATTTACTGAGGTAGGTTCATTAGTAGCAAGCAGCTCTGAGAACAGAAAAGGACACTGGGAATCCTTCTTATTCTGAGCAGTGACGGAGCTTTGGCGTTCACCCTGCTGGTGAGACGTGGACAATCTAAGACCCAGTGTTGAAACCCCAGATGCCACCTCCTGCTCAGCAGACCCGCAGGCCCACGTCTCTCTGCTGTTGTGTAATGCCTCTCTCTCAGAGTAGAAGAGCTGCTTGACTCTCTCTTTTGGCCTGATCTTAAATCCGTCTGTCCCTCTCACTTAGAGACACTCCCCAGACTCCCCTCACTTCGGGCAATGTCCCTCAGCGCCGGCAATTCCAAAGCAGCCTCTGTCTTAGCTCATGCTGCTGTCACCAAGTGCCACAGACTGGGTGGCTTCTCAACAACAGAAATGTATTTCTCACGGTCCTGGAGGCTAGAGGTCTGAGATCAGGGTGGGTTCTGGTGTCCCTTTTTGGATGGCAGACTGCTGATGTCGCCTGGCATCCTCATGTGGCAGAGAGAGAGCACTAGCCCTCTGGCTTCCTATAAGGCTCCATCATTGCATCCTAATCACCGCCCAAAGGCCCCACCTCCAAATATCATCATCTTTGGAATTAGATTTCAACATATGAATTTTAGGAGGACACAGTCAATCCAGGGCTTCCTCTAAGGGAATTACTCAGAATGACTCAACAGCTGCAGGAAGTAAGGGGCCAAATGCTTTTGAGCCACAACCATGTTAACCTGCATAATGTAACTATGTGTTTACCTACGTGGACCAAGCAACGAGCTCTGCTGTGAAGAAGGTAGTGTCTTAACCACCTCGGGACTCCTAAGGCCAAACTCAGAGCCTGGACAATGCCAACATTAGTACCTGCTTGCTAAATGGAAATAACTAGACTTGGAAACAGCTGTGGCTGAATTCTAGCTGCACAGTAGGGGATTAAGGAGCTATGTTGTTTCTATAATCACAGGAGCTGAGATTTATTGAAGACTTAGCCACATGCCAGGCACAGTGCCAGCCACTTCATTTGCATAATCAGGTATAATCCATACTACAGCCCCATGGGATAGGTTCTACAATCTTCCCATTTTACGGGCAAGGAAACAGAAGTTTACGGGGAAGAAATAATTTGTCCAAGGTCACACACTATTAAGGGACAAATCCAGGGTTCCAACCCCAGGCAGTCTGGCTCCCCTTTAGCCACTTGCTACATGACCAGTGGTGCCAGGACTTGGGGTCCATCCACTGCAACATGAGCTGGTGTGACACCCATGAAACAGGCTTCTCTGGAGACA